>NC_081429.1:8636257-9836257 GCF_949786415.1 Peromyscus eremicus | reverse complement strand
AGGCTTGAAAGACAATGCAGTCTCACTGTGGGCCTGAGACACCCAATGATGAGGATCATGCTGCAGTGATTCCTGACTAGCTTCCCATGAAAGTCGCTGACAGCCTTTAAAAGTCCAAAAGGGTTGATTTAAGACCTGACTGTGTGTTGGTCCCAGTTCATGTTCTTACCCTAGTTCCCATGCTAGGAACCTCAAATTGGAAGAAGAAATGTTTTATGGGGAGTGGTTCTTTCTTTCCTGTAACCCTTTGGCTGTCCTCTGACCGTCCTTGAGCTTGGTATCTAAGCCAAGGTCTGCTGTTGACATCATTGCCTCCTGCCTTGTGTACCTTGCCCTGGAGTGTGTTCTGCCCGTACTGAATCACTGACATCAGATACCAATCTGATCCACCAGAATTCTTAGCAGTGTTTTATAGGCTGATGGTGTTCTTCCTGGATTCTGTCTGTGCCTGCTGTTCTTTCCTTCTGACATTTCAGTGGGGACAATGGAGGACATTGAGACTGGTGTGGGTTCAGTGACCTGGGATGAGCCATCCTAATTCTCCATGTAGGGAATGTGGTCCAAGCCCAATTGTGCTCAAGGAGCGTTTCCCTGCTGTGTAGGATGTTGTGGTTCTGGTGGAAAAAAGTGCTTCTGGCCCAGTTTAGTGGTCAGTGCTACTGTGACTGCACTCAGGGCTGACGGGCCCTGCAGTCCATTCTTTAACTGTACTGTTCAGGGAGATAGCTCACTACCAGGATGTCAGACAGGTGTCCTGGAATAGGCACTCGTAGTGGTATATTGTTTCTAGAGGCTCCTGCAGACAGCTACCTGGACACTACTTCACATGGTGCCTGGTGGTGGGACGTTAGTAGCCTTTCTTGTGATAAATGGCATCATCTACTTAATTACATTTTAGGAAAATGAGCGTACCAAGGATCTAATCATTGAGCAAAGATTTCATCGCACAATCATTGGGCAGAAAGGTGAACGGATTCGTGAAATTCGTGACAAATTCCCAGAGGTAAAGCTTTCTCCAAAGCACTCCCTCTTCTTTCCTTCCTTCTTTCCTTCCTCTCTCCCTCCCTCCCTTCCTTCCTTCCTTGGTTTTTGTTTTTCCTTAATGTTTGTTTTTCCTTGTTATTGGGGATCTAACCCACAAGGCCTTGTGCATGCCAGTAAGTGCTCTACCCTGAACTACACTGCTAACCCCAGTAGCATTCGTTGACCTCTAGGAGTGGTGATTTCCACTTAAGGGATTGTCAGTATTTCACTTTAAAAACATACATGCTCATAGGCATACATACACAGTAGATGATATGGATTGAGGTTGGGACAACTTTCAGGAGTTAGTTCTCTTCACTGTGTGAGTTCTGAACTCAGGTCATCAGGCTTGGTGGCAAAGCACCCTTACCCACTGATCCATCTTGCTGCCCCCAAGTTTAGTCTTAGAATAATTGTACACTGTCTCTCCTGGTGATTTGTTTTAGGTTATCATCAACTTTCCAGACCCAGCACAAAAAAGTGATATTGTGCAACTCAGAGGCCCCAAGAACGAGGTGGAAAAATGCACTAAGTACATGCAGAAGATGGTTGCAGACCTGGTAGGCAACTTCATGTACCCTCTGGGGTTGGGGAGCAGGGCTCCCACAGACCTTTTGAGAACCTGCAGGAGCTCGGCCTTAAGGGTGGTCTGCTGTCTCGGGGGCTTGGAACAAAGTGATGGTAACACCTGTCTCAGTACCTTGGTGCTTGGTATACAGTCGGTAATTATCAAGTGTCTGTGGTGGAAGTCAAGTGGAGATGCCGTTTTCCATATCCCCCTCATTTTTCTTGAGGGAATCTTCAAATACCCAGGTAGAGAACCTGCCCCATTTTGTAAGGAAAGAGAAAACACACAGGTAAAGAGAGAGTAATTTACTGAATTAACTGTTTCCTCAAAAATTGAACTGGAAAAGGAGGCATAATTGCATATACCTGTAATTCTAGCACTCAGAGGCAGAGACCTAAATTCAATGCTGTCCTGGCTACATAGTAAGAACCTAACTCCAAAAAGAGGAAGAAAAGATAATTGTAAAAAGAAACAAGCTGAAAGATTTAGAAAAATGTGGAAAGGGAATTGGTAGGAAAAGCGCAGATCACCATAGTCACATGAGGGGTCCATTCTAGTTCCTGTCTCCCCCGACGGGTATCACGGAATTGTTGCCATGAAGCTACCAGGTGCTGGGCTTTTTAGGGTACCAGGGCCTACAAGCCTTGACATCGATTTTAAGTCCCTCCCCTAGCCAGAATGTGTTAAAGCTGTGTGGACAGACTTTTCTCTGTGTATACTGAAGAGCTACAGAATCTTTGGATGACCCCTTTTTTTTTTTTTTTTTTTTTTTTTTAGCAAAAAAGTAGTAAAAAAAAAAAAAAAAACAACTTTATTGATATGACATCACATTGCTCTTAAAATTATATCTGGACTTCCAGCACATTAGAAAATTTCAAGTCACTATCTCTTTACCAGATTTTTTTTTTTTTATGCCAAATGTCGTTTATTGAAGGAGGGGGATGGTCTTAAATACAGGCTTACAGCACAATGGGAGAACCCCAGAGGGCAGAAGTTCGCTACTGATGTTTTACAATCTTGCATCTAAGCTGTTAACGCCCATTATGCAGGATACACAGACAAGGAAGTTTCCTTAAGCACTCAGGAGGGTGGAACCGGGCAGGGAATTAGCATAGGGAGGATATCAATGGATGACCACTTCTTATAAAGGGATTTCTATAAGTTGATATGCCAAGTTAATTAGATGGTGGACAATTTATCTAATTTTTCCTTACAATAATCAAGTAGATGGGGAGAAAAGTAGGCTGGGTCTGTGTTTGCCAGTGGTATGTACTTGAGTTCATGTAGCTTTGGAGGATAAAAAGGAGACTTCACCCTCTGGCATGAATAGTTATTGTACCATTCTCTTGTCTTTAAGGTGGAAAATAGCTATTCAATTTCTGTACCGATCTTCAAACAGTTTCACAAGAATATCATTGGGAAAGGAGGCGCAAACATTAAAAAGGTGATCAACTCATTTTGGCCAGCCCTAAAGCCTTTGTGGATTCAAAGGAGGGACAGACTTTCCTTCCCAGCCCTGTGCTCAGGTGTGTCTACTGTAGGAAAACTTTCTCTTATGTACCTCTCCTTTAGATTCGTGAAGAAAGCAACACCAAGATTGACCTTCCTGCAGAGAACAGCAACTCTGAGACCATTGTCATCACTGGCAAGAGAGCCAACTGTGAAGCTGCCCGGAGCCGGATTCTGTCTATCCAGAAAGACCTGGTAATGGGAGCTGCTTCTTGGTGGAACTCCTTAAAATCCCTAGCCAACTCTTCCCAGCCTGTGTGGGGCTCCGCTGTCCACCTGGGGAGTGTTAATCAAGTGGTCAGCAGCTCTCTACTTCCGTTTCTCAGTTCTTATTCACTTGATACTACAGCAAGGATGCCACTTGTCCTTGGGTCTGACCCAGTGTGACTTTATTAGACTTTCTTTTGTTCTTTTTTGGGGGAGTTGGTTTGGTTTGGTTTGGTTTTTCAAAACAGGGTTTCTCCGTGTACCTCTGGCTGTCCTGGAACTCATTTTGTAGACCAGGCTGGCCTTGAACTCACAGATCCACCTGCCTCTGCCTCCGCCTCCCCAGTGCTAGAATTAAAGGCATGCACCACCACATCCTGCTTAGACATTTTCCTTTTGTTAATTTTTATACCAGAAAATCATTTCTGGGGCTGGAGAGATGGCTCAGTGGATAAAGTACTTACTTTAACCACATTACATGGTTTCAGAGCCTCAGAAATCATGTTGAAGCCAGGTGTGGTAGTACACGTCTGTAATTGCAGTGTGTGTACATACATTGAGATGGGAGCTGGAGACAAGAGAATCCCCAGCCAGCCTAGCATATGTAGTGGGTAAAAAGAAACCCTGTGGCCCAGGATTGTCTCTGACCTCCATGTGTGTGTCTACACTCACACACATCATACACAGAAGGATTGTAAAACGGAAAGCAAACTGTATCTCAAAGTGCCCACTGAATTTTGTTTAGCTTTTAAAAAATTAACATGGGGCTGGAGAGATGGCTCAGCCGTTAAAGGCTAGGCTCACAACCAAAAATATAAAAAATTAACATGAAGTAAGCTAGAAATGTTTTCATTGTGTAGTTTGATGATAATTGTACACCCCTGGAATCATCCTGTTAT
The DNA here is from genome assembly GCF_949786415.1 of Peromyscus eremicus. Taxonomy (NCBI): domain Eukaryota; kingdom Metazoa; phylum Chordata; class Mammalia; order Rodentia; family Cricetidae; genus Peromyscus; species Peromyscus eremicus. The sequence goes on along the minus strand of NC_081429.1, from coordinate 9,832,051 downwards.
GTGACTTTCCTGGGGAGACATAAGCGAGTGTCTTTTCACACTAGATATGGCATCAACAACACACTGATGTAACTAGTATACCAAAGTCCAATTTGGTAAACCTGTGAGTTTATTGCTCATTTTACAGACCATGGATGAGAGCTTACTTACAGGTACATGGGTGACGTCTTGTGATAGTGGCATCCCTGGACCTCACTGTACCACTTGGACAGTTAGAAAACTTCCTCTCCCTGCAATTATTACTGCATATCTAACTTTAGAGAGGGTCCTTGTGAATCTTGGAAGTTTCAAGACCTTCCTGACTCTAGACTCTAGGGGGTTTTGTTTGTTTTTTTTTAATTCCTGAGCTTTATAAATTTCATTTACTTCCTGAGACTTGAGCCTCCTCCAAAAGAGAACTTGTTTTTGTTTATAGACTGGATCTAACTACTTAGCCTTGCTTGGCTTGAAACTCAACAGAAATCCACCTGTCTGTACCTGGAATTAAAGTTGTGTGCCACTACACCCAGCCTAGAGAGAAAGATTTTAATTGAGAAGTCATTATACAGCACATCCCCATATGTCAAATTAGTGACTGATATTATTGTTGCATACATTCATAATGCTTTTGAACTTTAAGTTACTGAGAAACCATTTGTTCCTTTAGGGTTGTTAGACAGGATCACACCTGATTGTGTCTAGTTTGGGTCCGAGTACCTTCTGCTAAGCTTAGACTCAAGACTCAGCACCATGTCATCTACTGAAGGTGGGATGCACGCACCATCCCTTTAGTCCTAGGCTCCTCCTGCGCCCAGGGTGATGTCTGTAAATCCATAGATAAGTGGCCTCTATTTCTCAGGTTTTTTTATTCATGCTGCCCTCGTTAGACTCTGGTCTGTGTATTCACACTGCCTCGTCCCTGACTGATACCTGTTTCCTCGCCTCTTGTGGCTCGCCTTGCCTGTTTCTCATCACCAGTGTCTTTAAAACCACTTTTTTAGGTAACGGGTAAATTCAGTCTTTATTTCATCTTGACTAAAATCAGAGTCTTTGTTTTAATAAGAAAATTTGTTTGTAGATATATATTGTTTGTTTTTGCTCTTTTGGAGGGCCCACCAACCAGCTCCCAAATAAATCACACAGAGGCTTATTCTTAATTGTAAATATCCGGCCTTAGCTTGACTTGTTTCTTGCCAGCTTTCCTTAGCTTATCCCATCTACCTTTTGCCTCTGGGCTTTTCCCGTTCTCTTCTGTAAATCTTACTCTTACGCCATGGTTCGCTATGTAGCTGGGTGGCTGGCCCCTGGAGTCCTCCTTCTCTGGCTACTTCTTCCTTTTCTCCTCCCAGATTTCTCCTTCTGTATATTCTCTCTGGCTGCCAGCCCCACCTATCCTTTCTCCTGCCTTGCTATTTTCCATTCAGCTCTTTATTAGACCATCAAGTGTTTTAGACAGGCAAAGTAACACAGCTTCACAGAGTTAAACAAATGCAACATAAACAAAAGTAACACACCTTAAAATATTCTACAACACACATTAATTCACCTGCCAGCCACCTGCAGAATTGACTTAAGGCAGCAGATCCAACATTACAGAGTCTAAAGTCATGGCTTTCCTATTAACACTGTTTATGTCTTCCTGCTGGCCTACACGCAACTGCCTTAGAAAGTCTCCCCCTGCCGGGCGGTGGTGGCACACACCTTTAATCCCAGCACTCAGGAAGCAGAGCCAGGCGGATCTCTGTGAGTTCGAGGCCGGCCTGGGCTACCAAGTGAGTTCCAGGAAAGGCGCAAAGCTACACAGAGAAACCCTGTCTCGAAAAACTAAAAAAAAAAAAAGAAAGAAAGAAAGAAAGAAAGAAAGAAAGAAAGAAAGAAAGAAAGAAAGAAAGAAAGAAAGAAAGAAAGAAAGAAAAAGTCTTACCCTATCCTGTTTCTTCAAACACTTTCAGGTTTTAGCTGCATTCTTTTCTTCTGGCCTTTTCTCACCACACAACAATGTAACTTCCTCTTAATGTTCTATTTGATTTCAGGCCAACATAGCTGAGGTGGAGGTCTCAATCCCTGCCAAACTTCACAACTCTCTCATTGGCACAAAGGGCCGTCTGATCCGCTCCATCATGGAGGAATGTGGTGGAGTCCACATTCACTTTCCTGTGGAGGGTTCTGGAAGTGACACAGTTGTCATCAGGGGTCCTTCCTCAGATGTGGAGAAGGCCAAGAAGCAGCTCCTGCACCTGGCTGAGGAGAAGGTGAGTCACTGCTGACGCTCCCTTTCTCGGTATGGAAAACCTTGAGTGTTCTTTCTTTGTGGCAGGTCAGAAAACAACTTTATAGTAGGCACGTATGTGTACAAATGCCCGTACATAGGGGATTAGAAGGTCGGGGCTTTGAATCACTAAGGTGGGGGTTTGGAGGGAGCAGTTAAGATTTCAGGAGGAATTAAACTATGACTTACCATAAAACTCAAAAAAAATCTTTTTTCTATAACACTAATTCCATTTTTTTTTTTCATTTCTTTTATATACTGACTGCAGTTTCCCCTCCCTCCTCTGTCTCCCTGTTCAGAAAGTGGGGGGGGTCTCCCATGGGCTTGAAAACTCACAATTCTTTATGTGTAGTTCTGGGCTTTGACCAAGACAGTCTTCTGACCTCTGCTGCCATGAAAAATTTACTAACCACCACCAAGACTCTCCTTGGGTCCTTCTGTCAACCCCCCATGGGCTGGCATGGTGGTGCACATCCCAGCAATCTGGAGGCAGAGGGAGGCACATCTCTTGAGTTTCAGGCCAGTAAGGGGTACATAGTGAGACCTGTCTCAAAAAAAACAACCAAACACAATCTAGACCTTTCTACTTGGATAACACCACAGGTTTGGGATGGCCAGCCTTACAAGCCAGCATGTCAGCTGATGGAGACTCCTTCCTTCAAGTGTGGTCTCTCAATTTTTTAATTATTGGGCTAAGGGGCCAAATAGGGATAGTTTAGTGGTTAAGTACTTACTGCTCTTACTCTCTGAACTAGAGTTCAGTTCCCAGCATCCATGCCACTATATGGCTGACAACCTCCTGTAACTCTGACTCCAAGAGATTCAACACCATCTTCTAGCCTCTGGGCAACATGTGTGCACAGATATGTGCAGAGATACTTTTTTTTTTTTTTTTTTTAATCTAAAAGGAAATTTTTCATGGGCTAGGGAAATAGATGGCTTACCATAAAACTATGAGGACCAGAGTTTGGATCCTCAGAACCCATATAAAAGCCAGGTGAGTGTGGCAGCCCATCTATAATCTTAATTCTTGGGCAAGTAGAGTCAGAAAATCTAGAGCTAGATGACTAGTCACACTGGCAGAAATAGCAAGCTCCAAGTTCTCCCAGAGAGCCTATCTTAATATAAAGGGAAGGATAGTGAGGAAAAACATCCAGTGTTAATGTTGAACCTACAAACATATGCACACTCCAAAAAATTTTTGTTAAAAATTGCTTGGGCTGTTCTGATCCTTTGTTTTTCTACATGGACTCAACTGTTATTATCTCTGTTTTGGCGTGTAGAAATACATTTATTATTTATACATACTAAGTACTTACTAATTCTTAGGTCATCTTTGTACGTTTTTGTCTTGTATGTAAAACTCACATGTCTTTGAGTAGGCTCATGTGTTCCCCTAACCTCTGGTGGAAGAGGTAACGGGCAGCCTTGCCTAGCTGACCCTTAGATGTAGTGTGAGGGAAGTGAATATTAGACTTTAGCAGACTCTTGGTCTGTACATACTGACATGGCCATCCTTGGTATCCTGTTTGCTTTTATTTTGTTTGTGACGATTTAGCCAACCTCTTGGTTTTACATAATGTTGAACTGGATTTGCCTAGTTGATTTACCTTTGTGTATATGCAGCAGATCCAGTGTCACATTTAAGATCCTTCTGCCTCAGGCTCTTAGGCTGCAGTTGCAAGTGTTTGCCACCACATTAGTTTTTAAACAATGTTGTTTATGAACATCTTTATCTGAGGAGTCATAGATCTGGATGGTAGTATTTGGTGAGGTCCACTCGGTCCTTTCTTCCTCATCTTCTTCATGCTGTGGACCGGGTGACACATCCAAAGACAGTCAGGCTGGCCCTGTGGATCCTCTGTTTTCTCTAATTCATGAGTCTGCCAGACATACACCTATGTCCAGCTTTTGTCATACCCTGCTTTCTTGGTGCAAAACAAGGGCTTTGGGCTACTGTGAGTGAGGGCCCTGTCTTAGCTGTGGCCTTTGTAGCTGGTGCTTCTCCAAGCTTGAGCTGCTAAGTTGTTGTGCACTGGCTAGTCTGTAGGCTGGGAAGGAACAGGGCTGACCTTTGGAATACTTGATGTGTGTTTGGTCTGGAAGTATATGAAAGAGTGGGAGAGCCACGGCCCAGGAAACCCTGTTCTCCTCAGGGCCTGTGCTCGGCTAGTCTGCCACCACACATAGCAAGCCTCTAGTGGGTAACAGATGGCTTAGAGAAGTTTAGTCATTGCTGATAACAGGACCAGAGTCATTTGTGCATCTTTCTGATGGCTGTGGAGAAAAATGACTGTCTCGGTATTCCTGTTTACTAGGTATAAGGTGTGATAATTCCACTGGCGGCTTTGATAAGACATAGGACATTGCAAATGCATAAGGAGAGCCCACCCTACTTCTCAGAACTCTTTATTCACACACTGTGGTCCAGGCAGGCTGTGAGGGGCAAACATACATGAAGTTTGTTTCTGCAGCAAACCAAGAGTTTTACCGTGGACATCCGAGCCAAGCCAGAATACCACAAATTCCTCATTGGCAAAGGAGGAGGTAAAATCCGAAAGGTGCGTGACAGTACTGGAGCCCGAATCATATTCCCAGCTGCTGAGGATAAGGACCAGGACCTGATCACAATCATAGGAAAGGAGGATGCTGTCCGTGAGGCCCAGAAGGAGCTGGAAGCACTGATCCAGAACCTGGTAGGTCACAGGCCTTAGCAGTCCGTGCTGATCATGCCATGGTAGAGTAGGTCTTCTGCAGTTCCTTCCTTCTTACCGCAGGATAACGTGGTTGAAGACTACATGCTGGTAGATCCCAAGCACCACCGCCATTTCGTTATCCGAAGAGGGCAGGTGTTGCGAGAGATTGCTGAAGAATACGGTGGGGTGATGGTCAGCTTCCCACGCTCAGGCACACAGAGTGACAAAGTTACCCTCAAGGGTGCCAAGGACTGTGTGGAGGCAGCCAAAAAGCGCATTCAGGAAATCATTGAGGATCTGGTGAGTGCCCAAGGGCTCTTGATCGGCTCTGATCACCATTGTGTGTCAGGGAATCCACAGAGCAGTCACATTAAAGCACCTCGCATGAAATCACCAAGACAGCCTTGAGAGTGTCGCTTCTCCATATCCCTCATGGTCTTCCTTGCAAGGCCTTATGCCCTCTCTGTGTCTAAAGTGACTGCCCACCAGTAGGCAGTGTCTCGTGGGCAGCGTGCTGCAGTGAGGCAGCACTTCTCGTATGTAAAGCAGGTGTTATATGTTCAGACTGTAATAAAAATTGTACTGTAGGTTGTGGGTATCTGTTCACTAGAACCCACTGCAGGAGGCCTGCCACCCTGCCCTGTGCCCCCCACACACACACCCAGTCATGCTGGGATCTCCAGGTTCACTTCGTAAAGGGTGGTATGGGACTAGTGGGGAGGGTGGTAGGGAAAATGCTGCTATACATTGACTTGTAGAAGTTGACCTTTGCTCTTTCTTGTATCCACCTTCAGGAAGCCCAAGTGACGGTGGAATGTGCTATCCCCCAGAAGTTCCATCGATCTGTGATGGGTCCCAAAGGTTCAAGAATCCAGCAGATCACTAGGGATTACAATGTTCAAATTAAGTTCCCAGACAGAGAGGAGAACCCAGGTGGGTCTACTTAAGCTTAGGTTGTGGTGTCACATCGGTGGTAACCATCACTGCCCTTACTGCTGTCAAATGAGTCCATCCTGGTGATTCTGGACTCTGGTTTTGGCACTGGAATGGTGCTTTGATGGATGCTAGCATAGATTTCAGGCCCATCATCCTGGTCTGTAAAGGACAGGACAAGGCCCCATAAAGGGGCCAGGAGCTTCCTTTGTCTTACCTAGGAAATTGCTGAGAGTCTAGTTCCACTCTTTTCTAGGACACGATTTGCGTAATAGTGGGGTGTCTGCTCAGCCTCAAAGAACCCTGCACACGCACATACGCTCGCTCTCTCTTTCTCGCTCTCGCTCTCTCTCTCTCTCTCTCTCTCTCTCTCTCTCTCTCTCTCTCTCTCTCTCTCTCTGTCTCTCTGTGTCTCTCTCTGCAGTGCAGATACATCCTTTCTAAGCCTCTTTGAGGTACCTCATATCTGTTCCAGAAAGGCCTTAAGCCTAACCATGCTTTGTTACCTTGTTCTACTTGGGTAGTTGGTAACAGGAGACTTTGGTTGAAGACAAGAAGAGTTAATGTGGTCAGTTGCCAAGGAAGGGTCATGTATGAACCTTCTTCTGCCTGCTTTGCATGTGTGAAACACAGGGTGTGGGCTTTCCTACTGATGTGTACTCTACTGTCACTGGCTTGGTGTCCACGGTGCTTGTCACACAGTTACTCCAGTCCATTTTCCTGAAGATACAGGCCATTTATTAGGAATCTTAGACATATTGCTCTATGGATTTCACACCTGAGTAATCTGTTCTCAACATAGAATAGCATAAAGAGTTGTAGTGTGTTTTCTTAGCCGCCCTTGTCCCCCAATTATAGATACATTTTCTAACTTTGAGTATGCATTTATATGTTTACTTTTATCAGTGGGCGATTCCTAAGAACCTTTGACTTAACCTTGGCATATTCATCAAGATCATACCTAGTATCACATAGCTTTATTACATTATCCATAGTATTCTAAATTGCTAGATTAATGATATCTTCAGAGCTACTCTTGCCTAGTTTAATTCCAGTTGATGGTTGTCCCATTTTTTGTTGACTCTCCAGTTAGCTCACTTTGATGTGTGTGGGTTAATATTACCTGGACATTTACAAGCTAGAACCCCTTTCCACCTTGCCTGTATCCTAGTGGCATGCCCCTTTGTTTGGGGGCTTTTCTTTTCTGGCATGAAGAATTTTCATGGGCCTGTCTTGTCCTCTCCCTTGTTATCTTTCCCAAATCTCTGAAACTCTGCCGTTACCTGTCCAGAACAAGGTCACTGGGACTGAGCTCCTACATACCAGTCTCCTACATCACAGCCTCCCCAAGCAGTAGGCCTTCTCTGCACAGCTGGGACTCGCTAGTGTATGTGATTTATACCTCTGCAGTTGTCAACTAGGCTTTCCCCTTTATTCCTAGTTCACAGTGTAGAGCCTTCCATCCAGGAGAATGGAGATGAGGCTGGAGAGGGCAGAGAGGCCAAAGAGACTGACCCTGGCTCTCCCAGGAGGTGTGACATCATAATCATCTCTGGCCGGAAAGAGAAATGCGAGGCTGCCAAGGAAGCTCTGGAGGTGCGTTTGCCTCACTCTTTCTCTTCCTGATGGTTCAGACTCTGCCCGGGTGGCAGCAGACAGTAGATCCTATTATGTCAGTCCTAAAAGTGCAGGCATTTGCTCTATGCCTTTCTGGGCTGGTCACACAGCCCAGGGAGGCCATTTCTTTTCACCAGGACTCAGGATTCTACAGTTTATTCCCTGACAGCAGTGTTAGGCCGTAGTCATGGAATTTGTAAAAGGATCTTGTTAGTGGTGGGTGAATGCGAACTCCAGCCTCAAGCCCCTCTTGTCTATCTACTGTCTGTACATTCCCTTCCCAACTGAAGTAGAGATAGTCTACCTCAAGTTTTCCATAACCATGAGTTATGTGTCGAGTCCTCTTGTGAGCACCATGACACCACAGTTTACAGACAGTGCCTGCATGGCAGTATCTGTTGACTGATAGAAATAGGTGCTGTGCAGGAGCAAAGACTGGGGAGAATGGGTGATAGACAATACATGTCGGGACTTGAATGCAGATAACTGATCCACCTGTCCAGGAGACTCCATTGCAACCCACACAGACTTTGGCCAAGTTGTCACGACCACAGAGGCATGCCAAGAGTTGGGCTTCTGTGCTGGGTCTTCCTCCCGTGGGCCTTGGCCTGCTATAGTGCAAAAGGAAAGTGAGGTGCAAGAGTAAATCCTCTGCCAGCATTACCTTAGACTGGGCTGCCTGTCCTGTCTTGTTCACTGTGCATGGAGATCTGTGCCATCTGTCTGTCAGCCGGTCACACTGACAGCAGGTTCTAAAGGGTACACTGTTGTCTTCAGGGCTGTTGGCCTTCACCTCTTAGCCTAATCTCTACCATTGTCCTTCTAGGCCCTGGTTCCTGTCACCATCGAGGTAGAGGTGCCCTTTGACCTTCACCGCTATATCATTGGGCAGAAAGGAAGTGGAATCCGCAAGATGATGGATGAGTTTGAGGTAGACAGTGTTCACTGGGTGCTGTACTATGTGGTGGGGACTGTTAATCTGGAGAAAAGCCCATGGCTCTCTGATGCTAATGTTCTTCATCAATGTATATTGTCTCTGCCTCCTTTGTTTTGTCCAGTCAACCACTAGCCTTCCTCCCAGTCTCCCTCAAATTCCCCAAAGCAGGTGAGCATTACTCCCTTTCCATCTTGGTCCTCTAGACATCAAGTTGACTCTGTTGTGACAGGTGAATATACATGTACCAGCTCCCGAACTACAGTCAGACATCATCGCCATCACTGGCCTCGCAGCAAATTTGGACAGGGCTAAGGCGGGGCTACTGGATCGAGTAAAGGAGCTACAGGCTGAGCAGGAAGATCGGGTGAGCAAGCACAAGGCTGCCTGCCTGGGCTGGGTTTGGAAACAGCGTGGTTCAGAGCCTGTTTCAGACAGCCAGGTGTCAGTGCTGTGTTGTCGGAGTCTGGTGGTCCTGCTGTGGAAAACTAAAGGCAGAGCTTAGAGTTTCTCTTACTCCCCAGTCAAGAGAAATATTTTGATGTATCAGCTCCTACAAAAAGGGAGGAACATAGTACCTCATCACAGGGACAAGTAGCTTGCTCCTGTGCTTCTGGCAGAGTACTCTATGAAAAATTCTGAGAGACATGCTGCTCAGGAGTTAGGGGAGGTCTGGGAACTGACCCTTCACAAAGGGGCAGAGAGAGAGAGAAGCACAGCTCAGATGCTTGTGCACGTTATGGCTGTACTCTGGTGCAGCTCTAGCCTTAGGCTGTCGAGGTCCCGGACTGTCCATCTGTCCTATGGACACATAGGCTCTTACTGCCTTCTTGGCCTCTTCTGTACTCCAGCCCTAAAAGACCTAGAAGATTTTATTCAAGCTGATTCATCAGATCCTGGTTCATAAATTCAGGAAGTAGAAATAGAACTGAAAGAGGCGACTGACATCTTACCCCTGTAGACAGGCATCAGCCTGTTTAGAACCAGTTATGTACTGGGTGACACATGAGCAAGACCTAGTTCTACAGCAGGTGATTGAAAGTGACAGCGAAGCAGCACCTAGTCTTCTGGACCACCAGGGTTAAAGGCATGCTGTTAGCAAGTACTAGAGTTTCTGGCTTGTGTTTTAAGAATCAGGCTGGAGTGGCGGGGGTGGGGGATGGGGGGGTGCGCACCTTTAATCACTTGGGAGGCAGAGGCAGGGATCTCTGTGAGTTCAAGGCCAGCCTGGCCTACAGAGTGAGTTCCAGGACAGCCAGGACTACAGAGAAACCTGTCTTGTAAAACCAAAAAAAAGATCAGGCTGGAAATGGGACCTGGGTAGAAGTGACTTAGCTTTAAATACAAGTGCTCATACTCATGGGCTCGCTCTCTCTCTCTCTCCCCCTTCCTCCCCCCCCCCCCTTTTCTCTCTGTGTGTCCTCTGCCTCATTCTCACTTCATTGTAGGCTTTAAGGAGTTTTAAGCTGAGCGTCACTGTAGACCCCAAATACCATCCCAAAATTATCGGGAGAAAGGGGGCAGTGATCACCCAGATCCGCTTGGAGCATGACGTGAACATCCAGTTTCCTGATAAAGATGATGGGAACCAGGTAAGATGAGCACCTCAGATGATGTGGTTAGAACAATTGGGCAGGTGGAACCTTGTTTGACCTTCTTGCCTTGACCTGGGTTTTATTGTTGTTGTTGTTGTTGTTGTTGTTGTTGAGATAAGGTCTCTATGTAGCCTTGGCTGTCCTGAAACTCAATGTGTAGAATAGGCTAGTGTTGCGGGATATTAGATAGCGCTGTGAAAAGTCCGAGACCCTTGGATCAGGGGGTGGAGCCAGTGACTAGTTGACAAGAATTAGCCATAGAGACTATGGAGGACCCAGGAAGATGGATAGAGAGAGGCACACACAGGAAGGAGTAGGGAGGGACTTATAGGCTCATGGGCCTTTTTGGTTTGGCACAAGTGGAGAGATGAGAGACACTCTTGCTGGTTCTCCAGCTGGAAAGGAAATTCAGCTGATGCTTTTCGGCTTCTCTGATCTAGCAGGTTTTCACCCCAACATCTGACTCCTGAATCTTTACTGGTAAATAGAACAACTTAGATTAAAAACAACAGGCTGGCCTTGAACTCACAGAGATCTACCTACCTCTGCCTCCTGAGTTCTGGGGTTAAAGGCCTGCACTACTGTGCCCTGCTTGACTTGGGAGTATACTTAGGCAGCTTCTGTGATTTGTCCAGCAGGAAACAAGTGCTTAAGTCAGAGGGACAAGTGTCTCAGAATCCAACTTCAGCTCCAGTTATGGACCAGAGCATAGTGCTTGCCAGCTGTGTGTGCTTCCTCAGATTGTTACCTGGGGCACAGGGCAGTCTAACCGCCCTGGGCCAACTGTGGCACTCATGACAGCCGGGCCTGAACCTCAGCTGGTGCCTCTTGAGCCGTCGTGCCTACGTATGCGCACACTATGTCCACCAGTGCCCAAGACTTTGTGGCCAGGCTACATTGAGCTATGGAAGCAGGTGGACAAAAGCCAACCAGTTCTAGATTCTCTGCATCCCCATCCCACTTGCCATGGTCCCTGATGAGTTCTGCACAGCCTCCTACTATACATAAAACAGTGTGAAGGGTAACTCGGCTCCTCGCTCGGTTCTACCCTGGTGGGCAGACAGTCCCATTCCACCTCACCTCCAAGTCTGCTTATGGCTTGTCTTGACCTATGTGTTCAGTCCGTCCTTCCTTAGACCTTACCTCTCAAATGCCCTCCATGAATGGCCCTCTAGGCATGGGCCAGCTCTGCTTGAACATCTTTCAAGCCCTGTGGCCATGATCACTGTGCCCAGAAGTGTACCAGTAGTAGCACGAGGGTGAGCACCCATCAGCTGAGGTGTCCTTCTCATTCATATGTGTGTGTGTGTGTGTGTGTGTGTGTGTGTGTGTGTGTGTGTGTGTGTATGTGTATGTATGTATGTATATATTCAGTATATGAGTGTGTGTGTGTGTGTGTGTTTTAAATGTACATTGGTGTTTTGCCTGCCCGTGTGTGAGGGTGTCAGATCCCCTGGAACTGGAGCTACAGATAGTGTGAACTGTCATGTTGGTACTGGGAATTTAACCCAGGTCCTTTGAAAAAGCAGCCAGTGCTCTTAACCAATGAATCATGTCTCTAGCCCCTCCTTCCCATCTTTACTTCCACATCTCTTAGCCTGTTTGTTTCTGAGTCTTTCAGCTACACAAATTTAGTTGGCTGTTGTTTGTTTGTTTGTTTGTTTGTTTTAATATGTATGGGTGTTTTGCCTGCATATATGTCTATGCACCAGATATGTGCCTAGTGCTGGCAGAGGTCAGAAGAGGACATCAGATCCCCTGGGACCTGGAGTACAGATCATTATTAGCTACAGTGTCAGTGCTAGGAATTGAACCTGGGTCCTCTGGAAGAGCAGCCAGTGTTCTTAACAGCTGAGTTATCTTTTTAGCCCTCAATTTACACACACACACACACACACACACACACACACACACACACACACACACACCAGATGTGGGGGAGGCATAGTGAGGGCAATAGATTTTATATATGTGTATAAATTATATCAAAATATATATTATGTGTGTGTGTGTGTTTATACACACACACACACACACACACACATATATATATGTAGTTTGTTGTCTCACCATGCCTTAGCTTCTTCCAGTTCCCTGTAATTACTAATTTTTTTTTAGTTGTTCCACCATTTTGACTACTTAGCTAATCTGTGTATGTATAGGGGCACATATATGCCGCAGCATGTGTGTAGAGGTCAGAGGACAACTTGTAGGAGTCAGTTTGTTTCCTCCAGCCATGTGGGTCCCAAAGATTGAACTCATCAGGTTTGGCAACGAGTGCCTTTACCTACTGAGCCATCTTGCCAGCCCCAATCTCTTTAAATCCACAGCTTTTTCCTGTGAGAGTTCCACTTGCACTTTGCAGAACTGATTCTGTGGAGTGTGCTGACTGACATGGCCACGGCATGCCTGTTTTTGATGACCCTTATTTGGATCCGCTGCCTGGCCTTCCCCTTAGTCTGGACAGGAAGTTCTTAGTTGGCTGCCTCTCTCTCCCCTTGTTCCTAGATCTCTTGCTCCCCTCCCAGGCTGGATCTTTCTGCCTCCTAATGTTAACTCCAGTAGTGGTTTCTTTGTAGTCTCTGTGTTCTTCCTTTTATTTTGAGCCTGTTGTCCTGGAGATGAAAACACTGGGGCTGTTTTGTTCCCATGTGTCCCTCCATAGTCCCTGAATTGTCTGTTGCTCACATCTGTTTGGAGGCCTGCGCTGATGGGTCTGAGTGAGCAGAGAGTACTCTAAGGGTCCTGGACACTTCCAAAGAAGCAGAAGGCTGATGGGCTGAGAACTTTGCCTTATAGTAGTCCCCAACCTTGTGCTTGCTTTCCTTAAACGCACCTACTGGTACTTCCTCCATCTTTATGATCAGGTTTCCTTCCTAGCCTTTTTTTTTCCCCCTTGTGCGTGTGTGTGTGTGTGTGTGTGTGTGTGTGTGTGTGTGTGTGTGTGTACACACGTACGTACAGGTGCATGCACACACACACCACAGCACACATGTGGCGATAAGAGAACAGCTTGAGGGAGTGATTTTTCTCCTTCCACCATCTTAGCTCCAGGGATCAAACTCTAGTGCCTTTACCCACTGAACCATACCACCTGCCCCTCCTTCCTACCTTTCCTGGGTTTGGGAAGGAATGAGTGCTTAGTGGATGTTAACTGTGGGTGGTTTTGTTTACAACTTTATTTTTAAAACAATTATTTTGAGTGTATGAATGTTTTGCCTATGTGTATGTATGTGCACCCTGTGTATATACTGTCCAAGGAGGCCAGAAGAGGTCATTAGATCTGGAGTTATGGATGGTTGAGTAGCTTTGTTGGGGCTGGGAACCAAACCCAGGTCATTTATGAAAGTAGTGCACACTCTTAACTAGTGAGCCATCTCTCCAAGATTTATTTTTATTTATTTATTTATTTATTTTGGTTTTTTGTTTTGTTTTTCAAGACAGGGTTTCTCCATGTAGTTTTGGTGCCTTTCCTGGATCTCACTTTGTAGACCAGGCTGGCCTTGAATTCACAGAGATCCGCCTGGCTCTGCCTCCCGGGTGCTGAGATTAAAGGCGTGTGCCACTGCCGCCCAGCCCCAATATTTAACTTTTAACTTTTTTTTTTTTTTACTTTATGTACATTAGTGTTTTGCCTGCATGTGTGTCTGTGTGAGGGTGTCAAATCCCCTGGTACTGGGGTTACAGACAGTTGTGAGCTGCCATGTGGGTGCTGGGAATTGGCTGGGAATTGAACCCAGGTCCTGTGAAAGAGCAGTCAGTGCTCTTAACCACTGAGCCATCTCTCCAGCCCTAATTGTTAACTTTGATTATGTGTATTTGTGTGTGAGCTCATGAGTGTAGGTACCCACAGACGCCAGAAAGGGGCATCAGACCTCCTGGAGCTCGAGTCACAGGCAGTTATGAGCTGCCTGACATGGGTGCTGGGAATTCGATGAGACCTCTGGTCCTCTTCAAGGGCAGCAAGCACTCTTAACTGCAGGGCCACCATTCTGACCCTCTAACCTGATGTGTTTTCTGCCTTGTTCTTCTGAGAGGATGAATGTCTCCCCTAAGGTGACGTCTGATGCATTCATCCATCTAGCCACCATCCACACACCTGCACTGTGACCAGCTTGCTAGGTCGGCACACTGCTTATTCTGGGGCATCCCAGAGAAGTCACACTCTTCTCTTGACTGATTTCTCCTTTTTAAGCCTCAGGACCAAATCACCATCACAGGGTATGAGAAGAACACTGAAGCTGCCCGTGATGCTATCTTGAAAATTGTGGGTGAGCTAGAGCAGATGGTTTCTGAGGATGTCCCACTGGACCACCGTGTGCATGCCCGCATCATTGGTGCCCGAGGCAAAGCCATCCGGAAAATCATGGATGAGTTCAAGGTGAGTCCAGAGCCAAATGAAGTACAAGAATGAGAACTCCCGTCCTTCCAGGGCACTGGAAACCTGCGGACGCCTGCCTATGCTACTGACCACATAGAGCTGGCAGGGAAGAGTGTTTGGTTCTGGGGTATTAGGACCAGAACCCTTCCCTGCAAGCTGTAGGACGGTGCTGCCCTCTGACATCACTGGTAAGCACAGACAATGAGGACTCACAGAAAGGGCCTCTAGAAGAGCAGAGCCATTAGGCTATCGGCCATGCGTTTCTTCTGCAAGATGGGACTGTCATGCACACACTCAGCAGCACCCTTTGTCTTCAGGAAACCAGGTAGTCCTGGCAGGATGATGCGGATGACTTCCTCAAGCAAAGAGCCCTAAAACCAAACTTTGAGATTGTCCTGAATTCAGAGGGAAATCCTTCACTAACTAAAAAAGTGTGATGGTGGTACTTTGGTCCAGAGTCCTTCCTTTAATGCCCTTTGACCCTGCTTCTTCCAGGTGGACATACGCTTCCCACAGAGTGGAGCTCCAGACCCCAATTGTGTCACTGTGACAGGACTCCCGGAGAATGTGGAGGAAGCTATCGACCACATCCTCAACCTAGAGGAGGAATATGTGAGTCCTGAGCAGAGTCTTTAGGGGCCCTCAAGCCAGCCCAGGCTGAGCTCTGAAGCAGCCTGTCCCTTGACTAGCTTGGAGGCTTGGCTGTAATCCTGAGGTGACTCAGATGGTTCCACAGGCAGGGAGGGGCAAGGGGGTGGGAGGGTGGCCCCGGGATGGCCATCAGCAGGTTCGGCTGGCTGTCGGCTGAGCAGCACCACCTCCCCTGTGCCGTGCAGCTGGCTGATGTGGTGGACAGCGAGGCGCTGCAGGTTTACATGAAGCCCCCAGCACATGAAGAGTCCAAGGCACCATCCAAAGGCTTCGTGGTACGAGATGCTCCCTGGACCTCCAACAGCAGTGAGAAGGTCAGATGGCACTTCTGTACTGCCTGTTCCCCATGGGCCAAGCTGGTGGGAGAGTGGGGTGTGGGCAGAGTTACTTTGGAAACTTGGTAAGTCAGTGAGAGCCACCCAGTACTTAAGTTGTGTCCTCCCTCCCCACAGGCTCCTGATATGAGCAGCTCTGAAGAATTTCCCAGTTTTGGGGCTCAAGTGGCTCCCAAGACCCTCCCTTGGGGCCCCAAACGATAATGATCAAAAAGAAACCTTTCCAGCCTGCTGCCCAAACCCAACCACACAATGGTTTGTCTCAATCTGACCCAGCAGCTGGACCCTCGTAAATTGTTGATGCTCTTCCCCCTCCCCGAGGTCTCGCAGCAAAGCCTGGTGGGCTGGCCTTGTGTGGCTGCTTCTCCAGGCCTGGTCAGCACCCAGCAGGCTCAGGGTCTGCTCCTGATGCTGTGCTCTGGGACAGGCACGCCACTGTGTGAAACACTAAGCAAGGTAATCGAGCATTTCGTGATCACAGACTCCAGCTTCCTGGTCCACCCAGCATGTAGTCAGCACTCTGACCTTCACACCAGAGCTCCACAGCGGCTAGGAGCTGACTTCCTGTGTCATGACCTCAGGAAATAAATTTCCTTGACTTTATAAAAGCCAAAACGTTTGCCCTCTTCCTTTCCCACCTCCCTCCTGCCCGCCCCCGTCACCCAGACCTTCCTCTCTGTGAAAGCAGTCAGCTTCCATTAGCTGCCAAAGTCTGCTTAGCACGGGCTACAGGAGAGGAGGAAGGCACGGTTTGGGACAGCAAGAGGTCAGATGTCCTGGTGATAGAGTGGGCCGAGAGGTAGAGGGTGACCTGGGTCCTCAGATGGTACCCACTAGGGTTCTGAAAGCATCGGGGCTTGTCCTGCAGCTTTAGCCTCACGAGCTGGTGTCTGCAGCCTAGAGGCCCAGCTGTGTGTGCCATCTGGGCTCCCTGTGGCTGTCACAGCAGACTGGGGTGGCTTGAGACTTTGGGGGGAGGGGAGGTAGAGACTGGCTTCTTTTTGGTGGTGGGAGAGGGCTTGACCCTAACTGATAGCTCAACTTTCCTACAACCCTTAGCCTCTGCCTGGCCAGACACCTCGTGTTCAGCTGCCTTCTTTCTACCTCAGCCAGTGTGGTAGTACTCTCATGTGGTTAGTGCCACCCCCGAGGCTCCTCTTGATTTAGACATTTCTGGTGGTTCTGGGCTTGCCATTGAGTTGAGGAGGGTGACAGCTTGTGCTTTCCCTCAGCCCACATGATTCAGGGGCTGGTCCAGAGCAGGGTGCTCATTCCCAGCCAGCCTGACCATGTAGGCTCTGGCAGGCATACCTGGATGCTTTCTGCAGTCCTGAGGGACAGGCTTAAGGGCAGGTATCATCGATAGAGGTTGTCATTCAGCGTGGATTAAAAGGAAAGGCAGAATGAAAACAAAGGACCCAGCGCAGGGAGTGCTGCTAGCTGAGGGAGGCCTTTTCTCCGCTGCAAGAGGTAGCTTGGACCACTGGCCCCAGCTAGCATGGCTTCGGGCCCGCCCTCACCAGGAAAAGTGGTCCCCAGCAGAAGTGTCCCTCTTGTGGAGACTGAGGACAGGTCTTTTATCTCCAGGTCATCTGATCAACTAGCAACATGTCCTGTCCCAGATACTTGGGTTCCTAGAAAAGCCAACCTGTGCCCATCTCATGGCCTTCCCTGGGAACTGTCACTTCTACTGTGTGACACCTTCCCCAAGTCTGTCACTCTCTATTTGGTAACTCAGGCTTGGCCACCTGTAGATTAACTCTTAAGTGGATCCAGAATTGCTTTTCCAAGTCTGACTTCAGTTCCCTGTAGACGAAGCAGCCCCATGCACCCATTATAGGAATGATGCTGAGATGGGAAGAACATCATCTCCTTTGCACAGTAGGCTGGCCGCTTGAGCCAGGTGGGTGACACAGGGAGAGGGCTGCCCTGCCTTTTCCCTGGAGCTGTCTTTTCTCCCATCTGCATGACACTGGGACACCTTGCTTCCCTCCTGCCCTTCCAGCCCCTCGTCATCTTCATTGTCATCCTACAACACCCAGTCTCTTCCTTCCCCAGAAGGTAAAGTGGAAATGATCACCGGGATTTTGCACATCTCCATTTATTGCTAAGTGCTATAGATGTAAGCCCTACCCTACACTGTTCAGGGTCTCGCTCCTTTTCTCTGATTGTTAATAAGGACTATGAAATTGACTGTGCCCAGGTCACCTCCCTGCAGCCTCCAAGCTGTTGAGGGGCCTAGGCAGGGGTGGGGAGTGTCCTTTCCTCCTTGTTGAATGTCTTCCATGTCCTATGTTTCCATAGCTACATCCATCCCTTGGCCTTAACTTTGGAATTTGGAGATTATATGCAAACATGTGTAAAGGCTCATGAATATGGATGACACTGGAATTTTATAAATTCTAAAATAAAACCCGAAACCAGAGGCAGTGTGATGAGACTCATTTTATCAAGTCTATATTCTCTCCTTGTGACTGAGTGGTCACAGTAGCCCTGGGTAATTCCCTAATTCATGTTGTGATTCTCTAGCAATTCTTAGCACTGTTCTGGCCTGTCTGCATGAGGAAGTCTTGCGTGCTCCTGCACCTTGACCCAACCTCCCAGCCCAGGCAGTGCCTACCCCACAACTATTAAATGAGACAACTCTGCTGGGGGAGCAGCATGGTCTTTGCGAAACCAGCAACATCCCCAGCTTTGTGAGTTTTCTGTTGACATTCCTGACAGGCTCCCAACACCCGGGCTGAGGTTAGGCCTGTGAGCAGGTCCCTGCCTGCGGGAACTGAGAAGGAAAGGGGTGGAGGGCAGAGCAAGGTTAATTAAGGACCAACTACTCCAGTCCCCATGCCATAGAAGATCCATCAAAGGGCTAAGGGAGCAAGGGCCTAGCATAGCACCTCTCGCTGAGAAGGCCAGTAACCCAGCATCTCCAGCCCAGGGGATGCATCCTGAGGAAGCACACCTGCAAGATGGTTCCAGATGAAAACAGGACCCCACAGTGGGTCTACTTTCAGGTCCCAGCACCAATATGCACCTCCTATAGTGTTGTGGATAAGACCCTGGTGTCCCGTGGAAGTCACTGGGAGTTAATGGCTGGGTAAGGCATGGGCCACCCTGGATTGGTTTCAGCAGTGTGTTTACATGACACTCCTTCAGGTAAAAGCAGGTATTTTCTTCTGTTTGGAGTGGAGTGGCTTAGGTAAGCGTGCTTCCTGCATGCAGTAGTGACTTTTCTGTCACTGATAAAACAAGGCACCTTTGAGAAGGGGGTTAAGGCTGTAGTGGACGCAGCGGAAGAGCAGGAGGATGGAAGTCGCATCTTGACCCATAGATACAAAGCAGAGAGCACCAACTGGAATGGTACACTGTGGGAGCCCGTTCTCGGGTTCCTCGTGGCTTTACCCAGCAGGTCCGCATAGAGGATGATTAGGACCACGGGCCTGAGTGCAGGTGTCTGAGATGGTCTGCACTTGGCTGTGCTGGGGGAGGAGGTCTTTTGCTCCACCCCTTGGCATCTCTATAAAAACCCTGGGGCCCGTTGGAAAAGGTTCCAGGCCCTCTCGACGCTATCCTTTATTTTCTATCTGTTTATCTCCGCAAGATTCTCCGCAATAAATCCTTCTAATATTTCCTGCTGCTCACACTCAAGAAAACTCTGGGGAACTGGGGGGGGGGGGGGAATGCCCCACAGTACACTTTCTCAAAATTTCCTCCAGCAAGGCTATACCACCTAAGCATCCCCAAATGGGGATGGAGTATTCAACTGCCAAAGCCTGTGAGGGCCATTGCTCATTCCAACACTACACTGTACAAGCCTGACTTCAGTGTAATCCCTGGAGCCCAGGGGAAGAACTGGCCCCACAAAGTTGTTTCCTGAGTTCTATATATGAGCTGTGGCACACATCCCCACACTTACCCACAGGTCTTAAATACACACAATAATAGGTTTTAAAGACTATGACAACAAAACAGCTTGAAGAAAGTACATGTGGCTTGTGTAGTAAGGCTTTCCCTAGCAAATGCACTCATTGAACTGGCTAGGTTGTCCAGCAGCCACGCAAGCTTCAGTGGGCAGCCTTGTCCCATGTCAACTGCCAGAGTAAGCACAGAGCCACATCTGAGGCCAGGAGTTGCCAAAGTGAAGCAATGGGTATGTGGATGAGAGCATGGTTTGGAAAAAGGTTTTCAAAGGAAATGTGTGTGCTTCATGGCCTTCCAAAACTGCATATTTTTCTTGGTTGTGCTGACAACCTCTCGGTGAGTCGTAATAACCCTACAGAAATAAGCACAGATAAGTACTGACTTTTAGACCTTTATTCCAGTGTGGTCGGATGGCAGAAGAGGAGGAAAGACCCATATCCCATCATGAGTGGGTAGGAAATAACTGGCAATTAGCCATCAGTTAACCCAGCTAACAGAAGGCAAGCAACGAGAAAAGGCCCAAATTGTACCCCATTTGAAAAGTAGTTGTATGTAAACACAAAGAAAGGGAAAATGGAAAAGGTCCACTAGGTGTCACAGAAATCTGGTTTGTTTGTTTGTTTGTTTTGTTTTTCAGCTTCCACTGTAAGGGGTAAGGCCTCATTCCACACCCTCTCCAGTCTGTGCTGGCTATGTGCTGAGTCCCTGGCCCAGCACTGGAAGGCACACAAGGGGGATAGATATTGCAGAGGCCCTTGATCTGTCAGGATAAAGAGGCCAAGCTAGCTAGAACCCAGAGGCCTTGGGTAATCGGGTATGCAAGAAAGAGCAGACACAGGCTTCCTACTGTGGCCTGGGATGTGGTATCAGGCCTGAGAGCCAGATGTGCGGATGTGCAATGACCATGTGAGGAGAGGCAGAGGGTGGGTCTGGAGGGATGGTCGGACCCTACACTATCACAAGGAATGCTACAAATAACTGAGTAAATCCCTGAGGAGGCAGGGACCCCAGAGTCTGACCTCAGTTGACAGAGGACTTATGCCCAAGGATGAGGACAGAGGGGTGAGAGGATGTGTCAACAGTAAAGCCACCTCCTGGTCACTAGGATTCAGGAATGCATGCAGAGGCCCCTTAGCCTTTGGTTTAGGGATAGGAAACAGGGATCCTCCCTACTGGAGATAAGAGAAAGTCCTGGCTGAGGCAAGGGAAGCACAGATTCTCTGAGTACAATGGCCAGCATTGTAAAAATGAGAGCCACAGAAGCCAGCGTTTCAGATAGCCCTTTTGCCTTGAGATAAAGGGAAACAAGCCATTGGCTCAGGGACTTAGGAATGGCATAGGGGATAGATAGCCCCCTGAAGGCCAACAGATGTCTCTAAGCACTGCTGCTCCATTTGGGTGGCCTTAAGGAATACCTAGTAGGGGTGGTGGCCAAGCAGTATGTATGAGCTGAAGACTGGCAGCCAGGGGCCTGGTTATTCTAAACCAAGTGTATGAGTAAGTTGAGCTGGGGCCAGGAGCATGGCCATGGCCTCCAAGGACATGCACAGTGAACTGTCTCCTATGACATCTTCAGTCTTCCAAGCAAGTGTGTCAGCCTCCAGTAACCCTCAGAGGTGAGAGTAACCTCAGAGATGGAGGAGAGGAGGTTACTAGTTCTAAGACCCTAGGCTGGAAGGCCCAGACTCTGAGCTTGGAAGCTGGTCATCCTTTGCTCCTGTTGCTCCAAGGAGAGCCTGTCTTGAAGAAAGTGAGTTGTCAGGGTGACTACAGAATAGATGTGACTATAAAACCCCCCAGTCCTTTGCCCACTTTGTGGATGTGCTGTGAGGACTGACTAGGTAGGAACTAAGGTCCATGGTTAGTCATGGGGCCTGAGAGCGTGAGGGTCAGGGCTTGGATGCTCACCTCGTTCTCAGCCAGGGCCTGCTTAGCTAAGTAGTATTCCCGCTTCACCTTGATCTCCACAGACTCTGGGATGTCAGGAACCAGGAGATCCAGAAGACGGCCAATGGAGAACACCACGTGCTGGCGGTAGAAGCCCCACCCCGCCCCCAGCCCTTGGTAAAACAAAAGCCTAGACTAGCCTTTAGGCAGCCAGGCTCCCAGGTGAGTGGAACTGCTGGAGGAGCAGAGGCCTAGACCACAGAGACCAGGGTGTATGGCCCTTCAGAGGTCCCCATAGCACCTTGCAATCCTCAGAGCACTCAATGGCTAGCTAGCCCATGAGCCAGGGGCAGAGGCCGGCAAGTAAGGTGCAGAAAATTTCGATGAGCGGAGAAGACAGAGTGGGAGTTCTTTGGTCTTACTGACCCACAGGTTTAGGTTAGGCAAAGCAAGTCAGGGGCATCATGTTAAGTACAGGGGCCAGCAAGGGGATGGGAGTCATTGGAAGAGCTTTCAGAGGTCTTGGATACCTCAAACACGATGACAAAGGCCAGGCGGATGGCCAGGAGAGTCCAGTAAGTCTGGGAATAGTGTCCATCATCATCCCTGAATGCTCGGTACCTGCAGGAGACACAAGACTCGGGGTACTGCTCTTGGGTTGAGCTCTAGCTGGCAAGTGGTCCATCTAGAATCAGCCTTTCCATTTTCCTTCTCTGACTCTTTGGTGCTGTCCACAGACCAGCTTTCTGGCAATGCTCTCTGAAACAGGAATTATCCCCAAACAGGGACTCAGTATCTTTAACTGGTGAAGTTCTGAATGAGTGGGTGGGAAAGGTTGTCCTTTCACCCCACGGGGCTAAGCTGCAAATGTCTTTAATAGATGTAACAGCCCAAAGAGATTTCTACAAATGCTGTCCATCTCCTTACACCCAGAAGATGTAATCTCTACAAGCCAGCAGCTGCCCTGCTCCCTTACCAAAGCAGTTCTTTTTTTTCTTTTCTTTTCTTTTCTTTTCTTTTTTCCCCAAGGCAGTGTTTCCTTGTGTATCCCTGGCTGTCCTGTCCTGGAATTCACTCTGTAGACCAGGCTGGCCTCTAACTCACAGAGATTCACCTGCCTGTGCCTCCGGAGTGCTGGGATTAAAGGCGTGCAACCACCACGGCCTGGCACCACAGTGGTTCTTAACTTGTGAGTCATGACCTCTTTGGGGGTCAAATGACCCTTTCACAGGGGTTGCCTAAGACCATCAGAAAACACAGATGTTTGCAATTCATAACAGCAAAATTACAGTTACAAAGTAGCAATGAAAATAATTTTATGGTTTGGGGGTCACCACAACATGAGGAACTATATTAAAAGGTTGCAGCATTAGGAAGGTTGAGAACCACTGCTTTACCAGAACATGTGGCCTTCACCTCCTGCACTATCTCAGACCATCCTGTCTTTTGACATCTTCCTGTGTTTGTCACATGGTAAAGATGGACATTCCACTCTGGTACATACTCATAAGTTCCACTCCAGGAAAAGCATCACCAGGGAACTGTGTGGGGTGGGGCAGGGGTGAAATCTTTTTTTTTTTTTTTTTTTTTTTTTTTTCTGGAGCTGAGGACTGACTGAACCCAGGGCCTTGCTAGGCAAGCGCTCTACCACTGAGCTAAATCCCCAACCCATGGGGTGAAATCTTGAACATTAAAAACGTTATCACTGGGGCCGGGTGGTGGTGACACACAAGCTTTTCATCCCAGCACTCGGGAGGCAGAGGCAGGCGGATCTCTGTGAGATTGAGGCCAGCCTGGTCTACAAAGTGAGTTCCAGGAAAGGCACCAAAGCTACACAGAGAAACCCTGTCTCAGGGTCTCAGGGGAAAGAATAAATAAATAAAAAACCTTTATCGTTGAAAGCAAAATCCCTGTTACAGTTTGGATCTGGAACAGCCCTGAAGGTTCGTGTACTGAAAGCTTCTTCCCATCTGGTAGCACTCCTGGGAGGTGGCAGAAACTTAGGAGGTAGAGCCTAGCTGGGGGAAGCAGCTGACTGGGGCCAGGCCTGTGAAGGGTGTGCTTAGACTCCAGCCCCGTTATCTTCCTCCTGCTTCCTGGCTGCCATCAGATAAGCATTTCTGTTCTGCACACCTTTTCGGCCTTACCCATGTCCCCAAAACACAGAAGCCAGCAACCATGGACTGAAGCCTCAGAAACCTCCTGAGTTGTTTATGTCAGGTGTTCTGTCCCAGCAGTGGGAGTCTAACAAGTCCTCGATGGATGGGATAAGCTTGACATGGCTAAACTCGGTGCAACAGAAAAAAGACAGAGTATGTAAGGCGGCAGTGATGAAATCCCCTCTGAATGTAGTGCAGGGAGCAAAGGACTCAAGAGTATTCAAGATGAGAGGAGAAATGGAGAGACTCTACGGCTTAGCTCATAGACACAAACTGTTCAAAGGAACAAAATGACTGGGCAGAGTGGCACACACTTTTCCCTGTACTCACTCAGAAGCGGAAATAGGTGGACCTCTGTGAGTTCAAGGCCAGCCTGGTCTACACAGTAAGACTGTCTATAAATTATTTTTATTAATTAAACATATTTCTGGAACAAAGACATCACTCTAGGTCAACAGCACACTGTGAAACTAAATGAGAAACTTTAAAACCAACCCTACCCCAACAGATATGTGTTAGTGGAACATAGGAAATGAGGGAGAAACCGTAAGCGCTATCTGTGAACGCTGCTAATGAAAATGTTAAGAGTTACAAGTGAGGCGTGGCAGGCCTGCAATCCCGTTGTTCAGGGAGAAGACCATTGCTGAAATAGTAAAGCAGTAACGACTTCGTCTTAAAATAAAAAAAGAATGAGATGGAAGGAAGGAGAAGGGACTGGTGTGGGGCACCCACCATGGGCTGAAGCCACAGAAACCATAAGCTAAGATACCATCCTTTCTCATCGTTTGTGTCGGATTTTAAACAGGGATGGCATAGCAAGTCACAAAAGAATACTATTTCCTGAGATACAAGCAAAACAACTTCACCTGTAATTTATACCTGTTATGTGAAAGAGAAGGATGCAGAGAAGTATTTCCATACATGTAAGGACTGAGGGGCTGGAATGGCTTAGCATTTAAGAGCTCTTGATTTGGTTCCCAGCATCCACATGGTAGCTCACAACTGACTATAACTCCAGTTCTAGGGGACTTGATGCGCACGCTCATGCGCGCTCTCTCTCTCTCTCTCTCTCTCTCTCTCTCTCTCTCTCTCTCTCTCTCTCTCTCTCTGTGTGTGTGTGTGTGTGTGTGTGTGTGTGTGTGTGTGTACATGCTTGTGTGAGTGTGTGCATGTGGTTTTTTGCAATTAGGGTCTCACTATCTAGCTCTGGCTGTCCTAGAACTTGCTATGTAGACCAGGCTGTTCTCAAACTAATAAGAGATCCACCATCCTCTACCTCCTGAGTGCTGGGATTAAGGCATTTGCTACTATACTGAGCCAGATGCCCTGTTCTGATCTTTCTCTGTGGGGCAATGTACACATGTTGTACATAAACATACACACAGGCAAAACACACATATAAAGATAGCTTTTCGAGGCCGGGCGGTGGTGGCGCATGCCTTTAATCCCAGCACTCAGGAGGCAGAGGCAGGTGGATCTCTGTGAGTTCGAGGCCAGCCTGGACTACCAAGTGAGTTCCAGGAAAGGCGCAAAGCTACACAGAGAAACCCTGTCTCAAAAAAAAAAAAAACAAAAAAAAATAAAAAAAAAATAGCTTTTCGAGCCGGGCGGCGGTGGCACACGCCTTTAATCCCAGCTCTCAGGAGGCAGAGACAGGAGGATCTCTGTGAGTTCAAGGCTAGCCTGGTCTACACAGCTAGTTCCAGGATGGTGAGGGCTACAGAGAGAAACCCTGTCTTGAAAACCAAAACAAACAAACAAAAAGAACATAAGGGAAAAATAAAAATAAAAGGAAAAAGCAGTCTCTTTGAAAAAAATCACAAAGATGAACTCATTGCAATTAAGAACTTCAAAATACATAAAACAAAAACAGTCCTATCTGGAGAAACTGACGTTACATTCTTTACAAGATTTTGAATCACATCTATTAGAATCTAATGGGTTAAGTGAGGTGAAAATGGGAATAAAGGAAAATCAAAAAGTAGGAACCCTGGCCTAATGGGTCTATCTGTAAACATGCTCCAAAGTTAAGAAAACTTTTTCAAGCTCATGTGAAACGTGCCAAACTCCACTGTAACCAGATCACCGAAAGAAGACTCAACCAATGAAATACACACACCAACTCAAGTTCTACAAGCTACAAGCTAGAATCAATGTTTGGGATGGTTGGGTTTGTTTGGTTTCTGGTTTTCCAGAGGACCCGGTTCAATTCTCAGCATCCACATGGCAGTTCACAACTGTCTGTAACTCCAGGATCTGAGAGAGAACTCCTTATGGGGACCTTCTAAGTAACTTCTGGTTGAACTTAAAAGAGTTAAGGCTATTACCAAATGTGTTGAAGTAAATGTTGACAAAAATTTGTTTACTAGGGTTGAGGATTTAGCTCAGTGGTAGGAGCACTTGCCCAGCAAGCGCAAGGCCCTGGGTTCGGTCCTCAGCTCCGGAAAAAAAATTTTTTGTTTACTGATACTTCAGAAAGGAGTGTACATTTTCAACTCTAGACAGGGGTAAAAAATACACAAACTACACCTGGAAGTCAGGCTCCAGAAGTTCAAGGTCAGCCTACATTAGAATTCAAGGCCAGGGGCTGGAGAGATAACTCGGTAGTTTTAGAGCACTTGTTCTTGAAGAGGGTTCGATTCCCAGCACCCACATGGTTGCTCACAATCATCTGTAATTCCAGCTGCAGGGGATCCGATGCCCTGTTATTGAATTCGAGGTCATCCTTAGATACATGAGAGACAGCTTCGAAGACCGAACAACAAAAACCTACATGTCGGCCGAGCCGTGGTGGCTCACGCCTTTAAACCCAGCAGGTTCCCTGAGTTCGAGACCAGCCTGATCTACAGCAGGAGGTCCAGGACATCCGGGGCTGTTACAGAGAGAAACCCTGTCTCAAAAAAACAAAAACAAAAAACCGCCTGGCGGTGGTGGCGCACGCCTTTAATCCCAGCACTCAGGAGGCAGAGCCAGGCGGATCTCTGTGAGTTCGAGGCCAGCCTGGGCTACAGAGTGAGTTCCAGGAGAGGCACCAAAACTACACAGAGAAACCCTGTCTCGAAAAAACCAAAAACAAAAAACCTACCATCTCAGGGGTGAGTGGGGGCATCGGGGGAGGAATGGATGAGTAACACAGAAGGAGAATCCCGCACTCTCCTGCCGCCGGCTCACCTGCAAGTGCGGTTGTGCGCAGCCGCGAAGGCTGGCGGCGCGCGCGCCAGCGTGAAGTTGAGGAAGCCGCGCAGGTCCGGGGCGCGCGTCCAGCGGTAGTAGGCACGCGGCAGGAAGTCGGAGGAGAAGGCCAGCAGGAAGGCCTGCGGGCGCGGGGTCAGCGCGGGTGACGTCAGCGGGCCCCGGCTCCCACCCCACCCCCGGCCGCACCACCCAGCAGGCCAGCCGGGCGGGCGCTCACGTTGCTGATGACGGCGAGGTGTGTGAGGCCCGCTAGGATGTGGAACCAGATGCCGATGTCCTGGGCGCGCTCGGCCACCGGGCGCCGGCACTCGCACACGAACTTGCGCGCGTCCAGGCGGATCTCCACCCAGTTGTTAAGCAGGGCAAAAAGCGGCGCCAGCGGGCAGGCGGCCACGAAGATGGTGACGAATCCGAACTGCAGCACTGCGGGGCAGGAGTAGCCGCTGGCTGGAGCTGGTCAGCCTCTCAGATCACCCGGGGCGGGAATGGCATAGGGACGCACAGCTTACCCACCAAAGCACCAAGCAGTTGATTTCGCCCTTTTTCCTCCCCGCCGGTTGTATTCAGGGCCAGGGCCACTGCCCACCTTCCTGACTTGGGAGCTCTGCACGACTCTGATCATGGTGCTCCTGGATGGCCCTGGCCACCCAATACGTCTGAAGTCGGGGAAAACCTGCCTCTGGCTTTACAACTATCCTTCCCATTTATCTCCAGGGGTAGCCTGGGTCTTCTGTAAAATTGCTCAGCGAGGTCTTCAGATGCCATTGTGCAGGATACATAATATCAACCTGCTCCCTGTAACCCACCCGGTTTCTTATCCACAGAGTGATCTGCAGCTGTTACTGGTTATGCTTTGGTTGCCAGGCTCTGCTGACAAAGTTATGACTGTGCCAGATCTCCCTTGTGTTAGTCAGGCACAAACCCCGCCCTCAAAACCATCACACCCCTCAAGCTATGGGCATGGGCCACCACTTGGCAGTTTCACAACTAAGGAAACCCGTTAGAGGAAATCAGCCCTCTAGACTGGCATGGCCCAGGTGTACATGCTGGAGAATCTTGGCTCTGCCCCAGGACCTGCTTTCCCTAATACACAGCCTCAGCTCCCAGGCATCCCCAGCCCCCACCCCCATCCCCCACCTCCCCACCTCTCACCACCACCACCCTGGCTCTGCTGCCACCCCATCTCTTCTCCAGATATCTGTAGGCTGACTGCCAGGGCCCCTGTATCCCCCCCACCTCTCAATGACACATTGCGTTTCAGGGTAGGCCAGGGGCAGTGTGGCTGTATTGTGGATCTTACCCATTTCAAGGTACTCGTGGAACAGCCCCTCACAAGGCAACAACTCGTAGTCAGCCTCCCAAGGTGCTGGGTGGGTCCCCATGGCAGCCTTCCCTCTCCTGGAGTGCAGCTTCTGCCAGCAGCCCTTCAGCTTTCTGTAGGTACAAAGTGGAAGATGCCAGGGCTGCTCCAGCGTCCAGTGATGACTGAGCTCGTCGGAGAGGACACGCACCCTGGACGGGCTGTTGCCCTCCGGCGAGGTTGGGCAGGGCAAGGGACTTGGAGTTCTTGCAGGTCAGACTCATCCAAGGCCCTGACCCCTCTAAGGGACATGACGCCGTTTGCCTTTCTGGTTTCCTGCTGCGTCCTCGAGAAGGTCAACCCGGCTCCCTGGAGCCTTTGGAGGGGGAACCATAGCAAGGCTAGGAAGGAGCTAGTGAGGCTAACAGCTGAGTCCCAGGAAAGCAGAGGGGCCGTGGGGCCAGGTATGTGGGCTTCATCATACTGGGGCCACATAGATGTGGCTGCATCACACCCGGGAGGCAGGTATCAGTCCTGTGTGTATGAGGCTTTGTCAGAGGTTGTGAGGTGTCGTGCGTCGAACACATGTGTTGCTTATCAGATTGTATGGGGGTACAGGTGTCTATTGGCTTCCTCACACGACCTGCACCTGCTAGACACTGAGCTTTACCCTGCACTTCCTGGTCCCCCTGAGTGCCAGAGAAGCCAGGATGCTTCCAGAGAGAGACTGCTACGGTTGTAGTGTCAGGGTGAACACTGCCTTTTGGAGGTGGTAATGGGCATCTGGGTTGGTGTGGCCTCAGGTAGGAGACTACTCCTGGGCAGACTCTTTGGAGGACTCCAGCCTATGAGGAAGGCCACAGTTCCAGCTAGTGGGACAAGGATGAGGAGCTGGTCCCTAACAAGGGAACCTGAAACAGGCATGAGTGTAGGAGTCAAACCTGAGGCTTATCCCTCCCAGGCTGGTTGGTGGTGGTAGGAAATACATGCTGGCCTGTGTGGTCTCCTACTGAGGAACCCAGGCCTCCCCTGACAGAGCTGTCCAGAGGCTGTGCTGGTGACAGGCCCCCCAACACCACAGCCATAACAACAGACGGGAGAGGCTGTTGTGAAGCCCACAGTATGACATGGCGGTCTAGGGTACGGCAAGTCCTGCCTCCCCTTTTATTCTCCTAGCACTCTGAGGAAACCCTGTTCCCTAGAAGCTGCCAGGGCAGGGTGGAGGTGACTTACGGGACAAGGACCTCCTGCACATTGTTGATGATCTGCTTGCCCACCATGATGACCAGGAGTTCCTGTGCCAGCTCAACGAGGCAGCCTCCAGCCGCACACTGCATCAGGACAACTTCACGTTAGCTGTGGGGAGGGCCCAGGCACACACTCACCTAGCTTTTTGCCTCAAAGGTGGCTTCTCTACCTCCACCTCCCACAGGACATGCCTGGAGTAAACCTTGAGAATTGCAGAGATCGACCCTTTCCACCTCACTTCAGTTATGTGTGGGAACAACCACTGGGCAGCTGTACTTTGTGCCCTGTAGCTCCTCAGCCAACTGTAGCCACAGGCTCCAGGGAAGACCCAAGATGTGGTCAGTCAAGAGTCAGACCCAAGGAGTTTCTAGGAGTGCATGCCATGCCTGGGAAACTCAGCCACACCGTGGGATGTCATCCTCCCAGGGTGGGAAACCTTGAGAACTCAGTCAATGCTGAGGGCAGCACCTGGATCCAGCCATTCTTGAATGAGGGTCTCCAATAATTTCAATGCAAGAGCATGTGGTAGCCCTTTTCTCACCTAAGGCAGTCTGAGCTGGGCATCTCACTAAGAGGTGGAAGCTACCTCATATGGCACAGCAGCCACAGTATGGCCCTGAGGTAGGGGCCCAGTTGCTCTGCCTCTCCCTACACAGTTCCTTCCCCTTAATGTAAAGGTGGACAGCTTCCCTCAGGGAGGTGAACCAGCTTGCAGTAAGATGAGATAATGGCCCAGGCCCTGGGAAGAGTTCTAAAAAGAGAAGGGTCTTTCAGATCTGGTGGCCAGTAAGGGCTGTGGAACCCCATGTCTCCCAAGTCCAGCTCTATAGCCACCACTGGACAGCTCCAGATGTACCCACCACACTGCCTGTACCTCTGATCAATCCCGAATGGCCCTCAGCTAACAAGGCTGGAAGTGTAAAGACAGTTCTTTGGGTGTCTGGGCAACATAGAGTCCATTCCTTACTCCTTCTTGGTATTTCTGCTTTGGTGTCTTGAAGCCCTGTCCCCTCCAGAGGAACCCACGTGCCATCCTCTGCCAAGGCCACCGCACATCTGAGAAGCCAGGCTTTAATGATTCCCAAAGAGAAGCAGGGCACACTAGTGTCCGTGGGAGAGGATGGCCATGGAGAACCCAGACAGTGAGGCTGGCGGGCACTGGCCTCAGTGCCCCCCTCATGGGGGGCATCCTAAGGGCTCAGATGCCTCCAGGGTGTGTATTGGGTTAAATCAGAGTAGGGCAAAGACCGATGGTGTGTGTATTCTCTAGACAGTGGTTGTGAATGGGGCTGATGTGGTCGAGTCCTGGAGTCTTAGGAAGCAGCTGTAAGCCTGGCCTCTGGCTTGGGCAGTGGTGGACACAAAGAACAGCAGAAATTAAGGCCTCAGTGGGTACAGAGGGAGCCTAGCCTCCATTCCCTGGCTGCGTGTGTCCTCAGCACACTCACCTCTTCATTTCGGACTCCAAACAAGGTGTGGTAGTTGCCTGGGTATCCCACAAACCTAGCAGGATTCAAATTGTGAGGCTGTAAGAGACTAGATTCTGAGTGTCTCCTCTCTTTCCCACCCCCCGAGGCCTGGCTGGGAGAAGCACAGACTTGACCCCTTGTCCCCTCCCAGCCCATGAAGTCATTCTTGCTCCGTCCTTTGCCCTGGCTACCTATCTCTATCCGCTGCTGAGCAGAGTGGGGCAAAGCTGAGCCACAGAGGAGAGGTGACAAGTTGAGGTGACACTTACCTGCCCTTGAAGAAAGCAATGTACACAGGCGAGGCGTAGAAGTTGACAAACTGAAAGATGAACACCTTGAGGGTGAAGGCATCCTCGAATGAGGTCTGTGTCCGGTGCATCTCTGTGCAGATGGGGCTTTCTCTCAGTTCCCCGGGTATGCTGGCCAGTTCCAGTGCACTGCCCCTTCCCAGGAGACCACACCACCATCCAGGGTGAGGAAGAAGCCATGTTGTCCAGAGAGTTTAAAGTTCATCAAAGGAGGGGGTCAACATAGAGCAGTCCTAAAATTCTAATTTCTAAATTTTCCTAAAACGTGATTAAAGTGGTGGTAAATCTTGATTATGTATGTGATTAGGTTAAATTGGATTATGAAAACACACCTATTGGTCTGTCCAGGGTTGTTTCCAGAGAGTATTAGCTCATGAGAACTCTGACCTTATCAGTGGATCAATATTGCTAATCAGATGGATTAATAATATGCTGAATACTATTGGGATTTGGTGGAAGTTGGGGCCTACATGGAAAAAGCAGGTGTCCTAGGGTCTGTATTCCACCTGATCCTGTCCTGTATTCCCCTCCTTGCTTTCTGGGCACCACACCCTCCCTGCTGTGATGGACTGTCACCTCTGAAACTGTGATCAGGGATACATAATTCCTCCCTTAAGTCACTCTGTCTGGTAATTTAGCAAAAAAGGTAACTAATACAATTAGGAATGCCTGGAATAGTGACTAAAAAAAAAAAAACTACACTAAAATCTAACAACATTTGCACCCTTGTTAAAATAGTGTATACAGGACCAGTGAGATGGTTCAGTGAATAAAAGTGCTTGCTGCCAGGCCTGATTACCACAGTTCCATCCCCAGAGCTCACCTGGAAGGAGAGAACTAACCCTCACAATGTATCATAGCACACACAAGCCGTAGCACATGAGCACACACACACATTAAATACATGTAATAATTTTTAAAAGTGTGTGTAGATAAGGTTGGGGGTGGGATATGTCCAAGGACAAATAGTTTCTGGTCAAAGCTGAGTGAGAGCTGAGCTATATTGCAAAAAAATTGCCAAGACCAATGTGAGAACGTAAAAGGTCAGTTGGAGGAAAAGGGCCCAAAAGTCCCCAACTGTGGGAACCTACACCAGCTCCAGCTCCACTATTCATTCTCCTGGGAACATCTACCTGTGGCTCTTCCAGGTAAGAACTCCCCTGGCACCTTCCTGGAGACCTCCCTTAGTACTGTATTCCCTTTCTATCCATGTGCCCCAAGGGTGCTCTGTCCCTTCTCAGGACCTTGCTTGGCCGGGGCTGGTATAGGCAAGGCCTTGTGGGACAAGTGATTGGGCCTCTTAGCGTTTGCTCTTAGGGAAAGTTGAAGACAGAAAGAGAAGTGGAGAGACGGTGGCAGAGGGAGAGGTATGTTGACCTGGGGACAGATACAGAGGATGTCCAGACACTTGGTAACCATTTGGAGTGGTCTGAGCTGGTCACAGCTAAGCCCCCATCCCTAGTCCACCTGATGGAGGTCCTAGTCCTTGTTCTGGAGGCTCTAGTATCACACTGAGAACTCTACAAGCTTGAGGGATCTTGTGAGGAAGGTAGGAGAAGCAGAGCCCTTGGCTGAGTGCTCTTGACCCTCTCCCTTAAGCCCCCCCCCCCGCCCCTGCTCCCGCCCCTGCCATTTTAAGGAGGTCTCTGGGAGACAGCGCAGATGCCTCTTTGGGGAGCATGGGTCCACGGCAATCAGTCCATGTTTGTATTGGTTTGGCCAGCGCTTACCCCATCTTGTTAGGACCTGGGCCAGGACCACGTAGACCTTGGAAAGGATGACGATGAAGACAAGGTTCACTACTGACCCTGTGAGGCTGGCAATTCGTGGAGCCTGGTGGGGAACAGATGATAAGAGCAGGTACAAGGGGGGTTGGAAGCCCCCAGAAGAACAGGCCGCGGAGACTCACCCAGGCCGAAAGGAAGGCGTTGTCTGACTTGGACACAAGCACAGCCATGATGGCCCGGTACAGAATGATAGACACAAGGCACATAATCACCACGGCCACCTGCAGGACCAGGAGAGCCCTGAGCCCCTGCTGTGGACCCAGCACCCACACCCTCAGGCCATAGGCCTACACAGGCCTCTGGGTCCACAGCAGCTCCACAGGTTCCTTTTCCCAGGGCTCTCATCTGCAGGCTGCCTATGCCCCAGGGGTTCTCCAGAGGTGGGGCAGGTTAGGACTGGGAGGTCAGGATGCCAGGTAGTTACTGTATGTTGACCTTCTACCCTACCCAGTGTTGGAGAACTGTGCCCATTCACCCACCTCTTTACAGCCCTAAATTCGGATCCATAGTACCTAGAGAGGGCTGGAATCCTTTTAAGCAGTCTTTGACTAGAAGGTACTAGAAGAAATTAGTGTGCCCCATGCTCATTTTTGGAATCCGTTCTCTTGTTTAATGGGTGCCCTGGGCCACACATGGTGAAGCTCTTCCAGAACCCCTCATGGTATATGCACATACACCCCTTATGAAAGCCCAGTTTGGCCCTGGGCTCAGGCCCTTCCCTGAGGCACAGAGCACAGGAGCCTTTCTGGAGGAAAGAACCCCTGTGGCTCAGGAAGACAGAGGCAGAGGAGACAGGGTGGCAGGAGCCCCGCACCATCATCAGGAGAACCACAGAGCCAGCCAGCATGCGGTGTACACGGCTCTTCTCAGGGAAGTAGGGTTCGTCTTCCCCAGTGATGGGGTTCAGGGCTGTCAGAGGAGCCTTCGCAGCGAACTGGGGCCGAGGCCTCTCCTGAAAGGGAACCATGCTCAGGAGGGTGTGACCCTTGCCAGAAGACACCCAGCCCAGCCCCACTTACCTCAATGTCCTCATAGTCAGAGCAGTCCCAGCGGTAGGCCAATGTGGCATTTTTCCGCTTCCAGTACTCCAGAAGCAGCACCGCCCACAGGGCCATGAACAAACTGAAGAAGACAGTGCCGCCATGGTCAAAGAGCCGCCCAACCTGCAGGGGAGAGGGGACTCCGAGTCTTCCCAAGGACGGGAGGTCCTTTCACAGGCCCTTCTTCTGGAGCTGGAGTGTCTTCCCACACAGGCACACCACGATGCCCCAGACCCACAGGAAGAAGGCCTCTCAGGAGCTGCTAGTGCCTAGTTTCACCCAGTCCAGGGAATCTTTTCTTAAAGAGTACCTTCAAACTCACCATGCCACTGAGGATGATCTCGAATTCCTGATCCTCCTGCCTCTGTCTCAGGCATGCTACCACCCTTGTTTACGTGGAGGAGGGGCCAAACCCAGGGTCTCATGAATGCTAGGCAAGAACTGTTAGCAATTGGCACACAACCAGCCCATTGCTCAGTCTCGCCCAGCTCACTCAGCTCAATCCTGACTTGGATTCATCTGAGCCCATCACATAGAGAGGAGAGTTTTGTATTTTAGAAAAACTGGAGGATGCTGGGACAGATGAATATGTTTCACACACAAGGTAGTCAGGAAGTTGGGAGGCTTAGGGGGAGTTGTAGTGGGTTGGATTGTTACTCTCAAAGAGGATATGTCCCTTGATGTAATTTTATTTGGAGTAGGACGCTTTGGTTATAGATGTAATTAAGGTATGGATTTCTAAAGAAAAGTGCCTTCCATGGAATCATAACCCCAATGTCAGCTCTCATAAGAATGCCTGATGGAACACATTAGGGAAAGAAAGGCCATGGAGACAGAAACAGGAAGTGGGAACAGAGAGGCAGCCACAGACTAGATACCAAGGAGCCAGAGAGCTCAGCATCTAGCCTTCACCTGCCAGGCAGCACAGCATCCTTCATCCGTCACTGCTCTGCCAGACCGAGCACACTTGTTGTTGTTGTTGTTATTCTGGTTTTTTTGTTTGTATTTTGAGAGAGAAAGGGTCTTATGCATGTCTGGCTGGTCTCAAACTTGCTATGTACTGAGAATGACCTTGAATTTCTGATTCTCTATCTTTTTTAAATAGCTTATTTTTATTTTATGTGTATTGTTGCTTTACCTGTACATTTGTCTGTGTGAAGGTGTCAGAGCCCCTGGAACTGGAATTACAGACAGTTGTAAGCTGCCATGTGGGGTGTTGGGTATCGAACCCAGGTCCTCTGGAAGAACAGCCAGTGCTCTTAACCACTGAGCCATCTCTCCAGCCTTGATTCTCTACCTCTTAAGGGATCATCTAAGACACACCCAGGAGGATTTCTGGGATAGAAGCAAAGGGAGTGTGGGTTC
Organism: Peromyscus eremicus; assembly: GCF_949786415.1. Lineage (NCBI taxonomy): Eukaryota > Metazoa > Chordata > Mammalia > Rodentia > Cricetidae > Peromyscus > Peromyscus eremicus. The sequence continues at coordinate 9,796,985 of NC_081429.1, read as the reverse complement.
ATGCTGGGCACCAAGGATGTCAGGAATGCACAGAAAGGAAGCATACCCAGGGCCATGCTGGCCCAGCCTCTAGCCAGCTGCACAGAGCCTGTGGCCAGGTCTCCTAGGCTGGGAATCCTGCTCAGAGTCCAGACTCTGTTTGTTTGTTTGTTTGTTTGTTTGTTTGTTTGTTTGTTTGTTTGTTTTTCAAGACAGGGTTTCTCTGTGTAGCCCTGGCTGTCCTGGAACTCACTCCATAGACCAGGCTGGCCTCAAACTCACAGAGATCCGCCTGCCTCTGCCTCTGCCTCCCAAGTGCTGGGATTAAAGGTGTGCGCCACCACCGCCCACCTTGAAGTCCACACTCTTGGTTCTGCCGGTGCCTAAGAGCTTCTGGAGATGCCACAGCTAAAAGTCCTGGGGCAGGTTTCCAGGTGATCACTTGGTTAGTCTTTTGTGCTGATTAGTGTTTGTTTGTTGTTTGCTTGTTTTTGTCAACTTGACACAAACTAGAGTTATCTGGGAAGAGAGAGTTTCAAATAAGAAAATACCTCCATCAGATTGGCCTGTAGAGAAGGCTCAGTGGGCAGTGCTGCCCTGGGCAGGTGGTCCTGGGAGGTATAAGAAGGCAGGCTAAGCATGAGTCTGGTGAGCAAGCCAGTAAGCTGCACTCCTCCATGGCCTCTGCTTCAGTTCCTGCCTCCAGGTTCCTGCCTTGAGTTCCTGCCCTGACTTCCCTTCATGATGGGCTATGATCAGAGCATGTAATCCAAATAAATCCTTTCCTCCCCAAGCTGCTTTTGGCCGTGGTGATTTCTGACAGCAACAGAAAGCAAACTAAGACATGGATATCTAACACACATATCAGTCAAAGCTACTTTGTGACGACATTCTTGAGTCATTTGTACGACATAGCAGACCTAACCTGAATGCCAGGTTAGGGGCACCAGAGTCGACAGCTCTCTGAGGGTTCTGACTTCACAGATAGAACCAGGACCTTTAGGAGTGGCCCACCTTCAACACCCTGACCCCCGCGCTGCTTCCATACCTGGGCCAGGGTGCAGGCACTGGAGAGCAGCCAAAAAGAACAGTCAGCGCAGAGTGGGCACATGTCAAAGCCATCGGAACTGTGGCACAGCTCCTGCCTGTGGGGTATCGATACGGTTCCAGGAACTGAAGGACTGCACCCTCTTCCAAATCCGCCCCACTCCTCGCCTCCCTGCATCACTGCTCTGCAGTCCTAGAACTTTCAGTCATCGTTTTATTTTTTGAGACAGGGTCTCGCGTATCCCAGGCTGGTCTTGAACTTGCTCCGTAGCTGAGGATTCCTTGAATTTCTGATGCTCCTATCTCTGTCACCTGAGGGATTGCAGGTGTGCACCACCACAGGCTTATGACGTGCTGGGGACCTAAGCCAAGGCCTCATGCATGCTGGGCGGGTACTGTCAGTTGAGCCCATCTCCAACCCCACCAGCAATCTTTAAAAGGCAGTTTTTGAAAATATGCAACAATAATAGTGAAAGATAAATTTCTGGACTTCGAGCTACACAAGGAAGTAAAACACAAAGCCAGTCATTTATTATAGGAAAAGCCTATACTATTCTAAGGACAAAAGGTTGAGCATCAGTACCAGCCTGGGGACACCCCTGACCACCTTTCATCTTATATCATGAGGCACAGGAGGCCTTGGGAGCTAAGGTAAGAGGCCACTTACGTTGGTATGTCTGAGAAGACCAGGAAACATCCCACCAGGAACACCACGGTGCCCACCACTGCTGCAGGCAGGAGCCAGCCTGTGTAAAACCCTGCAGAAGGGATGCCAACAGTCCAGCAGTTAGAAATTGGGTGTGCCCTAGGGATGTATTTGCTTTATGGGACCCAAGCTAAGCTCCGTGGGAACTAGAATCTGGAAGGAATGGGAGTCTCCCCTGGCCACTGCTCTTGACTCTGAGCATCTGCCCTCAACTCTGGACTCTGTCACCGTGTGGGCTCAGTAACAGTGTCCCCTTGACTCCGTCCCACTGGGTGCTTTATCTCCTGATAGTGTCCCCTAGCACATGCCCACCTCCAAACAACTGCTCACTAGTGTCTTTCTGAGAGGCACAGGATGCTTTGTAGTTTGACCAGTGGAGGTGTGGGTCCTTCTGGGCCCACCCTTATTCCCACACACGACTAGGGCACCATCTCAATGGACCATACCCCGGCCCCCTGAGGTATCCCACATCCATCAAATGTGCACCTGCCTGCTTCCTGTGGGGTCAGCCTGGTCCCTACTGACCCTGTGAGGCCAAGAAGACACCTATAAAGTGTCCTCTGTCTGGAGTCCAGACGAAGAGTTTTCCAGCATAGCCATACTGGACAGCAGGAAAGGTAAATCCCAGGATGGGGAAGGAGGGTCAGAAGGCAGATCCCCGAGAGGGTGACCAGTCTCTGAGATGCCAGCCTGACTTGGAGTAGACTCCCCCATAGGGATATCTTTTCCCTCAGAGTAGACATTCCTGAGGGAGCCTCCCAAAAGGGAATGGGTGCTAGTTGTAGTCAAAAGGACCCCACAAACTAAGGGGCTCCCAGTGCTGTGCCTAGTGTTGTGGGATATGTATACACTGTGTGAAGATGTATTTGCTGTGATTGGTGTAATAAAAAGCTAAACAGCCAATAGCTAGGCAGGAAGTATAGGTGGGACTTCCAGGTAGAGAATGAACTCTGGGAAGAAGAAAGTGGAGGCACCAGCCAGATGCGGAGGAAGCAGCATGGGCAGTACAGAGAGATGAATGAGGTAACAAGCCACACAACAGAATGTAGATGAAGATAAATGGATTAATTATGTTATAAGAGGTAGTGGGACAAGCCCAAGCTTTCATAATTAATAAGCCTTGTGTTATTTGTGAGCTGGCAACCCAAAGAAAAATCATCTACACAATGTCTGTTTTATTTATAGAATTATCCCAGAGGGCAGATTGTCACAACACAAAGACCCTGCAGCAAGGCGGGACTCACCAAGCCAGGCGAAGTAGAGAGCCACCTTCTCCCCGAAGTACCGACGCACGTGGTCCAGTGGCTGGTACTTGTTCCACTTGCCCCAGCGAGCCCAGTGCTGGAGTAAGACTTGGCGCTGGGTGAGCCCCAGGACCTGTGAGTCCTCTGGGACTGCAGAGAGTGGGCCCTGGGAATAAGAGGCCATTGCGCTGGGCTTCTCCACGATGTTTTAGCTCTGCCCGCTAGTCCTCCCACAGGACACTTCTAGCAATGGGAACTTCAGTGCTGACCCGGACCCACAATTCCACCCTCTAGGGCAGGCAAATGGCACAGATCCCAAGGGACGATGTTGTAAGGAAAAAACACAATCACACTGGGGGATGGGCCAAGAAGTGTCTGAAGGGAAATGTAGTTCGAATTCCCGTGACTCCTGGGACTGCTGAGTGTCCAGGGCAGGGGATGAATCTGAAAGAGCTGGCCAGGACAGTAACTGGGGTACAGGCTGACCAACAGCACTGTGGGATTGTCCAGGCCTGGCACATGTGCTGTGTGGTACCCAAGCCATTCATGAGCCGCTCCTCATGGACCCCAGCTGAGTTGACATGAAGAGTAATGCCACTGTGAGACTGTGTGTGTGTGTGTGTGTGTGTGTGTGTGTGTGTATGAGAGAGAGTGAGAGAGAGACAGAGAGAGAGAGAGACAGACAGACAGACAGACAGACAGGGGTGGGGGTGGGGGTGCGCCTGACATTTCTATGTCCACTTCATTTAACTTTGTGATATCAAGCAGGATTGTTCCCATGGCTTCATGAGCATGCATGACTCAAGACCTTTTGGAATTGCTCTTCAGGGGTCCCCTGTATGGTAGAAGGCTGCGGAAAAACTGGGGCAAGAATAACACCCTGACCTACACATGGATGATAGAAAGCGTGTCAGGGCAGCACCAGGCAGCTATTATAGTGAATGTCTCTCTGCCTCTGCCCTAGACTGCCCAGCTTCTAGGTAGGGAAAAGGGTGCCGGAGACCTTCCTATCTTTTCTAGTGAGAGATACTGCCTGAGAAACCCAGTCTTGGTATCTGGAGTGGGGGTCTGGTATATTTGCCAGGGACCCCCAGCCAGGGCAAGAGACCAAGCTGAACCTTCAGCCTCCAACATGGACTACTTCACATTACAAGGCTATGCATTTGGTATTCCTAACCCCGGGGCGGCTGTCACAGAGGGCAAGACTCCTCTGCTTCCTGTGGACAAGGCAGGCAATAGCACTGGGGGAACTCACCGTCCACCCTAGCTCAACCCCAAGCCCTGAGACTCACGTCATGCAGAGGGAAGGCCGCACTGAAGACACCCTCTGCCAACAGCTGATCGATCCCAAAGAAGCCTTTCTTCTCGTGGCCATATTGAGTCTTGGCCAGGATCTCAAACAGCTGTGGGATGGGTGGAGGATAGCACCTATCACTGGTCATGTGAGGGCACAGTAGGGAGACCCATCTTGGTGCTGAAACTTTGGATGACCTCTTACGGCCCCCAGTGATAGATAATGATATTGGTGGAGTGTCCCCAAGGCCGTGAAACCCAGATCCTGTGTCATAACCACACATTCATGACTACACTGGTAGGGATAATAATCATTCTCCCATCTTTAGTCACATAGCTCTTTAGAGTCCATCCTGGGCTGGAACCTGGACCTAGTCATGCATGGACCCCTGTTCCAGTAGGATCAGCTCTGTTAGGATACCTGTCTGGGGTGGGAAACCTTTGCCTTGGTGGCCACTGTAGCAGTGGCCTTTGGTGGTTACAAGTGTGTGGTTCAGGCCTGTCTAGATGCTCCTGGCCACATGCTGTTGGAGCATACCTCCTCGTGTAGTGGTTCTCAACCTTCCTAATTCTGCAACCTTTTAATACAGTTCCTCATGTTGTAGTGACCCCCACCCAACCATAAAATTATTTACATTGCTACTTCATAACTGTAATTGCATTACTGTTATGAATTGTAATGCAAACAGCTATGTTTTCTGAAGGTCTTAGGCAACCCCTGTGAAAGGGTCATTTGATCCCCAAAGGGGTTAAGACCCAGAGGTTGAGAAACATTGTCCCAGTACCTCAGATCTGCCCCTGTAGCCTGGTTTTGACAGATTAGCTTAGGGTATACCGAGACCTATTTCTTGTCTGTTCTGGCCAGCCAAGAGGATCACCTCAGCTGGGCCTGGTGCCTTGGCTGTCTGTCCCAGAGGTCCATACCAAGTATTGTTCTGGGCCCCAGGTTGTGGAGGGGTACTGGATAGAGAGCTGGCTTTCACTTGACTCCATGCCATCTGGACATGCCCCACCCCCACTGTCCTGCATCCAGGCCACACCCTCCCTCCATGCAGCAAGATCAGAGACAGTCTATAAGGCTTCTGCCCTCTGGCTACGGGGAGCTTTATGGTGGCCAGGAAGACCTCAGGGTTGGTGGCTGGGCTCTGTCAGGCCTTTCTTTTTTTTTTTTTTTTTGGAGCTGAGGATCAAACCCAGGGCCTTGCGCTTGCTAGGCAAGCACTCTACCACTGAGCCAAATCCCCAACCCCTGTCAGGCCTTTCTGAGCCTAGTCAGATGAGGGTCTGTAGCAGACACACTCCACTCACAATCTGGTGCCTCTTGGTACTGGTGAAAAAGGTGTCCTGGTTGTCACTTCCAAGGAACCTGCAGAGGTGGGAATTTTAGAGCTTTGAGAGTATGGGAATTTTTGCCACAATACAGAAGTAAAGACACAGAAACAGACATGATGGAGAAGAGTATGTGCACACAGAGCCTTCACAGAGACTCACAACCCAGAGGCCGAGGAGGCGGCCACTCTGCCAGATAAACCTAGTTCTCATTTTTGCCTTTTCTTTCCCTCAGACAGGAGGCCACAACAGATGCTACACACCACACACAGAAAGCCGGGGAAAGCAGACGGTTCATACAGAGGACAAGGCCCACTAAGAAACCCTCAGCATGCCTGCCCTGAAGCTTGGAAACAAGGACTAAAGGCACAGGAGGAGGGAGTCGGGGGTCACAAAAGTCCTGGCTGCTTCACTGGTGGAGGAAACAATGACTGAGGTTAGGTCTGCAGGCTTCGTGTGGTCACACAATAGCTCTGCCCAGAACATGAGTAGGCTCCTGAGTTCCTGAGGGAGGGCTGTCCACACACGTGTTGTCTCCCTCACTGGTCAGAGAAGGTGTAATGAGGGAGTCCACTGACCCAGGACCCTGGAACAGTGCAAGGAATGGACTGCTGAGGTCTGAATGTGTCTCATTAAAGTTCATGTGCTGTAACATGTCAAGGTGGTGGAACCTTTAAGAGTGGGGCCAAGCCAGGCATGGTGATAGCACATGCCTTTAATCCCAGCACTTGGGAGTCAGAAGCAGGTGAATCTCTGAGTTCGAGGCCAACCTGGTCTATATAACCAGTTCCAGGACAGCCAGGGTTACATAGTGAGACTCTGACTCAAAAAAATAAAAAAAAGTGGGGGCCAGTGCAAAGGCATGAGGTCATGTGGATTCCACTCTCAGAAGGGACTAATTCTGGTCTCAGGAGAGATCCAGTTACTGAAGGAAGCCTTTCTGGGCATAGCTAGCTCCCTTTCTGTCTCTGCTGTCCTGTGTTGTGGCTGCTACGTCTAGCCAGAGGCTGCCCAGCAAGACTGAACTTTTTTAGCTGCTGAACACGCAAGCTGAATGAACCTCCTCTTTTAAAGAGCAGTTTGTACAGCGAGTGAGAGGGAAGAATGGGCCAGCTATAATCACTGCATATCAACCCTCGTTTCTTCCTGTTTCTTCTGTGTGTGTGTGTGTGTGTGTGTGTGTGTGTGTGTGTGTGTGTGTGTGAGAGAGAGAGAGAGAGAGAGAGAGAGAGAGAGAGAGAGAGAGAGAGAGAGAGAGAGAGAGAGACATGTGTGCACATCCCACAGTGCATGTGTAGTGGTCCCAGTACCGAGTGACCTTGTTGAGGCAGGGTGTCCCTAGTTTCTGCTGCTCTGTATACTCCAGGCTAGCTGGCCTGTGAGCTTCAGGGCAATTCTGTCTTAGCCTCCATCTCAGTATAGGAGTTCTGGGATTACAGCTGTGCACCATCACGTCTGGCTTTTTGGGTGGGTTCCAGGGATTGAACTCACATTGTCAGGCTTGCATTTTGACTTGTTAAGCCATTTCCTCTGCCCTCAACTTTTCTCCGACAGAGTACCCATCTTTGGGTATTTTGTTATAGCAACAGAAATGGATTGTGACTTGGGCCTTGTGGATCCATTCCTAGGATTTGGGGCATGTTTGTCCCACAGCACTATCCTGACTAATGCAGGTGACTTACCAAGTCACAGCTGTTCAGTAGGCTTGTTCACCTGGGATTCAGATGGTGTTCTCTGAAAATCCCAGGTGAGGAGAGCATTTGAGAAAAAGCATGACATTTAGTTAATTCATTCACAGTCTCATTCACACATCCATCCTGTTCATTCACACATCCATCCTGTTCATTCACACATCCTTCCTGTTCATTCACACATCCATCCTGTTCATTCACACATCCATCCTATCCATTCATACATCCATCCTAGTTCTTATGGGGGCTGGTCCCCCAGGAGGCTGTCCTGCTGGGCTCAACAGGGCTGTGACGATGCCATACCATTGCAGCTTGCTTGCTTTGAACTGGCAGGAGTAGTACTCAGGAGGCGTGTCTGGCACGTGCTCCAGCAGGATATTAGGGATGCCCAGCCACTCCAGAAGGGTGGCCGACCAGTTGGAGGCCTGGTTCGGTAATTCCTAGAAAGAAAATGGTTCAGAGGGAAATCTTCGCAGCTGGGGAGGAGACTGGCCAAATCTGAAAATGGGACTCCAGTCAAAAGACCTCAGCATCGAGAAATAGCATCTCTTATTCTTGGCCCTGCCACGGACCCTTCCCCTCTCGGGGCCTCGGGCTCTGAGAGTTGCTTGGCTTCTTAAATGGAGGACCAGAGCTGCTCCTGTCTCTAGGGAACAAAAGAGAGTGAACAGTGTGTCTCTCTCCAGCCATGCTAGTGAAACCCAATGTGAGCAATGCAGGCACGCCATCCTGGGGGCACAGGGAGGCTGCCGTCCTTCACCCTGAGCACACGAGGGAGGCTCCAGCTGCCTCAGCAGATGGGCCTGCAGGGAACTCAGCCATCCCACAGCCTCGGCTACCCTCCATACTGCCAGACTTTTGTATTCCTGAGCCTGCCAGGCAGGATATTCTCCCCCATTCACCCAGTGGGTGTTTTGAGGCTCCATGTGACAGTGGACAGGAAACTAGAGGTCCCCAAGTGGAAGCACCTCCAAGGAGTGATGGTTTTGGCAGCTGAGCTGATCAAGCAAACGTAGATCTGGGTGGGGCCCCCACCCTCTCCTTCTCCCCTTACACCCCCCATACCTGCAGAGGTAGCTTCAGGCGCAGATCTTCTGCATAGTAGCAGAGTACAGCCCAGGGTGCTCTGAGGAGGACGTAGTGAACTGCAGTGGCCTTGTCCTGGACGTCATGCTGCAGGTACCAGAGGCTTCTGTGAAGACCTGAGGGTGTTGCTTTGTGCTCTGTGTCTATTCACATTGAGGAGAGGCCTAACCCTGGCACAGCCCTGGTGCTGATGGACAGCCAGTGGCCCGGCACTTTCTCAGTGGGGATGCTCACTTCCAAGGCCTGTCTCAGAAAGCTTGTGGTGACAGCGCCTCCTCTGGGGCCCATGCCACCTGCACTCTCTGCTGCTGTGGCTATGACAGCCAAAATGACCCTTCCTCCAAGTCTGAGAAGCCATGCAGGGCTTCTCCGAGGTCATACTGACCTAGGCCATCTTCTGGTTAAAGAGGCAGCAAATGCAGCTTTGCTTGGTGATGCTCAGCGGCTGCTTCACCCGTTGACAAATCTCTGGAAAGTCACACTGTTCTCCACATACCTAAGTAAATATGTACACCCCTGCGCGCACAGATGGGGGACACTACTGTCTGTTCAAAAGTGTAATGAAACTAGATCTCCACATCTAGAGAGAGTAACTCTGCTGTACAGCCAGCCTCCACTCAGCTATGTGTCAGGCTATAGCAAAAACAAGCCTTCCTCATGGTCAGGCACTGTTCACTGAGACCAGCAGAACCCCTGACAGAGACAAGGACAAAGTGCACATAAGGATAAAGCTTTGGGGCTGGAGCAATGGCTCAGCGATTAAGAGCACTGACTGCTCTCCCAGAGGACCCGGGTTCAATTCCCAGCACCCACACGGGAGCTCACAACTGTCTGTGACTCCAGTTCCAGGGGAATCCGACATCCTCACATATATGAAGGCAAAACCACAAATGCACATAAAATGAAAATTTAAAAAAAAAAAAAAAGAATAAAGCGTCCCCAAGTCAGGTTTCCTCTGTGTCTTATGCTGTGCAAGCTTGTAGTCCCTGCTGATTTAGGTCTAAGTAGCACTGTCAGTCCAGGTTTATACCAGTTCTATTATAGACTTAGAGCCGCACGGAATGGGAGCTTGATAGGTAGATGGGGATGTGGGGATGTGCAGCAGTCTGTAGTCTATCACCGCGGCCTAGATACTCCCAGTAAACTCCTTTACTCATGAGGATGAGCTAGTCTGAGCTGCTCTTTGGGCTGTCATTGCTCTGCTAGTTTAGAGACACATGTTAGTTTTCCATCTTCCCCCAGATCCTGTAACACTGACTGACATGATGACAAGACACCCTCAGAGCCCTGGGACAGGTGAGGCTTTGGGTCCCACGAACAAGAGCCTCTGTGAAGTACAGATGTATTTCAAAGACCTTCCCAGAGGTTCTCAACCTCTGTACATCACAGCCATCCGGGGTTCCCCCGATGTCCACGTAAAAACTACACCTTGCCCACGGGAGCAGACGTGGACCTGGTCATTCGGGGCACCCTTGGATGGTTGTGACATGCTGAGAGCTGAGAACTGCATTGTAATCTCAAGCCTGAGGGGACTTTGGATAATGTATTGGGGGAGGTTGTGGTTGGGTAGATGGATAGTGGGTGATGAATGGATGGTGTATGTGTGTGTGTGTGTGTGTGTGTGTGTGTGTGTGTGTGTGTGTGTAACACACAGGGTCAGAGACTGTGGTGGTTTGAATAAGAATGGCGGGGGCTGGAGAGATGGCTCAGCGGTTAAGAGCACTGACTGCTCTTCCAGAGGTCCTGAGTTCAATTCCCAGCAACCACATGGTGGCTCACAACCATCTGTAATGAGATCTGGTGCCCTCTTCTGGCCTGCAGTCATACATGCTGTATACATAATAAATAAATAAATAAAATCTAAAAAAAAAAATGCTCCCAGCACATTTAAAAAAAAAAAAAAAAAAAAAAAAAAAAAAAAAAAAAAAAAAGAATGGCGGGGCTGGAGAGATGGCTCAGAGGTTAAGAGCACTGACTGCTCTTCCAGAGGTCCTGAGTTCAATTCCCAGCAACCACATGGTGGCTCACAACCATCTGTATTGAGATCTGGTGCCCTCTTCTGGCCTGCAGTCATATATGCTGTATACCTAATAAATAAATCAATCTTAAAAAAAAAAGAATGGCTCACACACTTGAATGCTCAGTCACCAGGGACTTTTTGAAAGGATTAGAAGGATTAGGAGGTGTGGCCTTGTTGGAGGAAGTGTGTCATGGGGATGGGGAAGAGGGTGGATTTGAGGTGTCAAAAGCCCATGCCAGGCCTGATCTGTCTCTGTCTCTCTCTCCGATTACAGATCAGGATCTAGCTCTTAGCTACTTCTCCAGCACCACACTTGGCTGTCACCATGCTTCCTGGCATGACGATAATGAACTAACTCTCTGAAACTGTAAGCAAGCCCCCAATTAAATGCTTTCTTTTGGAGTTGCCGTGGTCATGGAGTCTTTTCACAGCAACAGTGACTAAGACAAAGGCAAAAGTAGCTCTTTCAGTCAGTAAAAACAAACAAAACTCATATCAAAAGTGACACACGGGACCAGCAATCTACATGTCTAGAGCAAATGAGTTCCTACACAGCTGAGTGGAAATAGGCAAATGACCCAACAGAAAAGAAAAAAATGACACACAAAGGAAGTTGGCCTCACAGTTGCTCCCGGACTTAGCTGGTCCTACTCTGGATTTCTTCTTATTTTAGGATAGGTTGTTAGCAATAATATGCATATGTGCACACCAGACTTTGAATGTTGGTCTTTTTCTGGCTAGAAGTATAGAAGAAGAGAGTCTCACCCTCTCTGATGATGCTGGGAAGCTGCTGTGAGCTCAGTTCCTGGTCTACCCTGTGCTCCCCAGCAGAACATCTGCCCTGTACAGTGTACTGCGTGGCCAAGCTGGGGTGTTTGGTACGATAGGTGCATTTAATGTATTTTTAATTCTACCCAGGTCTAGGTACTGGGTTCAACTGGGTTATGGTTGGGAGAAGGTGCCCCCATCATAAGTCAAAGGGAAGCTTCATGGAAACACAAATGGCTCATAAATGTGTAAAAAGGTACAATCTCTTTAGAAATGAGAGAAAAGGAAAAGGAAAACTAGGGGAAGGTATAGCTGTGTATCAGCTGATTGGTAAAGATGGAAAAGTCTGACATTGCCACGTGTTGAGAATATTCAGAGCAAGGGGGTGCTGGCTCACCCCCAGATGGCAATGTAAATTGGGCCACCAATTGAGAGAAGGGTGTGGTCACAATCACAGGCCTTAGCGGGTCATCAACTCTGCTCCCAGGAGAAATGCAATCCACAGCCACCCTAAGATGACTGACAACAGGTAGCTGTCACTGGGATCCTCAAGAGGGAAGAACTCAAACACCCACCAGCCCACAGCAAGGCTGGCCAGCGCCTGCGGTTAGGAGAGCCTCACAGGCCACATAAAATGGAAGGAGCAGACTCTATTGATGGAAGCCAAACAGACAAAGCCAAGCTGCAGTGCTCAGTTATGATACGATTAACAGAAGGTCCACAACTGATTCTTAGGGCGGGGACTGTGATGACAACATAGGACTATGATGTCCTCTTCTGGGGACAGAGGAAGGTGGCTGGGATGGCAGAGGATGAAGAATATGTATATAAAGACCCACCAGTGAAGGGCATGGGGATAGACAGGGATCTGCACACTCCCACCCTGAGATCCCCCATTGCCTGCCTGCCCAGGGCTTACATGATTTTCTCTTGCTCCCTGGAATCATTGTGTAAGTTGTTCTTTGGTACCATAAAACATGCAAAGGGGGCTGGGCAGTGGTGGCACACGCCTTTAATCCCAGCACTTGGGAGGTAGAGGCAGGTGGATCTCTGTGAGTTCGAGGCCAGCCTGGTCTACAAAGCAAGTTCTAGGAAAGGCACAAAGCTACACAGAGAAACCCTGTCTTGAAAAACCAAGAAAACCAAACAAACAAAAAAACAAAACCAAAACATGCAAAGGGACCTTCGAATCTGCTAATCCTATAAACACCAACAGTGATTGCAAATGACACAAGCTGGTAGGCAGTGGGTGGCGAAGATGGAGGCAGTTTTATCGACCGCCCTGAAGGCTTCAGCCTCTGTGAGCGAGCCTGGTGCATTAGGATGGCTCCATGTTCTTGTTGGCCTGGGGTCTGTGGCTCCGAGCCACAGGAAGGGTGGGTATCCAGCAGGACCCTGGGGCCTTGTTTGCTTTATATCTGTTGATAGTAAGCCCTCTGGTGTGCAGAGCAAAGTCATGCAGAATTTATAGAGCCCCCCTCCTACCACCATGTACCTGATCTACATGCAGGCCAGCCAGACGAAGGTTTTCCAGAAAGGCCTCCCTCCAGAACTCATGTGTGTCTGTCTTGTCCTGGGTAGGGTTCTCTTGGTTCCTCAGGTCTTCTTCCCAAACAAGAACAAAATCTACAGGGATCAATGGGGACAAAAGCAGAGAGTGTAGGCTAATGGAATGCAGGCCCAGGGCAGGGTTGCTGGGGTCTCAGCTAGGGCACAGGGGCTGTGATGGGCTTCTCTGTGGCTCTTGCCCAACCCTATCCTTAATTGTAGTTCAGGCTGGAGGGCAGGCGAGTGTGCCATGCAGATCAGGAACAGAGGCTGGGCGTGTCCTCCTGGGATCCCTTCCATAGCTTGGTTCCCACAGTCTAGGTCCCAAACTCCTAAAAGAACCTGTCAAGTGTGATTTCTTGGACCAAATGATAAGACACATTTCATCAGAGGACACCATGGAAAAGGTTAAGACAACACAGAGAATAGTAGAAAATGTCTGCAAAACCTGTTTCTGATAAGGGACTTGTATCCAGAATTTAGAAGACTTTTACAATCTAACAGCCATGCAGACACAGACAGACAGATACACACACACACACACACACAAACAACCAACTTAAAAATGGGCAAAGATTTTGAAGAGACATTCGTCTAAAGAAGATATGAAATAGCCGGGCGGTGGTGGCGCACGCCTTTAATCCCAGCACTCGGGAGGCAGAGCCAGGCGGATCTCTGTGAGTTCGAGGCCAGCCTGGGCTACCAAGTGAGTCCCAGGAAAGGCGCAAAGCTACACAGAGAAACCCTGTCTCGAAAAACCAAAAAAAAAAAAAAAAAAAAAAAAAAAAGAAAAAAAAGAAAAAGAAAAAAAAAAAAGAAGATATGAAATATCCAATTGGTGCAAGAACAGACAGTCCATATCATTAGTCATTAGGAACATACACACCCAATCCATAGTGAGATAATGTTACAGAAATAGTTTGCCTTCTCAGTGAGCAATCATCAGCACACTTAGAGATAAAGGATAGCCCTTTACTGAATCCCCTGGCTGACTGGGGCTGACGCCAAATTAAGAGTTGTCGACTCCCAACAGGAGGTTTTGTTAGCTTGCATGCACCACCTCAGGCTTATGCATTTTACATACACTGTCATCCTTAAATCTCTTCCGGGTCCTGGCCCCAGGTTACACTTCAGACAATTTAAACATTGAGACAGGGGATTGCAAGTGCAGCCACTTAGGCAGAGGGGAGATTTACATTGCAAAGATATTGCCACAGTTAATAATTGTTACCCATGGTCATCTTGTTCACCTGACAGAATTCTGCTTTTCCTAATAAGAACACAGGGGACTTAATGGCAGACCAGAACTTAGTCATAGTTGTGACCTTGCACTGCCTCCCCAGAGCTGCCCTGGAGAAGTATGTCTTTAGTATGGGAATCAGGGCTTAATGGCTGCTTAATCCTAGTGAGTAAACATTTACATACTAAGTTTTGCTTATCTTATCCCGGTTTGCAGACTACTATCTTTTGGGGTAGTTTGGAGGCAGCATTCTAGCCAAATTCCACTTGCGTGGCTTTAATGTCTCCTAAGCAAAATCTATCCCTCCGAGTTTTTTCTACATCAATAACATTTCACACCCGCTGTGCTAAATAGAGGCAACAGTAGAGGCTGTGGTGTGCTGAGAGTGTGGCATTTACACATTTACACAGAAGGTTAAACACTGAGTTACCCTATGATCTGGCAATGTCACCCAAAACTATCAACTCACGAAAAATTAAAAATATGTCCACACAAAAGCTTGCATGTAAACGTTCATCTTATTCCCCATTCACAACAGAAAAAGGAAAGAATGGGTGAACTTTGTGGTGTGTAAATTATTTATCAACAACTGCTTTAAAAAAAAAACAACCCAGCAATATCAACATTTACCTCCCTTGACCACGTGCATTGAGAATCGCTGGGTCCCACGTGATTGTGTGCTGGTCTTCCGTGGAGTCCTAAGTGTTTTCTGGGCCATGTTACATCCCTCCGGTGGTGTGCGTTTGCATTCCCACAGGCCTTTGCCTGAACATGCTACTTTCTGCTTTGCTTTTCCCTAAGAGTCATGCTTAGGAGCGTGAGAGCTGTCTACTGTCCCTTCGGAGCTGATGGGGAGTGTGGGCCCTTGACCCCGGATAGAACCCCTGCAGGTCCCACCACAAAAATGAAGGTGACTCTGGGCAGATGGGAGCCATGGGCTAGGGGGATGGTAGGAGAAGTGGACCTGAGTCTGAGATGACCAGAATTTCTGGCTGACAACTAGGAGGAGGAGGGGACAGTCTGTCCTAAGGCTGGAGCGGGCGGAAGGGGTTTTCCTCTCTGAGCCCTCCCGTCAGTGGGGACCTTCCTTTCCTGTTATTGCCCCAGCTACTGCTCGCTCAGCAGATACCTCTCACCTCACCCTCAGCACTACAGTATCAACAGGGGACATCATGGGAGGCCTGGTTATTCAGTGACCCAAGCGTGCTGGCTTCCTGTTGTCCCCCGAGGCACCCCGTTTGTGACCCCACCCCAGGACCAAGTACAGATGGCTTACCAATCGGGGGTTTGGCAGGGCTCCCAACTCTGCTGGGGCCCACCTGCTGTTTACCTGCCTGAAGGAAGGAAGAACACCTTCAGCACCCAACCATCAGGGTGACTCATTCCCACCCTGCCCCCTCCCTGGCTGCTCCATGTCCCCTCTACCTCAGTGGTTCTCAACCTTCCTCATGCTGTGACCCTTTAAAACAGTTCCTCATGCCGTGGTGACCCCCAACCATAGGATTATTTCACTGCTACTTCATAACTGTAATTTTGCTACTGTTAGGAATTGTAATGTAAACATCTGATATGCAGGATATCTGATATGCAGCCGCTGTGATAAGAGAGCCAAAGGGGTGGAGACCCATAGGCTGAGAACCACAGATCTACCTCCTCCTACGTTCCTCTGTCCCTCCTGTCTCCACCCTGCACCCTCTTCATCCTCCCCTGATTCTTCCTACCTCTTCTCATTTCTTCCTCAGCCTTCCCCCTCACCCCGTCTCCTGACCCTGCTCTGGCCCTGCCCGAGACCACCCTGCTCACAGAGAAAAGCTGGGAGGGAGCCCCAGGGCGAAGGGCTGCTGAGAGGAAGGACTGGAAGAGTAGGCTAGTCCAGCCTTCACCCCGTCCTCACTTTCCCCACCAGCCTCCACCAGGCCTGTGGTAAGGAT
This sequence comes from Peromyscus eremicus, assembly GCF_949786415.1. NCBI lineage: Eukaryota > Metazoa > Chordata > Mammalia > Rodentia > Cricetidae > Peromyscus > Peromyscus eremicus. The sequence goes on along the minus strand of NC_081429.1, from coordinate 9,781,103 downwards.
CAAGCCAGCAAAAACCCTGGTCAGGCCTGTGCTGAATGCCCTTCCCGGTCTCCACAACTGGAAGGGAAGCCACACTGCCCGCAATGCAGCCTTGAGGACAAGTCAGAGCAACCAGAAGGCAGACTCATTCTCGTTTTCTGTACGTTCTTTTTCCCTCTGGAGAGCAAGGCTCTGTGTTCTCCTCTCTGGGGGCCTCATTTTGTGGTACAGAGGGTAACAGAAAGGGGAACTTACATTTACCCTCAGATTACTGGGGCAGCCCCAGGGAAGGACCAGGGCCTCCTGTGTGGCATCCAAGACTGGGACCCACAGTGCTCCCAGCCTACTTGGGATGCGAGTGGTCTTTCCAACAGAGAGAGAGAATCCTAAAGCCAGAAAACGGCACCTGGAGGGACTCTGTCCTTCCATGGGTGCTAAGGCCGCCTTCTTGGTTTTGTTCAGGAGACCAATGTCTATGCCTTAGTTGCAAAGAAGCTCAGCTGAGGCCAAGGAAGCTGTGTAGACCAAGAGGCTCCCCCTCTAGGGCTACTCACCTTTGCAGAAGGTCTCCCTGTCTTTGGAGACTAGCCCTTACCCCAAGCTAACTTCTCTTGTTCCCACTCTAGCCTTCGGGTAGCACACTCTGAACCTTAACCACCTCCCCCTCCCCCTCCCACTAACCCCACTGCCCATCCAGCCAGGACATGACCCTGACTACAAAGCTTTTCCTCCTGACAGGAGTGGACTCCCTTCACAACTTGCTGTTTTGACAACAAGAGACTAACTAGGTCACAAGCACCTTTTCATTTCCAGAAGAGAAAGTACCGGAGCAGTGGAACATCCAGGGTGTGGTCACTGTCTGTCTCCTGGTATTTGCAGGCCTTTGCGTGCATCAGAATTCATGGGTGACTCACCATACTCCCCATCCCTCACATCCATAAAAAACCATGACATATAGCCCCGACTCCCTCCCTTTCGCAGGAGCTCTGGCAGAGAAGGACCAGACCCCGGACCCTGGTTCTATCTGCTTTCTCTCTTTCCCAGAGCTTCCCACCTAACAGGACCTCTGCTGTCCCTCCAAGTTTGAGAGAGGTGAGTGGTGACCTATTGTTTGGCAAGGAGGCAGCTGTCTCCCTGTAACTCAAGGTTGAGGGGTCATGGACGCTGTACCCACTTTTCAAGGGCTCTAGTACAGGGGCGAGAGTACAGGTCCTGACTGGGATGGGAAACCTCCCAAATCACATAGTACACAGGAGCCTCACGGCCCAGAGTGTAGGGAGGGGGAAGAGGGCACTTTCGCCGTGCCCACCAGTACCCCTAGGGTTGAGGGTACCTCTGAGGCGTGGGCTGTGCTTCCATAAGAGGACCCATTCTCTGATTCGAGGGAGGCCATGTCGATCAGCACCGCACTGTCTTCTTCCCGGGCTCGCCTCCGCAGCATCTCACACCTGCACCACATCAAGGCCAGGGGAGCCACCGAGGATGGAGTGGTTAGTAGACACCAGTGAGAGCCAGCCCTGACACTGGCAGAGCCGGCAGCAGCCTATTTTACAGATGAGCAGACTGACTCACAGACATGGGGAAGACTGACTCACAGACATGGGGAAGGGCTCTGCCAGAGCCAGACAGCATTGTCCTAATGTGGGCATGTGAGGGTTCCCACATCCTGGGATGCTAGCTGCAGGAAAGAGCCAGCCACTGAGAGGAGTCTCTGGGAGTCTAGTGTAAGATTCGACCACCCACCCACCCACCCATTCGTTCATCCAGTAAATACCGAGTCCTCCTGCCCCGAGTGCTTCCAGTCTGTGTAAGCAACGTCACAGCATGAGGTTGCCACGCAGACCCCCGCCCCACCTCCCCGCCAGCTTCCTTCCTTCACCTATAGAGGAGGGCTGTCTGGGCCATGAAAAACAGACGATGCCTTTTAAGGTCACCCAGCCTACCTGGTTTCTAGAGGAGATCTCAGAGGTCACAGCCTGCCCATCAGCACAAACCTGGTCTCAGCCTTCGCAGTAATTCTGGAGGACTTGCTGCCAGGTCTCCAGGCTCCCCAGCAAGACAGAGCACAATCCCTCAGGGAGTCCTATGGGGTCACCATGCCAGACTGTGACCTGTGGCCCAGGGAGGAGGTAGGTGGAAGCAGGGCTGTTGTTCAGGTGCACGGAGCCCAGGGATTCAGGAAGGAGAAGGCAATGCTCTCATTCCAATTCCTTATTTTAGATAAACGGAGGCCTGGAATGGCAGCCATAAGCCCAAACCTCCTGCTCCTTCCAAGACTCAGCATTATAATGTGGGGACCCCAGGAGCGAGTGAGAACCGCAGGGTAGAACAAGGGCCCTGGAGTTTTGTCACCTGATGAGTGGGACAGGGAATGAGGACAAAGGAGTCCCAACCAAACCCCAGACATGACCTGTTATGAGTAGGTGGAATGCTGACCTTAGGGCAGGGTGCCCTGTTCAAAGTCACATTCGACACTTGTCCCTGCTCGTCTCTAGGGCTTGGAGCCGACACTGTGCCAGGCCTCTGGGGCCCAAGAGTAAGTCCCCACACGGCCTCTCACAGCTCAGAGTGTGGAACCCCAGTGAGCTACAGGGGCTGGTTCAGTTTTCTGAAGTCCAACTCCTTCCTGCCGTCCCTGTGGCCCAAGCATCTAGGAGGAGGTCACCCAGCCTACCTGGCACAGTGGCTTCCAGAGGAGACCTCAGAAGTCACAGCCTGCCAATCCGCACAAGCCTGGTCTCAGCAGGAGCAAAATCGGGGCCAGCTGTGTTCCTAGGGCCCTGCCTGAGCTGCGGAAACCACTCACCTGCCCTTGCCTCACAGGTTAAAAGGGCTGGAAGCCGACAAGAGAGGTTCTCAGTGCAGCTGGCCACCGGGAGGTCTCTCTCTGGGCAGGATCTACCTTTGTTTAAAAAGAGGGTGTGGGGCTCTGAGCCTGCAAACACAGTCAGCCCATTTTCCCTAAGAGCCTTCACACACCCTACATGCAAATTCGATGTGCCTCTGGCACCTTATTTGCTTAGAGATTCCAGTGGCAGGGAGATGGTAGTTACAGGGCCAGCCACAGGTGTCACCAGTCAGGGAGCCTCGTGTATGTGGGGTAAAGTGAGGCTTCACAGGGGTCAGTCAATAGCACTGAGAAAAGGGTAAGGGCTTTACTATGTCTTGGAGTGTGAGGTTAGGCGCTGTCGTGAGCATGCTGTTAGGAACACAGAGAAATAGTTTGTGTTTGTCCACATCACATTTTATTGACAACAAATTCACAAGGTACAGCATCTTCAAGGGCAGCAATCTGCCAGATACTCCTGCGTTCCTTGACAGTCCTGGCTGAGGCAACACAGGTTCTTCTATTCCAGTCTTAATTACTCTCAAATGATACACATCTCACACAGTAAATGTGTGTGTGTGTGTGTGTGTGTGCAGATTATGGAATGGCTGCAAAGGGTTAAAAGGTGCAAGGAGTTTCTGAGTTTCCAGCAGGTCTGAGAAGCCAAAGCTGGGAAACTGTCAGGGACAGGAGAAGCTGGAGAAGCTGGAGAAGCAGGAGCTGTGAGTCAGGACACTGTGGGTCATAGGTTAGAGAGTGAAGTGGGAGAGCTGAGTCCAGCTGCAGAGGCAAAAGGACAAGACGGGTCCAGACCGGGCCGGGCTGAAGGATGGAGGCAGTACCAGATGGGAGAACAGGAGGATGGGCAGATTGAATCTGAGAAGGCTGTGTCAGCAGTGTGGATAGCCTGAAGCCTCTGGGGCAGGCAGGAGTTCTCTGCCATTAGTCAGCCCTTGATACATGCTGGGCAGTCAGAAGGTAGGTCCATGGGGACTGTCACCATCCAATTGCTAGATTACTTCTTTATGGGGCTCAGATGAAGGACTTACATACTTTCCTTGGCCTGGTGTAGTGCAAATTCTTTTTTTATTTTTTATTTATTTTTTTTTATTTAATGGCTGGAGACACAGCTGTGGGTGCTGGGAACCGAACTCTTATATTTTTGGTTGTGAGCCTAGCCTTTAACGGCTGAGCCATCTCTCCAGCCCGTAGTGCAAATTCTACTTGGTCTTAATAATAAAAACCCAGAGCCAGATATGTGGTAAATGCTGAAAGATCAGAGAGACAAAGGAGCAAGCCACAGCCATCTCTTGCCCCGACAGTTCCTCGGCTGAGAAGGGGGCAGAGCTCCTGTCTCTGCCTGTCTTATATTCCTTTCTCCACCTGGCCATATCACTTCCTATTTCCTCCTCCCTAGTGCTGGGATTTTTTTTTTTTTTTTTTGAGACAGGGTTTCTCTGTGTAGCTTTGGAGCCTTTCCTGGAACTCACTCTGTAGACCAGGCTGGCCTCGAACTCATAGAGATCCACCTGTCTCTGCCTCCCATGTGCTGGGATTAAAGGCGTGTGCCTCCCAAGTATTGGGATCAGAGACATGAGATCCCAAGTGCTGGGATTAAAGGCGTACGCCACCACTGCCCGGCCTCACTAAGTTCTTGAACCTGATTTTCCTGATATGATTTTAATATGCCCACATGCCCCTACAGTTCCAATCCACCATGATAAATTCTAGAGCAGTACCCTTTCTACTCCCAGAAATAATCATTACTCTGTGCCATGTGGATGGTGTCGGACAGATGGTGTACAGTCAACTTACATTCTCCATCTAGAGTACAAAGATGCTTGCAAACAGAGTCTCTTGAGGTGAAAAGCCACTGTTTTACACAACGTGGAATAACTTAGGGCAAGGTGAGGCCTGACCTCAACAGGCACGTACACCTTCTCAGGGCTTCCTGTGAAAGGGCTTGCTAAATGGAGAGTTGCCCCAGCTTTTCTCCTCTGTGGTTTCGGCCTGTCTATGAGCCACTCCCATCTCCTTGGTTCCCCGTGCAAGCAGGGAGAACCCTCTGCTCCCTTTTGAGATCCCTCCATGGACCTCAGACTTGTCTCCAAACCCTCTCAGCTTGGCACCTTTCAGGAAGCCTCCATTCTGGGTCCTGTGATGTGCCCTTGAACAACACGTAAAGCACAGGTGGGCAGCAGATCCTGGTGGGCAGCAGGCCCTGGGAGACCAGGCTGCCCAGGCCCAGAGATGGATTCTACAATCAAGCCTCACAGAAAACAGGAGGAGAGCACATGGCAGGACAAAGGGGGGGGGCAGAAAGGTGGGGGGGCAGATACATGTGGCTCTCAGCAGTCCCAGAAGACACCTGCAGCTGATCTACTAGGGTAAGCTGGAAAGCATGACATGATATACCACCTCCCCCAGCCTGCTGTAACTCCTCGTCTCTGGTTGGTCAATCGCAGAGGACCATCACAGGAAAAAAAATCTCCAAGGACTCTCCAACTCCAAATCTCTGCTCTTTTTCTCTTTGAGACAGGGCTCCTCTATGTAGCCCTAGGTGTCCTAGAACTCACTCTGTAACCCAGGTTAGCTTCAAACTCAGAGATCCCCCTGCCTCTGTCCCATGAAGAATATTCACCACTCTGCCCAGCTATGGTTTTTTGTTTGTTTGTTTTGCTTTGAGACAGGATCTTGGCCGGGCGGTGGTGGCACACTCGGGAGGCAGAGGCAGAGGATTCTCATTCCTGCACTAAGATTTTTAATTTAAAAATTATACTTATTCACATAGGAATGTTATATGTGCATGCACACCCATGCATGCATACCATCACATATATGTGAAGGGCAACTTGTAAGGGTCACTTTTCTCCTGCCCCCACGCGGGTTTCCAGGGATTGAACTCGGGTCACCAGGCTTGTTTGTTGGCGAGTGTCTTAACCCAGTAAGTCATCTCACCAGCTCCCATGGGCTGATTTCCCATGTGTATGCTACACAATCCTACATGAGTTGGTGTTTTTTTTTTTTTTTTTTCCCAAACTCTGTCTCCTTAGATCCCAGGTGCTAGGGAGAGCTAAGGCCCCCATCTTTGACACCGGCTGTATTTGGCTCTTTTTCTATTGGCTTATGTGACATTTCTAAGTCCATCACAGAGGCTGGAAAAATGGCCTGGTGGTTAGAAGCACTTGCTGCTCTTGCAGAGGGCCAGTGTTCAATCCCACAGGACAGCTCACAACCATCTATCACTCAGTTCCAGAGGACCCATGCCTCTTCTGGCTTCCAAGGGCAATGCAGCACACTTAGATGGAGGAAAAACACTCATACACATAAAAAGAAAAAAAAATGAGCCCCTACTCAACCCTGCCCTAAAGTCTAGGTATCCATGTGGGGAGAGGCGATTGTGATGTCTAGGTAGGTTGGCCACAGGGCCCTGGTATGTTTCTTTTCCAGCTGGGGATGGGGCCCTAGCAAATTGGGTCACAGGCTCCCACAGCTAACCCTGGAGGGCCTGCCTAAGGACAGTTCCCTCTACCTCTCCAGCTTGCTGTCCTCAGACTGCTTTGAGATCTCTCAGGCCATATCCCACACAGGTCAGAGGCCCAGTGCTTTCTTCACCTCTGTTATACCTACCACATTTGGTCTGGCGTCTGCCTAAGGTGCCCCTACCCCTTCCCTTACTAATACACCCTTTCCAGGCTTGGTGCCCAGGAGCAGGGAGAGGGAAGCAGGATAGGGGGCCACAGATCAACCTTAATTCTGTCCAGCTCTTCTGTACTCTGAATGCCCACACAAGTGGGCATGTGGTCCCCACCTGGAAGAAGGCAGGTAGGTCCCTGGTTGCCCCTCCGCAGTCCCATGCCCCATGGTGGCAGAGATGGTGAATCTGCAGCAAGGTTGGCAGTGTTATGAGACCCTGCCGTGTCCCATCCCACGTTCCTGATCCCAGCTGGCAGAGCTGACCTGAACAGGGAGAGAGGGATAGTCTTGTACAATATTAGAGGGACCAGCCTTAATATTATACATCTCAGGGGCTCAGGAGAGAGAACTACTAACGGCGAGGACTATTTTCAGGAAATAGAATCTCAGCACACCGAGCTCTATAGTCCACTTGCTTTAATTCCTCTGGCATAACATCCACATATACACAGCTTCAGTTCTGTTCTCATGTCTAGCTCCTTTCTTGCCTGATTTCTCTCTGTTTATCTACTGTTCCCTCTTAAGTTCCACCTTAATTCTACCTCATCTAGGTCCTTTTCACCTTGTTCTTACCCAGCTAGGACTTTCCCATCTGACTCTTCCTCATCTTCCATCTAGTTCCTCTAGTACTCTCCTCTAGCCCTTCAATCTAGTTCTTTCCCTTCTCAGTTTGTTCCTTGCAAGTTCTTACCCATCTAGTTCTTCCATTCTCTTTTCTCTTCTCTGTCTCGTGCCCTGGAAGTCCCAGTATATAAAGGGAGGGTCCGAGCTAAATTGTGTAAAGCTATTACTTAACGTCCACCTCTCCTAGGCGGTGTCTCCTTGTGGAATTTACCTTAGGTCAGGGGACTTGCATGTGGGCTGTTATCATTGTTAGTCCTCGAAAGTTGGGCGCCCCCCTGAGCGGTGTCTCCTTGTGGAATTTAAGTCAGGAGACTTGCAGGTGGGCTGTTATCATTGTTAGTCCTCGGAAGTTGGGTGCCCACCCGGGTGGTGTTTCCTGTAGTCCTTGAAAGTGGGCAAGGGAGATAATCTGATTCTAGAGAAAGCCTTTCCTGAGGCTGTTCTCCAAATACCTGGAATGTGTATGTCCAGAGAGTGATCAGTCCACACTGTTAGCCCTTCTTAGGGAAAAGTCAATTGGGAAAACTACGAAGGCACACATGATTTTCATAACAGAATACAGCTGATATATAACAAGCCAAGTAACACCAAAAACTCCTTGGGATTTGGCTTCCTCTGGAGGAATTCCCTGATCCCTCCAGGTAGTGACTTTGCCATAACCAGCTGAGTTCTTATGATAAATTCCTGCGGCCTGCAGCAGGAGAGCTGGCAGGTGGGTCTGGGATGACCAGGACAGAAAAACAGAGGGGAGGAGATCCTGTGGACTCCGAACAGGAGGGTGCAGACAGGGGTGAACATGGACTCTCCCAGGAGCAGGGGTTAAGACCTTCCACCTTCCGGTTGGGGAGTGATGCAGAGGAGGGAGTGGGAGAGGTCATTTCTGGAGGGTCCACTGAGGGGAGAACTTCCCTGTGGGCCCAGCCCTCCCAGCACAGGCCTCCTGGTGTGCTGGGTTCTTGTGGGGGTAACAACCTTGAAGGGATATAGTACTCAGTCTAGCCACAGACAGAAGTAAACCTTGTTTAATAACCAGTCATGCTTTGATTAGACATCAACGGAGCCAGAGGCAGACGCAGGGAAATAAAAGGGCTCACTTTCATACAGCTACTACCTAGCTGCCATCTTAAAACATACAAAGGGCCAGGTGGTGGTGGCGCATGCCTTTAACCCAGCACTCAGGAAGCAGAGGCAGGCGGACCTCTGTGAGTTCGAGGCCAGCCTGGTCTACACAGAGAAACCTTGTCTTTTTTTTTTTTTTTTTAAGATTTATTTATTTATTATGTATACAGTGTTCTGTCCGAATGTATGCCTGCAGGCCAGAAGGGGGCAACAGATCTCATTAGGAATGGTTGTGAGCCACCATATGGTTACTGGAAATTATTGAACTCAGGACCTCTGGAAGAGCAGCCAGTGCTCTTAACAGCTGAGCCATCTCTCCAGCCTGAGACCCTGTCTTGAAAAACCAACCCCCTCACAAAGGACACATCACATACCCCAGTTCTGGAGATGTCAGGTCTAAGTGTCACTAGACTAAGGTCAAGGTGTGACCAGGCTTCATTCTATCCAGTTTCAAGGGAAAGGCTGATTTATGAATTCTCCTTTATCTTCACAGCAGTCCTTACATCTAACAATCTATCTTCCAGTCACATTTCTCCACCGTGTCTCAAAGTTTTATAAACTTAGTCCAAACTGCAACCCCCTCTCCTGCTGTATCAGGTCTCGGATTAGGACCCGGATGTTTGAGGGTTCAAGTTGGCTTCACTTCTGTGGGCAGCACTGGACAGGGTTTAAGTCTTTGTATACACATCTAGTTATTTCGGCAAGGGTTCTGAAGAGTGGAGCTGAGTGAAGAAGAGCTTAGATGGTATAGGATTGCTGCAGCCCCAGGATGCTGAGCTCCCTAGATCTCATCAAGAGAACCGAGTGCTTATTCCCTCAACCTCCACAACCTGAGTTACTTAGTTCCCACTGAAGCATTCCAAGAACAGCTTCACTCTGGTTTGTTGTATTGTTTCGTGGTGCTGGTGATAAAACCCAAGGCTTGCCACATGCTAGGCAAGCACTCTACCACTGAGCTTCAGCCCCAGCTAATGAACAGCTTTAACTGCCCTTCACTGATTATTAAGAGCTCCATGTTTGTTATGCGTCTGTCTCTTCTGATGGAAATTCCCAGTTTTCTGACTTTTTTCTTTTTATTAAAAAAAATTACACTCTTGTGTATGTGTGCAGCACTCAGGAGGCAGAGGCAGACAGACCTCTATGGACATGTGGTGGTCAGAGGACAACTCACAGGAATTGGTTCTCTCTTCCTATCATGTGGGTCTCAAAGACAGAACTTAAGTCATCAGGATTGGTGCCTTTACCTGTTGGGCCATCTGGAAGGCCTAACTTTTGTATTGTCCTGTAGACACTCTCTCTACTAAATCACAATGTCTCGCACACTGACTTTGTATTGTCCTGTAGACACTCGCTCTACTAAATCACAATGTCTCACACACTGACTTTGTATTGTCCTGTAGACATTCTCTCTACTAAATCACAATGTCTCACACACTGACTTTGTATTGTCCTGTAGACACTCTCTCTACTAAATCACAATGTCTCACACACTGACTTTGTATTGTCCTGTAGGCACTCTCTCTACTAAATCACAATTTCTCAAACACAGGTGACTTTCTACTTTACTGTTTTGAATTTGGCTTTTGGTAAGAAGGGCCCTTTTTCTTTTTTTTTTTTTTTTTTTTTTTTTTTTTTTGTTTTTCGAGACAGGGTTTCTCTGTGTAGCTTTGCGCCTTTCCTGGGACTCACTTGGTAGCCCAAGCTGGCCTCGAACTCACAGAGATCCGCCTGGCTCTGCCTCCCGAGTGCTGGGATTAAAGGCGTGCGCCACCACTGCCCGGCTGGGCCCTTTTTCTTAATGGTGGCTTTTATCAGGTAGCTAATACCTCTCACTTCTTTTCCTTCCTAAGTTTGTGTTCCAGTCTCATGACTAGAAACCCTCCTTAGGGAGAAAGTCAACATAATTTCTATCTAAATGCTCCCATGCTTCACCACTTACTTCATCCATATAACAAATCTGTTCCGGCCTGCTGGAAACATATCTTGTATCAGTATCTACTTGCTTCACATCTGAACAAAACATTTCCATTTCAGTGACTGTCTGCAGTTTCTTGCACTGGTATTTATGCAATCTGCCTTATTTTTCACATTTCAACAGCTCTGGACTGAGCATACGGTGTACAACTAATGGTAGAGCTAGCAGTACAACTCATTGGCAGGGTTTCCTAATGGTTCATAAAGTGCCAGTATCTTACAATTCATGGTATGTGAGTTTGATGAAAGACAGCATGGTAGCTTTATCGAGTGTGCGTGAGCTACCGGTGGAAGGTGAAATATCCCCAGAGACTTATACATTTGAACACCTGGTCCCCAGTTGGTGTTCTATTGGGGAAGGTTGTGGAACCTTTGGACACAGAACCCAGATGCAATGGGTCACTGAGTGGTGACCCCTGGTTGAATGGGTCTTTGCCTCCTGATTGTAGATGTCAATTCCCACGGTTGGAAATCCACTATGTCCACAGAGCCATGAGCCAGACTAAACCCTTTCTTCCTTCTGCTGTTTTTTCAAGACATCCTATCACAGTGACAATAAAAAAATAAGTGTATCACCCAATGGGGAAAGTGCTCCCCATTCAGTCATTCTCCAACCCCCGGCAATGGAATCAGGGCCTTGCATATTTTAAGCACACACTCTACCATAGAGCTAACTACTAAGGTTATAGTATAGTCGAAAGCCATGCTCCGTTTTTTTTTAATGTGGGGATGGGGATTTGAACACAGGTTCTCAGGTTTGCAGAGCAAGCTTTCTTACCCACTGGACTTTCTCAACAGCTCAAGTTCATCTATTAGATTCTACAATCTTTTTTTTTTTTTTTTTCCCCGAGATAGGGTTTCTCTGTGTAGCTTTGGAGCCTGTCCTGGAACTCACTCGGTAGCCCAGGCTGGCCTCGAACTCACAGAGACTAGACTGGCTCTGCCTCCTGAGTGCTGGGATTAAAGGCGTGTGCCACCATCGCCCGGCTAGATTCTACAATTTTTAAGACATCTTTTTGTTTATAAAGGAATAAAAATGTTAAGATATATAAGATGCAGGACTACAGAGCCAGTGAGATGGTTCAACATGTAAATGCCTGCTGTGTAAGCTTGACAACCCGAATTTAATTCCCAGACTCACACAAAGGAGGCAGGAGAGAATCAGCTCTACAAATCTGTCCTTTGAGGTTCATATGGTGCACCATAGCACTTTTGTGCCCACAGCCACACACTGACATCATGCATACAATACTAATAACAACAACAATAACAATTAGTTTTCTTTGAAAAAGAATCCAGGACTATAGACAGCTGAGTCTTTATAACATTAAGATAATTGGTGGTTTGTTTTAACTGCACTAAATGGTGATTTATATAAACTGTTTCCTTTCCCTCCCCCTAACAGTAGGAATTGAACAGGGTCTCCTATATGCTAGGCAAGTATTCTATTCTTGAGCCCTTGTTATTTTTATTCTGGGTTAGGGTTTCATTAGGTTGCCTAGGCTGGCCGTGATTTCATTCTGTAGCCAAGGCATGCCTTAAACTTCTAATCCTCCTCCCTCAGGCTCCCAAGGAAGTAGCTGGGATTATAGGTCTGTACCCTGGCCCAGTCCTGCTTACTCTTAAACCATCCTTGCATTCCTGAGATAAAACCTTGGTCAAGAAGCAATATTTTTTCATTTGCTGATCTTCTATTTAAGACTTCTGCATTTATATTCCTGTGAAGAAGCAGTGTTTTTTTTTTTTTTTTTTTTGTTTTGTTTTGTTTTGTTTTTTTCACATTACATTTGCCCATATTTTCAGCAGGGGCATTCTCAACATAAACTGAACTTCCAGCCTGTTCCACTCTGGAGATTCTTTCTGGGACTTGGAACTGTTTTAAGGAATAACTTTTTTTGTTTTGTTGTTTTGAGACAGGGTTTCTCTATGTAGCCCTGGCTGTCCTGGAACTCGCTTTGTAGACTAGGCTGGCCTTGGACTCACAGAGATCCACCTGCCTTGCCTCTGGAGTGCGGGGTGAAAGGTGTGTATCACCACCTGGCCTAAGGGATAACTTTTTGACATTTCTTCTTCCTTCTAGAGTTTCAGTTCATTTGGAGACATTTAACCGCTAAGGTTCTCCTCCACCTGAATGCCGCAGGTGCATCCTTGAGACGGCTGTGTCGCTGTGGTGCCTGCTGCTCCCTCTCAACTACTTTCTCTACACACTCTATGGAATCATGTGCAGGTGTGGGGTTCCTGTGAGCTGTGGCAAGGACACCTACATTTCAGTCCTTCTGTGTCCAGAAGGTTTCGGCACAATCCCAGGGCCATGGCACAACCTTCTCTGGGCTGCACGCTGCTCCACCCACCTTTTCTTGCTAAGAGCTTGCTTCATGACAGGGAGATGCCGCACAGATTCAGATCATACAGTTTATTTCGGTGAGAATTAAAATCAGGAAATGGATGTTAAACCCCATGTAAGCATTCTGACATTACAAACTCCTAGGCAGTTGGCCAACCAGTTAGCTTGGCCACCTGAGCACATGCTTAACAGCTCAAGGCACACTGTCCCCTGATACTGAACACAGTCTAGATCAGTGCTGTCTCTAGAACCTTCTGTGATGATGGGAATGGGATGCCTCCCATTAGATGTGGCCTCTGAACAGATGAAGTGTGAGCACAAAAGAAGAGATAAAATAGAGTCAACGGACTTAGGTATGAACAGTTAACTGCTGCATGTGGTAGTTAGGGGCCCCATCTTAGACAGTGTAGAACGAGAATCCTGGAAGCTGAGAGGCCTTTGGTGACCATATTCAGTCCTTACTGTGTGAAAGAGGAGATCTGAGGTGCCAAGGGATGACAATGCCCTTGCAGCATTAGATTCATGCCTTAGCAGTTTGCTCAGAGAAATTTCATATAAATAAGGCCAGAGGATCATGGGTGAGAATAGGAGGCCACCTGATTAGTAACTAGTGGCCAAGAGCTTAGTTTCATATGTTTTTGAGAACCACTTAGGTTCAGCAGAGCTGCGGGTATGGAGTGAAGCTCTCCATATCTCAACTTTTACCAGTGGGAACAAGGTCATACAGTGCCCAGCGTGCTCAGCCATCACTCATGATGGGAAGGCAGGGAACAAGGTTACACAGTGCCCAGCGTGCTCAGCCATCACTCATGATGGCAAGGCTCTGAGGATTACAGCATCTGAGATTGGACCACCTTTTACTCATTTTTTTTTAAATATAATTTTTTCTTTCCAAAATTGGTCTGAAAGACTATCAAATGTGCTGTTGTGGGTCATGACTGCTTAAACCTTGCAAACTGATTTGAGGGCTTGCTGGGGCAGCCCAGAATGCCCGCCAGGCTAAGGACATAGACAGACAGGAAGAACAAATGGCTGTAACATGTCCTGCATTCTCTCCATGGCTACAATAACCGTCACCAATTCACCAGGAAGACCGCGTGGCAAGATTTAATAGTGTTGGCATCTCCAAATGGTGTGTGGCATCACAGGCCAGCTACCACCAGTGCCTTATTATTGCCATTGGGTTGTGACTGTTGGTATAGTGACGACTTCAGGAGCAATAGGTAGATTAAAAAACCGTGGCCGGGAAGTTCTTTCGAGGAGAGGGACCAGGTGAGGAGCAAGAGGACTCAGAACCTGACGAACGTGGCGTCGATCTGCCGTACGGAGGGTAGGGCCAGCATGACCTTCCGCCGGTACTGTGGGTCCTTCTGCAGGGGGTTGCGTTCCAGGTACACGGTCTCCAGGTTCCTGGCACCCTTCAGCTCATCAAGGTCACTCCAGCTCTCCAGGAGATTGTCATTCATCTGAAGGAACACATGAGAAAAAAGCCTTTAGAGATCAGCTCTGGCCTCTATGTGCCGGGATCCCCCAAATATGAGACAGGGGTTATTAAAACACCCTACAGCACTGGCTCTCAACCTTCCTAATGCTGTGACCCTTTAATACAGTTCCTCATGGTGACCCCCAGCCATTAAATTATTTTTGTTGCTACTCCATAACTGTAATTTTGCTGTTATGAATTATAATGTAAATATTTTTGGAGACAGGTTTGCCGAAGGGGTCGTGACCCACAGGTTAGAACCACTGCTCTATAATCCTCCTTATCCCGACCCTCATAGATCCTTCCATCACCACTTGGCACTTCCTGGCTGCCTTTAGCAGCACTGTGAAAAGCTCTACTGCTCACACACGAGCCAAGTCTGTTAAGAAGAGCTGAGGCAGCGTTGGCTGCACACCTCTTGGCCCTCACGCAGGTCTGAAGCTGGCTACTCTTCCTACACACTTGCTCTCCCCAACTGCTGCCAAGGCTGAGGCTGTGCTGACTGTATTGCAGCTGGCCAGGGGCTGCTCTACTCCAAGCATGACTCTTAGATCACCTTTGTGGTACATTTCTGAGGATGTCTCCATTGCTTGCTCCTGTATGCAAAGGCCACCAGAGGCTGACCGACCAACATTGCCAGCACCAGATGACAAACACAGAACCTTGCAGTGGGCTGGGGGCTGAGCCTGGCAGGAGAGTGCTCTCCCTTCTCAAATGCGCCATCAAGATGAGACTGAACTGGTTGACTTCTACATTGTCCAACAGATGCATGCGGCTTCATGGTGGGATCAATTTTTGAGACAGAGCTACCTTGCGTAAGAACCTACAGTATCAGGTTAAACTGTCCAAACCCATTTTCCAGTCTAAGTGCTGAGGCAGAAGCTTGGGAAGGACACCTTTAGCAAAGTAGCCACCTAGATGTGGGCCATGGCATGCTAGTTTAACCAATAGCTTGTTCTACAGGACAGAGGAAAACCATGATTAATTAGTTGAGTGTGCTACTTCTGTGGTGTAAGTACCACGGCTGACTTAGCACCAACATGCCACCACTAACTATAGCTGTTCACAAGTGTGCACAATTGGCTACTCATGTCACTTAGGCTAGATGTGGTCTACCGCACTTATGGGTTTGAAGACAGAAACTAAACGGCAGGGCAAGCTGCTATGTCAACAGCCTGAACAGAGGAGCCAAGTCTAGCAACAAACTTCAGGACTCCGACTGCAGCTCCTGCTCTGCCCATGTCAGAAGTCATGTCTGTAGACACTCCAGGTTGCACGGTCTGCAGCAAGCAGCTGTAGGAAGAACCAGGGCATCACTCCTAGAGAAGTGACCTCTGTAGTCTAAGAGCCTACCATGGGAGACAGGCTACATGTGAAGCAGAAGGGAAGTAGAAACCTGTAGCCTGGATGAAGGGTCACTGGATGAGAATGCAGTGGAGGGAGGCATTTCAAGAACTAGATTAGCCGGGCAGTGGTGCATGCCTTTAATCCCAGAGCCAGGCGGATCTCCGTGAGTTCGAAGCCAGCCTGAGCTACAGAGTGAGTTCCAGGATAGGCGAAAAGCTACACAGAGAAAGCCTGTCTTGGGAAAAAAAAAAAAAGAACTAGATTAATTTCCATGTAAGAGCTTCTCAGGCACTTGTCCTAAGACCCCACTGTCCACAGGACTTGGCCTGGTACCATTCCTTTGGGTTTAGCACCTGGTCGCATAGGTCCTGGGAGTGTTGCTTCTCTTGCACTGATGATTCATGAGGCTCTATCCTGTGTGAAGCCCTGAAGAATGCTGGGATTTGACAGAGTGATGATGTTTGCGGGGAAAGGTAAGGAAGGGATGGGCAATACAACAGTGAGAGCCCTTAAAAGGATCATGGAGCTTTTTAAGAATTATGCTTTGATTCCTAAATGAGTTGGGAGTCCATACAGGATTTGTTCTAGAAGGGTCTTTATGCTTTTTTCCTAGGTCCTGTCTTTTTATTAGCTCATACACAATAAAAATATGGAATGCTTCATAAACTTCTGTGTCATCCTTGCACAAGAGCCACGTCAATCTCTGTATTGTTCAAAATTTAGTATGTGTGCAGCCAATGCAAACACAAGGGTCTTATTTGGAGGGTAGACACAGGGCTCCAGGGCAGAAGGCCATCGGACAGTACAGGGAAAGGATGCTGGGGGTTTGGGCCAGGCGGCAGCAGCAGAGGTGGGAAGAGATGGGGGTTCTGGATGCATTTTGAAGGCAGGGCAAGTATTTAGATGTTGGAGTGGAGAGTGGATCTGGTACACAGGAAAAAGGAGGTTTAGGAGGATGCCTAGACTTCTGGCCTGAGGATCTGGAAGGATAGAGTCACTGTCCACTGAGGCTGAGTCAAATGGAGGGACTGTAGGGACAAGGCATGAGCTCAGGCTTGGACTTGTCTTACTTGGGTGACGGCTCAACACAAGAGTAGACATCTAGATCCAGGGAAGACACTGGAGCTAGGAAGAGAAACCTGAGCAGAGTGGTGACATTTAAATCTGTGAGACTGGACAGGGCTGTCAAGGAGAGGAAAATGAAGACTGAACGCTGAGGCACTCCTGTGGGTGCAGAACAGAAGAGGAAGAAGCAGACAACCAAGAAAGACTCAGGGACACAGGAGAACGGAGGCCTGTGGCTGGCTGTCTATTTTCAGAAATGCTCAGAAATCAAATATAGCTGCTGAGAGGTGGGAGAAAGATGAGGAATGGAAAGGATGTTGCTGAATCTGGAATGTGTCCACTGGCAGAGTGGAATTCAAAGCAGTGTATAAAGGGCAGAGTGCCCACGGAGATACCTGGATGTTGGCTGCCAGGCCATGCTGGTGGCTGCGTACTTAATTTCAGCAGGCTCAGGAAGATAGATGTCTGCTCACCACAAGCCATCACCTCATAGGGCAAGTCCAAGCCTGCCATCATGAGGCCCCTCTGCTGCCCCTGTCTGGCTTAACTTCAGTGGGTAAGGGTCCACCCCTGCTGCCAGGCTAGACAAGGGCTGGCTGTGAAGGGGAACTGAGAGGGGACAATGGGTGAGCAGGGGAAGGAGTGAGGCCAAGGTGGGACTCAGGATGTCATCTGGCCAATGTGTCTGAAGTTCACGGAAAAGGGTATGAAGAGGAAGAGGTGGAGAAACTGAGATGTTAGGTCATTAGAGAGATCATCTACAGGGACACTGTATCACCAACGGTGTAGACAGACAGAAGTGGTGTTGGAGAGCATGAACTAAGTACGAATGTCTGCAGAGAAGAGAGTAGCTGTGTGCATGCGTGTGCGCGTGCGTTTTGTGTGTGTGTGTGTGTGTGTGTGTGTGTGTGTGTGTGTGTGTGTAGGGGGGGGTGTCTGGGAGCTGGTAGTGTGCAGGGTGCTGGGTGGGTTACATAGCCTATGCCAGCAACCACTAAGTCACTGGCCAAGTGTGCCACCAGGCTGTTTACCACTGACTGGAAACATAGGGCAGCACTCCCGAGAGGCCCAGTGGGGTGAGGCCGGCACAGGCACATTGAGAGAAGAGAAGCAACTGATCCATTCATTTGCTGGTGACATGTAGGCAATGTCTGTCGTCAGAGCAGGTATCAGCAGCAAGCAGGCTGCTGCACCAGGTCTCCTTCCTGCTCTAGATTTTGGTCAGCATGATGCCTGCCTTGCCAGTCTGGTAAGGGGAAGGGGCAGGACTGGACCCTCCAGGGACCTGTGCCACCCCTCCTAGATCCAGACTGTAACCGTGGAACATTTCAAGTAGCAGGAGTGAGGCAAATTGTTCTGTATATTACCCATACTTATCTGCCTGCTATTTTTCTACTGGGTTGCTTTCTTGTCACTTTTAGGTTTTATAAATTAGAGAAAATAATCTTGGCCTTTCAGGTGACCATCATACTCATGCATCATGTGAAATGTTCCTAGGTTTCATATATAATAATATATCTAAAAAGTGTATCTATAAGATGGAAAGGATATATGCTAGAAGGGCTTTCTTTTCCTCTTTAAACCCGACCTTTTTTTAAATATAATAAGCATATATTTTTATTATGAAGAAATGTAACAAAGCTTTTACTACTATGGGAAACAAACCATGTGCCACTGATGACATTTTGGTCAACAAAAGACTGTATCTCAGTGTTGGTCCCCGGGGTCCATCTAGTCAAGGTCCCACAAGGTGTTATTTAGTGACATCATAGCTGTCTTTGTCTATGTACATATACTCTATGATGCTCAGATAACCGAGGTGTCCAATGATGTATTTCTCAGAGGTGTCTCCATTGTACAATACACCTGACTATTTCTTCATGTGTATGTCTCATCATTTTGTTAGGATCCTGCATGTGATCCTACCATGCTTCAGTGTGTGGGTATGTTTAAGGTTCTGAATGCTTCCAAATACTTGTGTTAGCACAAGGGTTGCTGTACTACAGACTGGCTGTAACCACACTGCACAAATCTGCCAACTTCACAGACAAAATGCTTTCTCTCATTGTTTTTTAAAAGATGGATTAAGTTAGGAATCGTGTGGGCATTTGCCAGCAGTAAGTACCTCTCCTGTTTCTGTCAGCAGAGTGCTAACCTCTCACAGTTTGAACATTAACACGGTCAGCCTCACTGAAATGACAACCCTTCCTTTCCTAACTCCCTCTTCTGGATTCACAGAGTCTGTATCAAGCACTGTTCTAAGTGCTGGTGAGACAAAAGAAACGACATGTACACAACAGAACAGCACTCGGCCTTCAAAGCAGAGACAGTCTCACTGTGCTACGACAAGGAAGAGCCTGGACGACACCACACTGTTGAAGCAGCAGTGACAAAAGGTCACAAACTGTGTGAGAGTCAGAAGGGAGAACGGTGGGAGCCAGCAGGGAGGAGAGGGAGAGGACAGTTCTGGTTTGTCAGACAGGGGTGGTGGTGACGGCCACACAACCAGGAATGTGCTTAACACCATTCCATTCCACACTAAGAAGGTGTAGATAGTAACTTTTAGGTTTTGTTTTTAAAAAGAAGATTAAAAAGTCCTAAACAAACCTTTGTTCTTTGGTCTTCCTGACCTCTACATTTACTAGTGGGGAGACATACAGATAAGATGAGCTTTAGCTCCAGTCAACCCGGGAGCAACTGCTGCTAGACTTGCTTTTGTTATAAACGAAGAGAGCAGGACATGGTGGGGACAGCTGCTTTCACAGGCTGGACAAGAGGCGGTGCAGAACAGGGATCCCTGAGAGGGGAGGCAAATGGGTGAGTGCCTCGGTCACCCTGGCTGGCCTGTCCTATAGGAGGCGCTTTCCATTAGGTGAGGATGGGAGCCAAACAAACCGGCAGCCGCACTGAAGTGAAGTGGAATTATGTGTAGGTGGGGAGAGATGATGTCAGTCAGAATTTCTAGGTAAGAGTGAGCTACATAGGAAAAGAAAATCCAGAAATCCCGTGGTGTCTCCCTCCTTGTATGTTGGACTAAAACTAAGGCAGATACAAACAGAGTGGGAGAATGGGCTGAATTTACCAGGGCCCACATGGAACAAGGACATGTCTGTGGCTTCTGTGACACTCACTAGAGACCATAGAGGGGTAGGCCATATGCAGGGACAGAGCTGGTTAGCCTGAGAGGACAGAACATGCAGGTTCACGCTAGCAATAAGCCCTGAAGGTCGGCAGGGACTTCACTTCTTGCTAGATACAAAGCCCAATATATTTTGAAGAAACACAACACAAATCCAGGTATATAACTTTTAGTTTCACAATACCTAACATACAAGAAGTTACTAGCCATGCAAAGAAGAAATGACAAAGAAACCTAAGAATCTAACAAGAAACCAAAAAGAACAGTGCAGGCTGCAGAGACAGCTCAGAGGATAAGAGCAAGGCTGTTCTTGTAGAGGGTCTGAGCTTGGGTCCCAGCAGCATATCAGGTGGCTCACAGTCCCCTGTAACTCCAGCTCCAGGGATCCCATACCATCTTATGGCCTCCATGGGCACAGGTCCTCATGTGTGCACAATTCATACTCAGACACACATAGATATATATAACTTAAAAAAAAAAACTAGCAACACGTTCTCAAAGAGCTGAAAATATAATCAGAACAAAAACTCACTGAATAGGTGTGATCAACTTCACTGTCAGCATGACTGGGTTTAGACTCACCTAGGAGATGTCTGAGTATGTCTGAGGGAACTTCCAAAGAAGTTTAACCAAGGAGGGAAGCCATGCCCTGAATGTGGGTGGCATCATCCCTTGGGCTGGGATCCTGGACTGAATAAAAAGGTAAAAAGCAGTATCATCAGCCCCTGCTCTATGTTTCCCAGCCTTCCCTGATGTGAAGGGTCCAGAATCTAGCTGCATGCTCCTGCTACCATGAACTCTGCCATGACAGACTGTGCCCTTTTAAACTGTGAGACAAAAATAAATAAATAAATAAATAAATAAATACATTAAAAAAAAAAAAAAAAAAGGTTTTCTTAACCTCTGAGCCATTTCTCCAGCCCAAATCCTTTTTTCTTTTACGTTGCCTTTGTCAGTTATCTCGTCAAGAGAAATACCTAGGGCTGGAGAGGTGGCTCAGCAGTTAGGAGTGCTTGCTGCATAATGAGGACCACAGTTTGGCTTCTGTGTAACAAGCCAGGCACCCTGCATGTGTGTGTAACACCAGCTCCAAAGGAGGTGGAGACAGGATCACTGGGGTTTTCTAGCTTCCTGCTTAGCTGAGTGAGAGAATGCCAGACCCAGGTTCGGGGAGAAACTGTTTCAAACAAACAGGCAGAGGATGACAGAGGAAGACACACATGCCTTCTGTGCCACACACAGGCATAGGCATCCATCCATACACATGTTCTATAAAGATGCATAAACACCAATAAATTCACAAATCTCTAAAAATGGAAGTAGCTAATTAATGAGCTTAACAGCAGACTAGGTACTGCAGAAGGGAAAACAGTATCTTCAAGACAGCAACAGAAATCACAGAAACTGAAACTCAGCCAGAGCAAAGCCTGAGGACAGGCGGGATAGATGAGCAGCAGATGTGCTATGATCTAATTACCAAAGGACTAACACACATATCCTTACAGTTTCAGAAGAAACTAAGGATTTCTTAAGGATTGGGAGGGACTGGAAAAACTTTAAAGGGAAAAAAATTTTGTTTTCTGTATTCCACAAAACTATAAATTTACATATTTAAAAAGTTCAGCTGGGCCAGGCGGTGGTAGCGCATGCCTTTAATCCCAGCACTCAGGAGGCAGAGGCAAGCGGATCTTTGTGAGTTTGAGGCCAGCCTGGTCTACAGAGTGAGATCCAGGAAAGGCGCAAAGCTACACAGAGAAAACCTGTCTCAAAAAAACAAAAAACAAAAAACCCCCCCAAAAAAACAAACCAAAACAAAAAGGGTTGGGGATTTAGCTCAGTGGCTGGGTTTGGTCCTCAGCTCCGGAAAAACAAAAACCAACCAATCAACAAACAAAAACAAAACAAAAAAAAGCTCAGCTGGGCATGGTGGCTCATGCCTTTAATCAGAGCACTTGGGAGGTATAGGCAGGTGGATCTCTGTGATGTCAGCCTGGTCTACACACAGAGTTCCAAGAACAGTCAGGGCTACATAGAGACCTTGTCTCAAAATAAATAAATAAATACAATTGTGTATCTATAATAGTATACTAAAAAAATGAAGGTAGGGTGGCGAGATGGCTCAGTGGGTAAAAACACATGCTGACAACTTGAACACGATCCCCAGAACACATGCACGGCACACTGAACATCAAGGCATCCAGGACCAGCAGACTTGCATTCATTCACATGTTTACTTAACAGGACCCATTGAGCCAAAGAGACAGATACCAATTCCACTAAGTTTAAAACTTACCCAGAATTCTTGCAGTTCTGTTAGATGGCTGATATTTTCAATCTTTTTTATCCTATTTGATGCAATGTCCAACATGGTGAGTTTGTTCTAGAATAAGAAAATATTTTTTTCTGGATTACTGAAGTTCAATAGCAGCATGCGACCATGTGCAACAGTGATCCACCCTCCCTGCCTTGGGTCAGCTTTGACAGAGCAGAGGCTGATACCACCTACTCACTTCCCATGGCTTCCCCACCTGGACCTGAGTCAGTGTTTTTGCTCAAACCCTCATGAAGCTCTCACTGTTCCTGAACTTTGTATCAGTCTGAAGGCCCCATAACTACAGAGGACCCCAGTGAGACCCTTGCTCCTGTTCTTTTTTTTTTTTTTTAAAGATTTATTTATTTATTATGTATACAGTCTTCTGCCTGCACACATCCCTGCAGGCCAGAAGAGGGCACCAGATCTCATTACAGATGGTTGTGAGCCACCATGTGGTTGCTGGGAATTGAACTCAGGACCTCTGGAAGAGCAGTCGGTGCTCTTAACCGCTGAGCCATCTCTCCAGCCCTTGCTCCTGTTCTTGTTGTCTGGGAAGAGCAGTGACCCAGAGCTTTGAAGAAGTAATGCCAATCACTGCAGCATGTCTTTAGTGCTTACCGTGAGGAAAACAGTGCCAAGTTTCTCTACAGTGGAATTCCTCTCTTCAGTGAGGCCGAGGAGCTTGAGGTTTGGGTGAGGATAAGACACACAGTGGAGGTGGGAGGAGTAACAGAGATGCCTTCCTGTCTTGGACAAAACTACCTAGGGCAATGCTAGGAAGGCCTAGGTTCTGAAGGGCTAATGTTGGGGCCTGCTAGGACTTCAGCTGAGGATGGTGTCTGTGGGTACCAAGTATCTGCAGGATACAGCACTGTGGTTTTTCCTTTGTGTAGCCCTGGATGTCTTAACAGCTAGCTCTGTAGACCAGGCTGGCCTTGAACTCACAAAGATCTGCCTGCCTGTCTTTGCCTCCCGAGTGCTGGGATTAAAGGCGTGCACTACCACCACTTGGCTCACAGCATTGTGTTTTATGATGTGCCCTAAAAGTGCATGTCAGATGCTTCCTGACTTGGGTAATTGTTTTCAAGTTTACAGCTTCAAGATTCAAGAGAAGAACAATTTCATAATGAAAATTAAGTCTACTGTAGCTTATAGTGCTTGCCAATATGTTTTAACAAACCATTGTGACGTTTTCCTAGACTCCATGTGAATCTTGCAGCTGGATGGAAATCTGGTAACAGTCCTTCCCTCCTCTGCCCTAAAGACCTCTTAGCATTTTAGACTCATGGTCTCTGTTTTCTACTGCATTCCTGGTGTCTCGATTCCAAATCTTTCTAAGTTTTAATGGAAATTAAAAAGGAAAAAACCTTCATAGTCAGTAGCTATTGATTTTAAAATGTCACAGCTATAGCTTCCCAGTCCCTTGGAGGTTCCACAGTACCACCCTACCTTCCTCCACACCCCATGCAGGCATCACACAAGCATCGGCACACATGCTAGAAGCACCGAGTCCAGAAGTGCATAGCTATGAGAATACTGAGTAACAATTCATGGGGCTTCAGAGTCAACAGAGCCATAGAACAACTGTACACAGGAAGGGACTATAGTGCCACACTGAGGACACAGCAAGCTGGGACAGGACAAGCCCACCAATGGAAACCTTCCCCAGCACTCTGTCATGGCCCTGTGGTGTTCACACTGTGTGCAAGACTGTAAACTAGCAAAACAGTTGTAGTCTGAAAGCCACTATAGATCTGAGTCTTGTCAAGTCCAGGTACCAAGGCTCAGTGGGAAGAATGCTGGTGGTGGACACTGGCCACCAGGACTCTCCCTAACCTTTCTGACCTGAGATCCAGCTATATACTCAAGCCCCTTTGTATGTGAGGAGGATCTGAGTGCTCATTCAAAAGCAAGCAAGAGTTTTTAAACTGAAAACAGAAAAAAACAACAGGGTGGGGTGGGCAGCTTATACACATCACAGGCCATAGCTTCCCGTGATAAAGTAACACCCAGTTCAAGAGCCAGAACAAACATTTTAGGTTAATGAAGGGAAAAGCTCAGGGCACAGAAGAGCCAAATCCATCAGACAGGTGCCTTGGGACATTGAAGAAAGAGCATCTGGTAAGTGAGACAATGACAATGCATGTCCCACCATGAAAATAATTCCTGGCCGGGCGTTGGTGGCACATGCTTTTAATCCCAGCACTCAGGAGGCAGAGGCAGGCGGATCTCTGTGAGTTCGAGGCCAGCCTGGTCTACCAAGTGAGTTCCAGGAAAGGCATAAAACTACACAGAGAAACCCTGTCTCGAAAAAACAAACAAACAAAAAACAAACAAAAAAAAGAAAAAAAAAAAAAAGAAATTCCAGATCAAGAGATAAAACAACTTGGGACAACATTAGGTAAATATTTTATCATGAGTTGAAATAAAATCTGAAAGACTGTCATATTTGACTATGGTAAACATTACGATGACACGGTTACTGTTAAGACTGTATTTTTCTGTTTTGTTTTAGGCACAGGAATGATATGATATTTAACCAAGACTTAGGTACAACATGCCTTAGGTAGGACTCTACACTCATACCTCTTTCCTGTTTGCTTGAGGACAGACCTGCACCACGAGAGAACTACAAAGCAGATATGGGCTGGTCTCCCATGGGGACTGGTACCCGTGAGGAGCAGGGGTACTGGTACTCTGTCAGTGTGTGCACCAGCCCCAAGGCTTTCTGAAGTCCCCCTGTTCCAGCTACTGCCTCCATCACCCCTTTGAACTACCATTCTATACTACAGAAGGTCAAGTGCTGGTTTTCATCATATATGCGTGTTTGAGATGATCTCATGCTGCCTAGGCTAGACTCACGATGTAGTCAAGGTTGGCCTTGAACTTCTGATTCTCCTGCTTTCACCATTCAAGTGCTGTGATTATAGGTGTGTACTACCACACCTGGCTTCATATGCTAGCTAAATCCTTAATTTGATTGCAAAGTTAGAGGAAGGCTACTAAATTTCGAATAGGCAAATTTTAGCTTTCCTGAAAATTCTTATACAAGTGATGAACTAAAACTCAGAACACTGGTTTTCCTCTAGAATCTCACTGATGGTAACCAGGTCCTGGGCTGGGGCACAAAAGGGCAAAGGAACCTGTGATGAGATTTGAAGAGGGATGTTTCCAAGAACAAAAAACCTGACCTAATCTTGCTACTTTTGGTGGCAATTTAACAAAACCAACCAACCAAATAAACAAAAACATTCCCCCCAAAACAAAACAAAACAACCCCAGTAAAATTGAACAAGAAAAAATATTTTATTTGTCTTGAATCATGCTTGGAGAAAAACAGGTGGGGCCAAAGGCAACTTGTAAGTATGGGAGGAGTGGACAGGCTGGTGAAAGGCAGTGGGGAGGAGACCTTCAGCACTCTGGACTCCAGGAGAGGGGCCAGGGGAGCAAGAGCCACTCTTCCTTCTAAGGTGAGCTGGGCTCACTCTGTAGCCTTTACAGGCTGAGGCAGGGCAGGAAGTTCAGTGGTCAGAGGGAGAAATGGGAAGGATAGAGCTGATACTTGTGTTAACTATCTGTGTAATACGGGGGGCAGGTAAGGAGTTTTCAAATCACTCAAAGGCCTACAGGACATGGCAGATGTGCAGTGAGCTACCCTAGGAGGGTGTCTGTCTGTGATACCTGTGTTGAAAACTCACAGGCAGCCATGTGACGTGCTGGCCCTTTGGTTCACTGGGGTAGAGGGTCCTTAGCTCACATCCTGTAGGTAGTATGTCCACCCGAGGCTAGGCCTGGAGGGCAGTGGGTACTAGCACCCGCCCCTCCCTCTCCACCTCCCTTTATCTCCCTCAGACAGACCAATGGGCTCTTACGTTGTTCTCCAGGCCCTCGATAACCTCGATACCATTATGGCTGAGGTATAGTTCACGCAGGTTCACCAAGCTCTGCAGACCCTCAATCTTCGTTAGCCGGTTGCTCTGCAGAAGAGAATTAAAAAGTATCAGTCTTGGGGCTGAGGATTTGGTTCAGCGGTTAAAACATCTTCCATTCAAGCTTGAGGACCCGAGTTTGGACTTCTAGAACCCACACAAGTTGCAGGTGAGTGTGGTGGCTTGCCTGAGAGTCCAGCCTTGGAAGCCCAGAGATAGGGGATCCCTGGAGCAAGCTGGCCAGCAAAACTAGCTGTATCAATAAGTTCTGGGTTTGATTAAAGGACTCACTCCATGAATAAGGTGAAGAGTGATCAAGGGTGATTCCCAACTTTAATCTAATCTGGGGTCTCCACAAGCATACACATAAAGGTGCATGAATACACAAATATTCATACCACACACAGGAAAATATTAAAAGATAAGAAAAAGAGCTGTCAGCTACACAGAAGGTGAGAAATACAATGGCTTTAGAAATGGGGGTTGGGTGTGTAGAGAAATGGTTCAGTGGTTAAGAGCATTGGCTAGTCTTCCAGAAGGCCTAGGTTCCATTCCCAGAACCCACATGCTGCTCACAATCATCCGTACCTCCAGTCTTGGGGTATCTGATGCTTTTTTCTTCCAAGAGCAGCAGGTATACATGTGGTACACTGAGATACATGCAGGCAAAACATCCACTCACACAAAATAAAAATATAGTCAATGGGTGGTGGCAGCTCATGCCTTTAATCCTCTACTCAGGAGGCAGAGGCAGGTTGATCTCTTGAGTTCAAGGCCAGCCTGGTCTATAAAGTGAGCTCCAGGATAGCCAGGGCTACACAGAGAAACCCTGTCTGGAAAAACCAAAACAAACAAACACAATAAAATAAAACATTTAAAAAATGTTCTTAAATGGGACTTGAGAGAAGGCAGGTAACATTTTGGGTCTGTTGTACTGGGTTGAATATCACGCATGGGAGTTTGGGGTTTTTATATGAAAATCTCACTTTTTTTTAGATGTATCTGAAGGTTTACTTGAAGTAATTAAAAAATAGATTTGTCCTGAGTGTGTATGTGCACATGCCCATGGAATGAAGGGTACTTGGAGGTTAGGGGCCAACTTGTAGGAGTCAGATTGCTCCTTCCATCACGAGGGTACTAGGGGTTGAACTCTGGTGGTCAGTTTGGGTGGCAGGAGTCTCTATCTGCTCTGCCATCTTGCTGGACCACTGAATTAATTTAACAATTTAAAAATGTCAAAAGTATCAATGAAAATGTTTTTTATTTTTGTGTATGGGTGTTCTAGCTGCATGTATGTCTGTGTATGTACCATGTGCATGCCTGGTGCTGAGGCCAGAAGAGGGTGTTGGAGCTGCCATGTGGGCATTGAGAATGAACCCAGGTCCTCTGGAAGAGCAGCCAGTGCTCTCAACTGCTGAGTGATCTCTCCAGCCCTCCTCAAGGTATCGTGTTTAAAAAAAAAAGAATTATTTAGTATGCATATGTGGGTATACCTGCGGACATCAGAGAACTTGCAGGAAGTCCGTTCTCTCCATTATATGGGACCTGGGGAATTGAACTCAGGTCTTCAGGCTTGGCAACAAGCTCCTTTACTCACTGAGCCATTTCTCCTACCCTAACATTTTTGTTTTACAACAAACCAACTTTCACTTCTTTTAGAGTATCTTGCAACTCAATTACAGTTCAAAAACTTCTCTTCGAAGCAGTCTGCAAGGCACTTGTTTTACGTAGTCTAAGAGAGGTTCCTGTGCCATGAATGGCTGTCAGGTCAGACCTGCCAAACCAGGCATCCCAGGCACACCCAGACACACCAGGCACACCCTTTAACTCTTCAAGGTCTGAATCTACTAATTTGCTGCCAACCGCCCCACCCCAAACAAAAACAAAACCTCAAAAAACAACAACAAAAATGTCCACATGAGTCAGGCATAGTGGTGCACACCTTTAATCCCAGTACGCAGGAGGCAGAAATAGTTGGATCTCCTGTGAGTTTGAGATCAGCCTGGTTTACGGTGAGTTCCAGGCTAGCAAGAGCTAACAGTGAGACTCTGTCTTAATTGAAAAAAAACAAAAACAAAAAACAAAAAACATGAGTGTCTGCATACACTAGTGCTGAACAGAAATGCCCCCAAACCCATGGTCCCACAGGGTCTGCCTTCTCTGTACCACTGAACAGACACTCGAAAGAACTAGAGTGAGCGCTCCCTTCTGAAGATGGCGTAGCGTCCACCCACCTATTGTTCAACTGCCAACAAGGAAACGAAATTCTTTCATTATTATGTGTATAAACGTTCGCCTGCTTGTATGTCTGCACATCACATGCTTGCCTGGTGCCCTCAGAGGCCACAAGAGGGTGTTGGATTCCCTGGGACTAGAGTTATGGATGGATATCTGTGAGCTGCCATGTGAGTGCTAGGAACTGAACCTGGATTATCTGGAAGAGCAGCCAGTGCTCTTTCTTAACTTCTGAACCATCTCTCCAGTCCAAGGAATGAAATCCTATCTTTTAAAAATGAAAATAAGCTGGGTGGTGGTGGTGCACGCCTTTAGTCCCAGCACTCGGGAGGCAGAGCCAGGTGGATCTCTGTGAGTTCGAGGCCATCCTGGGCTACCAAGTGAGTTCCAGGAAAGGTGTAAAGCTACACAGAGAAACCTTGTCTAGAAAAAACCAAAAAAAAAAAAAACCAAAAAAAAAAAAAAATAAATAAATAAAATAAATAAATAAATAAATAAATAAATAAATAAATAAATAAATAAATTTATATGTGTGGGTGTTTTGCCTGAATGTATGTCTGTCTGTGCACTATCACGTATGTGACTGGTGCCCCCGGAGGCCAGAAGAAATGTGTCAGGTTTTGCGGGAAGAGCTGCAGACAGCTGTGAGCTGCCATGTCATGTCGGTGCTGGGAATCAAACCTGGATCCTCTGGAGGAGTAATTGGTGCTCTTAACCATCTTTCCAGCTCCCCAAACTGAAATCCTTAAAAGTAAAAGTAAATTATATAAAAAGAATGGAATTTTAGTTTAGAATATATGTACATGTATAATCTGTGGGTTCTAATGTTTTCATCATCTACTGATTGTGAAACAGTGCTGATCAAGGACATACTATGGGAATAAAACAGGTTGGGTGTGCTGCTGGGTCTGGCCCTGTGGGAATGAGAAGCTGGGAGCTGGAGAGGTCCAGTACCTGCATACTGAGGACTGTTAGGTTCGTAAGTGCATCCAGGTTCTGAAGTTTTGTAATTTTGTTTTTCCCCAGAAACAAACTCTCCAGGTTGGTTAATGTGTCGATATTTTCAATTGCCTGTCAAACAGATGAAACATCAAGTAAAGAATCTAGACCGTAAGACAAAGCAATCTAAGACTTCAGCTCTGTGATGTTGGGACTCTAGGAAATTTCCAAACTATCCTTCGAATACACATTATAGAAAAGGAGGAAAATTATGGGGGTTAAAGACTCTGATTCCTGGGCTCACTCCCAATCCTCATACTTCTCTTTCTCTTTCTCTCTCTCTCTCTTTCCTTCCCTCCCTCCCTCCCTCCCTCTCTCTCTGATTTCTTGAGACAAGAGTTTCTTTGCAAAGCCCTGGCTGTCCTGGAATTCACTCTGTAGACCAGGCTGGCCTCCAGTTCAGATTTGCCTGCCTCTGTCTCCCAAGGTGTATACTACCACCACCACCCGGCCAACTCTCATAGTTTCAGAGCTCTGGGAATATTTGAAAACTCATACGCTAGCTGATTTTTCTGGCCCAATGTGGCACTTCATTCTACACAGCTTTTGAGATTATGTATCCCCACGAGCCTCGGCCTCTACATAAATGCGGATGCTGGGAACTTGCTCTCAGAAGCCCACGAGGGATGCCCCATGGCCATCCCATTCCTCTTCCTTTGCTTTTTCTTCCTGCAGTCACATCTACTTAGCCCTAGCTTTGTACCCTATGGCTCTTGAAGAACCCGTAAGGGCAGGCCACAAAGCGTGGTACAGTACTTCCTAACACCAAATGGGGGGTGCTTCAAACATGGGGTGGCAGACACAGGCATGTTAATACCTGCCTCAGCCACTAAGGAAGAAGAGCGAGGACACGCGCAGCACAATGACACAGGATGTCAAAATTAGGCTCATATAATCTTATGACTGACAAAGCCCTCACGTGTGCCCATTGGGAAGCCACCCTCCTCTGCCTGGCAGACCCTCTTCCAATCTCAGAACCTACATGACCCGCTGAGGTTCCCGTCTGTCAGACATAAGGCACTTTTCCTAGTAGTTATGAGTCAACTGGTAAAAACTTGATATTGCTGGGTATGGTAGTATATGCCTTTAATCCCAGTACTGAGAGATCTCTGTGAGTTCCAGGCCAGTCTGGGCTATAAGACACTATCTGAAAAGACTTAGTTTAGAGGCCGGGTGGTGGTGGTGCACACCTTTAATCCCAGTACTCAGGAGGCAGAGCCAGGCGGTTCTCTGAGAGTTTGAGGCCAGCCTGGTCTACAGAGCGAGATCCAGGACAGGCCCAAAGCTACACAGAGAAACCCTGTCTCAAAAAACCAAAACAAACAAACAAACAAACAAACAAACAAACAAGTAAATAATAAAAAAATAAAAGACTACTTAGTTTAGTTTCTGTGGAACACTGTATCTTTTTTTTTTTTTTAAAGGCATCTCATTTTCATTCTGACCCATGTTTTCAAGGTCAAATGGATCTTGAACAGCAAACGAAATCCTGCCAAAGGACATATTTAGGAGATGAAGGGCCAGCCCAACGTTTTGGGGCATTTTAGCAGCAAGATACTTGCTTATCACACGACAGATCACTGCAAGTAACCACCCTCCTAGGCTTGGGATGCAGATGGAAAAAAACCACTATGAACAGGTTTAAAGGAAAGCTTAAGTTGGCTTATCTTATGATGCACAGCTGGAACTAGCTTGGCACAGGACCACGATACAGATACCAGACTAGACCAGTTGGTGTGAGCACAGTTCTTACTAATTAATACTGGCTTCCAAGGCGCACATAATCAACTAACCTGAGTTTATAGCGGCTCACAGAGACTAGACTGAACTAACAACCAGGGAGCCTGTATGAGACTGACCTAGGCACTCTGCATATATGTTACAGTGGTATAGCTTGGTTCTCTTATGGGACTCCTAACAGCAGGAACAGGGGCTGTCTCCAACTCTTTTACTGGTTTTTTGGACCTACTCCTCATACTGGGTCACCTTGCCCAGCCTTAATACATGGGGAGGTGCTTAGTCTTACTGCAGCTTGATACGCCATGTTTTATTGACACGAGACCTGCCCTTTCCTGGATGGGATGGAAGAGGAGGGGATTGGGGGGGGCAGGGTTGGGGAATGGGAAAAAGGGACTGGGAGGGGAAGATGTGGGGAGACTGTAGCTGGGATGTAAAATAAATAGATGAATAAAAAAAAAAAAAATACTGGCTTCCAGGTAGCAGTTTTCCTTAACTATTTCCCTGTATCCTCCAAACAATAAGAACATAAGAAAGCCTCAGCCAGGCACATACCCTATGCATACCACTGCAGATCCACCTATACTTACCCGGATGCGGTTTGAGCCCAGCTCCAGCATCTGCAGTTGATGTAGGGTACTTATGTTCTCAATTTTATTGATCTTATTGTTGACCAAGAAGAGTTTTTTCAGCTGCGTCAGTTTGTCAATCCCTTCAATGTTCCTCAGCAGATTAAAAGAAATATCCAGAATCCTGGAAAGAAGCAAAATATTTCTTGAAAGATCACAGACTGTATAGAGTCAGAATTCCACTTGGAAGGATATCTGCCTCCAGGATCTGCAGTCACTAGGAGGTGGGGTCTGACCATGGCCCCACCGCTCACTGACTGGCTCACACTGGAGCTGACCTATGGGACCATGAAGTTGTCTGGTGCTTGGAGGGCAGTAAAGGCAACCTGTAGGCTACCAACACTGTCTCCTAAGGGCTCTACTCTTACAGGAGAAACCAGGTTTCATTTATGCCCATGTCCATGGCAGAACCTAATACCATGTTCAACCTGGGCGGTGTTGGATTAAAACTGAAGCAAATAAAAATCAAAACAGCTGGGCATGGTGGCACATGTCTGTAAGGCCAGTACTGGAGGGGTGGAGGCATGAGGCTCAAGATTCAAGATCATCCTCAGTTACAGAGAATTCAGCTTAGCCTGGCCTACATCAGACACACACATTCTCTTTCTCAAAAAAAAAAAAAAGGCCAGCACCAACAAAGGAATGAAGTCCAGACAAGGCTACAGCCAAGTAAGGCTGATCCCTTTAGTCCAAAATGTGGCTGAAACTTTTGTTTTTAAAAGAGGCAATTATGGATTAAAGCTCCTATCTTCCCAATTCTGACATCATTATTGAATGGAACCCAGCCAGAAGCCTAGTTCCAGCCTTCAACGCTAATGGCACATATGAGGCTGTTGCCTCCTCTTAGAGCTCTAGCACAGGGCAGCCCTCCAGACTACAGCCAGGCAGTGGGTAGGTTCTAGGGAACCTGGACACCCAACCCATCCCATCTCCTCTGGTCTCTCTACTCACTCCAATTCTGTCAGCGCCTCCAGATTCTCAATCTTCTTGATCTGATTATCATAGAGATCCAGTTCTCGAAGACTCTGCAGTTCCTCCAGGTTCTCAATGCATTTAATTAAGTTTTGACGGAGGCACAGTGACTGGAGGGTAGGAAGAGGATCAGCATTGGCAAAGGAGAACATAGGGCCACCCTCCAGGGGCTGTTTTATGCTGATCATCAAGGGGCAGGTGAGTGAGAGTAGGAAGCTGGAGTTACCCTCCTCTACTTGAGGACAAGTGTAGCCCCAAAGGGAAGCCATACTGAGTACACCTGTTTGGGGAGGGAGGCACTCAATAAGGTTGGAGTGTAAGTCAAGTTCTCACAGTTGGAGGGACCTTTATTGGGCTCCATTTTCAGAAGTAAACTTCACTGCAGTGAGCTAGGACAGGAGACTGCAAGTGCTCACCAAGGCGCCATCAGAGCCCAGACAGCCTCGAGCTCCTCAACTACAGGAAAACACCTATCCCATCAGAATAGAGATAGAATACAGGCCAGTGCCACCCACAGGATAAGAAAGAATAAGGATTGTGTATATTCTCCAAGTAAATGTTACCAAGTCACCTTGTGTGCAAGGACAGATCCCTCTCACCTTCACTTTCTTCAGCACCTCAAAGCCTTCAATCTTTCCAATGCGATAGTGATTCAGATCAACATCCTGAAATATAGAGGAATCTTGCTCAGATCCATCGGAGTTTTGGAGACCTGGCCAGAAGCTGCTTAGGAGAATGCCAGATGGGGAGGTAAGGGAGAGGCTGTGGTGCTAAGCAGATCCACTTGTGATTGGCAGGTCGATAATCTTCGGTTTAGTTGTGATTTATGTTAGTTTTATGTATAACTGACTCAGTAGTGGTTGTCTGAATTCAATTCCCTAGCGACTGGCTGAACACACACATGGACATGGACGGACATGGACATACATGGACACACATACACACACACACACACACACACACACACACACACAATTTTTCCAAAATTGGGGGTTGTGAGGACCCTACCATCAACAGCATGACTACTGGACTTGTCTAATTTGAATCAAAAGCATTTCATTTGTCACACAGTTCTTACTGGCTAAAGAGAAATAGATTTCAACTGCTGGTATTAAAAATAGTAAAAATACAGAACACCAAACCAATCAAGAGGATTGGGTGATCTTTCTAGTCACTGATCTGTCACCCTTATAAAAGATAAGCTGATGGTTAGGGTCATCTGTAACCATGCCCCCTGAGGCTGAGTCAGGCAGGCAGCATTACCTCTGCATCTCGGTCCAGGCTGATGGTTTCCATATCCACTGCCAGCTCATGTTCCTCTAAAAACAAACAAACAAAAAGGAACAATTCTGTTAATAAGAATCAGTGGCCACAGGTTTTAGTAAAGAGTTGCCACTCTGCCCTAGGGCTGTAGAAGTTTTTTGCGGGGGACACTAAAGATGAGAAGGTGATAGCAAGGCCTCCAAAAGTCTATCTGTGCCTCGAACTTCCCAAGAAGCCAAAGTCGGCTTGAAGCTCTTGATGGGAAGGAAGAAAACAGCTCCCTGAGTCTTGGTGAACTCAGTGAAGCCTAGTCATTGCTGGGAAGCATGTCCCCACCATGGCTGTCCCCTTGGAATCCCTGGAGTTTGTGTTGCCAGAAACCTATCCACCCATGTATTCTTCCCCCTCTATTTGTGGCAATAAATTGGGCCATTTGAATACAGCTCATGCTGGGCCTAGTACATGTTCTGGGATGTGCCTTTTACTGCTTTGGAAAGTAGCCCAGCATCTACAGATGCTTCCCTGACAGAGAGGGAAACAAAATGAAGCAGAGCTCAACAGACAGGATCAAAGAGCTTCAGTGAATAATTTAAGCATACTTCTCAATTGGAAGCCTGGTGAACTAATTCCAGCAGAGAAGCCCATTTGGATGTCATGAGACGATCCACCCTAGAGAGCCAGATATAAACTGCTTCCTGCTGCAGTGGAGAGCCTTCATCAGAACCTGATTAAGTATGATATTGAAAGAACTAAGACACACAGAAATGCACATACATGTACACACATCCCCCAAACCCTTGAGATCAACAGCATTTCCCCCACCACCAAAGTGCCACCCACTTTTCCCAGCAGTCTTATAATTTTTCCCTTAGTTTGTACTAATTGGCATCCAAATAAAGCTAACTATTTTGACTGGATCCCCGCCCCACCCACTTTCTTTTAGACAGGGTTTCACTCTGTAGCTCAAGCTGGCCTTGAACTTTCTTAAATGTTTATTTTATGTGCATGGGTGTTTTGTCTACATTGTATGCCTGTCCCCCACTTGAAAGGCCAGTAGGAGGTCTCCTGGAACTAGAGTTACAAGGACGTTGTGAGCTGACATGTGGGTGCTGGAAACTGAATCCATGTCCTCTGGAAGAACAGCCAGTGTTCTTAACAACTAAGCTCCAGCCCTTAGCCTTGAATTTTTTTTTTTTTGGTTTTTTGAGACAGGGTTTCTCTGTGCAGCTTTGCGCCCTTCCTGGAACTCACTCTGTAGCCCAGGCTGGCCTCGAACTCCCAGAGATCCGCCTGCCTCTGCCTCCCGAGTGCTGGGATTAAAGGGGTGCACCACCACTGCCCAGTTCTTAAGACACTTTTTATTTTGAAACTTTCTGTAGGAAGGAAACAGACTGCTTTTTTTTAGTGCCTCTTTGAGTCTAAACTCTTCTGTCCCCAAATACTCTCTTTCTCTCCTCTATTTCCTTTGACTTCTTATCACTTACTACTGTTTTTTGCCTAGGCCCCTTTTCCTGTTTCTTTTCCTTCGGGCACACATGTACTTGCACCTTACAGTGGAGCCAGCTTACTCACTCTTGACTTCAGCCCACGTCTGGCTCCTCCAAACATTAGCAGACTCTGTGCTGGTCAGCCCATTTCCTCACTGGAGGCCTTAGAGAAGCATGTGGCAGGGGGCCAGCTTAACAAAGAAGAACTGGACCTACATGGCTGAATTCACTTCACTGACTTTCCATGATGCTTTTCTACAGCAATCAACAGTACTCAACTAAAATATGTTGTTTTCTGGTGTTTACCTAGAATTTATAGTATACGAACCAATCTGTATTAAATAAATGGAACCAGATAAACAAGAAAACAGTACGAGTCCCCTTCCCCTCAAAAGACAGCAGTAATTCACTGTCTATAAGCTCAGGAAGTTGTGACAGGAAGGCACTAGAACTAAGGCAAGTAGCCAGGCCACTGGTATCCAAGCCAGACACTGTGCGACTGAAAGCAGGCATGATTGGCCGCAGCACTGGGCCAGAAGGAGAAACTGGGGCTATCCTAGGCTTCTCAGGATATGTGCTGCACAGCCAGTTTCCTGTCTGCCACAGCATCCAGCATGGGTTAGGGGTCTAGGGACATAGCTCAGCTGCAGAGTCTTGCACAGCAGGTGTGAGGAAGCCCTGGGCTCAATCCCTAGTACTGAAGACAAAAAGGGGAGGTGGTTTGGGAGATGGCTTAGTTAGTGAAGTGTCTGTGCAAGCACAGGACTGAGTTAGATCTCTGGAACCCACATAAAAAAGCTGAGCATGGTGGTGTACTTGTAATCCCATCTCTTGAGAAGCTGAGCCTAAGTGGAATTTCCAGGCCAGTAAGAGACCTGCCTCAAAAACAGTAAACTGAGGAGCAACACTTGAGTCTGTCTTCTGGCATCTACATGCATACATACATACCTGAACACATATACACTTCACAAACATGAACATGTACACATATATACATATACAAGTTAGGAAAAATAGGTAATAACTGTCATGTTTGAATGTGTTTTGCTGAAACTTAGATAACTATGAGCAGTTTCAGTTTTTTGTTTTTTTGTTTTTTTTAAAGATTTATTTATTTATTTTGTATACAGTGTTCTGCCTGCATGTATGCCTGCAGGCCAGATGAGGGTACCAGATCTCATTATAGATGGTTGTGAGCCACCATGTGGTTGCTGGGAATTGAACTCAGGACCTCTAGGAAGAGTAGTCAGTGCTCTTAACCTCTGAGCCATCTCTCCAGCCCCCAGTTTCAGTTTTTTTAAAGAGTAGAAATACATGCTCCCAGAGAATTACTATATGTTCTTTCTAGTCATCTGGAGGTAAGAGCATGGACTTTAGTAGGCTGGGCTTCAGCCCAACTGGCCTGCCTTGCAGTAGGGATCTCTGGCTGGCATGAGACTTTTTTATTTTCCTCACCTATCACACATTAGAGTTCTCTTACAGTGAGTGACCCATCCCAGTAACACAGCTAGCCGGGAAACGAAGCCCAGGACAATGCTGCTCTAAGTTCCAAGTCTTCCAGGAAGCCTAATGTTTCAGTGGCACAGATCTCAGTCCTGTGATCAAGTCGAATGATGATAACAGTGCCTATTTGCTCTATCCACCCACATCACCTCCAGAATATCAGCTCTGAAGTTCCAAACTAACTGTGGTGGGTACTTCTGTGGTAATCTCCTTTTGCCTTAAAATTTGGTTACCATAGTTACGAATCATCTTTGCTGGCACACAGTGCACAATGCTATTTTTAAAAGTAGCTATGTTTTTACAAATTTATTTTTATAAAGGTAATGCATAATTATGAATACCTGAAAAATCCATACAAATCTGGAAAACGTAAGAGGCAGTTTCCTCTCAAGCCTGCTGCTAAAAGAGATCCTCAGCAATGCTAATGTGTTTTCTTTTTAAACAAGTAAAACTAAATTCTCATGCTTTTTAACTAAAAATTGTATTTTAAGATACATACTACTTCAAATTTGCCTTCCCTGCCCAACAATTCAGCTGGGACATTTTCCTGTGGTTATGTTTTCTGTCATTCTTTTCCACGTAAACTGATTTTCTGAGCAAACACAGAAGCATAGACCATTACCAAGGAGGGTATAAAACCACCACAGGAAGCTGTTCAGTTCCAAATGGAGTGATTGTCCTAACATCTGTGCTTGTGACAGATGATTCTCAGGCCTACATAAATGTCGAGGTGGATGTGGGCATAGTAGCACACATTCTTAATCCCAGCATTCGGAAGGCGGAGGCAGAGGCAGGCAGATCTCTGAGTTTGAGGCCAGCCTGGTCTACATGGTGGTTTCAAGACCAACCAGGGCTACAAAGTGAGAGCCTGTCTCAAAAAAGAAATGTTGAGGTTGGATCAGAAATGATTTTTTCATCACTGTGGCAGGATACAGAAGCATAGCAGTAAACCACCATGCTCTCTTCTAATTTTGTTTTCTGAGTAAAGTATTAAAAATCATTTTCTGACTCTGCTCTAGGTAACACATTAGTACCAAATATCACCAGTAGTAGCTCTGTCCCTTCAGCAGAAATGGATCTACTGTACTCATAAATGTAAATCATTATGGGTAGTTGCTGAGGCAGCACCCCAGGGAGCAGGCTGCCCTCTGCCAGCCTGCCCAGCTGCCCACTCTACTGAAGACTCTGAAGAACACACCTCCTCCCACAAGGAGACACCATGTGCAAAGAAGCAGCAATCTTCAGCAGCACATTCCCCCTACGTTGAGTTCATAGTGAACTATGCCCGGTACCTTCTGGGTCCTCCGCCCCCCGTTCTACTCCGTCCTTCAGGCTCTGCTCGCTGAGGTCTGTCACGATGCCACCGACATGCTTCTTCCCTTCCTCATCGCCTGATTCTTCAGATTCAACCCGCCTGTCAACTGAACCCATACATATCAGTGAGAATTCACATCCACTTCATGTGACAATGTGAGGAACACAGAACAGATTAGCACAAGTTTTAAGTTAGCAAGACTTCTTTCTGAAATAGCTGAATTCAGTTTATATGAACACTTGAATGTCTTCTATGCCCCAGCACTATTTAATATATAGAGACAAGAACCAGGAGGCCACATGGGCACAATTAACATGCTGTCCTTCCTCTCTAAGAACTTGTAAGGAACTGCCTAGTGTTCCAAAAGCCTCTGGACCACCTGCAATCAGGAACACTAATGGCACCACACAGTGAGGTACCTTCCAGGTGGCCCTCACATTGTCCACCTGATGTCCACCACAAGAGGGGACCACAGTGAACCTTCTGCCACATACCTTCATTGATGTCCCACTAGCCATGTGGCCAAGAAAAATCAATTCAATTTACAGGCCCCCATTCTGAAAGAAATCAAGACTAGCTAAAATCAGACTGTGGGCAGGGAGGACAGCCAATGAAAATGAGAATGTGTCCAAAGTGCCAAATGCCCCAGGTAAACTGCTGATGTTAAAAGATCACAGGACAGAGTGTTATCAATGCAAAGCTTTTTGGAGTAAATAAACAGGTTTTGAGTTATGAAGAAAGCAACAAGGAAATGTGGCTTTGGCAAATGATCTTCCTTTCTGAACCTCAATATTCACATCTGTAGGAGAGTTAGTGGAGTAACAAGCCCCCCACCCCACCCTGGTCAGGACCAAATGAGAAAGGGCACAAGAGTGGCTTGTGTGTATGACATGGAGAATGTATGAGTTACCAAGACACACAGGACAGTCTGTGTTCCAGGATTAGGGAAATTGGGTGCTGTGTTACAGTCTCTGCACCACCCCTGGGGTGAGCCAGGGGACAGAAGGGACAGTCAGTGCAACCTGTGCCTCCATCCTCAGGGCACCAGAGGTTCTGGAGCCTGGGACAGTGTACAAGAATGTGATTGTTATGACACGACAGGCTAACAAAATAAAATCTATCAGAAGGAGGAAGGTTTGAGTTGAGGTACTGGCTGTGATAGAGAAGGGGACAAACCATGGAGCTCAATGAGCATGGTGGCCCATGCCTTAAATTCCAGCACTTTGGCAGACTGACCTGGGTGGAGCTCTATGAGTTCGAGGTCAGCCTGGTCTCTACACAGCAAGCTCCAGGCCAGCCAAAGCTACATAGTGAGACCCTATCTTAAAAACAAACCAAGGCCACAACCCCCCTTCCTCCCGGGGTGGGGGGGCGGGGGTGGGGGAGACACACGGGGCTCTAGAAAGTGTCAGCTGGTAACGACATGTGTGGGAGTAGAAGAGAGAAAAGCCTGGTTTTTGTATTTGCCCTTTACTGAGAAACGGAGGAAGAAGGGGGAGGAAGGTACTGGAGGAGGGAGGGAGGGGATAGGAAGAAGCATTTCCTTGCTTAGAAAAGATTCAAAGGTAAAATAAAACAAAACAAAAGCCCAGCATGACTCCCTTAAAGGCTCTCCCAGACCTTTTCTGGGAAGCCTTGCTGGCTCTCCCAACCCCCATCTCATATGACTTGATTTAGGTCAAACTCTTTTCCATACTCCTTTGCTTTCGACTGGGCTGCCTTCCTCCGGAATGGTACTGGTCCTCCCCATCTGTCCCCAGTCCTGGTGACATCTCTAGTGATCCTTCAAGGCCCAACTCAGGGCAGCATCACCGTTCTCAAACACACTGGACTTTCCTTCCACACCCGTCCCTGGCTCTGCGGCCCTCTTCCCTATCACTCTTCTCAGAAAAGTGACTGCGTGACTGCTCTTCCAGAAGTAACACTCACCAAAACAGAGGAGTCTTTAAAAGGCATTTAAGGGTTCAGATTCGCCTGATGCTACCATGGGTATACGAGTGTGTGTGTATGCATACATATATATGCATACACCTATGTATATACATATAACACACATGTGCACACATGTAACGACTGTGTATCTACACAACTGTGTACAAAAACATGCACATATGTAATGTACATTCTGCATATATGTAATGTAATGTATATATACACACTTATATATGTATATGATGACACAATCCAACAGTGTCTTAAAAAAGGAAGAAAGTTGAATTTAGTTCTTTCAAGACTCTGAACGTCTAGAAAACAAGACACCGCCTCCTAAACTCAATCTCCGAACCTCCTTGTTACCCATCGCTCTGCCACAACCCATTCGCTTCCAGAGCAGACGCTTTTCCATCCACGTCGCGTGAATAAACTGTGGACTTTTGCAGGTCCCCACGCCTGAAACCTCAGTTTCCCCATGAGCTGACAGTCCCCCGCCCCCTCGCCTGTCAATGTCGGAGCCTAAAGACCAGGTTCCCACAGTCGCGGCTTCCACGTCCGTCCCCCTTCCCTGGGCCGCCTCGCGCCACGTTGTTCCCGGGGCTCTGGTCTTTCCTGGCCGCTGCCGCCCTCGGGCCGGGGCTCCCGGGCTCCGAGCCTCCCCCGCCCCGTCCAGCCCGGTTGGCAGCTGTCAGAGACCCGTGGCTGTGGCCAGAGGCTGGAGTCCGAGCTCTGATCCGGCAAGAGGCCGTGCCCGCCCAGCCCCCAGCTCTCCGCTCCCCGGTCGCCCGCAGGGGCCGCTCACCCTCCATCATCTCCTGCGACTGTTGCTGCCCCGCGCTGCGCTCCGCCGCCATATTGGCTGCTCTTCCCCTTTCCGGAATCTGTCGCCTCAGGCCATGGGCCAATCAGGACTCCCGGCTCTGTCAGCCCGCCAATGGGACCGAGCATACAGGCGCGAGCTGACACGCTTGCGTGGACGCAGTGCTTCATGGGAGTTGTAGTTTCCCGCAGGGCCCCCCCCCCCTGGCTCCACCTGAGCCAGGTGTTTGAGGAGTGAGTGGAGTCTAGAAGAGCAGGGCGATAACGGACTTCCCGGCAAGGCAACAGGCAGCATGGGAGACACTTCAGGCTTGCGAGTTCGCCCAAGTCATTGTGCCGACTTCGGAGGCGAGGAGCTACTGCGGCCAGGAGAGCTCTACAGGCTACAGGTGAACACAGGTTAGACTTGCATCCCGGGCCTCGGGAGCCTCGCTGATGTGTGTCTGCACGACGGGCCGGTAGGCTAGGGAGACCGCTTTGCTCCGCGCCTGCGCGTTGATTTACTGGTGCCACGGGCCGCTTTTCGCGGATGCTCGGAGCAGGAGGGAGGGGCCGCGGTCCGGCTCGGGGGCGCACGTTCGCCTCCTCCAGCTCACGGAGAACCACCGCATCGTCCGCTTCCGCCCCACCCTCCAATAACGTGGTCGTCGAAAGGTGGGCTGGGCGTCGCTCACCTTCCTCGGTTCCGCTGTGGGAGTAAACGGCAGTCCCTTGGCGTGGGTGGCGGGTGGCAGAGAAGTCGGTCTCTTTTGGCTCCTTGGAGGCTCGGTAGGGGGGCGTCCGGTGAGTCCCTAGCAACCGTTGCGCGCGCTCTGCCGCGCGCATTCACTGAGGCCCGCCCATAGGGGTGTCTGGTTGGTTCTTGTCGCCTGTCACTCTGCGCACGTCGTTCTGCGATTGGTCGGTGGGCTAGAAGCGCGCGGGATCTTGGCGTTGTGAATCCGTCTAGGACGTTCGCCGGCCTCGGGTGAGACTCCAGTGTTCGAAAGAGCTCTTGCGGGTGGCGGCGAGGCGCGGTCTCACGCAGTTGTGGAGCGGCTCTGGCTCTTACCTCGCGCGCCACACTCCTTCCTTCCGGCCCCGGTCCGGGGTGGTGGCGGGTTCCGGCCGTTTGACCCGCGCACAGGAGCCGCCAGCACCGGAATGTCCCCTGCCGAACTGCAAGCTTTTTTTTTTTAGGTCAGGCTAGCGGGCCAGTGAGCTCTGGGGAGTCACTTATCTTCACCCACTAATGCTGGATTGCAGGTACGTGCATCCTTGCCCGGCTTTTTAAGTGATTAAAGATTTAAACGGTCCTCACGTTTGCATAGCAAGGGCTTTTAACACAAGGAACTATCTCCCTAGTTCCTGTATTACTTTTAAAATAAAAATTTGTAGCGTTCACCATTTAGTTTGAAGGATGGTACTTTTTTAAAAAAAAGTAAATTAAGGTTTCATAGCAATGTATTCTGAAGTTACACAACTTCTAAAAAACAAAGCCAGGTTTGTTGACATTGGCAGTGAGCCATAATTAAATGTCCTGAGCTTTGTTTATAGGTTGGTTCTAAAAGCAGAAAACCACAGTGTGATCGTATCATTGTTTGCTGTAGCAATAATTAGTGCCTTTAGATACCTAGAGAAGATGTACACCTTTGACATTGAAACGCTGCTACTTGAAGGGAAGTCCTACGTTCTAAAAATTTCTGTCTCCTACATATCTATATTTTGTTTGAGACAAGGTGGTGTGTCATATAGGCTTGAACACTCTATATAGCTACTTTCATTTCATTTTGAGCTGTTGCTCTCTAGGATCACATACTGAGTGTATGTGCCTTTGTATGTAACATTCAAAATAAGGCAGATAGTCATTATACATTATCAGTAGAGGGTTACCTAACATGTGGATAGCTCTGGGTTTAATACTCACCTCCACACAAAAATAACGGTTGTCAGGCTGATGATGCCTTCCTGCCTTCCCAGCACTTTCAATGCCCCTGGAGACCTCAAAAAAAAAAAAAAAAAAAAAAAAAAGGAGACAAAGCCCTACAGTTTGAGCTCAGCAATATGGCTGGGGGGCGGTAAAGAAAGACACTTACTGCTGAAGTCTGACATTTGGGTTTCATACCTGGGACCCACTTAGTAGAAAGTTGTTTGCTGACCTCCACACACGGGTGCTCTCTCATGCCCGCTCTCTCATGGGCTGTCTCTCTCTTTCTCTGTCACACACACACACACACACACACACA
The DNA here is from genome assembly GCF_949786415.1 of Peromyscus eremicus. Classification (NCBI taxonomy): domain Eukaryota; kingdom Metazoa; phylum Chordata; class Mammalia; order Rodentia; family Cricetidae; genus Peromyscus; species Peromyscus eremicus. Next base: position 9,738,147 of record NC_081429.1, on the reverse strand, counting down.
CACACACACACACACGATGAAAATGCATCAACAAGTCATGCATCATAATGAGAATAAAATGAACACTGGAGAGATGGCTCAGCAGTTAAGACTTAGGTTCAGTTCCCAGCACCTACATGGTGACTCAACTGTCTGAACTCTATTTCCTGGGAATCTGATGCCTCTTCTGAGTTCTTCAGGCTCCTACATGTATATGGTACATATACATACAGAGACAGGCGCGCGCGCACGCGCGCGCGCGCGCACACACACACACACACACACACACACACACAAAGAAGTATTAAAAAAAGTAAAACAAATACACTCAACTTAGAAAGTAGGAGGCTGTCCCATTTTGCCTCCTAATTTTAGTGCTCTGTCAGATTCAAGGGAACCATCTGCCTGAAGCACGGGTTTTCTTTCAGTCTTGGTGAAGTGTTATCCTGTGTGTGTATATTTTTAAGCAGTGTATTTAGATTTTTTTATATTAAAAGAAAGGAATCTTCTTGCACATAGCCTTTTGTAATTGGAAGTTTTTCACTTCTTATACTGGTAAGATTCATTCTTTTTTTGTTCTTATTTAGTTTTTCAAGACAGGGTTTCTCTTTGTCACAGCCCTGGCTGTCCTAGAACTCACTCTGTAGCCCAAGCTGGCCTCGAACTCACAGAGATCCACCTGCCTCTGCCTCTCGAGTGCTGGGATTAAAGGCAGGCGTGTGCCAGTTTAAGATTGGTTCTTGTACACAGTTCTTTTGTTTCCGCTGCTGATTATACCAGAGCTTTCTTCTTCAGCGTATTTAAGTTGTTTTATTTTCTTTTTGCCTGTTCTCTCTCGCTCCCTCCTTCCCTTCTCTCTCCTTGCCTCCCTGCCTTTCTTCCTGACTGGTTTACCAGCCCTCACCTTTGTCAAACCATGCTGGCCTGAATTGTCATTGTCTATCTTGCTGTTATGTGCATGGATTTCTCTAGATGGGTCTCTGCAGTGTAGCCTCTCAGGAAGTTTTCTTTCTCAGTTGGTTTGAAGATAGCATATTTGGTAGATGTAATTTTGAATAACTTTGGGCCTGCATTTATCATTCTTTGCTTCTCAGAAGGTTACTAGGACATAATGTTTTATGGAGTTGGGGTCACATTGGCTCGCTACTGGAGTCTCTGACCTGTAGTATGAATCTTAAAGGTACTTACTAATAAAATCAAACCTGAGGCCAGTTATTGGGGTGAATGCTGCAAGATCAGAGAAGCAGAACAAGCCACAGCTTCCTCACCTCGATAGTTCCTCAGCTGATCCTGTTTCCTCAGACTGGAAGCTTCTGTGTCCTCATCCCAACGGCTCTCAGCTGAACTGCTGCTCGAAAGCCTGAAGCTTAACCAGCCAAATGCTTCTAGTTTCTGATCTTCACGCCTTATATATCTTTCTGTTTTTGCCGTCACTCCCTGGGATTAAAGGCTCGCTTTCTGGGATTAAAGGCATGAGTCACCACCATGGCTGTTTCCAATGTGGCCTTGAACTCACAGAGATCCAAAGGGATTTCTGCCTCTGGAATGCTAAGATTAAAGGTGTGAGTGCCACCGTTTTCTAGCCTTTGTATCTAGTGGCTGTTCTGTCTCTGACCCCAGATAAGTTTATTAGGGTGCACAATATTTTGGGGAACACAATACCACCACACTGACCTGCTTTAGAGGTTGTAGCATAGCTCTCCTCTGATTTCAGTTCTTGTCATTTTTACCTTTTGGAAGTTCTCCCTGTGTATGTCTCAGAATGTACGGGATGGCATTCTTGGTGAGTGCTGGTTGTTACAAAATACATGGGTTGCTCAGATCATATTCCTAGCCTTGACTTTTTCTTTCTTTTTTTTAGAAGATCAAAGTTCATTTATATTTTAATTTTGTTATTATTGTATGTGTATATGGTGTGTGTGTGTGTGTGTGTGTGTGTGTGTGTATGTGCATGTATGTACATAGGTGCAGGGGAGGTCAGAGGACAACTTTGTGGAGGTGGCTTTCTCCTTCCATAGGTTCCAGGGATTAAGCTCAGGTTATCAGGCTTCCCAGGGCAAGCATGTTTACCTGCTGAGCCATCTTGCTGGCTCTGTATTTTTTTGAATTTTTATTTCCTGTTCTTAAATTCACCCAGAACTAATTTTTCTATAGAGGAAGACATAGGATGCAATTTCTCTCCAAATTATGTAACTATTTAAAACTAGCAAATCCCAGTTAGTAAGCATTTGGTCTCAGTTCTAATTTGGCTGTTGAAATCCTGCAGGAGTGCTATGGGGTGTGAGTTACTGTTATCCTCATTTTACGTGGCAACTAATACTTGAAGGCCACATTATCTGTTCAGTGCAATTGTGCTGGGGGAGACCTCATGGATTTTCCATGTATGTGAGGCTTATATTTCTCGGTCTGCTTCTGAAATTGACCATGTCCTGTTGTCCATTTATTTACTTTGTGTAGCTTCATGGAATATAGTAATGTCAGCATTTTGTTCTTTCTGTGTAAGGGGCCCGCCCTGCTGTGCTCAGGAGCTGTTGGCTAACTAAGGTCCATAGACTCATGAATATGTCCGACACTCCACTGTGATCGACTTGTGACCAAGTTATAATGAAGCTCACAACCTGTTCATTCCAGCAGGTGCTCTTCGCCCCTCCTATGTTGTTAAAGAAGTATCTTTTTTCTTGGCTGGCCTTGAACTTACTATGTAACTGAGGATGTCCTTGTACTCTTGCCTCCACCTCTCAATAGCTGGGATTACAGAGGTGTATCACGACACCTTACTTAAGCTTAAAAAGACTTTGTGATCACCTTAAAAGCCAGTATACAATTTGAGGGCTCGGCTCCTAGGAGCTCCTTACTAGATTCTGGTGGTTTGTAAGAGTAGGTGCCTGTCCCTTCCTAGATGTCACAGGGCCTGGCCTCCTGCTTGTCCCAGCTTGGTCTTCCTTGTAAGGCAGTTTCTCAGCTGATTCTCAGGTCTAAGTGAGCTAGTATGGGAATCCTGTATAGGAAAAGGCTGACGTGGACCTCAGAAGTGTGTGCCAGGCTGTTTGTTCATGAACTATGAGGTTTTTGGAATGTAGCCTAGAAGAAAGGGCTCATGCTTAAGGTGGGCATATCTTGGCCCTGTGGTCTCCCTGTCATGGGAGTTGTCCTGATGCTGGCCGCACAGTGTGTTCTTGTCTCCATCAGTCACAAGGTGGGCCTTGCTCACTCCTGGCAGAGTACTTTCTTCTTAGTGGCTGACTGTGGAGTGGCCTTAAGCATGGGGAACTGTTAAATATACAGTTATGATTGACATTCTTAACAGTAAGATGAATGGGGACACTCAGTGTGTCCACTGTGGGAAGTCCTGAGAGAGCACATGGGACAAGACTGCCGGAACTCAGCCTACACACTGGAGGGTGGATTAACTTTTGAGAGTAAGGTTAGTTTCCTAGTGTGACACCGTGTTGTAGCTCTGGGATGTGTTGCCACTCTGAAACTCAGTGAGGGCAAGGGGATTTTTCTGTATTTGAGTCTACATTTATGTCAGAACAAGGAGTTGAAAACAACACATCTCCTGTCTCAGTTGTGATGTGGTCTTACTTTTGGTGTATGCTTCAAGGTGCTCTGTGTGTGACTGGTTCTTATGGCATCCAGAAAGACCTTGGTCTGGGAACATCTCCTCACATGTGGACCTGCATTTCCTGCTTTCTCTTGTGGCCCCTCCCACTGCATTCCTTGTACCCTTTATACTTCCCTTCTTGTTTTCCCATGCCGCTCTGTGTATTTCTCTGAAAAACTTCTTGTTCATAGGATTGGGCTGGCGATCCTCACTCTACAGGTCCTGACCTGGGATGCCAGTACTCCGGCTGGCTTGACTGTTCTGTCTCTGTACTGCAGACCTTCATCATACATCCTTTGTTTTCTAGGTGACAGCTGTTGGAGGCAGGAGCTTGGTGACCAGTTGGCCTGCTCTCCATGGAGGACGGAGGTCCACCTGTTTTTGCTGAGGACTGGAGATGCTTGTCTGGGAGTCCTCCTGCCCAGGAAGGTCCAGCTACCCAGGCCTCCTCTGAGCTTAGCAAGTCACTCTCCATAGCCCATAGACACCTGAGCAGGAAGAATGGGCTTTCTAGACTTTGCCAGAGCCGGATGGCACTTTCTGGTAATCACCTTGTGATGCTGTGAGCATCAGCCTTATAAACTGAAAATGTGGAGCTGCTGTTTCCTCCCCTGGGAGCTCTTTTGTCAGGGACCAAAAGATGGTTTATGTTTTCTTGCCGGGGAGAGGTGTCTTCCCAGGTCCTGGGCTATCCCTGGCCCTGGGCCATAGCCAGGAGGAAAGAGCTAACCTGTCTAGTGTTATGTGACTGGTGGGGTTGGGGTGGGGGAGGATTGAAGGACAGTAAGGTGTGTACTTGAAACTGAGGGGGATCTAGAAAGCAGGGCAGTCCTTTAGGATGACAGATGTCCAGGAGCCAGGACAGAGCACAGTAAGGGTTAGGATCCTGCCTTGAGGTCACAGAGCATTTTGCTGGGGCATCAGATATGTTTGGTCCTGGGAGAGGGCCAGTGGTGCTGCTGAAACAAGGCAGAGGCCACAGCTTACCAGGAGGCTGCTTTGCCTGGTACTGGCCGGGTTCTCTTTGAAGTGTTGACATGGTAGGTTGGTTTCAGGAGCTGCTCAGGGAACAGGAGCAAAAGGTAGAGGTGTGAGTAGGGCACTGGCTTGGTCACTGCTGGGGCAAGTGGGTGGCCTCCGGGAAAGTTGGCTGAGGCCATGTACTGAGCAAGTCTGGATTCTAGATGAAGGCCGCAAAGGAAAGGAGAAAGGACAGCGTGGGAGAGTGGTGAAGACTAGGTTATATGTGCTTGGTTTTCAACTTAGGAAGACCAGAGGCCAGTGCAGGGGGCATGGGATTGGGTCTTGGTGATGATTGGAGCTACAGGCAGGTGTGGGGGCCCAAACCACACTGCTCTTTCCAGGACGGTAAAGGCACTGGGAAATGGGAGAGGTGGATGGATCTGTTGGTGAGAGGAGGGGAGAGGAAGGCACTCGGGTGCTTACCCAGGGGGTCTGGCTGAAGAGCTCGGTGCCTCCGGTAGGCGGAGTGCAGTGAGGACTGAGGATTCACTGATGGGCTGAGCATTTTGGAACCATTGGAGAGGTGGCTAAGAGCAGCTCCTTTATAGAGTGATGGGGACAGAGCCCATGGGAGGAAGCAGGTAGAGGGGTGGGCAACAGGTCGTGTTTGAATTGTCTGACAGGTCCCAGGAACAAGTGACCGGGCAGCGGCTAGAGATGACTGGTGGTTGAGAGGAGTCGTTGTAAGCAAGAGCTTTGTAAGTGTGAAGGGCAAGGCCTCAGAGTGTGACCTAGACAGAAAGGCTCTTGTGTTGTCTGTACATCTCGGAGAACATTGACGCATGTCCCTGAGCCCCGGAGGGCTGTTTTGGAGAGACTCAGTCACTCCTTGGCACTGTGGGTTAGACGAGTGCTTGAGTCCTGTGCAGGCCACATACTTGGCCTGTTTCGGTAGCTGTTTGAGATCTAATACTTCCTTCTGTCCTTCCTCTCCTCACAGAGGACAGGTGGAGCTCTTACTGTCTCTCATCCCTGGCTGCCCAAAACATTTGCACAAGCAAACTGCACTGCTCTGCTGCAGCTGAGCATGCCGACCCTGCCGCCGCCGCCGCCGCCGGGCCACTGGGCAGCACTTCCTGCTGCTCCTTGCTACGTGGCCTGGCTTCAGGGTGCTCTGCACCCCTGCTCTCCACTCCTGTGTGCAACCCCAACAAGGCTGTCTTCACCGTGGATGCCAAGACCACAGAGGTATTTGCTGCAGCTTGAAGTCCAGTGTAGATGTGGATTTGGAGTTGTCAAACGTGGTCCCTTCAACTGAGAAATTTGTGTTTTAAGTGTAGTTAGAAAAATAGTTGATTGTACCTATAAGATGCAAAAGAATTTTTCCTTTTTGGACAGAGGCTCTAGAGAAAGGATGAGGTGCATTCTTTGTTATACTAAGCACGTTGACTTAGTTATGTTAATGAATTTAGTGCCTGAGTGAAATGTTTTTGTACCATGTACATTCATCTCTACAGGAGCTGAGACTTAGACAGGAGTGGAGTGTGATGCAAGTTTCCACATTTTTATAATAGTCTTTTAAGTTAATTGATCATATAATGTTTGTATGCAAGTGTGTGTGTGAGTGTGTGTGTTGACGCATGTGTGCCACAGTGTGAATGTGGAGGACAGAGGACAACCTGGGAGAGTCGGTTTTTTCCTACCTTGTGGGTCCCAGGGATTGAACTCAAGTTGTTAGGCTTGGCTGTAAGCACCTCTATCTGCTGAGCTACCTCTCCAGCCCTCTTCCTAGCTCCCTAGTCTTGATTGGCATGTGCTTGTTTTGGCTGGTGGGGGGTCCTGGGTATAGTTGGCCCTGATTGGATGTATCTGAGGTAAAGCTGCCTGAGGTGCAGAGTATGAACATCATTGTCTGAGCCCCTGATGGGAAGGCGGTGCTGGGAAAGGGCAGGCCTTGGGCCTCCTTGTTGCCTCCTGTGTTGTTTGCTCCTTTGTTGTTTCTAGGGCCCCAGGAACTGATGGCTATCTGTGTGTCCTCTGCAGATTCTGGTTGCCAATGACAAAGCCTGCAGCCTCCTCGGGTATAGCAGCCATGACCTGATTGGCCAGAAGCTTGCACAGTTCTTTCTCAAGTCCGATTCTGAGGTGGTGGAAGCCCTCAGCGAGGAGCATGTGGAGGCTGATGGCCATGCTGCAGTGGTGTTTGGCACAGTGGTGAGTGAGTGTGTGGGGTAGGGATGGGGTTGGGGTGGGAAGGATGCTTTGCCTCTCTTTAAGGTGAGAGTAGCATGTAAAGGGAAGGGCTCCATCCCGGCCTCACTCTGACTTTGAGCTTTGTTCTGCTGTGTGGCTGGCAGCACCTGCAACTTTAGCATCTTGATTGAAGCATGGTCCTGGTGCTGTTTCCCTACTTCAGATGTGAGGAAGGGTGGGCCCTTTAAAAGCAGAGTATTCCTAAGATGGATGTAGTGGCTGTGGTGCTTTGTTGTCATGTTGTGGTGAGGATTGAGGCTTGGACTACATTTTAAAAAACTGCAGGTACCACGTGAGAGTTTCAGAAAAGTGATATAATTCCCCTCCCCCTTTTTCATGTATGTGTGCATGTGCACATGTATTGTGTGTGTGTGTGTGTGTGTGTGTGTGGCTACCCAAGGTTGACATCAGAAATCATCCTCTATCAGTCTTCCACCTATGTGTGTGCATGCATGTGGCTACCCAAGGTTGACATCAGAAATCATCCTCTATCAGTCTTCCACCTTATTCATTGAGGCAGGGACTCTCAATCAAACCCAGAGCTCTCCAGTATGGCTAGTCTTGTTAGCTGGCTTGCTTTGGGGATCTAGTCTCTGTCTTCTGAGACTGGACTAACAGGTAGGCCTCCACTCCTACCCAACATGTAAGTGGGTTTCTGGGGATCCTAACTCAGGTTCTCATGTTTGTATGGCAAATAACTGCTGAGCCATCTCCTAAGGCCTCTGAAATGATACAATTGTATCACTACACCTGATTCTTGCCTTTAAAACCACACTTTCCATTTATTTGCCATGTGATGGTGGGATGGGAGCATTTTCCTGGAGAGTTTTGGTCCTCTCCTAGGCTGCTGGGTATATCTAGGACATTGACAGGTGAGGTGAATTATAGGATGCTGAGGGCTAAGCTCTAGTCATGAGAACTTGGACAGGGTCAGTTGCATCAACAAATTAGTGGGTCAAGACACTGATTACTACCAAGAAAATAAAATTATAGCCTTTAGTACATATTAATGCCTTTTTATTTTTTTTCTTTTTAAAAATATTGATTTTATTGTTACTTATGTGCACGTTTATGTGTATGTACACATATGTTTGGGAACTCAAGGAGGCCAGAGGAAGGCTTTGTAATAGCTACAGGGGCTGGAGTTATAGGCAATTGTGAGTTGCCCAGTGTAGCACTGAGTAGTTATGCTCTGGAAGAGCAGCAAGTACTCTTAACCACTGAGCCATCTCCCCAGCCCTTAGTGCTCATTTCATTGAGAAATTACAGATACTATTTCTTTTTCTCCTGCTACCTTACCATGAAGCTGAGTATATTGGTCAGTTTTTCAGAAGCACAGGACCAACTATGTATCTGGCTAAAGGGATTTATTAGATTGGTTTGCGTGGTTGGAAGCTGGATAGTTCTACAATAACTGTGTGCAGGCTGAAGACCCAGTAGAACCAGTAACCACTTAGTCTAGGAATCTAAAAGCCTCAGAGCCACAGGGACTGATGATGCAGCCTCAGTCTGGAGGGTGAAGCCCCCTGAAAAGTTGCTGATGCAAGTGTGAGTTCAAGGCTGTGAAGACTGGAGTTCGGTGTCCATGGGTGATAACCATAGCAAAAAGCACCCACACACGTCAGAAAAGCTGGGATGATAATTTATACCTGTAATCCCACTACATAGAAGATCAAGAGTTGAAGAGCAGCTTGGGCAACATGGGCTTGAGATCAGGCTGGCCCACATGAGATCCTGTCTTAAAACAAGTAACAACAAAACCCACTAACACCAACAGCAGAAAGCTAGTTGAGTGTACATGTGAGCTCTCCTTACCTGCTGCTTTTCTTTTCCTTATAGGCTCCTGCCTCCCATTCAAGAGTGGTCTTGCCTTCCTTGGTCCACTGACACACACCAGTACTCTCTGCAAGTACCATCGTAGGTACACCTTGTGGTGTGGTGTGTGCTTCAGGAGTTTTCTAGGTGTTTCTCAATCAAGGGTGGCAACCAAAAATTAGCCATCACACTGAGTATGAAAACCTTCTTGATAAAAATGCACTCAGAGCCGGGCGGTGGTGGCTCACGCTTTTAATCCCAGCACTTGGGAGGCAGAGCCAGGCGGATCTCTGTGAGTTCGAGGCCAGCCTGGGCTACCGAGTGAGTTCCAGGAAAAGGCGCAAAGCTACACAGAGAAACCCTGTCTCGAAAAAAAAAAAATGCACTCAGACTGTAGCACTGTGGACTAGAAGCCTCGTTTATACTTGGATAGGTTTCTGAAAGGTGGGCAGAGCTTGGCTGCACTGAAGCCTTGATGCACCGGGGAAGGTCTCTCCTGACGACAAGCACTTTGCCCTGCTGGTTGCGGAATGCACACTGCAGTTGCTGTGCATCCTGGTACAGGAAATGTGTGTCCACAGGTGGACGTCGTCAGCCGGAGTGGGGAGAAGATTCCAGTCTCTGTGTGGATGAAGAGGTTGCAGCAGGAACGGGGCTTGTGCTGTGTAGTGGTTCTGGAGCCTGTGGAGAGGGTCTCAGCCTGGGTTGCCTTCCAGAGTGATGTAAGTGTGCTTCCAAATCTCAGCTATCTCCTGCTGACACAATGCTCTCTTCCCTTTCATAACTTAAAGAAGGAAGTGCCAGGCCTAACTGGGTTTGCCTTAGTTATGGCCCTTACTGACTGCATGCTTGGGCAAGAAGTCCAGTCATTGGTGCCTGAGGTTTTCTCATCCATAAAATGGGAATAGTAGAATCATAACTACTCAAGATTGTTCTTGTGCTAAAGATGTCACTCTTTCAGAATAGTACTTAAACATGAACTGAGATGTAGTTCCTGAAGAGTCTGGTGTGGACCAGGGCTTTTTGCCTTTTTTTGAGGGAGGAGGGGGTAGATTCGAGACAGGTTTTCTCTGTGTAGCCTTGGCTGTCCTGGAACTCACTCTGTAGATTAGGCTGGCCTCGAACTCACAGAGATCCACCTGCCTCTGCCTCCTGAGTGCTGAGATTAAAGGTATGTACCACCACCACCCAGCTGGCCCAGGGCTTTTGGAGAGTATTCAGGAAAGTCACTTGGGGACACTGAGGAAACGGTATTGTTCTTGTGAAAGCCCATGGCATGCCTCTTGCGCTTTGGATACAGAAGTTGTGACGTTGTTCTTGCATTTGGTTTATAAACACTGGAGCATAAACTTCAGTGACATTTAAAGACAAGTGTGAGAAGCTTCTGTTAGGAGTATTGCTTTTTTGTCCACCCCCCCAGGGAACTATTACATCATGTGACAGTCTCTTTGCTCATCTCCATGGGTTCACATCTGCAAAGGATGTAGTTGGACAGTGTGTCACAGACTTGATTCCATCTATGCAGCTCCCTCCTCCTGGCCAACACATCCCAAAGGTAGGTGCCTGAACCATCTGCGCTGGGTGCTGCTGGGTCTTGAGTTCTTAGAGTAGACCCTGTAACTTGACTGCAGGATCATTCTTGGCTGGGGCAAAGCTCCAGCTCTTTGAGGCTCCACCAAAGCCTAGAGTCATGTGGTCTCCTGGCAGACCAGCCTTGTCCCCCAAGCCCTCGCCTTCCTGAGGGTCCAGGAGAATGGGCTGATCTATTAGGTAACCTTGTTACCCTGGTTAGAGTCTTCAAACAGAACAGATAGGATTTTATATAGAGACACATGATTGTTTCAGGGAGTTGATGCTGTGATTATGAGGCCCCCTGCAAGCTGGAGACCCTAGGGTGTGCCCTGGGTGTGGCTCATCTAAGACTGAAGGTCTGAGAACCCTGACCCCCTATGGAGGAAGGGCCAGAGCTCAAAAGCAGAGAGCCTGGAGTTTGACATGGGGCATCCCAGCTGCAGAAGAGAGATTCCGATTGGTCCTTTCCTCATTTTTCTCTTCAGACCTGTGTAGCCTTGGCTGTCCTGGAACTTACCCTGTAGCCCAGGCTGGCCTCGAACTCACAGAGATCCACCTGCCTCTGCCTCCTGAGTGCTGGGACTAAAGGCGTGCGCCACCACTCGGCAGTTTTGCTAACTTTGTAAGAAAAGGTTTTTTTCCCCTTCTTCCCTCCCTCTCCCTCCCTCCCTCCCTCCCTCCCTCCCTCCCTCCCTCCCTTCTCCTCCTCTTCTTTTTTATTTCAAAGGAAAGACCATTCAGAATATTCCCCAGGTTTGGTTTTCTAAACTTAGTCCCCTATGCTGACTTTTATGTGTGAAATTTTCTAGTTCATGAGATGCAGGTTTGCATGGGATGTTGTTACTGAAGAGTCTGGTATGGGCCAGGGCTTTTTGCTTTTTGTTTTGTTTTGTTTTTTGAGACTAGGTTCCAGGCTGTCCTGGAACTCAGTCTGTAGACCAGGTTGGCCTTGAACTCATAGAGTTGTCTTGTCTTCTGCATTTTCTGTTCTACTCTGAAGAAGTAGCCAACAGATTGGCAGGGCATTGGCTGGTGGCAGTACTGTATGTAGAGTCCTGTACAACAAAACTGCTCGGGACCAGCTCACAGGCAGTCTTCTAACTTCCTGAGGCAGGTGTCCAAGAGATGGCAGGAGAAGACACATGTAAGAATTTTCTCAGCTCAAAACCAGTCACCATCTCCTCTCTTAGCAGATGGAATCTTTACAAGGGGAAGTCTATGTCCCTTCGCATTGTTGGGTTCATGAGTCTTGGGGTCAAGTGAGATTGGCAGAGTGGGTCCTGGTCAGCTCCTCCCTCTGAGGTAGATGGATTTTGAATTCTCATTTAGACCATTGTTCAGGACTCATAGACTGGGTGCTCACTATGCTCAGGACAGGGAAGATGAGCCACCAGACCTCCAACATAGTCCCTAACTTTTCATGTCTTCCAGGGTAGGCCCTGAAACTGGAAAAGAAAGCCAAGGTCTAGGTTCTCACCTGAAACCTGATTCATCCTGGTTAGGCGCACTGCACTAGTCAAGTCTGTTTTTTAGTTTAGTTTATTTGAGACAAGGTTTCTTTGTGTAGTCCTCACTGTCCTGGAACTCTCTATGTAGACCAGACTGGTCTCAAACTCACAGGGATCCATCTGTCTGCCATCTAAGTGTTAGGATTACAGTGTACATCACCATGCCTGGCTATATTCAAAATCTTCATTGGAAAATTACATGCCTTCAACATAATTGAAGTAGATAGTACATAACGTAAGGATTTGGTTGTGTGTTGGGGGAGGAGCTGAGAAGGTAAATGGTTCCCTCAGTGGACAGTTACAGCAGGAAAGCAATGCCACTAGGATGGAGGGACAGAAGACTGGGTATGCAACCGTGACTGCTGTCTTCTTGTTACTATGAAAAAGGAATACTTAAATAAAATAAAATAAATAATAAAATGTTATAAAAAAAAAAGGAAGCCGGGCGGTGGTGGTGCATGCCTTTAATCCCAGCACTCGGGAGGCAGAGCCAGGCGGATCTCTGTGAGTTCGAGGCCAGCCTGGGCTACCAAGTGAGTTCCAGGAAAGGCGCAAAGCTACACAGAGAAACCCTGTCTCAAAAAAACAAACAAAAAAAGGAATACTCTGACAAAAGCAACTTGAGAAAGAGGTTTTATTTTAGCTAACAGTTGAAGGGTACCGTCTAAGGCAGCAGGCGTATGAGGCGGCCGGTCACATTGCTTCCACAGTCAGGAAGCAGAGAGTAATGACTCTGTGCTGCTACTCAGCCCCCTTTCTCCACTTGCACAGTCCAGGATCCCAGCCAAGGGAATGGTGCCGCCCACAGTGGGCAGGTCTTCCCACCTTAATCAATGCAATCGAGATAACTCCCCTACACACACCCAGAGGCCTGTCTTGAAGGTGGTTCTAGATTCTGTCGTGGTGACCCTCATCATCACAGCTACTCTCATAGATGGACTATACATTCGCTGAGACTAAGAGGTGCTGGAGAAAAGTGACAGCTCTTTCCCTTCCAGACTTGGAGCTGAGGAGAAGGATGCAGCCTCTCTATACCAGCAGGCTGTAGTTTGGCACAAATGCCTGCTCGGGATGAGGCTAGGTCCAGTCCCCTCATTGGCTTGCACCTTGGTCTTCTTATTATGCGTTTGTTCTGGACCCTGAGTCCTCCACGCCTGCTGCTGCTGTTCCCAAAGTTTTGATTTCTTTGGACAGGGTGGGGCTAGGGAATAGTCAAGGGGAGCAACATGGGTGAGGGATGTCCCTAGCACCAATATGTGAGTGGAGTTTGGATCTGAAACATGACAGCTCAGGATTCTGTTTACACAGTACTTCTGTAGTACTGAAATGCAGCTGCCCTGTCTTTCAGAGTCTCAAGATTCAAAGGTCCGTTGGGAGAGCCAGAGATGGTACCACCTTCCCTCTGAGTCTGAAGCTCAAATCCAAGCCCAGTGGAAAGGCTGTAGCTGACAGTGAGGCTGCTTCTGAACCAGGTTACCAGGCATCTGTGTGGGTGTTCTGCACCATCAGTGGCCTCATCACCCTCCTGCCTGATGGCACAATTTATGGTGTCAACCACAGCTTTGCACTAAGGTTGTTTGGTTATGGGAAGACTGAGCTCCTGGGTAAGGTAGGCTTGCCTAGTTTCCCAGATCCACAGTACTCTGAGGAAACTGTTCTACATGTTCATGGGACCTGTACCTGATGGGTTGTAGAGCTTACAGTCTATACTCATCCTGTTTACAACCAACCAGCTCATATTCCTGGGTCCCACATCAGTGACCACTCTTGAATTGTGTCCTGGATCATTCCAGAGAAGGATGTGGGTCCTCTGCTTGGGATCTCTGTTCCCATCCAACTGGCTCTGGTCTGGCCCTTTGAACCAGGTTTTGGTCACACTGTGGATACTACTAGTTCACACATTCTGAGTGAGCATAGTTGGTGGTGGGCAATGGAGGAGAAAGGATTCTGTAACCTCCTTTCCTGAGGTTGGGCTTGTGCTTGGGTAGATGTCTTACTCACCAGGAGACAGGCCATTCGCCTTAACTTCCCTTTTATTTTCACCCAGACCTGTAGGGTGCAGTCTCATCATGGCTCTGTACAAGCCTCCATAGACAGTGTAACACTCTGAGTCATGAATCAGCCTGTTAGGCCAGGCTTAGTAGGGAAAGTCCATTTTGTTCCAGCTGGGACAACCCACTAGCTGAGTGTGGAGTCCTGAGGCCCTGAGAGCTCAGATTCTTGGCTTGGATGCTGTTTGGAACATTCATGGGAGCATCCTGCCTCTCAAGTCTCATCTCAGCCCCAGAAGCCAGGCCTCACAGCTCCCACAACTTCTTCTTAGTTAGGAGATGGATTCCAGCGGTGTTCTGAGCCCATTGGGAGGGCCTCCCATATGCTAGAGGGGATCATGGAGCAGCCTTGGGAAGCCACCCACTCCTGCCGCTTTTGGCATCTGCCTGTTCCTCCCCTGCTGTGGACACCTGTTGAATGCCCACCAGGCTCACCTGGTTCCTGGGTGCAGGTGCTTACGGCCTTTACTCAGCATCTTGATCACCTGGGGGCTTCTGTCTCTTTTTGTCATTTCTTCTGGGTGATACTAGAATATGTGTGACAGGTGGTTAGAGTATTCTCCTATGAGGCTCTAAAAAGAGGTTATTCTGCTGTTCAATAAAACCTTAAGGAGTAACTAACCTAAAGTTTAGTTGAGTTTTCTTGATTAAAAAGCAGTTAGCATACTCCCTGGATGATGGCTTTCTGGATGAGTATTACAGGCATGGAGACTCTTAGAGTCTTGTAGGTATAGATACTTGGCCCTCACAGGCAGCTGTCCAGGATGGAGGCTGCATACAGTTCAAAAGCAGCATCTGAGTGATAAGATCTTACTGTGATAATTTGGCCCCTGATGGGTGCACATCAGTGTTCTTGGACCAAGAGCTCTAAGATATTAGCTTGGCAAATACAGGGTCTCTGCTCTACCTAGAGCAGAGAATGTGAAGCCACAGGCCAGATGTCTGCTTGGAGGACATGTAGGTATTGGTATAACTTGCCTTTCTGTGTTGTTTGCCTTTTTTATTAAAAAAAAAAAATGAAAAAATTTGTGCGTTATGTGTCAAATGTCAGAGGGTCTGTAGATTAGCCAAACGCATGTGACCCAAGATCTTTCCCACTCTGAGGGCTGAACTGTTGATATTGTCGATATTTTCATTCTTTCCAGGAGGATGAGTTCAGTGGGTCAGAATGAATCCTCCTAGATTCTGAAATGGCCCTGCTTTGCTCCCTAGAACATCACTTTCCTGATTCCTGGTTTCTACCACTACATGGACCCTGCATATGACAGTTCTGTACAGCTGCCAGATCTTGTCGACTGCCTGGACCTTGGCAGTAAGAGTGGGCCTGGGGAGATGAGCTCCGATGCCCAGCAGGACTGGGACCTGGCCAGTGGGGCCCAGGGTAAGGCACAGCCTCCTCCACTGCAGTGCTTCTGTGGCTGCCTGGCCCCTTATAGGCTGTGGCTTCTGTGACAGATGAACAGAGCAGAAGCCATTGGTGAGCTCTCCAGAAGCTCAAAGGTGGGCAGAGTAGTGGGAGGCTTGTCCTAGTTTGAGACTCTGTCTTGTGCCGGCCTCCTGTTCCTCTTTCCCTGGAGATGGGACAGCTGTGGGTAGTTTTTTACAACTGTGTTAGCATCTAGAAGGCAAATAGGGAGTCCTCCAAGACTGAACCGTTTGTGCCTGTGTCTGAGACGGAAATAGCTGGCCCAAGTCTTGTCCATTTAAAGAGAATTTATAACCAAGCCAGGTGTCGTGGCCATACTTGTAATCCTAAGTTGTAGGGTTGCAGTTATTTGAGGCCAGCCTAGAATACATAGAAAGACCCTATCTGGGAACAAAAAGCTGCCTCCCAGGAACCCCTGCCCGCCAAATAATAACAATTATACGTTTATGTAGTTTCATGTAGTATAAGGTTGAGTTGTCATAGCGTATCATATTTATTTATGAATTATGTTACATACCCATTGACCTTAGTGTTTATCCCAGTAGTTTAAGGTCTTCAGTGACTGGTTCGTAGAGACAGTGTAAGCAGTCAGCTTGCTGTCCCAAAAGATCCCCTTTGTCTCAGGATGCTGGGAGGGTGTGGGACTTGCCGATAGCCTGCAAAGCCAGTATCTGGTCACTTGGGAGTTTGTGGCAGTGCTGAGTGAGGCCTGTGAGTCCAGGTGATGTGGAGTGGGAAGACTTCTGATCTTCTAGGGAGGAGAGAAGTGATGGAACAGGAACAAATATGAGGGATCAGTGCTAACAGAACTTGAAGCTCTTGGTGTGCTTCTGACGTACATACTTAGTGTAGGCTGTCTGAGTAGTTGAGGCTTTAACACAGAGTTCCTGGGAATAGAAAACACTCTTGATTTTGCTGTTAGATCCAAGGGTAGATGTGGTGTTGGCCCGTGACCCCATGCTGTCACAAGAGGAGACCTTGAAGCTGGTAGGAGGACAAGTCAACCTTAGGACTCAGACACCGGTGGAAACTGGATGCCAGATACTTCCTTCTTACTCGTCTCAGTCTTCCCTGGGGTAAGTGCTTTGGTGGGAGGTGGCAGGGTTACTAAACACCAGGTTAGGTAATATCCAGCTCATGGGTAATAATGACAGTGATGATTGATGTGTACTGGTCACCCGCTCTGTCTGTACACACGGGTGCTTTTAGGAAAAAGGACTGAGTCCTTACAACCCCTGTGAGAGAGCACCCATGATGTTATTCTCATCTTATGGACAAGGAAGTAGGCTGTTGAGAGGTCAAGAAAATAATAAAAGATACAACTTTAGAATTTTGAAAATCATTTGAAACCATTCTTTTTATATATTTTGAAACAGTTATTCATTTTGAGTAAAGGAGTTTATATTGGAAAACTTTGAAAGGTAGGAATAAAAATTCATTTGTCTGTCACCATAGCATTTTAATGTGTCCAATGATGAGTTTGTTTTGCTGCAATCTGACACAGAACACATCATGGTACTTGGTTGCAAGATGGAATTAACTCTGGGTAGAATCAGAGACTCATTATTCATGGACTTCTTTAGATACTGATATTCTAAGAGCTTGAGTAGCATCCATCACATGTAAAGTGTAGTTAGTTTCTACAGAAACTCATTCATTCATCTATTTGTTTACTCATTTCCTTACTCCACAAACTTGTAGAAGACTTAAGGTTTCATTCCCCAAAGTTACAATGTACTCAGGAAGGTGAGCTTACATGGTGAGAAGTATGAAAAGTCAGGACTTGTTAGGAAGGGAGTGAGTGAAGTGTGTTCTGAGGAAAAAATGCGGAAGCTTGAGTAAGTTGTTCATGGTAAGCCAGGGGCTCAAACAAAACAAAACAAACCACCAAATTCTCCAGGTGAAGTACTTGGTCAGTAAGTGGGTTCTTGGCTCACCAGAAGCCAGCCCTTGGCAGGGGACCTGAGGTTCCTGGGGCAGCCTGGATACAAGTCCCAGTTGCCTTAAGTGAACTTCTCCTGCTGGGACTAGAGGAGGGGCTTCCTAGCTCCGAAGGGTCACTTGAAAACCTTTCTGTGCACCTCTCCATAGTGGCCAGAATTTAGTGACAGGTGATACTTGGCTGCCAGGGCAGCTGGCAGGTTGCTCTCATGCTAAAAATCAGGGATTCTAAGTCTCCAACACAGAACCTCCCACCCCCCAAGTTGTTGCTAGCACAGTGTTAATGGTCAAACCGTTTCTGAGCTAGCGAGAAGCCATTGGTGGCCTTCCCTTGGCCCCTGCAATGCAGAGGTTTACTGGCCATACTGTAGGGACAAGCTCATGTCCCCAGGCTACTAGTTGTCCTAGCAAGTATGACCTGTGACCTTTCTAAAATCTCAGAGCCTGTCTGTCAGGGTTTGGGGTGGAAAGGGGAACAGGTGTGACAGTAGACAGGAAAACAAATCCTGGGAACCACCAGCATTTGGAGATTCTAAGAGGGTGAATACCGTGTCCAGGCCTCTTGGCAAGGTCTTAATGAAGCACTTCTGGTGTGCATTCCCATGCCTTCATCCTCAGAATGACCCTGTAATCTGTTCCTAGAGAGTGCTAGATGTACCCTGTGACTTGGGAGAAATGGACAGAGAGGGAGGGGAGTGGTAGGTAGATGGAATGCTTTCTTGCTTGGTCTCTCTGCAGACCTTCATCTCATTCCTGCTTCTCCAGGAAGACTTTGCTTTTAGAACTCGACCCACAACTTCCACTGTGGAACTATCCTCTAAGGGACTTTCCCCCCTGTCTTTATGGACTTCTGCTATACAATTTGTAGGCACCCCCATTCCAAGACCACATAGTATATATACCCTGATGACCAGGTGTTTGACCTTAGTCCTGGCTGGTGTGAGCAGACACTAGTATAGTAAGCTGTAGATAAAGGATGGGCTGGTGATAGTCAATCATCCTGCCTGGAATGCATAGAGCCTCCTCGCTACGTGTGCAGCTTCTTCACACTGAATGTGCTTGTCCTTGCCCTGCTGTGTCAGAGGGCCTTCACCTTCTCCTCCCATCCTCCTCCTCCCATCCTTCCTGCTCCTCACCTCAGCTCCTTGTATGCATTCCTTTGCCAGCCTTTTCTGACCTACCTCCCCAGTCTCTGTGCACCTAGGTGTTGGATGGTGTTGAGAATCGGCCATAGCCGGCTGTCCTGGAGTTTATTAAACACTCTGAAATCCATTTCAGTAGTTTTCTTTGATTCATCCTTGGTAAATGTAGATTTATATGAAGAATGTTTAAGAGTAGATATTTTATTTTTAGCTTAGTTACAAAATTGAGAGACTTTCTGTTATAACTGTATCATGCTGAACGCATTGCACTTGTCTCTCATAGAGGGAGAGTCAGTGTGATCTCTCATTGCCAAATTCCTGTCTCCAGGGTGGACAGCAACCCAGTTTATGGTGAGCATTCATTGCCCACAGACCATCAAAGCATTCCAAAGAGAAACCTGCTAGCTCATGGTGGACAGTTACTGTCTCAGAACCAGCCAGACACTCCAGAAGTAACCCCTCCAGTCCTTAATGAACATTTATTGTCTGAGATTCAGAAAAATATCTCAGAAGAAAGCCCACTAACCCACAGGAAATGGTTATTGCCCAAGGCCCAGCAAGACACCACGAAAGGAAGCCTGCCAATCCACGATGAGCAGTTATTACCTGCAGGCCAGCATGTCAATGTCTTGGGGAAGGAGAATCCTTCAACAGCAGAGAGCAGGTCCAAACCAAAGGATGCAAAACTGTTTGCTTCACGGGAAGATTCTGAACCTCTGGTCCCAGCTAAGGACAGGAGCAGCAGCATGGACGTGTGTAGTCTGCATCAGGAAGCTCAGCTGGAACTGATGGGCGTCAGCAGCCCCAGCAGTCCTAACCCCTGGGCCGATGCCACCATGCCTGAGCCCCACACCACAGGGCAGCTAGCAGGAGGGGGCTTCCTGACACACTGCCCACAGTATAGGAGCGAGTGGCTCTTACAGCAGCGAGGCCAGGACTTGGCTCCCAGCCCCTCTGGAATGGCATGTGTCTTGCTTGGGACACCCACTCTGGATGAACCATGGTCAGGAGTGAGAAATGACCGAGAAGAGCTGCAGACTTGCTTGATCAAGGAGCAGTTGTCCAAGTCGAGCTTTGGGGGAACTCTGGGCATCTCCTGTGTGGAGCTTGTCCCAGCAGAACATCCTCCTTTCGCTGGCCCTGTGTCCTTCTGCGATCTGGGAGGCCGAGACCTACATGCTAGCCACTTAGGCAGCTCCTCAGCCTGCTATGCTTTGGCCACCGACCTCCCTGGTGTCCTGGAGGCAGTAGAAACCCAGGAGACTGATGTGAATTCTTACTCCTGGAACCTCAGGGAGCTCTTTCTCAATGACCAGACAGACAGAACTCCATCACATTGTTCCTGTACCACATCTGAACTCAGCGAGACACCTTCTCCTTCAGTGGTGGGCTCAGATTTAGATGTGGGTGTTCTGCACAGGCAGAGTTCAGATATTCTAGGTGACCGAGAGATGTTGCTCCTGACTGGCACCTATTTTGACCTTGGCGAAGGCAGACAGTTACAGGAGATGGGCGCAGGACATGATCAAGCAGAACTGTATGACATTTCTTTGGTATCCTCTGAACACTGTGAAACTAGTGACATAGAAAGCCCAGGCTGTGGCCCTCCCATACCAGATCCTGGTTCTGATGGTATGTGCCTATCCACAGAGAAGCCCAGGCTGAGTGCCCAGATCACTTCCACTCCTGTGGCACCTGGGGTCTCCAGCCTGCAGCCGGAGATCCAGGAGGGCATCTACTCTGGAAGCTGCTACCACCGCGATGGCTTACGACTGAGTATGTTCTGGGGAAGAGGCTTTTTAAATCATAGCAGTGTTAAATGAGGTCATTGGAGGGATTCTATACTTCCTCACCTCCCTGCCCTTCAGGTATACAGTTTGAAGTGAAGCGCGTGGAGCTCCAGGGCTCTGCAACCCTGTTCTGCTGCTGGCTGGTGAAGGACCTCTTACATAGCCACCGGGACTCAGCCACCCGAACCCGCCTGCTCCTTGCCAGCCTGCCTAGCTCTACCCACTCCATGCCTGACCTCTCTGGATCCAGCTTTGGAGAGGTTGGTATCTGGTCAGCTCACTCTCTGTTTACTTCCTACTGTGCTGCTGCAGGTTCTCCAGGTGGCATCGCTGCCCTTTTGGCTGGAATGGGTGGAGGGTCTGTTGCTTTTTAACATTGTCTTCTAGTACCTGTGTAAGTATAAAGCAAATGCAGGACTTTAAATGAATATATACCTTGTGCAGTGGGGTGTAGATGCATTTAGACATAAACCAGTTTGGGTTGGTGGGTGGACACTGCCAGAGGGATCCATGGGAGATTTTCAGACCAGGCCCCTGGGAGCACAGGAGATAAGGATAGCATGATGAATGCAGGTGCTGTGCTGATGGAGATGAGGTGCTTGTGATCTCCCAGACCTTTCTTTGTCTCCACAGGTGCTTAGAGCCAAACCTTGGTTTGAGGAATCCCCAATACCCGCAGAGCTGGAGGGGCTGGCGGCCTGTGAGGGCGAGTACTCCCATAAGTATAGCACCATCAGTCCACTTGGAAGTGGGGCCTTTGGCTTTGTGTGGACTGCAGTGGAGAAGGAGCACAACAAAGAGGTGACTGGGTTCATGTGGGGATGGCCCTACTGGAGGTCCCCATCTGTAACGCCGAGACTTGTAATGGAGGAAGAGGGACCAGGATCCGGGTGCTTTCCAGATCTAGGAGGAAGCTTCTGCAGTACACTCTCTTAACTCCAGAAATAGCCCTGTTGAGTTTCACATTCAGATCTTGCTTTCTTGCAGGCTCTTGGGCCCTGGCCAGCCTTGTTCTGTGTTTACACCTCCCCTCTTGTGAACACGGGGCTTAGACTATTCTTCTACTGTCCACATGGCTGATGACTCATGGACATGCAAACTTGCTTTTAAAACTAAACTTAAGACTTCCTCTGCTCAAGTGGAAAAATAGATCTCCACCAAACAAAGAAGCAAGATAGCTAACAAACACACTCAGGGTCTACTCAAGATTTCTTATGATAGCTCTCAGCTGGGTTTGTACTTCATGCCTCTTGGGTGCCAGGCATTTTTTAGGTACACTGATTCATTCAGCTGGCCTCCCACCCAGTCATTAGGGCCACTCCTATGCGTTCCTCTTCTGTCCAAGCCTTAGAACTCACCGTCCTTTGATCCCAAATCCCACTGGCATTTTGTGATTTTAGTACCAACCATCCCACTCAGAAGCAGCACCCACTTGTTGGTATGAACACTGTCAGGCTCCCCAGGCATATACTACTAGCCAGATCCTGGACGGCCCTGGAGTATTGCCACAGAGTCCTTTATTATCACTTGTTGCTGGAATGCACCAAAGATCTGTGTCTGAGGTGGCTGTTTGATATTCTTTCTGGTTCTAGGAATTTTTCAGAGGATGTTTTAGGATTTTCCCCTCCATAGCATGGCAGTTTTGTCTTGTCCTTCTTTGGTTCACTTTTCATCCTTCTTCCTTCCTGTCATTGACTAGGTCCCCAGAACAGTATTCCTTGACAGTTGTGCCACTGGGTCCCTTGGCTTCCTTTCAGTTTGTCCCTATGGTACCATTTACTTCCCAGTGAGCACATTTCATTTGAAGACATCGTATTTTATTATTAGCCCATCTGGCTGGATAAATTTTTTTTAAACGTTTATTTGAGAGTGTGTGTGTGTGTGTGTGTGTGTGTGTGTGTGTGTACATGCACAAGGTCAGTGAACACTTACAGGAGTTGGTTCTCTTCTACCATATGGGTTCTGGGAATCAAATTCAGGTGGTCAGGCTTATTGGCAAGCACCTTTACCCACTGAACCATCTCACTGGTCCCTGAATTTTTCTCTTTTTAAGAATGAGTTTGAGAGTCTGGAGACACGGCTCAGTGGTTAGGAGCACTGGCCACTCTTCCAGAGGCCCAAAGTTTCATTCCCAGCTCCCATATGGCAGCTCACAACTGTCTGTAACTCCAGTTCCAGAGGACCCAGTGCCCTTACACAGACGTACACGCAGGCAGAACAACAAACAACCGGAAAACAGTCATTAAAAAAATTGAGTTTGGGTGGTCAACTATTGAATGATGTCTTTCCAGCACTTATTGACATGATTGTACTGTTTCCTTTATTAATATAATGATAACACTAGTGGATTTTCTTTTTTGTTTTGTTTTGCTTTGTAGCTTTGGTGCCTGTCCTGGAACTCACTTTGTAGCCCAGGCTGGCCTTGAACTCATAGAGATCCACCTGGCTCTGCCTCTGCCTCCTGAGTGCTGGGATTAAAGGTGTGCGCCACCACCGCCTGGCCTACTAATGAATTTTCTTATGCTCCTGGATTCCATCCTTAGTTATGTATAATATCTTTGAATGCATTGCCAGCTTTGATTAGCTGTTGTATTTATTTTTATTTAGAAATTATTGATTATAGGGCTGGAGAGATGGCTCAGACGTTAAGAGCACCGACTGTTCTCCCAGAAGTCCTGAGTTCAATTCCCAGCACCCACATGGTGGCTTACAACCATCTGTAATGAGATCTGGCACCCTCTTCTGTGTACATAATAAATAAATAAATCTTTAAAAAAAAAGAATAAAAAAATTATTGATTATAGGCCAGGCATGTGACACCATACCTTTAATCCCAGCACTCAGGAGGCAGAGGCAGGTGGATTTCTATGAGTTTGTGGCTAGTCTGGTCTACATAGAGAGACCTGTCTCAAAAAATTTTAAAATTATTATTGTATGTATGTACATGCATGGTGTATGTATATGTATAAGTGCATGCTACACAGTGAATGTGGAGGCCAGACGACAACTTGGATGAGTTGGTTTTCTACTTCTGCTCTCTGGGTTCCAGGGCTTGAACTCAGGTTACCTGGCTTGGCAGCAGGCACCTTTACCTGCTGAGCCATCTTGCCAGCCCTAAAATTGATGATTCCCTCTTCACTTGGTGTTCTGATTTTGGATTTGCTGGACTCATTTTGTAGATTTTTTTTGAGGGATAGATTCATTTTATTTTGTTTTTGCACATGTATATGTGGTATACATGCCTGTATATTTTATGCATGCTCATGTGTATGCATACAGTATGGAGGTCTAGGTTTGATGTTGTGACTCTGAATCACTCTCCACCTTACTGAGGCAGGGCCTTTCAGTAGAATCCAGTGTTTGCCCATATAGCTAGTCTAGCTAGTCAGCTTACCCTGGGATCCCTTGTCTTCATCTAATGAGAGCTGGGCAGGCCACCGTGTCCACCTGCCATGTACATGGGTTATGAGGTTCTGAATTGTGGTCCTCATACTTGTGTGTCAGGCACTTAAACCATTGAGTCATCTCCCCAGCCTCAGTTTCTCTGTTGGATGTGAATACCAGCACTATTAAGACTATTTTTTGGTACCCAGGTCAAAACTGGCTGTGTTGTGTGGGTTTGTTTCCTTAAGCCATACTGTTTTGATGATTACAGCTTATAGTAAGTTATAAAATTGGGAAATGTTGATCCAACTTTGTTGTTCTTTTTCAAGACTGTCTTGACTGTCTTGCAGTTTCATAAGAGGTTTGGATCCCCTTGTCCGTTTCTACACCCTCCTGCCTCTACTTCCCATGTGCTAGATTGACAGGTGTGAGCTATTATACCTGGTAAATCTACATTATCCTTATATCCAGTTTCTTGTGTTTCTTATGTTTACATTTTACTTGTTGGAATACATTTCTTACTGTATTCATAACTGAATTAATTGTATTTGTATATATTAACTATATGAAGTAATTTTCCCCAAAGAGTATATACTTGAGTATTGTACTTAAATGTACTGAGATGGATTTTCTCAGAACTTTTTTTTTTTTTTTTTTTTTTTTTTTAAGACATGGTTTTTCTGTGTAACCCTGACTGTCCTGGAACTTGCTTTGTAGACCAGGCTGGCCTCAAACTTACAGAGATATGCCTGCCTCTGCTTCCCAAATGCTGGGATTAAAGGCGTGCGCCACCACCACCTTGCTTTTCTCACACCTTTTTAGACCTGTTTCTGATGTCTTCAATCATTATTTGGAAGTAAATTTTGCTTCTAGCAACCTAACTTCTTTTTTCTTCCTGTAATTATCAAAATTGAATTTTAAAAATTATCAGGATATATTTAGGAGTTTGTGTGTATTTATTCTTGCCTGATGCTTGGTAAGACTTTGATCTAGATGCCTCAAGGTTTATTTTAAAAGACTTTATTTTTTGTTTTTATTAATCCTCTCCCTTCTTTCTGTGAAACTCACTTCAGGCATGTGTGGTAGCTCCTGGAGATTGCCTGCCTTTTTTGTCTTCTTGCTCTGTGCAGGTGGAGGGGTGGCAGGCATCTCTACTTACGATGTCTGAAGCAGACCACCTGCTGGCTGTTGGCCTCCCTTCCTGGGCACTGAGCCCTTCCTCAGTTTCTCAAGACCCCAGCGGCTTGGTTCTGCCTCATCTTTCTGAGTTCTTTCACCTCTCTCTCGCTCCATATCATCTGCAGAGTGTCTGCTTCTCCCAAACTATACCTCCTCTTCTCCTGATCAGTGTGAAAGGTAGTTGTACAGTGCAGACGCTTCCAGCTGCTACTCCTGCTTCTGCCCCCACCCCAACACTGGTCACTGGCTTGGCTTCCTTCAGGTCCGGGCACTTGCTGGCTTTTGTTCTGGCTTTCCTCCCTTGTGCTTAGTGTCTCATCATCTTTTTCCTGGGCACTCAGCCTTCCTAGGACGTGATGCAATTTACTGTCTGCTTCTCCGTGAAGGATCAGCTCCTTGGAGCCTGACAGTGTCTCTCACTGATACACAGACAGGCTCTGCTGGAATTTTTACCCAGGGCTGCTTTACCTGTGTGCCTAGCATTCCATGTACTGGCCAACCTGTTGGGTGGCAAGCCTGTCCTGTAGAGAATGACATGCAGCCTTTCTTTCTTTTCGGTGGACCTTGGTCCCATTGCACCTGGTAACTGAAGCCCCTTGCTGATGCTGGGTGGTGGTTCTCATGCTTACTACACCCACCAGGCTTGAGGGACTCCCTGGTTAATCCAACATCAGGACTGACACTTGTCTACCAATGAGAGTTTCCTTTATTTTCTCTACTTTTTAGGCTTATTTCATTCTCTTGAGGGTGATAGTGTTGTGGGAACACTTACCATAAGGTTTCTGAGACTTCTTTTCTCCAGCAGTGGCCATGGCTCCTCAGCACCTCCAGGGATCCCCGTCTATCCCATCTTACCCGTAATAGACATGTAAAAATCACCAGCATTTCTGTTTGGCTGCTGCCTCCTCCTTTTCCTGTTGCAGGGACTTGCTAAGTTTTTTCTTCCATGGCCATGGTCTTGTGGGGGATAAGTGTAAGCTGGTAGTGGGCACCAGGTTTAACATATGGTAGAGGTCTGCTCTCCTTCTCCCGTACAGGTGGTGGTGAAGTTTATTAAGAAGGAGAAGGTTTTGGAGGATTGTTGGGTTGAGGATCCCAAACTTGGAAAAGTGACTTTGGAGATCGCAATTCTGTCCAAGGTGGAGCATGCCAACATAATCAAGGTGGGTGGTGGTTTTCTGTGTGCTCTCACCCTCCCTCATGTTGCTTCTCCAACATTAATTTATTGATTGGAGGTATTTTCAGACAAAGCTAGACCTGGCCTTGTCTCTTTCAGGTTCTGGATATATTTGAAAACCAAGGGTTCTTCCAGCTAGTGATGGAGAAGCATGGCTCCGGCCTGGACCTCTTTGCTTTCATTGACCGCCATCCCTGCTTGGATGAGCCCCTGGCGAGTTTCATCTTCCGACAAGTGAGTGTGGGTAATTGAATGTTATGTCTGCAAGGGTCAGTGGCATGTAGTCAGTTTCCTCAGTGAGCCAGTGTTTGCTTTCAGCCTGGAGTTTATGAAATAAGAGACATACTTTGAAGAGAGAGTTGTGTGAAGTAGAGAAAGTGAGGCTGGAAGGAATTGCCAGGGAAGTGTACTTTAGCAATTAAAATTTATTCATATCTGTATAGTGTTTTCATACCAGTCATAAACATTAAATAACGAAGCCATCGTGCTGGTTGTGAGTCCTGTGCGCGCGTGTGTGTTTGTGTGTGTGTGTGTGATCTGAATCTGTGTCCTCACGAGTAACGAGACCTTTGTGTAGCCTTAACCTAATGTTGCCTTTTGTCTTGATCTGTTTTCTATTTTTTTTTTTTTTTTTTTTTTTGGTTTTTCAAGACAGGGTTTCTCTGTGTAGCTTTGCGCCTTTCCTAGATCTCGCTCTATAGACCAGGCTGGCCTCGAACTCACAGAGATCTGCTTGCCTCTGCCTCCCGAGTGCTGGGATTAAAGGTGTGCGCCACCACCGCCCGGCTGTTTTCTATTTGAGTGTGTGTGGATCTTTGCTCACCTGCTGTTTTATAGACACGGGAAAGCTATCAGCAAATCTGGAAGGCGACTGGGAAGGAGGGCAAAGACAGTGACTCGGCTGAGTCCCGAGAAGGCAGTGGCTGCTCCCTAGGTGCTCCCACAAGTGTGTGGATCATTTATACTTGTCCTGTAATTACTTCTGAAAGTGACGCGATTCCTAGTGAAAGCTTCTTTCGTTTACAGTTCTTCAAAGCTGTAAACTCCTGAAAGTTGTTTGGATTCCTGAAAGTTGCTCAGGCTTCTACATGTGTGTTTCAGCCATTGTGAATGCCAAAAGAATGCCCATCGCCACACTTACACTTCCTGTTGGAAGATTATACATTTGTTTTATTTGTTTCTATTATCTATCTATCATCCGTCCGTCCATCCATCCATCCATCCGTCCGTCCGTCCGTCCATCCATCCATCCATCCATCCATCCATCCGTTAGCAGTGCTACCCAGGGATCAGGACCATGGGCAGCTATATGGACACAGGGCAGAGCTGGGGCTTGTAAAGGAAAGGATGAGCTCAGTACGATTTAGCTATAGTGAGATTTTATAGTCTTGTTAAAAATACGGTTTCTGACCACATGTACAGTACACACCTACAATTTCAGTACTCCTGTCAGTGAAGCAGGAGGGCGGAGAGTTCAAGGCCACTCTGGGCTACAGAGCAAGATTCTCCCCTGACCCAAGTTTCCTGATTTGTTCTAACATATATGTGTCTGTATGTATGCATGTATGTATGTTCATATGTTCATGAATGTTCAAATATATGCATATGTGTGCATGTACATATGTGTGTACTCATAAATCTATATATAAATATACAGGCAAGTGATTATAATGTATACTTTATTTTTTAACTGATTGGGCTTAGTTGACATGCCATTAACTTATCTTTCTGATTCAAACATTTTTCATTTGGAAGTATAAAATTGTCTCCAAAGATCAAGATGATTGATGTTCAAGAAATCACCAAGTTGATCGCTCTAGTTGGTATCCAAATTGTGGTGCAGCTAGTCTTCCTGAAGACCACAGGAGACTGGCTTAGTAGACCTGCACCTTAGAGATACAGCATGCCTGGGCATGGGTGTTAGGATGCTTGCCTTCCAGAGGCAGAGTGCTATATACGGTCTGCTTCCTGTGGAGCCACTTACTCCACATAGTGGTGGATATGCTGCCTGGGGAGCGGCAGGGAACACACCACACAGAGGAGCTGCTGGAGCTCCATCAGGATTATCTGCTTCTGCTTTGACCTCAAACTGCTGAGCACACTCTGTGAAAGACACTTTCCTTCCCTGTGAGCTGTGGTGCCCACACAGTGCCTGTGCATGGGTACTTTGCATGTGATACCAACCAACAGTATCCCTCAATGGCCCACATGTTTCTAAATATCTACTCGGTGACCTGTCTTTCCTGCTGAGATGGTTATGGGGCAAGTGTCTGCTGGGAGGCTTTCTTTGGTGAGTAAAAACAGACATCGTGAGCCATTGAGTTTGGGTTGCTTGCTGGCCTGTACCAGGCACGGTGATACACTCCCAGAACGACTGTGCCTCCTGTCTGTGCAGAACCATATCTCCAGTACCCAGAACTATGCTCTGGAAAATGTTTATTTTCCTTTCTTCTTCCTAATATTTACTTGAATTGCTCTTTGAAGTGTTCTCCTGCCTCTGATTCCAGCTGGTGTCTGCTGTTGGATACCTGCGCTCCCAAGGCATCATCCACAGAGACATCAAGGATGAGAACATTGTGATTGCCGAGGATTTCACAATTAAGCTGATAGATTTTGGCTCAGCTGCCTACTTAGAGAGAGGCAAACTATTTTATACTTTTTGTGGAACAATCGAGTACTGTGCACCCGAAGTTCTCATGGGAAATCCGTACGTATCACACGCTCCATAGTTTACTTTCCTCTTGCCTCTTGCATCGTGCCCATGACAGTTGTGGTTATAGGAAGAAGTGGCTTCAGTTTGTGCCTTTTTATTGAATAATGAGGATAATGTTCTGGAAAATAAATGTGCAGTAGGCAGGAAGCTGGACGATGGACATAGGGGTTCATTCTACCATTTTACCTTTTGATTGTTTGGAATTTGTTGCAGAAAGTTAGAAAATTAGAAGCTAAGCCGGGCAGTGGTGGCGCACGCCTTTAGTCCCAGCACTCGGGAGGCAGAGCCAGGCGGATCTCTGTGAGTTCGAGGCCAGCCTGGTCTCCAAAGCGAGTTCCAGGAAAGGCGCAAAACTACACAGAGAAACCCTGTCTCGAAAAACCAAAAAAAAAAAAAAAAAATTAGAGGCTAAAGAGGAAAGTCTCAAAAGTAGAATTCTCTGAGTGATTCCTGTAACTTGCTGTACTTATTGAATATCAGGAATAATCATAATTTCAAGTTTTTATTTATATATTTAACTATTTTTTTATTTTTTGGTTTTTCGAGACTGCCCTGCTGTCCTGAACTCACTCTGTAGCCCAGGCTGGCCTCGAGCTCAAGAGTTCACTGCCTCTGCCTCCTGAGTGCTGGGGTTAAAGGCGTGCAGCACCACTGTGCGGCTTAGTTATTTTCAGTTGATGTGTATGGGTGTTTTGCCTGCAGGTATGTCTGTATAGCATGTTCAGTGCCTGCAGAGGCCAGAAGAGGGTGTTGGATCCTGTTCTGGTTAGTATTTTGTCAGCCTGACCCAAGTTAGAGTCATTGGGAAGAGGGAACCTTGATTGAGAAATGCTCCCACCAGATTGGCCTGTGGTCCAGCAAGCATGTGGGCCACTTTCTTGATCAATGGTTGGTTGGGCTAGGTGATGCTACTCATGAGCAGTGGATATTGGGTGTTATAAGAAAGCAGTCTGAGGGGCTGGAGAGATGGCTCAATGGTTAAGAGCACTGCTTGCTCTTCCGAAGGTCCTGAGTTCAATTCCCAGGAACCACATGGTGGCTCACAACTATCTGTAATGAAATCTGGTGCCCTCTTCTGGCCTGCAGGGATACATGCAGACAGAACACTGTATACATAATAAATAAATAAATCTTTAAAAAAAAAAAAAAAAAAAGCAATCTGAGCAAGCCATGAGGAACAAGTCAGTAAGCAGCATTCCTCAGTGGTCTCTTCTTTGGTTCTTTAGTTCCTGCCCCTGCTGAGTGGTTATGGGGCAGGAACTTAGCTCTCCTGATGATGGACTGTGACCTATAAGACAAACTCTTTTCTCCCCAAGTTGGTTTTCATCATGGGTTTCTTTTTTTTTTTTTGGTTTTTCGAGACAGGGTTTCTCTGTGTAGCTTTGCGCCTTTCCTGGAACTCACTTGGTAGCCCAGGCTGGCCTCGAACTCACAGAGATCTGCCTGGCTCTGCCTCCCGAGTGCTGGGACTAAAGGCGTGCGCCACCACCGCCCGGCCGTCATAGGGTTTTATCAGGGCAATAGAAACCTACTCAAGACAGATCCTCTTGGACTGGAATTTCAGAGAGTTGGGAGCTGCCATGTGGATGCTAGAAACAGAACTCAAGTCCCCCGAAAGAGCAACCAGTGTTCCTAACTGTGGAGGTATTTCTCAAGTTCCAGCAATCAAAATTTCAATAACCGTGTTGGGCTGACCATACAACAGGCCCAATAGCAAGAGTGAGAGCATGAGGAATGATGGGAAGGAACTGTGGGGCTCAGATTCTGGGCTTTGAGCTCAGGGGTCAAAGCTGGGTTTGTTGCTCTGTAGTTGGGGAGCCTGTGGGCAGCAAGAACCTGACCTGAAAAGACCTCTTTTCTTGGGACTTGAGACAAAGAATTGAAATGGAGCTCATTGCCCATGTGTGTAGGGACTATATAGAAATTGCTGATAGTGGTTTGTACTGTACACACAGGGATTGTGGTCTTCGCCACATACAAATAGGTGTGTCTATATAAAATGACCTTCCTCAGTCTTATTTATACCATGGTATCTTCCTCTGCCTGCATAAATTTTGGTGAAGTATATACCGTGTCTCAGGAAGAGAGTGGGTGGTTAGAGGCACAGAATGTTTAGCTAGCTCTGTGTGGGCTTATAGAATAGTGTGTAGGGTCAGCAGAGAGGCGTAGTCAAAGCTGGATTTCACATTGGGCCTGATCAGGTCCAGATTGTCTGCTCAACCCTACCTTGTGTGAGAAACCTTCAGCAATGGGGGCTGGGAAGCGACCAGAGCCCAGGCCTATGTCTTCTCAGGGCACTTTTCAAGTCACAGTCAGAAAGTGAGTGATCTTGGTAGCTCTCACTGACTCCTGAAATTTGGTCTCCCTGAACTGCTGCTGGGCTGGTCCTTGTGTGCAGTATGACTAGGCTTTGTGCTACCAGCAGAGAGTGCCAGGGGCAGGGAAACTTTCCCTTTTGGAGTCAAGGTGTATGTTCAGAGCCACCATAGCAAGATGTTGAAGGGGATGTAGTTTCTCTTCAGATCTGGTTTGGTTGTCCCTGTTGTCAGTGAGTGTCCTGCTCTGGTACCATTCTGTAGTGGTTGAAATGTAGTCAGTATTGACGAGGAACTGCATGTCAACTGGTTCACTGTACATGCTGTGTGTGGCTGGTCTGCTGTTCCACACCCAGGCTCTGATGCTTCCGTCTCTGTACTTAGCCATCTGCCTTCCTCCTGTCTTCTGTCTACACTGCTTTCTGCTCCCTGCCCATCCTTTTCAATTGTATGTGTGCTGCTCATGCTGTGGGCCTCTTGGTCAGGACCTTGTCTCAGTCTACATCCTTCCTTCCATGTTGCACACACACACCTCCATCTCATCAGGCAAAGGCTCTTTAAGAACATTCTGCCTCCTCGTTTTTATACCCTTCTTCCTCAGGGGTCAGCAAACTCAGTTGGCTAAAGGCAACCTCCCTGGTGGCTGGTAGCATGAGTGAAGTTAGAAGAACACTCCCCCTCTTCCCTCAGGCTTGCTCTTCCAGGGGACCCCCGGTCCTGATAAACCCCTCCGTCCTGCCCTCCGTTTCTCTGACCCCTCAGCTGTCACTGCACTTTGTCCTTCTGTGTTTCTCCCCATTTGTCTTGCCTTTGAGCCCCCTTTTCTCTCACCTCATGATCTTTGTGTAGGGTATTCCATCACCTTGTTCTGATGCTGCCTGTGGCTCCGGTGGCCCTTAGTGAGGCCACATTGTGACTTGCTGCCCACACTTTTGCTCTCCCAACCCTGGGAATCTCTCCTTTTCTGGGGCAGCCCTGCATGGACGGTGAGAATGCCATTCTGACTGGGGTTGGAAGGCTCTGGCAGTCAGTGGAGGCTGCCTCAGTGAGCTTTGTACTGAGTGCAGGGAGGCCTGAAATGCTCTCTGTTCCTCTTTGCAGCTACAGAGGGCCAGAGCTGGAGATGTGGTCTCTGGGGGTCACTCTCTACACGCTTATCTTTGAGGAGAATCCCTTCTGTGAGGTGGAGGAGACCATGGAAGCAGTCATTCATCCCCCGTGCCTGGTTTCCCAAGGTGAGCATGAGCTCCAGATGGTGAGTGACGCCACTGCCTGAGAACCCAACACTTTGTTTCTGTCTCCTCTCTGTCTATGCTGATTAGCTCTTTTACCTTTCTTTTTCATTCTAACATTTTGATCTGAGCACGATAATTTTAATGTGACTCAAAACATTTTTCTAATTTTAGTAGTGTCCCTTGGATTTTCAAGGCCCTCTTGGAAGTGACACTCCACAGTCAGTAACCTTGTCTCTGGCAGCATCTCTGTGGTCAGATGCTTAACTTATGTCAGGAGCCCCATTTGTGGAGGAGGGTGGTGTCAGTGCATGGAGAGACTTGACCCTCAGCAGCTCATGTGGAAAAAGTCAGTCATACCCTGGGCCCTGTGAGCAAATGTGACAACAGCAAGTTGAGGCCAAGTGGGACCTCAGATCTGTAGTGAAGGCCAGGGTTCAGACTTTGGGTTCTTAAGCTTGGAGCCGATACCCCAGGAGCCTGAAGCCTGGAGGAGCTCATGGAGCTGGCAGATGTGGTCAGGTGTCATCCTGTGGTCCCACAGCAGTCACTTACTGGGAGGACCCATGTGGTAATAAGATCTTCAGTCTGTGCCGTAGCTTCTGCTTAGGTTAGAAGCCTCTGTCTCTTCTAAGAATCCCAGATAGGGCCTTACACAACAGACGCCCATTCAAAGTTGCAGGAGCTGAAGGTCTCAGTAGAGGTGGTGGCAGGTTCAGTGCTCAGTGAGGCCACTTTACGACTGTGGATGGCACCTTCCTTGCTGTGTCCTCATAGTGAAGACAGAGAACCAGTCTTTTCTACCTCTTAGGACACCACCTCCAGTCTTCCTCTCCACTCACGGCTTCCTCTAACTCTTAACACCTCCCAGCAGCCCACTGCCCTGCACCGTCACATTAGGGGTGAGCTCACTAACACACACTTTGGAGGGGCATACTTGGCTACAACAGCCTGGAAGAGGACTTCAGAGCTTTACTAGTTGTGACTCCCTGAGATGCTGCAGTTTATGTGGTGTACTGCTCTGCTCCAAGGCTGCCCCATGGGTTCTGATTACACAGGTTGGGCTCCTGATGATGAGACTCATAGAGGTCCTGGCCAGTACATTGTACACATACTTAGAGGAAACAGGACCCAAGTGCAGATTAAGGTGGGCTCCTGCTAGAGCTTCAGCTGCCTCCCCACAGAATGATCTGGGGTGCTTGAGTTGGCTACTGCCTTCCCTTGTATGTCATGGTCATCCTCAGTCCTCATGGCCAGAGCCGGTGTCATAATCAAGGTTTCCGTTGTTGAGATAAAACACTATGACCAAAAGCAACTTGGGAGCTTATAGTTACACACCATAGTCCATCACTGAGGGAAGTTGAGGCAGGAACTAAAACAGGGCTGGAACCTGGAGGCAGGAGTTGATGTAGAGGCCATGGAGGAGTGCTGCCTCCTGGCTTGTTCCTCATGGCCTGTTCAGGCTACTTTCTTTTTTTTCTTTTCTTTCTTTTTTTTTTTTTTCTTTTTGTGTGTGTGTGTGTGTGTGTGTGTGTGTGTGTGTGTGTGTTTGATTCAGTTTCTCTGTATATCCCTGGCTATCCCTATAGGCTGACCTTGAACTCACAGAGATCCACCTGCCTCTGCCTCCAGAGTGCTAGGATTAAAGGCTTGTGCCACCACTGCCCAGCTTCTCCTGCTTTTTTTATAGTACCCATCACCACTATCCCATGGGTGGCACCACCCACACTGATCTGGGCCCTCCCACTTCCATCAAGAAAATGCCCCACAGGCCAATCTAGTGGTGGTACTTTCTCAGTCGAAGTTGTTCCTTCCTAAATAACTCTTAAGTTTGTGTCAGGTTGACATAAAACTAGTCAACACACTTTGTAAGCAGCCATCTGAGGTTTGTGTAGGTGGAGTTTTCCTGTCCTGCCCACCAGTTCCCAGGTAATTACACAGAGGCTTAATATTACTTAAAAATGTTCAGCCATTGCTCAGGCTTGTTACTAGCTAACTCTTACACTTAAACTAACCCATATTTCTTACCTGTGCTTTGCCATGTGGCTCATGGCTTGTTACCTCATTTTCTGTAAGTCCCGGTTTCTTGGTGGCTGGCTGGCATTCCTCTTGACTCTGTCCTTCATCTCAGCATCCTCAATGTGATTGCCTTGCCTAACTTTATCTTGCCTTGTTATAGGCCAATCAGCTTTTTTATTAATCAATGAGAGTAATACATATTCACAGTGTACAGAAGGATTGTTCCACAGCAGGTTTGATTGAGCTGGATCTCAGCTTCCATGCTTCCATTTTAGAGGTGATAGATTCATAAAGGTATTTTCTGAGAAAACTAGGCCAGGCCTTGAAGCCCTAGGACTCCTGGCTGCTTCCTTGCTTTGTGAGAGGTTCTGTGAAGCAGGATACCCTGAAATCTATAGGTCTGAGATGTGTTCCATTTGACTTGGCCTGGTTCCACCTGTGTTCTTTATGTCCCTAGAACTTAGGAATCTTCTGTCTGGGCTGCTACATCCTTCCCCTGAGCAGCGGACCACCTTAGAGAAGCTGATCATAGACCCCTGGGTGACACAGCCTGTGAACCTTGCTAACTACACCTGGGAAGAGGTGTGTCGGACCAACCAGCCAGGTGAGAAGTCTCAGCCTCCCCTTCTCCTCCCTCCCTTTCCTCTGCGTCTTGGTTTGGGATAGGAAGGTGACCCGGCCTCCTTCCTGGATGAGGCCCTTCCACCACACTGTTCTAGATAAAAATGCCAGAGTCTGTGGCTGGCCTGAAAGATGGGGCTTGACTGTGCAGAGACCCTTAGATGCTACTTGGGACCTTAGAGGGAGGACAAGCGCTTTTATTAGCCTTGGCCAGGAGGGGTGGGAAGGCAATAGTGGAAGAGTCAGCTGGTTGTCTGAATAGTCCAAAGAGGGGTAAGATACAAATGCTGGCCATGATGCTGTGGGGCTAGATGGGGGTATTGTCTCTTCAGAAAGGACTCCCTAGCCCCAAGTCAGAGCTCCTGGGAACCAGGCTGGAGACTAGGATCACTCCTGGCATCTTAGCAGGATCTGTACTTTCAGAATATCTCTACTGGGGTTTCAGAAGTCACTGCCTACTGTCCCCCATTTCTGTTGTTCCTAAACAAAGCATTTTAGAATCTTATTGCTAGCTTGCAATGTCTTTTCTTCATCCTTCAGGAAGTGGCCTGTTGTCAGCTGCAAGTTTGGAGCTTGGGAGCAGGAATCCAAGTGAAGTGGCTCACACAAAGGATTTCGGTTGGCCTCCTGCTCCCAGGGAGGTTCCTGGTGACCAGCACTGCCTGCATCTCGAGGACCCCTCTCTGCCAGTCAGCTGAATGAAAGCTCTCTCCACTTGGTTTGGGAAATTATACGGATTCAGGGCTTCCTACGTGGAGAAAGGAAATTCTGAAGAATTGGGATGAATTCCTCTTCTACGAATTCTTGTGCAAGTGCTAACAAAAGTCTGCAATACTATACATATTGGTTTTCGGTTTATGAAAGACTTGTAATTCACGTTTTTTTGTTTTCTTTTTTATAACCTTGAAAAAGCATTCTAGTGTTCAATTACTTTGTACAATTAAAAGGCTTTAAGTTGTGAGCCTCAGAAAGACAAAAGGAGTATTTTAATTCTCTATTTTTGTTCTTTTGTTCTTTGCTTTTAAGTTTTTGAGACAGGATTTCACCATGTAACTGTGGCTGGCCTTGAAGTCATAGAGATCTGCCTGTCTCCTGAGTGGTAGTGTGGCACCATGCCCAGCTCTTTCGATTTGTGTGTGTGTGTGTGCGCGCGCGCGCGTGCATAGGTAGGTAGGTTTCTTTCCCACTGATTTGGTATGTGTGATAGATGTGTGGAGTCCATAAAGCTGACTAGATAGTGCGGTGTGGTGGTGGCTCACGTCTTTAATCCCAACACTCACAGTGGATCTCTGTGAGTTTGAGGCCAGCCTGGGCTACAGAGTGAGTTCCAGGAAAGGTGCCAAAGCTACACAGAGAAACCCTGTCTCACAAAACAAAACAAAACAAAACAAAAAGCTGACTAGACAAAAATGACCAGACTCTTTCTTTTCTTGAACTTTTTCCAAATTAAAGCTCCTTAATTAATTAACAGTTCCCCTGGTTAGGACTCTATGGGACATGGGAAATACTTGGTTTTGTTTTTCCATTTCTGTACCCCACTTACCACAGCTAAAAAGAAATCTATCTAGTTTAGTCTGGGGCTTCAGGCCGATCAGCCATCTCTCAACCCATAATGCCTTGGCAGCACTTTCAGACATCCTGGGACTGGCCCAGCTCTACTTCGTCTGTGTGAAAGGCTCTAACTGTACCTCTGTGTTTAGGAGAAGGGTCTCAACCCTACTGTGACTGTGTGTGAGGGTTTCCAGGTCCAGTCCCCAGAAGTTAGTGACATTTTAGCTTTTGATTTCAGATGAGCTGTTTCTGAGAATGAGACATTTTTCTTGTAGTCTTTATTGTATATACATATAGCACAAGATATTGCAGGGTTTTTTTTTTTTGTTTTTTGTTTTTTGTTTTTCAGACAGTAGTATAGCTGGCTGAGGATGCAAAATCCAGCTTTCCAAGAACCATTTCTATATTTGAAAAAAAAAATTAAAGCTTTTGGTAAATAGTCTGATGTCTTACGGGTGTTCTTTGCAGGAAAACCAAACTAAACCAAACAAAAACCCTGAAAACATTGGAGACTAAAGTTCTGAGTTGGCAGCTGATAATTTTTCCTCTTGGGATTTCAAGTCTGATTCGAGAATGCAGTTTTGTGAAGACTAAAGACCCTGCCAGACTTTCATAGTAACCTTGTGTTCTAGCCATCACTTTGTTCCAGAGCTGGCTATTGGTTCAGGTTCCTAGATTATTTTCATATAGTTAGGGGTGGCATAGGGTTTTCTTAGGCTTTAGGTGTAAAGGCCTAAATGATACTTATTTAGAAAGAAAATTAAGACAAAAGAAACCAGTTCTTTGGCTTTACACAGATTGTAACTTTCCTGTCCTTTTACACAACGCTTCTGTCAAAAGGTAAAGTTGAAACACTCCAGCACTAGATCAGTGCCTAGTACAGAGAAGGAACATGTTTAGTGATGCAGCAGCCAGGTCCTTTTTCTCAGATAAGCCAATAAACCAGGAAGAAATAGATTGGTCTGGAAAATTCTGGTGTTTCATCCTTATGGGAAATCAGACCTGTGGGCTAAGAGGGCTCTGTTGTTTATCAGTGGAAATATGTCATTGTTCCTGTCATTTCAAGTCATTTCATTACTTGGACCATGTATCTTTTTTTAATGGCAGACGTCTTTGTGTGTGTGTATGTGTGGTGTATGTATATTGCATACTTGTTGCAGTTACAGTTGGGTGTCCTCTGTAACTTCCTTTGAGGCAGGGTCTCTTCCCTATAACTGGACCCACATTTCTTTTTGGCTAGGTTGGCACTCAGTTAAGGCCCATTGGTCCTGACTCCTTCCCTCTTGGTGCTGGGATTATAGGCATGCTTGGGACCACACCTGGATTTTTATGTGGGTATGGGATCTGAACTGCAATCCTTATGCTTGTGCTGTTAATTGCTGAGCCATCTCTTCAGCCTCTAAAATGACTGACTGACTTTTAGAGTGTGTGACCGGGTATTCATGTTTAACACAGAATTAAAGAGAAAAAAAACCTATTATATGGGCATGTGTGCCATTGTGTATATGTGAAAGTCAGTGGACAACTTTGTGGAGTGAGTTTTCTACTTTTACATGAGTTCCTAGGGTCAAACTCAGGTCATCAAGCTGGTGTGGTAAATGTCTTAACTGCTGAGCCATCTTGCTGACCCTAAACACATATTTTTAAACAATACAACTTACCAAATACCTTTATCTGGGTCTGGATCCATCTTACATTTCAGGAAGAATTTTGGGCTGTCCTGAGAAGTTATTGCTGTATTACAGTGTCCACCAAAAACAGTACTCACTTTCAAAGGTGAGCCCAGGAACACAAATTTTGGTTGTTCATAAGAGATTCCACCCTGGGTGTAGTTAGGTGAGTTATTACTAGTTACAGAACAAAGTCATAGATCAAGGCATTTACCAGACATCAGTGGGGACCACAGATAGGAAGGCTAAAGCAAAACTGGGAAAAGTTACTACAGCATTTTAGGTGTTAACTAATAATACTATTAGCTTTTGGATTGGTGAAAACCAGTGGTGGTCTTAGAATATATTTTAAAGGCCTTCATAGTCACAAAGCTGTTCGGTTAGACAGGGTGGACAGTGAATGAATTTCAAAAAGGCTGAAAATGATTCATGATGATTTGGTTCTGGTTTGCGACATACTAGCTCCACAATTAGTTAGGTTATTTGGCCTTATAGAATCTTTAACGCGTGCGGCTTTGTTTGTGTCCCGTCCGTCCCCGCCCTCCTGTAAGTGGAGTTTACAACAGGAAATGGTGCTGTGAGTTTATCTTCACCGGTACTCTAAAGGGCAGTTAAGAAATCCCGGTAGTCTTGCTTGTTCCTGGCAGAGACCTGCTTGCGTAGAGAAGGGAGCTGCATCTGCATGGGCGGGCGCGGGGCATGAGCCTGTGGGATTCAAGGCTTGGCGGCGGAACGGAGGAACTCTGTCATCCGGGAGTGCCACGGATCCGGACCGGGGGCCGGACATTGTGGGCCAGGAAGGCCCGCCCCTTCCGGTGTCCCAGTTAAACGTCCGCCGCCTGGGCTCCATGGCTTTTCTGGGTCGGCAGGTGAGGTTGCCGTAGGGAGGGTGCCACAGCAGCCGTGGGCGGCACATGCAGGCGGCCCTGCCGCTGGTTCTTTGTGGCTACATCCTGGGACTTTGTGGCGGTAGCGATCCCGGGGGGCGGGTGCACAGCCAGCCTGGTCCTGAGATAAGCCACTGGCTTCCACGGAGTTTGGGCTAATGTGGAGGCAATGGGCTGAGGAGACCTAGACCGCTAAGACAGAGGGACGGGGAGGCTGGCCATGCTAGAGAGGGTTTGGAGACCAGTCTGGCGGGCACCGGGTGCATCTATCTGGTGGCTAGTCTGCGGTTCACAATTTTCAGCCAAATATTAATGACTAGCAGTCCTCTCTAAAGCTAAAAAGTATTGGTTGTGCCCGACACCTATCTCTTCAGTAAGTGCTGTTGTCTATATGCTAATTTCCTTCTCTGGAGACTTTGGGCCCAGAGGTTTTACAGATTGTTTACAAAAACTGTTAGCTTTTGTGGGCCAAGGTCCAAAATACTCTGGCTCAGTAATCTTGTGATAGTCATTCTCCTGAGGTGGAACTAATTCTGTTTTGGCTCTGTCTTACAGGTTCTTGACTGGTACCGTCTAAGGGCCCTCTCCTGGGCCTGTTTGGCTAGGCAGACCCCTCATCTCAGAGAACAGAAAAGGATGAGTCCTTCTTTGTTTTGCAAACTGACTACAGCACCCAATGGAGAGAGCCTTCAAGAGTTGTCCTGTGTTAAATCCAAAAAGTATGTGCAGGAGCCAGAGTACAGGACGCGTCTTGTTCAGTGTCTTCATGAGGAACAGAGGACTTGTGTGGATCCTAAGTCCTTGGAGCTTGAGAAAGCCATCACTTCCCTGCAGGACATGGGTTTTGATGAAGCCCATATTAACGCCTTGCTCAGTATGCAGCCAAGTGTCCATCCTCAACAGATGCTGGGCATAATTTCAGAATTTCTGCTCTTGGGGTTGCACCCAGAACCTGTATTTATGGCCTTGAAGAAAAGTCCACACTTACTGAAGCTATCTCCAATGCAAATGAAGAAGCGTTGCAGCTACCTGCGGAAGCTTGGCCTTGGAGGAGGTAGACGAAGCCGCAGACTTTGTAGTGTGAGAGGAGTCAGAGTTAGTGAAAAAATAGCCTGCCTTAGCAGAGTGTCTTGCCTTTGATAGTGTGACATGACATCATCTACAAAGGTGCTAGGCTGCGTTCATAGCTATCCTGGGATGCATGTGGTATTCATCCCTGTGGGCTAAGCACACCTTAGTAAGGTGAAGTGGGGTAGGAGACTTTTCCAAGGAGAGGTCAGTGTCTCTGAGGAGATGTGTGATGGGTCTTCTGCAGAAGGCGTTGTAAGAGGGATGAGAGGTTAGGCAGGAGGAGAGAACCAAGGCCAAAACAAGTCCCATGTGTTCTGTTCATTGAGTTCTCTAGCTCCAGAACAGTGGGGACATGAAGTCTATTTGGTGGGTTAGTGTTGCTATGTGGTAGTGGTATATGTGTATGCCTATGTGTGACCTCTGCAAAAACATACCATACAAAACTTTAGACCTGGTCATGCCAGGACCTGGAAAGCTGGTAG
Source organism: Peromyscus eremicus (assembly GCF_949786415.1). NCBI lineage: Eukaryota > Metazoa > Chordata > Mammalia > Rodentia > Cricetidae > Peromyscus > Peromyscus eremicus. Next base: position 9,697,802 of record NC_081429.1, on the reverse strand, counting down.
AGTGGCCTCCTTCTTCCAACTGTTGTCATTCTGGAGAAGGGAGATGAGGATCTCCAGTGATCTCTGCCCATTTGACATCTCTTATTTCTTGTTATTATTGACTGTTCCTGGTAAGCAGGGGAGGTTAGAGTCTACTATGTTTGGTGTCTCTAGAGGCCTCCTTCTAGAAGATAAGCAAAAAGATAACTGTATTCCTCTTGATAGATTTGCTTTCAGTGTCATCTAAGTCTAAGCTCAGTCAGTATTGAAGCACAGCTTGAGAGATGAAAATAAAGTGCACACTTTGGCTGGGCATGATAGCGCAGGCTTTTAATCCCAGCACTTGGGAACCAGAGGTAGGAGGATCTCTGTGAGCTCCAGGACAGCCTCAGCTACACAGAGAAACCCTGTCTCGAAAAACCAAAAACAGCAACAACAAAAAAGCTTGTACTTTGGAAATTCATCTTCACATGGGAGTGAGACAGAGACAGTGACCAACTAGCCTGATGGGAAAATTAGTTAACAGCCTAAGTGGTTTTTAAGTTTCCAGCTATTAAATTTGCCAATATTCATAAGAAAATTGGCCCAACTATTATAAGACCATTTACTCCACTTTGTCTGGGACAGCCCCATTTATACTAATTGTCTGAATACGATTACTAATGTAGCTCACAATAAAACACTCAGAGGCACATTAGGGATGTAGGGTGGGTTGTTAGATCTGAGAAGAATCATTTCCATGGTGCTTCATAGAATGTAGATGTCTGAAATTAGCAATCCTATAAGGGGAGGGGATTCTTGTTCTCTCTCCCCCCTCCCCCTCCCTCCCTCCCTTCCTCCCTACACACACACACACACACACACACACCCCTTCTCTCCCTCCCTCCCTTCCTCTCTCGAAGTGTGTGTTTATCTGTATCTGTAAGTGTGTTTGGTGGGTGTACATGTTCTGGGGCACATCTGGATGCCATAAGACAACTTTTAGAGTCAGTTGTCTGCTTCCACCATGTGGGTCCTGGAGATTGAACTCAAGTTATGAGGCTTGGTGGCAGGTGCCTTTATCCACTGACACATCTACCAGCCCCTAAATGTTGTTTAGCCCTTGGCTTTCTAGAATATCCTGAAGTTACATGCTTTCCTTTTCTAATACTCTGCAGGGAAACTAAAGAGAGTGCTTCACGGTTGCCCTGAGTTTTTCACCATGCGTCAGCGGGACATTGACAGTGTTGTGAAGGTCCTCAAGGAGAAGTGCTTGTTCACAGTACAGCAAATCACGGAGCTTTTGAACAGATGCCCACGTGTTTTTCAGGCGGACCCCAGTGAACTAGAATACAAATTCCAGGTGAGAATAAGTGATTAGGCTGGAGATGGCAGATTTTTCAGGTTTTAAGTTGAGTAAGGTCAGCTGTGTGGACAAGAAGCCTCTGAGTAGGGCTAAAAGCTGCTGTTCTAGAATAACACAGCTCAGTTCTTTTCTCCCCTCCAAAGCAAACTTGTCTTCTGCTTTACTGCCTTGACAGTGAGTGACCTGACCCCATTCCAGGTCCAGGGAGGTACTCTGAAATAACTCATTTTGAGAAAGCTAAAACTTGATGACCCTTAGCATGTCTTTGTGTGGGGATTTGGAAGATGTGACAGTTGTCCTAATAGTTTAGTAACAGATGTGACAGATAGGTCAAAAGCACTTGTGCAGCTGGGCAGGGTGGCACACTCCTTTAATCTTAGCTCAGGAGGCAGAAGCAGGTGGATCTCTGAGCTTGAGGCCAGCTGGTCTACATAGTGAGTTCCAGGACGACCAGGGCAATGTAGAGACCCTGTCTCAAAAAACAGAACAAGCAAGCAAACAAAAACACTTGTGCCAGCATGAGGACCTGAGTTCAGATCCCTAGAACCCATGTAAGAACTGGATTTATGCCTTAGCACCCCTATGGGGAGTTGGGAGGTAGAGACAGGAGGATTCCTAGAGGCTTGTGAACCAGCTAGGCTGGTCTTTGACCTTCACAAGCATTCTGTGACATACTCAAATAACTGTGCACACAAACTGTGTATTCACACATTTTTAAATTCCTAGGTATCTTATGATTTCTTTAGGTTGGGTTTTTCTACACATGATTTTTGTTCCCCTGTTTAAAGAAAAACATATCCCTTTACACCGCTTTGTTTTCTGCTGCATTTTTCTCAGCATGAATTTGGAAATGCTTTGAAAACTGTCAGACTTCTCACAAGTGTTGGTATTAGAGAGGGCTATTCTCCCATTACTAATTGGGCAATTCTTTTCTAATGTTTTGGACTAAAGTTTGTTTTGAATTGGAATATAAACTTTAGGGTTCTCTACATAGATTCCTAAACATGTTTGTATCTTCCAGTATGCATATTTTAGGATGGGACTTAAGCATCTGGACATAGTCAGGACTGATTTCTTACAGTATTCATTAACCAAGATCAAACAGAGACACATATACCTGGAACGCCTTGGACGGTATCAAACCCCTGATAAGAAGGGGCAGACGCAGATCCCCAATCCTTTACTAATGGACATTCTCAGAGTTTCAGAAGCTGAGTTTTTAGTCAGGACAGCGTGTTCCTCTGCTGAGGAGTTTGAGGTTTTTAAAAAGCTCTTGGATCGAGAAGAAGAGGAATCTGAGAGCCATGCATCTGAGGAGGAAGAGGAGGAAGAGGAAGAGGAAGAGGAAGAGGACGAAGAGCAGCTGTGATGAGGACTGAGACAAAAAGGGTCCAGGGATGCCAGAGATCATTCCTGTTATTCTCAAAGCTTCGGGCGATTACCCGGATCTTCTCAAGCATTTTTCATACTAACACTGGTCATTTGGTGAAAAAAAACTGTTATGATCCACTGGATCACATCAAACCAGATAGGAGATGCTTTGTTGTGATCTGTTGGGTTCTGTGGGAGGCCTACTGCATCCTAAATAAAGGACTCAGCTGTTAAAATCCAGGGGATGCAACTCATCCAACTTTGGTGTCTTTTTCTCTGTTGAAATATGTTGGTGTTAATTCCAAAACAACGTAGAGAAAGCTTTCCAGCTCAACGGCCACTTTGTATTTCCTTGTAGTAGTAAATATAAAATCATGAGAATGTAACATGAGGGTATTATGTCATAGCACTTTATTTTATGAAAACAAGTAGGTTTTCCACAAAATAGTCATGTTTTTAATCCGACATCATTTCACGGCCCTCTAATGTGTTCAGTGTACAGCGAGTGAAAGGCATTGGTTAGTACTATGTTCCTTAGTTTCGCAGTCTTCTCATCTGTGAGCTGCTGACCCTTCCTGCTTGGGCAAGTTGGCCTTCATGTGGGTTCCCGGCTAGTAGTATCTTTGGCTTTTTAGCCTGGGCTGCGGAGTGAGCTCAGAACCAGCACTTCAGGGGCGGTAGGTGGTCTTAGGTGACATCCCTTCTGCCTTCTGTATGATAGATGGAGCAGAGCACAAGCCCCAGGTCTGATTTTGGTTTGTTCTAGGAAGCTTTCAGATACCCTGGCATGGATATCATGGGGGGATGATAGTGAGTGTCTTGGAGTGATGTAAAGTATGGGGACTGGGATGAGGTGAGCTCTGAGGAGAGGCCTGGTTTGATGGAGCTATAAGGCCTCCTAGAAAGTTGTCTGTGGTCCTTCCTCAGGAAACTGCACAGGGTTAGTGATGCAGAAAGCTTTTTGATGGGACAGCCAAAATCAGATATGCTTGGTAGTATTTTTTTCCTACTTGGTGACATTTAATAGTCATGTGAAACCCCTATGTGTTTCCTATATAGACAGAATCCAACGCATAGATGGGGATGACCCTGATCCTCAAGACATCTGATGATCTTTGGAGATGTTTTTTGTGTGTCATGGCCCTGGGATCTTGTGGGTAGAAGCCAGGGATGCTGTAAAATACCCTACATTGCACTGCATATGAATGATCAGGTCCACAAAGCAGTGTCAAAGCTGAGAAATTGCTCCAAGACCTGGCCCAGTAATGTGACCATAACAAATTGGGATTGTAAATGGACTCAACGATTTATTTCTGTCTAAAGTAGAGATCTTGCTGGATCTGAGGTGTATTTTGTGAGGAATCCGCACCAAGGTGTGGAGGCTTTGGACTCCCCTGGAGCCTGACTGCAAAGAGGAGGGTATTCACAAAGAAAAGCAGTTACTCCAAGATTCCCATATAATCAGAGCTCCCACTATGGCAGGTATGTGAGGCAGGTTAACTCCTGCCTGGCAAGGTTGTGTCTTTACCTGTTGGACTCTCCACACAAAGCAAGACAGCAAGCCGTCATGTCTACCACTAACAGCCCATGGGCAGTGGAGAAGGTGAATGCCTTCTAGCTGTTCTTGGCCATGGACAAAACTATTTGAGAACAGTGATGCTCATTCTTGGCTGCCTACTTTTCCACTTTGTGGCATCGAAGTGACCTTCACTTTCCCTGAATGTAGGATATTTGGTCTTGGGCTCCATCAGAGCCGAATAGAACCCCAACCCTGAGCTTAATTAGGTGTCTGCTCATCCCGTATTTTTGACTAGCAAATGGTGAGCCCAACAACTCATGGTTGCTCCTTCATTTGGACACAAAAAAATAAACCTTTACACCTCGTAAGTTTTCTGATTCCATTGTGCCATTTCCCAAGTGGACAGTAATTGTTTTGAAGGGCATAAATCTGCTTAAGAAAGGTGTGTGAGAAAGCAGAAGCAGCGTGTTTGGAATGATACACACTTTTTCCTCAGCACCAGCAAATCTTTCTCCGCTCTGAAGATCCACAGTCAGCATTCAGTAGGCTGGGTCTTGTTTGAAACATAGGCTCCAACAGGAAACAGGAACGTGGCAGCGTCTGCCTGGCGGGTAAGGCTCCTGAGGTCATTCGTATAGTATAAAGGTTTCATCTATGTTTCCAGTGATGTCATTTGATCTTGCTATTCACTGCTAATGCTGTAGCTTATGAGGAGGGATGGTGGCAGGTCTCAGTGTCACATGGAATTTGACATATATGTTTGTGGACCTGGTCTCTGAGCCCTGTCTTTGGCTCTCCAGGCCCCTGGAGATAAGTCAGTGTGTATCTAAGGTACAGTAGTGAGTTTTTGACATGACTGCTCCACCTTCCTGAAAGAGAAAAACAGGCTCAGAAATTTTTAGTGAAAAATAAATGTTATTCTTCAAAGCATGTTTTTGTGAACTGGAGGGCAGGAGGCCTCTGGTCGGGATGTAGTTCTTGGTGCCGGATCTCCAGTCAGGTCAGCTCTGCTCTTGAGGGATCAAGCTGTGGTTGGCTTTTCTGGTTCTGACCTCACTGCAGGAGAAGACAGCTGCTTGGAGCCTTGTTGAGAGTGGAGTGGAAAGCGGAGGCTGTGTGAAGTGTGTTCGTCTTGGTAGGCCACACCATCTGCTTGAGGTACAGATCACAGGAAGCCTTGGACACTGTCTCCTGGAGCCTGCCTGCCCTGTGCCTCTAAGTGTTCCCTTCGGATTTGAACATAGCAGCTCCTGCTGCTCCCCTGTGCTGTATGCATATCTTAGGTTTCTGAGGATCCTGATTGCTTTTCTTCTATGAAGGTTCAGGGGTCTTCATGCCTTGATGGCGATTTGTCATTCAGGAGATGTCTTTCTCTACAGAAGACTAAGGTCTGGATCATCTCACAAACCAGGTACCTGCCAACTATGGCCTACTGCCCGTTTTTGTGAATGAAGATTTATTGGAATACAGCCATGCTATCTACATCTGTGACCATGTTGGCAGTACAGTAGCAGAACTGGGTGGGTGCCAGAGAGGTCATTTCATCTGAAAGCCCAAAATACTGCCTGAGCATTTGTCTGCCCTGCCAACCCCTGAGTTGTAGACCAAATGTCCAAACCCTGTTGTAGTAGTAATCAGCATTTCTTCTTTAGGTCAGTATACATGAGGGGAGCAGGGTAGAGCTCATCTGTCTCCACATGGCCCTTCTTTCATCTCTTGTGAAAGCCGAGCCCTTTCTTCTCCATGTTTTGAGGGTTCAGGGGACACTTCTCCGACCCTAGAATCTGGGGGTGGGTTTCTGAGCACAGAGAAGCATCACTGACTGAGAGCCTGCTAACCCAGGTATCTGCACACTCACTACTCACAGAGGTCCTGGCAGAAACCAGCAGCTGGGTTAAGAGTATAGGTGCTCCAGTGCTCCCCCTGCAGGAGTCCTTGGGTGTGCGGGTCTGGCTGTCTCTCTTTTAGAAATCTGAGCACAGAGATCTTAGAGAAGACCAGCTACAGTCAGGAACTTGTCTCATTTTTAAGTTTTGGACCTCATCTTCCTGGGTTTTGGAAATTCTTGAGGCGGGCAGTGTTCCTAGGACATGCTGACCATTTTGAAGGAAGAGCAGCAAACTGAGACACATTCCTCTTTATACCCACTGTCTTTCTCTGGAGGCCCCAGGTACTGTCCCCCAGGGGACCTGTATTCAAACTTGCATCGCCAGAATTCCAGCTGGCCGTGATGCAGAGGGATGGAAGTGAGAACATACGCACCTCTATGGGGACACCTGGGCTCAGCCTGTGATTTAAATTTGAATCAACAGGCTGCTGGTCCTCTGCTGCCTGCCTTTTGGTGATGGCACTGGGTCTTTTTCCCAGGGCAGCCTTGAATGGTAAGTTTTGATGTTTTTCTTGAGTGTGTGTGTGTGTGTGTGTGTGTGTGTGTGTGTGTGTGTGTATGTATGTGTGTGTGTTTTCCCTGTTGCTCTGAAAATAAGTGTTCTATAAGCCAGTATGTGGTAAGTAGCTGAGGAGTATTCATTTTTATAAACATGGATTTTCTGGGTGAGTTCATAAAAGAGATGCATCAATATCTCATGTGACTTATTGCCATACAAATATTTTAAAACCAAATAATTGGTGGACTCTTGATCTTTGTGGGGTTAAGTTGCTCACAAGTGTTGCAGGGTGTTTTGTGTGTGCATTCTTGGAGGCTGAGGTGAGATGTCGATGCTGTTGAGTGGACTGGATTTGAGTGTGGTCAGCTGCTCTTCAGGCAAGGTTTTCCCATCTGAAACGGTGAAGCTGCAAAGGCCCTGCTGCTTGGGCCTGTCTGAGAGCCTGCTGCTCTGATGCCCTGATCTAGCCATGCTGATGTCATATCTGTGAGCACTTTTTCTTAGGGTGAGCTTTGCCTGGAGTTCCTTTGCTTTGGGTTGTTCTTAGGCCGTTGGGTGATAGTTCTCCTTCATGTCCTCTACTGTAGAAGAAAAAGTGACTCCTGAAGGGGCTGGTTTCCAGATGTGCCTCTCTCCCACCTCTGGAAAGATGAACGGTTCTGGCTTTCCCAACCAAAACTGTCTTGGGCCAGCCAGTCTGTCATTCCCAATTGATGTCAGGCCAATAAGAAGTCACTGTGGGCTGAGTTCAGGCTGTACAGGGGTTTCTGCAGAGTAACCCCTTATTTTCCAGACTGTTGTGGAAAAAAATCCAATGCCCTTTAACCTCTCATAGTTTATACATGGGGAGGTGGGTGGAGCATGCCGGATCAAACGGGCAAAGTTGCTTTGATTTCAGGGTTATTAGTGTTTAGAATTCCAGGATCCACTGCAACTCTCCCAGGGAGAGGCTGTATTTAGGATCACCTGGATGTTACATGGCAAGGCTCCCACCCTGTTCTACCACTAGAATGCCATTCACAGGGCGTGGGGGTACTTCCTTAGGTCCTTCCCAGCACCCCAGGGTTGTGTGGCATCCTTGATCCTTCTACCACCCAAGCCCACTGCCCTGAAGGGGCCAGTGGTTCTTATGCCTTGCCTCACTGTAACTGGTCTGCAGAGAGAGAGAGAGAGAGAGAGAGAGAGAGAGAGAGAGAGAGAGAGAGAGAGAGAAAGTCCCTCCCCATAAAGTCTCATTTCCACCTGTAAGCAGATTCATATGCAAGCAGACCAGGTTATGTCTATAGGGAGGCTATAGTCAGGGGATTCTGGAACCTTCCTGGTTGGGTCTGTAATAGCACAGTGCTGAATCTGCCATCAGTGTCTGATGAAGAACCTCAGTGCTCAAGGTGCTGGGTATGTTGGTGTCTCCAGTTCTCAACAGATCTTGGTTTGGAGGAGTGTGTGCTTAAGATTTCTTCAGTGTTTGACTGTTACTTTGTTTCCTGAAATAATTAAGAAAACCAGTTTAGTGAGAAAGAACCCTACCTCTGTCAGCCTTATCTGTTCCTCACATATAACCCAGGCAAGCCCACACAGACTGACAGGGAGTCTGGACTTGCAGCCTGGCGGCTGTACATTACCAGCTGAAGGTGGTAGTTGTGGACTGAGCAGACAGTAACCTGGCATTGTGGGAAGAGTGTGGAAGGAAGCGAACAAGAGCTGCCCTGGGAGATTGTGACATACTTAGGTCAAGCAGCACTCCTGATGACTGCACACCGCAGCCTTTCCTAAAATTTAGTCACGCAAAGCAAGGATATGTGGCTTCGACTGGTCCATGGAGAACATTCCTGAAGGTGGATTCTCATTGTCAGAACATAATGTCCTAAGTATAACTTTCAGTAAGATCCTAAACAGCAATGATTCCTGTGACTACCTTGAACTGGGGGAAAGCCCGGGTGTGAGATGAAATGTAAAAAGATGTTCTAAACTTAGAGTTACACACTTGGGCCTGTCAGTAACAGCCTGCGCTTTCCCATCACAGCCCCGATTCTCAGTGCAGGACCGGAGTGACCACCTCCAAGCACAGCTGGGCCTGTCTGTGCACCCACATGTGCGTATGTGGGCATTAGTTTCTGAGCAGAGTACAGCCACACACGAGCTGCAGTTTCGGGCAAGCAGCCTGGCTTGATCCAACCCTGTCACTTCCTGACCCATCCACCCACAGAGCTGCAGGCAAGACAGTGTGGCCCCAGGATATACCTGTTTGGGGTTTCCTGAGGCTGGTGCTCTCACAGCGCTCTTTAAAGCAGATGTCCTGGTGAACTTTGTAGACTTTCTTGTACCTGTTGTCAAAAGAAAACTCTGTGAAGCTAGGCCCGGGGCAGAGAGGTGTCTAAGTGTTTCATCTAGCTGTGTATGGACAGAGGGAGAGACCACTATTTTCCTTTTTTTTGGTTTTTCGAGATAGGGTTTCTCTGTGTAGCTTTGCATCTTTTCTGGATCTCGCTCTATAGACCAGGCTAGCCTTGAACTCACAAAGGTCCACCTGGCTCTGCCTCCTGAGTGCTGGGATTAAAGGCGTGTGCCACCACCACCCGGCCACTATTTTCTTAATACATGTTACTGGGGGCAAAGTCTAACATCAAGGTCCAGGGACTTAAAAATTAATTTTACTGAGTACAGCATACATAAAAAGGTATTCATTTCAGGGTCCCTTTTCATGAATGCTGACAGAATCATGGTGTTGAAAGGCATCACTGAAATTTCAATGGCAGGACATTGCTGGGGGCAGGCCACTTGTCCTGAGGCCTCAGAAGGTTTGACTCCATATGCTAGTTAGTGTTTTTTGTTGTTGTTTGTTTGTTTGTTGGTCAGCTTGACACAAGATAAAGTTGTCTGGGAAGAGGGAACTTTAACTGAGGAAACGCTTCTATCAGACTGGTCTATAGTCTGACAATATGTGAGACCCTTTTCTTGATCAATGATTGATGTGGAAGGGTCCAGACAATGTGGATAGTATAACCCTTGGGCAGGTGGTCCTGGTGGTATAGGAAAGCATGCTGAATGAGCCATAGGGAGCAAGTCAATAAGCAGTGTTCCTCCTGGTCTCTGCTTTAGTTCCTGACTCCATGTTTCTGTCCTGCTTGTGTTCCTGCCTTGACTTTCCCTGTTAGTACACTGTAAAGTATAAGGTCAGCACTTTCCTCCCCAAGTTGCTTTAGGTTATGTTCTTTGTCACAGCAGCAGAAAGCAAATTAGGACACCCAACTCCTCTGTTTTATGAATGTTTCAAGAACATGGTCATGAAGTCTGGCACTGTAAGCCTCAGAGGCAGGCAGCATGGACCAGGAGGCCTGATGAAGCCTGCCCATCCCATTTTTTAATCAGACTGTGCTAGCAAGCCTCTTTAGCTTCCAAGTTTCATGTATAGTGGGATATACTTATAGATCTCATACCATTCAGTAGGAATGGGATCTATGTGTTTGGGCCTGTTAGAATTTCCGTGTCTGGCCGGGCGGTGGTGGCGCACGCCTTTAGTCCCAGCACTCGGGAGGCAGAGCCAGGCGGATCTCTGTGAGTTCGAGGCCAGCCTGGGCTACCAAGTGAGTTCCAGGAGAGGCACAAAGCTACACAGAGAAACCCTGTCTCGAAAAACCAAAAAAAAAAAAAAAAAAAAAAAAAAAAGAATTTCCGTGTCTGATCCATTGAAAAGAAACCAGGGATCTGGTACAAAAGCTTTTGCTTACATTAGTTTGGGAGGACACTTTGGAGGACTTCTGGCTTTGAAGGAATAGAGGATCTGGGATTAACTTTCAGCTTCAACTACCAGAGAACTGGAGGAGATAGAGGGAGTAACTACTTCCAGAACCTAGAAAATAGCCCAAAGAAAAACTGGATGCCCTGAGAAGAGATCAACCTGAGAGAATACTGCCATTCATTCCGGAGCACTTGTTGAGAGGAGGCAGTGGTCACAGTGTTGAGGATGCCTGCTGGGTTGGAGAGGCAGAGGCAGCTGGAGCTTGTGGGGGAGTGTTCTGGAGTGGAGAGGGCTCCATGGGGGGCAGTCTGGAAATCTGTGATGAGAGTCGAGCTGTGCACACACAGGGCTAGAGTCCTGAGCAGCTAGGCTAGACCTGAACCAAGACTGGTAAGATCTCATTTGACTCCAGGAAGGCGGTGCCACAGAAGGGGTGAAATTAGCCCTAGATGAAGTCTTCTCTAAATCCATCCTAAATCCTCAAAGGGAACAAACTGTAATCAAAGCCTGCCTTGCAGAAAACAAAACAACAAAAATACCTTTCTTGAATTCAAATAAATCCACCATCCAGTAATATGAAATTTATATTGTTTAGCATCTGATAAATTATGACATTCAAAGAGCCATAAGAACCAAAAATCAAAAATGCCCCCAAACAAATACAAAAGCTGCATATGATATACAACCTGTAGAAAAATAACTGACTAGAAAACAATTCGGAAACGAGAGGAAAACCTTTAAAGTATCTGCTATCTGTTTGTCTCATATTGGAGAGATGGCTCAGCAGTTAAGAGCACTGGTTGCTCTTCCAGAGGTCCTGAGTTCAATTCCCAGCAACCACATGGTGGCTCACAACCATCTGTTTGTCCCACATGTTCAGCAAGTAAAGGGGAATATCAGCAAAATGAAGGGAGGAATGGCTGATCAAAGAAAGAATTAAACAGAACTGCAGCAATGATACAACACAGTATCTGATCTGGGGCTGTTGCTCAGAGGCACAGACTTGCCGAGCAGCCTTTTAAGACTGAAAAAAATGACGACAAAACCCCAAAAGCTAACCAAACAACCATCAACAAGTACCTGAAATTGAATCTGTTGAACTGTATTAATAATAAACTAGATGATGAAAAAGAAAAGATATGTGGCATTGAACACACAGCAATACAAACTCCCCAACAGGAAGCATAGATACATTTGCATATACACACCATTTACGGTGCTTTAAAACAACAAAAAGACCTTTAGTGACCCGGGGGACAATATTAGTCAAATATATTCATAATTGAGCTCTAGCAGGAGAGAAGAGAAATGGAGGGACAAAGAAGAGATGAACAATGGCCCAGATTTGACAAAAGCTAAAACCCCAGAAATGCAAGATTAACAGATTCCAGAGAGGGCCGGTGCTGGAGGTGCACACCTTTAATCCCAGCACTCAGGAGGCAGAGGCAGGCGGATCTCTGTGAGTTTGAGGCCAGCCTGGTCTACATTATGGAGTTCCAGGACAGGCAGGACTACAAAGAGAGACTCTACCTCAAAATAAATAAGTAATAAATATTTCAGGGAATAAAAAACGGTATCCAAACCAAAACACACGGTTGAGTTGGCCAGAAACAGCAACAAAGAGGAAATAAAAAAAGGAGCCACAGGGGTGGAGAGGACAAAGGGGCGGTGACAGGGCCAATCTTGTCAACTGGATGTCACCGAGACGCACATCCTTGGTTGTGTCTGAGGGTGTTTGCCGACAGCACTACGAGAAGGCTGCCGTGATGTGGATGGCACCATCCCCCAGACTGGGGGCCTGCCCAAGTATGCGCTGCCATGCCATGACTTCACCTTGACCTCCACCATCATGGACTGAAACCTCTAACCATGAGGCAAACAGACCCTTCCTTTACCTTGTTTATGCCAAGTATGTTGTCACAGAGAGAATTCTAACCTGAAGTGCTGAAACGAGAATTGTAACTGTCAACCAGTCATCCTTTACAAATAGTTATGCCCCAAGTGAAGCTTACACAAAACCCTTTCCAGACAATTGAGAGCAGAGAACCGTGGACTCTTAGATCATACAAAGGAATGATGCGGGTTGGAAAAGCAAGACCTTCAGCATTGGATAATGACAAGCGGCTGGCAGCGCTGTGACATTTACTGCTGTAAATGGAAAGAAGTCTGATGGTGACTCAGGTGAGGAGGTAGAAGCCTCCTGTAACTGTATCCAAGTAACTCAAGGTAAACGGAGACAAACTGCAGATGTGTATTGTAAATCCTAGCGTGACTACTGGACAAAACAAAACAAATATAATCTATGCGCCAGTAATCCAAAATGAGCCAGAAAAGAGGAAAAAGCAGTAAGGATTGGATGGAACAAATAGAAATCAATATGTGATTTAAACCCAGCCACACCACGCCCATTATGTTCATTGTGAAACGATCTAAACACTGTAATAAGACAGGTCAGACTGAATATAACCAAGACCCTCCTATGTGTTAGCTACAGGGGAGCCTCTTCAAAGATGCGGATAGGAACGGGATAGAAAATTTGGTGAGTGAAGGACTCTCCTCACACGGCAGTGGGGCATCTAACACAGAGGCAGGCTCTGGTATAACCACAATAGCTGGAAGCCAGAGGATGATGGTGCAGCTACCATCAGATCGCCGTCGTGGGCCCAGGGGGAATGGTGGTCATAGCTGCTTCCCCACCCATACAGCTCAGGACCTTGTACCTCTTCCCTCCTGACTAAGCCTGCCTTTGCATCAAGCTTGGGCAAGCTTTCTGCCATTTCCCCTCCATTCTTTCATCCTCTTCCTTCGAGGAGCATCCAGAGTGGCTTGAACACTGTGGTCACACATCACGCAGAGCCCTTCAGGATCTCCACGATTCATGGAGAATAACACCACAGTCCATCTGAGGTTCTCCCAGATCCCAGGGACTCTCCTTTCTTCTCTCACTCATACTCTGCTCTGTTGGCCTCTGCTGTTCCTCAGACATATTGGGCACAGCCCGATGCAGGACTTTGTAACACTGTAACAATGTGTGGAACATTCTCTGATATCCCCAGCTCCTCCATTTCTGTTCAGTGTCCCTCTCTCATGAAGCCTACTCCTGTCCCCTCCATTCCTGACTCTCCTCACCTTAGGCTTTCATCTCTCCTTTCTTTCCTGGGAACTCCCTGATTTCTTGTACAGTGTAGCAAGTGTGCTTTTGCTATGGCCGTCCTTATCTAGAGCACAAGCGCCTGGTCCCTGAGTGCCTGGAACGACCAGGCTCTCAGACACAGTGACCCAGAGCCGTCGCATGCTATAGCAAGGAGGGTATCAAGAGATGAGACAAGCAGTCTTTTCTCCTAGTCCAGACGGAGAATCTGAGGCAATGGGGATTTGCCCACCGCCACATCACGCTGGGTTAATAGTAGAGCTGGGACTGGGGTTCTCATGTGCTCTTTGATTTCTGGGCTTTAAGGGAAGGAGGAGAGTCAGGTCCTGGAACTGTGTGAAGGCTTCCATGCATAGTAGTCAACCTGTGTCCTCTTCAGTCAGTTCTTGAGCTTCATGGGCTGGGCAAATAGTTTAGACAGAAGTGGTCGAAGCCAGTGTCTGCAGTCTCCGTCCCTACTGGGGGAATAAGGACACAACACCAGGGCACAAAGGCAGAGGCAGAGCTGACTTACACATGGTGGCAGACATCGCCTTCCCAGACAGGAAACGACTTCGTCTCAGAGAACAGCCGTGTGCAGGGACGAGGCACCTTTTCACAGGCTATGGCACAAAGGAGAAAGAAAGGCCAGCTCTTAGGAGGAGGCCGTTTCTGCCTCCCAAGAGAGACCTTTGCCCGAGGATGAGCCCTGCAGCCTGTGTCAGCCTGGGGATCTGTGCCAGCTACTTTCTGGCTTGGGGCTTTGCTTCAGGGTGCTCAGTATCTGCAGCCTAGTTTTCCTTAAGGCTCCTATGGCCTCAGGATTATTTTGTGTCTTTGTGGGAGCTTCCAGATGTACTCAGTCCACATGTGTTCCCTCTCATCATCAATCTGGCTCCTGCAATCGCCGCCCTTGTCCCTGACTTCCTAGTCTCTGCTCTGGGCACTTCCTTCCATCCCGTGCTTTGAGCAGCCCTCTGCCCCTTGTAGTTCATGGTCCATCTCTGAGGCCCCACATACACCATCCTTCCTACCTGGGCTCTTTGTTATCTCACAGACTGGAAGCCCTTAGGGAAAGCCCCAGGGCCAAGTCCCAGGTCATTGTGATGGTTGCCCTGAGGCCAGTAGCCAGCTCTGACTTACCGAGCTCACAGTGTCTGCCTTTGAACCCAGGCTTGCAGTCACAGCTGTGGGTAGTGGCACCTGGCACACAGGTGCCTCCATTCTGACAGGCATCTTCTGAACAGCTACCAGGGGCGCCTGGGAACAGGAAGGCGATGTTAGCTTCAGGGCCCAGGGAGGCCTGCCAGCTCTGCAGACTGTCTCCTGATGATCTGGCCCACTACAAGGACAACTGTCATTAGCATTCTTGGTTTCCCGTTGTCCCATCTTTGTCTAATGAGAACCCTTTCAGGTTAAGAACACAGTCCTGCCGACTCTTCTGTTTTATACAGTGTATGCAGGGCTTACTCTATATCCTGGCTTGGTCTTTGAATTGCCATTTCCCCACGTTCATGGAAACATGTCTGGAGCCGACAGTCTGCCTGAGCTGTCCTGCCTAAGGCCTTTCTAGGGAACAAAAACAGGATACTAGGCTTTAAAAAACTAAATGCTTGTAATCCCACTTGGGAAACTGAGGCAGGAGGATCACAAGTTAGAGGCCAGCCTGGGATGTATAGCGAAACCCTGTGTGAAGTTATGGAATTTATACCAATTTATACCAACATACCAATATGTTCAAAGATAAAAACAAAGGGGGGTGTTAACTTCTTAGCCTCGTGTTTTTTTTCTCCACACTTGAAACCCCACGGCATGAGTGGGACCATTCTCTACAGCACACGTGGCATGATTTCAGACAGCACCAGAGCCACTGCTGACACAGGACGAAGCAGACGCCACAGCAAACAGCCCCATGACCTCCCATTTCCAGCCTCTGCCGCTGACTTGTGTGTTTGCTTGTTTATAAGTATTTTTTCTAAAGTCAAAATTATCAAACAAGATAGATAGAAACCATCCATTTCCATTCCCCACGCCTGCTCTTCCCTCCCTCAGGTAACTCACCATCTTTATTAGTTTGATTTATTTTTAAACATAAGAAAAATATGTTCCCATTTCCCTTCCCATTTTTCCACTTCTTAAAAGAAGCCTTTATTTTGAACTTTTATAGATCATAAAACATTACATTCATTGGTTTCTAGCATATTCACTGATACGCATCCATTACTACTGTCAATTTTTATTTATTCTTAAAATTTTACAAGATTTTATTTTGCATGTATCAGTGTTTTGCCTGCATGTAAGTGTATGTACTACATTCATGCAGTGCCTGCAGAGATCAGAAGAGGTCACTGGGTATCCTGGGACAGATGAGATGGTTGTTAACTGCTGTGTGGGTGCTGGGAACCTAACCTGGGTCCTTTGTAAGAGCAGCAAGTGATCTCAACCACTGAGCCATCTCTTCAGCTCCCAGAGTCAATTTTTAAAAAGTCACTTTAAAAAAAAAGTCACTACTTCTTGCTTATTTTTTGCATCTATGTGTGTGAACACCTATGCCATGGCACATATGTGGAGGTCAGTGGACTTGTGTAAGTCAGCTCTCCCCACCACGTGTGTTCTGGAGACAGAACTTAAGCTGGGCAGCAAGTGACTTTACCCACTGAGATATCCCAGCAGCCCCCCAGAATCAATTTTTGAATACTTTAATTACTTCTTTTTTGTTTGTTTGTTTTTGTTTTTTCTTTTACTGAGGTTTTTTTTCCCTCTAAGATTTATTTATTTATGTATGTGAGTGCTCTGTCTGCATGTACAAGTTTATGCCAGAAGAGAAATCAGATCCCACTTTAAATGGTTGTGAGCCACCATGTGGTTGCTGGGAATTGAACTCAGGACCTCTGGAAGAACATCAGGTGCTCTTAACCTCTGAGCCATCTCTCCAGCCCTACTTTAATCACTTCTAAAAGAAACCTCATACTCTTTAGCTGGCTTCCCTATATCTCCATCTCTGTCCTGAGGAGCCACCAAGTACTTCCCATCACCATAGATAGCCGTATTTTAGACCTTCATGAAAAGGAATCTTCTTACACATGGCCTGTTGTGCCTGGATTCTTTCATGTAGTATACCATTTCAAGTTCCTCCATGTAACAGAGTTTTATTTTTGTTTAGGATTGAATGACATTATTGGGTAGACATGTCACAGTCTATTATCAGTTGGCAGGCTTGGCTATTTTTCTTTTGGTCATTACTAATGAAGATTCAAGCTGGGTGGTAGCGTACGCCTTTAATCCCAGCACTCGGGAGGCAGAGCCAGGCAGATCTCTGTGAGTTCAAGGCCAGCCTGGTCTACAGAGCGAGATCCAGGATAGGCTCCAAAGCTACATAGAGAAATTCTGTCTTGAAAAAACCAACCAAACAAACAACCAACAACTAATGAAGATTCCATGAATAATCATATGTAAGACTTGCATTGACACATGCTTTAATTTTTCTTGGCTATGCCCCTAATAGTAGAATTTCAGGGTCACATGGTAACTCTTGTTTTACTTTGAGGAACTACTGGTCTGTCCTCACCCCAAGCAGCTTTATATTCCCAGCGGTGGCCTCAGGGCTGATTTCTCCACATCTCAGCATTGCTTATTATTATCTGACTTTAAAAAAAAATCCGAGCCATCCTTGTGGTATGAGGTAGCATCTCAATGTGGTTTTGGTTTTCTGTTCCCTGATAAATGATCGTGTCAAGGATTCTTTTTACTTGCTTGTTGGTAAGTTGTGTATCTTCCTTGGAGAAATATCTGTTCAGATCTTTTGCCTGTTTTTAAGTTGAGTTATTTGCCTTTTCATTTAAAAGAATTCTTTGCAAATTTAGATACAAGTTATATGGTTTGAAATATTTATTCCCATTCCTTGGGTTTCTTTTTTGGTTTTTCGGTTTGCCTCCTGAGTGCTGGGATTAAAGGCATGCGCCACTGCTGCCTGGCTTCCTTGGGTTTCTTAATGTGTCCTTTGAATTCAGAAGTTCTGAATTTTGATGAAACCCCATTAACCATTTTTTTTTTCTTTTGTTGCTCATACTTTTGGTGGCGTATCTAAAAACCCTCTTCTAAACCTAAGGTCTTATGTTTCCTTCAGAGTTTTTAGCTCCGAACACTTAGGGCTGTCCTGTGTTAATGTGGGTGTGAGGTTTATGTGTGAGGTAGCAGTCAGCTTTATCCTTTGTGTGTGGACATCCCGTGTCCCGTCACTGCTTGTTGAGAAGACTGTCTTTTGCTCATGTGCAAGCTCCCCTTCTCAGAATCAGTTTATGATAGACATGTGGGTTTATTTCTAGACTCTTTATTCTGGCCCATACATTTACATGTCTGTCCTTAAGCAGTGTCACTCTTGACTTACAGCATGTTTTGACACATCAACCCCATCCTCCATGCATGGGTCAGCCAGGACTGTGGAGACCATGGCTGACACATGTCATTTGTGGGCTGAATCTGCAGTTGATAGAGACTTAGGAAGATTAATAGGAGCTACCCACTATAGCCTGATACTGTATAGCCAACACCACTAAACACACACACACACACACATACACACACACACACACACACAAACCACAAACACATACACATACACACATACAAACCACACAAATACACATACACACACATAAACCACAACCACATACACACATACAAACCACAAACACACATAAACACACACATGCACGCACAAACACATACATACACATACACAAACCACATGCACACACATAAACACATACATACATACACACAAAACACACACAAACCACATACACACACACAAACACACATATAAACCATAAACACACACACACACACACACACACACACACACACACACACACACACGCACGCCTTTTTGAATCAGGTGGTGAATGGGTGTGGTTGCGCCCTGTGGCAGGGCATTGTGCTTTTGTTCCCCATGGGTGAATTATACAGCAGATCATTCAAGTCTTGTCCTTGTCTGCTGTTTGGGGACGGTACCTGCCTGTCCTTCTGGTGGAAGCCAGACTACTGGTATAGGGGGATAAACCAGAATAGTCTAGAAACCCTGCTGGGGTGAGGAGTTGGGGAAAACGGATAATGCTGAGGGTTAGCACCTGCCCTTCCACTCCTGCCCTTGAAGTCCATCCACCCCATGCTGGTGTGGGAACCTGCCTCCTCTGTGTAGATTCTTCCTGGGATCTGAAGGTTCTTCCCTGACCTGGAAAGTTGCTTAGTGAGGAAACACCCTTTGTGGGCATTAACTGTGCTTTAGGGATTCCTGGGGGCCTTTTGGGGGTACTCTTTTATGTGAGAAATAAAAGTCCAGCTCCTCCAGGGAAAAGGATCAGATGACCTTCAAGGAAACAAGAACAAGACTGGACACCAGATGACACTGGAGAAAGGATCCTCAAACCTGGCATATTATACCCAGCTACGGTTTCCTTTACAAGTGAGGGCTACTAAGATTTTTTTTTAGAGGCACACATGGCCTTTGAAGCTTGGTTTGAGCAAGTACCCTGTGGAACTAGACAAAGCCAACATGCAGAGAACTAAGGACAATTGAAAGAACAATTGAGACTCCTTAGAGGTCAAAGGGGAGTACTGGTCCTGCAGTGTGTAATTCACACTAAGGCCACTGACATTAAACTGAATGAATAGGCTCACAGAAGGGAAGACGTTGGAACAAAAGACACAGCCCAGAATGGACTCATTCAGTGTGTGGACACTTGATTGGCAGTTCAGGTGGCTGAGAGCTGGGATAAAAGTATATGTCTTGTGGAGAACTGTCTCTGTTGTAATGTGTAATAAAATTACTCCTCCTGCCATCCACTCCAAGACTAAGGACTCACAGACACAGAGTGCAGGGTGGAGGTGGGCTGCAAGGAGAGTCCAGAGGGGGAAACCCACAAGGCAAAACTTTCTGCCAGATTTTAGCATGAGCTGGGCTCCAGAATTATCAAACTGATGGAGACAGACAGCATGAGTATGACATGAACCAAAGATCATGATTAATTTTGTACCTGAGGCCATTAAGGATCCTTTTTCTTGTGCTATCACTGAAATTTACCCCACCATAGGGTGACAGAGGCTTTGGGGCCAGTTCTGCAGCCACTTTGGATTTCTCTTGTGATGGAACCCAGGAGACTGAACCCACACCTTCCCTGTTTTGGGCTTTATGAAGGGACACCTAGGACTTGAAGGAGCTGATGTAACACATTACCCAGTGAGTCTCTTTTGTCCACTCATACAGCAGCAGTGTGTCTGCACTCGGAACAAACTATGATAAGGAGTACCTCGATGCTGCAGTGTGCACAACCACCCTCCCAGTGTGCATGGGGTCAAGAGCGGGTACAGGTACCCGCAGGTTGGGGAGAATATCAAATTCAGGGATCAGTGGGCCCTCTGTTTGCAAATGTACCCTCTGATACTGTAAGTGCCCTTACCGTGGACAGGTGTCCTTGGAGGGCAGAATTTTCAGGTGATATTACCTTGAGTTACACTCCCATAAGTACTTGGGTCTTCTCTGGGGCTAGGTGGACACAATCTAAGTCCCTGATGTGACTCGGAAGGAGAAAGGAGCTCTGGGCCCTAAAAAACTCTAATCCACAATCTCTAGAGGGATTAGAGGGAGAACAGAGCAAGGGTCTGACAGCTGAAGAAGCAGGCATCAGTTTGTGCTGCCCGATACTTGCCCAGTGGTGCTGGAAATAGACCCCATGCTATCTATGTGGGGACAACCAGCTGACCAGAACGGTCCAGGCTGAGTAGCCCGACAGGTTGCCAAACTTGGGGGGGGGCATCCTCAAGGCAGGACTTGCTCAGAGTAGCCCGACAGGTTGCCAAACTTGGGGGGGGGGGCATCCTCAAGGCAGGACTTGCTCAGCGGGCACTCTTCACTATTCACCTCGCTGACTTAGTACCTCCTCTATGAAGTGAGGCTGGGGGGCCTGAAGTGGATCCCCAGGGTGGGTGAGGAGCAAAGTGTAAGCGATTACTGAAAGAGGCAGGCAGGACAGGCTAGTCTTTCCAAGACAGATCCTGGGTTGGCCTTGTTCTCTGGCTCCTCTCACTCATGAAGCAGGGGACTGTGTCCTAGATGGGGTGCCCAGCTGCCCCTTGGGCAGAGCCTGTACCTCCTTCCTAACTTCCTACTGTGGTGTTCTCACTACGGCAGCTATGAAGGAGAGCCAGCTCCCACCCCTCCACACAACGACTTACTTTCTGTGTCCTTGCTGCTGTTCTTGGGTAGCTGCAAGGCCAGGTTGACCTGCTCAGGGGCCTCCTCTGTGTTCTTGAGCGGCACCAGAGTGGTGGGTTCTAGGAGAAGCTGAGGGTAACCACATGGCCCTTGCTTCACGCCTCGGCCCACCCCTGCCGGCCCACCCGTGGATCCCACCCGTGGAGGCTGGGCCTCACTCCCACCGCCCCTCTGAAAGACATGTGTTCTACTTTCCTGGAGCTGCTTCCTAAGGGGCCTCATTGTACAGCTGAGGTGTGGGCACTCTCTGCCTCCCAGGGTCAGGTTCTCCTGTCCATTCCCTAAGACCTGCTCCCTGGGCGTGTGTGTGTGTGTGTGTGTGTGTGTGTGTGTGTGTGTGTGTGTGTGCCTTTTCTTCCTTTTTGGGATTTGCAGCAGTCTGGGCTCTTGGCCTCAGCTGCAAGTCATTTCTACAGAGCGTCTCTCTGCCCAAAGGCATTTTCTGTTGGCCCCTTGTCTGCAAGTCTGATGTTCCCACCTCCACATCTCAGCCCGCCCACCAGCAGGCGTTCCCTCTCTCACAGGAGGCTTGGGGTCACCTTTTTGCCACTGTCCCTCTGCTTCCCACCGCCCCTCCACACCCTACTCATGCCCTCTGCGCTCTACCCTCGAACATTTCCAGTCTCCACAGAGTGAGGTTAGGTGCCTGGCCTCTCACAGGCAGCCTCCTGGAGTGCCCCTTACCTGCTGAGCCCTCCCCTTGTGGATGGCAGGCACCCTTCCTGCTACCCTGGAAGTCTAAAGCCTCACACACGGTCAGGATTGAGGCTGCTAGTGGACTCATCAGCTAGTGTGATCTTTTAAACCCAGCTTTTAAGGGCCTCAACATTTTTTATGCCAGGGGCAAGGGCAGTGAGACCACTAGGGTTGACTTCCAAGTCGGTGCCAGGAAGTCTTCAACACTCACGTGATCTCACAGTGACTGATTTGCTGGGCAAGCCCCCAAACCTGGCACTCACTCTTCCTCTTCCATCTACAAGCTCTGAGAACCTGCAGACAGGGTAGGAGGGTCAAGGGTTGAGCACAGCCTAGGAACCCAGGGCAGGGGCTAGCGTGTGTACCTGGGGGGCTGAGTTGGTGTTTCAGGGGCACTGTGGTCATTGAGCAGGCGCAGCTCTGGCAGGCGCACAGGGGCCGGTCTATTTCTGAGCATCCGGAGGTGGTGTCCTCCCTGGTGCCAACGTCTGTCAGTGCCATCCCTGGAGGCTGCAAAAAAGGAAGGAGAAGTAACCACCAACTAGGTTGCCTGGTGTTCCTGTCTCTGCCTCTACTGCAGGGAAGTGGCGGCTCACATCTAGCCCTGCTTTGGCAAGGGGAGGGAGGGGTACATGTTGCCTGAGAAACCTGTGTCACCCATTATATTCTTCCTAAGCAGAGGCCATGCATTTATGTTGCAACAGACACACTGGCCTGGAAGGCCAGCACTCCGTCACACTCCCTGGCAGAGTCCTCATCTGCTAAGCAGATGCCAGGCTGTGGATCACAGCCTTGTGGGTCAGCAGTTTTCCTGATGGGCAGCTTCAGCCAGATCTACAACCAGGCCTTGTTACCGTAGAGTGTCCTTCAAGCTAGGTGACTTCCTTCTCTATCTGGCCCTTCCTGACTCTGATTTGGTTGTAACGACAGGCTCATGGGGAGACCCCACCTGGTTTTCTACATGGCAGGTATGCCTAGAGCCCAGCTGGTAGCCCAGTGGGGCTGAAACTGAGAATTAGCATAGCATAGCAGCACCATATTCACTGTTGTGTTCACAAAGCAGCCTCATGGGCTGGGAAGAGGAAGGAGGAGGGACCTAGGAAGGCTGGCGTTGGAGCCCAACTCTCTTGAGGACCACTGGCCCTGCTCTTAGACCCGCCGTCTGTCCCTGTGTACCCTCTGCTTGTCTTCTCACTGTGTTCAGGACTGCTGAGACTTTTCACACACCTCGTGTGAGGTTTGAGAATGTAATAAAGGGCACATGGGACACTTGTGGGTTCCAGGAGGGTGCCCTGCCACCCTTGGGAATAGACTAAGGTCCTTAATATGGCCACCTGAACTTCCACACCCCAGCTTTTTCTTGTGCCCCTCTCTGTCCAGGTGTTCCTTCCTGTCCTCCCAAGCCACTTGTAGTCTCTGGCCATATCCCATGTTCGGCGGCTCCTTTTGGGTCAGGCCTGGGCCTCTTCCTTGCTGCCTGCTTGGTAGCTCTTTCGGAATGAGGTCCTGCATTTGCTGCTAAGCCTGCCTGGGATTAAATTGGTGAAACGGTGTAGGATGAGGCTTGACAAATATATATTTCCAGATTGCTGGTGCTGTCAGTTGTCCTCCCTTACCCACAGGTGAAAGCCTCCTTTCCTATGGCCCGTGTCTCTGTTCCCAGGGACGGCCCATGCCAGTTGTCTATGCTACCTCTTTGCTGCAGGCTGCAGGAATGTAGTAAGAATTCAGCTGAACATGGTAAAGCTTTACCTGGAAGAATCAAGGAATCCTTCCAGAGGAAAAGCCAAATCTCAAGGAGTATTTGATGTTATTCGGCTTTCAATATATCAGCTGTTTCCTGCTATGAATCTCATGTGTGCTCTCATAATTTCCCCAATAACTTATAACAGTGTGGATAGATCATTTCTTGGGCATAGACATTTAAAGTACTTGGATAAGGTCACAAAGACCAGGTCTTCTGCCTCCAGGTTTCCTGCTCCCTTTTTAGCATTTGAATTGGATATCTGCCTTCTGAAATATCCCCTTTAGCAAGCATCCAAGGACAAGGGACAAATAGAATAGCTGGTCAGGCCATCCGCTAGGCACCTGAGGTCCCTGAGTTAAGGTAAAAACCCTTGTGGAGACACAGCCTGTCTCCTAGGTGCATAGCTTTGTTTCTTGTGCAAATGAAGCTCGACCCTCCTTTTTCTCACAGCCCAAATGGCATTCCAGAGCAATTGACTCAGAACAAAATGTCTTTTTTTGTATACCAGGTGCAATGTAGCTATGAGGCAGGTTTCCTATCTCTGAGCAGAGTTACCCCGCCGGACCAGAAGGCAGCAGGGCAGAGTTTGCAGATTGTAGGGGTATTGAGACCAGGTCATGGGAAGAGGAACGAGAAGGAATGAGGATGAAGAAGAAAGAAGATGAAGATGAGGACAGAGATGGAAAAGAACTTAGAGTTATGAAAGGACAGGAGAAAAAGGAAAGAATTGAAGCTGTGTGGACAGAATCTTGTCTCAGAGGAATAAAGTAAGTGAATTGTACAGCTCAGTGTATTTAGATTAATTCCTAAAGATTATCCCTGCCATTAGTAGTGTCTTCCCTAGGACTCTGGGAGAAATCTCCTCAGGGCAGGCCCCCGAGGAAATTTCAGTACCTCTTCTGGGCAAGGATACCACACCCCAAGAACAGGCAGCAGCAGCTGTGGATGTGAACAACTACCAGCCCCAACCTCTCATGGAACTCACAGGTGATGATGTAGAGGTGGGCAGGCTCACTGTGCAGCTGGCCCTGCTCTGTGCTCTGCACAGCTGTAACCGAGAGCTGGTACCGCCGACCTGGCAGCAGGTCACGCACTGTGTAGGACACCAGCTTCCCGTTGGGGATGTAGCGGCTCTTGGTGCTCTGACTGGTGGTCACATTGATGACATAAGCCTCCAGTGAGATACCAGGACTGGGGGTGTCCCAGACTACGTGGGCAGAGGTGGCTGTGACTCGAGAGGCAGTCAGGTTTGCTGGAGGTAAAGGCCCTGAATGAGGAATGGACAGGAGGAGGAAGTGAAAATCAGGTCAAAGGGCATCTAGTGAAACATCACCTAAGATCTGAGAGGGATCAGGTGCATCTGAAACCAGCCTGGGTTACTGTTGACATTGCCATCCCAGGGGAGTGTGGGAACCTTGTATGCAGAGGTTAGGTCATACCTCCAACATGCCTCCTCAAGTGTCTATGGGCCACAGATGGGCAGTCCTGAGTCTGGGAGGCATAGAGAGTTGTCCCCACCCATTATCCTTGCTTCACAAACTTCCACTGCTCACAGACTCCCTTCTTACAGTCCATACCATGGAAAGAGCATGTGTAATGTCAAGAAATGTAGCTAGAGTAGGCTGATCACATGGCCCCAAAGCCCTGCGTGTCCTCATCCCAGCCTGCTCTTTGGTCTCCGATGTATTCCATGGCGGGCATACTGAGGAATGTCTCGGTGTACTCGGGTGCTGGAGGCAGTCTTGGACAATGTCTCTGGCAGAGGACTTCTCCCTCAGTGATGAGATCTCAGGGAGGTCAGGGCTGGGTTTATCGTATAAGGACACTTTGGAAAGGATAGGCTGCCAGGAGGGAGGCCCTAGGTCTAGAGGGTGCGACGCGTGAGAGAGGACCGGAGGCAGAAACTGCCTGTCTACTTACGGGTCCACACGTTCAGTGGTGCTGAGGCCAGGCTCTCAGTAGGGTGTTCAGCTCCTCCAGGCCCACTGAGGGTGGTTAGCCGCACAATGTATCTTCTTCCTGGCAGCAGGTCCCTGCCAGAGGGGGCAAGGAGGAGAGGACCATCTAGAGGTCTGTGGCTAGCACTGTATGACCCGGAGTAGGGTTATTTTGCTGCTAGTGGTTCAGGCCACCTCCATGAGGGGCAGACCAGTGGTCAGTCCTTGGACTGTAGTGCTCCAGGATTGGGAAGTTTCTCCACTAGCTAGTGAGAAGAGAGAAGGGTGTGAAAATAGCCACAGTGTGGTCAGAGGACACAAGTTCAGATGTGAAGTCCAGAAATGGGACAACTTGGGAAAGTCTCTGTGTAGGCCCATGTAATGTCCATGCCATGGTCTGGGTTTTAGAGCAACCTGCCAGGATGCAGGAATGGTAAAAAGAAGCCTTACTCCGAGTGTTAGGGGTCCCCACTCGCTGCTTCTGACCACAGAGGAATGGAGGCCAGTTGTTCCCCCTCCACTGTTGCTAGTCCTGTCCCACCCAGTGATGATGTAACATCCAGAGAATTCCAAAGCCAGTGCCCCTCTGCCAACTTCAGTTTTCTTTGCTTCCTATTTGGGGAGCCAGGCATTAAGGAGGAGGGCATTCCAACACCAGCTACATATCCAGAGAAAATGGGACAGTGACTATGCAGCCGAGGGTCCAGTGACCTGGGCTGACCTTATCAGAGACAGCGTATGACAAGACAAAAAAAACTAAAACCAAAACAAAATGCAAGAGGAGAATCAGTCCCAGAGTTCTGCATCCTCTGGTTCAAACAGCCGATTTTAATAAAACACAAAATCACAAAGAGGCAACGGAAGTATGGCACATTCAAAGGGGAAGAGGAGCAGTCAGGAGCTGCCCAAGAAGACGTGTTACGGATCTACTAGACAGAGACCGAAGTGGTAACCTTGGTGCTCAGGCCAAGATTGAAAGAGAGATGTGCAGCAAAATGAGAGAGCGGTGTATAAACAAATGGACCGAAGAGACAGGAGGTCTGCGCAGGAACTGAAAAGAACCGGGGAGGCCGACTACAAAGGCAGTCTGTCCTCAGCACAGCGGGCTGACTAGTTTGCAAGAAGGAACAAGAAACTTTGGAAAGTGGTCTTGAGGGGGCTGGAGAGGTGGCTCAGTCGTTAAGAACATTGCTGTTTTTGCAGAAGGCCCGGGTTCAATCCCAGCACCACATGGTGACTCACAACTGTCCATAACTCCAGTTCCAGGAGATCTGACACATTTTGACCTCTGTGGCACTAGACATGGAAGGTTCACAGACACCCATGAGAGCAAACCACTCATAAAATTAAATAAATCAATCTAAAAAAATAAAGAAAAAAGTGATTTTGGCAATTCTGTGAAGGACACGCCTACAGACCTGGATTTTAGGGCTTTCTTACACTTTATGGGGTCCTTGCAATACTGTCAGGGTACTGCTCTTTGTAGTGGCTTGAGGCTAGGCAAGGCAGGACAGCACACACACACACACACACACACACACACACACACACACACATACACGCACGTCCCCAGTGAGGCTGGCTCGCCCAGGCCCCGGCCCCACTCAGGTGAAGGATGGCAAGTATGCCGACACACAAGGAACACTCTGGGCCTCTGTGTTCCTGCGGCATCTTCTCTTACCCAAATGTGAGTCGGTCCACACTCCTGTCCACTTCAGTGGACTGGGCCACCGTGGCCTCAGGGTTGAGGACGGACACTCGAACCCTGCTGACAGTAGCGTGCTGGATCCTGTGAAGAGTCCACTGCACTGAGATGGCATTGGCTGAAACATTGGTGACCTCAAAGTCTTCAACAGGGCGGGGTCCTGCAGGGCAACAGGAGGCTCAGTGGATGCCACACCTCCCGCCCCTCCCTGCCCAGCCCAGTGCCTGCTCCTTTCTTCCCAGTCCCTTCTCTGATCTACCCTTCTGGTTACCGTGCCCTTCCCTACAGGAAGGGCAGCCCCCACACAGAGATGTGTCTGCTGAACTGTGAGCGGGGGACAAGCGCCTCTCCTGGGCAGCCGTGGCCAGGCCCCCTTCGGGAACTCACGGGTGCGGGTGAGCAGCGCTGTAGGCCTGCTGATGTCGTTTTTGTTGTTGGTGTTTCGCTTGACTGAGAAAACTGAGATGTTGTAGGCACGGCCGGCTGCCAGGGCCCGCAGCTGGTGAGAGGAGCGACTCCAGTCCACGAAGTCCGTGCGCCGGAAGGATCCGTCCGAGGAGGCGTAGGTGACCGCGTAGCCGTCCAGCACCTGTCTGGCTGTGGTGCCCTCAGGGGGGCTCCAGGAGATGGAGACCCCGCTCTCCTCCACCCTCTCTACCCTGAGAGCTGTTGGCGGGAGGAGCTCTTCAGGGTTGTCACCAAACACAAGGGAGGTGGAGGGTTAGACTCGGAGCGCCAAAGAGGAGCTCCCAGTCACGTCACCTAGATTGGTTCTGGGGCCTGGTCACCCAAGGCCTTGCTGGCGGGGAGTCTTCTCATTTGGGCTGCTATGGCCCTTGGAGGTCTGTATTTCCGCATGTGTGGCTGCTGCTGGGACCTCCTGCCCGCTCTCAAGAAGGGGACCTAGGTCAGCAGCTGTCTGCCCATCTCTCCCGCCGGGCCCCCGGCCTACCTTCTGGCCCCCTTGCTCCTCCATCCTCCTTCCCGGAGCTCCTGGCCCTCACCTTTGGTGCAGTCCTTGCCTGTGTAGCCCACTTTGCAGGTACAGCTGTGGGACCCGTTGCTGGCCAAGCAGTAGCCGCGGCCCCCACAGGGGCTCGAGAAGCAGGGGTCACTCACTGAGGGGGGGAAACGGCAGTGAGGAGGGGAATTGGGGTTTTTCCTTTTCTTGTACCTAGGCCTCTTGTTGCGTAGGTACAAGAGGGGTCAGGTAGGTGGCATGGGTCAGGGAGGGGTGGGGTAGCATCATGACATCTGCTGTCTCTCTCTGCCTTGCATAGCTAAGTGCTACCTGCCAGGCGCCGCATGGCCAAAACCAAGCTTGGCTCTAGGTTGGTGCTCCCATTTAGGAGGGGCTTGGTCTCAGGCTGAGACAGAGACTATTCTAGAGAGTGAGTAGAATGCTGTCCAGGAGCACTCTAGCGCCGGGAGCAATGATGAGCAGGGATAAACTGCCACCACTACCAGCGCCAGGAAAGGCCTGGTTGAGGGACCTACCATATGCTAATAGCTGAAAGGGTTCTCCACAGAGAGGACGCTGAGCGCAGGGCTCTGGGGCTGCAGGCTCGGCCTGCCTAGGGACAGCAGAGCCAGTCAAGGTGGATGTGGAGCTGTGGACTGAGCATGTGTTCCTGGGAGTGGAGGAAGGTGGAGGTGGCAAATAGGGCTGGCTACCAAGGAGATGAGAAGGCCAGGGAAGGGGCCTCGGTGAGCAGGTAGGCCTGAGATCCTACCTGTCTCGCAGTGGTAGCCAAAGAAGCCCTCTGGACACACGCACAGGTAGGCCCCACCACCGTCCTCACACCGGCCTCCGTGCTGGCAGGGGCTGGAGGCACAGGCGTCCACCTCTGGAGAACACCCAAAGGGTTGGCCCGAGCTGCAGGGAGGGACTCTGGGGGAGGGAGGAGAGGACAGCGGGAAGAAGGGATAGGGGGAGGCAAGGAGCAATGGCCAGGAGAGGGGTATGGCGCACCTGTGGGTAGGAGGGGCTCTCAGGGACCCCCCCGCCCAGTTTCCTTCCTCCCTCCAGGTCACCACAGCCTTGGGGGTTTTCTTTCCCTGGGTGGCTTGTCCAGCAAGAGGATGGCTCCTGGCTTCCCTCTGATCTCCCAGCAGCCCTGGTTCTGTGGGACCCACCTGAAAGAGCCCTACCTGTTTCACAGTGGACTCCACTGAAACCTTCAGGGCACTGGCAGATGAAAGCCCTGGGCAGGTCCCTACAGGAGCCTCCATTTCTGCAGGGCTGCGCTTGGCACTCGTCTGTCTCTGCAGAGACGGGGGGACAGGACTGGCTCATACTGGGGAGCTCCCTGCATGTCCCCAGGATTCCAACTGCTCCCTGACGATCAGCAAGGCCCCGAGGCCTCCATCCCTGGGGTCTGGACTCTGAACTACAGTCTTCCTTCTGTCGCCTACACTTGTTCCTCCTTGGCTGGTATCCTGCCCATTTCCAGCAAAGCACCCTGCCATCCCTGTCACTGCTTCTGTACTCCAGGCTCGAATGCTCTCTAGCATTACAGCTGGAAACCGCTCCTGGGCTTTTCCCTTCCAGAAGCCAGTCTCTGTTTCAGGGCTCAGAGCTTCACACAGGCACAAGGGATGCAGGTCTCACCCTGTCAGGTATTGGTCAGGCCTCTGCTCTCTGCAGGTGTCAAGGATTGTGACCTGCCCATCTTCTCTGCCCCACCCCCAGGCCCGAGTCTGATTGCTAGGCCAGTAGTTTTCAGATGAGCTCTTAGTCCCCCAGGGCAGGCGGGGACAGAGAGCGTTTAAAATCTATCCTGGCCATCAGAATGGCCCTAAGACAACAAGCAGGGAATGGGATGGTTATTTAGATAGAGCTCTGTCCCAGGGAAGAAGTGATAGAACAAGGTGGCCCCGGGGAGCCCCGTTGCCTTGAGCAGACCTCTTACCTAGCTCACAATGGACTCCTTCGTACCCTGGGCTGCAGAGGCACTGGTAACCGGCATTGAGGTCCTGGCACGAGCCGCCATGCAGGCATGGCTGAGACTGGCACTCATCTACCTCTAAGGAGAGATCCCAAGAACAAAGCAAGGTGGCCGTATTAACCTATATGCAAATGGATGTCAAGTAT
The DNA here is from genome assembly GCF_949786415.1 of Peromyscus eremicus. NCBI lineage: Eukaryota > Metazoa > Chordata > Mammalia > Rodentia > Cricetidae > Peromyscus > Peromyscus eremicus. The sequence continues at coordinate 9,667,880 of NC_081429.1, read as the reverse complement.
CTCTGAGGTTCTGAGCAAGCTTACAATACTCCTCGATACTCAGAGGCCAAATCAGGGTTATTCATGGAGGTCTCATGCCTGGCTCCTATCTACAAAGTGGCTGCGGTTGCTTCTGAACCACTGAAGAGTCTCTCCGAAGGCTCCTCTGGACCCACAGCCACCAAGGTTTGGCAGGAAACACCTGATGTCTGACCTTGCTAGTTCTGTATCTAGGACACACATGTAAAACTAGTATGTTTGTGGGGGGCAATCTGCAGCTTTAAAATGTTCACCATATGCTTCTTTTAAACCGGAAGTTGTGCTCCTGAATTTGAATGTTCAGTTTGAGAAAAGTCTAATTTCACACTTAAGAAGTAAATAAATGTGGGGGCTGGAGAGATGCCTCAGTGCTTAAGGACATTTATTGCTCTAGCAGAGGACCCAGGTCTGATTCCCAGCACCCATATGGTGGCTCTGTAACTTCAGTTCTAGAGGATCCAATGCCCTCTTTTTTGCATCCTCAGTTACACACATGGTGTACATACGTAAATGCAGGCAAAACACTCATATACATAAAATATAGGAATCTAAAAGTTATTTTAAAAAAGGACTAAATAAATGGCATTGGCTGACAGTGCTGGAACCAGAAACCAGAGTGATGTATGTATCTACTGGCTCACAGGTCCCTCCCCTCTGTATGACACCCAACACCTGTGTCTATCATTTCTCTGTCTCTTGAAAATTATTTTTTAAATTACTTTTTGGAGACAGGATTTCACCATGTAGCCATGGCTAGCCTGTAACGTAACTCTTTTTGTAAACTAGGCTGACCTTGAACTCATAGAGATCCTTCTGCCCCTATCTCTGGAGTATTGAGACTAAAGACATGTGCCACCATTCCCAGCCCTAAAATTCATTCTTGAAATGTTTTGAATTGCCTAAAGAAGACATGGCTTTGTTTTCGTTGCTTCTGAACTTTATTGACAGGGTGCCACGATAGGTGTTCTTCCTCACTTGACATTTCATCAGTAGGAGACCTCCATACTGTTGTGGGTCCCTGTGGTTCACCACATTCACAGCTGTTTATACTCCATAGTTGCTTACGTCATGTTTCATCCTTTCTTATGTGGTGAGCACTTGTGTTGATTCTAGGTTTTTTTTTCTTTTTTCTTTTGGTAACTACAAAAACTGCTGCTGTAGAGGTTCTCCGGATATCCTGGTGGAGATAGGTGAGTTTCTTAGGTTTCCTGGAAATGGGATTGTTGAGACATAGCCTGCATTGGTAGTCAACAAGCAAATTGCCAAATCATTTCCAAGCGCTTTTGGCAACTTAGAGTCCCTCTACCGAGTGATAAGAAAGTCTGTTGTCCGTGTTCTCACCAATAGGATTCCAAACTTCTGAAATGTGGCCAGCTAAATGCATCGAGCTGATTGATTCGTACATTTGCATTTCCCTGATTACTGTGAAGTAAAATGCTCATTTTCAGTTTGTTGGCCTCATACAGTTCTTCCATGAAGTGTGTTTTGTCTATTTTTCTCTTAGGCTTATTCTTTCCATATTGGTTCCTTGGTCTTCTCCAGGTAGTCTTGAATCAGTGTTCTTTCTCTCGCTCTCTGGACACTTACTGATCTATGTATATTCACACACACACACCTTCTCAATTTCTAGCTTTTATTTCACTACTTTAAAGTTTTAAGTTTCTAATTTTTATACACCCAAATTTGTCTATTTATTTCTTTCATAGTATTTTTGTGGCCTAAGGAATCTTTCTGCACTCAAGAAAAAAAGATGTATACCTATGTTTCCCATACAAAAATAACGTTTAAGTCTCTGGTCCCCCTGGAATCTATCACTGTAGTGACTGGAAACAAATGTCATACTTTTCATGTTATCCCAGCTGTCAGGAATATTTTCCCATATGCTTTCATGGCAGATTTTAGTTTTAGCTTTTACATAGTTCTTCTCACCCACACAGAAGTTATGGCTCTGGCTCTGTGGTGCACAGTACCATTCTACCGCACTTCCCAAGTGTTCCCGGCGGACTGTGGGAGCTCAGTTGTCCTGCCCTTTGCTTCATCTCCTGTGATCTCTTTCACCCATGGGTCACGTCAGCAGCTTCTTTTGTAGAATCCGCTTAGGGCTTTCTGTGCACACAGCTGACATCTCCACAACTCCCCCTCTTTATGACGGCTGTGCCTTCTGCTGCAGGGTCTCACCTTAGCTGCATCCAGGACCTCCTGGGCAACGTGGGAAAGCAGCGGCAGAGTGGCCTTTCCCAGTGCTGGGCAGTCTTCTACCGTTAACCTTTGTTAGCTGTAGAGTTTTCATGCATGCCCTTAATCTGACTGAGGAAAAATACCATCTTCCTTTTTTTTTTTTTGGTTTTTCGAGACAGGGTTTCTCTGTAGCTTTGCGCCTTTCCTGTTGTAATTTCTTGGTCCTCAGGCATAGTGTAAACAAATACAGTACAGACCAAAGGGGGACATTGCTTCCCTGAGCTGAAAAGCTCTGTTCTCTGCCCTGCAGCCTGACTGACCCACCTGCCTCTGATGTTACTGGGTCAGGCACTGTTGCTGGGGGCTGACTGGGGGCTAGTTTTAAATTCTTGAGGGCTGGAGCAGGCCTCTCCTGCTGGATTTCAGATCTTAGACATGTGGGAGAGTGGGATGTCTAACCTTCAGACCTGCCCCTGGTTTCACATGCATGTGGCAGGTCCTGTGGGTGGGAACTGGTGGCTGTGTGAGGACTTGCTCTGTGATTTCGGCATCTCTGCCATCGCTCCACTGTGCATGACCTACAGGATTTCCTCTGCTTTGTGGCCTATTTCCTCTGCCCTATCACCTCCTACTCATGGTGGGTCTCTGCCCTGAGATAAAAGTGCTAGCAGCCTTTCTCACACAGGAAAGGATGCAGGAAATTCTGGATCCTCAGCTCTGACAGGTTAACTGGTATGATCCTACGGGTCTCATGGTGTTCACAATCACAGTTCAGCCAGGGAGACTGTATCCTCACCCAAGTGCATCTGGAAAGAACTTGCTCTCTCCCCTCTGACGTTTGTTGTTGAGAAGTGTGATGCCTCTGAGTCCTTCACCGTGCTGTCCCCCTGGCTAGTCAAGGATTTGCTGTTATCCCATGATATTCTTATGTCTCAGGCTTGGTGCTGCTGCTCCCCTCCAGGCTCTATACTTTCTTTTGGGCACAACCTGTTCCTCTTCTTTCTGGGGAGGCTCTCCCAACTGTCTTCCAACTCACCGACTTATTCTTCATCAATATCCACTTATAAATTATGCCGATTATTTCAACTATTGTGGTTTAAAGTCTCCTCTTTCTACTTGCTTTAAAGCATGGTTTACTGATCCCCTTGTACACGGCCAATGCCACATTAACTTTTGCACACTGTCACGATAAATGGTACAACATAAAATGTGTATAGTAGACGAGTATCCTTTTGTGCTGATTGGCCATCTTCTCTAGTTCTGTCTCCAATGATAGCTGCTATATGGACACCCATCACTGCTTTTGGGGGCTGTGCTTCCAGGAGCTTTCTTCCTTGCTGGAGCCCCCTCCTCTGTGCCTGGCAACATGTTGAGGAGAAGAGGAGCTGAGAGAGGCACTCTCCTGAGCACCATGCAGGCAGGAACTTGGGCTTGGGAGGGCAGGAGTAGAGGATAGATGCCTCACCGAGGCCAGGTGGTCCTCTTCAGAACTCTTTATTTTGTGTGCCCACACAGTGGGGTGGGCTTCTCCAGGCATTTGGGAAATGGCAATTCTTGTAGGTGCTGTCCCTGTGTATGTTTCGTGAGAACTGTGTTATGATCTCACAGTTCCTGATGGCAGAGCTGCATATACAGGCTCCATTCTCTGCACTTGCAGCCTTGGTAAGAGCTTCCCAGCTCTAGGGTTTCGGTCAGAAGGACCCTGTCTCCAGGACAGAGCCATGGCTGGGACCTTGGAGAGGATGCTGTCTGGAACAGCACTCCTCCAATGCATATGTGGGGGCTAGGGTTTTGTTTAAATGCAGCTTGATTCCACAGGTCTGGGGGCAGGGCCTGAACTGAGATCTGTTTCTTTAGGACCCTGCACTTTGATTAAGTCTTGGCCTCAGCTGTTTTATCTGCAGTGTGGGTCTGCAGCTGCCTGTTCTTGGTTGCTCTGAGGACAAGGACGCTCTAAATAGGAATAGCCCAGAACAAAGCTGATAGCAATCCCCCTTGTCACCACAGGATGCATAGCCTCCATTTACAGAGAGGAGATGGGGGAGGGGCTTGTGTGCAGGCTCTGTCCCAACTTCCTATGGCTGTGAGAGAAAGATGTTGGCCCTGCCCACCCATCCCTGAGGGCCCACAGAATCACCAATGCACTGGGGAGGCTGGCTCCAGACACCTTGTGGCTGGCAGATACGAATATGGCTGAGGGCGCTCAGACTGAAGCCACGGTCACATGTGTACAGGGCCACTGAGCCCATGTGAGTGCCATTGAAGCGCAGGGTAGCATGTTTCACCTCCTCAGGGCGACCACAGTCCACCTCTGCAAGAGAACATCAGCAGTTCCTGAGTGTCAGGGCACCCACTTAGTCTAATCTATTCTTCCACGTGACCAGAGAGGCCTGGCTTCTACACCACCTGCTCTAGGGGACAGGATCAGGACGGGAAAACTCCATTTACATTGGCTTCTGGGGGTGGCACCTCAAACACTGATTTTCCCTTTCCCACAGTGGTTTGAAAGAGAATGTCCCCCATAGACTCATATATTTGAATACTTGGTCCCCAGTTGGTGGAACTGTTTGGGTAGGATTAGGATTAGGATTAGGATTATGGAGTTTGTATCACGGGAGGCGGGCTTTGAGGTTTCAAAAGCCAATGCCATTCCCAGTTGGCTTTCTCTTTCTGCCTCATGCTTGTATATCAGGATGTGAGCTCTCAGCTACTGCTCCAGCACCATGTCTGCCTGCTGCCCTGCTCACTACCATGATGGTCATGGTCATGGCACCCTGGGAACTGTAAGCCCCCAATAAACTCTTTATAAGTTGCCTTGGTCTTGGTGCTTTGTTACAGCAGCAGAAAAATAACTAGGACCCTATCCCTTCCCTGCCCAGCTCCTAGGGGATCCAGAAAAGATGCCATGCTGCCAGCCCACCCACCTGGCTCTCACCTGCCTGACACCGGTGTCCTGTATACCCTGGCTGGCAGTGGCAGAAGAAATCTGCTCCTAGATCCTCACAGGTACCCCCATTCAGACATGGGCTCCGGAAGCAGGGCGAGGGGGCTGCAAGAACACAGAAGACCCCTTTCACTGTGTTTCTCTTGAGGTCCTCTGTGTTGTACTCAGCCCACCTCTCACCCCTGCCAGCCCAGCTCTTGATCCAGTTTTCACATGTGCTCAGGAGAGTATCCCTGGCTGCTCCCACCATACCTATCTCGCAGTGCCGCCCAGAGAAGCCTGGAGGACAGTCACACTTGTATTTGCCAATGTAGTGAAAGCAAGTGCCACCATTGTGACAGGGGCCAGAGGCACAGGAGTCTGGCTTTCCTGGAAGCAGAAGACACCATCAGAGTCACGTATCATAGACATCAACCTCTCCATGTGCCCACCATCCCAGAAACAAGGCCTTCATGAAGGTGTTCCTGAGAGGCAAGTGCATGGTGGTCAGGGCTTGGCCAGCTAGATTCTGGCTGGCTCAGCCCTAGCTCAGAGCATGTCCATCACCACCCACCCCTGCCCTGGGGCCGCACCAATCTCACAGTGTCTCCCAGTGAAGCGATAAGGGCAGGTGCAGTGGTACTCATTGCCTGTCTCTTTGCACGTGCCCCCGTTCCGGCAGGGCCCGGAGCTGCAGAGGTGCGGCCGGGCTGTGTACAAAGACAGAGAGATACGGTGAACATGGGCCACCTTCCTAGTGCTGCAGAATCCTTGTTACCATGCTCTGCCTTTTCAGTCCTTTGGTACTGGATGGGCCTGAAGTCAAACCTGCTTCTCAGCTGTGCCCCAAGGCCCAACATAGCGGGAGCTAGATCAGCCAGGCACAAACAAAGGGTGAGTGGGGCTCACAGGCTATAGGCCCTGAACCTGCCAGGTCTCTCCTTGATGGAGAATTGAGCCCCAAGTCACAACACACGTACACACAGTGCCCTTCCAGAATCTGCTCTAGACCTCCCAGCTACAGATAGCTTCATAGCTCTACAGGATATCCTTCCCAGAGACCACACCCTCTCCAAGTTAGGCTTACAGGGCCCAGTGTCCCTGCCCTATCATTCCTATTCCATCTTAGCAAATGCACGGGTCTCCCTTAAGGCCCCCTTGGAGCAGGTTCTGGAAGGGCCCTATATGGGATTTCAGGGATAACCATGCAGAAGACCTTCTCTTTAGCAGCTCTCTATGCTGCTTCAGGGACAGAGGATGCTGTGAGAGTCTCAGACACCTCTGTCAGAAACCTGCTCTGGGGCATGTGATACACAGCCGGAGAAGTGATGTGTGTGTGGGGGCTCCTCATAAATCCACTGTGGTCTTGGCTATCCTGAACAGCCAGGCTGTGGGGTGCCCAGAGTCCTGAGTCAGCTTACAAAGGCCTTCAGTCAAGGGTATGCCTGAGATGCTTGGTTTGTGAGAGTGTGTGTTATTGCATGAAAGGGATAATCCTGGGGGGTACTGGTGGAGACTGGAATGCATCATGGAAGAATACTTAAATTCTAAGTAGCTAAATGCTGTAAAATGTCTGCATTCTCTATGTTAAACTAAATCTAACAAAATTGGAATGAAAAAATTTAAGTTCAATATAATCATTCTAAAATCTACTTGGAAAAATACTGAGGAAAAAAAGAAGCCTCTTGAGGCATGAAGACCAGTGACAAAAGTGACGAAAATAACTGTCAGAAATGGCGAGGTACTTGCTGCTCTAGAGCCTAAGAAGAGCTCGGGAGAGAAAGAGTATCTGATGAAGGAGAGAAGGCGGCACACAGACAGCTGTGGGCTTGCGGGCTGGGAGCTCTCCGTGGTGCTGACGGCGGAGCCCGGGAAGGCGCACGCCCCGCCCCCGCCCCGCCCCGCCCCGCCCCCAGCTGCGCTCCAGAGCTCACCCCGCCCCATCCCTCGCCCCATTTCCCTCTTTGTTCCACGTCACCTTTCTCGCAGTGCCTGCCGTGGAATCCACGTGGGCACTCGCACGTGTAGGAGTCGTCGTGGGCTTCACAGGAACCTCCATTAAAGCAAGGGTCGGAGTCGCAGGGTGATGGTAGAGCTAGGGGGAAGAGGGGAAATGCTGTCCTGGAGCACCTGCCTGCCAGGGTCACCTTGACATCCCTTCTGGCTGAAACCAAGGCCACTTAAAATACACTCTGCTTGCATCTGGATTGCTCACCTTGGCCTAAGTCCTCACCCCCCGGCGTTTCTCCTACTCTTTGATTTTAGCAACATTCAAGCTTCCTCTCCAACAAGGTAGCTTTGACCTGTGGTACTGCCAGATCATCATCTGTATAATTACACACCAGTTAACTGATCAGTGCCTTTACAGGTAGTAAATGCAGCAGTCACACAAAATCGTGTATGCATTAAGGCCAGAGGGAAGATAGCTTATGGTGTTTTATCTTTGTCCAAATGTTTTCCCTCAGGGAGTGAAGGAGACCAGAGCCTCCCACACCTGCAGGCTCTTCCATTAACCCTGGCTCTGCGGCATCACCTGCACCTTCTCCTGCTAGACCACTGTCCAGGATCCCTGGTGGCCTGTCCCTAGCCACTCACAGTGGCTGATGTTGTGGTCTGTGTGGCAGACGCATAGGTAGCTCCCGCCATACTCCATGCAGTAGCCTCCATCTGGACACTGTGTGTTCATGTTGCAGGGCGTGGCTGTGACTTCTGGGAAGCAAGAAGCCCCTTTAGCGCCCACTCATCTTCCTGGGGACCTTGTCTTCTTGACGAAGGTGCCCCCCCCCCCGCCTCCAAGACCCAGTGACCCCGGTAATGATATCCAGGGACCAGGCAGGAAACCTACCAAATTCACAAAGGAGCCCAAAGAAGCCTGGAGGACACTGGCAGAGGGTGGTGTTGGTACCCAGGCATCTGCCTCCATTCCGGCACTCGCAGTCATTGAGGATTCCTGTGTGGGGATAGGGGAGAAGCTTCCATGGGCGAAAACTTCTCTCTTTTAACCTCGGCCAATCCTGGCCACCCTCCCATAAAACTGCCAAGCACGCACACACACTCAAACGTTTTGTCTCGTGGGGTTTCCTGCATGTACAACCCAAGGGAGGACCCTCCTCAACTCTGTTGCTATCGGCATCTCCCCCCCCCCCCTTCTCTTGCCCCAGCCCGGGGACACAGCCCCAGGAGTCCCGACATACTCTCTCTGCAGTCCAAGCCCATAAAGCCTTCAGGGCATTCGCACACGTATCCTGGATCCGCATCCACACAGGTGCCCCCATTCTGGCAGGGGCTGGAGAGGCAGGGGGAAGGCACCAGGTAGCTTCCTGCAAGAAAGTCAGTGGTTAATAGCCAGCCACTTGAGAGAGATGAAAATTCCGGGGCAAGAGCAGGCATGGCTGCTGGATATGGAGGAGAAGCTGGCCCCCTGTGAGTTCCCACAGCTGTTCTCAGTGCCAAGGGGCATTCAAGTCAGATGCCTATCTTCTGGGAGCCAGCCTGGCCCAGGCTCCTTTCTTGGGACACAAAAATCAACGCTGAAAGACCACCCAGAGCTTCCATACATCACTGATCAGACATTCCTGTTGGTAAACAGTGAAGACTTTCCAATGATTACTAGTTTAGCTGTTGTGGCTTTAAGTCACTGGGCCTTATATTATGGCCCACAATATGGCCAGTCGTAATGACACTTCATGACTATTCGGAAAAAAATATGTGCTCTGCAAAACTCATGTCCAAGTGGTTCAAAGACCTCAACATAAATCCAGTTACACTGAACCTGATAGAAGAGACAGTGGGAAGTAGCCTCGAATGTGTGGGCATAGGAGACAACTGCCCACACCAGGTTGGTATTTTTGTGCTACTGTACTAAGTTTGTGGTGATATCTTACTAGTGGCTGAAGGTAATGTCAGGAATATTCATCTGCTCATGTACCTCCAAATATGTTTTGTACCTAGATGTCTAAGTGTTTCGCCTATTTTTCAGTTGGTCTTAACTGGATTGTCCTGCTTTGAGTTTGGAGAATCCATCATATATTAAGTCCTTTGCCAGACATGATCAGTTGGTCTTAACTGGATTGTCCTGCTTTGAGTTTGGAGAATCCATCATATATTAAGTCCTTTGCCAGACATGAGCTTTACCACCATCTCCCAGTCTGGAACTCGTTTTGTCCATCTTTTAACTATGCCTTAACAGAGCAAAACTTGTAAATTTGGGCAAAGAATCAAATTTTCTCTTTATTTTTGTGTGGCTAATATTTTTTGCTGTCTTATCTAGGAACACTTTGTTGAAGACCAGATCACAAAGTTTAATTTCTGTTCCTTTTTTCCCCTAAAAATATTAGTTTTGCACTTTTCATATGGGTTCAAGATCCATTTTGAATTAATTTTTGTAAGGTTTGAGGTTCTTTTTTTTTTTTTTTTTTTTAATGAGGATATTGAATTATCCCAATTTGGTAGACAAAGTATCCTTTCTCCTGAATTGCCTTTATGGAAATGTCCAGCAAGACAGTGTATGCCGCCGGGCAGTGGTGGTGCACGCCTTTAATCCCAGCACTGGGGAGCCAGAGCCACGCGGATCTCCGCGAGTTCGAGGCCAGCCTGGTCTACAGAGTGAGTTCCAGGAAAGGCGCAAAGCTACACAGAGAAAACCTGTCTCGAAAAACAAAACAAACAAACAAAAAAAGATGGTGTATGCCTACAGTCCTACTGTACTTGGGAATCTGAGGGAGGAGGATGGCAAGTTCAAGACTAGCCTGGGTAACACAACAAAACTCCAACTCAGAAAAAAGTGAGGGCTATGGGTACAGCTTAGTGGTGAGGTACTTGTCTTGGATGTGCCAGGACTTGACTTGGTATCCAGGATGTAATTATAGATTCTCTCTCTGTCCCATTGATTTGAGTGTGGTGTCTCCTTGCCAATAATACATATTCTACATCACTATAACTTTATAGTAAGTCTTAATATCCAGTAGTGTGATTCCACAACAATTATTCTTTTTCAAAATTGTTTGGACACTCAAGTTCTTTTTCTTTCCCATATTAATATAGAACCAGCTAGTCTATATGTACAAAAACATCCCCCTGGGATTCTGCTTGAAATTACATTAAATCTATGAATCAGTTTGGGAATAAGAGACATAGTTACTATGCGGAGTCTTCTCCTTTACGAACATGTATTTCTGTCTATTTACTTAGATCTTTGGTTCTCTTATCACTTTTTGTAAAATTGTATACATATTTTGTTAGATTTGTATCCAATCCTTCCAACATTCAGGGGAGCTGTTACAAATGGAATTGTTTTAAACTGCTTGGATCAGATGCCCAACTTGGGGGGTGGCAAACATCCATAACTCATTGGAGTTTCTTATTTTTGGTTTATTTTTAAGTGTGTGTGTGTGTGTGTGTGTGTGTGTGTGTGTGTGTGTGTGTGTAAGGAGGGGCACATGCATGCCACAGTTCTTTGAAAAACTAGCAACACGGACACACTCACTGCCTTGCACTCAGCTCTGAACTGTGTGGTTGTTACTTTCATGTCACAATGGAGGGACTTGGTAGCTGTGACAGACACCATTTGACTCTTCAGAAAAAGATTTGTCTGACAAAAAGTTTACATTAGTGCCATACATTTCCCCCTATATGTTATAATCCCTATGACAAATTGCTTCATTTTAAAAATAAAAATTATTTTGTTTGAAATATTTTAAAAGAGATTCAGAACTTTGGCCCACACATTGGACATTTCTCACATTTTGTTCTTCTGTATAGCTCTATATTTTTGTCTTAGACCATTTTCCTCTGTCTAAAGAACTTCCTTTAACACTTTTTTCTTTTGTTTTTTGTTTTGTTTTTGTTTTTGTTTTGTTTTTCAAGACAGGGTTTCTCTGTGTAGCCTTGACTGTCCTGGAACTCGCTCTTTAGACCAGGCTAGCCTCTTACTTAGAGATCTGGCTGGAATTAAAGGTGTATGCCACCACCACCCGGCTCCTTTAACAGCTTTCATGAGAAAGGTGTGTTGCTGGATGCTTATGTGAGCAGGTCTTTATTTCCCCTTGGCTCTGGAATGTATTTCTATGTGGTCTTCCCTGATGGTTTTCCCTTTCCAGCTTGCATGGCTCCTAGCGAGCATCTATTGTAGCTCTTCTCCAGATGTGAAACATTCTTTTCTTCTGCTGACTTATGTTTTAAAAAATGGGTTACTTTTATTTACGAGTAAAAAGCCTAGAATTCTTTGAGTTGAAAAAAAAAAAAAAAAAAAACAGACTTGAGAAGGTTGTCACCTGTCCCTGATGTTACAGATGGAAACCAATGCCTAGAATGGAGAAGGCCCGCCCAGCCCAGCTGTTCCCTGTTCTCTCCAGCTGGTGGCTCTGGAAGGGCTGGAAAGTAAATGGGAAGGTGGCTGATGGGGGGGGGGGGCGCGAGGGCAGGAAGTGAGGCAGGAAAGGGGCGTGGCTGAAGTGAGAGCCACTGCACAAGTTACAGTCACTGTAGAGGACCATGTGGCAGCTACCTGTCTCACATCGAGGTCCCTCAAAGGGCTCCACACAAATACAGCTGTAGTTTCCAACCAGGTCAACACAGGATCCTCCATTCAGGCATGGGTCAGAGCTGCATTCATCCACATCTGGGGGCCGTAAAGATGGGGGATTAGCTTAAGTCAGACTGGGACCAACCTGAACCTGGCCAGAGGGAAGCCCTCCCAAGCACTCCCTGCCACCCATAGGCGCCCCCCCATCCTGTGTGTAGGTTACTCACCTGTCTCACAGGTGGCCCCAGTGTACCCAGCCTGGCACACACATGTTGCGGAGCTGCTCTCTGCCTGGCACTGGCCACCATTTTGACACACTTTGTTGTCACATGGAGACTGTGCTACAAGTAAAGTGGAGTAGACAGGATATTGGAGTCCTGACTATAGTGGACTGATGGGCAGAAGTCCCTGAGGACATATACTGAGCCTTATCCTTGACAGATCTAGGCTCAATGGGAGGGGATCCTGGTTGTCTCTGGAGGGTGACAAGCTGGGAGGAGGTCTGGCTAGGGCAGTTTCAAGGGTACCCAAAGCTCTGTATGAATTGGTTCTAGTTCAGCAAACCTGGAATGGAGGAAGGGCATGTGTGCTGGATAGGATGTCAGGCAGAATGGGACCAACTTCTGCCATACATCCAAAGAGGGCTTCTGGAACCTGGGGCTTCCAGTCTGTCTCATTGGCTAAGGAGGGGCTGTTGCCCAACTCTGCTCCTGTCCCCCGTGGCCACTGTCAGACCTCATAGGCCGAGTCCTCCCTGGACAGCATGGTAGCAACCCTTAGGGTCTCCCTGGGCCTCAGCAGGTGGACAGAGCAGTAGGCCGTCTGGGTCTCCACAGTCTGCCACATCTAGCTCTGCTGATGCATGGAGAGCAAGTAGTACCTAACCTCTGCCTGGAATGTGTTCCAACCATCCAGGCTCTGGTTTGGGCTGGAGCATTGTGGCCTTGTCCACAATGGACAGCTGAGGGTTCACTGCAAAGCCCTCTTACCTAATGGAAATCAAGGGTACCTAATGCATTAACCTAATGCACTTAAAATCAATTTCCTTTTCATTTCTTTCACAAACTTGTTTGTGTGTGTGTGTGTGTGTGTGTGTGTGTGTGTGTACAATCCCCTTACGCTCATTCAACTACAGTTTTCTCAAGTAAAAATGTGTATGTGTGTGCACTGAAATTAAACACTTAGCTTCTTGTGACCATGAATGTTGATAGGATTGTTTTTCTAGACTGAGGTATTGATATGGAAGCTATTTGAACACAGTTGATCTAAATCCTAGCCTCTTAAACTGCAAATTGCAAATCCCATATGTGGTTGCATAACTGAAATCAGATATTGTGAAAAATTTGCAAATTAAAGTACTTCTGGATGTATAACTAAAAATTCAAAATGGAATGCATAATGAACCTGGGATGTTTTTGGCGGTGTGCACTGTGTGGACTTACAGCTTCACTGCTGCCTTGGTTCTGAACACAACATGCACACTTCGCTCTGCATATGCCAGCGGGCTGGGCAAGACCAGTGCACACTGGCCGAAACACTTCAGAACAGTTTTCTTATCATGCATAGGATGTTTTCTTCTCTAATGCAAATATAATGTCTTATGGAAACAAAGGTTTTCACTGCTTCCCTCCTATCCTTCCCCGGCGTGGTAGTATCAAATCAGTATTACCTTTGAATTGTATGATATTAGAGAAAACTTTTTGTTGTTGTTGTTGTTGAGTCAGGATCTGTCTAAAGAGCCCTGGGTGTCCTGGAACTCACTATGTAGAGCGAGCTGGCCTTGAACTCGCAGAGATCTGGATAGGGTAAGATAGGATAGCTGGCCAGTAAGCCCCAGGCACCTTCTTATTTGTCCCTGGATGGTTATGAGTACCCGTTACCACACCTGGATTTTGTAGATGGGTTCCGGGAATCGATTCCAGGTTCTTATGCTTGAGTGGCGAGCGCTTTGCTGAGCCATCTCCAAAATGCCATGAATTTTGGCTTGGGATCAGGATTGTTTTCAGCAATTTCTGATGGCATTAAGCATGCTTCTGCCATTTTGTACTCTACATTTATGTGAAACAGTGTTCTTATCACTGATGATTATAAAATCAAAATATCCATCAATTCTGAAGTATTGAAGATGCCCTGGGTACTGCAGTATCAAATACTCAGCCATAATTTAAGTCTTTATGTAAAAATAAGCACATATACCTTGTCAGTATGCAAATTAGATTTCACATTTTTCTTCCCTCTCATTTGTTTTTTGAGAAATGGTCTCACAATGTAGCCTTGGCTCGCCTGGAACTCATTATGCAGGCCAGGCTAACCTCAAGCTTATAAAGCTCTGCCTGCCTCTGCCTCCTAAGTGCTGGATTTGAGGGCATTCGCCACCACTCCTGGCTGCTTTCATCTTTAGTAAGTGGTAAAAAAAATTATGTGTATATCAGATAATTTTAAGATAAATTTCATTATGATTTATCATTTCTGGGAGTGCATAAAAATTTCCTTAGCAAAAGGGGTCACAAGTAGAAAGGGTTTAAGAGGCCCCATTGCAACTCTAGTGTAAGTTTTTATACTGACGGCTACACTACCCAGAACTCTATGGGGGTGGAAGGGATACTGTTTGGCTGAGCTGGGTCGGGTGTGGTGGTCACAGTGTTTGACGTTCAAGGGCTGCCTTGGACTAGCCCTTGGACTAGACCACGGTGAGACTGGAGGCTGGAACGGAAGGGTCTGCTTGCAGGGACCGTGCAGGGTAAGGAGGAGGGCCCTGAGGAGGTACCAGTGGAACGGCAGAAAACCGGAGGCCGAATCTATGGGGGAATGCCTCAGCTGAGCTGCACTGTGAAGACAGAGGGGGCTCCAGTGGTCTGGAAGCAGCAGGACCCCACCCTGCACCTTCCCAGACGGTGAGAGCCTGGGGAGGAGCAGTTGGTTCAGGGGCCAGGGGGTTGTGTGGTAGAAAGCCTGTGCTCTGTGAGCGCGTGCCTTGCCCCTCCCCGTCTCAAAGCTGTCCCACCTTATCCCAGACATCCTCCACTTTCTCACCCCCACAAGACTCCTGACTCTGACCCTGGCCCAGTGAAGGACCTGGGCTCTCATCTATTCCAAAGCTCCATCCGTGATCTAGTGCCAGGGCCAGGAAGTCTGTGTCTGCCACACTCACCCATGTTTGCCCCTGCCCACACCATCAGACAGGCCTCCCCTGTGACCTCGGGCTCCTCCTGGACTTCTCTCGTGACAGAACTCTCTAGGCTGCCTCCATCGGTGCCAAGACCTCCTGCAGTCCTCAGTCTCACTGTCCCCTAGCCATGTGTCTTGTGCTTTGCAGCTCGCGAGGTTGGTGAGTTCCTACCTGACTCACAGGTGAGTCCCTTGAAGCCGGCTGGGCACTGGCAGCTGAAGCTGTTGACACCATGGGTGCAGGTCCCACCATTTTGACACGGGTGGGAAGCACACTCGTTCACATCTGAAACATGGAGCAGGCTGGGGCCTCAGTAGAGGAAACTGTGAAGGAAGTGCCAGGGCTTTGGGTAGGGGTGGAGGACAGACTAAGCCCTGAACCCTGACAGGCCTTAACTGAGAGTGGCTGGGAGCTGCAGCAGCAGCACCCACTGCCACATAACCATAGCGTTTGACCTCCATCAGTTTCTGTATCACGAGGACAGAGACCTTGGACCTCACGGCCACTGTCAGCCCTGCAGTATTTCCCCTGAGCCTGGTATATGACCAGTGGGTGGCGGAGTGACTGGGTGCAGGAAATCAGTGGGCACCTTGTCCCCACCCGGGTGCCAGTGACTCACCCAGGTGGCATCTCCGCCCCGTGAAGCCAGCGAGGCAGGAGCAGGTGTAGGAGGGATTGCCCGTGACGCAGTCGTCAATACACTTGCCGCCATTGAGGCATGGACGCAGGACCAGGCACACAGAGGCTGTGGACACAGGAAGGAGCCCAGGCCTCATGCCACTGCATCTAGAATGTGGGCAGGAGAGCCACCTGCAATGGCAATGTCTCCCTCCCCTCCACCAAAGGGTCAGTTTAGTGACCATGACATTGGTGACAGAGCATCTTTGTGTTCAGTTTCTGGGTCTTCGAGCTGGAGCCCAGTTTGCCTGGCAGCTCTCTTGCCAGGGTCTATTGCTGATCATTGGTGTCCTAGGTTCTGACTCTGGCTTCCTGTGGAGGCAGACATCCCCGGAATCACCTATGCCCATAGCTCCTTCTTTTAGCTCTTTAATCCTTCCCACCTCTGCCACGGGCACTTCTGGGGTTGCTCAGCTACCCTCCTGGTTTCCTCACATGTAAAGCAAGAAACTGGCATCAGTTGTCACAGCCAGTGTATATTACAGCAAGGCCTCTTAGGAAGGCCTCCTGGGGTTCCCCTGAGACCTCAGCAACCCCCAAACCCAGTTCTATAAGGTCAGGCTGGTCTCCTGAAATAAGAGGTTAATCACAAATTGGCAGGTGATCAGAAAGTCTCAAGGACTCCAATCGCCTGTTACTAGGAGGAGGACTCCAGGGAGGACCAGTGATCACCACACCCTTCAGACTGTGGGTGTCTTTCTGATCAGGGAGCTTACCTTTCTGTCAACTGGGATCATCTAGCAGCACTGTGCTCACCTGGTCTACTTGAAATGTGGCTGCCCCTTTGCAGCCATGGCTGCAAGAAGAGCTGGGCTTGCTTAGGAGTTAGACTTCCAGGCGTGAGGTGCTGCCTCTCAGGAACCATCCGTCCTCCCTTTTGAGCAAGCTCGTGTTTATATAACACCCCACAACTGCCCCTGGGCTAGCAGGGTAGCTGTATCCCTGGCTCCTAGAGGCACCACAGTATCAAGGCACCTCTGCAGCTGTTTCCTGTGCCTTCTTATCACATGGACCTGGGGGTGGTGCTCCACAAATGGGAAGGCACCTGATGGCTGGGTGCTCTTCTGAGAGTCCCCCTCCAGCTGAGCTGTAGCAGTTTGAAAAGCATGGTTTGTCCACACGTGCCCCTTGCTCCTCAACCAGAACCTAACACTCAGCCTTTGGCAAGGGACCTGACTTCCCAGCCCCCACTGCAAGCAATACCCACAGGACCACTTCAGATGCCACTGTCCAGAGTCCTAGTGTCAGAGCTGACTGCTGGCCAGGAGCAGGGCTGGGGCTGCCCTGGGGTTCTGCCTGTTTTTTTAATTTAATTTAATTTTTATTTTTATTTTATGTGCATTGGTGTTTTGCCTGCATGGGTGTCTGTGTCAGATCTTAGAGTTACAGACAGTTATGAGCTGCCATGTGGGTGCTGGGAATTGAACCAGGGTCCTCTGGAAGAGCAGCCAGTGCTCTCAACCGCTGAGCCATCTCTCCAGCCTGGGTTCTGCCCTCTTAAGTGTTCCACTTGCTGCTCTAGAGCCAGGATGTCATGGAGTTCAGCTTTGGTTGCCCAGGCTGGCCTGCTATGTACCCGGCACGTCAAGTGTGTGCCAGCTTCACCCTCCCCAGCCTTGCATGTCCTGAGTACACTCGTCCTCATCTGCCCTTCACCAGACGGTCTCCCTGACCTGCTGGTGCTCTGTGTGGTCACCCAGCAGAGTTCTCTTCAGGGGACTCGGTGCCAGGGAAAAGCACCCTGTCCTGTGGCCTCAGCCACATGATCAACAAGTTTGTGGGGTGGGTCCTAGCAGTGGCCTGTCTTCAGCTCAGGTTTAGGAGGGTTTGTGATGGAGGTCTCTACTGACTGGCAGGTCAGTCAGTCAGCCAGGGCTTTGACACCTCCGCATGGTGAACAGGGTGTTTCTGGGTGTGGTACCTTCTAGAGGCCACATGGTGGTAGAGCTGGGGTTCCCGAGTGTGTGCCACCAGGGCCATCTGACTGCTTGTACTGCTAGACCAGAAGGACCATACTATACTCTGGCTTGTGACTACCATCAGGCCTATGGAGGTCCCTGTCCCCCCGCCCTCACCCCTGAGATGGAGGCAGGGGCAACTCTGCTCTGCTCCTCTCCCCAGAAGACCCAGGTCACCTGAGGCATGGGACAGGATGGGCTGTGGGGCGGGGAGGGTGGGCGGGGATTTAGGGAGGTGGGGGATAGGTTCTAGCCCCTGAGCCCCGCCCCTACTGCCACAGGGTTCCTCAGCCCTCCCCTCCCTGAGCCTCTTACTTGTATGGCCGCAGCCCCCCACGCGCACCTGGGCATCATCGATTCTAAACGCCCAGCGCCCGGGCACGCCCACGTTGGTGGTGGTCTCCACCTCAGCCATGTCTGCTGTGCGTGACCCAGGGATGTTGAAGTAACGGTGCCCATCACCTGCGTTGAAACCTGCCTGGGAGCGGGGGCAGAGAGGGAGGCAGGTCTCCTTACAGTCACTGAGTTCTCTCTCAGGATGGCCAAGTCAAGGATGGTGGAGAGATGGCCTTGTAAGGAGAGGACACTGTAGATGTCGGGGGCTGTTGACTTCAGCAGTCCCTCCAGTCAAGCGTGGTGCTGGACTTCCTCCCTAGCTTCCAGCACTCACCCACTCAGCCTCTAGGCCTCACCTAAGGCCCAAGAGAAGTGCCGCCCCAGGAGAAAGTTGGGGTCTGGAGGTGAGTGGAAGAGCATGGTTTGGGGACAGGCACAGCCTTCCTGACACATTGGGGACAGAGATCCTTATCAGGGAGGAAAGGACAAAGGTACCAGAGGCTATTTTGTGGTTCTGGGCACCTTAGGGACACAGAGTCACTGTGGCTGCCACAGACTGATCTCTGCATAGGCCTGGAAGGGAGCCGATATCTGCCACAGTGAAGGTCGGCCTACCCCTCCTCCTCACGGCACCTTGGCAGGAGGGGCAGGGGCCCCTGAACACTGGGCCCCGATTCTGCCCTGGCCTACCTGGGCTGCGATGCCTCCCAGGCCGTCAGCGTCACCCCCGCTGCTGGCGTGTGTGCCCGTGGTCCACAGGATGGACTCATAGTTGAAGATGGTGAAGGAGAACCGGCCATCGGTGATGAGCACTGTTTGGAACGTGTTGACCTGCCAGGAGAGGGGGTTAGCTGTGACTGGCTGCACCCCCTTGCTGTGAGATGTTCTGTATGTTAAATGTGTTGCTCTGATTGGGAATAAATAAAACACTGATTGGCCAGTAGCCAGGCAGAAAGTATAGGCGGGACAAAGAGAAGAGAATTGGGGGAAGTGGAAGGCTGAGGCAGAGAGATCTGCGAGCCGCCGCCATGACAAGCAAGATGTAAGGTACCGGTAAGCCACGAGCCACGTGGCAAATTATAGATTAATAGAAATGGGTTAATTTAAGATAAAAAAAATAGATAACAAAAAGCCTGCCACAGCCATACAGTTTATAAGTAATATAAGCATCTGAGTGATTATTTTATACATGGGTTGTGGGACTGCAGGGGCTTGATGGGACCTGGAGAGAAGCTCTCCAGCTACACCCCCTGTCCCACATCAAAAGCCCTGTCTCCTTCCAATGGACAGCCAAGCAAGGTAGGACCATGGTGGCTTTGTCTATCTCTACAGCCTACCCCACTGTTAAGGGACAAGGCCAGAACAGCTGGAGCAGACGCTGTCCCCAGCCTCAAGGGGCTCAGGCTCCTTCAGAGGCTGGAGTGCACTCCCTCAGCCAAACCACAAAATCTGTGTGGTAAGAACAAAAACAAAGAGGAAAAGCAGCTTCTAATCTTAGGTTTTATGGTTTTCATGGACTTTAACTCCATGACCATCCCCGAGTGGTGAAACCCCCAAAAAGCACTTCAGATTGGGGTGAAGGAATAATCTCGGGACACATGGGAAACTGAGAAAGGGCAAAGCTAGCCTCCTGCCCCGCTTCACCCCACGCATGAGAACAAATCCCAAATCAAGTATGGTTTTAAACATCATGGAAGTCCTAGAAGAAAACATTGGGCAGTACACACTGCATCTCAGAGAAGGACTTCTGTGATGTTTAGTAATAGCAAGGACCAAAAGAGAGATCGATATACTTAGAGACAAAAGCCTCTGAGTGGGAAAAGTGTTGTGATATCAAAATGATTGGCAGACAGTAGCAAAAAATGCATTTATAACACATGGCAGATAAGACTGCTGATAACCTTCATATCCAGGAGAACTTAGAACAATAAAAAAGGACCATAAGTATTAAGAAAAATTGGCAGAAGGCATGAATAAGTACACTAGCACATAATGCCATATCAATAACACTAGAGAAAAAATTCAACATCTGTAGAAGCCAGAGATATCTAAGTTTTAAAAAAGCATTCCTTGGCCAGGTGTTGGTGGCGCACACCTTTAATCCCAGCACTCAGGAGGCAGAGCCAGGAGGATTTCTGTGATTCGAGGCCAGCCTGGTCTACAGAGTGAGATCCAGGACAGGCACCCAAACAAACAAACAAACAAACAAAACAAAAAGCATTCCCTGTTTTGCCTGCAGTGTTAGCAAAGATGGAAGAGGACAGAGCACTTATCTGGGGTTCAGGGAACAGGCACCTCCAAATGGACACCTGTAGGACACTCTGAGAGGGTAGCAGACTGCTCTGGGGATGTGTGTCACAGCAGGATCTCGAATGGCCATGCATCAGGCACTGGTAGTACGTGGGCCCCTCTCACAGTCCAAGCTTGTTTCAATCATTGTCACAATGAAAAGCTGAACGGGAATCATTCGTATATAAAATTTGGCAGGAGAGACAGT
The DNA here is from genome assembly GCF_949786415.1 of Peromyscus eremicus. Classification (NCBI taxonomy): domain Eukaryota; kingdom Metazoa; phylum Chordata; class Mammalia; order Rodentia; family Cricetidae; genus Peromyscus; species Peromyscus eremicus. The sequence continues at coordinate 9,647,600 of NC_081429.1, read as the reverse complement.
CAACAAACGCTGATGCTTTGAGTGGGTGGCCGGAAGGGTGACGGTCACAAAGCGGTGGGGCTGTGGGGCGACGTGATGCACAGAGCATCCCCATCCAGGCGGTGTTGATGAACCTCCCCAACAGGTGCTGCCTGAATAGACTGTACTTCTGAGCGCACCCCAGTGCCTGCTGCCTTTGTGAGGGGCCTGTGGAAGCCCCACAGTGCTGGGGGATGATCTGTATGTCAAATGCTCTGATTGGTCAATAAATAAAACACTGATTGGCCAGTGGCCAGGCAGGAAGTAGAGACGGGACTAACAGAGAGGAGAATTTAGATAACAAGAAGGCGGAGGGAGACACTGCCAGCTGCCGCCATGACTAGCAGCATGTGAAGATGCCGGTAAGCCACGAGCCACATGGCAAGGTATAGATTTATAGAAATGGATTAATTTAAGCTGTGAGAACAGTTAGTAAGAAGCCTGCCACGGCCATACAGTTTGTAAGCAATATAAGTCTCTGTGTTTACTTGGTTGGCTTTGAGCGACTGTGGGACTGGCGGGTGAGAGATTTGTCCTGACGGTGGGCCAGGCAGGAAAACTCGAGCTACACCACAGTGTGGGCTTGTCTTGTTGGTTCTCTCCAGGGTTGTCACCCAGTACTTGGGACACTGCCTGCCACCCAGAAGGTGCCCTCACAAAAGCCCTTATTGTGTGAATAAACAGCTTTGACAGGCCACTTGCATCTCAGGGCCTCTTTCTGTGTGGCTTAGTATCCAGAACAGGCCTTCGTATAGTAAGTGCTGGAAAGTACCTGTCTGGGTGGGCAGCATCAGCCAACCACACTCACCAAAGACACAAAGGGCTCAGCCACTCCATCTGGTTGATTACCACTATCAGGGAGTGAAACAGAGCAGCCAGATATGGTGGCACGTATCTGTGGACCCAGCACTCTGGAGGCTGAGAGGGAGAGGATCGGGAATTGAGGGCCATCCACAGCTACATAGTGAGTTTGAAGCCAACCTGGGTTTCACGGTACCCTACTCCAAAAAACACCATCAAGTGTTATACAGGTGGTTCAGAGTACTTGCTACACAAGTGTAAAGATGCACATCCAGCCCTAGTACACATTGGGACATGGCTGCACATAAGCCTGTAATTCCAGTGCTGGGGTGGTGGAGACAGGAGGATTGCTTGAGTTTTGTTGGCTGCTAGCCTAGCTCAAAGTTTACTGTTTGCTCCTGTGTAATGATATAACGAAGAAAGTGATACAAGAACCAACCAACCAAAAAATATCCCACCTAGAGCAGACCCTCCCCGACACTGCTCCACCCTGGAACTGTTAGAGAACCAAGCCGTTCCAACAGAACTTCTCCTAGCACCATGGATCCTGTGCAGTTCCCACATGAGAAGTGCTGTGTTGGGCCTGGAAGGGTGAGGCTCTGTCCTCCTCCACCCTGGCCCTGTGATTTAAGAAGTGACATGATCTTAAGCCCAGAGTTCTTTTTGGGGTGTAGACCACCTATAGCTGGCCTACCTTGGCAGGGTCCCAACCACACAGCCTCCCTCCCAGGCCACACAGCCACCTGGACTCACGGGGGAAGAGGAGCTGCCTCCAAAGAAGGTCACGCGGTACCAGGTGGCCACAAAAACCCAGGTAGCAGAGAAGTCCGGGAGCTCAGGAAAGTACCGTCTGATGTCCTCTGTGGCTCTCTGCAGCATGGCTGGGTCAGTGGCCTCACGGTAGTAGACGTCACCTGCACGTCGGTTGTCCACATCCGCCCAGAAGGCTGCCACCACACAGCGGTCTTTGGCGATGGGGAAGGCCACGGGGGTGAACTGAGAGACCTCCTTCAGGAAGGAGATGATCCCGTTGTTGTTCACCTGTGAGGCAGAAAGCCAGGATGGGTATGGACTGGGTACCTTAGAAGCTGGTCAGCCCCGTGGCATCTCCCCAGCATCCTTTAAGAGCGATCCAGCTCAGGCAGGCATCCCAGGTTGGCTGACAGCCCCTGCCCCCTGAAATGGGGCCATGTGGTCCTGTTCTATCCTCTCATGAAGGTGGTGTACTCGGGGCCAGTCTCTGACCTATTGATATACCAGACTTGGGTTGCTACCCAGGCATACTCTAGCCAGGGTTCTGGAGAGGTGGGTCAACATTCCTGAATTCAGCCAAATGTGTAACAGTATACAGGAGGCCCAGGGGCCGGCATGGCTTGGAAAGGCTGTGACGGCCAAGTTGGAGTGTGTGTGTCTGGGCTTCCAGGTGGTCAAGGAGGCTCTGGCCCCAACTCTGCAACTCATTAGCTGTGCAATATGAGACAATTTAACCTGCCTCTCTGTGTTCTGGTTTTCTCACCTCTGAGACTTGGCTAATACTACCTGCCATGTGTTAAAATGTTTAAGTTGAGGGTGTAGTTATGAGGGTAGAGATCTCGTGAATGGAATCAATGCCCTTATGAAAGAAACCCAGAGTGCCTTCTGCTGTGTGAGAACACAGCAGGACTCCCATCTATGAACAAGAGGGCGGGCTTCACCAGTTATGGATTCTAGTGCCTTGGACTTCTCAGCCTCCGGGACTGTTCATTAATTCCTGTTGCTTCCAAGTAGCACAGTGTAAGGCATTTTGTTACAGCAGTCAGGTGGACTGTCTCTAACTCTGACCTCATAGGGTGTTAGGCAATGGTACACGGTCATACACGGGCTTCATTCTGAGGTGATCTGGACTAGCATGGTATGGTATTGTTTATATCTAAACACTGGGAGCAACCCAAGTGTCTCCTGATGAACAAATGTATAAACAAGACAACACAGCACATACAAAGAATGGGACGTTAATAAAAGGAAAAACATTTGACATGTGATAGTGTAGATGAAACTTAATGGCATCCTGATGAGTGAAATAAAATGACAAATACTGCATGACTCCATTTATACAAAGCCTCCAGAGGTGGAAGGGAGATTGGTAGTTTTCAGGGCTGAAGAAGGGGCAGTGGGGAGCTGTTACTTCATCAGTATAGCATCTCAGTTTTGGAAGATACAAAGTGTTGTTTGGATGGATGGTGGCTATAGGAGGAATTAACGTGTCCTGAGTGAATGTGTGTTGCTGGCATGGGCACAGCCATGTCTAGGACCCTGAGGCCTCGGACCTATGGGAGTAGCAAAGCCTTCCTTGGGTCTGAGTACCAGTGTTGACGATGTGTGCAGAAAAGGTCCATCATAGTTTCCTCCCTCTAGATATTTACAGCCTGAAGACAGCTAGCTCCCCTAAGGAGACTGCTCCTACCAAGATTAACTAAGCCTGCCTCCTGTTCGGCTGTATACACTAACCTCAGCTCCCCTTTCAACTGTATATAATAGACATGCTGAGCTTCCCCATCAGATAACCCAAGCCACATGATCCCAGCTCGCTGTACGTGCGTCTGTGTATCTGTCCTTGCTTCAGTACCTTCTCCCTAGTCAGGGTCATGGGACCCAAGCCACGGAAGAGCATGACAGATGGTAATGGTCAACACAGCAAAAGCACTTCAACACCATCGAACTGTTTATACCTAAAATTGAAGATGTGTTTTTTATTACCATAAAAAACTGGGAGAAAATGGTCGTGATAAAAAAAAAAAATCTTGATGGTATTTCCAAAGGCAAAATAGAACAAGGAATCAAATACATATAACAAAGTAATAAGATTTCAGAATGGATTTGATGCAATTACAGAAAAGCAGTGGATGGAAACCAATAGGCAGGCCAGTTAAGAAACCGCCTGGGATGGGGAACAGGGAGACAAGATGGAGAAACCGCCTGGAATGGGGAACAGGGAGACAAGGTGGAGAAACCGCCTGGAATGGGGAACAGGGAGACAAGGTGGAGAAACCGCCTGGGATGGGGAACAAGGAGACAAGATGGAGGGATTAGAATAAAGGTAAGAGAGAGAATCAGCACGAGCAGCAGAGAGAAGGAAAGGGATGGGCAGTGGGAGAGCCTTCCAGGACCGATGAAGGGCATGGAGCTGTACATCCAGTAACCTCAGGGACTAACTAGCTGGAAAAACAAAACTCAAGCCACACTGAACCAGCGCTGCGGAAGTAGCAGCCAGCTGCAGGAAAACATTCTGAAAGAAGAGCCAGCACATCACGAGAGGCTCAGGCGCCACAGTTGACTTCCATGGAAACCATGGAAGCTGGAGAACAAGGGGAGCTCTTCCCGCGCACCAGAAGACAGCAGCACCAACAGAAAGCTAAGTGAAGGCAATTCACACAAGCAGTAACATGCTGCACATAAATATAGACCCAGACCTAAAGAAGGTGAGCCAGCCGGGCGGTGGTGGTGCACACCTTTAGTCCCAGCACTCGGGAGGCAGAGCCAGGCAGATCTCTGTGAGCTCGAGGCCAGCCTGGTCTACAGATTGAGATCCAGGAAAGGCGCAAAGCTACACAGAGAAACCCTTGAAAAAAAAAAAAAAGAATGTGGGTCAACTTCAAGTTGACAGGGAATGTAAGGTCAGAGATTCAAGAAGGAAAGAAGGGAGAAGCTAGAGCATAAATCCAAGTGGACAACGACCAAAAGGAACACTATAGCTAAAGGACTAGTGAGGAAAATCTACAAATTAAAACTCAAGACAATAAAAGCATACAGACTGGGAAAGGCACCCTCAGGCCACAGCTGTTCCAAGGTGGAGTAACGTTAAGTGGGGCCTGTTAATGACCCCTGATGTGTTAAAGGTTACATTGTACCATCTGGAGAATCTCTGAGACCACAGAAACTGCCCATCCTTGATGAGGAGAGATAAGACGTTAAGGGGTAATTAAAATACTCAAAATATGGTGAAAAAATAATGAGGGAACAGATAGAACAAACAGTAAGTAAGAAGGCAGGGATGCAATCAATTGTCAGCCAGATGGAACAAAGGACGTGAGAGACAGAGAGGAAGACATCTGTGCCAGTGACACAGGAAGTTAAAGTGAATTAAAGCTTCCGGTGGGAAGATAAACTGTCCAGACGTGACCAAGGGAAAGCTGGCATGGTCCTATTATCATCAGATCAAATGTACCACAGGGCAAATGGGTCACTAGAGGTAGGCATCAGTTCACACTGCTCAGGCAGATGTAAGGGCTTCACAGCTGAACCTTCCTACCAGGCCATCAGGAGATGAGATGGCAAATGGAAACAGGCCACTTCATGACCATGGTGGGGCATTTCAGAATGTTCTCTGGTAAAATGTTTGGCCAAGAATATGTGGGCTGAGGAGGTAGCCTGATGGGGGGAGCATTCACTATGGCCCTGAGCCTAGTTTTTTTTTTTCTTTCCAGAAACCGTAACACGAATTGCTAAATGGTCTTTTTAATAAAAAACCCAGAGCCTGATATTGGTGTAAATGCTGAAAGATCAGAGAGACAAAGGAACAAGCCACCTCTTACCTCTAGGACTCCTCAGCCTGAAAAACTTTCCTCAGCTGAAAGACTTTAGTTTCTGTCTCCTCACATCTTATATACCTTTCTCTGCCCGCTCATATCATTTCCTGTCTCAACTTTCCTAGTGCTGGGATTAAAGGCGTGTGACTCCCAAGTATTGGGATTAAAGGCGTGTGCCACCACTGCTTGGCTCTCTTTCTCTCCTAGACTGAGTCAATCTCATGTAGTCCAGCATGGCTTTGAACTCACAGAGATCCAGATGGATTTCTGCCTCCTGAGTGCTAGGATTAAAAGTGTGTGCCACCACTGCTTGGCATCTATGTTTAATCTAGTGGCTTGTTCTGTTCTCTGATCTTCAGGCAATTTTTTTTTTTTTTTTTTTTTTTTTTGGTTTTTCGAGACAGGGTTTCTCTGTGTAGCTTTGTGCCTCTCCTGGAACTCACTTGGTAGCCCGGGCTGGCCTCGAACTCACAGAGATCCGCCTGGCTCTGCCTCCCGAGTGCTGGGATTAAAGGTGTGCGCCACCACCGCCCGGCCAGGCAAATTTATTAGGGTACACAACATATCACCACAAGAAACAAGAGTGCCAGTCCCTGTCGGCTATCGGCAAGGTCATTTCCTTGGATTGTGTCTGCCGAGCTCAGCCTTGAGAGATGAAATATTGTCCTCTTGGGGATGAAGAGCAGGCTCACTGTAAGAGCCAAGCTCCTAAGCTAAGAGAGCAAACCCACGATGTGTGAGGCATCTACTTAGGCCTTCATGTTGTCCCCAGACACTCAGTAAAGAAGTGCAGACAGAGCTCTCTTTATGAGGCTCACGTGACCTGTGTCGGATGGACAGTTGCTGAGAGCATTACACATGTAATTGTCTGAGTCTGGAAATACGTAAGTGGGAGAAATTACTCATGGTAATCAAGTTGAGGTTTTGTTAGGAAGATGAGGTGTGACTTATATTAGGAACTAATTTAAGATTAAACTAATTTTCATCAATTTAAATTACAGTTGAAGGAGAAAATCCCCGGAACACACATAAAAGCTGGGTATGGCCATGAGTATCTGCAATCCTAGAGGCAGATCTCAAAAGCTCACTGGCCAGCCAGCCTATCAGAAATGAAGAGCTCCAGGCACAGGCCCCCTGTCACAGAGAGGTCCGGGTTTGGGACCCCTGTCACGGAGAGGTCCGGGTTTGGGCCCCCTGTCACGGAGAGGTCCGGGTTCGGGCCCCCTGTCACGGAGAGGTCCGGGTTCGGGCCCCCTGTCATTTATTTGATACTGCACCGGTACTTCTGGGCATGGAGGTCTCATGAGAAGATTTTTTAAAAGTTATTTCTTTTATTTTTGGAGATTATAATTACATCATTTCTCCCTTCCTTTCCCTCCTTCCAAGCCCTCCTCTATACCCTTCCTTGCTCTCTTTCAAATTAATGGCTTCTCTTTTTCATCAATTGTTGTTACATACATATATGTATACACATAAATATTTCTAAATACTTCAAATACAATCTGCTCAGCCCCTATAATGTTACTTGTATGTATGTTTTCAGGGCTGACTGTTCAGTATTGGATAATCAACTGGTGTGCTCTTATTTCTCCAGCTTTCAGCCTTCCTTAGTTCTTTGTGTAGTGTGGAGGCCTCCTGGGCTTTCTCCATCATGGTAAGTTTTAATGTGCTTTAGAGCATGTCCTTCTAACTTGTGTTCTCAAAATGGTCTTGGTTTTTCTCTTTTGTGTGTGTGTGTGCGTGTATGTGCACATATGTATATACTTGCAAAGACCAGAGAAGAACACTGAGTTTCTCCCTATATTGCCCTCCACCTTAATTTTTAATTTTTTAAATATTTTATTTTATGTGCATTGGTGTGAGGGTGTCAGATCCCCTGGAACTGGAATTACAGACAGTTATGAGCTGCCATGTCGGTGTTGGGGAATTGAACCCAGGTCTTCTGGAGGAGCAGCCAGTGCTCTTAACCACTAAGCCATCTCTCCAGCTCCCTATGTAGAGGTCAGTGGACAACTTGTGGGTGTTGGTTCTCTCCTTCTATGATGTGGGTCCCAGGGACTGAACTCAAGTCATCAGGCTTGTCAGCAAGGGGCTTTACCACCATGCACACCCACACACGTCCACAGAGTATGCACTCCCCCACATATGCTCACACACACCCGTGAATGTACACCCATGAATATATACGTATGTGCATCCACATGTACATATACACAAGCACATACATATGCACACACATGCTGCAATACTTCTCAGCTGTAAAAGAAAGAAATCTCCCATTTGCAACAACATGGCTGAGCCTAGATGACACCATGGTAAGTGAAATAAGCCAGATACAGAAGGGCAAATACCATACAATCTCATGTGTGGAATCTAAAAACACTAAACTCACAGAACAGAGAGTAGAAGTACGGCTATAAGACATGGAGAGTGGAGTGGGGGCATGACAAGGGGCGGCTGAAATGGCATTAAAATGTCTCTAGGCAATAGTTTCCTAAGTGCTCTAGTCCAACGGTGTTGGCTGCATTAGAAATGCAGTATCATTTGCTTGATATTAGATCACCTCCCACCTGTGGTAAGCACATCAGCTTTACTGTGGCAGTCATTCTCAACATACACATAATCACTGCATTGCATGAAACTTGAATATATGATACACACACACACACACATCAGTTTGTCAATTTTACTTCAATAAAGCTGGGAATTTTAACTAAAACAAAACTCAGAACAACCCCAATTGTCCACCACCTGTAAAACACACAAACATCTCATAGACTATTCTGACAACCACACAGTAATGACGAGGAGCAAACAGTGCCATCAGGAGCAGGGATGAGCAATCCTGGAGACTGTGAGGGAAAGGAAGGTGGTGGTTCTTTGTGGCTGGGGTAGAGATTATGGAGGGGCCTTGTCAAGGATGTGTTGCTGGAGCCAGAAGGACATTTACAGGCTGGACTGGGGTGGCTGCTCAGAGGTGGGGTGCAGGTAGAGTGGATGGCACTGGGCCTCTTCCGGAAGGGAAGACCAGCAGGGTCTGCATTACATTTGCTTGTTCTTGGTACATGTCAAGAATCCCTTTCTGACTGTCGTAAGGGTTAGAAGTCACAGATGGCAAAGGTGACCCCAGCCGAGAGGGGGGTCAGTGTCTTTGGGACTGCACTTGGGCTACAGATGGAGAGGGGCTACCTACAGGGTGGGGTCCTGCCGCAATGCCCCTCCCCACAGCCGCCCGCTCATTTGGCCACCGGCAGCTTCCTGAGTTTTCCTTCCTGCCTTAGAGTGGGAGGTGTGCCATGTGTAGAGAAGAGGCCTTTGAGGTCTCCTCTGCTCCACCCCAGACTGCTGCTGCTCTTCTTCTCAGGGTTGGGTAGGAGTAGGCCCAGAGCTGGGGGTCCAGGAAGGAGGCAGAACAAGCTGGCCCTGTTCCTCTGCCAGGACAGGGCAGTGCCAGGACCACAGCAAAGCAGGTACTGGGCCCAGATGTTGGGCTGGCAACCTCCCTTTCCTGGGCAGAGCTTCATGGGCTTCCTTTCTCTAGATGGGATCCGTGAATCTCTTGTGGAGGTGTGCAAGGCCCAGGCCAGAGGTCTAGGGAGTCATTGGTAGCCCTCTTCTTCAGGCCCTGGGAGATGCTGTGTCTTCCTAGATTATAGTTTTTCTGTACTTGCAATACCATGTTGTGAAAAACATACAGTGCAGCGTGGAAACCAAGGAGCATGAATGAGACTTGAGTCCCTGATTGATGCCCCTGGGAACCGTGGATGCCAGGCTTTCCTACATGAATAATCATGTTTAATCCCTGTCCTGGCTTCAGAGGTGACTTCCAGACAGTCAGCTGCTCAACCACTGGCTCCTCATGAGTACAGATGTTGTCCCAAGAGGGGCCATGTTGATACTCATCTAGACACTTGTAGAAATGCTGGATCCTCAGGAAGTCTGCCACCCTGGGCAAGGAGGGGGACACTTTCTCTAGGGATCTGCAGGCTGAGGATGCCATATGTCTGGCCTGGTCTTGGTTCACAACCATGGCCTTCCCCAGCCCTCCCCCGAAAGTTAGGCATGCAGGGCCTTCCTGTGGCCACTCCCAGGTCTCCTCTGGGACCTGCAGCATTTGGGCCAGTTCAGGAACACTGTCTTCCCTTCAGGCTGAGCACCTGTTGTTGAGATAAACAAGGCCACCACATGGATGTCACAGTCCAGGGTGGGTGATAGAGGTCGCAGGAGGACCTTTCAGAATGATTGCTAGTAAAGTCTGCAGTGGACAGAGGCGAGTAAAGATGGTCCCTGCTTCCCAGAGATGCCCTTTCCTCCTTAATTGTAGCTAGCTTTGCCAGGACCAGGCTCTGGTGGGGCAGCCTGAGATTCCCAGGGCAGATTCCTGGTCAGCTGCCCAGCTGTCCAGCTGCTTTGGGAGGCTGGGAAGTCTCAGGAAGCAGGAGGAACTGTGAACACAGCAGGAGGTGGAGGAGGTGGAGCATCCTGGATGGTGTGGGGCTGCCTACATGCCTGCATGCCCACACTCTCCTGTTGCCTCCCCCCAACCCCCATTTCCCCCTTTCTGCTCCTGCAGGAAGGCAGCCCTGGCTGGAGGAAGCAGAGAGGCCGGGCTGTTGGCATTTCCGACTTGTTTGAAGTCAGGAACGTGGAAATGGCCTGAGAGACTGAGTGCAATGTGGCTTGAGCCTGGGCCAACACCCTGGAGTCCAAGACCAGAGGCTGCTTTGGATGGGGGCTCCAGCTTACTTAGCAGAGAGGCTCCAGTTTTGCAAGCATCAGATTAGAGAGGGCATCACCTGGGTTCCCTCCAGCTTGGACTTCTCTCTCCCAACCCAAATAACAAAGCTCTCCTGACCCCAGGCTTCTAACACTTGTTTTGATGACTGCAGGCATGTCTTTCATTTCCTGGCAGCTTTCCGGGCAGTTGAGATTTCTTCTACAGGCACAGTGGGGGCTGGTGTCCTGGGCGGCAGGTGGGCAGGGCTGCTGTGCAAGCATCCTTTCTTCTCAGCCATGGAGGGAAGGGCTGCTCTGGTAAAGCTCAGTGCAGGGTTAGGCATCACAAGAGGTTGTGGGAAGGGCAGGAGAGTCACTAGGGACAGTCAGGATAATGTCCAGGAGGAGGGGTCACTTGAGCTGCGGTCTGTGCTCAGGTTGGGAGGGGTGCATCCTCCCTCTTGCCGTCTGTCCACGGTTAGAGTCTCGCTTGGACCACTTTCTGGTGTCATGTAGAACCTCTATTTGGTCTCAGCTTGCGACTGAGTGTGGCCAACGACGCTCTCTCTTACGTTCTCTCTCCAACCGTCTCTGAAATGTCCTATGTAATGGAGCTATTGCTCTAGCACACCTGGCCAGATGTTCCTCAAGTTTCATGTTCAGCAGGGTCAGAATCCAACCCTCTGGACATGCCTGGCCAGTGAGTAATGACTGTATCTCTCCTGGTGTCCAAACCATCTTTTGAGTCCATCCCCGACTAGGCCACTGTCTCCTGGGCTCTCTTGAGACCTTGGGCCTTTATGGCCTTCCAGCAGTGCTGTGGCGTCCATGTCAAAGGTAGCATTTCCAGGCCAAGCCTATGGCCTCCTCCTTCCCTCACAGAGCTGGGACCCTCATCCCACCAGCTGGATGTCTGGATACAGTGGTCCTTCCTCTGGGATCTCATCCCCAGGGGGCCTCTACAGCTCCTGTGCCCGCTCCTCAAGTACAGGTGGCAGATGTTTGCCCAGTCTCAGGGACCTGAGGGGCTATGTCTGACCCTTGACAAGCTCTGTGCAAGCTCAGAGGACATGTGGCCTGGGCTTACCTTGGTGTGGAAGTTTAGGGTCAGGGATCTACCTAGAAGCTGCCTCATTCTCTCTCTCTGTACTCCCAAACAGGTCAGCAGAGCTTTAGGAGACATGAGCATGTGCTGGGTCCCAAGTGCAAGGGGGCAGGGCAGTGGTTGTATACAGTGGGTGCTTAATAATGGGAGGCTGGTTGAGCAAACAGTTTGCCCTGATTTTGTAAAGAAGCATGTATAGACACACACACACACACACACACACACACACACACACACACACACACACACACACGTCAGGCTGGGAAGATGGCTTGCTCAGTCCTGCTTCAAAAGCACAAGGACATGAGTTTGGTCCTCAGAACTCACATTAAAAACCCAAGTATGATGGTAAGCTTGTTGTAGCGGGTAGCTGTTCCAGTTTTGTCCTGGAAGTACTACCCCCATTGAGGCTTCCAGTAACTGTCACGCCTACGAAGGGGGGCGGGGAGGGCGGTGGGGCTTAAGACCTGAGACCTGGATCCTGGATGCCGGAGGTAGACCGAGCAGAGAGCAGAGTTCTCCAGAGAACACCGCTGGACTGCGCTACACCTTTCCCGGACCCTGTTACCTGTCCCTTCACTTGTGAGTTACCGCACAAAATAAACCTTAATACTTCCACCAATAGCTTGCCATCCCAGCAATGAGGAGGTAGAGACCAGATTTCCAGGGCTTGCTGGCCAGGCAGCCTGACTTCACGACCAGCCGTGTAAACAGGTTTCATCACCACAAGCACACCAGTAATGTGTTACACTAAGTCATCGTGATGCGCCTGGGTGATGGGAATTTTCTATTATCACCCCAGGGGACTATTTCTGACACGACTGTAAATGCATATATACATATGTCGTGCATATATAACCGCGTCTGAATCCATTCTCACAGTATACACAGAGATGTAGGTACTGTAAGTTTAAAATGATCCGCCCAATTCAAACCCAACACAAAGCCACACCTTATTTTGTGCTTCCTCCCTCCCTGAATCTGCAGTTGTCATCTCTAACAGTGATGCTCACTGTCCTACTTAGCTTTGTCAACTTGACACAGCCCAGAGTCATCTGAGAGGAAAGCCCTGATTGAGGAATTACCTAGACTCCGCAGGTCTGTGGCCACAGGTGTAGATGATTGTCTTGATTATTAATTGATGCAGCCTCACGTGGGCAGAACCACACCAAGGCAGGTGGTCCTGACTGTATAATAAAGCTAGCTAGGCATGAGCTTGCAAGCAAGTAAGTCAGAGGGTGAGCCAGCAAATGGCATTTCTCCATCGTTCTTGCCCAGATGGCCCTTAATGATGGATTGTGACTTGGAAACATAAGCTAAATAAATCCTCTTCTTCTAAGTTTTTTTTTTTTGTTGTTGTTGTTAGTGCTTCATCACAGTAACAGAAAGAAAGCAGGACACTGACATTATTCTCTGTAATATAATTACTCTTTCATTCATTAGTTTCAGTTACAAACACATACCACTGTGAAAAACAAAACTATATTGTTTACCATTCTTTTTAGTTTGTTTTGCATATATATATATATATATATATATATATATATATATATATATATATATATATATAGTCAAAGTCCTTCATTAAACTACTTTCTAAAATCAGTACCGAAGCAGCCATTATAAATATAACACATCAATGGAAGGAAAAGAGAAATAAAAGATGCAGAAACAATCCAAATAAAACTTCTATTAGTAAAGAAAGAAAACAGTGGAGGGCTAGGAGATGGCTCACTTGGTAAAGAGCTTGCTGCACAATCATAAAGACTTGAGTGGGAGCCCTAGATCACACGTAGCAGGGCAGAGTGCGGTGGCTCACACTGCAATCCCAGGGCTGGCAAAGGAGGGATGGCTGAATCCCTGGCCAGCACTCCCTGACCAGCCAATCTAGTTGAAGTCGTGAGCTCCAGGCTAGTGAGAGACCTTGTCTCAAAAACCAAAGTGAAGAAGGATTGAGGAAGATGCCAAGGGTTCACTCTGGTCTACACACGCGCGCGCGCGCGCCCACACACACACACACACACACACACACACACACACACGTTGCGGGATATTTGATCACACTGTGAACCCTGAGTTTGCATTAATTAAATGAAACTTTAGGTCAGGAGGTGGAGCCAGCAACTAGTTGACAGGAAGTAGCCATAGAGAATTGGAAGGAGTCTGAAAAACGGATAGAGAAACGCACAGGAAGTAGTAGGGAGGGACTTTGGTTTGGTGGTCTTTTTGGTTTGGGATGGAAGGAGTGGCTATCGCTTGCTGGGTCGCTGTCTAAGGAGGAAGATCAACGTCTCAGGCATCTAGCAGGTTTTCATCCCAGTATCTGACTCCTGAGTCTTTATGGTAAAATAGAATGATAGGGACTTAAAAAGTACATTTGGCTGCAGAGGCAGAGGTGGTTCTGGTGGGACACAGGAGTCCTGCCTGGCCTCGGCCTGAACAGCGGGCCAGTGGGGCTGGGGCAGTAGCTGAAACAGCAGTGGGTTCAGGTGCAGCCGCAGTGCTGACAATAAAACAGCACACACACACACACACACACACACACACACACACACATACACATACACACACACACATACACACACACACATACACACACACATACACACACACACACACACACATACACACACACACATACACACACACACACACACACATACACACACACACACACACACACACACACACACACACACACAAGAACCCCAAAACTCACAAAACCAACCAACCAAACCACACCAAACCAAGGCCCTCTAAATCAACATGATCAAAGCTCCCATGAACTCAGACTAAAGCAGCATGCACAGGGCCTGCGTGGTCTGCACCAGGTCCTCTGCTTACATTCTGGCTTCCGTTTCGTGTTTTTATGAGACTCGGAAATGTGAGAACGAGTGGGTCTCTGATTCTTGTGCTTTCCTCTTGGGCCCTTTTCCTTCTGTTGGTCTTCCTTACCCAACTTCATGTGATAGCTTTTAAATTTATCTTGTTACATTTTATTAGTATCTCTTAAAAGCCTGTTTTTTCTAATGAGAGACAGAAAGGGAGTGGGTCCTTTGGGAGGGGAGATGGGGAGGAATTGGGAGGAATAGGGGGAAGGAAAAGCCATAATCAGGGTATAATATGTTATGATATGAGCAAATAATCTATTTTCAATATAAGGAAGAAAAAATAAAACAGAAAAATGAAAAAAAAGAAAAGAAAAGAAAAGAAAAGAAAAGAAAAGAAAAGAAACACCCCAAATCAGGCCAATGAGATGGCTCAGTAGGTGTTTACCTCCAAACCTGGCTACCTGAATTCGATGCCTGAAACCCACACAGTGGAAGGAGAGAACCAACTCCTGTAAATTGTCCTTTGGCCTTCATACGTGTGCTAGGACACGCACCCCTCTCCCCAAATCAATAAAGTGTAATAAAAAAAGAAATACTGAAAATAAAGGGCCTAGAGGAAGGGACTAACAACACAGCAGAGGGACATTTCGGGAGCTCTGGGGCAGCTGCACACAGTAGGATGTGCACACGATGAGTCTTCAAAGCAGGGCAGCAAAGAACCAGAATTACTTGAAGACAGCCGAGAAGTTTCTCAAATGTCATGAAAACTATATAACCACAGGCTGGAATTATTTATGAACCTTGGGCAGAAGAAATACTTTAAAATGCCACAATAATACACCCGAGAACCAAACCTCTGGAAAGCAGGGGCAAAAGGGAAATCTTGCAGTGTCCGAGCGAAGAAGACACGTCAGACCCTGCCTAGCCATATGAGAATGGCAGGAAGACATCCTGTTAGGAACTGCGCACATGCAAAGCCAGTGGAACACTTCCTTTAAAACTGGAACGTCCAACCCACAACTCTACATCCACGCTGCAGACACAGTTTTCAAAATGAAGGTCAATCGATACGTTTCTCAGACACAACAATGAACGCTCATCACGTGACTATTTCAAGAAATGTTATAGGAAGTCTTGCTGGAATAGTGTGAAATGGGAAGCCACTTCTACATGAGGAATGAAGTCCGGAAATGGCAAACCTGGGTAAACAGAAAAGACCATCTAATTTTTATATCTCTTTACATGACAATGAGCTGTTTACAGCAAAATATTAACAGTGTGTTATTTGGGATAATTACCTGTGTGAAACTGTGGCAACAGCATGAAGCAGCATGGGGAAATAGATGGATGCTACTGTAAGGTCCTGACATTGAATTGGAAGGAGTGCAGTTGTATTTGAAGACAGAACGTTGGCCAAAGCGGTCCCATACGCTTCCCCGACATTACAGGCTAAAGCTATTGGTTACTGTCCACAATTGCTGGTAAGGTCCTATTGCTGAACACAAAACTTACATCGTTGAACATGGGAGAAATCGAGCTGGTGCCCCACTAGGAGCTTCACCCCCACTGACTAGTACTGGAAAGCTACTTTAAATGCTACTGGAGGAGAAAAGTAATTAATTTCACATGTAAACAGTAAATCAGGAAGTTAAGCCAGCCATACCGGTAACCATATCAAATGTAAACAGTACAAATGCTTCAATTAAAAAGGAGAGACTGCCAGACTGGATTGAAAACATCCAACCTCACACCCTTTTGCCCTTACCAGAGAGAGCGTCAAGGCCACAGTTAGGACGGTGCCGTGACAGTTTTGGAAACCAGAACAAGAAGTTGTGCCTGCCCTAGCCGGGCTGCAGCTGTGTGTGCTATCCATCTTTACACCCCTTCTCCTGCAGTCCTGGGCCTTTAGGGGGTTCACATCTTAGTCACAAGACAAGCGTCAGAGCCACATTCAGAGAAGTAAAGAGGCTTGGCAGTGAGGGGCCCGTTCAGGAAAGGCCTCTTAGAGGTGCTCGGCAAGTGTGGGAAGGGGAAGAGACACAGAGTTTCACGGATGCTCTCAGCTCTGGGTGTGTCTACAAGTAGAGAGGGCAGACAGCAAGGAAGGCCAGGAGCTGGGCATCCAGTGAAGGTACACTTGCAGGGGACAGAGCCTGGACTGTGGTGAGTGCAGATTCTGGGGAATGGTCTAGGGAAGAAACAGGACTTCAGTTTGGGTCCACTATGGGGGCACATAAGAAGGCAGCTGGACACACAAATCCACCGGTTATTAGTCTGAATCCTCAGTTCAGTGTCCTCACCTGCACTTCTCACTTGCGGACTGGTTCTACTTTCCCAAGTCTAGCCCTCAGTGTATAGGACGTCCGGCTGCCAGCTCTGGCCAACTAGAAAATCCTCTCTGACACACGCAGTGACCCACTGAGACCCGGGCGCAAGTACAAGTAAACCCAGACAGAAGGAGAAATCCCTGTCCACTCCGCCGGAGCTAAACCAAGGCTCACGAGAGGAATAACAAGGCAAAGTTGACAAAGCGGTCCGCAGAGTAAAAACATGAACGAAGCTGCTCTGGGCCGGGGTCTGAAGGGCAGAGCGAAGCTGCTCTGGGGCCAGGGTCTGAAGGGCAGAGCGAAGCTGCTCTGGGGCCAGGGTCTGAAGGGCAGAGCGAAGCTGCTCTGGGGCCAGGGTCTGAAGGGCAGAGCCAGACTGTGCTCTAAGGGCAGGAAGGCCAGCTCATCCGATGGTGTGAAAGCAAGCCTTGCCTCAGGGGTGTGAGCACTGATGTTCTGGTCAGCAAGAGTTCAAGTCAAGCTCACTATTTACAGTCCTTCTTACTTTCGGGCTCTACTCTCGGACCCTTAAATTCTCACTGTTTTCTCACTCCAGGCTCTACATTTCATGGACTGGCCCCAAAGACCAGGATAGTAAGTAGTTTCCCGGGTGCGATGGTCAGGGAAGATCAGGGTGCATGAGCCTTTTAACATGTCTGGAGGAGCCACTTGGAGGATGGGTGGAGATGGCCTTCCACAGTGCCACCACCCTGTTCGCCCCTTCACCCAACTCAGGTTGGATACACAACTAGAAGACATCTGATTACACCTCAGCCACTGCACCACTTTAACAGACTCCTGGCCCTTGTAGGCGCCCAGCACCCTAAAGGACATGGCTCACGTGGCACCCCCTTTTCTGATAATAAAGGAACAGAAGCTGACAGGCAGGCCACACTGCGGCTTCAATCTTTATGAAGAATCTGGCAGTAAAATTTCCAGCCAGCAGGTGGTGGGAAGTACTCCAAACCACCCGGAGCATCTTACATGTGTTCAAAACCTCAGCAACAACGTGTGCGCTCAGCAATTTCAGGGCCAGCTACTACGGCACAAGGAGGAAGCAGAATGTAAGGTCCTTTCTAGATAGGGGCCACCCTCAGGTAGAGCTGTTATGCTGGGAATATGTCTGCGCTTCTCTAAGGAAGATTCAAGAAGTGCCAATCTCCTGCAGAGCACTTCTGATTTCCACTGGGATGTGGAGTAACACAGAAAAAACGGGGCATGCATCCTTTCACCTATTCCTTCAAGAAGCCTACTCTCAACCAAGCTATGAGGGCATGGAGAGATGTTGATGCCATACCTCACTATGTAGAGTTGGATAAGAGCCAGAGCCGGGACATCCTCTCAGCCTGAGGGGTCTGGGGACACAGCACACACCCTGCTCTGGAGTCAAGGACTCTTTTTCTCTACATAGCCGTGAAAGTCACCTACCCACAAGCCCCAAGTGCTGTTTCAGGGTAGATATATGGGCACGGCTTCCTGAAGAATTCCGTTTTCTTTCCCTCTGAGCAAAGGGGAAGGCGAGGTACACTGTGCACACCATGTCCACATCAGCGAGTGTTTTCTAAAGAGTGTGTTTCAGGGAGAGGCTCTGGGAGGGCGTGTGTTTTCCTAGGCGCCAGAGGCTGGTTGCTCATGTTAAGAGGGTCAGCCATTTCAATAATATTTTCACCTGCGACCTGGCAGTGGAAAATTCAAGGCTGGCCAGAATGCTTAAAGAACATATTGACAGAGCTGTTCGGATGAGCCCTCACATTCCTGAGATATACAGGCCTCTTCCTGCTGGGCAGACCCAGAGCACGGCTCTTCCTGTCTACAGCTTACTTGCAGAAGTCTTCCCTCTGCCAAGTCCCAGGCCAGCGGGACTTTCAGGGATGGTTGCCTCTCCTCTCTCTCCATGCCCTCCCTGGTCATGTCACCAGATACCGCCACCAAGGTGAGGAGGCCATTCTGAGTGGGTACGGGAAGTCAGCCACCAGGCTGTGGAGTGCCACAGTGATGGACTTGTGTGGATTATGATGGTAGCTGTGGGTTTTGGAGATGGTGGTGGTAGAGGTGGACAGGCCGATGGACAGTGGTCCATGTCAGGAGGATGAGGATGCAGACTATGTGGCTGGTGATGCAGGCAGCGTTCGGGATGGCAGGGATGGCGCTATGGGGCTGAAAGAGGCAGTGTTTATGGCAGAGGTGAGCGGGCCAATGGTGGTACTGGTAGTGGAGGTGGTAGTTCTAATGGTGACTGGCACTGGATGTGGCAGAGGCTATGGTTAAGAAGATGGTGTTTTAACTGTAGATCAAGTTGGCTCAGACATTTCTAAGCAGATCTGGTGATCCCGGAGATGTCAGTGATCTGCTCAGGGTCGGACCCTGGGAACATGGAGACCGGCACTCATGCTTTGTCATCCACTGACACTCGTGTCTAGGAGTGGGGGAGAGGAATTACCTTTGGGCGTCCTGTTTAGAGGGTCTGAGGCTGGGTGGCCAACCTCTGGACTAAGAATGGGAGAGAGGCATAAACCCCTCCTCCATACTGCCCCTAGCTGCCAGCCCTGCCCAGCGCAGGTCTTCTACAACTGAGCAAGTCACGCCAGAATTCCTTCTGGCCCTGAACCTTGGGTGAAGTTGAAGTGGCCTAGAGAGGGCTGAGACCATCACAAGCCAGGTGCCCCCACTGGAGAACCTGGCCAGAGGCCATGTGCCCACTGCCACATAGCTCTCTGTGAAGGAGCAGGAGCGAGGGTCCCTACTTGGTACTGGGGGGGTGGTCAGTAGCTCTGCGGATGCCTGGCGAACGAACTCTGCCAACGTCCCAACAGGTCGAGCCATGAGCCGCAGGGGCGCGCCGTGCTCCGCTGGCCTGGCTGTCGCCTAGGTGCCCTGGCGGCTGCTCGCCCCGCCCTGCCCACGCCTCTCCAGCCAGCCGCTGTCCGGCCTTGGCGGCGGGAGGGAGGAAGCGCTGTCCTCATTCCACCTCTGGCTGCCGCGGTGCCAAGTTGCTTGGCCGCAGCAGCCGCGGGAGTCGGGGCGGAGGGCAGCGGCGCCCTCCCCGGAGCCCCCTCGAGCTCGGGGTTACTCACGTAGAGTCCGGAGTGCTCGGCGCCGAAGAACGGGAAGGGCACCGAGAGGGGCTGCAGCCCTGAGCCGCCGTCGTCCTGCTTTGGGGTGACGGCGTCGCCGCGCTTCGTGCCGAACGGGTAGAAGTCGGCGAGGGCCACCGCAGCGAGCACCCCGCGCGCCCCGAGCCCCAGGGCTGCGGCCAGCAGCAGCGCCCATGCGGCGCCGCGGCGCATCGCCGGGATCTGAAGGCGGGCCAGGGGGCTCCGGCAGGTGGCCGCAGTCACCGCACGGCCGAGTGGCCGCACCGTCGTCGCCTCTCGCTAGCTCGCGCCGCACTCTGGACGCAGCACTGCTTAGGAAGGCGCGAGGCAGGACCGCGGACCGCCGGCCCACCTCCGGGACCCGGGTTTAAATAGTCAGCCCAGGCGGCCACCCGGCAGGGGCGGGGAGAGGCGGGCTCATGCAAATAGTGGCATTTTTAACTTGCTAGTCTTCCAGGCGGGAGGGAGCGCGAGCGAGGCATCCCGGTCTCCTTGTCTCTAGGCACTTAAAGCCAAACTAGTACTGGGTTGGCTCCACCTCCAGCCCAGAGGCAACCCCCCGCCCCCTTTCTGGAGCTCCCTTACAGTTGGGCATTCGTGAGGTGAAGAATTGAATTCTCCAGGCACCAGCTTAGGGCCTGCCCACAAGGGGCATCTGGGCTAACAGCAGTTCTGAGGCTGACTGGTTGCCCTATGGCCTGATTTTGGACAGGTTTCCTGTGTGTCTTCTGAGTTCCTGTCTGGCCAGAGCATCTTTCCCTGACAGAATGTTAGTCTGGACCACTTGGCCCTGCAGCACTTAGATGAACCACGTGCGGCCACACCCCAGTCCTAGCCTTGGTCACCAATTTCAGTGCCAGCTGAAGCCTGTCCCAGGGTCTATTCCTTATCTGGTTTCATTGAAGGTGAACCTTGGGCCTGGAAGACTTGAAGACTTACACAGCTTTCTATCCATGTAAGGTTTTTTTTTTGTTGTTGTTGTTGTTTTTGTTTTTTGTTTGTTTGTTTTTCTGAAGGGATCAGACACCCATCACAGCTGGAAACATCTTGGAGACCTGTGGGTAGGCCAGTACTCAGGCCCTGGGGGCAAGTTGATAAATGCTGCTGGAGGGGGATCAGCTGCTATGGTGCCCTAACCCTCCTTGCTCATCTTGAGAATTGCTTTCTAAGTGACTGTCCAGCTTTAGGAGTGCAATCTGGTCCATTTCTGTGTCCCCAGACACTACAGGATTTTGACTCCTGGGGCCTCAGTCTCCACCATCTTCTCTGCTCCCAGATCCTACTATTGGGTGACATGTAGCTATAAACCAAATCTGGGATTCCCCAAAGACAAGACGGCACCTCTCAAAGAGAAGCAAAAAACGCTGCAGGAGTAACAGCAGCCGCCACTGAGATTCTGGGTGGTTTTACGCTGGCTTTGCGTTTTTCTGTGTTTCCTGAAATCTTTCTAACGAGCATGTGTTGTGTTTCAGTTAGAACAAGGAACATTACATGTTATTTTTAAGGGATGGCAGAGAACTCTCTGTGTGTCAGTCAGGGTTCCTAGCTTACACAGAGCCTGTTTGCAGCAGCCTTACCTCTGTGATGGTCCCAACCCTCTTGCCTTGGTGTCAGGGACAAGCTCCAAATTTAAGGAGGTGGCCCCCAGCAGCCATCTTAGTTTGCATTGGCCAGAGCCTGAAGGTGATCACCTCCTTCCATCCTGTGCCGAGTGCCCGGCTTGCCTTGCTCTTGTCCCCACTTAGTTTACCCCTCTGCAAAACAGGATGAGCTGTGTGTGCTCATCCTGTTTTGCAGAGGGGTAAACTAAGGCTGGACATGTGAAAGGTTCTGCTCTACAGGAAGCTATAGAAGAGCAGCCCCTGGTGCCAGGGATGGTGGCACACGCCTTTAATCCCAGCACTCAGGAGGCAGAGGCAGGTGGATCTTGGAGTTTGAGTCCAGAGTGAGTTCCAGGGCAATTGGGCTACACAGTGAACCATTTCTCTCAAAACAAACAAACAAAAAAAAGCATCAGCCCTAGGCCAGGCTCCTGAATTTGAGTGCTCTATGGTACGTTCCCTCATCTCACTGACCAGGCCAAGTCAGGGTCGGGACCAGGCCTCACAAGGCACCCTCTAGTATGGAGCTGCCAGCAGGCCTGGTCACCATACTGGGGACCCAGGAGCCTCTAGCCTCTTTGTGTTGCGTTCTGCACCTGCAGGAAGCTCCCATCTCCTCTCATTGGCTTTCTCAGATGGAAATGTGGCAGGTGGCAGCACCAATTCCAAGGGTGGACGCTTAGAGGACTACAGATTTGCCCTTCTGCCCATGGGGCACTAAGTGGAGCCCATCACTACCCAGCCCTCTTCT
This sequence comes from Peromyscus eremicus, assembly GCF_949786415.1. NCBI lineage: Eukaryota > Metazoa > Chordata > Mammalia > Rodentia > Cricetidae > Peromyscus > Peromyscus eremicus. Next base: position 9,625,790 of record NC_081429.1, on the reverse strand, counting down.
CCCAAGCACATGCCTCAGAGGGTCCTAGCAAAGCCCCACGTCTGGATCTGGGTTTGGGTCTGCTTAGGAACTTCTGGGTTGCCACAGGACTCAGCACACTGTCAGGTACACAGTGGTGCTCAATAGATTCATTGATTGAAGAGTTTTCTTCCAGGTATGTGAAGCAGTAGGTGGGACATGGGGTCCTGACTGCTTCCTGCTAGAATCCCCTGATCAGCTATGGGGTACCAGGATGCAGGCTTATCTCGGAACTGGGCTTGAGGGTAGGTAAAGCTGCAAGCTGGGTCCTCTGATCTCCATCAAGAGTGGTGGTACTGACCTCTATCCCCAACTGGGTGCCCTGTGCAGATTTCCAGTGAGGCCTGGGAGACAGGGTTTGGGGGTAAGGTGGGGGGCTAACACAAATTTCCCTGTTGTTGCTGGGCATTACATTTTACATACACACACATACACACACACACACACACACACACACACACACACACAAGACCCACAGGCAAGAGCTTTTTTTCAGGTGCTAAAAATATTATCAGGAAATACTTTTCAGCAACATGCCATTTTAGGTCCCCCCCCCCCCACTGGACTCAAGGGCGCCTTTGTCTCTACCACAGAAAATCCACATTTATCACAACCAAAATCGTTTTATCAAGCAGGCTCATGTTCTGCAGCAGGAAACTTGAGCTCCCCAAGAGGCCTGTGACACTTTAATTTAGAGCCCAACCGTGTGTGCCTGTTTTGGTGGGGGAGCCCCAGAGTCACCCACCAGATGTTCAGGCCTTAGGAATCCATGAAGGTCAAGATGGAGAACACTATCGTTGTTCTGCGTGGTAAGGGGATTGGGCTAGTCAGCTGGTCCCACACAGCAGGCCTGAGGCTGCCACCCACCCTGCCTTTTTCTCCTTCCCTTTGGATGTAGCTAGAGAAACACATGCTCCCCAGCTCTTTCCATCATGAGGCACAATCAGAAGCCCCCACCCTCTGCTGTTCCAGGATGGGGCCCAGGGCAGGTGGGCCCCGCTCCTGAGAAGAAGCACATAGCCCACCTATAGGTGAGAATGGACAGTCCACCTTGACAAAGGGGAGCGATGCCGTACCTGCACAGTATCTGCACATGAGGCCTGCCGACCTCAGCACCCACGACATGACCTTTGCTGTTGCTCTCAGGAAGACAGTTAGCTGGAGCTCAGCATGGGCTTCCCAAATGGCTACAACTTGCTTTGTTTCAAGCAAATAGGAACTGAAAAGGCCAAGGCAGGTGGGGCTCAGGCAGAGCTTTCCCACCCACTTGAGGGGGTGGTGATGCAGGAATTGACCTATGGGAAACTCTGAGTCCACTTGAGGGACAGGGTGGCCGGGGATATATGCATATGTGTACCTGGGCTCCACTAGATAGGTACCTTGGGGACCATCTCCTTCAGGGACAACTCTATTTCCTGCTTCCTGAAAACTGAGGCAGCTGTCATAGGATGGACATGTAGACCTGGAGAAACCACAGCCAATAAAGTCACGCTGCTGGGATATTTTTAAAGGCATTGGGAAAACTCTGATGATATCATGCCAAGTAAAACATTTGGGAAACAGCATTCAGGGTAGCATGCCCATTACAACCATCCTCAGTGTGTTTTCTGGAGAAAGGAACTTCTCAAGTTTCTCCTCTGTAGCAGCGGGGTTCAGATTATGTGTGGTGGTGTGATCTTTACATGCCTCCTGCGTGGTTTTATTTTCTTGTACAACAATCTTTCAGTCAGGCACAGATCACATATTCCAGATGGTCTCCAAAGAGTGGATCACCCAGGAATATTGCAGTGATCTTGCTTTGTGTAATAAATTCCATGATGTTCTGTAGTGACAAAGTTGCCCCATGACATTTCTCAGATGTCCATTGTTAAACGACACAGGATGTCTTTTTAAAAAATATTAATGTTTTAGACATCTCAGATAAGTAGTGCATGTCGATTGCATCCTGCTCCAGCGTAGTTAAGGGGAGCCTTTGCTCCTGCTCCGGGTCTGATGCTGGCCAGTCTCTTGATGTGACATCCGAGCTCTCAGTCTGGCCTTTTCTCCAAGCTCTCCCTGAGCCCAGGCCCTTCTGTTCTATTTGTCTTCTCCCTACAGTGACCTGAGAGGCTGGTGAGGCTGGGAGCTCCAGACTGAGGCACCCAAGGGCTTGGTCAGAGCCCCTGGTCAGAGGGAATAGGGATGTTAGTACCCTCAGTATGGTCCACATCTCTCAGTGGAGGTTGCACAATGGCATGTGTCTGTCAGATTCTGTGTTCTGTCTCTAAGAACTGGGCCAATGCCTGATTCTGGGCCCTCTGTGTATATGTGTACTGGTTTGTCTGTCTGTCTCCTGGTGTTCAGAGCCCTGGGAGATACTTCTGTATTTTGTGCTCCCCAACCCCTGGAGGGGATGGAGAGCAGGCCGAGGCTCATCTGTGGAAAGCCAGCTGAGGAGTTACGCATGAGGTCTAGGCCTAACAACATACGTGCAACTCCAGGCTCCACAAGGAGCTGAGACTCCATCGGTTCAGGACAATGTCTGGGGGCCAATTTCTCGTTCTCACAGACACCCAGAGAGCCTGTTCAGATAGCTCAGGTGAGCGGCAGAGCTGAGGCACCCATCTGAGGCTAGCACCTCTCAAATGGATGTTGGGATCCATCAGACTTCGTACAGATCAGGAACCAAATGTGGGGCAGTCTTAAAAAAAAAAAAAAAAAGAAAGGAACTGCTTGCCTTTCCTTGGAAGTAAGACTGGGCAGTTCCAGCAGTGAGGTATCAGAGTCCTTTCCTCTCAAACTCTGGGGAGGACAAGAGCCAGAAGGCTAGGTCCCCCACCATCTGCCTAGTCTGAATTGTTCACCCCAGCTGCCTCCTTCTTTGGCCTCGCCTCTATCCAGGGTTATCATTCCACCCTCTTTAGTTTGTGCTTGCAGCTCCACTGGGCAGGTGGACTGAGGCAAGGCCCTAATGGAGTAAGCTGTGGGGTCCTGAATCTGACCCACTGGCTGCCAATAGTTAGTTACCTATGTGATCTTGGCCCGGCTGCAAGGTTCCCCCCCCCTCCCCCCCAACAGTGGTCTCATAGCACAGCCTTTCACAGTCTCCACCACTCTGCCCAGAGCAGTAATCAACAGACTCTGACACACACCAATGTGCACACGCCTTAGAAAATGTTTAGAGAAATGCAATATATTCTTTAGAAAACATCTCTTTTCCCAAACACATTCCTTTATGTTGAATAAGTAAGAACAATATCCCCTGCACTGATTTAAATACTCAAAGCGTGGCACTCTCAGAAGGCCTCGCTGTACTCTGAATGCTCTCCTGAGCAGCCAGTGTAAAGGCCCCGGATCACCAGGGAGCACCCTGGCCAGATCACAGTGTCTTTCACTTTGGTGCTGAGAAGTATCCAGGCCTCTCCCTGCTGAAGTGTGTCGTCTGCTTCCAGGTACATTTCCAGGATACCCGCTCAGCTGGCAGCTTCAATCCCATCGGTGTCCCCGGGACACCAGTGAGCCCTGCAAGGACAGGAAGAGCCACACTGCATGTGGGCTCCTGGAATGAGCAATGGAGGAACTCCCTGGCTTCCTGTGGACATCTCCAGCTTCTGTGCCACTCTGGGGTCCTTGAGCAGGGAGTTCAATCCTACCACAAGGGAACTGCACACCAGGGAAGGAGGGAGGTGAGGCCAAGTAGGAAGTCCCAGTTTCTCAGTCCTTGGAACAGGCCGTCCACTCTCCTCCACTAGGCTCAGTGTTGGCTGGTACCTGGAAACTGTAGGTGGGCACATACCAGGGTACCTGTGCCACTGCCAACTTATCATTTGTCCAAGGAAGCCATTGCCAATGGGTCTCTGTGCTCTTTCAGAGCCTGGGCTGAACTTCAGGATCCTTCTTAACACTGCCTATCTGCCCACCTTGATTGTGCAGGAGCTGGTTACTAGGTTCAACCGAAGGTCTGATGCCAGGATGGCTGATTTTAAGTCCCTGGTGATCTTGAAGTGAACTGACAGGCTGTCACATGTCTTGGCCACAGCTATATGACTGTGACTTTATGGGTTCCAGGAGCCTCTGGCCTTTCCTGCCCCATGCCAGGGTCCTCGAAGATGCTTCGGGAGGCCCTGGCAGAGGCACAAGCTGTGGGCCAACCTGCTCCCTGTGGTGCAGGCAAGCATTTACCAGGCTGGCTGGTAGCCTAGAGGTACTGGAAAGTGCCATTTACAATGCCAAAGAGACTGGTCGGAGGGGAAAACAAGTCATTCTGGCTAGTGCTAAATAGGAGAGAGGGAGGCAGATGCCAACAGGTGAGGCAGGAGCAGGCTTTGCTAAGATGATGGCCTTGGTCTCCATAGCAACCAGAGCAGGGTTCTCTACTGGCGTTTTCCAGCATTTTTTTTTTTTTTTTTTTTGGTGTAGAAATGGGAGATGCTGGAAAAGCTTCATATCTCCAACGCCCCCGTGGCCAGAGAATCAAGGGGACTTGCATCTGAGTCATTTCCAGCCACCTGCCACTGAGCCGGGACTGCAGTTCCTGGATGTGGAAGATTCTGTGGCCTCTGGATGTGGGGCGTGGTGGCCGGCCTTGCAGGACATTGTGTTTTTGGCTCTTGCTGGTGGAAATGTTTTCCATGTGTTTCCCTGTGTTTACAGAGCTGAGGGCATGGAATGCAGCCCATGGCAAGGGAGCTGGTCTGACAGGGCCCAGCCACCAGTGCCTTGCCCAAGTAGCAGGTCCAGTTTGGAAATGGAGCCCCAGGCCCGGTATGGGCTGAGGGGTGATTGACGTCCCTGCTCCTTGCAGCAGGGAGGAGTTTTAAAGAGCAGTGAAGTGACCAACAATGTGGCCCAGGTCAGCGGGAGGCTGAGGTCCCCATAGGCAGGGTTTCTGCAGTCTGGGGAGGCACTGGTAGTGTAGTGTGCTTTGGTTGGTGGCTGCCTACATGTGCAGCTTCTCACAACACACCAATGTTTGTTGAACTTGGCCCCTCTAGTATAGTGTGCACAGCACCAGTTTCCCCAGTAGCCCAGGGTCCCAACATCCACCCCAGAGCCCGCCGTCCTGGCTGATTGGTGCAGGCCACCCAGCACAGGGGTGCAGGGAAGGAACTGCGGTCATTGCTTAGCTCAGAATTCCATCTAGTCACTGTGGGCCTGTCGCTGCCGCCGCCACACTTCCTGGTCCAGCTGTTTCTTCAGGCTAGCCACCTGGGGACAAAGTAGAGCCTCAGTCAGGTGGGGGAGCAAGTCCAGGAACAGAGCTATGGAGAGTTGTGTCAGGAAGGGCTGGCGGTGTGTGTGTGTGTGTGTGGGGGGGGGGGGGGGGCTGCAGTTCATGGCGCCCAAGGGAGTGCATGGGATAGAAACAGCAGATGGACAGGCAGAGGGACTCATCAGCTTCGGCCTGCAATGATGAGCATCTGTAAGCACCCTATGAGTAGTGAAGGCGATTTTTTTTTTTTTCTGTTATGGCCAGAAATGTGCTTAGAATGACTGGGTTAGAATAAGCCTTGCTAGTGGGTCATGGACACTACGCCGGAGGTAACACTGGGCATCCACTTCGCCTCTCTGTATCCCTTTCCTTTCCATAAAATAAGGGTTTTGACCACCAGAGGTTCTAAGGTTCTGACTCAGCAGTTCGGCTGGGGCAGGCTCAATGCACACACATACTTGTGCGAGTGCACTGTACGCACACTCCCAAGCTCTGTGCTCAGATGCATTTTCCCAGCCCGCTAAGCTAGCTGCTCACATGCTGATGTTCTCCCTGTGACTCAAAGGACAGGTACGGGGCCACCACTGTTAGCTGTACGCCACAGGCAGTCTCTGCATGTCACTGGTGACGGCCAGTTTTACGGTTACCCCTGACGGGAATCATCCTCTCAGGGACAGGGCAGTGGAGGTCCAGAACCCATGTTCTACCACTCATTGAGCTGCAGGTGATCCGTGGGGCTGCTCATAAAAGGGCAGACAGACACACAGAGTATGCTAAGAGCCAAGGCTCCCAATAGACATCACGTGGTTACCCTTGCACGGGGTGCTATGGGAACAGGGGTTCTTCCTTTCCCCTTATGCATCCCCTGCTCAGAGGACCTGGGCTCCTGGCCCTACCTGTCTTTCCAGGACCTTCACCCTCTGCTGGTGTATCTGCTCACGGGACTCCAGAGCCTGTGTGGCCTGCAGCTGGGCCTCCTGGAGCCTCTTGGCCTCAGCTGCCAGGTCCCGCTGGTGCTGGGCAGCCAGCTCTTGGAGCCGCTGGGTGTGGGCCTGTTCCAGCTCCGCCATCTGGGCCTGGAGTGAGAACACAGACCCTGAGGGCTGCTGGGATCCTGGGGTCAGGTCCAGTGGGATGCCCCACCCTATCTTTGGGGCTGCACTTCCTGTCTTGGCCCCACTGCTTTCGGCTGGGGTGCTGGCCCTGGCCCAGGACCAGCAACAGACTGGAGCTGGCATACATATTCAGCCCACAGGTTTTGAGTCCAGGCCACCTGTTGAGGGTTTTGCTGGGCTGGAGCCCAAGCCACAGGCCCCAGGAGTGGGCCTTAAATCTGTGTGAACAGCATCCCAGGTTCCCTTGGAGGTTACTGAATATTGATGATGATCCATCCTCCCTAAAGGTAGTCAGCTGGAATGGGGGGTGTCCGTGGCAGAAGGGGGGACTGAACCCTCAAAGGAGCATAAGCTGGTATCAAGCCCTGGGCCTAGGAGATATGTATGGCTTCATCATGGTGGAATAGGCCTGTCTGATCCTCCTGTTTCTTGGGCCATTTTGCAGAGCCTGGCTCACAACCCCCCCCCCCCCCCCCCCCCGCCCCAAGTCCTAAAAGACTGCTCTCAGTCCTGACTCCAGTTCTGTCTGGAACTCTGAGGGGATCTCTGGTGGACTCACTGTTGTCTCGGCCTCGGCTTGGCACTCGTCACAGCTTGTCCAGCTGCCTTTTCTGTACATGTGCATGTATACACATGTGGCATTCACAGGCATGGGATACACATGGGCGCACCACTTGGGGACCGCACCCTTTGAATCTGCCCCAGGTTTATCCCCAAGCGTACACAGGGCAGGGCTCCACTGGCTCAGCTCACCTGCAGCTGCTGACTCTGCCGAAGGGCCCCGTCCACCTCCTGGTGTAGACTGCTCAGAGACTGCAGCAGCAGCTCCTTCTTGGCTCCCAGCATCGCTGTGTCTTCCTCCTTCCTCAGGGTCTCCTGCTCTGTCTGCAGGGAGACGGGGAAGACCCGTGGTGGGATCTTTTTAGGGTCTATCCGGAAGAGGTGCAGTATCAGGTCAGACTGCCCTCCGGAGAGTAAAGGGTGCTTCTGGGACGGACTCCAAATCTCCCGGTGGAGTTGGCAAGATTACTGCCCCTGCCCAGATCTATTGGCATCTGCAGCCATAGTAGGAGATAAGGAAAAGGGGCCAAGTGTCTGCCCTGTTTTGGACCAGCAGAAGTTCCTGCAGTGATCCTTGGTAAGGGAGGTGGCATTTGAAGATCCATGCAACTCCTACCTCTTGCAAGACTTACTCAGGCCTCTTGAGCCCTACATGCCCCTATGGTCTTTTGCAATGCACAGGACCTTCTAACTCTGCACACCCAAAGCCGTCGTCACTGTCACAGTGCCAACAAGCGTGTATCAAAGTGGCACAGCTGTCTTTGCCATCCTGGGACAGACCCCTCCTTGTCACCCACTCCCACCAGGATGGGTACAGGACAGGAGGAGGAGCCTGTAGGTTAGATATGAGACATAATCATTTCCCGTGCGGAGGTCAGGGATCCTTTTATCTTGCGGATGGAACCTCTGGAGGACACAACTGACGAGGAATCCTCTCCCTTGAGAACGGCAGAAGCCTGCCTACCCACCCAGGGAGCCTAGAGTATCTGCATGGTGCTCTCGGAAACGCAGGGGATCTCGGCTTCATAGTCTCACCAGGCTGGCCATCAGCAAGGCAGGACTAGAAGCAGGGCCTTGTTCTTAAGCCGGACTGCCTCTTTGCTCAAACGCTGGGCCTGCTTGCTGCTGGTCTGCTGGGGGTCATGTCCAAGTGCCATGCAGCTCCCTTTTCAGTACTAGGCAGACCTACTTGTGCCATCTGGGGCCTGGAGCCCAAGCGAAACTCTCAGGACCTTGGGATACAGTGAGTTGTTTGCATGGGCAAAGTTATAGGATCAGGATCTGAGCCTTAAAAAAAAAAAAAAAAAAAAAAAAGAAACTTTCTTCTTTAGCATTGAGAAAAACAAAGAGTCCTCTCCACTGGAAAGGGAACCCTGTTTCTTTAAAAAAGAATCTAGTTACACTGCTAGAAATGCGTATTATAAAGAGAAGAGAAAAGTGAAATCCAAAATAAATAAATGTCCACATCCGGGTTTCCCCTCCTGAGACACCAATAAAGGGTTTATGGGTTTGTGGGCCCCTCACAGCTGACCTCCTGGAACTAATTAGCTGTTCCTGCCCTCCCCCTCTTGGGCCCCAAGGACCCGACGCTGGCATTGTGCCCACAGCTAGCTCTGTTGCCCCTAGACAGTGCCACCTCCAGGAAGGCACTGATGCTGTTCCCCACCCCTGCTCAGCTGGGACTAGCACATCTTTCCCTCCAGCAACTACAGTAAGATCCTGGTGACCCTTTCCCGCTGACACCACCTTCCCTTTGTGGGAAGGCAGGTAGCCTTTTATGGACAAGCTGGTTGGTGGCTTTTGTAACCACCCTGGTCTGCTGGCTCCTGTGCCCTGGGCAGGCTGGGGTGTAAGGGTGAGTAAAGAGGCCTTGAGGGGGCGGCCTACGTTGGAGCCCATGCCTGAGGCCTTCAACATCTCAACACAAATGTTCCTGCTTCGCTGCTTTGCAAACGCAGACACAAAGCCCCAAGCAATCAGGTTGCTGACGCCACTTGGCCAGCCTGGCAGATTTTATCCTCCCCTTCTCCCTTCCACACTCCATCCTTCATCTCCCTCCTGACTCTTTCTCTGGGGCCAGTCCTCTGGGCCTTTTCTATCTTAGAGAGGGCAGTGAGGGTATCAGAGTTCTGTGGCCACAGCCTAGCCCTGTACTCTGCAAAGCTAGCTTAAATGAGCCGTGTCCTGCTCCTCTCTGCTTCTTCTAGTGGATACCAGGCTGCACGAATTCTGTCTTGTACCCTGACCCGTGCTGAGCAATGACCATCCATAGCCCTACGCAGCATCAAGACCACTGGGTCTCATTGTATGGCCTGCCTGTTTGCTCTGCTCTACATGTGCTGGGTGGGGGTGGGGGGCGCTCTCAATGGGAAATATGAGAAGGGGACAGGCAATGACCATTGAGAAAGGCTTGCAGAACACTGTATCTGCCGCCTCACCTGCTGCCCCTGACACAGCCCATGACATCCTTCAAAGTTGGGTGCTAGTTCCACTGTGAACAGGACCCAGGAGCCCAGGAGGTAGTTTGGGCAGAGCTGGCCACAAATTCAGGGGTGGTGCTACTAATCCACGGTACTTCACCTTCCTCAAAGACAGTCAAGATAGGGTGCCTTGTCACCACCAGAGGTCTCGACAAGGTGCTTGGAAGCGCTGGGGCTGCCTCTGAACTTGGCACCATGGCTAGGCCAGAGGTAGACACTGAAGCCTGCTGGACCAACCTTTCTTTTCCTAGCATCCGCTCTCAGGCCAGCCGTGGATCTTCCCCACTTCTTGCCGCTCTCCCCTGTATCTCTAGGAATCTTCCCTGCCTCAAAAACAAATACCTGTATGAGGCGCGTGCGCAGCGCCGCGAGCTCCCCCTGCAGGCGGGCCCGCTCGGTGCGCAGTGAAGTCGTTTGCTCCCGCAGGGCTCGCCTCTCGGCCCGCTGGGTCGCTGCCGCTTCCTGCTCCCTGTGACTCCGTAGAAGCACCTGGGTGGGAAGAGGCTGCATGGGCATGGACCAGGAATGGGAGATCCTTGGCCTCTCGGAGCCAGGCATTCTGTCTGAGGACGGTCTTGGGCTCAGCTTATCTCCCCCCGCCCCGCCCCCCAAACTATGCATCTGCTAATAACCCACCCTTCTGGAGGTGCCTACTGTGGAGTGAGAAAGTCAGCCCTCGGACTCCCTGTCCCTCCAACCTCAGTTTTCCTGACAGTCTGTCATCTGGGAATTGGATGCACAGTCGACTCCACACCTGCCTCTGGCATCTGCCTAGGGCCTTCTTTTTTATGCTGAAGAACTTTTTAGGTATTCGGATGCAGCGCCTCACCACGGTGAGCCGGTTCACTGCCTCCCGGCGACAGGTATACCCTGTCCTCCTGGGGTCCCTCACCTGCTGCAGTGGCCCCAGCTGCCTCCCCTTCTCTGTAAGGCTCTGGCTGTGTCTGCTGCTCTCTTCCAGGGCCTGGCGCAGGGTGTCCACTTGCTCCTAGGAAGGGAGAGAGAGAGGAGTGGGGTGAGGGTGGGGGAAGCATGAGAGTCACGGCCTCTGCCCGAGAGCCTGCAGGTGTGTGGATGTGATAGACAAGAACATGGTCGAGGATAAAGTGCTGTGCACCGGTTAGTGGTTAGTGCAACAGCAGAGGGGTGGAAGGCTCCTTCAATGTCCTCTGGCTTCATTAAGAAGGACAGAACAGGGGCTGGAGAGAGATGGCTCATGGCTTAAAAGCACTGGATGCTCTTCCAGAGGTCCTGAGTTCGGTTCCCAGCAACCACATAGTGGCTTACAACCACCTAGAATGAGATCTGGTGCCCTCTTCTGGTGTGCAAGCATACATGCAGGCAGAACATTGTATACACTATAGATAAACAAATCTTTTTTTTTTAAAGATTTATTTATTTATTATGTATACAGTGTTCTACCTGCATGATGTCTACATGCCAGAAGAAGGCACCAAATCTCATAGATGGTTGTGAGCCACCATGTGGTTGCTGGGAATTGAACTCGGGACCTCTGGAAAAGCAGCTAGTGCTCTTAACCTCTGAGCCAACTCTCCAGCCCTAGATAAACAAATCTTAAAAAAAAAAAAAAAAAAAAAAAAAAGGCCGGAACAGGCTACCAAGCACCCTAAACCTGTCCCTTGGGCCCAAACTAATGACTTTGGGTCATTGAGGGTGTGTGTGTGTATGTGTTCATATGGGCTTGTGCACATGTGTGTGCAGGTACATATGCTTGTGCCTGTGGAAACTAGAGGATGCTGTATATCGTCCATGATCATTCTCCACCTTAGGGTTTGTAAAAATTTATTTTTATTTTATGTGTAAGAGTGTTTGCTTGCATGCATATGAGTGTACCACATGCATGCTTGGTGCCTGCAAAGGCCAGAAAAGAGCTTTGATTGGATCCCCTGGAACTGGAGTTACGGAATGTTGTGAACCACCCTGTGGGTACTGTGAATCGTACATTCCTGGGTTCTCTGCAAAAGAAGCAAGCGCTTTCAGCTCCTGAGCCATTTTCCCAGCTCCTCCACATTTTTTGAGACAGGGCATCTTACTGAACCTAGAGCTCATTTATTCCACTAAGCTGGTCGGTCAATGAGCTCCAGGAATCCGCTTGCCCTCTCTTCGAGGCTGAGGTTACAGGCACACTGCTGTCTACGTTGTGCTGGTTCTCCTATCTGATCATGCTGGCCACCACGGTTTTAATATTCTCCTTCAAAATTTTGTTAGCATATCTCAAATATTATCTACCCTGTAAATAGACAAAACCAAACCCAAAGCGCCCAGCCAACATGCAACCATCAAGCCCACACAGAAATAAAGACCCACATGAAATTGATCTAAGCAAGCCATCCTCTGTGCCAGAGCCCAACCCTCCAGGGAGCATGTGCGCAAGGGACACACAGCAACAAGAAGTGACAAAAGAAGCCAGGGACACCGGGAGAAAGGGTGAGAATTTATACTCCAAACTTCAGGAAGACTGGGATGTAGCTCAGTGTGTAGAGTATGTGCCTAGCATACATGACGTCCTGTGTCTGATCCCTTAGCACCACATAAACCAGGTATGATGGTGTCTGCCTGTAAATGAAGTGCTTGGGAGGTGGAGGCAGGAAAATTAGAAGTTCAAAGTCATCCTTAGTTATGTACCAAGTTCAAGGCTAGCCTGGGCTACACGACTCTGAGAAAACAAAACCAACCAACCAAACAAACGAATGAAAGCCACTGCAAGGACACACACCAAATCACAGCTAGGGAAAACGGAAAGAGAGCTCAAACACCAAGAGATCACTTTAAAGAAGTAGGAAACTGCAGCAAAAACAATCAGATATGGTATTATTAGTGATAAGAGCTGGAATGAGTAATTGAGATGGAAACGGGAGAAGAGATGAAAGTTGGTTATTTGAAAAGACAGACTTGGGGTAAGGCAGATTAGGAATAACAGAGTAACAACGACAGCAAACCCTGCAATGGTCAGGGACTATGGGGCATACGATTCCAGACACACCTCCACCCAGTAAACCATTGTGCACATACATTCATGTACCACATTTGCATACATGTGTAAGTCAACTGAGGCCCAGGTTGATATACATACAGGTTCTTGGCATGCCTAACTCCCAAATGACATACTGATCCGAGAAATGGCAGAGACAAAGACTGGCCAGGACCGGAGGGGATAGCGTGCATGACAGGAGCTGTAGGGTGGCATAGTTAGCCTTTCTTGAAAAGCTAATTCCCGTGCAGTTTCTATCACTCCAGTGATAGACAAGGATAGGAAGCTCAACACTTCTTTTTATAGCAGGACATATTCTTAGCACAGATAAATCCAAACACATGTGACATCACTGAGGAATTACAGCTGCAAACATTGACAGCAGCTGGGCCCGCATGCCCGCGATGTGAGCCCCAGCAAACGTGCGCCCCCAAGGCAGACCAGGTGCGCCCAGACTTGGAACCCAGAGCTTGGTCCTAAGGCTTCTTTATGCCAGCAGGAGAGCGAGCGAGCGAGCGAGCAGTGGGCTGTGTAAAGCCAGTGGAGATGTTCAGGGTGTGTTTGCCACAGGGGAGGCCTGGGCAGGAGTCCAAGGACTCTTCAGGCGCTGCTAGGACTCTGGGGCTGTGACCTGGTGCCAGTCCCACAGAGAATGTTAGTGGCCTCTCCACTGGGGCATGAGGAATGTGTGCACAGGGGGCAGTTCTTGGTTCCTCTGCTTGAAAGCCCATCCAAATGCATGTGCCCTGGTGCTGGTGGGTGTATGTCCTCATGCTGCGGACATGGCTGTACATGCAGCTGGGTCCCCGGGGTAGTCCTGTGTCCTGTCCTTCTGCTGGGTCCCTAGGACAGTCCTCTGTGTCTATCATTCTGCTGGGCTCCCTGAATAACCTTTGTGTCCCATTTTTCTGTTGGGTCCCAGGATAGCCATGTGTGTCTTGTTGTTCTTCTAGGTTCTCAGGGCAGCCCTGTGTGCCCTGTTGTTCTGCTGGGCCCAGGAGTAGCCCTGGCAACGGGAAGGAGTTGCTCTCAAACAAGACTTGTACTGTTTGCATAGCACAGCCTACCATTTAATTAGAAAAATATGTTTTTAATTAACTTTTTCTTGACAAACACATTGGCTTATGTGAACGGGGGTGGGGGGGGGTGGGGAGTGGGGGGGGGGGAGGAATCAGTCCATGAAAGTGAAAGAAGTTGTGTAAAATGCAGGGCTTGCTTTGGAATATGCCCTAGGTTTGGCAGAACCAGGAGGGCACTAGGCCAGCCTTGTGGGGGCTGGCAACAACCCAGCTGTGGCAAGGGGGCACTGGGAAGCCATAAGAGTAGCCATGTCCCCAGGCCTCCAGCTGGCCGAGAACAAAAGGCACTTTTCTAGGATTATGAGAAAAAGATGGCATAATGTTGATAGGTTTTAGGAGACTTCTATAAAAAAAAAAAGTGAATCTTCATTGAACTGAGAAGTGGCTATGGACAGAGGAGAGCAGAGAGACAAGGGGAGATATCCAAATCCCAGGGAAACTGACTCATATGGATGAGGTGGCCCCCCAAGCCCCCCAGGACCCCACACTGGCAAGCTTGGAGCAGAGGGCACCTCAACAGCAGCGTCACTAGGAAAGCAAGCCTTTGTCTCTTTGTTCCCAGGCAGAGGGTCTTTGGAAGGGGGAGACACTGCTCTGATGCAGGCCGACATGGTTCCCCACACCTTTCTGCCTTTTCCCTCAGCCTGAGATGTCAGGATGGAGTCTCCAAGTTCCCACGGACTCTTCTCCCACTCTAACTTCCAACAATAGCAGAGTTCTCCTCCTTTCAAAGACAGGCAAAGTAAAAAAAACCATGGAAGAGTGCCATCCAGAGGGGTTAGGTTTGCGGTCTGCTAACCAAACTGAGTATTGTTTTTAAGGTGAGATAGGGCAGGGGCCAGAGGTCCAATGATCAGAAAAATGACAGTCACAGCCCACGATGCAGGGAAGACTGATGACCCAACTTCTGGATTTGGAGGAACAGTGACAGGAAGAAGAAGTGGGAGGCAGGGCCAGGAGTCCAGCTTAGGACCCAGTGTCAAGAGTCTTGAGTTAGACAAAGCACTAAGAAGAGACTGGTGAAGAAAGCGGGGTTGTTTGTTTGTTTGTTTGGTCTATTTTTACACTGGAGATTGGGCCTAAGGCCTTGCATATGCTGATGAGAGCTCTACTCTTGAGTCATATCTTCGGCCATTTTCCTATTTGGTTTCTTTTGAGTCGGGGTTTCATGGCTACCCAGGCTGTCCTTGAACTCCATCAACGTTTTAGGTAGTCCTTGAACTTCCTCAGCCTTCCCGCGTCAGCATCTGGAGTGGCTGAGGTTACAGCCCTGGCTGAGATGCTTCTGAAGTGGCAAGGACTGAGAGCAGAAGGCAGGTGCCTGGACCCTGCTGGTGCAGAAGCTCACAGCAGACAGGAAAAGGTGGTAAGAGGGACTGTGGCAAGCCAACATTTTGGTAATTCACATGGCCCTGGCTAACTTGGAGCTCTCTTGTTATACAAAGCAGGCTGCCTTGGAACTTGTGGCAATCCTCCTGCCGCTGTCTCTTGAGTGCTAGACTCACCATCACACCCAGACTTGGCAACATTTTTTGAATTTTAAAGACAAGCGAGCCTTCTGGCTTCCACCTTAGAGAGAGCTCTAAGAGAAACCTGCAGAACTGTCGCATCTTGGTAATGCATCTGAGACGGTGCTCAGAGGGCAACAAAGGACCTGAAGTCTGAGAGAAATCAGGTCCCTCCCAGGGGAGCAGGGCCACACAGTGCTTCCTCACCAGAGCTATGATGTCATCTGGAATGCCCCGTACAGTCGAAACCATACCAGTCAGGTTCTGAGGGACCCTTGCATCTCCCTGCTGTGCTAAGATCATGTGAGGTCACAGAGCAAGGCACGATGTAGGGGGTGTGAAGGCTACAACTCTGTTGGTGGGTTAGCCACACAGGAGGCCTGCTGCTCAGCTCCATCTAGTCACACAAGAGCTTTAAGCTGGGATCAGAAGAGGAGCAGGAACTGTCTTGAGTTGTCTAGCTCATATTGTCCTTCTGTGAGTCAATCCAAGAGGGCCCATGGTTGGGAGCCTGAGTCCTAGAAGCTAAATGGTACTTGGCCCAGGCCCAAAAACCTCAGCCTTAGAATGGCAAAAAGCTGGACTTGCCCTAGCAAGCCTGGAGGGCCTTCTACGAGGCCTTTGGTGGGGATTCTGCCAGCTCTCCCCAGAAGAGGCCCTCTGTGCCAGTGCTGTCTCTGATCATGGGCTTCCTGCATGAGGGAATTTAGATCATCGGCTCATGGTCGGTCACACGCTGCAAAGTCACGGGAAGCTTTTGGCCAAGTGTAAGCTGTAGCGGGTAGAGAGCCCAGGTCTGTGGCAGAAAAGGACATGGAAGCTCAGGGCGCAAGCGTGGGATGTGGTGGCAGGCAGCCTCCCAGAGGTCCATCTAGAGGAGATTCAGGAACAGACAGATCCTCGGCACCAAGACACAGGCAGAAGCAGTAGGGAAGAGAGACAAAGACCCCTGCTCCGGACATGGAAAGTGGACCTAGCCCAGCGGTGGGAGGACCCCTGAGCACAGCCAGCAGTGACCACCTTTCAGATGACCCTGGAGGAAGATCTGAGAACTGAGGCTGGAGGAAGACAGGAAAACCAAGAATGAACTTTCTGTTCACGGATGAGAAAGCACAAGTCTAAGAAAGCTCAGAGAAGCAAGCGTGGACGCAATCCGAGGAGAAACCGTTTTCTCATCACGTGGCCCTTGTCAATAGGGTAAATGCCTGAAAAGGCGAAGGTGTATAGAAACAGCTGTGAATGAACATAAAGGGCAAATGAATGCAGCGGGGGCCACCGTCAGCCTTGAGTCAGGTAGGACTCAGGACAAAGCACTCAAGTGGACCCAAGGCCATTCTCCCCTGTGCACTGGGGTGGGAACACTCCATTAGGAAGAGCACACCACACACACACACACACACACACACACACACACACACACACACACACACTTCACAGCAGCTGTGTTTAGAGGGGTCTTCCTGAAACCTCCTGGGCAGATGAGGAAGCTGCTCCTGGAGGCAGGACAGCCTCTGTCTTCTGCCCTTTATCTCCCTGCAGGAGGCTCCTGCCCACCCGACTGCTCTGTACAGAAGGTCTCTGAGGGTGGCTAGACTCCCCCCATGATCCCTGCGTGGGGGAAGGGAGTGTAGCCTAGGTAAGGCTGGTGACCAGTTTGGCCTAGTATTTGTCTCTTCAGCTGATGCTTAGATAGAAGCCTGTGGAACCCATGACATCTAAAAGCTAGCATTCACCTGCAGCCCCCTCCATGGAGGGGTACTTGGGGACAAGTGACCTGTAGGTTTTTTTTTGTTTGTTTGTTTGTTTTTTTGTTTTTTTGTTTTTTCGAGACAGGGTTTCTCTGTGTAGCTTTGAGCCTTTCCTGGAACTCACTTGGTAGCCCAGGCTGGCCTCGAACTCACAGAGATCTGCCTGGCTCTGCCTCCTGAGTGCTGGGATTAAAGGCGTGCGCCACCACCGCCCGGCGACCTGTAGTTTTTAACTCCATTCCTGTCCATGGTTGCCAACTTTATCCCCCTGGCAATAGACCTGGGGATCCTGTTTCCCTGATATTTGGGGGAGACCTTCCAGCTGGGCATGCTCTTCCCTACACATCTGGGTCTGCCCAGAACATCTGGGAAGGCCTCAGCTGTTCTCTGGAGTCCTGCCCCTGGGCAGGGGAGGCTTAGCACTTGCTGCGTTACTCCATCTGTGGTCCATGGTAGAGCCCCTTACTGAGAGGGCAGAGGGAGGCCAGAGCTAGGTCCTGACCTATGGCCTGGCTGCTCCCTCTCTAGGGTTTCTAGGCCCCATTGCAACTCCAGCGGCTACCCATGACACAGCACCCGACATGGGAACACGTGCTTGAGTCCCTCGCAAACCCTTTTGTGATGGAGGGACACAGAATGAAGGGCAGGCCAGGAGCAACAGCAAAGAGCCCTGTGAGGATCTCAGAGCTAAGCAGGACCTCCCTGTGCCTGCCCATGGGACCTCAGATAAAGGGGTGGACCTGGAAGGCAGGAATCCATCCCTAGTTCGGCCCCTTGCCAGCTCTGCCCTTACCAGAAGATCTCAGTTTCATGGATTTGTAAAATAAAGTTGAGGACCACTTCCAAGATAACTGTGCTGGGGAATGGGCCCAAGACCCACGTTCTGATGACCACATCTCTGATTTGTCTGTAGCCACCTCCCAGGACTCCTACCTGCATCCTCCGCCTCTCCTGGCTCGCAGCTCGAGTGCTTGCCAGGTGCTCTGCTTCCAGCCTCTGGAGTGCCTCCTTCTGCAGGACCTGAGCTGCCTGGGCACTGTGCAGTGCACTCTCTGCCCTGCGCTGGCCTGGATGGGTTGGGGGGAAACAATGTGGCTTGAGGCTCCCACGCTTGGCAGATCTATGGGGTAACTGCCACTTGGCTGTGCCCCTCCCCAGTTCACAGGCTGCAAGTAGACTGGGTAAACTGAGGCGAGTGACACCTGGGTGCAGGGCTGAGAGAGGCTCCCCATCTCAGGTGGGGTGCGGGGAGTGGTCCTGGGGCTGACCTTCTGAACGTGGGTCACTGCTCCCTGTGTCTGCCCTGCTTTCTCTACCCTTAATCCTTCTCTTCTTCTTTCCTGGGCTTTGGGCCATGCCTCCCACTGCCTTTTTAATGGGGGGCAGTAAGTTTAAAACAGCGGGGGGTGGGGAGAATTAGCAAAGGGCCTCTCTGAGGAGGTGACAAGCAGAGTCATGTGGATTTCTGGAAGGGAGGGTGCCAAGTAGAGGGCACAGCTGCAGCTGGCCCGAGGCAGAACTGCAGGAGGCGGGGACATGGCCAAATTCAGCAGGTCTCAGAGGTCTCTGGAGTCCACCCCTCTAATGGGAAGGCATCAGTGAGGAAGGTGGAACAGAGCCATCCTGGGCATTGGGCACAGTCCCAGGCCTACCCCAGAGCCCTCCTGAGGCCATACACTAAAAGAAGGGACACGGAAGGGGCCCCCCCTCATGGGAAGGAGAGGTTCACCTTCCTCTGCATCGGCTAGGTCCCTCTGTAGCTGCTCTACACGGTTCTGTAGGTGGATGCGCTCACTCTCTGCCTCACTCAACCGGCTGCTCAAACTGGCCACCTGGATGCTAGAGTTATCCTAGGCAGGAAGAAAGAACTCAGCAGGGTGGTCTGGCAGGCAAGAGGGAGGGGGCAAGATATTTACTAGTGAGCTGGGAGGCCAGGCAGGCAGCTTCTGGTCTAGCCCATAACATAGGGGGCAGGGTAGTGGGGTGAGGTAGTGGAACCCTACACTGTAGGGAAGGCCAGCTATAGTGGATGGCCGAGCTCACACACTAGCCTGGGAGGCTGGAGAAAGGGCAGAGCCTGAAGAACCTAGATTTGGAGCATGGACACAGAGTTGGGGAGCTCCCAGGAGCGGCCATAGGAGGCTGGAGCAGTAGGCTAAGGATTAAAGCTGAGAAACCTGCCCCCAGGTCTAGCACTGCGGGAAGGGGGAGCCCAAAGAGAAGAGACAACCCCTGTGGTCTCTGTGATTGTCTGTTTGTCCCAAGGAAATCATAAGGGGACAGCCATTGTGTCCCTGGTGGATTCCTGGGACCAGAGGCATCAGTGAATAGGAGAGGAGGGTGTCCCCCTGTGAGAGACTGTGGGGGAACACTCAGGTGACCTGGCCAGGTGTATAATGCAGTGTCCTCAGACTCTGGAATGGCCCAGCAGGGCGAGCTCCAGGGCATTTGCTGCTGCCTACTCTGAAGGATGGTGTAGCCCTGGGCCATGGGAGGCAGTTGGATTTGAGAGGTGGTGGCATTGCTGCTGTTTATCAGCACAGGGCAGTCTAAAAACCAACCATAGAGTATTTCCCAGGGTCTCAGCAGGCCCAGGAATGGACAGCAGTTTTGAGTGAGTGACTGAGTTCCTCCCTGCCTCCCAGAGTCTCTGGGGGTATATGCCCATGTGGGTGTAGAAGATCTGAATCCCTCTTTACCCGCTCCTGCTGGGCTTCCTGAAGCTTTTGCACCAAGTCCCTCAGGGCATCCCTTACAGAGGCCACATCTATTATCTGGGAGTCAGGGTCTCCAGGTACAGGTGAGGGCCATCGGGATGGAGAGTAGGATCGAATAGTGGGGCTGGCCCTTTGCTGTCCAGGGCGAGTCTGGGAGCTTCCTGCAGGAGGTGAAAGCCGAGGGAATGTGGGTAGGGACAGACACATAGATGTCCTGCGCTCTTCTCTCTGCAGCTCCTGCCCTGTAGGAGCGGGTAGCAAGGCTATAGTAAACACAGACTCCTGAAGTTGTCGGCACTGGTCTGGTCTCATCATGTATGTTGTGAGGCCTCAGGAGAGGTTGGGGAACTCAGGTTGGGGACAGAATAGAGTGGAAATCACTGACCTGTTGTGGGAGAACGGGACCTCTCTGGAGAGGCCAAGTGGCTCTGACTCCGGAGCCCTAGGCCACTGCGGAGTGTGGAGCAGAGCCGACCCAGCTGGGCCTCCGCATTGCGCCTAGCGCCCTCAGCCTGGGCCAGCTCCTGCTCCAGGATGTGCACTCGGCTACAGGCATGGTCCAGGCTGGCCTGAAGGCTGTCGGCCTGGCCGCTGGCCTGTTGTAGCTTCCTGGTGAGCTTGCGCAACTCGGCCCGCAGGGTCTGCTCGGCCTTCTGGCTCTCACAGAGCTGCCCCTCCAGCTGCTTTACCTGGGCCTCCCTGGCTGCCTCGACTCCAACCAACTTCTGCTGTAGCCCTAGAACCTGTAGGAAGGACGCTGGGACTCAGGTGTAGGATTCTGACTGGATCTAGGCTGGCTGGACCAATGGTTCAGCCAGGCCAGTGAGAAACCCTGTTCTGCACTCAGCATCATCCCAAGACAGGCTATAGCTGGAAGGTACCCTAGCTCGGTCTCCTAGTGTATTTAGCAGGTGGCTATACCTAAGTCAGGTGAGATCTGCCCCTCAGCATCGTGGCGTATCTTTCAGCCCCAGAGAGCTCTGCTGGCAGCTGTCTGCAAAATCTCAGCTAGCTAGGGCCATAGACCGGCTGCCCTCTCCTGCTAGGGACCCATCCCAGCCTCTCCTCTTCATCTGCCGCTTCAGAGCCTGGTCGTGACCAAAGTGTGCTTTGTTACGTTTCTCACCATGGAACCATAGCTGTACCCTAGATACGTGTGCATGCATGATCAGGGGATGTACATGCTGTGGGGAAGAGGGAAAGGCAGCCTGCCCCCTTCCCCTGAGCCAGAGCAAGGGGGCCTGGCCCCATCTCCCTTTCTGGGTGGCTGCAGCGTAACAATGGCCTTATTCACGGAATGAGGTGTGGGGCTGAGGTCATTCTGGGTCATATGAGCTTGGGAGCTGAGTCCCCACATTCTAGGCATGACTGGTGTTCAAGATGGCCAGGCATGCCATTTGGGTCTGAAAGCTGGGGACTGCTGGGCTCAGAAAGGCCGCTCTGTCCCTGGAGGCATGCAGTACCGTTAGCACACTGAGCTACAATCTCGGCTGTGGCTAAACAGTGTCTTGGGAGCAGGCGTAGGGGCTATGTGAGTCTGGGGCGCGGGGGGTATGTGTGCATGGGTTAGGCATGTGTGATGTGGACAGGCAAGGGTCTAGGCATTAACTAACTCAGTGTCCTGAGGCCTCCCAACCTGGCTCCTGCCCAGAATTCTGCCCAGCACCTGGGCAAGATTTGGCTCTTTCCTAAGACAGATCTGGGTAAATTAAGAGGCTACAGCGTAACCAAACCCTTGCCCCCCTCAGATCCCTTTCACTTGCCCCCTGCTGCACATGGTCAGGCTATCACGGGGACAGTGGATAGAGAGAGGAAACGGGCATCTGGCCTCTTTCCACCATCCCTACTCACTGCCTCCTGCCTCCCCCATAGGGGTTCCCAAGGACCTTGCTTTGGTCCCCGTTTGTACCAGAGCTCAGTGGTTCCCCCTCAGAGGGACAAACAGCCTTCCTACCTCCTTCTGGGCACCGTCGCGGGCAGCCTGGGACTCAGCTACCTGCCTCTGCAGCTCCAGTGCCTGCTGCAGGTTCTTCTGTCGCTGCTGGGCATCCCTGGAGGCTTGGGCCTGCAGCTCACTCACCTCCCGTCTCTTCCTCTGGTTCTCAGCTTCCAGTGTCCTTACCTAGAACATGGGGGGCAGTGCCGAGGGGTCAGGGGCCCAGCAGCTCCAGTGACCTCTGCCTCCATTTAGGACCTGTTCACGTTCGAGGGACCTCAGTTCTGGGCAGAGGGTTTTGGGATCCAACCTTTCTTACTCTGCAGACATACACCTTGGGCTCCTCTTTGGGTGAACGTGCTGACTGGGGAGTATGGGAGGCTTCTGTGAGTTAGTTATGGCTCTCACTGGGGGGGGGGGCTCTGGCCAGTGTCACTCCACACAAAGAGCGGGGTAGAAACTGGCCCCCAGGGTGCCTATGAAGCAGGAACAGGGGAGGGGGACCCGGGACAACCTGGTTGGGTGGAGTCCCCCTCACCTGTCTGTGGCGCTCCTGGAGCTTCCGGCGGGTATCCCCCTGTGCCCTTTCCAACTCCTGCAGCCTGGCCCTCAGCTCACAGGCGTCCTTCTGAGCTGCTGCGTGGGCCTCCTGAAGCACCAGCAACTTTTGCTCCTGCTCCTCCTTGGACCGCTTGAAACTAGGCAGGGCGCAGGCTGGCTGGACACTGGGCCCAGAGCTCGGCAGACAGACCCTCCCCAGGGAGGTGCTGTTCTCAGAGTGCACCCTCCACACTGTCCTAAGACATAACCTCCGCGGGGCTCCCCTTACCTTTGGCTCAGAGGCTGTCCAAGTCTTAGTAGCCAGAAACATGCCCCTGTCCCCTTTCACCTCTCAGCTCCCCTTTAGCCCACCCTTCCTTACCTCTCTATGACACCCCCAGAGACCCCATGTCCAGCCCACTCACAGGGACTCGGGTTCCTTAGCCTGTTAGGCCTGCTGGATGGGAACTCCTTGAGGACGGGAACAAGTTGGCTTGGTCCCTAGCCTCCCTGGATAGGCTGGCATTTGTAGGCATTTTAATCTGGGCAGCTGAAGGTTGCCTTCACTCTCTTTCTGGCCCAGCTCATTGGCTACCCCTGCCGTGCCCTCTCCCCACGGCCTGGTTGAGCAGCAGGGCTGCAGGCTCCTCCCCTAACTGGTCTATAGGGTACCTGTCCTACCGTCCTACCTGGCTTTCTCTTGCTCAGCCCTGTGGATGGTGGCCCGCAGCTTGGTGTTGGAGTGTTGCAGCACACCCTTCTCTTGAGCCTCATCGTCCAGGGCCCGGCGGGTCTCCAAGGCCTCCCTGCGAAGCCCCTCCTGACTCTCCTCACTGTCCTGAAGCTCTTGGCGCAGTTCAGCCAGCCTTTCATGGGCCATGTTCAGCTGTGCCTGCAGCCCCTCAGCCTAAGGCAGAAATATGCTCTAGTGACCAGCTTGGGGACCATGGGGCTGCTGCTCCCGGAACCAGAGGGAGAAGAGGATTCTGACTCTGCCTGAGCATCCCTGGGTCACCCAGCACTTGCAAGAGAAAGCAGGTCCCTCAGGTACAAGGCCCAGATAGTGTTCACCCTGACCCTTCCTGGGGCTGGCTCTGTCCTGTGTTCACTCTGAAGAACTCTGAAATGTGGATTGGTGGTCACCGGGCTTTCCTGGGGCATGGCTTTGTCCATACATCAGCTTCGACTACAGATAGCCTTTCCTGCTTGCTAACCCAGGGCCCACACCTCCCTTTGGATAACTATGTAGGTAGTGGGTCAGCAGCCTGGTGCTTAACACCAGCCTCAATAGAGTCCTGAGCTCAACCATCCCCTCCAGCCTCCTTCTCCTAATAGTGTGTGGTGGGGGAGATGGAGTGGCAGAGGGAGAGCTCAGGCACCCGTGCCCTTCAAATTCTCCAGTAGACTCAGGGCTTCTCAGGCCAGGCTGCTCTATGAAGCAGGAAGCTATAAGCATCATAGGAGTCTTCAAGGCAGGGCTCAACCCATAGGAGCATGGATACACTCAGACATGAGGGTGACCACTTAGTACCTCCGTGAGCTGACCCAGGGAAGGCAAGGGGCCATGGATGTAAGTTCCCATCTCCTGCTGGCTGGCCCAGGGTCCAGAGGGTGACCCTATCATGCCGGAAGCAAGGGTAGTGCCTGCACACTGCAGGGGTACCAAGTCCTGGTTTCCTGCCTTGGAGCATGGAGCATCTCTGGGCATCCAGGTTCTATATGGAAGGGTCTGGAGGAGGGCAAACCCACTCTCAACTTCCAGGCTATGGGGTAGGGACTTTCTGAGGCCTCTCAACCTACAACTCTGACCAGAAGCATCAGAGGAGGCTCCATCCTGGCTCTCAAGTGTCCCTGGGGAGGAGGTGGAGGAAGCCAGCAGGGACATGTTGAGAGAGGAAGCCACAAGAACTCAGTGATGTTGAGTGGCTGGTTTGCCAAAAGCAAACCCCTCTCTGCTAGCTGTTTTCACGGGACATTGTCCAGGCCCCCGGCCGGCCTGGCTCCAGAGTCCGCCTGCTGTTATTGTTGTTCTGTTTTTGGGAAGGGCCAGGGCCTCCCCACTGCTCCCCACCCCACCCCCCCCACATGTGGGAGCCACAACCGTGCCGAGCATTTTCCGCTGAGCTCAGCAGAATCCACCCAGAAGGTCAAGGACCAGGGAAAGGGCCTGTCCATCATAAAAGGAGCTGTACTCATTTCCCGGAGTAGGGGAGATGAAAATAAGCAAAACAAATGGGGGAAGGGCCCCCCTGCTGCTAGGCCACCCCCTCCCTCGCTGTCCAGCACCCCCACCCGCCGCCTCCTGAGGACAACCATCCCTTTTGCAGGAATTTTACAGCCAAATCGCTTAATGTGATTATAATAATTATTTCTTTACTAGAAGTTGTATAAACAGTCTCTTTTGAAATTTCCTGCAGGGAGGCAACTCCAGAGCTCTGCGGGGAGGAGGGCAGCAAGGCAAGCAGGGGAGAGGTGGCAGTGGGGTAGCCTGTGTGTGCATACATGCATGCATGCATGCATGCATGAATGAAGGTATTCATGTGTGCTTTGGTGCACACCCAAAAGATAGGTGTGCATGCATATAAATGTATGTTTACACATACACGGTAGGTATGCTTCTAAGTGTACATGTGTGTTTGCTGTTCATCTTCATGCACATGCATATGTTTTTCGATGTTCGTATGTGCTTTCATATGGGAGCCCCGCATGTGTGTGCAAATGCATATGTGTGCATATGCATATTACTTAGTGTGCACGTACCACTTAGTGTGTATCTGTGTTCATAGATGTGTGTTGTCTTAAGTTGCACAAGATGTGCACATATGTGCATACAAATGGGAGGCATCAACATGTAGGTTTACCTGTGTGTGTGTGTGTGTTTACATGTGTGTGAACCCCAAGAAAGTCTGTGGGAACATGCTAGTTCCTCCAGTTGAAAGTGGGGATATTATGAACCAACCTGGCACCTGGGACGCTCTTCTGCAATTATTTCTCTTTTCCACCCCATCCTCCCACCTTTTCAGACTCCCATCACCCCTTATCACTTTCTGGGGGGCTTCCTTACTGAAAACTTGACCTTGCTGTGAGGTTCGTATCCTTCCTCTGACCAGAACAAAGGGGCCCCCTCCCCAGATTCTTCTCTTTCTGCCCCTAGTTTTGAAATTACACTTTGCTTCTCCATGTGGCCGCTGACCAGGCCTCGGCTTTGAAATCTGTTGGAAGGAGCCTGTTCTCTTTGGGGCCAATATAAACAGCCCGTCATGTTCAGTCATGCTCTCTTCCTCTCCCGGGCTCTTGGCCGGCCCCTTGGGGTGTGCTTGGGGAGGGAGAGCCTCTCTCCTCACCACACCAGGCCAGCTGCCCTGCCTGCCAGCCTTGGCACACAGCCCAGAAGCTGTGAAGCTGCTTTGTCCCCACAGGCCCCACCTGGGTTCTGGCTGACCCCCGCCCCCATCCTCAATCCACACACCCTCCTGCCCTTGCCTCTCCCAGGCTCCCCCAAGTCCTGTCAGAACTCCTCAGAAACACCTTTCCATCTGCTTGCCTGCTGGGCCCCTGCCTGGCCTCGCCCTGGCCTCTTCTAGCCCCGCCCAAGACTGTCCCCCACCCTGTTGTGGCCATGTGGTTCCTGGAGCCTCTG
This sequence comes from Peromyscus eremicus, assembly GCF_949786415.1. Classification (NCBI taxonomy): domain Eukaryota; kingdom Metazoa; phylum Chordata; class Mammalia; order Rodentia; family Cricetidae; genus Peromyscus; species Peromyscus eremicus. The sequence continues at coordinate 9,600,265 of NC_081429.1, read as the reverse complement.
TGTGAGCATCAGGGCCCATGACTGACCCTGAAAAATCCCACCACCATCCCACTTCTCCTGCCTTTCTGCCTTGGGAACCCTAAACTCAGCTTCACTCCACCCTAGCACCCCATCCAATGTAGAGTCTAGGCCTCTAGTGCAGGCACAGCCTACCTCCCTGGGGGCTCCCCGTGGCTTGTTAGGTGACAGATTTTTAGATAGACTCTTCTCACTGCTGTGTCACAGTGGCCTCTCAGGCCGGCTTTGGGAGGAGGCTATAGCCCCTGTACAATGACAGCTCCCTGTATCTGAGTCCCAGTCTCCGAACTGTGTGGAAGTGTAGGTTAGGCTGGGGTGACCCTGGGGAGCCCCTGGGGGACCCCTGGAGCCTGTGCCATGGTTCTGATCAATTGTCCAGGGCTGGTGTCCCTGGGTAGCCAGCCTCTGACTGTCCCAACAGGACCACAGATGCTCTGTGGTCTTCCTGGGAAGAGGCAGGGCCCGTGGTAGCCATAACTGGGCCTCACAGCTACCCATAGCAAACCATAGCAGCTGTGCTTTCTCTCAGCAGTGGCTTCTTTCTGTCCTCTCAAGCCTCTCACAGCCAAATCTATCACTTTGGGCTAGAAAAAAACCTTCTTCTACGAGGCCATGGTCAGCTTTCCCCAGCTGATGCTAGGAGAGCCAGGTACCATTTCACCCCTCTGAGAGATGCCACTGGTTGCCGAACCAAATGGGTCCGTCCGTTTGACTCTTGCTGGTCTTGCGGTACCCTCCTTTCTCGGCATCCTGACTCTCCCAGTACCCTCTTCACTGTACTCAAGAGGCACATGTCCTCACCTCTCTCCTCACACTGCTCCGCTCGGCTGCTATCTCCCGGAGCTTTTCTCTTAGAGTTTCAGCTTCTCTCTGGTGGGTGGAGATGGCCTCCTCAAACTGGACCTGGAGAGTTCTCAGCTCTGCAGTCATGGTGGTGATGGTGGCCTGGAGATACAAAGACCACTGGAGGCTGGTCTGAGGCCTGACTGCCAGGTCATGAGATGGAGCACTGTGGGATGAATGCTCCCCATGAAAGAGAGCTTGGGCTCTGAAGTTCCATGCCCATGTCTCTTCGCTTTCCTTCTGGGGTTCCTGAGCCATCAGATCATGGCAAGTGAGTGGGCATGGCCTGGTTGGGGAGTTTCAGGTGTCCTTTTTCTGCCTTACATTCCTGTTTAGCCTACTTTATATAGAGAAGGACAGGAACAGCTGCTTAGCAGGTCCGGCCCTCAATGGCACTAGCACGTGGGCTACCTGTCCAAACAATGGATCTGGGGCTAAACATCTACCCCAGTGAAACTTTTTGGTCACTCAGGTCACCCAGGTCTGCTTGGACCTAGGGCATCCTGAGCCCTTGGCTCTGAGACCTGCAGCATCCACTATGGTCAATGTTGAGTCAGTGTTGGTTGAAGAGGCTGAAATCCCAGTGGCGAGATGTGGTGAGGGGCCGGACACTGCTTACCACATACGTCCTGTCCACCCGGCACCCAGTTTCCTGACCTTTCCAATGGGTAGGTGGCAGGTGGGGACACCTACCTTCCTGCCATCTACAAATACACGTGCCCCAGTCACATATGCAGAATGCTGTCGTCCCTGTTTGGCGGTAGGACAGTGCTGTGAACTAGGTGCAGCCCAGGTCTGCTGTCCTGTTACACCACAGCCTGTTCCTGTCTTTCCAGGGGTCTGTTAACTGCTGAGCACCCAAAGGAGGTCCTCTAGGCACCAGCTCCCGGGTTCAGTCTGAAGCACTTCCTCGTCCACAGACAAGATGTTACTCTCCGCACCACGATGAGGCCCAGCGCGGTCTCTGGTTAGGACTCTTCCCCACTCACTCTGGGCCCCATCCCAGGCCTCATGTGGTTCTTTCCCACGACTGTAAGGTCCTCAACATTTGGAAGAACACACTCTTCTCTCATGATAGGCTACTGTGTCTGAGATGCTGGGGACCATCTAGGCCAACAGTTGGGCCCTGGGTGGTGTCAGGGTCCCTCTAGAGACTGCATTGCTACAGAGGGGCCAGTGCAATGCGGAGACCCCACTCCCACACCTGCATTCTGCAGGCCTCCATCTGGGGTTACAGCTGGATCGAGGCTTCCATCAGCCCCACCTCTTGCTCTGACCCTTGGCTGCTGCTCTCCTTCTCAAGGGGCACGAGTCACCCAGGATGGCTAGGTCATGGCTTTGTGCCCACAGGGTTCAGAATTGCTTGCTCAGGGAGGCTGCGGTTTTCTGTGAATCTTGGGGACCAGCTCCCGGAGGCAGTGGTGACTCAGGCCAGCAGGCCCCTCCACCCATCGGTGGCTCTGTGCCATGTCACCCCACAGCTGGGGTTCCTTGGCTGTACTTCCTCTCTCTCAGCGGGTTTTAATTTCCATTTTCTAAGCTGAGGTGGCAAAAGAACCCTTAATGAGCTCCCCGAGGAGCCGTGCTGGCTGGAAGGCCTGGTCCTTAGCCCAGGGGGAGATTTGGCCAGCATGAGAGAAAGCTCCAGAAGCCAGTGCTGGCTCCTGCAGAGGCTGGTCCGTGAGCAGGAGGTGCCAGCTCCCAGGGTCTCAGGATGAGACTGGTAAGGCTGCGTCATGGAGAGAAGGGCATGGCCATAGACTGAGACCCCTCCAGGCCTGTGCCAGGGAAGTGCTGTCCAGCCCTGGTGAGCGGCCGAGGGTGAGAGAAGACAGAGCAGGATGGATAGGAGCAAGGGGGAGCTTCTGGAGCCTGGGTACCACTTAGGTTTCCCTATTATGTGATGTGGAGTCAGAGTATATGTATGGGGGGGGGTCATACCTTATTGCCATACCGCCTCCTACGACACAGCACTGGGGACCAGCCCCTGTCTACTTCTATCTGAGTCACCAGGACGCCCTCCCCCAGGGCCTGCCACCTCTGCACCCCCGCCTCTCACTCCAGCTGGGTGGTCTTCTCTCACTCCCCAGGTGGGCAACAAGAACAGATCTCCAAGAGTCAAAGACCAGCCACAGGGACAGCCTCAGCGCCTCCTCTGGAGGCCATCTCCAACCGTAAGACAGGAGTAGTTGTATGCCTGCTCACAACTGGATTTTACTAGAACTAGCCTGAGCACAGGCAGGCAAGGCTGGTGCTATACGGATCAGAAGGTGGGACACAGGCCTGGGTCTACCCCTGTCCTGGCTGTTGATATTCAGTATATGGTCCAGCCTGGCCCTTCCGTCAGTCTTGATCAACTCGGATTCCCAGGAGCACCAGCCTAGAAGAGTCCCAGTGCCCATAGCCACCACAGGCAGGGGCCGAGGCATAGACAGCCACAATCACTTGGCTATTTGAGATAGTAGCTTCTTCCAGCAGGAAACTTGGAGGCCCCAGGGGGACATCAGACTCAGGAAGACACAGAGGGTACTATACTTCTAGGACCAGACAGAAAGGGGGTATCCTGGGGGCTCTGCCGGGACTTGCTTGGCCATACATGACCAGGCTGGGAACTGTCAGTGGGGCTCACCTCAGCTTGCGCTTGCTGGTTCTGGGCCTCTTGTCGGGTCCGTTCTAGCTCCTTATTAGCCCCAGAGAGCTCCTTGTTCAGCAGGCTCTTCTCTGCTTCCTTCAGAGACATTGCCTGCACATGAGGAGACAGAGTGCTTGTGAGGGAGCTGAGGAGCTGGGGAGCTGAGTGGAAGTGCGGCTCCCTCTCTGAGGCACAGTAGAATGCTCCATGTTAACTTTCCTGCCAGGCTTACCAGCTTTTCTTTGCACACCCAGCCACTGGGCAGGGGTGGGGGTGGTTCTGAGCTCAAGCCTTTCCTGATAACATACTCCTTCACCCTACTCTTCCCCTTCAGGTGTTCAGCAACCCTTCATGCCATTCCCGTCTTTCCCTGGCCCTGGTTCTCACTGGGCAGGCTGGTGTTTCATGATTCCTTATCCTCCTAGGCACTGCTTCCTATGGCGATCAGGAAGAAGCCACTGATGGCACTGTACCCCAAGGATGTCTGTCTCACCAAGGGTGTGAGTGGGACAGAGCAGCCAAACTCGGGGAGACCCAGCTCCCAGAGTGGCGGGGCAGGAAACAGACTTCAACCATATCCCAGTCATACCATAGATCATGCCAGCCAGGGAAGCCCCAAGAGCCTTGGATACCAGCTCAGGGAGAGTCCTGGCTGGTGAACACAGACAGGCCAGGGGTGTGATGGGCCAGTCCCACCGGGAGCTGAAATCAAACTGGTTCTCTGACTTGTCCTGGTTATAGTGTCTGAGGTAAACTATGGCAGCAAGCACAGCGCCTTCCTGGCATTCCAGTCCTTCCGCTGAATCCCTAGTTGAGGGTCATAGCACTTCCTACACTTGTAGCCACTCTGGTCAGAAGGATGGGTGGTTAGCTTCCAGCCAGTACACTTCTAATCTGTGGGGTCTGCACTCATTCCTGGAAGCTAGGATGGGTTGCATTGCTGAGGAATTTAAAAATGACAGTAGTCCCTGAGAAGGAGGGGGCGAGAACCCCATTCTCCATGTTTTGAAGAATTGAAAAACAAACAAAACCAACCAAACAACCCGGTGCTCCTCACATAGCCTCTGCCTGTCAGAACCCAGGCTTGCTTGCTTCTGCCTCATTCTGGTAACCTGCCCACCCCTGGCTGTGAGACCTTGGAGGCCTGGGATCTTGATCTGCCTTCTTGAAGTTCTCACTAAGGGGCAAAGCAAGAGTAGCCAGTGTCCTGTTCCTTTGAGACTCAGTCCACACAGACTCTCTTATTGCCTGAGGCCTCCCGGAGACTGCCTTCTGGTTTAAACTGTCAGCTTCCTCCAGGAGGTATGGCATGCGAGATCTGCCTGCCAGATCTTCCCCATCTGGCACCGTTGACATGATTGGCAGCGGATAGTGCAGGCAGAGGGCCAGGGAAAGTCCACTGGCTGCTGCGGTGACCATTGCCCACATGCCTGGCTTTCTGTATTATAGCCCAGGAGCACAATGTTATTGTGGTCATGTTGTGGGCAGGGAAACCATCTTCTTAGCCTGTTCTGCTCTTACTGACTCTCCTTTCTTGGGACTCTTCGTGAAACCAGGAAGCTGAAGTCAGATGAGAATAGGTGGGTGTGGCCTGGTGGGTGGTCTCAGATGGCAGTGAGGGACTGCACAGGGCCTTACCACTGCCCAGGCCCCAGGTAAGTTGTTTCTATGAGCATCTTCTCATACACCCATAGGGGTGATGTCACTGTGTTCCAAGTGTCTCGGGATCCCCCACAGCTGCACCCTCAGCTTCAAGCTCTCTCTGTTCTCCCTGACTCCAGCCTCATTACCCCAGTCATGTTACTCCTGCTTGGAACAGCCCTGTTTTCCATACTTGAACCTGGTGTGTAGGACCTTCAAGGCTCCTCTGAGGTCCTTGCCATCCGGCTCACACAGATTCTGGTGGCCACGCTGACACATGCATCCCAGATATCCCTGAATGCTCTCTTCCCAGTCTCTTGCTCCCATCTCAACACCCTGCTCCTCTGGCGAGGCCTTAGCTTCCTCCAGGATAGGCCACAGTTAAAATCATGGCTCCCATGCCCAGACTGTACACTGTGTAGCTTTGGACAGGAGACCAACATGTACACTTCTCAATTTCCTACCAGTCAAATAGGCTTATGAGGCTTGTGCCCTAGAATGTTGACAGTCAATTAGAAACAGTCTGGTCACAAACCCTGCCTCTTCCAGCCACACACATCCTCTCCTTGCAATCTGTGATTGGTGCAAAGGACAACAAAAATTTATTGTCCTTACTGACTGTGGTGGCATGCTTGTGTGTGTGTACTTTTCTGCTCAATTCACTAAGCAATAAACTCCTTAGGATGGCCCAGTTCCTTGGAGAAGACTGGGCTCAAGGGTAACCTTTCAGAACTAGTATCTAGACCTGTAGGATGGAAGAATGGCCAGGTTGGATGAGCACTATGTGGCTGGACCTTGCAGATGATAGGGTGATTGGCTGATCAGGTGAGTGAGTTGACAGACACATGGATGAATAGTTGGGTACATGGGTAGGTAGCTGAATGTATGGCTAGCTGGAAGGGCATCTCAGTGGGTAGACAGGTGGATGGCCAGGTAACTTAATGGATGGATGGTCAGCTGTGTGGATGGATAGCTGGGCATATTTCTGGATGGCCATGTAAGTGAATAGAAACTGGGGAGCGTAGAAAGAAGGATGTATAGCCAAGTAAGGAGAAGGAAGATGGCTGAGCGGAAAGACATTCAAGTGCATGGATGGGCAGATGGGTGGAAAGAAATATATAATGTATAGATGTGTGTGTGTGTGTGTGTGTGTGTGTGTGTGTGTGTGTGTGTGTGTGTGAAGGGGTGGTTAGATGGTGTATGAATGTGTGGATGGATGGTTGGTATTTGGGCATGTGGATGAATGGATGGGTGTGTAGATGGATGGATGAGTAGGTGGGTGGATGTCTGCTCAGCAGGATTCCCGTGGCAGCACAAAGCTGTATCAGTCTGGAAAGGATGCACCTGCTTGGGGGAGGCTTCAGCGCAGCCCTTGTGCTGGGACCAAGAAGCGTGAGGTGGGCGAGGCTCCCAGTTCCCATGCCACCATCACCTGCTGCATCTCGTGCTCCAGCTGGAGGAGGCTCTCGTCTCGCTCCTGCTTCAGGCTCTGAATTTCCGCCTCCAGAGCCTCCCTCCTGGCTGTACCTCTTGTCACCAGCTCTTTCTGCCGTTCTATCCACTGGGCAGCCACCTCTTTCTCCTCTGCCAGGGATAAACTGAGGGTCTCCTGGCCAAGGCAAAGGATAGGCTGTGAGGTCAGGGCTGGGGGACTGGTAGGCACTTGAGGCTCTGAGTTAAACCTCTTAGCCCCCGAAGAGCTGGGGGCTGGTGGTCCAGCATCAGCTCTCCCTTTGTCTTCTCTACAAGATCCCCCAGACAGAAGCTGGGAAGGGTCTCTCTGGGTCTCAGCATCTACCATCCCACACTAATCTAGCAGATCTTAAGCTGTTCCTGAATCTCTACCGAGTGCCACTGGTACAGCGGCATGGACATAAGGAGGGATGAGTATATAGATAGGTAGATGATGGATGGATGGATGGATAGACAGGCAGGTTGGATATACATATAGATGGAGGGATGGTTAGATGGATGGATGGATATACATATAGATGGAGGTATGGACAGATGGATGTGTGTTTGGATGATGTATGGATAGACAGATGGGTGTGTGTCTATATGGATGAGTAAATGTGTGGATAGATGCACAGATGGATGGATGAATGGATGGAGGGATAGACGTGTGAGTGGAAGAATGGAATGGAACACACAAGGCCTCCAGGGCCACATGACCCTGGTGGTACAGCTCTGACAGGCACGAGACTCTGTTTGTTCAGCAAGGGTAGTGAATCTTCAGGATTGGTCCCTTCTGTGAGCAAGAGCCTGCCCTGCACATCAGCTGCCCCTCTCCCATACTGCACCAGGCCTTCCCGGACTTCTTAAACTACGGAGAGCGGCCAGGTCCCGCCCCTGCTCCTCCATCTCTGCTTGCTGGGAGGACATGGCAGACCGGTGGCCAAGTGGGCCCTCGGGAGACAGACCTTCTCCCTCTGCAGCCGGGCCAGGTCCTCTCTGTGGGCCAGCGCCTGGCGCTGCAAGGCCAGCTGTGCCTCCTGCTCCCGCTGTGTGGCCTGCTGCCGCAGCTGTCCCAGATCCCACTGCAGCTTCGTCTCTCGGACTTCCCAGTCACTTTTCAGCCGCTCCATTTCCACTGTGAAGGGTCAGGTGTGTCACCATGGTGTCCTCTGTCCTTTGAAATCGCCCACTTAAGAGGCCGCTGCCTGCTCTGCTAGCACACGGCGGGTAGGCCAAGTGGGGGCACCGATACTGGGAATGGGTAGAGGGCAGGAAGCCACTGTACCAACCCTGTGGCTGCACCTCAGGTCTGAGCTCAGAGCTGGCCACAGAGCAGGATGGGCCAGGCATCCCCCTGTACATCACTCACAGTCACACAAGCTCCAGATCCCCGGGTCTTCCCCTACAGGGTCCAGGGAGGGAGAACAACACCTCTAAGGACTGAGTTCACCCCAACAGTGACTTGTGAGTAGGGACAGGGAGAGTCTACCTAGGACAGCACCTTGCAAAGCCCTGCGAGCGAGCTGAGCATCCTGGGCCTCCCCTTCCAGCTGTTCCTGCTGGGTCTGCAGCTGAACTGTCAGCTGTTGGGCCTCCAAGAGGCCGTTCTCCAGAGAGTCCCTCTCAGCCCTGTGGAGAAGCATCGGACAGCAGACATGTCATAACCCACGTGGTCCCGAGCTGTCTCAGGGTTTGAACGCGTAAGAATCAGTTGTACCCTACACAAAAAACACGTTTCAGGCCAAATGAAAAACCAAATCCAGAAACAAAACAAAACAAACAAGTCATAGCAGAATAACTCAGAATTGTAAAATGGAACAAATGCAGAGGATGTTTTAATCTTCTTAAGCTTGACACGAAAGTCAGAATAAAAATAAAATAAAGAGGCCAACAGATCTGGATATACTTAAAGGAGGGAGGGATAGTTTTCCATAGAAGAGATTTCATAAATCAAATTGGAAGGAAAGGGCAGGTAATGAAACCCATCACTTTGTCTGCTAACTTAAGAAACTGATCTTTAAAAATTATAAAAAAATAAGGTGACAAGGGGCAGAATTGGAAGAAAATCTGTGTTTAGTATGTAAACATAGGGGTAAGCATCCATCATATGTAAAGAGTTCCTGCCAATCATTAACAAAATCAGCAAATGAGAAAAATAACAGTTACAAAGAAAACATCAAATAGACAAAAGCACACAAAGTGTACTTTACCTTACCTGGAGAGATCAGGGCCCAGGGAGATTCTAACCACAGCCAGGCTGTATCATTAATCATACACCAGATTAGCAAAGGATTAAAGGCAATCATGTCCAGTGTTAGTGAGAGAGTGGAGGGGGAGACTAAGTGTGCCGACTTTGCCCTGGCAAGACCACACCCAGGTGCCAACTCTAGAGACACCTCACAGCCAGGGACAGGACGCTCACTATGGCTTTATGCAGGGTGTTAGCTGGAATGCCAAAAAACGGGAAAATGTGGCAGACATCATGGTGCATCTAATGTATGCAGCAACATGCAATTGGCAAGGGAGGAGTCACTCACAGAACAACCACCAGAGCTAGAGTGCTGCAGGCAGTGTGACTCCACTGCAGGGAAAAGGAGCCCAGATGCATTTGCATGCAGAGGTCATCATTCAGAAAACACATGGAGCGAGGTATCCCAACCCACAACTTCCGGGGTTCTCGTGGGGGTAACTAAAAACAGCTTGACTTGCTGACCATAAGTGACCTACCAACCCAACCCACCAGCACGATTTGTCACTGAGCTGTGATTACACCACGACACTCCAATTTAATGTCCTCATAATGCAGCATCAAGGTATGTTCTCAGTGGGTGAGGGAAGCCATGGCCCTTCAGTCTGACAGTCTCACCACAGCTCCTGGGTCGTCCTGTAGAGCACCAGAAGCCTGCCAGGACCTCCTGATGTGTGAGGGAAAGGTCCTCTGGGCCCAGACTACAAGCTCTAGAGACCTCACCATCCGCCACACCACACCCCGTCCCTCTTGTTAACTACGCATTTCCCGCTCCGAGGGTGAACATGTCCTCTGCCAGAGTGTTCTTCCCAGTTGTGAATGGAGAACATTCTTCCGTTAGCTGCTTGAAGCCTTCCTCCTAGAAGTGTAACTGGTTTTGTCTAGGGGACATGGCCTCTGACCCTTTGGTGTCTGCTCACAGCCTGGGGACCTGAGAATGTGTCCAATTTCTTCTTCCACAGAGGCATCTCACTGGGTTTGAGCTCGAGAGTAGAAGCCTGGTATCACATAACGGGTCAGCTGCAGCCTGAGGTGTAGGTGGGAGCCTGGCCCATCCTCCTGAGGAGCAGCCAGCACTCCATCAATGGAGAGAGGTATGGTTCAGGCAAGCCGCCGGCAGCCCTGCCACCAAGGCTTTAGCTGGTCGTCATGGTACACTGATGGTTCTTCAGGGCTGCCCTGTGCGATGGCTCTGGGTCCAGAGGTCGAGGCTGGAGCCGGGGAGTGTGGGAGTGGGATCCTACCCATGGAGGGCTCTCACCAGACTCACATTAACCAGGCTCACATTCTGGGCAGCATATGTTTCCAGGGATGAGGACTCTTGTCCACCTGGGAAGCCTCCCCAAAACATGCCATTTGGATGTCTGTACCAGCTTTTATTCAGAAAGTTCAGTTTTGACAAGTTGAAAAGCTGGGTCCCTCTAGTTCCCTATGGCCCTAGTTTCTGGAGTTCTGGGAGGAACTCCTCCAGGAAGCCTTCCATGACTGAGTAGGCTCTGGGAAGAGAAAGCACCAACCAGCCTTGGGTCTCTGCAAAGGCCTTGGGACCAGCCTAAGCTACCACTGTTCACGCCTCTGCATTCCCACTCCAAGTTCTGGATGCTGTCCTGCTGGTTGTGGGGGTTCCCTCACCTCCACTGTCAAGACCATCGTTCCCTGGGTAGACCCTACTCCAGGCTGCACAGCTTTGTGCCTCTGGCTCCTAGGACTGCTAGGGAACAGCCACTGGGCAGAAGTTTCAGATGGGCTCTCTTGCTACCTCTAGGTATCTCTCTGGGAATGAAATCTCAAAGCCACTCAGCAGAAGGAAGCGGGGGGAGGGGGATTTCTGGGGTTGTAGAAGCTTCCAGACACAGCCAACCTGAAGCTCCACCCTGAACTCTTCATTCTTCAGGAAGAAATTGCATATCTTTCTTTGACTGGGCTGAGCTGAGTTTATGGTCTCACAGGGTTGCCCCCCTGTCTTTAGAAAGCTGACCCCAGGGCACCCCATCTATACTGAACCACCTCAAAGGCACAATGTCTCCTCTCTATACAGGCCCATAACACCAATGCTGACAGCAGACATACCCTGCCCTACGCCACTGTGTCAATATCGCGCCCCTGCAGTCATAACCCCACGGGCTGTCTGAAGGCAGGATCATGAGTCAGGGCACACCTCAGATCAGCTGCCTCCTTAGTCACAAGCTCACGATGTCTCTCCAGGGCTTCCTGCTTAGCTAGTAGTTGGGCCCGCTCCTCCGACAGAGTGTTCTTCTCGTGGAGAGCTTCTTGAAGGATGTCCATCTGGGCCTCCTGGTCCTGCAGGCTCTGCGCCAGCTGCTTCTCCAGGGCCTGCTTCTTGCATGTGACCTAGGGGAGGAAGAGGAACCATCGGACAACGGAAAGAGAGTGAGCAAATGGGAAGAGGCTGCCGAGGGTAAGGGAGGCATGGGAAGAAGATGGCGTGGAGGTGACAGGTGACACAGTAGGCTGACATAAGGGGCATCAACACTCATAAACTCATGGATGGACTTTCCAGTAGAGGGGATGGCCACTCTGAAATCTTGGAGGACGTGTGATAGAAATGGGTGTTTCTAGGTAGGAGCCAACTGTCAATCTCACTGGCAACCTTTGCTAGACTTTGAGTGCCCAGGGAGCTGGACACGTGGCACAGGGGTGCCGATGCAGCACAGGGCACAGTCTAGTGTTTCCACCAGTAGCCTCAACAGGGTCTGGACAAGGCCTCTGGGAGCCCTAGAGCTGCAGAAGCGGCAGGGACTGGAGCAGCTGAGCTCCTGGAGCAGGAACAGCTCCTTGGGCCTCTTCTCTCCTCAAGACGTTTGCCGCTTTGTGGTCTGGGCTGGGAAGAGCCTGAGGAATTCACAGCTACCAGGAACACCTTAAGTCTGATTTTGTTCCATTGTCCACAGAGGGCTTGACTTGAGTCATCGCTGTGAGCCAACTACGGGCCGGCCACTCCTGCAGACGGAAGCTTGGGAGAGACACTTAGGAGGCAAGACCTAGCAAGAGGAAAAGGTCACTAGGAACAGGCCCTTAGGGGGATCCTGTCCCTTTCTTGTCATTATCTCCCTGCTCCCTGTCCTCTATGAGGTGAACTGTCACTACCTCCTTCTCCTTTTCCTCTTCCCTATTTTTAAGACACGATGGTATTTTGTCTCAAAACTGGCCCAGAAATATGGAGCCAAATGACCATGGCCTGAACCCCCTTGAAATCATAATCCCAAATGCAAGGTCCTCTTAAATATCTTTGTCACTCTTTTATTGCTATGAAGGGACATCATAACCAAGTCAGCTCTTATAAAAGAAAACATTTAACAGGGGGCTCGCTTAAAGTTTCAGAGGCTCAGTCTATTATCATCATGGCAGGAGCATGTGACCCTCATGGCGCTGAAGTAGCTGAGGGTTACATCCTGATCCACAGGCACGGTGTGTGTGTGTGTGTGTGTGTGTGTGTGTGTGTGTGTGTGTGTGTGCGTGCTGTGGGCTTTTGAAACTTCAAAGCCCACCTCCAATGACACACTTCCTCCAACAAGGCCACACCTCCTAATCCTTCTAATCCTTTCAAACAGTTCCACTCCCTGGCAACTAAACATTCACATATATGAGCTTATGGAGGCCATTCTCCTTCAAACCACCATGATTAATACGTCAGATGTTTTGCCACAGTGACAGGAACGTAACTCACCCAGCAAGGCAACCCAAACATGAGAGTCCCTTTCAAGCAGGGCCTGGGCAAGTGAAGCTTAGCATGAAGGACAGCAAGTGTTAGTTTCCAGGCTGTCCTGCCCACCTGTGCTTCTCACACTCTGATGGGTATCAGAGTCAGCTGGAGGCTAACTGAACTCCATATTTGAAAGTCCTCCTGAGGGAGTGTCTGACTCAGTGGATCAAGAATTTGCATTGTTGCACACTTAGAGATCCATGTGAAATTGATATGAGATGTACTGAAGGCCTCACCCAAGGCCACATGAAAACACAGAAGGCTAACTTTTTGTTCTTGGGCAAACTTCAGGACCTAGGAAATACTTTTCAGAAGATTAAAAAAAAAAAAAAGAAAGCCTGGCCTGGGTGTTCATGCATATAATCCCAGCAGACGGGGAGATTAAGGCAGGAGGGTTGCTACAAATTTGAAGCCAGGGTGGGCCACATAGTGAGAGTTTCAGGATGCTGTCTCAAAATCAAATCAAACCAAACCCAAACAAGTCCACCACAACAAAATAAAGCAATAATTAAAAATGTAAAAGAAATATGTCCAAGTTAAAATTCTATGTTCTGAAAAAAATACTATTAAGAAAATCAAGCTGGGTGGTGGTGGTGCATGCTTTTAATCCCAATATTCAGAAAGCAGAGGCAGGCGGATCTCTGAGTTTGAGGCCAACCTGGTCTACAGAGAGAGTTCCAGGACAGCGAGGGCTACACAGAGAAAGAAAGAAAGAAAGAAAGAAAGAAAGAAAGAAAGAAAGAAAGAAAGAAAGAAAGAAAGAAAGGAAGGAAGGAAGGAAGGAAGGAAGGAAGGAAGGAAGGAAGGAAGGAAGGAAGGAAGAAAGAAAGAAAGAGGCTCCTGGGGCCTTAGGCATTTGAGAAAGAACTGGGTGGGCTATGAGGGAAGCTTCTGGACATATTCTCTGTCTTGACTGGTCATCCACAGGGGCACACCACTGTCAACTCATTGTCCTGCCTGTCACCAACACTGGACACTGATTGTATCTTAACAAAAATGGGGATCATGATGGCAAGAATAGGGGCCTGAGGATGGAGAGAGGTCACGCTGTCCCACACGAAACAAGGATGCCTGGATGTCACCGGAGGTCTGAGACCCACCAGAGACATGGTTTCCACACAAGACACATTGTCAAAGACCAACCAAACGGCTTCAGACTCAGTCCACACTGAGTGATTCTTCTGTAGCTCAGTGGGAAGCACAAGAACCTGAGTTCAACCCCAGAACCCATGTTTAAAAAAAATCTGGGCATGGTGGTGTGCTCTTTTAGTCCCAGCATGGGCACTGGTCACTCATCAGCCAGTCTGGCTTACTCAGTGAGCTCCAGACCATCGAGAGACCCTGTCTCATGAACAAGGTGGATGGGGGCTGGAGAAGCAGCTTAGCTGTTCTTCCAGAAGACCCTGGTTCAATTCCCAGCACCCACATGGTGGCTGACAATTATCTGTAACTCCAGTTCTAGGACGACCTCTTCTGGCCTCCACAGGCACCGTACACAGTTGGTGCACAGACATACATGCCGGCAAAACACCTATACATTTTAAAATAAAACATTAAAAAAAAAAAACCCAAGGTGGTGGGTGAGGCCTGAGGAATTACATCTGAGGTTCACATGGATGTGCACATATAAATGCACACACATGTGCATGTATACCTGTACATAAACATAAAACAAAACAAAAACCCCCAAAGATACCCAACAACCAAAAGACAGGAACTAAACAAACACACAAAGGCTTGAACGACGAGTAGCAGGAGAGTTCAACTGTGCACACACAGACTGGGCACCAGAGGCCAGGAGCAGAACCCCAATCGAAACGTGGAGGACATACCTGACTCAAAGCTCCCTCCTACCCACTCCCCACGCCTGCCCCCTGGAGCTCCAACAGGGGATCCCGTGTGCTGCTGTTGGCTCCTCCGTCCTGTGGATCCTGACAACTTCAACTCAGGTCCTCAGCCTTGTGCAGAAGGCACTTTATCCATGGAGCCATCTCTCTAACCCCCTTCAGAGGTACAATCAGCAACAGCAGGACAGATGTGTGACTGCCCACAGCCTGGCCTCACCTGGCCCACCTGCTCCCGGAGCTGGGCACTCTCCTGGCCAAGCAGGGCCACCTGCCCCTCTAGATGTTCCTGCTTTTGCTCCAGGTGCCCACAAGTCTCCTGGAGACTTCTCCGTTCAGCCCGAATGAGGCCTAGCTGCTGCTCCGCCTGCACCAGCTGCTCCCTGACGCCGGCTTGCTCCTGCTCCAGCATCTTCTGCTGCTCCCGAAGCTGATTCCTCTCCTGCTCCAGCTGCAGAGCAGGTACGAAGACATTTAACCTTTGGACCACACACCCTGAGTGCCCACAAGCCAGCCACCCACGTAGGCCTTCCATGGAGATGCTGTGGTCCCTGCTTCGGGCCTGACCAGGATCAGTGGTCAGCTCCTGCATCCCACCTCCAGCACCTACTCTTGGGATGGTGGCCTCAGTCCAAGCAGGAAAGAGATCTGGGATATGCAGATGACAGGACAAGCCCACAGAGAAAGTTCAGGGGCACCCTGGCGGAAGTGAGGCCTTGGCTCTTGCCTTACCTGAAGCACCAGATGGTTTAGGGTGCCTTTGTCCTGGGAAAGCCCTTCCGTCAGGGCAGCCATCTTGGCCAGTGAGTCCCGCTGCTCTGTCCCCTCCGACGTCAGCCGTGCCACCAGCAATTCCAAATCAGCATTGCTAGATTCAGCCTGTGAGGCGACCAGCAATTCCAAGTCAGCATTGCTAGATTCAGCCTGTGAGGCGTAGTGATCACCCAGAGATGGCTCCCGGGAGAGGCTTCAGATTCTTCCCAGGAGAATTAAGGTTCTGACTAGAGTTAGTGACTGGTGGCCCAGGGAGATTCCCTAGGAGCAGATGTGGCCATCGGGGTTGGGAGGGCAAGGTGTCAGGAGCGAGGCTGGTGTACAATGGCGGTGACTAGGAGCCCTGGTAGTGGTCCAGGCCACGTGGGTAAGGACAGAGGCAAGGACTATGTGTACTGGGGTACATACCCGGGCCAGGGCACCACGCAGGCTCTCCCTTTCAGCCTCCACGATGTCCCTCTGCAGCTGCATTGAGCTGAGTGCCTCCCGGGCCGTGGCCAGCTCCTTCCTGAACCCAGAGACCTTCTCCTCCAGCTGTTCCAGGCGGCCCTGGCTGAGGCCCCGCGGCCAGAAGGCAAAGTCGGGTGGTCTCTTCAGAGATGCCCCCACAAAACTTGTAGGCAGGGAACTTCTAACAAACCCCTTTAAGACCAAGGAGCCCCAAAGCTGCGTGGTGCCTCTGGTTGTATGCCTGGGTGAGGTCTACACAGGGGTGGATTGTGTACACGGGGCCAGGCATTGGGCTGATACAGGTGGGGGAATATGGGTCGTGTGGTACCCTGCTCAGGAGGAGCTGCCCACCCCCTGCCCCTGACGCACTGTTTTGTGTCTCACCCGTGGTGTCATAGTCCAAGGGACCCTGCTGGCCTGCAGGCTCCTCCACAACCCACCTGGCCTCCAGCTCACGCAGACTCCGCTCGCTCTTCTGGGCCAGCTCGGCTTTCTGCTCTGCCCTCAGCAGGAGGCTTCTCCGCAGCTCTGCATTTGTGACCTCCAGCTTCTGGGTCTCCGCATCCCGAATGTCTGCCTTCGCTCTTAGCTCCTTCATGGTTGACTCCAGGGCTACTTTCTCCCTGGGAGCAGGAACAAGGGCAGAAGCAGCCTCAAGCCATGCTTCAGGAGAGAAGCACTTGAGGCCATCAAGACTCACTGGACTGGGAAGGGTGGTCGGGGTGAGTGAGTATGGATCAGTAGGAACAGGGGAGCATGTGTCAGTAGGGGTAGAGTGGGTACAGGTCCTCAGGGGCCTCAAAGGCAGATGGGGTCCAGGGAGGCACAGGAAGAAGAGTTGATACTGTGACCCAAAGCCTCAGGTCTTCGCTAGGTGGCTGAGATGAGGTGGCCACTGCCTGGCTTGACCAGCCTTCGCCTTCCCTTGTAAGAGCTTAAGGCCCAGCTCTCTGCCACAGAAGCCAAGCCTGGGCAGTCGTCACAGACCTCTCTCTGCCACACAGGTAATGTCCACCACATCCTTGCAAACCTCCACCACAGGAGGGACACCTCCCTGGCCACTGTCTACCTGCTCTGTCCCTCAACCCTCAGGTGCACACACTCTGTGGGTCCTGAAGCCCCTGTGCAGCGGCCATGCGGCTCTGGGTGCTTCTCCCCGTGCCCCCTACCCCGTGCACAGCCACGCCTCGTCGTTCAGCTGGGTCTCTGAATGCTAGCCTCTCTCCTCTCAATAGCGGATCCTATTTCCCGAAGGGCTTTTGGATCTGACACTGCATGGGTTCACTGTGTCCTGCTGAAATCCTCCCAGCATTCCCCTGCCGCCTCTGCTCTGCTCCTGCCTCCCACAGACACCCCATCCCATGTGGCCTTGTGTGCCCTCTGTTTTTGGAGATGTGGATAGTCCTTCTGTGACATGGTCCTGCCTGCCCAATAGGCTCACCGAAGACTCCCTATGGACTGCCACACAGCGCTGCCTCCCTCTGGGAAGGCCTCCCTGCCTTCCTTGAGTTTATTACTGCTGCCTTTGGATTTCTGCCCACTCCTGTGCAAGGCTGCCCTGACCTGCCCACCCCTGTGCCCTCCTGCTCTGTGTCTCTCCAGGATAGGACTGATTCATACTCATTTTGTGTGCCGAAGCACCCAGAATGTGTATAGGCTGCTTGGAGGAGCTGTGAAGGATGTGTGGTCTGTCCCCAAACCATGGGGTCAGGGGGACAAGGGGTCAAAGCTGTCTCCGCTCCCTGGGACATTGCACACCTCCTTCAGGAAGATTCCCAGATCCATGGCTGACACCTGGCTCTTACCCAGCCTGCATCCAGTAGATCCCAGAGATTCCCTGTACACTCGGTGGCCCTGATTCTTGCCAGCCCCAGGTCAAAGAGTCACGTGTAGAAAGTATCTAGAACTCAATGGTAGCTGCAAAGGAGCCATGGAACCCACAGGGTATGTGGGAAGTGGGGTTCTTTTGGCCATGGTGAAGGGTCACTGGTAGGGGGAGGTCACCTAGAGGGGAGTCTGGAGCAGGGGTGGTAGGAGAGCAGAGGTGGATGAGGCCAGAGCTTCTGGGGATAGGTATGGGCTGGCCCTGCAGAGAGCTAGGGCATGTGCAAATGGTGCCTTTGCTTTTTAGGAAAGGGAAACCCAGGTCAGGTACAGCATAGGAGCACAGCAAAGGGAGAGGAGCAACTCAATCCAGGCAAAGGGGGTGCAGAGTGACAGGCAGCCTGGCCCCCAGAAGGTCTTATCTGGAGATGGGGCCTTTTCCTGTTCCTGCTGTGAGGTCTCACAGAGGACAGCTGCCCCGAGCTGCCCCGTCCTGCCCCGCCACTTCCGTCACCTTTCCAGGAGATGGATAGATGCCTGGCTGTGCTGTGCCTCCTGCCTTTGGGCCTCCAGCTGGCCCAGGAGATCCTCATGCTCCCGTGCCCTGTCCTGCAGAAGCCTTTGTGAGGCCCGCAGCTCCTGCCGGTACCCAGACAGCTGCTCCTGGAGCCTGGCTACTTCCTCTTGAGAGGACTCCAGCCTGAGACGCAGCTCCTGCCGGGGTCATGGAACCCACAGTGAGCATCAGCAGCTACCCAGAGCACCTCAGTTCTTCCAGAAGGGCCCCCTGGCACATGAAGTTCCTTCCCAGGCTGTGGAGCTCAGGTGTAGGCTCCATGGAGACCCAGCCATCAACACCTCCCCCCCCCCCCCCCCCGGGAAGGCTGTGGAAAGTTCCCACACCCAGCTGGGCAAGGTTTGTGACCCCGGTGGCCCTGTGGGCCATGGTCACACACCTGCTCCCTCTGCTGACGCCTCTCAATGGCTGCCTTCACGGCCTGCAGTGCAGGGTCCAGGCTGGCTGGAGAGCTGGTCCGTGTTGGGGACAAATGCCAGTGGGGTGATAGAGAACGTGGGGGGCTCCTCAGTTGGCCCGGTAGCTCCTTGGCTTCACTACTGCTGCTCCTGGTCAACTCTGGGCACACTACATCTGACTGGGCCACCTTCAAGTCAGAGAGAGAGAGAGAGAGAGAGAGAGAGAGAGAGCGAGAGCGAGCGCAGAGGGAAGAGTGCAGGGCCACGATTAAACAGGACCTTCTTCTCATGAGGACCAACTAGAACCAGTGTCCCCACAGGTCTTCTGCATCCAGGAAGGACATCAGGCAAGACCGTACCTCCTTGATGCTGGCCAGGACATGGTGCAGCACTTCCAGCTCATCCCTCAGTTCGTCAGCAACCAGCTGGCCCCCACTGCGCCGGGATTTCTGCGGACGGAGACTCCTGAGCCGGGCAGACATGCACCCATGGCAAAGCACCCTATTCCCCACCCCACAAACCAGTCTCTGGATGTCCGCCTTGAGTGTCAGGATGGTTCTCTCCCCTTCTTCTTTCTGCTCAGAGAGCTTCTCTACCAGCAGTGTCTGCTCTGAAAGTCTGGAGAGAGAGGAGGGTGACGATGAGGGGCCCTGTGCGTGCTGTGGGTCCATCAGGACTCCTCCCTATGGTACGGCCTCCCTACAGTGCTGAGGCTATACCTCGGTCCATGTCCTGACTGCATACCTTCTCTGCTACAGAACTCGGATGACTCCCACTATCTTGGGAGTAAAACAACAATTCCAAGCTCAGCTGTCATGGCTCATGCTCTCATTCCAACTCAGATCTGCAGCCCCATGTCAGAATGCTGGGTGCGATCACCCGGGAAGCTGGAGCTGCTCTCTTCACCTCACCTCAAGTCCGTGCCTCTGGGGCATCCCTGCACCAGCCACCCAGAGCCCAAGGCCCACCTGGCTTGGAGCGCCACTTTCTCAGCAGCCCAGTGGCCCTGCAGCTGCAGCATTTCCCTGGCCTGCTCCCTCAGCCTCTGCTCCAGGTCACTGGTCTTGCTGCTGGCTGAGAGCTGCAGGTGGGAGTCGAGGTTCAGGCAGGCCACATGCAAGCGTTGGGCCGTCCGGGCCATGTCCGCCTGAACATCAGTGAGAGCCCTGCAATACACGAGTAGTACCTTGGCTGAGCCTCATGACCTTGCTGTGACCTTGGGGCCCAGGATGCTGCAAGCCAGACCTCAGAGGGAGAGGCAAGTCACATGAACATTTTCAGGAGAAGCCCTACTCTATGCTGTGCGGTAGCTTATATGTCGTAGAATGGTGAAGATAAGAGCCAAGGAAGAGTGAGCAGGGATGGGCCTGACCAGAAATGACAACTTTGAGTAAGACACTGGCCTCTGGGCTTTTATCTCCTCCTGTGTAAATGGGGGTGCAAGTACATCGAGGGCCACTGGGCATGCATAGGACAGATGCCCATGAGATGCCCAGAAAGGACTAGATGGGTCTCTGAAACCTGAAGGCCACTGTTCACCGTCCATACAAGTGTCAATGTCCTGCTCTCCTCCTCCTTTTTCTCCACTTCCTCCCTCCTCCCTAGCTGTCCACCTTCCCACAGGGCAGTCAGAGTCAGCATAACTGCAGCCCAGGAGGAACCAGTCTTACCACTTAGGAGCCACGAGGTGGGCACTTCTGCTTACCTCTCAGTGGAAGCCCGAAGCTCAGCCAGGTGTGTCTGCAGAACCTTGGCTTGTCTCCACAGGGGAAGGATATCCCGAGGCTCTCTCAGGCCCAACCTTTGGGTCTGGTAACAGGAGGTTGTGCTTACTTGGGCCATGTACCTTTCCTCTCTCCTACCACCCCACCATGGGCTGGAAGGGGAACCTGTATCACCTCTTAGGTATCCAAGCCTCATATCCATCCCACAGGCTTCCCAACCCCACATGAGAGACACTTCCATGCCCTCCTACCATAGCAGCAGGGAGTATTGTTCCCACAGAGGGCAGGGCGGCTGAGAATCAGGTCTCCCCAGAACAGAAAGGCTTTCCTAGGAGCTGGTGCTGCCCCTCTGTCCCCTCAGTGCCATGGGAGGTCTCACGCTAGGGGGCTCTCCAAGATGTGCAGGACCCCCACAGATAGTGTAGCAGCAGCAGAGGAGTCAGGAGGAAGGAGGCTGGTGACAGTCACGTGACATTGCCAATCATAACATGGGCCCACAGCCTTTGGGAACAGTGGGCCCAGAAGGCTCTTGGGGTCTATTTGATACCTTCCTACCATCACACCCCACTGTGTCCTGTATGCTGGCCTCTGGGACCCACAGGGTTCCCTGTACCAATTGCTTTCCTATCGCTTCTTGCTGGTCCCTGAACAATTTAGCTCTACCCAAGGCTCAAGCATGGCTTTCCAATGGACACACTCTCCTTATGCCTGTCAAAAAGCCACACTTCTTCCTGTATAAGGCCATTCCTGACTCTTAAGCAGACCCTGTGTCTGAGCCCTCTGTGGGCCCTGATCCCAGGACCATGTGTCTGTACACCTTGGGACACAGAAAGGGACACTTGACGTCACATCCCAAGGATGAGACATCTTAGCTCCTGTCTCATGGGAGCATGAAATTCTAAACTTTTTCCTCTTCTTGACAAGGTTGAGTGGACTAGCCCAGGGAGAGCGTGAAGCCAGGACATTTTGCGCAGGTGAGGAACCCCCAGCACCATGCAACTTCTTTCTAAAAAGAGCAACTTGAGCATCAGTTTCTTTACTCTGGAGAGCTGAGCAATGCCCAGAGTGGGGGTCTTCTCAAACATGGAGCAGATCCCAAAGCTGCACTCAACACATTGAAGGTGAGGACTAGAGAATGAACAAGAATTCCTCTGACACACCACAAGCACATGCTTACACTTCCATCCTACTCTCATACACCAACACTCACCTAGAGCTACAGACATGCAGATTCACACGCATACAAATTCAGACCCAAACACTCCACTGCAACACACTATACTCACACACTCACATATCCTTACACACTCAGACTGTCACTCACCACAATGGACTCCTACGTGCACGCATACCACACTCCCACACATGCACACATACACAATACACTTGTATCTTCACATATACACACCACTCACATCTATATAGGCTTGTACACCCACCCACCCCCACACACACATACACACTGTCTTGCAGAGAAACAGCCTGTCTAGAATGTTAGAGCTGAACAAAAGCAACAGCTCTTTCCTGTGCCTGGAACCACAATGAAACATCATGTAGCCTAAATGCACACCACCTAGGTTTTCACAAACACAGAAGCTGAAAGCCTACTGCAGTGTGGTTCAAAGACTAAGGGAGCCTCTAGGTACCCATCAAAAGCAGTTGAAAATCCTTTCTGGAAAACTCCTGCATTCACCCTACTTTCAAGGAATTTTCGAAAAGTTCCAAGGGAAATAACCAGCTCCCTGATACAGAATAAAAGATTACCAATGGCACAAGGAGACGGTGCATGGTGATCAGGAGTCAGCAGAAACATGGGATCAAAGTTTGGAGGAATGCAGGCAGTGGAACATCAGACACAGAGCACAAACTAGCTGCTTAGGATACACCAACCAAGGAGTGGAATACTTAGAAAAGACTCAATCTATTCTCCTGAAGATGAAAAAACCTGCTATTTGTAATTTCAGTCAAGGAGGCAGAGTCCGAGATGATTAGAAGTCAAAAGCAATAGTTATGAACAAGAACACAAGACTAGGCCAGACATTGGTGTCGCACGCCTTTAATCCCAGCACTCAGGAGGCAGAGGCAGGCGGATCTTTGTGAATTTGAGGCCAGCCTGGTCTACAGAGCGAGCTCCAGGAAAGGCGCAAAGCTACACAGAGAAAACCTGTCTCAAAAAACCAAAAAGAACACAAGACTGAAGAAATTAGCCTGGCTCAGGGTAAGAGAGGAGAAGTAACTCAGAATGATTCTGAGCACTGGAGATGGTGTAGGACACCTTGTTGGCATGAGAAGAGGGAGAGGTAGGCATACACAATACTGAAAGGGTTAATGGCCCTTCCCAGTCATGAGGAAGGATGGATGCCAGATAAGCCTTAAGCAGGATAAACAGGAAGAACCCACACTGGGGTGTGTCATAGAACGCTGCAGCCTGCCAAAGCCAAAATGAGGTGGGAGAAGTCCCCAGAGCAAGGAGACCAACAGCCTCGGGTCGAGTTAGGGTCAGGGGAGGCCATAGCCTTGTGGGCTGCAGCAAAGAGCCCAGAGGCAGGGCCCTGCACAGGCCTGAGAGGAAGGACCTGACCCATGATGAGCAAAGCCAAGGTGACTGTGGACACTGTTTGTACAGCATTGTTTGGTGGAAGCCACTCGGGTGGGTGGCATGGGCCACACCAGGTGCGTAATGTAGACAGAGCAATGGCTGACATCTGCCTCAGCAAGCCTGTGCCCAGATCTCCTGGGATGACAGGCCCGGCTCTCTGGTGACACTCTATGAGACAGTGCACCCCCCCCCCACACACCTTAGCTGACACCGATACCCTCTTGTCTCCTGCAGAGGCGGTGACAACAGGTGTGTCCGTTGTAGCTGCCACCAGGAATGACAGGTGTGGGGCAGGGGTCTCTGTGGTTGCCTTTCCTGACCTCTGAGGGGAGGGCAGCGATGGCCTCTCTGAGATGGACTTGTTTGAAGGGACATATGTGGACCTAGGCCCAGGGGTCTCCCTCAGCTCCTGCTTTTATATGGAGAGAGCATATTTTTCAAGTGGCTTCAGAAAGGGAATCTTGCCACTGGTGTGTGCAGGACCTTTGGAGGTGCATTCAGACCCCTTTGGAGCCAGGCTGTCAAGGGGCTATTTTAGCTTCAGTTGTATAGGCCACACCCTTCTCTGGAGGTCCCAAGACCAGACCTAGACATCTCCCAAGGCTTGTAACATTGTTCCCTGATGCTACACTTTGAGTGAGCCAGACTGTGAGTCTCTGGCCAGGAGCTTAAGAAGAGCCGTGAGACCCAGGTCCTTTGAGCAGTCTTTCTGTGCGGCTAACAGTGTCACACATCAGAGCCAAGAATGGCCCAAGAACCATCCAGTCTTATTCTCTTTTCCCCCATGACACAGGCTGCTGTGACCAAGCAAAATGGATGGTGAGGCCTCCCACCAGGAGGGGCTGCATGGAGCCAGCATCCACCTTCCCGATCCTTGCTGCCCCACCTACCACCATTGGCTGCAGCCACCAAGTCAGACATGCAGAAGCAGGGACAGGGTGTGGGGGCACCTCTCTCTTGGGCCAGTGACATACCTCCCGCAGCTCCAGCTTGCCCTGCAGGCGGAGCAAGCTGTGTGTTGTCCTGGCCAGCTCCCTGGCCAATGTGTCATTGGCCTTCTGCATGTGCTCCAGCTGTCCCCGCAGGAGGCTGTTTACTTGGGAGAGGCCCATGCTCCTAGATGGACAAAACCCACAGCTTCATGCACAGTGACGTCCTAAAGAAGCACACAGAGTCCAGGGGGCCTAAACCAAGGGGGTCTAAATGGTGCCCGGAGGTTCCTGAACTCAGCTCAGGTGCACAGCCCCTCCCCCTCCCCCTGCTGTGCTCCCAAGCAGCTCTGACCACCTGCAATGAGCCCCACACAGAGCCAGCATCAGAAGGAACCCCCAGGACCAGCTCCGCATCATCTTTCCTTCCTGAGAATCCTGTTCTCCCAAGCTCTCCCTCACTCCTAGCCACTCCTCTGCCTGTAAGAAATTTGCAGGGTACAAGAGGCTCAAAGGGAGCCTCAGAGGGAGGGGCAGGCTGGCAGGAGCTGGGCACCTCTGGGAGATGCCAGCCATCCTGTCAGCTTTTCAGGCATCAGGCTCCCCAGGGGCTTCTCTTTCCCCTCAGAATGGGTTTTCAAAATGCTTTTCAGCATTTTCTCCGTTCGCCAGATTCCTGGAGGCTAAGCCAACCACAGGATGTTAGTGATGGTGAGCTCGGCTCAAGTGGGGCTCTAGGGCTGTTTCTGGGACCGGGGTGTGGTGCATTCTTGCCAAGTACGAACAAAAGGGCCTGCTGACAACAGAGAGGCTTGAAGCCAAAAGTTCTGGAGCTGTGGTTGGGGTGGTATGGAGAGCTAGGGAAGGGGCATCCAGGATTGTGTGTGCCCACGGCTCGTGGTGGACTGTGGTAACCCACCAGCAGGGATGGCCAGGCAGCACCCTGAGCAGGCATCCTGGCATCGCACTCAGGGGATGGGGTCAGGGAGTCCTTGGCAACAGCTGTGCCTTGGGAGGCTGCCCATAGGCCCAAACCTAATCCTCACGGGGAGGGAGCAGATTCACCCTCAGTTGCTTCGGGCTAGACATGGACGCTCCCACGTCCAGGGTGTGGGGATATATACTGAGGAGTGTGGGCAGAGGACAAGGCCAACTCTGATGCCAGCTCTCACTTGTAGGTGGCCTCTCCTAAGAGACCTGATCCCAACTCTGGGATGTTATGGCTTCAAGTCTCTCTGATGGCTTTGCTTCTTGTACTCAGGGGTAAAGATAATCACTATTGAGGAGACTAGGAGGAGTCTCACTCACCCAGGAGTGATAAGAGAGCTTTCAGCTCTGCACTATCAGTCCCCTGGCAGGGAAACGGAACCTGTTGCCCACTCTTCAGACTACCCTGCCTGTCCCTTCTCAATCTCCCTGGCCCCGAGGTGTGAGAAATTGCATGTGAGGATACGGGAGTAGTCTCCAATGGAAGGTAAGGGAGAACAGCATGGTACCCAGCTCTGCTTGCTACTGGCTCTTCCTTCCCAGGGTCCTTCCCCTGCGCCAATTTTCACAGGCAAAGTTAACTCCGAATAGCTTCGATTGGTTGACCAATAGCTGTGAGGCACAGTGGGGTCTGCCCTCTTTGGGGAGATGACCGCACTCCTGCAACCCTGACAGCGTGTCCATTGGACCTCACCTCTGCTGCGAGGCCTCCAGCCGGCTAAGTGCCTCCTCCAAGTCCATGCTATGCTCCAGCTCTGACTTCCGAAGCCGGGCCTCAGTGGTATCCAGGCGGGCCTGCAGCTAGGAAGGAGTGTAAGCCCACCTGGTCTACCCCTCTCTAGTCAGCCAGGTAGGACATCTTTGACATAAAGCCCACTCTGGGCAGAGTCAGGATACAGGGCTTCCCAGGAGCCTGTTCATACCCTGCTTCTCTGTCTGTCCTGCCCACAGAGGAGGGGGCGGGGAAGCATGCTGGTTGAGCGGCAGATGCTTGGATACTGTTAGGCCTGGGAATGCTATAGGAGTGGTTGGAGGCAGGGCTCTGGAGGTCCCTGGAGACACTTCACTTACAGGTTAGTAAACTGAGGCCCTGGTGCCCCTGGTGTCTGGGGCAGTCCAGCTTTTAGCATAGGGCCAGGTGGACAGCTGAAAAGTAGGCTCTACCATGCCTCCATGGGGCATGAATCTGACTCTTCTGGCCTATTTCCCAAGCTGCGTCTCCCCTCTCAACTCTCATCCTTAGCAGGTGGGAACTAACTCATATGGGTGCCAAGTCCCCTTGCTACCAACACAGAGCATTATCCCAAGGGCTTAGGAAAGGGGGCTGGGAACCATGGGGGAGTCAGGAAGGCACACCCAAGGCCTACTGCCCAGAGCCACTCAGCCATTACAGTGGGGATCTGAACCCACAGCCTAGGAAGTCACAGGGTCAGGAAGTTCTGGGAGGAATGTACAAAGAGCAGGTGGGGAATGGAGATGGGACACAGGAGTGGCCGATGGCCAAGGACCTCTTTCTCAGCCACCAGCAGTGTGACAGTTGGGATCAGAGGACTTCAATTATAAGGGATTGTAGTGTCATCTGGGGAGGACGTGCTGGACACCCCTCACCCGGTTCCACCTGTGTGCTGGGAAGTAGTTTGGGGCAGGGTCTCCTGGCACCCCCATCTAGCTGGCTGCGAGCTGAACTCTGACTCATAGCTTATTAGTTTACTACTCTTTGGAAGGACTTCTGCAGCGTCTATTCCCTGAAGTCCATTCCCAACATCTCCTGCCCCGTGCTAGGAAGATCTCTGTCCCCAGAACGCACCACGGCAGAGGCTTACAGGAAGAGCAGCCTCAGGGAGCTCCAGAGCCAGAGCACGATAAGGGGGTCCTCACAGTCTTTCTTAGAGGGACTCTTGGGGTGGGGGTGGGGCTAAAGGAAACAGCATTTCCCATGTAGGGTAGTTTGGTGGAAAAGGGTATCAGAGAACTGGGACCATTGGCAGGTGGGCACCTTCGGGCTACTGTGGTTGTACCAGGAGGCATAGCCAAGGTATGGCCAAACATGGCCAAACCTCTGGCTTTTCACGGGTTTCTCTACATGCCATAGAAAGAGCAGATTCAGGCCAGGACTGGGCCTGGGCATGGTTGTATGGCCTTAGGACAGTGGTTCTCAACCTTCCTCAGGCTGCCATTCTTTGATTCAGTTCCTCATGTTGTGGTGGCCCTCAACCATACACGGTTTCATTGATATTTCATAACTGTAATTTTGTTGCTGTTATGAATCATAATGTAAATATATGATATGTAATATATCTGATATGCGACCCCCTAAGGGGGTCACAAGAACCGTTGCCTCAGGAGAACACTGGCCAGAGCTGAGCCTGAGTTCCCTCCTCTGTCCTGTACTCAGGCCGGGTCCATAGACGGCCTGGGGGTTGATGCTGGGGACTCGGAGCCCCACACGGCATGCACTGTTCTCCCTTATCTTGTGCCTATCCTGCCCAGGTCTGCTTCTGAAGCTCTCATGACTTGGAGAGAATAATGCATGAAAAGGGCCCTGGCCTGGAAAATGCCTTAATTTTTCTGCCTGGGTTTCTCTATCTTCATAGAAAGATATGATGCCTAGCCCACAGGCATCCTCCCCAAACCTCTGGCTGCAGAGTCACCCCTCACTTCTCCCATCCTGAGGCCTGCCTGGCAGGCAGAAGGTGCACATGAGAAAGGCATGGGCTGGAGCAGAGCTCCAGGCTTTGCCTGGGGTCTGGGGCCAGTCCTCCCTGGCTTTCTCCTCTGTTCAGAAGCTGGCTTTGTGATTATGATTGACAGAGTCCTGAGACCAACGGGTCATCACTGACCAGGCCCCTCCACAGGGCTCCTGGAGCAGATGAGAGACATGCATCTGAAGGGGCCGTCTCTTTCTTCACCTGCTAGCCTGCGTCTATCTGTTGCTAATAGCCTTGCAATTATAATCCCCAGTTCTGGGAAGTGATCTCCAATAGGGGCCAGTCTGTGCGCACTGGCCTGCAGGTACCAGCTACACACTTACCCTCTGGCTGACCATATGACACCTGCTAGCCAGTTCCTCCCTCTCAGCATCTGCCTGAGCCAGCAGGTCCTCCAAGCGGGCCAGCTCCTCTTGCAGGAGCTCACTCTCCTCCTGTGCGTGGGTTGTAGTAGCTGGCAGCTCCCGCAGCCCTGTGGTGAACATAGCATTCGGATCAGGCCAGGGCCCTACCCAAACATCCCACTGCTACGTCTGTACCAACAGGAAAGGGCTTCCATGGGGAAACTCACTTCCTCTCCTGTTCCTGAGCACCCACCTACCCTTATTACCCTTGACAAACATCTTTAACCCCCTTAGACTAATGGCCAGGCCAAGCCCCTGCCAATCAAAGTGTGTGCAGGGGACACTGGGCACAACCCGTCATGTCTAGGTCCTGAGCAGTAGTGGGCTGCTGCTTCGGGGTAGCAGGACCCTGCCCACAGTAAGGTTGCTTTCCAAATATGCAGAGGTTTTTCTCTGTCCTTTCCATGCACCCAGCAGTAGCCCGGGGCCATTAGAAGATTAGACAGACCCTTATGACATAAAGGGGTCATCAAGACCCATGCAGAAGGGACTCATGAGCTCAACTGGGGGTCAGAGAGCCTGACTCCTATTTGGCCTCCATGCAGGGATGGATTCCTTGGAGCCTGTTCCTGTAGTGTGATGATAAGAAAGCTGTGTGCACGGGGCTGGACGAAGGGCAAAGGCAAAGCTCAGGATGTCTGTGCTCAACCTAAACCCAAAGTGTCAACCTTTAGGATTTTCACTCTGGTGGGAAAAAAAAAATGAAGACGGATAAAATCAAGACACAACGGCTTAACAGGGTCACAGCACAGAGGTCAGCTCCATACAGCATTGATAATAGCCTCGTAGCTATCTGCATGACTCCTGGGGACCCAATGAGGAGAGTGTGGTCGGGAAAAATGGGGCCAGGAGAGTCTGGGATGGGCAGTAAGGGTCACAGATAGTCCTAATGATGTGGCTCCCTAAGGCCAGACTCCAGGGTGCTGCTCTGACCGCCCCCCCCCGCTCCCCCCCCCCCCCCGGTACCTGAGTAGCTTTAGCACCCTCACCTGAGAGTGTCTCCTCCACCAGGCTGCCTGACACAATCTCTCGGATGCGGGCTGGTACAGGGGTGGGTAAGGCGCGCTGGCCTTCCCCACGCACAGTCAGTGTCCGGTCTTCCCTGCTGGCCATGGGGCTCAGGATGGTGTCCTCCAACTTCTGAAAAACACCCCAGAGCTCTGGTTCTTGCAGGCCCTGGACAACTTGCAGGCGCCTCACACCAGTTCACTGGTATCAGTGGGAGCCATCACACGGTCACTTCAACGTAGCAAAGAGTCCCGGAGACAGCAAAGTGGGGCCAGGCTGGTCACTCAAGGCACATGCCTTAGTCTCCCCACCTGTGGGGTGGGATGTTGCCAGTTGCAGACTGAGCTTTGGCAGAAATGAGGA
The DNA here is from genome assembly GCF_949786415.1 of Peromyscus eremicus. Lineage (NCBI taxonomy): Eukaryota > Metazoa > Chordata > Mammalia > Rodentia > Cricetidae > Peromyscus > Peromyscus eremicus. The sequence continues at coordinate 9,571,115 of NC_081429.1, read as the reverse complement.
AACCAAGAAAATGGCTATTTGAGAGGATTCCTAGCCGAGGTCAGCACAACTCACCTCTAAGCCTTTCCCAACGCTAAGCAGGCTGAGCTAAGTCCTAGGGCGATTCTTCATGTCAGCCTCTCTGGGATGTCAGGAGCAGGTGGCCACAGAAAGACACCCAGCCTCCTGCCCCACCTGAAGCAGTAGTCTCAGGTGCACAGTAGAGATGAGGAGGCTCCCGAACCCCACCCAGAGATCCCAGGCCTGGGGATTACATGTAAAAGGATTGAGAGTCCACCCCCTGTTCTGAGAGGCCCATCCATCATAAGGGGTGTGTTGGGCCCTGTGAGGCAAGACAGGCACAAGGTGACATCAGTGAGGACTCAAGGACTAGCAAGGTCAGCGGGGTCATGCTAGTTTCTAAAATGTCTCCCTCAGGCTACCCTAGAAGGTAGCTAGTGTAGCCTACTTCCCTAGTGGGTTCTGGAGCTGCTGAGCTCTCAGGAGAGAAACCACACAGGCCCAAAGTGAGCATAAACTCCAGGGGTCCCGGTGAGAGAGAGCAGAGGGACCTGGCCCTCTGTGAGGGCATCTGATGAGGAGTAAGCACCTTCAAACGTTATGAATGCTAACGATCACTCTTCCCTTGTGCCTAGCTGCCTTGAGCAGAGAACCGTTAAATTACCAACCCCATTCTTGGCAACCAACTGGACTGTTATCATGGTAGCCTGGCTGCTTTGAACATTCCACGAACATCTCCACGAGGCTACCCCACCCCCCATAGGTGCTGGGAGCATCCCAAGCTGGGATGCTGGGGCTGCAAGCCCTGTTTTAGAGGACTACTCCAGATAACCTACACCAACTCGGGGGAACGTCACTTGGGGCAGGACAGCCTCGGGAACTCCAGAGGACACCGTGTCCTCTGTAGGGGTTATCACTCCAACTCAAGGGTGGGCGCTTTCTCTAGGAACTCAACAGAAAGCGTGAAGCTTGTGCTTGGCTGACCACAAGTGTGGGGTGCCCTGTCCAGCGTCTAAGCAGCTTGCTGGTCACTCTTTTCAGGTTAAAGCCCTCTCCTGTGTTCAGCACTCTGGTGCCGCAAGATCAGAGCCAAGAAAAGGCTCATTCCATATGGGTTCTTGGCCCATGTTGTGGTCTTTATCATGAGTGACTTAGGCTGGACTGGTTGAATGAATTGTAGGCAAGACCCCAAGCTTCCAAGTCTTAGCGAAAGTAGAAGCAGCTACTTTGAAGGGTACCAGGAGCCAAGAGCCCAGACACTGAAGCTATGAGCTATTATATAACACCCGTCTTGACAGCTGACGTATTCGAGAGAGCAACTGAGGGCAGAAACTGAGAAATTAAGAAAGGTGACAAGGAAGCCAAAGGGCAGGGCCTATAGACTATGGGGACTGTAAGCCCCAGAGGAATCTTGGAGGGCTGTTGAGGGTTCTAGAGGTAAGTCTGGGTACCTAGAACCGAGGACACGAACAGGTGCTCTGGGCCCAGAGCAAAAGACCTCTGTCTCCAGCACCTACGGCAATAAGCTTCTGACCATGAAGGCTTGGAGCCAGAAGCCTCTGGTCCCAAGGCTTAGTGCTGTGAGCCTCTACACCTCTAAAACTCAAGGTGATCAACACCACGGGAAAGCTTCTTGTCTACCTATGACTCCTACCTAGGTCTTTGGGCTCCCAGATTTCTCAGCAACATTTTGTTGGGGGAGGGGAGGCACATGTTTGGGGGAAGGAATGGACCTGGGACTGAGACCTTGTCAGGTCCGGTGGACGGACTTGTTCTGTATCAGCTGGAAACTTCCGGATATGGGACAGGCAGACAATATGACGGGGATTAAGAACAGCCCACAGTGGCCCACCTGCTCTGTGCATGAAGGGTGTTTGAGTTAAAGGCAGTGGGCTAATGACTGGTGATTGACGTCGCCCCCACCACCACCACCACCACCAGAGCTTCCCAGGGCAGCAGCCACAGTGGGAGCCCTCAACCTCCTGACTTCCATCTTCCAGCTCTCACTGATGACTCCAGTCTGGAGACCTCCTGGTTCTGACTCTCAGGCCGGCGCTCGTGGGGAGTCCCTGCTTCTCCAAGCACCCCACCTTCCCTACCCATTCCTCCTCTTGACTGTAGCCAGGACTCTTTCCACTCCGAGTCCTGAATATCTCCGTGGAGAAAAACCACGGCCTTCACCTAGTCCTCCTAAATATACTGCCCCCCGCTCCCTTTCCAAGACAGGGTTTCTCTGTGTATGTAGCCCTGGCTATCCTGGAATTCGCTCTGTAGGCCAAGCTGGCCTCGAACACAGAGATCTGCCTGCCTCTGCCTCCTGAGTGCTGGGATTAAAGGCCTATACTACTGCCCAGCTGACTCCTCTCTTAGGCTAGCCAGTTTGGAGTCACCCCAATAGCCAGATTCTGCACAGCCCTGGACAGGGCCTGTTCTGGTCCCTAAGAATCCTGCAAAGGTCAGATGCTGCAAAAGAGTGAGCTCAGGGCCTGGTTAGTCTGCCCCTCGAGGCTGCTGCGCAAAGACTTACTTTCCCAAGGCTTTGCACTTACTCCCCTAGGTGGTCCTGGGAAGGTGTCCTCACTTCACTTCCCTCCAGAGGACCTCCCAGTCTCGCTCTGAGTGGGTGGTAAACAGTCTTCCTTGGGTGCCGCAGCTCCCCTGGTGAGGAGCAGAGCTGCGTTTGCTGCTTCTTCCCAAGACCACCACGGCCTCTCCTGCCTTTCTAAGAGTTCCGCTTGGAAGTGCCTAGCCATGGCTGCCCTGTTTTGCACAGGGGGAACCTAAAGCCTAGCGGGGGTAGCAAACAGCAACCCAGGCCCCCAGATTAAAGACGTGATGCTGGGCTCCATTCAGAGGTTCCCTCCAGGCCGGAAGGACCCTGCCTCCCCTCCCTCCTCTCCCCGGAGCATCAGCGGCGCCACCCGCTAACGGGAAAGCAGCGGCGCAGCACAAACTTGACTCATTCCTAACGTTTACAGAGGGTCACTTATTAGCCGGGACGTCCCGAGAGGCGCTGGGGGCGTAATAGGTTCCAGCTGTGGCCGGGTGCCTGCGATGGGTCGACGCCCAGCCAGAGCAGGAGGGGTGCGGAGGGGGAGCGGGAGGGGCGCGTCCCTGGCAGCCCGCCCTCTCCTCCCGCCTCCGGTCCCCAGCGCGCGGGAGGATTGCAAGCGAGGGCCGCCCCGCCTCCACGCAAATAGCGCGGGGGAGGGGCGCGGGGCTCAGCTACGTCGTGCAAGGAGGTCTGTGCTGACCCGGGCTTGGATCCCTTGGGATCTCATCTGGGACTGCCTCCTTCCGCATCCCCAACTCTGGCCCGTGGTGAGGAGTGGGGCTAGGGAAGTTTCCAGCATCCGCTCCACAGACTCTGTCCATGTTGCCACCAGTGGCCCCCGAGCCTGGGTGGGTCACCATCTCCAGGACCAGAATCTTTCCTAACCAGCCTGGTTCTTCTGGGGGAAGGTTCTAGCGGGGCAGTGGGGGGCCTGGATAGCCTCTTCCGGGGAGCCTCGGACTGTGGGAAGGACACCAAGGCTTGGCAAAAGGGACTTCCAAGGTCACTTTTCTAAAAGACCCCAGACTCAGATGAGCTGGGGCATGTTTGTTCCTTCCTATTGCTCAGTGTGCTCCTCAGCTCAGCCTATGCCAAAGACCCCAGGGAGGCCACTGCCCCTGTCGATAGCCTATGCGGCTAAATCTAGCCCCAGATGGGTCTATTTGAGACTCAGTGGGGACAAAGGTCTGCCTCCCATTGTTCTGTGGTTGTGTGGAGGGAGTCCCATCTAGGGGACTGGCCTCTTTACCTCACTCTCTGGGTCAGAGCAGGACTCCCTTCTAAGACAACTGAGGAAGGGTCCCCACTGTGCCGTCAGTGTAAGGTGAGCATGGATATATCATACCGTGTCTGTGAAGTTGTGGAGTATGAAATGCAGGGTGGTATTACAGGCCATCCTGGGTTCCAGAGCCCCAGGGGCTGTTGCTGAGTGAAGGGTGGGGTTCAGGTCTGGAAAGGAGGGAGAGTGAGCAGGAAGAAGACCTGGCATCAGCTGCCTAATAGGTTTTCTGTACCCTGATAATAGGTCGAACACTGCCCGCCACCCCCTGGCCCCATGGGGATGGGAACTGCTCAGATCTTCCTTGGTAACTGGCCTCCCTATCCTGTGGCCTAGGAACCTCACACTGCACCTTTGCCCTTGCCTGGAGACTGGAATGGGGAGTTCTGGGGGTGGGGGTTGTATCCTCCCCCATTCTGGATCTTGACTCAAACATGTTGTGACTGAGGGCAGGGGCAGGGCTCTAGCCCTTGGTGTGGGGCCATATCCAGGAAAAGAGGCTGTCACAAGGATGGGCTTCAGCTTGGGGCCTGTCCTATCCTCCAGCCCTGCCCCACAGGCATGACCCTTGTATGTGTGTCCTTCCAGATTTGGGATGGTGATCACCCTGAAGGGGAGTCCAGGCAACATCCGAGCACAACCCACCGGTAGGGAAGGGCGAGAGCTCCGGAGCCCAGACTCTGAGGGGCATGGCTTTTCTTAGCCCCCAGGTGCTCTGCCTGGGCTGCTGTCTAGGTTGGGCAGGAGGAAGAGTTAAGTGTGTCCACTGCAGGGGGCTTCTTGAGGAGGGTTTGGGTGGCCTCTCAGGAGAGCATGCTGGTACAGGTACCCCAAGTGGTCCCAGCAGGTAACCCAGCACTCTCCTGCACTCTAGGCTGCAGGTAGAGGAGGAAACCAACAAACAAAAAGACAAAGCAAAACAAAAACAAGCAAACAAAACCTCTTAAACTCTCTCAGATATAATGGAGGCTGTTTTCCATTTTCCCAGCTGAACCACCACCAAGCAGGGGCTGCAAAGGTGAAGGTGTGAAGCTCCCACTACTCGCTAAGTCACCCCTTGGTGGACTCCCTGGGGTCCTCTTACAGTACCAGAAGCACTGGCCCATTCCCTGAAGACCTGCAGGGTCTTCCTGTGTCAGGGATGGTGTGATGCAGAGACAAGGGATGGGGTCAGTAAAAGAAATGACAAATTCATGAGCTAATTCACGGCCTCTTGCTCATCACTATAGCCACAGAAGATGGACCGTCTAGGTGCTGGTCCCAGGGGAGGGCAGAATCGATTTAAAACGGAACTTGGCTGCTTCAGGTATGGAGAAAGGCAGGACTCAACCATGTCTTCCAAATAAAGAAATCAGCAGCAAGCCGGGCGGGACCCCCAAACCCCCGTTTAAACTCTCTGAGGGAGAGGACATTCAACAGACAAGCCCAGTGTATCTCAGGCCCTAACCTAGGCAGCAGGCAGGACAGGGCTGGGTGACAGAGGTGGAGCAGAGATCTGTCTTATATCTCAGTGCAGTGCAGTCTGGATGCTGCTAATGTCTGGATGCTGAGCTCCAACAGTGCCCCCATGTGGCCCCATCCAGTAATGCAGAAGGGCGCAGGGCCTGCCCAACGTCTGGAACCGAGGCTGGGCTCAGGGGCTCCAACATGATGGACAGTAAGAGAACCTGTGATGGACAGGGTGTGAGTTGAGGCAGGTTAGGTGGGTTGAAGTTTCTTAGCACTATCCACTATCTAGGAGCAGATGTTCTAAAATCAGTTGTCTTGACTTGGAAACTGCCCTTCTCCCTCTGTGTGGGCAAGCCGGGGCTAGGCAAGTTTAGGACTGCTGATGGGGTCTGTGTTAGGGCTGAGACTCAACCCTGGGTCCTCAAACACTTATGGGGCTACTTTTCTGGATGGCCAGGTCTCTGGACAATCCTTTGCCTTGTATGCACCTGGTTGGATGACTATGGACACTCCTGCATCCCCTTGGTGAACTAGCCTGGCCAAGGGCAGGCCCGACTGGAGGCTCAGAGCACTTTGTCCTCATGCAGAGGGTTTGGTCGGTACCTCTGGACTTGGTACCTGGTAATGTCTACTCCTGTGCACGACAGGCTGGCTTTATATCTGCTTTGATTGGCAGCCCTCACCCCCCCCCCCCACAACTATACCTGCCAAGCTGGGGCATGGACATTGGCCCTGGAGCAGAAGTTTCCGAAGCCATGAGGGGACTAGATGTTGGAGCAGGGGATGACAGTGAAGGACACAACTTATCCATCCACCCCTAGTACAAATGCTTGACATACAAACAGGCTCAGACAGGTTCTCAACACAAGTAATTGATGTTGGAATGGCCGAAGGTATGAATCACTAACTATAAAATGACTCAGAGCAGGGAATGCTCAGCAGGATGAGGATGCTGTCTGTCTTGTCTGCTCCTATGTCCTGACACCCACACAGGCCTCCTGGGGAAGGCAGCAGGCCTGCAAAGCAGTACAAGCAAAGGCCCAGGATAAAGAACAAGGGGTGAGGAGTAAGGAGAGGGGAAGGTGGGCTAGACAGAGGAGAAAACTTGAGTGCCGTTGTCAAGGCCTAGAATGTTCTGCTGAGGAGAGTGGGGTCTGTCTCTGGACCATGGGTAAGAAAAGTCTGAGAAGAGGATGTGGCCCATCTGGTCAGTGCAGTGGCACTGGTGTCTGGACATGTGGCCGGGAGATAGTCAGTGTGTCCTTCCCTGGCTGGCATGTGATTAGCACTGTGGCCAGGCCACACTTGGGCCACTGTCAGTTCCTGTCCCTGGTGGGCCTGCACTCCTGAGACCTCACACCCTTGATCTTTGGAGTGAGGAATGCCTTTGAGAGGGGAGTGTGAGGGGAGTGGCTGGGTCCCTGGGGAGCTCCAGAATGACAGAGCAGGATGAGAGCTCTGGACCGTTCTGCCCACCCCCAAGACATCTAGTGATCTAGTACTTCAGTCACCACCGGGGCTGTCATCAGTAGTATTTACACAGGAAGCACCCATGAGAAGCCCCATAGGGCTTGGTGTAGATGCAGGGCTGGGACAAGCGTGTACCCCAACAGGGTGCTTCAGCTCCACCTGGCATCACTCTGTGGATTTCCTTGATTGAGTCCTTTAAGTCAGGGATGTGGTGCCTGAATGTTGACCTGTTTTGGCAGATGACTGAGCTTGAGGAAACCTCAGATGTAGCTGGCCAGGCAGAGGGCAGAGGGCAGCCTACGATGGCATCTGAAGTGTTTCAGATGTGAGGCTGGGCCCCAGCATTTCCCCTGGGTAGCTGATGTTAGAACAGGGGGGACCAGAGGGTTGAAGAAGCAGTTGTCGACAGCAGTTGAGTGAGGGAAGATGGTTCCTACAGCTACAGTCTTGCTTTAAATGCACGCATTCACAGAAGAAAGCGGGAATGTGAAACAGTGGTGTCACTGAAAAATAAGGCAGGGCTCGTGTAGAGTTAGAGCTGGGTCCCACAGTTCTTCTAGAACAGACCTGCACGAAAGTGAAACCAGAGTGGATGAGCCTGCATCCTGACGATGCTCACAGCGGTGAAGCGGCTCAGTGGAAATGACTTGGAAAAATGACTTGGTGAGCGATGCACAGTCCATCCATGCTGTGATTTGGGAGGACCTTGAGGACACTGTGCTAAGTGAAATAAGCTGACAGATGTTTCCATCCCTGTGGGGTTCCTAGAACTGTCAGATACACAGAGACAGAGAGCAAGCTGGTGGCTGCCATGGGCTGGGTTGGTGTATAATGGTTTCACTTGAGAAGATGAAACTGTTTGGGGCCCGGATAGTGAGAAAAGACTGACCTGTGGTGTAAGCCTGTGGGGGTGTTGTCTGGATTAATGACTGATGTGGGAGAGCTCGTGCATAGAGGACAGTGCCACCCCTGGCCAGGTGGTCCTGGATTGTGTAAGAAAGCAGGCTGCGGCTGGAGAGATGGCTCAGCAGTTAAGAGCACTGGCTGCTCTTCCAGAGGTCCTGAGTTCAATTCCCAGCAACCACATGGTGGCTCACAACCATCTGTAATGAGATCTGGTGCCCTCTTCTGGCCTGCAAGCACACATGTAGGCAGAACACTGTATACATAATAAATAAATAAATCTTAAAAAAAAAAAAAAAAGAAAGAAAAAGAAAGCAGGCTAAGCAAGCCATTAAGAAGCATTCTCCCGCCGGGCGGTGGTGGCGCACGCCTTTAATCCCAGCACTCGGGAGGCAGAGCCAGGCAGATCTCTGTGAGTTCGAGGCCAGCCTGGGCTACCAAGTGAGTTCCAGGACAGGCGCAAAGCTACACAGAGAAACCCTGTCTCGAAAAACCAAAAAAAAAAAAAAAAAAAAAAAAAGAAGCATTCTCCCATGACCTCTGCATCAGTTCCTGCCTCCAGTTTCCTTCCTTGACTTCCCTGGATGCTGGACTACAAGCTGTAAAAAGAAATAAACCCTTTCCCCCCTGGGTTGCTTTTGACCATGGCGTTTTATCACAGCAATAGCAACCCTAACGAGGACAAGAACCCATTAGTCCAGCACTTTCTTGTACTTAGAGTGTCTTAAGTTCTGGACACTATTTTCAGACCCTTTGGGAGTGAGCGGTGGCTGCCCTCCCTGCTTCAGGTCCTATGGTATTCAAAAGACCCTTGTTCATGTGCTGCTGCTGTGGTGAGGCTGGGCCTTGTGTGGCATGGGGGTCATTTAGCTCATGGAGCTGGAGGAGTGCCTCTGCTGGGCACTGGTGAGGGGCCTGGCTGTATTCCAACATGGCAGATGCCACTGTGATGGATATACGTGTGGAAGAAAAGAGTATATGGTGTATGGAAGGAAGGAGCCAGAGAACGCAGGGGCTGGATTTGCTGCCTTTTTTTTTTTTAATAACAACTCATCCTGGATGGAAGTGGGGGCCAGAAAGAAGTCACCAATCCCTTCTGGGGCCAGTGCCCTATGACCTAAACACTTTCCGCTCTTCATTACCGTCACCCCCTAGACTTCCAGCTCGTGAACCCTTTGGGGGCACATTCAAACCACACCCAAACCATAGCAACAGCTTTTGCCAACAAATATGAAATTTTATAATGGACAAGTTCCCAGAAAACTAGAACTTAACCCAAAAGAAACAGTTTGAAAAGTTGTATGTTATTCAAGCCACCAAGTTGAGGGTGGGAAATCTTCCCACACTACTTCCCATCTGCCTTAGGTATACTATCAGTTCTGGGTCTGAGAGGGCTCAGGAAGCTCCATCTCCTGGTGCACCGTGAGCCTCTCATTTCCTATGTAACTTTAGGGGTCTTTTACCTCACAATGAGCCAATGTGTGTCCCTGCCCCCTACTTGGGACCAAGCCCAGGGCTCCCAAGCCTGGACCTTGTCTCCAGTTCTAGCTCCCTAGAGGCCCTTGGGGCTGGATGCTCTGGGACACCGTGCAGAGGCTGTTGGGGGAGGGTGTGCAGATCAGGCAAGGGAAAGGGAACTCTGGCCAGAGGAAGAGGGATGCCGAGGTGCTCTTCCCGGCACAGGGAGCATGTTAATGTCAAAGGCTATGCTCCTGGTCATGTAGGAGGCTTCCCCGACTCAAGCTTTGCCCTTCTCTGGGTGCCACAGTACCCTGTGTGTAGCCAGAGGAGCTGGAGGTCCCTAGAGTCCTGCCACTAGTCTGATACGCCTATCTGGGTATCCCATGGCGCCTTCCTGCTGCATGCTCACCTGATATAATTGCACAGAGATCTCAATCACAGCTGTGCAAATAGCAGGTGTGGCCAGACCGACGGAACAGCCCCACCAGTCTCTGTATGACGTTCAGGTGGCAGCTTCCCAGGGACAGTGGGATTAGGTTCAGGCAGAAGCCCCCAACACCCGTATCCAGAGAGGTTTGCATTGTTCTGGATTTCTCCCTCAGGTCCACTGGTAAACACACAGCCACTCACTTCCTCCCTCAGGCCTCAAAGGAGCTAATCGGGTCCTTGCAGGGTGATGCGATGCACGGATGTGCTAGGCTGCGAGCGTTTTGTGAGCTGAGCTGTGCGGACCACGCTTTCTGAACCCCCACCATCAGCCTTGCCCTCAGAACTCAACCTGATACCCCATCAGGCAGAGCTCGCAGAGTGGCCTCTACAGGTGAGAGTCCCTACCCAGGACAGTCTCTTGTCTTGTTGCATCGACTAACTTACTTTCTAAAGTTACATTTAGTTATTTGTGTGTGGGGTTGGGGTGTGTGTGTGTGTGTGTGTGTGTGTGTGTGTGTGTGTGTGCCATGGTGTATGTGTGGAGGTCAGAGGACAAGGTTTGGGATTTGGATCTCTTCACCATGTGAGTCCCAGAGATCACACTCAGGTCATCAGACTTGATGGCAACTGTCTTCACCCACTGAGCCATTTCCTCCACCCCAATTGGCTTTAATACTCTGTTTGTGTCACGGTCTGTCCTCTGTGGGCAGATGTGTGGGCCTGTGCGTGCAGAGGTGCTACCGTGTCATTTAGACACTTGGCACCAATCTCTGCGGTTACTCCTCTCAGGGGACTCGATGCATTGTTTACCTAGGACCGCGTCAACCCCCTGCAGCATGGCTCCGAGGGTGTGAGAGCTGGGTTAATGGACACTCTGGGTCATCAGGTCCATCTGGGGTACACTGAGATCCCCCAGGGGATGAGGACTGCCTGGCTGGGGTGGCTGGCTGATCACAGTGCTGGGGAAGCAGAATGTGGAGGCTGAGAATGAGGGGCATCAGGGCTGGTAAGGGGGTGAGCTTGGAGGAACGGGATGTGGCGAGGAGGACAGGGATGTGGGGACGGATGATTCCATCAGTACTGTTCTGCAAGCAAGTGCCATGAAGCTAGAAACGAAACTTCTGTAGCTTTCAGAGTGGGCATTGGGGATACCCCCAAATTCAAGTCCTCCTTCCAGCTCAGACCCAACTGTTTCCATACCTGGCTACCAGAGCAGTGGAATCTCTGTTCTTTATACCTTGCAGGCTGCAAGCCCAGGGCTCCACAGCGGCTGGCCTTCTGAGCTGCTTTGCCAGTCTAGAGGTCTGCGCTGGCCTGCTCATATTCACACTGAGCACGTGCAGAGGAAGAGCATGCTCCTGGGCGGTGCAGCAGCTTGCCCTGCAGCGTCCTATCTAAAAGTGCTCTCAAGACCTGCTCTCCAGGGGTCACAGAGGGCAGCCACTTCACTGACCTGGATCACGGTGTCCAGCCCCAGCTGAGACTGCTCGGTGGTGTCTCCATCTTCAGGATTGCTGGAAGTGGAGCTCATCCTGGGCAAGAGCACAGAACCTCAGATCAGCAGTGCCTGGGCTCCTCAGCATGCCTCCTCCTGGAGTCTTAACTGCCCAGTACCTTCCATCTGTGTGCCTCCCCGCCCCTGTGTGCAATACCTGGGGCCGCTATGCTGGTTCTGCCCTGTTGAATTCTCTTGCTCCTGGACACCCAGCTGCCCCACCTTAATTGTGGAGACCACATGCCAAACAAGCCCATGAGTGTTGCTGAGGCAACCAGGACGCTGAGGGCTGGGTTTCCCTGGAAACAGGAGTAGGGCTTGTTGTGAGGACTAAGGAACACTGTTGGCCGAAGCCGTTTCCCTGGAGACCTGGAGTGAAGCTGACCTGGGGGAGGGACCAGCCTCTTGCTAGAGCCCCCATTTACTGTCTAGAGAGACTGTTTGCTTGCTGACCACACCCCAGAGGTGCAGACCACAAGCCCATTCTCCATTCAGGGTCACAAACAGACTTGGTTAATGTGTCAAGGAACTTTACGACCAGTAGTGAGATGTGTGTCATGGATGTCTAAGGATTAGAGAGGGACAGACCTTTCCCAGGAGCCAAGGTGGCTCCATCTTCTACATCCTTCCCCCTTGGAGCCTGGCAGGTTACCTGCTCTGCAGTGTGCTCTGCTGAGGCCGTACAGAATTGCATCTCTCCCCAGTTATCCTCTTGGCACTGGTCTGGTTCATAATCTTATCAGTACAGAGTCTTAACCTACTTCTGAAACCTTTTGAACTCTGCCTCAACCTCGTTCTGTACATCCATTCTGTAGCCTATACATATGCATGCAGATACAGAGATATATTTACTGCGTGCTATGTGGTATCCAAGTTAGTATTAGTAATTAAAATTGGAATCTAAGAATCTGCCCTCACCTTGGGCCTGGCGACCAAGGAAGGTGGAATTATATGAAAAATTTATGCTATTGAAACTGCTAAACCTGTGTCCTTACTGTTATTCAAAATTTGACATGGAAAGCATGAATGTGTTCATCTACTTTTCTGACATGGCATGCTCATGACAAAGAGGCATCTTCAGAGTGTCCTAGGAATCAGAGGGCTGATTCTCAGGTGGGGCCACCCTGTTCCCTACTCAGGCATACCGTATGACCCCCATATTCAGTCTCTGGGTCCAAGGATGCACTCCATCATCTGACGGCCACCTTGGTCTGCCCTCCTCTGGCTTGTCTGAAAGGCCCTTGGCATTGCTCATCAGTTCTCCCCTCCCAGCCATGCACAGGAGCCTAAGACCCTGACTTTGCATCCACCCTGGATACTGGGGTTGGCCTGGGATCTATGGGGTCCATGAACGTAGCTTCTGGTCCACGGCTGTTGGTGACAAGGAGAATCTTCATGGCAAGCCTGGAGCATGATCCAGAGTGAACCTTGTTAGATTGGCCACTGAGGACAGTGGGGCTCAGGAGGGCCTGGGCCAGTCCTGACCCTCCTCCTCACAGACTGGACCGTTGGGCCCAGGACCCTGAGCCTCCTGTCCTGAAGTCTTGGAGCAAGTTCTGCCATAGTTGTCAAGGACATGCTCTGGCCCTACTGTCCATCCTCCCAGCATGTGGCTGATTTTGCCCCGGTCTGTGGCCACCTGTCTGGCAGGCTGTTCAATACTCCTGTCCTCAGAGGGAGATTTCTTTTCGGAGGGGCTTTTGTCGCCATCCCTTCCTCCATACCTGACACCTCACCAGAAACAGCCCCGGGACACAGCAAACCCCGGATTTCCAGTTCCTCCAAGGACAGTTCATAGCTGTTTGGTACTGAACATGAGCACCATCGTGGTTGGCCTCAGGCATGGAGAGGCACAGACACACTGGTGGTAGTGGGAAGTGAGCCTTGGCACAGTGAGCAGGGCTGTGGTGAGTCAAAATAAGTACAGTGCACAGGGTCCACTCCCTGCGAGAGCCTACGGGGGCATGTACTTCAGACAGCAAAGGGGCTGCAGCCCAGGTCAGCCCAGACTCGGTTGCCCTCGAGAGCCACTCCCTATGAGCAATGGCTGCCGCCTCTGGACCTGTGAGCTCAGCACGCGTGCAGTCCACCCTATCCCCGGGGCACAGAGTCACCAAAGGGACAGAGATGGCCACAGAGAGCAAGTCAGAGTCCAGAGCAATTCTGGCCAGACAGGCTATCCTGGGGCTGTGAGGCAAGGACAGGACACGGCATTCCTCTGTGCCCTCCACCCTCTTCACAGCACAGGAGTTGTCCCCCACATGAACTGTGCTCGAGGATATCAGAGTCCAGCAGGGCCAGGCACCAGAGCTACTTCTGAGGCTGAATGGCACCATCCTCATTCCTGGTTGTTGAGTGAGGTAGGGAGGCCAGGGCAGGGTTGGGGTGAGGCTGTGGGCACCTGGCCTTCACACAGAAGGCACATGCAGGACCCTTCATGAAGACTTCTAATGTCCCTTTCCTACTCCAGGAAGGGTTTGGGTCAGGGATGGCAAATTATTAGGACCAGTCAATGATATTTGAGAGGCCAGCTGTGTCTGAGGGATCCAAATAAGGAGGACCTGAGGGTCCCCTGGGCAGAGGAGAACCTCACTCTCTACCTGCTCGGTGCTCACCTGGCCTGTTCACGGGATGGTTGGTGGAGCCCTGGAGAATGACTGCCAGGATGGCTCAGGGTGCCTGCCCTCTGTCACTCAGTCTCAAGGAATGGAGAACACTGAGTACCAAGATACAACCAGGAAAAAAACTGGGAAGGCAGTTCTGCCTTCGGTGACAGGAGAGGGTGTGGTCATTCACAGCTTGGCAAGGACCACAGCATAAGAGCCGAAAGAAATGAGGAAGACCCCACATACCGGATCTGGCTGTGACTTCCTGGATACAGCCAGGCAAGCATGGATGTCAACAATAACAGATAACTTGAACTTCATAAACATTAAAACATTTCATACCTAAGGACAATATTAAGAAAGAGAAAAGACAGTTGGTTGGTGGTGGCACTCAGGAGGCAGAGGCAGGGGGATCTCTGTGAGTTCGATGCCAACCTAGTCTACAGAGGGAGTTCCAGGACAGGCACCAAAGCTACACCGAGAAACCCTATCTTGAGAAAACCAAAAGCACAGAGAGAGAGAGAGAGAGAGAGAGAGAGAGAGAGAGAGAGAGACAGAGACAGAGACAGAGACAGAGACAGAGACAGAGAGAGAGAGAGGACATCACCCAGAATATTAAGTGAGAAAATGCTTGCAAATCTAGAATGAAATCTAGAATATATAAAAATTTCTTAACACTCAGCAATAGAGCACAGTTAAAAAAACAAGTCAAGAATGGGAATAGACATTTCTCTGTTAGACATATATAAAGAGCCAATAAGCCTACAAAAATATTTGACCTTACTAATTAGTAGGGGAAAACTGTCCTGATGAACGTCACACCCATTAGGGTGGCTACTGTTAAGAAAATAGAAAAGTATGCTGATGAACAGGTAGATGAACTGGAGGCCTTGGATGCTGCTGGAATGTGAAATGGTGAAAGCTGATTGAAAACAGCATGGTACTTCCTCAAAAATCAAACACATGCCACGTGATCCAGCAGTTGCACATCTGGGTGTGTACCTAGAAGAACAGAAAACAGAGATGGAGAGATCTGGCTGCCACGTTCATAGCAATCGAGTGTCTGCAGGTGGATGGCTAGATAAGCAACATTTGGCTGTTCATACAGTAGATGATTGCTGAGTACTTAGCAGGAGGGACGTCCTGATACATGCCGTGGCAGGGAGGGACCTGGAGGCCACCAGGTTGAGTGAAGTGAGCCAGTCACAACAAGACAGGACTGTGCAGATCCATCTATGTGAAGTTCCTGGAGCCGTGAGGTCTACAGACAGAAGTAGCCATCCTCCCCATTCGCTGCTGAGTCTGGGGAGGAGTGGGGGGGGGGGGGCGGTAGAGTCTCATGGTGATACATTTTTCTGTTTGAGAAGAGGATAGTCTAGCCCAGCATGGTGGTGCACACCTAGCACTCAGGAGACAGAGGCAGGTGGATTTCTGTGAGTTCAAAGCTAGCCTGGTTTACATAGTGAATTCCAGGCCAGCCAGGGAATCATAGTGAGACCGTGTCTCAAAAAAAAAGAAAAGAAAGATGAAATTCTGAAGGTGGATGGTAGTAGTGATGGATGCCCAGTGTGAACATTTCAATGTCATTTTAATGCATACTTTAATATGGTTAAAATAATAAATTCTATGTTTATTTATTCAATAAAATCCCTATGCAACCCCTAAACTCAAAGCCAACAGCAACGACAATCTTTCTTGTGAGCACGGAGATAAAGGGAGACCTAGCAGAGAGTGCACCCACAGATTCTGAACTCAGAACTGGCCAGCTTCTAGTCTGTCCTGGGCTGACTAGATGGCCTGGGTCAGGCAGAATGGCCTTGTGTACCCCATGTGTTAAGGTGATCTACACTTGTGCTTCCTCGGCCTCAGACTTTCCCCCAGCACTCCCTTTCACACTGATGCCCCTCTCCTTTGCCAGGGCATCCCCTATCTCTTGGTCCCATGCTCCCCTGAACAGGTGGCACGGCCCCCCCTACCCCCACGTGCTCAGCACCGAGGCTGCTTGGAACCCCATCGGGAGACTGTGGGGTGATAGTAAGGACATTCTGAGGGTGAATGATGGGTGCTGATCCCAGTCCTGGGTCAGCAGAGTGTGTGCCCTAGAGCCCTGTAGAAGATGCCCCCCAGTAAATCACCAGACACAGAGGAGTTTCACATATTATATGTCTCCTCTATATGGTGTCAGAGGTGCCTCAGGCCCAGATCATCTCTCTGATGGAGGCCTGAGGCCTGAGGTTGAGTAACAAAGGGGCGGGTGGAGAAGGTGAAGCCTGAGCAGGGAGATGGTACCTCTGTCCCTGAACCACAAGGGTGGGAGGAAGGTGTAAGGAAGAACGCAGTGGAGGACAGATGGGAAGATGGTCTCCTCGTGTGGCCTTGACCCCACCTGGGCAGGTGGAAGGAATAGGCGGGGCCCAGACGCTCTCTCTTACAAAACCTTCCCACCTAATGCAACCTCCCTCTTGCATTATCTTCTCCCAGACCAAGTGAGGCGTGACGGGAAGGGTGAGGACAGCAGGGCTTTTTCTACGGCTTGAACCCTTCGTGGGGCGTGCTCTGGTGTCCTCGCTGTGTAAGAAAAAGAGACAACCGGAAGCTGTTGCGTCAGCTCCTGCGTGGAGCCCATCTGAGGTCTGTTGGTGGAGCTGAGGCTACTGGGAGCTATCATCCTGCCTGCCCTTCAGTCCCCATCTGCCAGCTCTAAGCTTGGATTCCACCGCACCGGTCCCAGCGAACACACAGCGGGGTCAGCTCCAGGCTGTCAGTTAACTGAACTCAGCCTTGAAGACGTCTCATAGACTGGTCTTCCCCGCAGTTCCTTCTTCCTTACCGCCTAGGACAGTGGTTCTCAATCCGTGAGTCATGACCCCTTTTGCAGGAGTCACACATCAGATCTCCTGCATATCAGATACTTACATTATGATTCATAACAGTAGCAAAATTACAGTTATGCAGTAGTGACAACGTACTTTTATGGTTGGGGGGGTCACCACAGCATGAGGAACTGTATTAAAGGGTCATGGCATTAGGAAGGCTGAGAACCACTGTCCTAGCATGACTGTGGACATCTGGCTTCTCTTGAGATCCAGCTTGGTGACGAGCAGATCCTGCTCAGCTCTGCTCCTGGCTGGATTGCCACCCGACAGATACTCTGGTGTGGCTAGGGTTACCCAGGCCTGTCCCTGTGCTGGAGCTCATCCTGTTGGCTCCGTCGTCTATCTCAAGTTATTATCGTCCTCCAGACCGTCCCCAGCTCCTTGTCCCCAGCGTCTGCACTTCCTGAAGATCATTTGCCTTGGTTGCTTGCTTATCCCACCAATGATAAGCCTGGAGTTCTCGTAAGCACCCTTAGGTGGGCTGTGGGGCTGGTGTGTGAGCCAACAATGACCTCAGCTGCTGTGAGCATTAGGTCACTAGGTTGCAGACAGTTGTCTGTCCTGTTTTGAGCCTTCTCAGTGGGCACACACACACTCCACTTCTGAGTAGCTCATGGGGTGGGGGCACACTGAGCAAGTAGAATGCAGGTCTCTCTCACCGTTCCATTACAAGTAATGCTTACGACTTCCCCTGCAAGTTCAGTGTTATTCTCAGAGAAATAGCTGTGTTCTGTGTGCATTATTAGCCATATCCACACTGGGCTTAGACTACGATGCCCCGTAGCAGGCAATGTGGGAGGAGACTAGGGTTTGCTCAGCATGGCGAGCCCTGCTGTTCCATCGGCGATCTTGAACTATCCACCTCATCAGGGCCACTTGCTTCCCCAGCAGAGGCCTTGTATCAAGGACCTCTGGGTGGTCAAGAATCTGCTGGACGCTGTTAGAGTGTGGAGGGAGCTAGGAGCACATGTTGTGTGACCTCCCATTCTTGGTTAAGGACTTTGAGCCCAGAAAGCATAGTGACTCTCCGTGGACACATACAGAGAGGGACTCCGAACACATGTGCTCTGGAACCTGACTTCCTGTGTCCATACCTGAGCTTTAACAGGCAACAGGCACTCTGGGCATAGGAACCCTGTCAGACCACAGAGTTCCGGAGAGAAATAGCACAACCCACACAGAGGAGGGTGCCTCCCGGAGTCTGTCATGAATGTCAGTGGACCTCAGTTGACCTTTCTCAGGGCACCAGGTGGCGTCTGCCTTCTTGTGTGTTTCCTTTTGGTCATTGTTGCAAATCCTGGGGGTTGGCACAGAACTGCCTGGTAGAGAGTTGAGATGCTGGCCCGGGAAGTTGACATGGCCGTGCAGGACTGATGGAAAGGTAGCTGGATCCTGGTGTGGTGGTACGTGACTCCAGGTCACAGGAGGGGAGAGACAGCCAGATGACAAGGAGCTTAGGCAGACCGTGCTCAGGGGTGGCTGGGTCTCCTGAGTGACTTTAGGAGGCTTCTGTGAGGTTGTATGGAGATCAAGACTCAGAAAGCCCAGGCTTTGCCAGGCCACTGGACAGGCTGACAACTGGCCACTTGGAGTGCCAGAGTCTGCATGTGGTCCTCATAAGGAGAACATGAGGACTGGGAACTTTATTTGGTGGCCTTGGATGCCACTTCAATTTTCCTCTCAAGAGAGACCGAAGGCAGAGGAACACGGGGTAGGATCTCCAGAGGATGGGGGCAGAGGCAGTGTGATGCCACTGAGGCAGTGGTAGTTGGATGCAGAAGAAGCCCACAATGCTTCTTGGAGCTTCCTGAGAGAGCTCAGCCACTTTTACCCTGACCCAGGGCTTCCAGTCTCTGTGTCCTGGAAGGCAGGTCTGCTGTGGAGAGCTGGTAGCCAGGGAACCCACAGTGGCTCTGAGCAACATCCTTGCAGAGACTACAGTCATCGGGCCACGTGTGAAATGTTGAGGCGGTGTGGAGCCTGCACCTCATACTTCCTGAGCTCCATTTCATGCAGTCCATTTAGACTGGAATGCCCCTCCCTGGCAGCCTCTGCCAGAGCACTTGGGAATCCCCGAGGTACAGGAGCAGCATGCTTGTCCCTGTGCTGCACTGAGAGGCTAAATCAATACGTTTGTGGTTGGTCAGAGTCACCAAAGCCTTGTGAAACCCGTAGGCTCTGACAGCTACACTGACCACTCTGGTTCCACTCTCCCTCTATTTTCCCTGTTGTACATATTGACACTCAGGGGTCTGCAGGGTGGTAGGTAGGCTTGGGTCCCTCCTGTGGGTCCCTTCAAAGTCAAACCCTGCCACCAGCTCCGTCTTCCTCTCTCTACTGTCCCCTTATGATGTCCTTAGACATCCCAGCAGAGCCCAGGTCAAGCTCTGCCCTGTTCACCTCTCACAGTGCTTGCTGTCCATTCTGTGTGCTGACATCAAGAACAGATGAGGAGCTCACGGAGAAGGAGGAGGATACTGCCCCAGCCCTGGGGAGCTCACGATGGCTTTTACCACCCTCCAGAGGGGCCAAGGAAGGAAGGACAGAGTTCTGGCCTGCTGGGCACTCGGGGTCACAGAGGGGAGGGGCAGCATAGAGGGGGAGAAGCTTAGGCAGCACCTTGCTTGGGGGTGGCTTGGTCTCCTGGGTGACTTGAAGAGACTTCTGTGAGGTTGTGTAGAGATGCTAGAAAAGCCCAGGTTCTGAGCAAGGAAGGAGCTACCTGGCCTGGCTGCTGACCCTGCGTCAGAGCTGGGCTGTCTAGGGCTGCGGGACCCACTGCTCACAGACTACAGTGCCGTGGAGGAGCTGGGTGGGGCATAGCATGAACAGTGTGAAGGCCAGAGGTAGCCCTCTGGAACCTGAGCAGCCTTAGCGAGGATGAGCCGCATGCTGGGCAGCCCTGTAGCCAGAGCTGGACCAGGCTGTTGGGAAGCCTGTCTCTGTCATGGAGGCTGACAGAGGCCTGTTTACAGGTTGCACCCTCTCAGAGGCTCCGAGCAGCCAGTCCGAGAAGGGTGGTTTTCCTACCCTATCATCGGGTAGCTCTGACTTAGTGCAGGCGGCTGAGGCCCGCGGCCATGCGCGGTGTGGCTGCAGAGATAGCATCTCGGAGACACCCGTGGGGCTGTTGCCGTGTAGACTGTTTGCAGACTCGAAGCTAAGCCGCCTCTGTGCTGGGGCTTCTCTGAGGGCCAAGGGTCGCTAGGGGCGGCTCCCTCCTGCCAGTCTGGACTTGCCCAACCCTGAGCAGGGAGGAGGCGGTGGGCAGGGCACTGGCAGGTGGCTTGTAGAGTAAGACTTTCCAGCCATGAGGCAGAAGCAGAGGCCGCTTCTCCTAGAAGGCCGCAGCTCCTGGCCAGGTGCGTGCTAGCTCTTCTCAGAGGGAGACTGGAGGGATGGGACAGGCAGCCTGAGGGGCCGAGCTGGAGGAGGCCTGATTTACACTGGTAACTGGGGGATGCTTAGGAGGCACTGCCCAGGTCTGGCCTGAGGCTTGTTCCTCTCCAGGCTGCCTCAGAGAGGACGGGAGCCACACAGGTTCTGGTAGCCATTGCCTTCCCATCTGAACCATGGGAAAGGAGGCTGGGCAAGGAAGGCCCACTTCGCAGAGGCACTGTGACTAGCTTTGGGGTTGGGGTGGGGTGTGAAACATTAGATATACACGCCCTCCTCCAGGTTAGGCCACTGTGTTCGGGGCCTAAGATTCAGGAAGAAGAAGGGAGGGGGAGAGTGGTAAGCCATTGGGCCTCCACCTCCCTGGACAGCCCCCTGTGATACTCCTAATTGTTAGGTACTGACTCACCCCACTTCAAAGGCCTTGGCCTCCGTTCAGGTATTTAACCTGCTGCACGGAGCCTGTCACTCTGGAATTCTGCTCATGGGGAGCTGAGTCCGACCTACAGATCTGCTCCTCACCTGGACAGGTACCTCTTCCTTCTAACCGGTTCACACCAGCTGAAGAGCAGTCCCCAGGGGCCACCAGGGCCCTGCTGCCCACCGCTGCTCAGGGATGCCAGCCCCCTGTGTCTTTGCTCCAGACATGACTGAGCAGGTGCCCCTGTGGCATCACTACCTGTTGGCCATCCAGTCACGGGAGTCACCCCGTGTCCAGGACTACCAGAGAGCAGAGAACATCCTGCTCACTGTGCTGGAGCGTGTCCATGCCTTGGACCCCCGCTTCGTTGTTGACTATTCTCGAGACCTGGAGGCCTTCCAGTTTGCACTGCGCTCCTCGGAGGACCCGCTGGATGTGGAGGTGCCCCTGGGGGTGGACGCCGAGGCTCTCCTGATTGAGGATTCAGAAGCCACTGAGCCAGGAGATGGGCCTGCGCTCTGTCGCCTGGGTGTCCTCAAGAAAGCGTCTGGCCTGGAGCCATGGATGACTGATGACGTCTTCAGTGTCTCCTCGGAGGGCAGAGACAAGTGCTGTGGCCACATTGTACCCAGTAAAGTCCTGTGTGTCCTTAAAGATCTTCTGGTGGCTGCGATTGTACACTGCAAACACCACAGCCTCATCCCACCAGGTAACGGCATGGGGGTGGGGTACGGAGGTTCTCTGCACATATGCGCAATGTGTGAGTGCATGTGTGTGACCACTGTGTCTGAGTCTCAGGGTATGAACTGGCCCATGGGGGCTGCATACAGGTCCGTGTGTGTGTGTGTGTGTGTGTGTGTGTGTGTGTGTGTGTGTGTGTGTTCCTTGTGCATATGAATGCACTGTGAGTTGTCATTGTGTGTTGGGTGTTTCCCTGTGAGCCAGGAGACTTTACTCTGGCCCTTGAGCCCCCAGCATCTCTGAGAAAGCAGATTGTGAGTCACGTGTGACCTGTTTCTGCACAGTGATTTGGGGAAGACATTTTAACGACTGTCACTTTATACATGTCTGAAAGTTTAGGACAAGCCTGCTGTTTCGTTGGCCAGCTTGCTGCACTGGGTCTCCGGCAGGGTTCTAGGAAATCAGTCTGTTACCTGTTACAGTCTGTTGTGGTGATGCTCAACGTCTGTTACCAGTTCAGCTTCAGTCACAATCTCTCAGATTGTGTGTGAACACGGCGAATTGTCTGAGTCAGGATGTAAACACATGCTAGTGTGCACACATATGAGTGTGTGGGGCTGTGAACAGACACGAGTATGCATGTGAATACATACATGTGAATGCAGGCTTCTACATATACAGGCATGTGTGTGTGCATGCCTGTTCCAATTTATGACCGAGTCGCTAACTTGGTATGTTGAGACCCAGATGGCTCCGAGGCTGTGTATTTTCAAATGTGCCAGGGACCCAGCCTCAGTCTCTTGCTGGACATCTTGTTTATATAATCTGGGGTGTCAGAACTCCAGGTGGGTGGGGCTCCCAGCAATGACCAGAAGCAGCCAGTTTCTTTGCACATAGGTGGCTGGAAGGGTAAGTATAGCCTGTGATGAGCAAGGACCTTGGGGACCTTCAGTGATGATGCTCGGTCTCTTGGGTTCAGGTGTAGGACACCAGGTTGATAAGGCGCTGGAGGCTGAAGCAGAATGGTCTATTTTTCTTGGGAGGAGATGGACACGTGATGGTGGGAGCTGCTCCTTTCTCACATGCTTGTCTTCCCAAGTCAACTTCCTGGTATTTGTACTGTGTCATCAGTGAGTGGAGTAGTTGTCTCTCCTGAGGGCAGTAACATGCCTGGGATGCCTAGTGTGTGGAGTCCTGGTCTGACTGCGTGTTTAGGGACCTGGGAGCCTGGGATAGTGGACTGCTGTTTCTTCTCATGCTTCCTAGGGCTCTGGGAAAGGAAGTCCAGCAGAATCCATGACTGGGCACCTAGGCTGCAGTCTGGACGGCAGGCTTCGGGAAGCCCTGGGCTCTTAGACGTCTAACACTAGGAGGTCAGCTTCTGGGGGCAGTCCCTCCTAGACTGCTAGGCCAGGTGTCCTGGAGCAGAAGACTGACCTTCAGGTGGCCAGAGTCATTAAGTGTCTGGTGCTTTGTGGCTCCTTGGGCATCTTACCTGGTCATCTCTTGAACTCTCTAATTCAGCAGGACCATTTCTGCCTTCCTGCTTGACCTAACACAGCCATTGTCAACTGGCCCTGGCTTCTGCAGGCTACTATTTAACTGAGGCACGGACCCATCTGTTGGGGTAACTAGGAGACTTCCAAGTTCTGGGCCACTAAGGACCATCCAGACCTCTAGGCCCCCACCTTGCATATCCAGGTTGCCTGCTGGCTGAGAAAGGAGACCCCCACAGTCAAGGCCCATTCCTGCTGTTGTGGCTGAGCTGGGCCCATGGGAAGTTCCAGGCATTGCTTCCAACACATTCCTTAAAAGGGAAGCTGTTGCTGGTGACAGGGTTCAGGTGTCCACTCCTTGGAACCGGTGAGACCAGCCAGGCCTGGCTTAGAGGTAACCTAGTGAGAACAGGTGTGGTTGGCTGTCTTCCAGGCTGCCATTTCACAAATAAAAATGTGTGACTAGAGGAATACAAGGAGACATTTAAACGCTGAGCTGGGGAGGTCCCCTCCCCCCTTCACAGGGAAACTGAGGCTCATTTGGGATGGAGAATTCCAGAGGTTGCCTAAGAGCTGTTCTGCAGATGGTGGGGGCTGAGGGGATATGCAAGACGGCTGGAGTCATTCCTTACAATGGAGGCCCTGTTACAAGGCTTGTATTGGGGGTTCTGTTTTGAGCACACACAGCTCCCAGAGGGTTGGCTGTTCTGGCCTCTGACCCAGGCCACTCAATGGACATGGGAGGATAGTGCTGGGATAGGAGGAAAGATGGATACACCCTGAGCCTGTGTGACGGTGTGGGTGTCTTAGTTATCCCCCTCACCATCTCTGGTGCTGACTTGTTTTGAAAGGAAGAGAACACTGAGGTAGAAGGTGCACGAACACACCATCACCCAGCCCTGTCTCTCCTGAAATGTTCTCTCTTAGGTGGCCTAGAGGTTCATGATAGGGACGTGAGCTCTGGTTGGGGTCTCAGTAGGGAGGGGAGAGAGAAATCTCTTGGCCATGGTGTGTCATTCATGAGGTGATGGAGATAGCCAGTTTCTGGAGTGTTAAGTAGATACAGACCTCATCATACAGAATGTTCAGGCTTATCCTGGATTTCTGGGTCATGGCAGCCTGGAAATGGGGTCATCCAAGCCGGTCGGTACCTACTCCTAGGACATCAGGGCCGTTCCCAACTCTGACAGTAGTCTCCCATGAACTGGATCCTAAACTTTTCCTGGCCTTTGTTGCCCAGTCCTACCTGTATGGTATGAGGACCAGCATGCATGCGTGCATAGGGTGACTATGACCTGAGCTGTTTTGGAGGCTCTTAGTGTGGGGGATGCGGTGGGCACAAGCTCCTCACCAGCTCATCAGGAGAGGTCCAGCCTGGGATTGATCCCCACAGCTTTCTTTCTTCTCAGGTGGGCTGGGCTATGTCTGTTTGTTCTCCTTGGCCACACCTGGCTGGAGGAGGGGTGTGAGTCTCCAGACACTGTAGGTGACACCGTAGTTAAAGGCTATCCTTTAGAATTATCAGTGTTCAGAGGGTACAAAGTCCCTGGAATGGGGTGCTGTGCCCAAGAGCACCCCACTGACTTTCACTAAAGACTGAAAAGATTCAGAATGAAGCCAATGGGATGTCTTTATCACAGCCATCCAGCAAAAGAGCTGCAGGCTTTGAACTGCCCAGGGTGGCAGGGGTCAGCCCAGCTCTTCACACTCCAGCTTTAAGCACCAGCCATGTCCAGTGCTTCTCCTTGGGACCTGGTCTCTCTCCTGGCTCCAGCCTGGACACTGAATGGAGCTGAGCATGCGCGGAGGTGGAACAGACAGGGGGCAGATCCCACAGGTCTGGGAGGTGTGGGCAGCAGACTGAGGGAGGAGCCCAGCAGAGGGAAGGATCCCGAGGGAAGCTGTTGTTATGAAGGCTGCTGTGATGTGGCTCAGCTGGCAGTGCTCTGTGAATAGGGTTGTGCAATAGTTCAGTATGGACGGGCAGGTAGAGAAGCAGCAGATACAGGGAAGGGCAGTCATGACGGCAGGTAGGGAGTCCCGGACCAAAGCAGTGTTAGACCCAGAAGAGGGGAGCTGGATTGATGGCAGGTTGTTGCAGGTTCACTGAATGCTGCTAGCCTGAAGGAAGGGCAGCTGCACCTGTCCCTGCTGGTGTCCAGCGGCTGGAGGAAGATCCGCTTCAACGTTGTGCCTGTGGTGAGGAAGAAGCACAGTGTGCCTGCCTTGGAGAGGGCCCAGTTGAAGCCTGGATTCCCTGAGGGCATCTTGAGAAGAATCGCCAGCCATGGGGTGGACCTGGTGCCAGCTACTGCCCAGCACTGGAGGTAGATGTCACTCTGGACCTTTGGGTCCTGAGGGAAGGGGGAAACACCTTAACGTTCCCTGAGCCCCGTGTAGGAGGATCTGAGGGGTTCTTGCCTGCTTCTGACCTGTGGGTATCCGTGTCATGCTAAGGTTACTAGCATCTCTGGGGACATTCTAGTGTTCAACGACTCACAGGGGGCTCTGGGGAGGGCATAGTCATCTTCTGCATGGGACATGACCAGTAGCATAAAGCTGTGTTGAGATATCCAGTGTGGGAGGGGGTCCTTCACCAACAGTCAGGTAAACACTAGCAGAGATGTTGTCTAAGGTCCTCACACAATGAGGATGCCCACATAGAGAGGATGCCCACACAGCAAAGATGCCCACATAGAGAGGATGCTCACACAGTGAGGATGCCCATGTAGAGAGGATGCCCACACAGTAAGGATGCCCACATAGTGAGGATGCCCACACAGCGAAGATGTTCACACCAATGAAAGTAACTGGGGCTTGCAAATACCTTTCACCTGGGGTGGCCTCACCAGATTTACAGAGCCCTTCCCAGAATGTTCCTCTACCTGAGGTATTTAGTTATAGATGTTTCCCCTCGTCTGCCAGCCCTTATCTCCAGCACTGGCATCTTTGAGTTTCTCAAAGCCTGTGAGTTCAGTGAGGGCCACCTGCTACCAAGTCAATGTCTGTGAGAAGGTGAAGGGAACAGAAACGGAGCCAGCCGGATTCAGGGCCTGGAGCCCATCCGAGTCTGGCAACACTGGCATCCACATACAGAGCCACAGCGATTCTGCTGGGGGACTTAACAAAACACGTGCCCAAGGTACTGCCAGTTTAGAACCAAATTGTTCCTTATAAGTGACATTTACAAGTTGCTGTGGCATTCTGAAGCCTTTGCAGAGCTCTGTGGGCCCCATCCCCCACACCCTTGCAGACCCATTCATGCAGAACAGGGCCCGTGCCAAGCATGCTGAGTCACCACCAGCCCACCGAGGCAGGTGAAAGGGGGGGGGGGCCCGAGCAGAACCATCTTACACAAAGAAGAGAACATGGCTTTTCTGTTGCCCCATCTCTGCCCATCCTTTAGGACTGAGACTCATAGGCCGTGGAGGTCCTACCCTCTGATGGTCTGGCAAGCACAGAAGTGAGAGCCTGTGACGTGACGTGCCCTGTGCTGAGGGTCGTAGATGAGGCCTTGCCCTGTGCTAAGAGTCGTAGATAATATCTTCCACATATTATCCACCCTCCATCTTCCATGGAGGGGGCGCAGGCTTTGGTTTCCCTCATAAGCCCAAGAGCGGAGCCCACACCCTCTGCTAGCCTGGGGCCCCACCAACCTCCAATCTAAATAAAGAGTGAGCTGGCTGAGGTCTCCCCTAGTCTCTGCGATCTTTGATAGGGAGTCTGAACCCCAGATGTTCAAGCTAGCAAATGGAATCAGCTGCTGAGAGACAGGGCGTGGAGCCGCAGAATGGCCACAGTAAGAGTGAGCCCCTCACATGGGGCTCCAGAGACTCTAGTACTGGGAAGCAGCAGCAGCCTGGGAAGCAGCAGCAGGCTGGACTTTTTCTCTCTGGGGGTGCACGGGGTACTGGGCACTGCGAACCCCGGACCTGACAGGTGGGTCTGGCTTTCAGGATCTCCACTGGCTACCTGCTCAGCCGCCTGCTTGGTGCATTGGGCTCCTTCCCTGGCCACCGCCTGGACAGCCTCTCCATCCTCGACCGGGTGAACCTAGAGAGCTGGCGAGGCGGCAGCCAGAGCCCTGGCCTAACTTTTGACCACCTGAAGGTATGCGCGGTAGCTCACCACCCGCCTCGCTCTGTTGCTCGCATTTGTGACTAGATGACAGAGGGCAGGGACCCCCTACGTGTGTCCCTCACACCAGCTCCCATGATTAGCAATCACAGGTATTGAGAGGATTCCGGGTTCACCGGAGGAAGAGATCACGGCTCTGAGGTCTCGTAGGCTGTAGAGTGGTGCTGTAGCGCATCAGGCTGGCCTTGGCCATTTCAAGACAGGTGACATGGGAGGCCCTGCAATCCAGAAACATGATTGGGTTGGGCCACACAGGGCTGAACCTCTCCCCAACATGAGTCCTCCCTGTATCTATGAACAATCCTGGCCAGATATAGTTATAGACTGGGGTCAACTGGGTACCCATGGGAGCACTGGCTCCCTTCCCATGCTCCCTGGGGCAGGATGCTCAGTCACCTCACATCTACATCCTGCTATGGCTTTGTAATAGTCCAGTGCTGAGAAGAACAAGAAAGATTCTTATCACCCCGAACCCCCAGGACAGTGAGAAGAAAGTAGGTAGGGCTGTGAAATCTTGGGATCCTCCTGGAGTGTGCGTTCATGATTGAGAGGACCCTCTGCTTGGTCCAGGTGTTAAGAGTCAGGTGAGTTGATGTGTCATTGACACTGGCTCTGGGGAGACTCCCCTGTGTGGACTTCGGTCGTTCACTGCTTTCTCAGACCTCTGCCTGAGTTGGGGATCCAGTTTCCAGTGGTCACTGGGGTCTGATACGCAGAGGATCCTAGACGAACTGAGAGGTGGTGGAGGAGGAAGAGGTTCTGAGGACACAGACATGTGGTTGGGTGATGGGGGCTGGTTATCTAGTAAGGGCCTTGGAGCAGAAAAGAGGAGGAGGATTTCTAATGCCCTGGGGTGGGCCCTTTGGGTTGCTTCTATGGAGGAGCATGAAGAAAGCCTCAGGGATGAAGGAAACCTCAGATAACCCCGAGGGAGTTCTGAAGTCTGGACTGGGGTTCAGCAGAGGGTAGAAGGAGAGGCCCAGAGGAGAGGGAGGCCAGAGAAGGTGATGGGAGCCTCAGGAGCTGCTAGGGTGGCAGATATAGGAGGGGCTCAGCACCCGGAGATGTTGAGGAGGGGTGGTGAACGTAAGCCAGTGCAGGTGGTGGGGAACCGGTCCAGCCGCCCACTGACAGGTCTGACTTTGCATTCTGCAGACGGTGCTGCTATGGGCCTCGGTGCTCTTCCCAGCACCCGAGGACTGGGAGGACCTGCAGGGCGCAGTCTACCGCCTGCTGGTAGTGCTGCTCTGCTGCCTGGCTACCAGGAACCTGCCCCACTTCCTGTACCCGGAGCGCAACTTGCTGCAGGACAGTGGTCTGGACCTCGGCGACATCTACCAACGTGTGGAACACTTCGCCAGCCAGCCTGAAGAGTCCCTACGGATCCACATCACCCACCTGGGCCACAGCCGTCCGCCACGCATTGACAACGGAGTCAAGGCACTCCTGCAGCTGCCTGCCAGTGACCCTACCTACTGGACCACTGCCTACTTTGATTTTCTGCTAGATAAGGTGGGTGCAGCTGTTTCAGGGGGGCGTGGCTGGAGCTCTGGTCCTGAACCCTAACCACTCCCTCCCAGGTCAGGAACTCAAGGATGGCTGGGGTAAAGCCAGACCTCTGGATGGCTGAGGGTCAGATGGGACACAGAATGCCACCTCAAGAGAGGCCCCACGAGTGTAAGAGTGCTCTCTGGAAGCCAGGGCAGAGTGCCTGAGATTGCCCCTGTGTCCCACAGAATTACCCTAAACCACACAGAGCGAATGCCCAGAACCCTTCTCTACCTTGGGCCTTGGCCTTCCCTGGATCTTCTGGGGCCCATTTCCTGTGTCTTTCTGGACTTGGCATTCTGATGGGACCTTGTGTTCGCTGGCCTGCTGTTTAGAGGCGCCTACCAGCTGCTCCTTCTACACCTATAGAACCCATTGCTCCCCTGAAAAGGCAGGGACTCACCCCACCGGGCCCAAATACTGCCTCCAAGGCATGGCTGGCATTTCTTGGTTAGGGACGTGCAGGGAAAGAGCCTTCAACCAGCATTAGTGGGGCCTCCTTGGGGGTCATTCCTGTGTCAGGGATACGTTGTGTGAGGCAGGGCTGCTGTGGGGGAATGCTGGTGTGGTCCACCTGCCGGGATGACAGACAGGTGGATACTCACAGACAGGGTCTGTGGTCAGAGAGGATGTGTGAGACAGGTGTGGCCTCGCTGCCTGTGACCTCTGTCCCTGCCCACTCCAGTTCCAGGTCTTTAACATCCAGGATAAGGACAGAATCTCAGCCATGCAGAACATCTTCCAGAAGACCAAGACCATGGGAAGTGACAGCGGCTGAGCGGGGGTAGAAGGCCAGTCTCGACCAACCTGCAGAGCTCCCTGGAACTTCTGGGAAAGGAATGGGGATCAGGGGTATCTCTTTGAGTGACTGGTGGAGGGACTTAGTCCCCAAGGACTCCTGTTCAAGGGACGCCTGTGAGAGTCCAAGGACCTAGCTCTGTGGTCTTGAGTCAGCTGCCATGTTCCACACTGGGACTGAGGTGGACGGTTACATGCTTCCCAGAGACCCGTTGATCCACCCATTTGACAGTCAGAACAGGTATAGGCGTGAGACAGCATGGGCGTTTGCTCTGCCTATGCTCCACACTTCTCCTGGGGGTTGAAATCCTGTGTGTGCAGTGTTGAGCACATTAATGCCCCAGTGTACCCCGTGGAGAGGGTTCCCCCAGTTTCTGTGTCTCTCGGTGCAAATATAGACTCCTAAGACTGTGAAAGGCGTATGTGCAAAGGATGCTTTCTTTCAATCTTCTCCACTCTCAGGTAGAGAATGTCCCCCAGGACAGATGTCCTGACTCTCCAGTTCAGAAGAAACTGAAACCAGAAGACAAAATTCCACAGCTCCCCTTGCCCCATACCAGTCTGTCCCACTTCTCTGTCACTGGAGGAGTGTCCCCTGTTCCCAGAATCCTGTGATTCATGTCTTCTCATTAGCTTGAAGCAGCTTCCCTGGAGCCCAGGGACCTCTGAGTACCCCAGCTCAGAGACATCTCTCCTCCATTGTCTTTGGAACTTGGTGACATTTACTCCTTGGCTTCAGAACTGCAGGCTGCACTCCAGGCCCTGAGGGGGGAACCCAGGGTCCCATGTGTGTGCAGGTCATCCAGTGTCCCTGTGTCCTCCAAGGACTGACAGCAGATGTCAGAGTAACTATACACTGAGCAAGTGGCCAGGGCCTCTGAAGGCTGTGAGACCAGAGCCATGTTGTCTCAAGAGTAGGACTGAGCTAGACCCAGGCCCACTTGGCCACCTCCTCAGTGATGGCTATAAATCACAATGGCTGCTCTTAACAGAAATGAGAGCTGTGAGTACAGGAAAGACCAAGAGGACATGAAATTGTTTTTTTAGACAGGGTCTTACTATGTAGTCCTGGCTTGCCCAAAACTCTCTATGTAGACCATGCTATCCTCAGACTCTTAGAGAGGTCTGTCTCTGTCTCCTGAATGCAGGAATTAAAGGTGTGCACCACCACATCCAGCTAAAAATTCTCAGAATTATATTGGATATATTTATTTTGCTTGTACCAGTGTGTGTGTGTGTGTGTGTGTGTGTGTGTGTGTGTGTGTGTGTGTGTGCCACTGCTCATGTGTGGAGTGCAGAGAATAACTTGTAGGAGTTGGTTCTTTCCTTATGGTCAGTCCAGGGATTGAACTCGGGACCTTTACCTACTCAGCCATTTCATCAATCCTCAAGGGAGTATTGAAATCATCCCTAGTCCACGGCCCTTTAAATAGTCTACCCAAACACACCACATGAGGGTGCAGGAGCAGAATGTAGCACTCCTTAAAGTTACCACAACACCCCCAGTAAGAACCAGGTGGACTGTGGTGAGTGTTGGGGTTCAGAAACTTTGCCAAATGGTGATTTGTCACCAAGATGCTGTGCTAGACATGTGATCTATGGTAGCATGGGATGACTGTTGTCTCAAGAGTAGGACTGAGCTAGGTCCCAATACAGGAGGCACATCCTCTCTGGTCCCGTGAGAAGGGGGGACTAGACGGGGTGTGTCTATTTGGAAGGGGGCAGTGTAAGTTCTGGATCTGGCCAACGCTAACCCTCCTGCTCTGGGCATGAGACAGGCCTTGGGAGACATGCTACAAAATGGTTCTGTGCTGATGATGCCATGCAGATCAGGGCCAGGAAGGCTCGTTGGCAAGTTCTTCAGTGCCTTCTACATGTGTCCTGTCCAACTTTTGACATTGCAACATGACATTGAGGTCTACAAATGAACTGGGTTGCATTCCTAGCTATTCTGGGACACATGTGGTCAGCGGGCCAGACTAGACATGCCTGCAGGTTTATAAAATGCACTCATTCCATATTTCAAATAACAATTCATAATTCAAACAGGGAGAATCTTTGTATCACCTCAAGGTCTACCACACAGGCAAAGCCCTTGGGCTCAGAGGCTCAGCATAGGCTTTGTCCCATCTGCCTTGGTGCTTGGGGACCTCTCTGGATTTTGAAGACTATGTATGACTCAGCTAGGAATGTCCATCAACTAAGTGACTGGGAAAATTACCACTTCTGAGTGGGATCAGCACACAAGCAGCTTCCACAACAAATCTGTGTTGTAATGACCATAGTGTCAATGACATTATGGGGATCCCTGCAAGCCTCAGCATAGGAGCTGAGGCCCTAAAGCAAGACAGTGTCATGCACAACAGAAGGAGCCCCAAGATACCATGTGACCCTGTTGCCACTGCCACAGGCCCCCGTGTGTGTTGGCACTGGTGGGGGATGACGGTGGCACAGCATGGATCTGGGGGCAATGGGTGCAGTCTATCTGGGCCAGCCAAACAGGGCGAGGGACAGATAAGTTACAAGAACAGCGGCTTGGACCTTCCTGTTATCACACCTGGTGACCGGGCTTTCCCCTCACCTCACACTGACCTGGGTGACTTCTCTGGAGACTTAAGACTCCTGGAAGGCAGCAGGGAGGAATGGTCCTCCCAGAAACAGAGCTTCAAGAAGCAGAATTATTCCTTAATTGCAGAGACAAGAGGCCCATGGGAAACACACAGATGTAAGACGGGAAACGGCAGAGGTGGAGGCGGCGGCAAATGACGTACACAGTGAGTTCCGAGCCCAGAAGTTCTGAGGTTGAACAGTCTCCATAATCCACGAGGACCCACGAGGACACAAGTACACTTGGAGAACACCCCACTCTCAGTACCTGATGGAAAAAAAAATCAACAAGTGCCTACTGTCACCAACCAGCCTGAATGCTGTCTGGAGAAGTCCACTCTGCTTAACAAGATCAGGTTTTAGTGCATTTACACAGAGCTAAAATCCATATGCAATATGCTTTCGGATCTCAACAGACACAGATTAAAAAATAAAAACCAAGAGGATATTTCCAAATATATGGAAATTATATAACACACATAATAATCTATGGTTCCAAGAATAAGTCCCAGGCGAAAAAGTCATAAAATATTTTGACTTGGGTGGTAATGAAACAGGTCCATCAAAGCTTGGAGATGAAGCCGACACCGTGCTCAGAGAGAACACTTTAGTTTGAAACACGTGGCGAAGCTTAGAGAGAAGCTGTGTTTCAAAATCAACTTCTTAGGCTTCCAATGTAGGAAGCAGGGAACCAAGAGCAGCCCACAGAGGTATGGACAAAAATTGCTTGTCAACCAAGAATTGGTCAAAAATTTCAAAGGAGGGCCAGTGGGATGGCTCAGCAGGTAAGAATGTCTGCTGCCGAACATGACAACCCGAGTTCAAGTCCCAGGATCCGCATGGTAGAAGGGGAAGACCAATTCCTGCCAGTTGTCCTCTGGCCTTTACACATTGTGGCATATGTACACACACACACACACACACACACACACACACACACACACACACACAGAGAGAGAGAGAGAGAGAGAGAGAGAGACAGAGACAGAGACAGAGACAGAGACTGAGAGACAGAGACAGACAGAGACAGAACAAATGAGAATGTAAAAGAATTAAAGTGAGTAAGTTAGAACCGAAAGCAGTCAAATGAGGAGGATAACAGAGTAGAAATTAGTAGAGGACAGACCACAGAGAAAAGCAACTCAAGCGAACAATGGTGTTTCGGGAGACCGACAAAAGCAATATTTTCAGCTGGGCGGTGGTGGCGCACGCCTTTAATCCCAGCACTCGGGAGGCAGAGGCAGGCGGATCTCTGTGAGTTCGAGGCCAGTCTGGTCTACAAAGCGAGTTCCAAAGCTTCTACAAAGCTACACAGAGAAACCCTGTCTCAAAAAACAAAACAAAACAAAACAAAAAACAAAAAAAAAAAACCTTAAAAATCAATATTTTCTAGCAAGGTTAATGAACAGAAAAAAGGGAGAAAATATAAGTCACCAATCTAGAGGATGATGAAAGAAAAGTCACTACAAGTTCCACAGACACAATGAGTCTGTAAAGGGACACTGTGAGTTTCCTCAACTAGAACATTGAATAGCCGAGCTGAAAAGCAAGCATGCCATGAATAGCACCATTATCAAAACTGGTGCAAGAAGAAGATAACATCTAAGGAGCCCCACATCTAGTCAGCTCTCAGGAAGCCCAGGCAAGAAGACTGTGAATCTGAGGTCAACTTGAGCTCCATAAGGAGACCCTGTCTCAAATGGAAAGAAAAAGAAGGAAAGAAGGGAGGGAGGGAGGGATGGACAGACAGACGAACGGACAGAAGGACTCATACGTGCAGAATTTTTTTTTAAATTTTTCCATAAAGAAAGTTTCCATCCCTAAGTCCTGGGTTGTTGAATTCTACCAAACACATAAGGGAAAGAAAGTATGTCTAGTTGCAGAAAAGCTTTATCAGAAAATAAAGGAGGAGAAAATGATGTTTAAATCATAACCTTAGTGCCTTAGAAGGACTGCAGAGCAGCAAAGGATGGAGATGCTGTGAGCGCCATGCTGACAGCACACTCCCCAAACTGAGGTAGACAGCAACTACAGGAAACCCACCACTGACGCCATTCACAACCTGAACACACACGAGCGCACGTGTGCACACGCGCACGTGCACACACACACACCAAACAGGTAAATAGTTTAAGATTCAAATATTAAACACTTTCTCTAAGACTGAAGTTCTAACCATTTTTTTTTTTTACATTGGGTTTATGGTCCTCAGCAAGGTGAGAAAGAGAGCCAACGAAAAGTATACATATTTGGAAAGATGTATAACTGTCATCATTCATAGGCAACTTGATTATCTACTTAGAAAACCCAAAGAAATCTACAAAGACGTTATTAGAAGTGTGAGCCTAGCAAGGTCCATAAATGCAAGACTAATATTAAAAAACCATATTAAGAAGAAACAATTGGAAGTGTGAAAAAAATAAATAGCATTTATAATATCAGCAAAACAGCAACCCCTTAGGATAAATCTAATGAAAGACATGCAAGAACTCTACAGTGAAAATTTGAAACATTGCTTAGTGAAATTTAAAGTCATCTAAATTAATGCTTGTGAATTCAAGTTTATCGTATTTCTAGGATTCCTACTGTCCTTAGCTTGATAGTTGGCAAATTCCAGTCAAAATCCCAGGAAGCTATTCTATATAAACAAACAAAATAAGCCCAAGATTCATGTGAAATTCAAAGGTTTTAGAATAAGAAAAGTTGTGTGTGTATGTGTGTGTTTGTGTGTGTGTGTGTGTGTGTGTGTGTATGAGAGAGAGAGAGAGAGAGAGAGAGAGAGAGAGAGAGAGAGAGAGAGAGAGAGGAGAGAGAGAGAGAGAGGGGAGAGAGAGAGAGAGAGAGAGAGAGAGAGAGAGAGAGAGAGAGAGAGAGAGAGAGAGCGCTTCATATTTAGACTTACTGGTGACTGCACATTCGGAGATAAGGAGATCGACCTAGGACCAAAAAGGCAGCCAGAGTAGAACAGACGCCAGAAACCAAGCCACAAATACGTAGTCCGTGATCCTTGCCAACTTGGCAGGTCAACTGAACGGAGAAAGCAAGGTTTGTTTAACAAGCGTACCGTACCGTTGGGACAACTGTGTACTGCTATGGATAGATTGCACTTTGCCCCATGTCCACACCACAAAACAAATGATAAACCTACATTATAACTCCAAAAGAAAATACAGCAATATCCACAACAGCCCCAAAGTAGGAAAGATTTCTGGGGCAAGGTGCAAATAGCCCAGACCACATAGAGAAAACCCATATGACTTTGCCAAAATTAAACACTCCTGCTCTTTGGAGCTATCAGCAGGAAAATGAATAGGTGAGCCACAGAACAAGGAAACCCTTGGGACACAAACATCTGGTTGGGTTGAGAACTCATTTTCTAAATCTATGATGGTGCTGGTGAGGTGGCTGAGTGGGTAGAGCGCTCACCAAGCAAGCACGGGGACCTAAGTTTGGAGCCCCAGCACCCTCATAAAAGCTGGGTACAGCTGTGTACACCAGTAACCCTAACAGTAGGTAATGGGAAGGGGCAGAAACGGGTTCGCTGGACAGCCAACCTGGGCAAAATGTGAGTTCTAGGTCCAGGGTGATTAAAGGTGTCCCCAAAATTAAGGTGGAAAAACTCTGGTGGGAGACATTCCAAGTTTACCTCTGGCCTTTATATGCTCCTGCATAGGCAAGTGCACCCCATCACACACACACACACACACACACACACACACACACACACACACACACACACACAGAGGAACTCAAGGACTATTACAAACCCCAAAGAAAAAAATCCATATTTGAACTGACATGTCTCTAAAGGTTTGCAAGCGTCCAGTGTCACATGAAAACATACGGACATTGTCAGTCACCAGGGGAGGGTACATTCTAACGGTTAGTTTGACAGCTACTAGAGCAAAAGGACACCAGCCACCCGGGCAAGGATGTGGAATGCCCACAGCTCCTAGGCACAGTATCTCCTCGACAAGGCAGCCTGTGACTGAAATCCTTGTCATTTAATCAAAAGAAGT
The DNA here is from genome assembly GCF_949786415.1 of Peromyscus eremicus. Classification (NCBI taxonomy): domain Eukaryota; kingdom Metazoa; phylum Chordata; class Mammalia; order Rodentia; family Cricetidae; genus Peromyscus; species Peromyscus eremicus. The sequence continues at coordinate 9,535,490 of NC_081429.1, read as the reverse complement.
GAAAGCATACAGTCACACGAAGCCTTGAATCAGGAGGCTGTTACAGCTGTATTTATCAAAGCCCCAAACTAGAAATGATCAGGTGTCTGTCCATCACCAGCAGGTAAAGGAACAGAATTTCTACAGTGCGGTCGTGCACATAAGGACAGTCAGGCACACACTTGCAGGAAGGTCCAAGATGCTGGGCAGGTTTTCATCAGAGAATGTGTGTGATCCATAGTGACACAGCTGGACCAGAGCCAGGAGATCTTCCACTGGGTGATTCCTGGGTCCATTCTCAGCCAAACCACGTGTATACCTCAGTGTCTACCTCTTGGGAGAGCAAATCAAGATAGGGCTGCTCTCTGGACAAAGGCCAGGGTCCAGGTGATTACATGGCCCTGGGCCCTGGACTTCCAGAACCCTCTCCAAGGACCCTCTCCTTGCTCTGCTCCAGGTCCCTGTGTGGCACTGATCACAGCTCTTAAGACTGTCCCTTCTGGTCACTAGGAGCCACAGGGCAGCAGCCTCTTTTGGCTGGGGAACTTAGTCCAAAACACAACTGTGACCAGTTGTACCAGGGATGTGGACATAGTCAGGTCAACCATTCTCTCCCAGGATTCCTACTGGTAACCTGGTAAGAGGGGGGGCTCTCCAGCTTTCCTTTTTGGGGGCTCTGAGTATAGCTGTCCAGTGTGTTCCAGCTCTGAGCCTGCTGGACAAGTGGGCCAGAAGTGAGGTTTGGGAGACAAGCTGAGCAGGGAACTGGGTCTCAGGGGGCCTCTTAGGTGAATATGAAACATCAGAGTGGAGGGCCAAGGATGTGGGCCCTCATTGCCATGAGCTCAGGTTCTGGTCATGTGTCTGTGGGTGCCTTGTCTTTATGAGAGGGGTTTCTTGTAGATTCACTTGAAGACAGCATTATGAGAGTGTGTTTGGGGGGGGTGGTGAGTGACATCTGGAAACTGAAGACAGTATCCCCACCCTGGGAAAGGCTCTAGAACAAGTGACTTCCCTCAGAAGGCCACTCTGGGGCTGTACAGGCAGCCGAGGGGTCCCATTCCCTCTTCCACACCGAGTCGGACACAGCCAGAGGAGAGGTTTGACCAGCGCTTTATTGACTATTCCCAAAGGCCGGTGGCCTGTAGACTGCAGTGTTGTCGGAAGGTGATTACCGTCCTGTGTCCACAGGGTCCCATCTGTGGGGAGAGGGGCAGCTTTTCCCTGTTCCTTCCCGCCTCACCAGGCTGTATCAGCAGCTTTGCCGTCCCCAGGCCTGGTGGCCTTGCGCTATCTTTTGGTTCCTGCTACACTCCCGAGCCCCTCAGGAGGGCGTAGTCTGGTGAGAGGATGCTCACAGCTTGTTCTTAGGACAACGTTGCAGGGCCTCCCTCAGGGCCTGGGCCAGGCGGTCCACGTTCTCCATGGTGGCATTGTAGCCCAGCAGGCCAATCCGCAGCACCTGGTAGGCACGGAACAGACAGATCTCAGCCTCTGCTTGCATCCCTCTTCCTTATAGCAGCTGGTCAGGGTGGGGTACATTTACCACATGAGATCACCATCCATCCGGTATGCAGGAGGGAGGTGGCCTCATGCATGCCACACAGGGGCCAGAGCCAGCCTCCCCTTCTGTACCCGAAACAGAGAGAGAGAGTCCAGGGATAGCCAGGGAGGGTCACTCAGCACTCAGAGTGGACCTGGTAAAGCTGGTGATGTGTGACCTTCCTGGTATGGTGGAGTGGGCTGAGGACATTCTACCTGAGGTGATGGTGCTGCTCTGGGCCCTGCAGTGACCCAACACAGGGGGTGTGTGTGCAGCAGGACTCAACACCAGGTGCCTCGTGCCTCTGGCCACAAAGCCCTGGCACTCCAGGAGCCTCCTCACCTTCTCCTCAGAGGGACCAAGGCCACCAGAGATTTCAATGTGGAAGTGGTCCAGCACGTAGCTGACGATGTCCCTCCAGTTGTAACCAGCAGGCACAGTCACGGTGGTGATGGTGGGTAGCCGGATTGCCTGCAAGGAGTGCCAGCCTCAGCCATATAGGCTAGGACCCTTTGTACCCTCCAGGGCCATTCGTACCCTCTAGGATGATGCTCAGGTCTTTTGGCCTGTGCTGGCTCTTAGAGTCCAGAGAAAGGGCCAGAAACTGGTGGCTGACGCAGGGCTCCCTTGGCACGGAACAGAAACTGTCTGGAGATTGCCAAGATGCCCCCAGCCTCAGGAGGCTCAAGTCCCACCGAAACATGGCATTTGTTTTCACCAATTGGGTATAGCCTCACCCTCCCCATTGGACTAGTGCCTGGGTCAGTCAGCTGACACCCCCTTCCTTTGGGCTCCTCACCGGGTCCTTCACAAAGAGCTGCAGGCCCAGCTCCTGCAGGCGTTTGTGCAGATATGCTGTAGCCTCCCTGTGCCGCTGCCAGGAATTCTCCAGGCCCTGTGGGGGAAAAGGTGACCGTGACCAGCAGACAGGGTGGGAGCCCCTCCTTGAGACGGCAGGGCCCACAAGGCTCTGTGGCCTAGGTGTACTGGAACCCCAGGCCCTGAGGAGACAAGAGGGTCTATGCTGAGCCAACTTGAGGAAAGAGGATATTTTCTAGGTCTGGGAGGGAGAGAGGTGGGTACCAGCCTCCAATGGGTACCCAGTGGGCCCTGGGGAGACAGGCAGGACACATTTCAAAGTGTAGATTGCCACTCCGGGAGGCTGGGGTTGCTGGCCACATGGGTGTGGCATGATCAGTCAGGTCCTATTCATTCTGACCCTGGACCTCAAGGAAATGTGATACATGACCTCTAGTAACTAGTTCTCTCCACTCTAGCCCCATAATTACTTTCAGGTCATATCTTGCCAACCAGCGACTGTTCATCTTCTTAGCACACCAATCCACAGGCAAACGCTGCCAGAGTCCACTGAGCTTACCTCTTTCCCAATACTCTTCCTACTTCTGTTTTAAGGTCTCAGGATGTGGCCCAGGCTAGCCACAAACTCTTGATCCTGCATCAACACCTGGGGTTCTGAGATCACAGGTAGGGGCCGCCACACTTGGCTCCCCATGACTCCTTTCTTTTCCTTATCCAGCTCAGCCCTAGCTGCTGCTCCACAGGCATGTACCCCCAGTTCAGAGCCCTAGCCAGGGTGTAGGTGACCGTCTAGATCATGGGTCACCACATTTCTAACCCATTCCTCATGGAGCGATTTTTATGAGCGGTCCTAAGAATACATACATAATAACCACAGCTCAGGGGCTCTTTCTGGCCTCTGTGGCTGGCAGTGGTCTATAAGGACCCAGAGAAGGACCCAGAGGAAAGCGGCCAGGCTTTGGTTCTTTCTTCTGTCCTGTGACCTACACAACCAACTGGGCCTGTAGCCACACTTCACCTCCATTTCCTGAGAGTGGACTCTGCACCGGACACAGGCACTGACCTAGTCACACCCAGCAGGCCTGGAACCTGCACATGCCTGCAGAGTGCCAGCCCCTTCTCGACTCTGGTAAGTGCCGCAGAGGCCAGGTGTGTCCCCAAGGCTCGTGTGGAAACTATCTTGGCTAGCAGTACAGGAACCATAGTGGTGTTGGCTTCTGTCTGATGGTGAAGTTTGAAACCCAAAGTAGCCGGGCATGGGGGCACATGCATGCAACCCCAGAACTTGGGAGGTAGATGCAGGAGCAATGGGAATTCAAGGCTAGCCTGGAACTCAGATACATAACAAATTTGTGGCTAACCTGGGCTACAAGAGACTTCAACTTTAAAAAAAAATAAAGTCAGAGTAACCTTTCTTGTTCCATCTGGCTCTCTGGCCAATGTTGATGCTTCAGATATGTTATGATGGAGTTAAGTGTAGGCCCTGGCATTGAACTTAGATTTTCCAGCTACCAAAAACTATCATCCAAATAAATTTAACTATAAAGTACCCTGCCTGTGTCATTCTGTTGGAATGACAGAAACTAAGATAGCCATTGCTTTACCAACCAGGGGCTGCATAAACCCCATCCCTGAGACCTCTCCCACCCTGCCTACCTCTCTCAGAGGCCCCCACTCTGTGTTGGGGAGCCTCCCTCTTACAGCCTCCCCTGTGCTCAGTGGCTGAAGGGTCAGATAAGAGTGCCTCTGTCTGTCCTGGGCTCTGTCCTCAAGTCTGCCCACAGTTAGTGCTCCACCCTCCTTGTTAAAGAAGCCGTTCCTTCCTTGGTCCTCCATGGGAAGAGCTCCATCTTCCCAGTTACACCACAGCTTATCCTACCCGGAAGCATGGGCCTGTCGGCAAACAGCGTCACTGCTGTCTCAGGAACCCTCTTGTCCCCTTTCTCCAGAGCAATCTGAGGGAGTCATGAGAAAGGAAGAATCCCACTGGTACCCAGTCTGAGGTGCACTCAGGTCTGAGGGGCTTCCTTCTCTTCCCTTTCTCCTCCTCCTCCTCCCCATCTCCCTGGCCGAAGTCCCTCCTATTACCTGCTCGGAAATGAGCGCCAGGCTCTCCCTCAGGCAGTATAAGCTGGTGACTGGCGTGGTATGGTGAATTCTGGGGAACAAAAGAAGAGCCTGGTCCAGTGTCATGGTAAGGACAGGGACAGGAGCTGATTGTCCCACCCCAGCAGCTCAGGCTCTAGGGCAGGAGCCAACCATTTCCCAGGGACACTTTCCTGCTTCAGAGTCACAGAGTCAAGGATGCCGAGGAGGGAAAGCCCCCCAGGGCCTGGCAACATGGAGGGGAAGGGAAAGGGAAGAAATACAGAGTTGATCGCCTTCCTACCAAGACTCCATCCTCCTGTGAAGCCCGCCCTGGACCCCTTGCACCCACTAGTCTCCAGCACCATTCTGGTTCCCTGGCTTGTGTTTAGCACAAGACCACTCAGGATTATGACCACGGTGGACTACAGAATCTCTGGCTAACCTTCCAAGAGGGTTTAAGTAAACTGAGGCCTGAAATGGAAGGCTATAGCAGAGCTGGGTGCAGAAAGCTGATGGAGGACAAGGATTATGGAAATGGTTGTGGGGGCTGTTTATTGGACCTGAGTCTCCGGGTTAGGTGACAAGTGAGGCCTGAATGTAATGGTTAGCACAGGAGTCTCCAATTAGAGCACAGAGGCTCAAAGGCACAGAGGCATGGGATGCAGAACTTGGCATGCACAGCTGATAAGAGGTTGGATGCAGGGGGCAGCCACCCTCCCACCCTCATGCCTGCCCGACACTCACACTCTGGTCTTGCCCTCACAGCCCCACAGCTTGGCCAAGTATGTGATGTCTGTGTAGAAGGAGACAGGCTTTGTCCGCCGAGTGTAGACCTTGTGTCTGGGCAAGAGAAACCGGCCTGAGTACCCGCCCCTGGCCTTGGGGCTGTCCTGTGTCAATATGGGAGTTCAGGGGCAGAAAGCCTACGGCAGAGCTGTGCTCACGGGAGCTTGTGAGCATGTGCAGGCTGCCCAACCCTCTGAGATCCGAATGGATGTGACTGTCACGTGGGCCCCTAAGCCCACGGCCCCACCACGCTTAGTCTCTTCGTTTCTTCAACTTCTGCCCACAGGTTTGTCCTGCCTCATTTCTGAGGGAAACTGAGGCTCAGGCTTGGGTTGCACACGCTTTCCAAGGCGGGACTCCCCAACCCTCCACTCCGCTCCTGGTGAGTTTCCTCCCTTCCTACACAGCTCTCAGCTCCCACTTTCCCTAAGGCACCGCTGGTGCCTGATATGACAGCCAGGAAGAATTCCTGACCATACCAAAATCGCCTCATTTGGGCTGGCACCCAAGGGCTGTTGGCAGCTGATGGTCATTGCCTGCTGATGTCTCTCTCTCTCTCTCTCTCTCTCTCTCTCTCTCTCTCTCTCTCTCTCTCTCTCTCTCTCGACCCTGTCTGTCCCTCCAACCCCCACCAGCCTGGCTCGGGATCTAGACACCAGGAGCCTTAGATGATGATGGAATTGCAGAGTGAGGGGCCGTTTGTGCCTGTCTCTGGCAGGCCCTGGAAGCTGGGCTGGGCTCTGAGCATCCAGACACATTGGATCGATCACCTCTTAGCATGACACTGGGAGTCTCCAGACTGCCAGCCTTTGATCCTACCCACAGCCAGGGCCCTGGCATGTGTTTGCCTCCCCACCTCCACCCCCCAGCACTACCACTACCCTGTAAGCCAGCTTTGGAGCACATCTTGGCTTTTAGGACATCCCAGCAGGGTGAGCAGGAAGAGGTTTCAACATGGAAACTTTCCCTCCCTCCCTCCAAGGGCCAGCAGCACCCCAATCTGCACCCACACCCCAAGGTGAAGTGTGGACTACTCACTTGGCCTTGTCACTGAAGGAGATGAGGGAGATCCCTGGTGGGGCGTTCAGGACCTTCTGGGAGCCAGAGTACAAGACGTCAATGCCTAGGGTGGGGATGGAGAAGGGGATGGCTGAGATCCCACAGAGGAATTTACCAAATAGGTGTGTCTGTCCATGCCAGACCGTGTTCTGTGACTGGCGGACCAAGATTTCACTGAGATGTGGAAACCAGGAGGCATACGGAAGAGCCCGAGTTTCAGATCTTGGCATTGTTTCATCATACTTATAACCCTGTGAACAGCCAGGCCTGGGCAGCACAATGTGGTGTCTGAGGGATGGCCCTGATACCTGCAGTGCTGGAGTTGCTGCATCTGATACACAGGGCCCAGCCTTTCCTCCTCCTGTCTCTTCCTATTGCAGCTGGAAAGCCTCCCAAATACTCACAGGGTAGCATCTGCTTCCTGAAGCCCCCCCACACCCTATCTGATGGCCTGGCAGAAACTCGGGCTGTGATATATATATATATATATATATATATATATATATATATATATATATATATATATATATATATATATATAGTGTGCCCCTCAAGGGCTTACGTGTTGGAAAGTTGGTCCTCAGTGTGGTGTGGGAGGGTTGGGGCCTCTGAGAGGCCAGGCCTATCGGGAAGTGATTGGGTCACGGGCTGTCCTCAGGAATTGGCCCTGCCTAGTTCTCAGGAAAGGGTTGTTAGGAAAGAGCAGGTCTTTCCCTTCCTGGTCTCTGGCTTCTCATTCCACCCTGTGATTGCTTCCCTTGTTTACCGTGTTGCTATCTTCTATGAGGTGATGCAGCCAGGACCTACGCCAGAGACCCTGCCATGCTGTTTGGGCCTTCTGCCTAGCAGACATCAAGCTACATGACCTCTTTTGCCAGGGCCTCTGGAGACAGGGCCATAAACCCAGTTACCCAGGTCCAGTGATGGACCTACAGGAACTGTCATACTGAGCATTCTGTAGCCTCACGGTTTGCCAGTGTGTGTGACCCGGAATATGCGGGAGAGGGTATCGGGCATGCTCTTACCTTGCTGGTCCATGTAGATGGGTACTCCGCCCAGTGACGCCACAGAGTCCACCAGGAATAGGCACTGGTACCTGAGGAGTCATGGGCATTGAGACAACACAGGGCAGCAGGAGGGAATCCTGGGAGTTCAGATTTCAGCCTGGACTGGGTGTCTGGCAGGGGTGGGGGTGGGGCTTGAAAGTCTTTGGAAGGGCAGCAAGGAAGCAGAGAGGGCTCTCTCTCACTTCCTACATGGGGTCCCTTCCCTGAGGTAGCTCCTTGAAGCTAGAAGAGCTGTGGGGTTGGGTTGGGCCGGTGTCTATACCGGGGCCTGAGTGGGTGGGTCATGACCCAGATGGCTGTGCCGCAGGACCTCTCAGAGAGAGATGAGGGTCGAACTAAGCAAGCAGAGTTCTGGGTGCCAAGAGCCAGCGTGGGCCCCAGAAACCTGGCAGCACAAAGGTCTGGGTCTCCCTCTACCAATAGCTACACACTTGGCCACCTGCCACAAACACATGGCCTTTAGAGGCCAGAGTCCAGCTCGAGTAACAGCGAGTATGTTCATCCTCTTCTACCTAGGTTTCCCCACAGAACCTGTAGGCACAGCCATGGGTCAGTCTTGAACCCCACAGTCTAATCATGCATAGGCAGGACTCAGTGTGAGGGACTCTTTCGGTGGGGGCCCTGCCCATATGGGCTCCATGTCCCTGAGGACCATGGTAACCCTGCCATGGTAACCCTGCCATGGTAACCCTCTATGGCTGTGGAGAGGTCCTCTTCTGCCCTGTGGTCAACTCTACAGACAGCAAGGTTGGCTTCCAGAGGGGCTACCACGTCCTGGAGCAGTTCTCCTGAAAACCCCTGTGTGGGAGTGGGGAAGAAGGGCAGGCAAGGGGCAGCTTTGGTGCCTGGAGACTCTGAGTGAGGTGAGAGCAGGCTTTGAGATGCACACGGTGGGCAGCACCAGCCCTTGCTAGCCATGGGACCTCCAAGGTCAGTACCACTGTAGTGGCGTCTGGCTAAAGGGTACTTGGTCCTACTCCAGGCCCTGCATCCTCACCCAATAAAAGCTGACCACGCATATTCAGCCTGGAGCAAACCCTCCCACGTCATCGTGGGACAGCGGCAGGTGAACTGGGGACAGTTGGGATACCTCGCCACTGTCAGCCCTGCAGCTCCCTGCAGGCATCATCCAGCCAGGTTGCATGCTTCGCTTTGCCCTGATACTGCCACCCTAGGTCAGACTCACCTGTGGCAGAGCTCCCCAAAGCCATCTAGGGGTTGCACTACACCAGTGGATGACTCCCCGTGGGTCAGGAACAGCAGTACTGGTGTGTGCCGGGCCAGGCCCTGAGGGACAGAGGTGACAGCCGTGAGCAGAACTGCTGGGGACCTCTGCCTGGACCAGCCAGCCCCTTACAGAGGGACATTGGCATGTGAGGGCAGGGTTGGGATCTTCCACATATACCCAGCTCCCTCCAAAATGGAGCAGGCCGACTAGAAAGCAAGACCGTGACGTGCCTCAACTTTCTGTCAGTGAGTGCTGATGGGGGAACTGGGTGGAAGTCTTTGCCAAGACAAAAGGGTGGCCAGCATCCTGCCTGGTGTGTGGGTTGGGACTGGCCTGACCCCACAGGGAGGGGCTGGCACCCTGGAGTTCAGGAACGAGTTGTGCCTCCCTGCCCCCACATAGCCTGCAGCCACACCGGCCCTGCCCACGGGGCTGCATCCCAGACTCCATTTCATTTTCAGACAGAGGTAGGCTTCCCACCTGTTCCTAAGTACTGGATCCCCTTCTATGGCCAGTCATAGACACTAAAGACAGACGTTGAGCAAGCCACAGGCCTCAGCCTCCCAGCCACCCACTCCTGGGATAACTCAGTTCTCAGTACCTCCTCCACCTCCTGCAATGTGTAGTGTTCTCCAGGGTCCTTGATCATCTGGTGCACACGGGCTCCTGAGGACAGGGGCAGAATGGGGAATAAACAAGAACTGGCGTGGGGGACCCCATTCATGCTGGCTCCCAGGTGGCCGTACCATAGAGGGAGAGGAGCATGCTCAGTGAGGGCTGATTTTCGCTTAGATGCAGCACTGTCCTGGCCTCCAGGGCTTTGAGTCTAGAGCTTTGAGAAGTCCCTCCTCAGGCTACGGTACCTGAGGCTCTTGGTGGCCTTATCATATAGATAGTGTCTATAGAGGTCACTTTGATCACCGCAGGTGGGATGGGATCCCACCTAACCCAAGTGTAGTTCACAGAGATCCCACACCATTTGATGAAAGACGGAAGGAATGAAGGGTGAGAGGATGAAGCAGGCCTTGATCCTGAGAGTCTGGTGACTCCAGGAACCGAGCATATGTCCTGATGGTCACACACTCCTACTCACAACCAGTGTCCTAGCAGGAAAGGAGCATGAACCACCCACGTCTCAGTGAAGGATAAAGAGGAGCCTGAATGACTGATGTGCCCTTGGGTCCCTAGCCCTATCCTACCTTGGCTACTTTTGAAAAAGGTGGCCTAGGGGCTGGAAAGATAGTTCAGTGGTTAAGAGCACTGGCTCCTCTTTCAGAGGACCTGGGTTCAATTCCCAGCACCCATGTGGCATCCCACCACTGTCTGTAACTCCAGTTCCAGGGGATCCGATACCCTCACACAGACGTACGTGCAGGCAAAACACTGATGCACATTAAAAAGAAAGGAAGGAACGAAGGAACGAAGGAAGGAAGGAAGGAAGGAAGGAAGGAAGGAAGGAAGGAAGGAAGAATGGTGGCCTAACAGGAAGTGACTGAGAGCTTCACACCCTCCTGGGCTCTCTGGCTGTCCATCAACACTGCAACTATGCACTTGGAAACCGTGCAGGCCATTTGCAGAGGCTGGGGTCTACCAGGAAGTCTGGGGGCAGGCATGCCCTCTTCCATCCTCAGACTGTGGAGGGAGAACTGTTCCTAGGTCCACATTTTACAGATGAACAAGGCTCTGAGATTTGGGGAGGGAGTAAGCCTCTGAAATTCCAGTCTTCCTGAGGCCCCCAGAGAGTGAGCTGCTGGGGCTCAGACAGGGGGTGTCCCTGCAGAACTTCTTCCATGCATTCCAGAAACAATCATGCTCTAACTCTGGAAGGCCAGGCTGCTGTCATCTGCTAGGGTAGGGAGAAGACCCTGGTGCCTGCCTGGAGGAAGCAGCAGCTGGGGGAGGTGGAGGCATGAGGTCCACAGGAAGGAGTGCCCGGCAGGATGGCACAGGTCTGACCTGTTGGAGATAGCTTCAGAATTTCCCCAGGAGGTCTTTGGAGGGATAACATTGGGGTGGGGGGGATAACACGGTGTCATAGGCCACTCTCTCCCTTACCAATGCGCTCAGCAATCTCGGCAGCCCGCATCCCCCAGATGCCGTTGGCTCCAACTAGAAAGGAGTCCCCAGGCTCTAGGAGGTTGAACAGGGCAGTCTCCATGGCACAGTGTCCAGAGCCGCTGACAACCAGCGTGAGGGGGTTCCTGGTCTGGAACACGTACTGGATGCCTTGCTTGATCTCATCCATGATCTAGACAGTGGGCACACAGGTGAGACCCTTTCCTTTGCCCGCCACCTGGCGATCACCACCCCTAAACAGAGACTGTTGCCACCAAGGCCTACCTGAAACATCTCTTTTTGCATGTGGCCAATCATCCTCAGCCCTCCGGCCGCCAGCACTCTTGGAGTCAGGTTGGACGGCCCTGGGCCCAACAGGAGCCGCTTAGGAACTGACAGGGGCTTGCTCAGGGCCTCTGGTGGTGGCACCAGCAGCTGGTGGGAGCCCATGGTCCGTACCCAACCTGCTGCTCTGGTGCCCAGCGTCACACTGGTCTTGGTCAACATCCAGAACATTTCCCAACTAGCTCTGCGCTGGACTCAGAGGTGAGGCCTGGTTGGTGAGTCCCTGTTGCTCCTGCCCTTTTATTGTCAATTTAACCCTGATCGATGTTTGTCCTTCTGTCAGGATGGACAGGATAGTGGAGATGTTGGACTTTCTGCAGGGGGTGGGGAACCTCTGGTGTCCTGTCGAAGAACAGCAGTATGACAAGCATCCCACCCGCTCCCTGGGTCCCCACGCAGCCCAGCCAGGGGTCTGGAAGTTTCTTCAAGAGTCAGAGAGCAAGTGCCTGAGGCCTGTAAGACCAAAATATTGCAACCACCTGACTAAGCAGTGGGTCCCATAGCAGTCAGGATGGATGTGGCTGCATTCCAATACAGCCTCATTCATTGGTGCTGCCTGTGTGTGAATGGTGTAGGACTACCCTCTGCATCATGGGTTAGCCTCTCAGGGGCGTGAAGAAAACGGACTGTCTCTCCCTCCATTATCAACCACCAATAACTCTTCAGCTGGGGTGGGATTTGTGAGCTCCTGCCCCATTCACGCTGGAAGTTTGGCTGGCTTGAAAAAAAAAAAAAAGAGCACGTGAAGTTGGTTAAGGGGTGGATTTGGTCAAAACACATTACACACATGTAGAAAATTCTCAAGTAATAAAAAAGAGTCACTCCTTAGGTCAGAAAAATCAATCAATAAATCTTTCTAAAAGATTTCAAAGACAAAACACCATATGGTTTTGTTTTTTATATGCTGATAACTAAAAATGGTTTGTTGCAGACATATATTTATATTGGTGGGTAAATCTGTCCATTGACTCTCAGAGGTTAGAGAGGAAGAGAAAATAAAACTACTATTTACAGAATCTTACCATGTCCTAACTACAATGCTTTGTTCATATTCTGCCTTCCAGTAAAGGAATATCTTTGTCAAGAATATGTGTGCGTGCGTGCGTGCATGTGTGTGTGTGTGTGTGTGTGTGTGTGTGTGTGTGTGTGTGTGTGTATTTTATTCACATTCCCAAAGCAGGGTATGGGGCCCAGAGACTGTAGCTTGCTGACCCTGGCTTGGCAGATGTGCAGGTGCATTTCAGCAAATGTATATGTGTGTGTGGGGGGGGGCGGATTTCACCACATCCTCCCTCACTGAGAGCCTGCATGGAGACACGGAGACTTCCACCTCACTTCATGCACTCACCGAGACACTGAATGGAGACTGGCGCCCCTCAAGATCCCCTTCATGCAGTTACCCACACGACTATACCCTCACACAGGTCATACTCATATTCACACATTAACTCTCACACTCATGATCACACACAGACTCACACAAGTCACACTCACAGAACTCACATTCACACACACACACACACACACACACCTCTCACACTGACATACTGACTCATATATGTTCCACACACTCATATACAAATTCTCACACTCTTGCACATGTGCCAACTCACGTACACTGACTCTCACACTCAGGCACTTGCACAACCACACACCTCTCTCATACATGAGCACGTTAACTTCTATATTCACACCAGCTCTTACACACACATCAATTCAAACTCTTTCTTACACTCACATACCCGCCAGCTCACCTGCTGTGAACATGCTGAGTTCTGATCTTTTGAACATAGGGTTTTCCCACGTCCCCCCTGTCAGAAGTCTCTTGAGTCAAGTTCACACTCATAACCAACCAGCTCTCACAGAGCTCTCTCTCTGCTTGCCAGGTCAACATTGAGGAAGAATGAATGAAAACTCAGGGTTTAGTGATGGCACACGCCTTTAATCCCAGCACTTGGAAAGCAGAGCCAGGTGGATCTCTGTGAGTTTGAGGCCAGCCTGGTCTCCAGAGTGAGTTCCAGGATAGGCTCCAAAGCTACACAGAGAAACCCTGTCTCAATAACAACAACAACAACAACAACAAAACAACAATAACAAAAGAAAAAGAAAAAGAAAACTCAGGTTCCTAAAGAGGAGGAGCCAGCCTAAACTTAGGGTCCTGGGAAGTATGGAGGCTTCATAATCCCCCCTCCCTGCTTTGGTAAGGCCCCGCCCCTCTAACCCAGCATGAGAGGAGGCGGGGTGTGGACGCTGTCCTCTGAAGACTAGGTTTGCTGACAGCAATGGTTATTTCTTCATGGTGCTCAGGGGCCAGGCTGTAGCCTCATAGGACCTGAGGCCCCTCTGATGGGGCAACCCTGGGCTTTGACAGTTGAGGTCACATGAACCCAAACACAACAGGAGCCAGCACAGTGTCTGGGAAATAGTGGTGACCCAGGGACCTGCTCTGAGCTGGACAGAGCACAGGGTACAGGGCTGACTAGTCAGGCATCAGGTTCATTCTGTGGTCAGCCTGCCCAAACCTTAGAGGACCAAGCTTCCAAGCCCCAGGTCATCCCCTTCCTTCATTCCAAGTGTCCTCAAGGTGTCATCACCAAGCCCCTGGACTCGGGGATATAGCTGAGGACGTGCTGTCTTTGGAGCAGCCCCTGCTTCCTCAGGGACAGCCCTCCCGCTCCGCTCAACCTTCCTGTAGCCTCCTTGCCTCTTCATTCCTCCAGGGTCCCTCCCCGGTCCATCAAGCCCTAATCCCAGAGATTTTCTGGACCATTGTCTTTTGCTAGCTCTTTGAGTCATGGGTGGCTTTTTCTCTTTCATTTCCTCACATTCTCGTCTGCCCATCTAGCAGATACATCTGAGCTCCTAACACCATGGTCTTTCTGCCTGGGATGTTTGCCCCCTTCTTGGCTCTGCTCCCTCTTAGAATTCTGGGAACTGTCCTTTACTGGAACTTCTGCACGCTTTTGGGTGACCTTCCTCAGGGCCAAGGGCACCTCCTTCAGGCCACGTGCGTAAGTGTGACATTGTGCATTTACCACCTGTGGGGCACTCTGTAGTTCTGTGTGCCCAGTATGGCTCACGGGAGGTACAGAGCGTGAAGGGCCACTCTGAGGGGTGTGGGTGCAGCCCACCTTGAGTCAGGAAGGTCTGCACTTTGCTCCGGCCAAAGCAGGCTCACCTGTGCCGACAGAGCTAGGAACCAGAGGAGCTGTTGCAACCCGGGAGGGCGTTGTCACAGGCCTCACACTGATTGGGAGCTGGGGCCCTGACAACACAAACATCAGGCCAGGTAACGACCTCGGTTTCCCTGGAGACAAAGGCCACTTGGGCCTGGTGGCTCCAGCTTCCACGTCAAGCTGGAAGAAGCATCCTGGAGTTGGTGTGTCAGATGGGAGCCAGAAGTGTGTCCAAGGGTGGGCGTGTCAGATCCCCAGAGCTAGGAACCTGGGTAGCTGAGGTCCCAACAGGCTCCTAGCTCTCCACAGAGTCCCCGGTGGGTCCAGCCCCTGTCACGCTGCACCACAATCTGAAACAGAGAAGACAGCTGCTCTGGTCTGCGGGTCCAGAACTTGTGTGCCAAAGGAGTGCGCTCCATGCCACACAAGCTATAATGTCGCCTGCTCCTGAGGTGGGGTCCCTTACTTCTCTTCCAGGCTGCTCGCTCCTGTCAACAGCTCTAAGAGGCATTGTTCTGTGGCATCCAGGCTGGAGTGACCATTGAGAGCAAAGAGTGCATCTCCCTGACAGCCAGTATAAATGTACGTTCTGCAATCAACAATATTTAGTTATCAACACATAAAAAACAAAGAACATACAACATTTTATCTTCAGAATCTTTTAAAGATTTATTGATTTTTCTGATCTAAAGGAGTGACTTTTATTATTTGAGGATTTTATACATGAATGTAATGTGCTTTGATCAAACCCATCCTTTCTCTCCTCCCCCAATTTCTCCCTTATCCCCCCTCCAGCAGAACTAACTGTGTCTATTAGTCAGCTGACGGCTGAGCGTCTCTGCAGAGGGGGAGGGTCAAGCTGCCCTCTGTAGGTCAGGGGGATCTGTGTGGCAGACATTGGTCTTTGTCAGGTGTATGTCTCCAGAACCAATCCCACCAAGCAGCCTGTAATCAGACCGCCGGACCTGGGTGTCTGTTTTGGTGGGTGGTGATAAGTACCACAGGCCAATGTCCTGACCACCTGTGGAGTATGACACAGTTTCTTCACCTGTCCTTGGGCTCAGGACACAAGGCACTCAGACATGAAATGTGGACACACATGCCAGACTCAGCATGGGAGAGAGGACAGCGGAAGACCTGAAATCCAGTTAGAAAAAGGAAACACCAATCTGGACTTCTTTTCTGAACAGCGGTATCACATCCTGACTTAGGGTCCCAGGGTAGATGTCAGGGGCCCAAGGGGATGAGTTGGAGGGAGGAGGTGGGTAATGTAAATACAGTATTTATATGTAAAATTCTAAAAAAAAATAAGTAAAAATTGCTAAAAGACAACTTAAACCTTTAAAAGAGACTTGTGGTCTATCGTAACCTGTCTCCCTCCAGGCCCTGTAGCTGGACCGTTTGTTTATTCAGGGCCCTGTTCCCATCCATGTTCTCTTACCCCACTATCCTGCCTTATACAAGTCTTGCACATCTGGGTTCCAGACAACATCTGTATCAATGCTCTGTCTTCAAAGGGATGTCTTGGGTCACAAGGCAAACACAGGTTCAAAGTAGGAACCAGGTCTCCCTCCTGGATCCTATCAGCCCGAAACAGTGCTCATTCCTCATGCCACCCTTGACAGCTTGATAGACCTGGGCAAGGAGCAGGGGTCCTGCTTAGGAATTTGGTACAACCCCTAAACCCGAAAGCTCAGGAGCTGGGCTATTAGGGGTTTCCAGGAGGCCACCAGTGCTCCTCTCCTGGTCTTACTGGTCTAGGCATGTTTTCATGGGTGTGGCACTAACTGGGTAGAGTTGGGGTTCCTAGAACAGGGAATCCTCAAGCCCATCTTCAAGACCCTCCCAAATCTCCCACCTCAGGGACTGTGAAAGGCTCACTGTGGGCTTGGAGAGCATAGGGCTGGCCTCCTGGACATGGTAGTGTAGGGATGGCCTTGAAGGGTCACTTCAGCCCTCCAGTCTGAGATCTGGACAGAGTGGCCTTGGCTCTAAAGCAGGAGGAGACACTCAAGTCCCAAAGGCTTCGGTGGCCAAGGAGATTACAGATGATGGTTTTTGCTGGATCTCCTGCTGTGGTCTCAGAGGCTTGGACCCCACAAGTCTAGGAGGTCTCCACCCCAACCCCACAGGACAGCCTATCACTCATTTCTGGCCAGTGACACAGACATAAACCGGAAGGTGGAATTTCCCAAGGTACCTTCCAGGCAGGTGGGCTTGCTGCCTCAGCCAGTCACATCTAGAGTCTGCCCGCACAAGCATGGTAGCCAGCATCCCAGTACTGTCCAGGAAGTGGGCAGAGTCCACATCAGTCCTGGTGGTTATGGTTGTTATGACCTCCTAATATGTGTTCTAGTCCTGACCCCTGATGCTTCCGATGGTGACCTTGTATTTAGGTCTTTACAGACGTGGTAAGATGGGTCATTCTGCATTAGGGCGGGCCTAATCCCATGACTGCTAACCATATAAGAAAAGGGAATTTACACACACACACACACACACACACACACACACACACACACACAGAGAGAGAGAGAGAGAGAGAGAGAGAGAGAGAGAGAGAGAGAGAGAGATGCACAGAGACTGAGAGATGCACTGAGAGACAGAGAGAGATACAAAGACAGAGACAGAGAGACAGAGACAGAGAGAGGCAGAGACACATACTGAATCATGCAGTGACAACACAGAAACCACAGCCTGGGACAGTTACAGTCACAGGAAGCGGAGGAAGCAGGTAGGACACTAGCCTGGAGGCCCCAGAGACGGGCCTGCAGACACCTGGATCTTGGACAGCTTGGCATTTGTCATCACAGCCACGGGGGACATTGGCCAGCGCTGAAGTCTGGCCTACCTAGGGTTTTGTTATCAGTACCTGTAGGCACCGACCGAGCTCAGTGTTGCCGCTCACCTCCTAAGTGTCCATCCCAGCTTCCACCCTGCCTGGGTCCTCAAGCCTCGGGGCTGCTGTCTCCAGGCTCCCCTGCTTCACTTTGACTCCTCGGCTCACGTTTAGCTGCTCCTCTGAGGCCGTCACTGTTGCTTTCTCAGTCCCTCACTGTTCTTTTCCTGGATAAACCCCCAGAGAGTTGTGAAATTCTGAGGCAGGGAGCACACAAGAGTGGGAGCAACTCCTCATTCCAGCTCTCACAACTCTCACAACCTACCGAGTACTATGTCAAGATCAAACCGCAGCAAGAATGTACAATGCCTTGTGGCTGCCTGCCAGGGAAGTGCAGGCTGAGTAACCAGGCAGGTGCCTGCCACGCCCAACCTTGCCTCTGGAGCAACTCCCCTCCTCCCCCGGTTTCCGTGGAAAGGTCTCAAAACTTTTTGTGTGGCTGTGAAGGCTTCTAATCCTGAGAACTACTATCCTGGCCCTTCAGTCCTTCTGTGCCCGGCCATTAGAAGCATGGAGGGACACTGTCCAAGAGTTAGAAAATCAGATCCATTGTCTTTACCTGCGTGGGATCTACATGGTATATGTGGGTGGGTGGGGGGAGTGGGGGAGCGGTGCCTCTGGAGCTGGGTGCTGTCTACCAGCATCTGAGGGATTTTGAAAGATTGACAGATACAACTTGAGGGAAGATGCTGGTGACCCATTGCCATCAGAGCTCCCTAGCCTCTCCTGGGATCCCCTAACTCTCTTTTGGGTCCTCTGGCCTTCCCTGAACTCTCCTGACTTTCCCTGGACCCCATAAACCTCCCTAGGTTCCTCTGGTCTCCTATGGAATTTCTCGGACTCTCCTTATTCTCCCTGGCCTTCCTGGGGGTCCATTTGGGCTCCTGGTCCCTTTTTAGGCTCCCCTGGTCTCCCTGGAGTTCCTCTGATCCTTCCTTACCTTCTGCTCCCCTCTGGCCTTCCTTGGATCCCTGACCCTCCCTAGGTTCCCTGAGATTCTCTTGACACTTCCTGATGCTCCCTGGGATCCTCTGACCTTCCCTGGGATCCCCTGACTGCCCTCAGGCTCTCTGGGGCTTCCCTTGGGATCCCCTGACCCTCTTTGGGTTCCCCTAACCTTCCTAGGCTCCCCAGGTCCTAGTGCCGCCTTTCCACTTTGGCTTGAACTTTGGACCCTTTCCTTGT
This sequence comes from Peromyscus eremicus, assembly GCF_949786415.1. Lineage (NCBI taxonomy): Eukaryota > Metazoa > Chordata > Mammalia > Rodentia > Cricetidae > Peromyscus > Peromyscus eremicus. The sequence goes on along the minus strand of NC_081429.1, from coordinate 9,517,261 downwards.
AGTAGGTCACAGCTGTGAGTGAACTGTTCTCTCCAATTAAAAGATGTGTGCATCCTGTCCTCACAGCCAGGTAAGTCCCTGAGAAATACAATGATTCTATGCCAGGGGACTATGGCCTCAACATAGCAGGCACCGGTCCGGCACCCACATCTGCAGGGGTCCTGGGATGGCCAGAGTGCCCAACGCATCAGCCCAAGACAGGAGGGCTCAAAGGGTCGCTCGGGAAATCATGAGACTCAGAAACCTGTACTTGAACTCACCCTACCTAAGGAGCTCTCAGCCAAGAACTGTAGGAGATAGACAATGTGTGCTCCCCTCGGAAACAGTGACACCCAGTGGCCACACTGTAGCAACCGTGTGTCACACACCGGCTTCCTCACAGGCTAACAACTTCCTTTTTTTTTTTTTTTTTTTTTTTTAAGGCAAGAAGAGTTGCAGGCAAAGGCATGAGGTGTAGAGTATTTTGCACAGGCTTTTTAAAAATCACCGTGACAAATATGGAAAGAAACAGTTTGAAGAGTTTGTTTATTTCCTTGTTTCAGAGGTTTCAGCCCACAATCAGCTGGTTTGGGCATTTCTAGGCCTGTGTGGAGCTGAACATCCTAATCGCCAGGATGGAACAGAAGAACCTGCTCACACTGCATGGTAGCTGAAGAAGCTGAGAGACGACAGAGAGGGAGCCAGAGAAAGATAAAGTCCCCTAGGAACATGGCCCTGTTGACCTCCATCATACCTCCATGTTTCCATCATCCATCAATGGATTAATCTATTGATTATGTCAGAGCTCATGATTCAAATTCCCTCTCAATGACTGGGTCTGCTCGTGAAGGCAAGCCTTCAACCTGTGGGCACTTGTGAGGTGGGGGCACTTCCAAACCATAACATGGAGGGACCCAGAAAGGTCCAAAGAGGACCTGAACCTATGCCAGCGCTGCACACAGTGCCTTGGACATGGCATGTGGTTGCAGATTCTGCAATCGACTTGTGAGAGGGCAACCTGGGAAGCTGGACACCGACCTTCTGCGTAAGGAACTCTGAGCCCAATGGCAGTGGCCTCTGGCAGACACAGTCTGTGAGCAGACAGATGTGTGAGGCAGTGACAGGTGACGTGCTCCTGCAAGGGCAGAGCAGGGAGCCTCACCTCACTCTGACCCAGCTGGACCAGAGTTTGGCAAACAGAAACATCCAGGGCAGCGTAAGTGGGACAGAGAGGCAGTCACGTGGCCTTCAGTCCTGGGGGGTGGAACAGCCTCTAGAGAGGAGCCAAGTTGGCTGGGACATGAGCAGCAGGCCAAGCTCTAAGCCAGGAGTACACCTTGATGAGTAGGACTGTCAGGGATAACGGGCAGGAGGGAAAGAGCCTACACAGGCTTGTGCCCCCGGCAGAGTCACTCAGAGTCCAGGTGGCTTTGGTGGGTTCAAAGCCCTGGGGGAGGTGCTGGTGGACATGGCTGTGGGTTAAGATGCTTCCTGCCCTCACTGACAGGGCTATGCCGCAGGTCTCTCAGAGCCTCTGATTCAATGCTCCACCTGTCACCCTCACAGAAGCTAGAAGGGGCTTTCTAAAGTGGGAGTTGTCCCCAGATCCACCTGGCCAGTGGCCTAGTGCCCACACAGCATACAGATTCTATGGGTGCTGCCCAGATGGTTTCAGATGTACCCTTCTGGCTGGCCCTGTAGCATCACTGAAGCCCAGCTCTTCATTGGCAATCTAGCCAGACCCTGGGCACCACACAAGTGTGGCTGTATCTGTCATCTTGGCATCCCCTGTCCCTAACTGGGACGCTAACCCTTTCTCTTGGTAATCCATGTCCCTTGACCAGTCTCAGCTTATTTTCCTGTAGGATAAGAATAGAGCACGTGAACCCTGCTTGGGGGTCCCCTTATTCCCTAGTTGGGAAAGGGAGGGCTCTCTCCCCTGTATCGGGACTTGGCTTGGCAGAGTCTGAGAAGAGAGGCATTAGCGGGGACCTTCCTTGGACAAGTCCGCCTGGCTGAGTGCAGCACACACCCTTCAGTGTGGCCTGTGTGACCTTTGTCAACCTCTGACCTGAGACTCCAACCATTCACTGTTGCCAACACCACAGAACGGGAGTACCCCCCATTTCCCCACCCCCCACCCCTCCGCCAGCAGCCCCGCAAACCCTCACTCTCTTCCCGCCATTGTTTCTCTCCCCCTGACACCTTCTCTGGGTTTTATTTCACTTCGCCGGCGAGTTTTATAACAAACCCTAGACACTATTTCAGAGTACGTTAAAAAACAAGGAGCATTCTTACAGATCCTCGATGAAGTCATCATCAGCTTCACCAACCTGAAAGCAGCTACTTCCCTTCCCTAAGTGTCTATCCACAGGCACATTTTCCCAACTGTCTACAAAGTATCTCTTGAGAGACGCCTGGGCTGATAGAACCAGGATTCAAATGAGGGTAGGCTGTCTCTTCTGGACTTGGTCTCTTCTTCTGGGTAACACTGGGAAGCTTCTCTGATTTTAAGGGGGATTCAGGTCAGCAAATGGAGCAGAGGCCCTGGCTCCGGAACTCAGGGTGGGACTGGCCTCTCACTTACAGATGTCCTAGGGTGTCAGAGCCCAGGGCTCACATTGGAATGAATCCCTGTCTTCCCTTCGTTTTTTTCCTATTGCTGTTAGAAATACTCGGATAAGAGCCATGTAAGGTGGAAAGGGTTTAGTTCAGTTCTTAACTGAAGTAAAGTCTATTGTGGGAAAACCACAGCAGTGGGAGCTTGAGGTGCCTGGTCAGATCCCATCCACAGTCAGGAAGCAGAGAACAGTGGATGGACTCCTGTTGCTGCTCAGATCCTCTCTTCACCTACACCGCCTAGGTTCATTCAGGAAATGGTGCTATATACAGTGGGCTTGTCTCCCTACTCTAACCAATGTAGTCAAGATATATCTGTTGGGGGTTATCTTGATTAGCTTGACTTGGGAAGTTAATCGGCTGCACGTGGCCCACCGTGGGAGGCACCATTCCCTGAGCTGGGATTCTAGACTGTAAATAAAGGAGAGAGAGCTGAACTCCAGAATTCTTCTCTCTTGACTTCTTGACTGTGAATGTGATGTGACCAGCTACCTCAAGCTCCCGACTCCATGCCTTTCCTTCCATGATGGACTGTACCCTAGAACTGTCAGTTAAATGAAACGTCTCTAAAATTGCTTTGTCAGGGTGGGGTGTTTTGAATGTAACTGGCCCCCATAGGCTCCTAAGGAGTGGCACTATTAGGGGGTGTGGCCTTGTTAGAGTGGGCGTGGCATTGCTGCAGGAAGCATGTGTGTTTCCTGTTCACTTCCTGCTGGCTGAGGATCAAGATGTAGAGCTCTCAGCTCCTTCTCCAGGACCATGTCTGTGTGCATGCCACTATGTTCCCCACCAGGAGGGAACTAATGGACTAAACGTCTGATCTGCTAGACAGCCCCAGTTATATGGTTCCTTTGTAACAGTTGCTGTGGTCATGGTGTCTCTTCCCAGCAATAGAAACCCTAAGACACAGGGGATTTCATCAACAACAGGAAAGTAACTAAGATACCTGGTCTCCACATCACAGACCTCTTGAGGAAACTGGATCCAAGGGCCTAGCACTGGCCCACAATTTGGTCTCAGCATTCACAGTGGTCTCCCCACAATAGTCCTGTGCTCACCAAACTTGATTGATGTCTACTGGCTCCCTTTAGCTCAAATACTTGTTTCGGTTTTATCCATTTCCCACACAACCTGTCTGAGGAAGGCTGAGTCTTTCTGCCGTATGTTATCTGCCCCATTGGAGACAAGTGGGTAGGGATTCCTGTCATCTCTACTTTGCAGTCACAACCAGCTCTTGTGCAGGGTGGATACGATTTCCTGAGGGTGGGGAGCCCTAAGACAAGTTGGCAAACGGGCCCAAAAGTGATGTCCCCTCTGAGATAGGGGGCAAGTATGCCAGTGTAAAGAGGAGGCAAGAGCCAAGCCTGAGCCCGTGGGTTTCATAATCCGTCTCTTTCTGCTTCAGTCTCCCCACTAGGGAGAGACATCGAGACACGAGGTGACTACTTGAGTCAAAGCCTGAGATCTATTAAGCCCAGAGGAGGAAATCAGCCCCACTAGGAAGAAATTTACCACAATGCCTGGTCAAGAGCCAGCTCCAGGAAGGGGGCAGGTGTGTGGGTGAGGCTGGGATAATGTTCCTTGTCCTCCATCCTGCTGCCCTTGGCCCTGGCCTCCAGAGCCAGTCTCCTCTCTCACAGGCCCTCTCACACAGGAGCCTAGACCTCCTGTCTCAGAGCTAGGAGACCAGAGAGACTCATTGCCATCCAGAGGTTGAGCCTCAATCCTATAAACCACAATCTGAGGTCACAGGACCCAGCTAACCTTTATCTGGGAAGGTGTCCCCTGCGCAGCTGCTGGAACCTCAGACAAGGCATGTTGGCTGCCACAAAGCATAAGCACAGCCCCAGGACCCCCGAGAGAGACCTTGGCTTGGTCCATTTAGAAAGGAATGACCACAAAACTCCTACAGGAAGCAGAGTATCAGCATATTCTAGACCAATCTCTGAGTGCCCTGTTTCCAAGTTCTGCAGGTCCTGCTCAGCCACACCTCACAGCTCCCAGAAGACCTTCTATCCTTCCTACAGGTGAAGACACAGAGGTCCAGGGCAGGGGGGTGATCTTCCCAAGAGCATCCCGAGAATGGGATAGAGGTCAGATAGGGGAACCTGAATAGTGCTGGAATGCAGACTGGGCCTCTCCACTTGAGATTTGGGGTCCTGTGTATGCTCTGACATGGCTTTGACAATGAATTATGGCTTCCTATCCTCGGGAGGCCAGTTTCCAGTCACTGCACTGAGATACCCACTTCCCCAGGAGGACATTTGGACAGTGGGTGGGGGCAGGTATTACCCCAATGGGATGTATTCCCTGTGGGTCTGGCTCTCTTTCCTGACATGTCTCCATATATTAGAGTTCACTTCTTTTACCCAGGTGTGACACCGGATAGGCTACTTGGCTCCTTCCTATTTGGTGGGCTCAGATGGCATCATCACTGGATCCCGGCTGGAGAGTCTTTTCCGTCATTCTTATCCCAGGCTGTGCCTTAGTTTCCAATATTCCCAACGAGTCCCTGACTCTGACCCTTCTTGCCTCCCTTGCCTTTCTTGCCTTCACACTTTCTGATTGTACCTGGGAAGGAAGAGGGGGACAGAATTGACCCTGGAAAGCAGTGATCAGTGACACCTGGAGAATGCTTTGTGAACCACAGCGTCATCTGCAGTGAGGGAGCCTCCTGGGAAACAAAACAAACAGGAATCGATCCCTAAACTCCTTCCTCCAAGGTCAGCCTCTCTTCTGCCAAGATCTAAGAAAAGACTTGACTCCAGCAGCTTCTGCTGGTGGCTTGGTTCTGCAGTGTCATCGGCTGACCTGGGAGGTTGGATGGAATGAATTCTTGTGCGCTGTGTGGAGGTGGGAGTGGCGTCCAGTCCCTGTGATGGAGCCCCAGAGGCTTTCTGGTTTACACGTGGAGAGATCAAGGCTGGAGAGACAGAGCTCTTCCCAAAGCCAGGAAATACATGGAAGGGGGCGGGGCTCAGGTATCCCCTTCCTGGGGGTTTTTCAGGGTGGGCTCTGAGGAAAATCATTTCCTGGTTCCACAGAAGACGCTTAGAGGAAGTGGGGCCAGGTAGCTCAGTGCACATGGACCCCAAATTGCCAACACAACCTTGCACAGGGCAGGTGCTGGAGGCCATTCTGACAAGTTGACCAGGCACAATGAATCAATCCCATGGTAACTGGGCCTCCGAGGAAGTCTGATGGAGTCTGATTCCTATCTACAGATGAGGAGGCCAAGCCTGTGGTGTGAGGAGGGGATGCACCCAGTGTGCCGCACCGCCCCCCCCCCGCCCCCACAGCAGCTTCCTCTTTCTGCCATAAGTTGAAGCAACGTGTGTGTGTGTGTGTGTGTGTGTGTGTGTGTGTGTGTGTGTGTGGTTTATTTGTTGTCCCGTGACTTAGAGAATGCCATTGCTATGGTGTATAATCTGCCTTCCACATGTTCATGTGTCAAAACGTTTGGAAGGTTTCAAAACCACGTATCCATCACCAATTTAGTAAATGTTAAGGATTTCCTCACTTTTTGCATCAGACCTCCCCTCACTACTTTTTTTTTTTTTTTTTTTTTAAGGAAATGGTGTCAGTCACCAGCCAATGTGGCACTGGCAAGAGGAAAGACAAACGGATCGATGGAGCAAAGTTTCACAAACAGACGCAGCACACTGAGCAGGGCAGGCCCTAAGAGAGAAGTGACGCTGTGAGAGGGAGAGAGATGTCTTCAGTGAGGGGGTCGAGCTTCGTCATGCTGCGTCCGTGGTTCCCACACTGAGGCTGACAGATGGGCGGCCAGAAGATGACACTGAAGGTCGTCTTTGTAGCCTCAGAGACCAACAGTTTTTTTCAGCTATACACACACACACACACACACACACACACACACACACACACACAGCACTGGTACTAACTGTAAAAAGAGAAAGTGGAGCTTCAGTAAATTAAAAACTTGTTCACCAAAAGCATCATCAACAGAATAGAAAAGCCACATACTGGACTGGCAAGATGCTTGGCAGGCAAAGGCACCTGTCACCAAGCTTGATGGCCTGCAAGACTCACATGGTGGACAGAGAGCTCTGACCATTACATTACATGTGTGCTTACACACACACACACACACACACACACACACACACACACACACACACAGAGTCATACAAAATAAATGTAAAAAATGTAATAAAAATCATCTAGAAACCACAAATTGGTAGAAATATTGATAGCCCAAGTAACTGGTGAATGCATTATCTCTAAAATTTGAGTCTTGCAATTCAGACATAAAAAGACAAATATCCAGGTGAGGTGGCGTATGTCTTTAGTCCTAGTGCTCAGGAGGCAGAATCTGGCAAATTTCTGTGAGTTCCAGGCTGACCATGGTTACATGGTGAGACCCTGGACACCCCCCCCCCCAAAAAAAAAGGAAGAAAAAGAAGAAGAAAAGACAGGTGTTCAACCTTTCTTCTGTTTGTAATGGGCAAAATCTTGAGCAAGCCTTTCACAAAAAGAATATCCATGCACAAATGAAAAGATGTATATGAAAAGGTTCTCAGTATTGTTGGTCACAAAAAAGTCTCAGCCTTATTAGGAAACATACCTTCTAGAATGGCAAAAGTCATGCATATGGACAAAACCAGTGAGAATGTGGAGCAACTGGAACCTTTGGGCAAGGGTGGAAATGCTACAAACACTTTGATAACCCACTACAGCTCCTTCAAGTCAACCTGGACTGCTACGCCAGTGTCTACTGCCCAGCAATATTCATAGCCATAAAAGATCGGAAGTAGCCTACAAAGCCAACAGAAGAACAGATCAAAACATGGTGGGAAACTGAGAAGTGATTATACACAGGAAGAGGAAGATGCAAAGTTCAGGAGCAGCAGCAGCCTGGGCGAGCCTTAGATGCATGTAGAGAGAATCCATCCGGGAACGCACAGGAGTGCCAGATTCCAGAGTGGGAGCCAAACCAGAGGAGGTTACCTCCCAGCTGGGAGCACATTGACTGGGGGCAGAAAAGAGTCCTCCTCCTGCTGTGCATTTCAGAGTGCATTAAATTCTACGTACCTGAGCTATCTATGTACACAACTTGTATCTCAGGAAAAAAAAAAAAAAAAAAGACCAAGCCCTTCACCTTTCTCCTTTTTTTTTCTTTTTTCTTTTTGGTTTTCCGAGACAGGGTTTCTCTGTGTAGCTTTGTGGCTTTCCTAGAACTCACTTGGTAGCCCAGGCTGGCCTCGAACTCACAGAGATCCGCCTGGCTCTGCCTCCCGAGTGCTGGGATTAAAGGCGTGTGCCACCACCGCCCAGCCCTTCACCTTTCTCTAGGGATGATGCTGAAGACCATCTGAGCTTGAATCTTTGAGGCTTTATATTGTTGTAGATATATAAGCAACAGACTGCACTGTCCGTAGGAAACAGGTCAAGTTAGTGGCTGGTTGTTTGACTCACCATCCAGCTTTGTGTGGGGAATTTATCGATGTAGTGCGTCCGTCTTGTGTGCTAAGTACATGAGCATCCACACTTCCTTTGCCCTGTCTTCTGCTAAGAGACTCTTCAGTGCTGTTTTATTTGGAGATGTTCACTAACACAGCAATGAGCATCCTTGAGCACATCTCTGCTCTCCTACTGAAGCAGGAACACTGGGTCTTTGGGAAGCACGTCCTCACTCCTTGGTCCTTAGGTGTGTGGGACTCAGCCTTGGCCAGCAGCTTGCCACCTGGACAGATACATAGGCTATGAGGCTATATTTTGCTTAAAATTCTTACGTTTATTATTGTATGTGTGTCAATGTGGGGTGTGTGTGTGTGTGTGTGTGTGTGTGTGTGTGTGTGTGTGTGTGTATATGGCACATGCCACACACTGTGTGGAGGTCAGAGGACAACTTGAAGGAGTCGGTTCTCTCCTTCTGTTGTGTGAGTTCTGGACATCAAACTCAGGTCATCAGGCTTGGTGACAAGCATGTTTACCAGCTGAGCCATCCTGCCTGCCCTTAATTTTGATTTTGGTTAAGCATCTTTCCGTGTGTTTTCCTGTGTTTACTGGCCGTTCACTTTCCTACCTGTCGTTCTCATCCTGGCCATTGCGTTTTCAGGCAGCTGCTGAAACTTTTCTGCTTGATCTAGTATCTGGTCACTTTACTAATGTGTTTATTCTCTTGCACTTTCTAAGTAGCAACAATATTTCACTTGGAAATGGTCATCAGTTTCCTTCCTCTTGATAGTTAAAGCCGGCACCTTCTTGTCTGCACACAGAGAACAAGCACTGTGGAAATACTGAGTGTGGATAGTGAGAGTGGCCAGAGCAACAGCTTAGTTTTAATTGATTGGAAATCCGCCTCAGTCACTTCAGTTCCATCCACCCATCACTGCCATGTATTTACTGCCTCATGCTCTTAGAAGGTACTTCTTTTTTAGAAATTGGCATGTAGTATTTGCATATATTTATGAGATACAGTATAATAATCTGATGTAGTCAAGGTGTAACAATTAGTATTTTCTCTCCTTAAATATTTATTCATTAAATATATGTACATATATACACATATGTATATATAATATATGCAATATGTAATTATATATGTAAATATATTGTAATATATATATAAAACAGTGCTGGCAGTTGAACCCAGGGTCTCAGGCATGAAAGGTCAGCATTCTACCACTGAGCTGTGTCCTAAACCCCACTGAACAGCATTTCCAGCCCAACATTTATAGTTCCTCTGTGTTGGGAACACTGGGACTCTTGTCTTCTAGTTCTTTATAAACTATACAATAAATCATTGTAACCTATAGTCCCACATTGTGCTGTAGAGCTGAACAGTGGTCCTTATCCTTCCCGTCTGTGTTTCGACTGTCACCCCGCCTCTCTCCCCAGCTTCTCCGTGTCTTCCCAGCTTCCAGCGCCCGCTGCTCCGCCATTTCCACCAAATCAACTTAAGCATCACTTACATTGGTGAACATGCGGCACTCGCCTTCCAGTGTCTGACTTGCTCCATTTAACAAATACCATTTCACTCTCTTTTTTTAGACTATACTTAGCCAAGGGTGACCTTGAACCCCTGTCCACCACGCCTGCTTTATGCTGTGCTGGGGTTTGAGCTCAGGGCCTGGTGTGTGCCAGGCAGACACTCTGCCAATGAGGTTCACGAGTTCACCTTCTTTCCTTCCTTCTCTAGACTCTGCATCAAGCTTGGTTGTGATTACTCTCTAGATCTAAATGAGTCACAATTCTCACCCTCCCTAACTTGTCCGAGGGCTTGTGGTGTGCCTTCCCTTGCTGTAGGTGCTGTGTTCCTCTAGAATGTGAAGGAGAACCCCCCTTTCACTCATTTCTGAATGATTTTCTTTGTTCCTTACACTCAGTAAGTTTTTCAACTTCTAAGATGTTGGACTTTTTCTCAGCTGTTCTCTTACTACTATGAGCGCAGAGACCAGTGACCTGCGTCGTTTCTCTGTTGACACTTTTTGGGGGGCAGCATGACTAGTTAAGTGACGTCAGTGCTCTTGGGTTCTAGAGACAGCCTGTGCCTGTCAGGGAACTGCAGCGGAAACCCCTGGGGACACTGCAGATGTCAGCAGGGCGGGGACTCAGGGGAGCCCAGTTACGAGCACCAGCCTGGAGGGCGAGGGACAGAGCCATTGCTGCAGTGGAGGAAGTGACGAAGGATCCAAGGCCCCCAGCAAGAGCCTGCAGCCACCTGAGAGGACTAGGCAGAGGGGGGTTATGAGGCCTAGTGGAGCTGGGCTACCACACTCCACCACCTCTACAGCACACCCAGCACAGCCCGGCCCCTCCACAGAGCACCCAGCACAGCCCGGCCCCTCCACAGAGTACCCAGCACCCCAGCTCCTCCACAGAGTACCCAGCACAGCCCGGCCCCTCACAGAGTACCCAGCACCCCAGCTCCTCCACAGAGTACCCAGCACACCCCAGCCCCTCACAGAGTACCCAGCACAGCCCAGCCCCTCACAGAGTACTCAGCACACCCCAGCCCCTCACAGAGTACCCAGCACAGCCCGGCCCCTCACAGAGTACCCAGCACAGCCCGGCCCCTCACAGAGTACCCAGCACAGCCCGGCCCCTCACAGAGTACTCAGCACAGCCCGGCCCCTCACAGAGCACCCAGCACAGCCCGGCCCCTCACAGAGTACCCAGCACAGCCCGGCCCCTCACAGAGTACCCAGCACAGCCCGGCCCCTCACAGAGTACTCAGCACAGCCCGGCCCCTCACAGAGCACCCAGCACAGCCCGGCCCTTCACAGAGTACTCAGCTCACCTCAGCCCCTCCACAGAGTACTCAGCACACCCCATTCCCTCACAGAGTACTCAGCACACCCCATCCCCTCACAGAGTACTCAGCATACCCCATCCCCTCACAGAGTACCCAGCACACCCCAGCCCTTCACAGAGTACTCAACACACCCCAGGCCCTCACAGAGTACTCAGCACACCCCATTCCCTCACAGAGTACTCAGCACACCTCAGCTCCTCCACAGAGTACTCAGCACACCCCATCCCCTCACAGAGTACTCAGCACACCCCATCCCCTCCACAGAGTACTCAACACACCCCATCCCCTCACAGAGTACTCAGCACAACCCATCCCCTCACAGAGTACTCAGCACACCCCAGCCCCTCACAGAGTACTCAGCACACCCTATCCCCTCACAGAGTACTCAGCACACCCCGGCCCCTCACAGAGTACTCAGCACACCCCAGCCCCTCACAGAGTACTCAGCACACCCCAGCCCCTCACAGAGTACTCAGCACACCCCAGCCCCTCACAGAGTACCCAGCACACCCCAGCCCCTCACAGAGTACTCAGCACACCCCAGCCCCTCACAGAGTACCCAGCACACCCCATTCCCTCACAGAGTACTCAGCACACCCCATCCCCTCACAGAGTACTCAGCACACCCCAGCCCCTCACAGAGTACTCAGTACACCCCATTCCCTCACAGAGTACTTAGCACACCCCAGCCCCTCCACAGAGTACTCAGCACACCCCAGCCCCTCACAGAGTACTCAGCACACCCCATCCTCTCACAGAGTACTCAGCACACCCCATTCCCTCCACAGAGTACTCAGCACACCCTATCCCCTCACAGAGTACTCAGCACACCCCAGCCCCTCCACAGAGTACTCAGCACACCTCAGCCCCTCACAGAGTACTCAGCACACCCCATCCCCTCCAGAGTACTCAGCACACCCCATTCCCTCACAGAGTACTCAGCACACCCCAGCCCCTCACAGAGTGCTCAGCACACCCCATCCCCTCACAGGGTACCTAACACATCACACACCCTGACACCTCATAGTAGCACCTCCCGCGCTTCAGTTTCTGTGTCTGTCTTCTGCAAGACTGGAGAGTTCCGGAGGCAGGTGCCAACCTCCAGCAGTGCATTCCAGTCCTCACAGATACTTGTTAGTGTCCATTCCCTCCTCTCTACAGGCCAACAACAGAATCTGTGCTGTGTCGTTGGGTGCTTCCAACATACCTCCCACCCTCGGCCAGCTCAGCGTAGATGGAGGGACTCACGTCTAACAAACTTCACGTACGTCATACACAGAGGGACAGACTTCCTGTCCTCAAACCTTAGCCCAGAGCAAGCTTAGGCATATGTGAATAGAGGAGGAAGCATCATGGGCCAGGGCTCATGAAAGGAGAAGGTTGTGGCAACTTTGATCTGTAAGCAGTCACTCCTCCAGGCTGGGTCACTAAGGGATAGTGGAAAGTCGCTGCTTTGCAGACCCAGGTGAGTTCCCACAATGAGTTCTGGACCAGTGCACATCGCCGTACCCTACACCAGCTGCTTCTGGCCAGGTGCTGAGTCAACAATGGGTGATTCAGTGCGTAGCAGCAGAGCCCAACCAGTCTACGCATCACAGGTCTCCAACCTCCCCAGCCTGGAACAAGGTCATTCTTTGGAACCTTACACAATCCACCATCAGCCGACCCCCGTTCCAGCTTCCCTGAAACTCCTGTGGCTGAGCTGGGTGAGCAGTGAGGTGCGGATGGGGCAGTAGTGAGCCAGGATTCCTGAGAAGGTGGGAACCCCAAGGTGGGGCCCACTAGCTCTTTCCTTTCACTATCAGACCCCCAACACCCACTCTAAGCCGGGGTGGGGGGTCTCACAGGCCTGTCACTCAGCAGCTCTTTCACCTGTGCACATTGATGTACGCACACATGTGCTATCTAACTGTGGGTCAGCGTTCATGGCAAGAGGCTGTGACCATACAGGCTGATGATGGACTAGCATGGCAATGATCTGGAGAGGCTGAGATATTGCAAGTCCAGAGGCAGATTATGTTAGGCTACCTTCAGCCCCCTCATCAGCCATACATTACCCACCTGTGCTGGCTAGTTCTATGTCACCTTGAAACAATCTAGAGTCATTTGGGAAGAGGGAACCTCCGGAGCTGCCTACAAGAAGAAAAGGCACCCCAGTGTTAGTGGTGACCAAATGCCGGGTGGATGGCTGTAATGGTGTCACGTCAGTGATGTTTGACTCGAGATAAGACAGGCCAGTGATGGGGCTGGGATACAGGAAGGGAATCATATCATAGATTTGCCCTTGGGCAGAAGATGATGCCCAATACAGGAATCTGTACCCTTTTTTCTTCTCTCTTCATCTGCTTCTTTGCTTTTATGTTTTCAAAAGGTCCTCAATAAATAACATTAAATTTTTTTTTTTAGTTAAATCATAATTCCATCTGTACTGGCTAGTTTTGTGTCAACTTGACACAAGCTAGAGTCATCAGAGAGGAGGGAGCCTCCGCTGAGAAAATGGCCTCCATCAGCTAGGGCTGTTAACAAGCCTAGGGGCATTTTCTTAATTAGTGATTGATGGGGAGGGCCCAGCCCATTGTAGATGGTGTCATCCCTGGGATGGTGGTCCTGGGTTCTATAAGAAAGCAGGCTGAGCAAGCCATGAGGAGTAAGCCAGTAAGCAGTATCCCTCTGTGTCCTCTGCATCAACTCCTGCCTCCAGGTTCCAGCCCTGCTTGAGTTCCTGTCCTGACTTCTTTCAATGATGGACTATGACCTGGAAATATAAGCCAAATAAACCCTTTCCTCCCCAACTTGCTTTTTTGGTCGTGGTGTTTCATCACAGCAATAGTAACTAACTCAACTAAGACACCATCATTTACCCCCTTTCCTTCCTCCAACTCTTCCTGTGCCTCCCCCTTTAATCTCAAACTCACCGCCTCTTTTCTATGATTATTGTTGTTACATATATGCATAACTATATAAACACCACCTGATGAGACTGTTTAGTGTTGCTTGTATGTACATGATGTCAGGGCTGACCATTTGGTATTGGGTGACCAATTAGGGGGCTCATCCCTGGGGAAACTAATCCTCCCTCTTTATAAAGTTCTTAGTTACATATAGTTCTTTGTCTGGAGGTGGGGCCCTGTGAGATTTTCCCCTTCCACATTAGCATGTCTACAGGGGTGGGTGGCATTGTTTGAGTCTTGCTTAGTCGTTTTGTTGAAATACAGGTGTAGCTTCCATGTCATTTCTAGGAGACACAATCTCACAGCAGACTTCAGTTTCCTCTGCTCTTTCAATCTTTCTGCCTCATCTCCTGTGGTGTTCCCTGAACCTTAGGTGCAGGAGTTGTGTGTGGATATATCCCCTGGGGCTGGAAACCCCAGGATTAGTTCTTCTCTATATTTTGACTGGTTCTGGGTTTCTGTGATGGTCTCAGTCTGCTGCAACAACAAGCTTCTTGGATGTGGTACGAGAGCCACACTCACGTGTGGATATAGTAATAGGTGTTTAGAATACAGTGGGAACTGTATTAATTCAGGAACGTGACAGTAGGAAGTTCTCCTGTAGAGTCTATGACCTCACCAGCCACGGGCAGAACAATCAGAGATGAGAAAGTAAATGATGAGATACAAATAGGAAAACAAGAAGTTAGACCATCCCAATCTGCAGATGATAATTGTATTATACGTAAGAGAGCCCAAAAGTTCTGCCAGGAAGCTTCTAGAGATCATCAACATTTTCAGCAAAGTGACCAGATACAAAGTCAACTCACCGCCTCTTTTACACCAATAACAACCACTCTGAGAAACAGGCCGTGGAAACGTGAATGAGAATTCAGTCGCCCCAGAAAATTACCTAGAGATAAATCTAACCAAGGAGGTGAGAGACTTCCACAACGAAAACTTTAAACCTCTGAAGAAAGGAATCGAGAGGCAAACACTGGAAGATAGGAAGACTTCCCAGTGCTTGTGGATTGTTGAACTCAACATTGCAAAAATGAGCATCCTACCTAAAGCAATTTATAGACTCAGTGTGACCTCACCAAAATCCTCACAACATTCTTCACAAAAGTAAACAATCCTCAAGTCCACAAGGAAGCCCAGGAGACCCCAAGAGCCAAAGCAATCCTGAACAAGAGGGACAATGACCGAGTTCTTTCACTGGGTGTGTTCCTAAATGATAAAATAATGCTAATCTTGATTTTGATAAAGTCATAGATGAAGATTTTGTACTGGCTGGTTTTGTGTGTCAACTTGACACAAACTGGAGTCATCAGAGAGGAAGGAGCCTCAGCTGAGGAAATGCCGCCATGAGATCCAGCTGTAAGGCATTTTCTCAATGAGTAATTGATGGGGGAAGGTTTAGCCCATGGTGGGTGGTGCCATCCCTGGGCTGGTGGTCCTGGGTTCTATAAGAAAGCAGGCTGAGCAAGCCAGGGGAAGCAAGCCAGTAAGCAGCTCCTCTCCATGGCTTCTGTATTGGTGAAATTATTAAGGCCATTCCACATAGTTAAAAGGGAGGTTTATTTTGTGGGGTAACTTACAAATGAAGGAATAGTTTACAGGGTCTGGAAAAGGTGTGGCGCAATCCTACGGCTCAGTCCAGCAGTGTTCTCTGGAGAACTCTGCTCAGTCTACCTCCAGCATCCAGGGTCCAGGAACCAAGAGAGCCCATCTGGATCTCAGGTCTTTAGGGTCCTCCCTTGGCCCCGCTTTGTAGGTGTGACAGTTACCGAAGCCTCAATGGGGGTTGGAACTTCCTGATCAAAGCTGGAATAGCTACCCACTATACCTCTGCATCAGCTCCTGCCTCCAGGTTCCAGCCCTGCTTGAGTTCCTGTCCTGACTTCCCCAATGATGGACTATGATCTAGAAGTGTAAGCCAAATAAACCCTTTCCTCCTCAACTTGCTTCTTGGTCATGGTGTTTTGTTGCAGCAATAGAAACCCTAACTAAGACAGATACTAAGTCCTTTCATTAATCAAGGTTTTGTTAGGAGTATTTGTTCACCTAGAACAGGAAAACTAGACTTGAGTGCAGTTTTCATGTTTAAAAAGAGTCCAGTTTTTTTTCCCCCACTGTCTTACAAGAGAATTTCCTTATTATTCAGTATAATTTGGACAAAAGAGATCTACTCTTTAAAATAACCAAAACTTACTTTAAAATTTCCAAAGGAAACTCTATTTGGGGGTTGCTTATACTTTAAATCCAAACTCTTACACAAACTTTTTCCAAAAGGGAAAGCTATACCTGGACTCTTCCTTTCTTTTTTATTTTTTGGTTTTCCGAGACAGGGTTTCTCTGTGTAGCCCTGGCTGTCCTAGAACTCACTCTGTAGCCCAGGCTGGCCTCAAACTCACAAAGATCTGCCTGCCTCTGTCGCTCCGCCCCACCCCCGAATTAAAGGCGTGTGCTATCCCTGCCCAGCTAGGGCTAGCCACTTTTTATGAGGTCATAGCTATAAGGTCAAACTGGTCAAACAAACAAAAAAACAAACCACCCCCCCCCGCAAAAAAAAAAAAAGATTAGTTTAAATATGCCAAATACAAAATAGCTCAAAGAGCACAGAACAAAAACAAACGAACAAAACCCTGTAAAAAACACAGGGAACGCTGCTTGGGAAAAAAGCTGAAGACAAAGTATGGTCAGTCGTAGGG
This sequence comes from Peromyscus eremicus, assembly GCF_949786415.1. Taxonomy (NCBI): domain Eukaryota; kingdom Metazoa; phylum Chordata; class Mammalia; order Rodentia; family Cricetidae; genus Peromyscus; species Peromyscus eremicus. Next base: position 9,500,738 of record NC_081429.1, on the reverse strand, counting down.
CTGGCCTGCCATAATGGCCCAGCAGTGGGGCAGCCGCCTGGAGCAGAGCAAGCAAGCTGAGACCAGGAGGTCTCCGTTTTCCTATCTGTACCATGCCTTTGAATCCCTACAGGCTTCCATTGTTCAGTCTGCGAGGCTGCACCCCAACCCCACCGTGAGCAAATGCAAATCCTCAGAGCTCCACAGGCTCACTGGCACTGCAGAAACCTGCTGAATACAGCAGGAAGCCCTCCAGCAGCCAGGAGCCCAGCGCAGGCAGGACCAGGCACTGGCTGCAGTTTACAGAGAGAGCCCTGGGGATCTCAAGCCCGCCTGCCTCACAGTCGCTAAGAGCCACACTGTAGTAAAGGGCGGGGCAGGGAGTCTAGCAACTACCAAAGAGATTACCACGGCAACCGGGCCTCCTGTGGGAGTGACTTGAGGGGCGTGGCTGGAAGCGGAGCCGGGCGGTGGTACCTGCTGGAGTCGCCAGCATCCTCTGAAGCTCAGATGGACTTGGGGCTCACAATCGGCTTCTGTCCAGATGACCTGTCTTCACTCTTCTTGTTTACTCCTTGATCTCTAGGTTTGTTTTTTTGTTTGTTTGTTTGTTTTTGTTTTTTCTAAGCCAAGACAACTTCAAATACTGCTTCAGTACCTATACTCTTAAGCTCCAGGGATCTTTCTTAGCCCTTCCCTTCTCTGCAGGGCCCGGGCCTGCCTCCTGACCCGCCTTGCATGGATGCCCAACAGGTCTTCCTCCGCAAGGCTAATCTGGGTAAGACCTCCCATTCCCATGTCCACCTAATCCCCGAATGCTTCCCCTTATCCCCCAGATCTGCAAATCTGCACAGTAGCTGTCTGAATGCCTCATTCTCCCCATCCCTGGGTCAGCAGCCTCTGGAGGGTTGTTCCTTTCAGATGGTGAACTTAGGCTCCTCTGATGACTTGTAATTCTGACATTTATGTGGTTGAACCTTTAAATTTTTCTTTCTTTCTCTTATTTTTGATATTATAATACAATTACATTATTTTTCCTTCCATTTCTTCCCTCGAAACCCTCCATATACCCTACCTTACTCGCTTTCAAATTTATGGCCTCTATTTTTCATTAATTGTTGTTACATGTATACATGTATATATACACATAAATTCCTAAATACATAATTACAGCCTGTTTAGTCTGTGTGTTACACGTGTGTATGTTTACAGATATGATTGTTGGATAAACAATTGCTGTATTCTTTCCTGGGGAAGATTATTTCTCCCTCTCCTTGCATTCTTAGTTGTCTGTCATTCTTTGTGTAGGGTAGTGGCCTCCAGGATACACCCCGCCCCGTCCATGTTAGCATGTCCACTGTGTCACCCTTGTTCAGCTCATGTTTAGAAAGTCATAAAACCAGCTCAATGCGAGGGAAATCATGCCTGGTACCAGAACACCGAGCCAAATAGCCAGGGCTAGTGAAGTCATGGATCCTGGAGAAGACACAACCACCACTTTACTAAAAAAGCCTAATCCCCAACTGCATTCTAAATATTTATCCTTATACCCACCTCTCATTAAGGAAACTTCTCTTTGCAACATGTGGAGAGCATCCCAGAAACCCACAACCAATCAAAATGCAGAGTTGTGGAGTTCGATCTCAGTGGACACATCTACAACACCAAGGCTCAGGGATGATTTCGGAAGAGGGGTCAGAAAGATCCTACGAGCCAGAGGCCTGGGAGTGTGCTCTGAGATTGAGTCTCCTATGGACATCAGATGCTGCAGCCACAGCCTCACCAACATGACTGCCCACGTGAGCTAAGCAAGAATAACAACAGAGATATTAAGTGGGTGGAGGAGAGCCCTCGTGCCTCACCCTACACTAAGAACTACAGGTGACTAAGGAACACTGAGAGTGGCTGGCCCTTTTTGGATATGGTCATAGCCCCAGACACCAGGAATTTCATAGGATTCAACCGACCCATTGTTCATCATGGTTTGATTTTATCTAGATGTCTGAATCTCTAGTAAGATGTTTAAAACTTTTTCTTGTTTTATTGGAAGGTCTTTTTTTTAGCAGTTTAAACTCAGAACATTATTAAAAAATTAAATAGAGTGAAAATTTGCCTTTATCAGTACTCAAGTCTACTGGTGAGAAAGCGTTATATCTGAGCAAAACCTAAAAATTCAAACTACAGACAGAGGGAGAGTATTTATTTAAAAAGTGAAACAGAGAATGCCACCCCTCCTTCCATCAGGTTCTGTAGTCTTGCCAACCCTGAAAAACCAGAAGCAGGGTTACCTATTCATACCTGTCTCTAAATAATTCATCAAAACACCCCAGTGTGCTAGCCAGCATTCATCAACGTAATACAAACTGCAGTCACCTGGGAAGAGGAACTTCCATTGAGAAAATGTCAGGCTGGCTGGCGGGCACATCTGAGAGGCATGTGATTAATGATTGACGTGGGAGGGTTCAGCCCACTGTTGGCAGTGCCACCCCTGGGCAGGTGGTTCCAGGCCGTATGAGAAAACAAGCTGAGCAAGCCATGAGGAGCAAGCCATTAAGCAATGTTCCTCCATTGCCTCTACTTCAGTTCCTACATCCAGGCTCCCGCCTTGAATTCCTGCCCTGACTTCCCTTCACGATGGACTACAATTGTAAACTGAAATAAACCCCTTTTCTCTCCTTATTACTTTTGGTCATGATGTCTGTCACAGCGATAGAGAGAAAACTAGAATATTTGGCCATCTTTCTCCATCATCATACACTGTACACACACACACACACACTCTTTTCAGCAACTTTGGGGGGATCACCCCAATTCATCATGCCAGTTCCCACACACACACACTCTTTTCAGCAACTTTGGGGGGATCACCCCAATTCATCATGCCAGTTCCCCCCCCCCACACACACACACTCTTTTCAGCAACTTTGGGGGGATCACCCCAATTCATCATACCAGTTCCCACACACACACACTCTTTTCAGCAACTTTGGGGGGATCACCCCAATTCATCATGCCAGTTCCCAAAAATGAACACCCCATCAGCTCCAGTTTTTGCTTCCATTGTGGTTAATATTCTTGTCTGTTTGAGCGATATTCCTGTCTACTTGGTTTATATCCTTGTCTACTTGAGCGATATTCCTGTCTACTTGGTTTATATCCTTGTCTACTTGGGCAAATCTCTGTGTGCATAGAAAAGAGGCGCAGAGCAGGGATCAAGTGTAAGCTCAGTTTAAATGCGGATGTATCGGGACAAACTTCCTCTAGGGGAGTGGCACTGCTTTTCCTGGAGTGACAGTGACAGACAGCTGGCTTTGCTGAATGTCACCAGACATGCTCATCTCCAGAGGCCATATAGCTCAACACAGATCTCTCTGTTTTGATCTGAATTTCTCTGTGATGGTCTTTTTGTTTGTTTGTTTGTTATTCATGTGTTTTCTTTATGTAAGTGCTCCATCTCAGTCTTTGTCCATTTGGCTGGGGATTACATGTATTTCTGTTTTGCTTGCTGTTGACCTGAACAATCTTTTCTTACAATTAGGGAATTCTCGTTACCTTCACGTGTGTTGAAACGGTCTTTCTGGTGTGGGGTCGCCTTTTGGATTCTGTTCTTGGCTGGGTTAAATAGATGTTCAGGCATTTTTTTTTCCTCTTCAGCCCATCTATCTTCTTTAGAGAGTTCAGGTTACAGGCTATATCCTGCACTCTCCACTCCATCCAGCTCCCTAAATGTTCTCATTAGGGATTGATCTCACCGTCAAGTATCAGGTGGAATCCAGCTTTATAGCTTCATACAGGTCCCACCCACTTCTCCCAAACGATGCCTTCCTCATGCGAATTTGATGTCCTTCATTCTGGCATCTTTGTAACTACCAGAGTTAGGTGTTTTGAGACAGTCTGTCACTTTGTAGCCCTAGCTGTCCTAGAGCTTGTTGTGTAAACCAGGCTGGACTTGAACTTGCAGCAATCCTCCTGCCTGTTTCCCTAATGCCAGGATGACAACGTGTCCTCACGCCTGGTCTGCGATTTGATATATGAGTGGCAAATCCTCCTAGACTTCCTTATTGTTTTTCCCATGTAAACTTCGGCTGCTGTTTTAATTGTATATTGAACATGGATTTTGGACTTGGGGGAGTCCTCCCTTTTTACTAAGCTTTAGTGGATTCTGAGTCTTTTCTATATTCAAAAATAACTGCATCACACTTACTGTGTCTCCAAGCTCTCTACTTGTCATTCAAGTTTTCTAGATAGATCATCACATCATCTGAAAATAATAATTTTGTTTCTTCCTTCCTGGTATTTTTATCTTGTGTTTAAATAGGAAAAAAGCACACCTGTGTTTTTCTTCAGAGTCAATATCTCTGGCACTGAGTTTGAAGTGAGATCACCCCCACATCACAGAGTTCGTTAGCTCTCCTGCAAACCAGCCAAGTGTCCCACAGCTCAACTCTGTCATGGATTACCTAAGCCAGAGTGAGTCCCCACAGGGCAGAGCTAAGTTCCTTGAGATGGAGTCCTGCTTCAGTGCCAACTACAGGTAGTGAGTTATAGGTCACCTAAACTCTGACCTTGTGGTAAACCAGGGACTCCTGACTCCTCTCCAGAGCTTTGGTAATTTTCTCTGACAGCTCACAGAATTCAGAGCAACATAGAGGTTCACCCATGTGTTAATAGGACATGGTAAAAAGCCGGGTAAAGAGGTCACAGATGAGTCTAAAACAGTCCTGGGTTCAGCAGCTTCTACCCCCATGAGGCCATCCTTCTGGCTCGGGGATGTGTTTACCAACTTTCGAACTTCCCAGTCCTGTATCTCAGATATTTTTGTGGAGGCTTCCTGTCTTGGTCTGTCTGGGGTGCCATAACAGTATACCTTAAGCAAGGTAATTTAGAAACAGCACATTTTTTTCTTCTCAGTTTTAGAGACTGGAAGTCTGAGAAAGGAATGCCAAAAGAGTCATTGCGCCAGATGAGGACCTGACCCTCATGCATGGAGACTTCCTCACATGGTGGAAGGCACTCCCTCGATCCTTTTCACATGGGCACTGTATTGGTTACATGTCTCATCTCTGTGGCCAAATAGCCAACTAAAGCAATTTAAAGAAAGGAAGGAAGGAAGGAAGGAAGGAAGGAAGGAAGAAAAGAAGGAAGGAAAGAAGAAAAATGAAGAAAGAAAGAAAGAAAGAAAGAAAGAAAAGAAGGAAGGAAAGAAGAAAGAAATGAAGAAAGAAAGAAAGAAAGAAAGAAAGAAAGAAAGAAAGAAAGAAAGAAAGAAAGAAAGAAAGAAAAGAAGGAAGGAATGAAGGAAGGAAGGAAGGAATGAAGGAAGGAAGGGATAAGGGCTACCAAGCTGACATCTGTCATCTCATTGTTCGCGATGCTTACTTAATTCAGCTGATCCAGCCGCTTATGTGGCCTCCCTCACTACTCTGCGTGTCCCTCTTGAAGTGTTGTGCTCAGCAGAGTAGGATGGCCTTCCCTGATAAGGAGAACGCCTCTTCAGTCCAGAACGTGTTATAGGCTATGATCTCTCGGCAGCACCGACAAGCTCTGAAGAGTGGAAGTGTCAGTTTGGCGCACTGTTTGAGTGAATGCATGTCAGGAAAGGCATGCCAATGGGTGACTTCTTGGTGACTGGAGTCAGATGTAGCCAGGTCTCGGTGGAATAAAGAACCTAGAGGCAGACCAGAAACAAGGCAGGTTACAAAGCTCAAAGCACACCCCAGTGGCCCAGTTCCCTAGGCCCCTCTTTCCTAAGGTTCCACAACCTCCAAAACTAGCTCAGAAACCAAATTTCAAACATACAAGCTTGTGGGGACATTTCATGCTAATGGTACCAAGCAAGAATCTCATTTGTGAGGGCTCTGCTTTTCTGACCTAATTTCCTGAGACTCCATCTCTCTCTCTCTCTCTCTCTCTCTCTCTCTCTCTCTCTCTCTCTCTGTTTTTTTTTTTTCAAGATAGGGTTTCTCTTTGCAGTTTGGCTATCTTGAAATTCACTTTGTAGACCAAGCTGGCCTCGAACTCACAGAGATCCTCCTGCCACTGCCTCCCTAGTGCTGGGATTAAAGGCATGCACCACCACCATCCAGCAAGACTCCACCTCTTAATCCTAGCTCATTAAGGGTTAAGTCTACCTGGATGGCATAACAGAATACCTGAAACAGGTATAAACTGTGGTGAGGGGCAATATTCAGTCCATTGTCTTCATCCAGTAGGTGTGATCCACGATGAACTTACCTCTCTATCCCCAAGGATAAGGGGATGAGATTGAAAGTTCCCAGCTCCCAGTATGGCTTAAGCTTTCTATGACAAGCCTTGGGCCCAAAACTGTCCAGGAGCCCAACAAATTTTGCTCATTAGAGCGAAAGGCATTCCATTGTCCTGTAAGGGCCAAGATGAGAAGTCAGGTCTTAGAACCAAAGATCTGGTCTAGGAGAAAAATATGGAACAAAAGATGGTCCTGTACTCAATAAATAATAAGAATTTTAGAAACTTTGGTGGGCAGAGGTGGATATGAATATTTATCTTCTTATGTCACATTTTCTTCTCTTTATGTATAGGATGATATTTGAGTTGAAGCAAGAGTGTGCATCCTTATGATAATGGGAATTACTTTGCTTTCTCACTATTTGTCTTGTGTATGTGGGTTTTGCTGTGTGCCCAGACCCAGGCTCAGCATTCATATCTGCTAATTCATTGCTAACTCAGCTGCCTGAGGGTGCTCTTCTCCCACCAGGGAAGGACTAGCCCAGGGCTGAGTACCTGCGGAGGTCACACACTTGATGGAGGATTGGGTTGACCTCTGCCCCTGGCTGCCCCAAGGCTGAAATTGCCCAGTGAGATGCTGCAAAGCTTCTCTTTTCTCCAGTAGAAGAGGAGGTCAGCCTTCCCCAAAGGAGATGCTTATTTATTGTTTTTGTGCTGAGCAACAAAGCCGGGGCTCTTTATCCAAGGTGGACACACCTTTGACTGCTTAGCTACCCTAGTCTTGACCACTTCAATCCAAAGGCTTAGCCATGGTGTAGCACGGAATGTAGTACTGGATCCTGCCCGGTCATGGTGTTACTACAGTGTTAGCATCACCAGGAAACCCGTGGAGGTCACTAAGGCCTCCCCAGCAGGCATCGTTGTTGTCCTGACTTTGAAAAAGGGTTTCATGAGCATCTTCCATTTTGCAGCTGTAAATCACTTTAGCCAACACCAGACGACTCTCAACTATTTTTATGTTTGAAAGAATGTGAACTTCTCCTGGCCAAGTCTGTGCGGTGCTTCTCTGTGAAAGTGTCCATTTCCTCCATGATGCCCGTCTATTTGAGTTTCAGTTGATTTATTCACAAAACCATCCACTTCATGCATATTTTTCAAGTTATTTGTGTGGAGCGTTTCACTAACTCTAAATCTGTTTTCTCTTTTGTTCTAATTTTGTGTTTCTGTGTTCTTCCATAATTTCTTTGAGCACGCCAGTCAGCACGGCTTCTACCCCGCCTCTTCCTTTGTAAAGTGTGTGTGTGTGTGTGTGTGTGTGTGTGTGTGTGTGTGTGTACATGGCAAAGTCTCACTGTGTCGGCCACATTAGCTTGGGACTCACTGCATAGCCTAGGCTGGCCTGGAAATATTGCAATCCTCCTGCCTCTGAGACATCAGAATAATTTCCAGCCAGGATCCATGTTAGAAGACTTTACATGTCACGAATAATGTAGATATAAAAGAAGCTTCAAGAAGTATGGAGCTAGACAAGGTGATACTCACCAAGAAGATCAGAGGCTCAAGGTCATTCTCAGCTATGTAGCAGATTTTAGTCAAGCCAGGGCTAAGCGAGACCCGGTCTCAAAGCAAACATGGAAAATGAGGCAATAAGAGGGTCAAGTATTTCAGAATGTGCATCCACTGGTTTAAAGCAAGGAGCCAGGGGAAGAAGACTGTGTTTCTGCCATAGCTATAAGTCTAGACAGACTCAACAGTGCCTGTGATAGGGAAGAAGGGACCAAGGTGATGCCCAGAGAGTGAACATTGAGACTATGCGTCCTCTATAGGTGTGTGAGTCCTGTGCTCTGCACAGTGAGTGTTCCACACAAAGTCCTGACCCCAGGTGGCACTGTGGGGAGAGGGCACAGATTTTTAGAAGGTGGAGCCTAGTGGGAAGCCCTTAAGGCATTGGAGATAAACACTTGGTTCCAGCACACTCCGGTCATGATCTGCAGCCCTCACCAGAGGGTCAAGGCAGAGGAGTCGCCCCTCCCCTGTTGTGCCCGGAACCTCCAGAGTCATCTGCTAACACTGAGCCTTTTCTTTCTGTAATTTCATTGTTTTAAATATTTTATTTTTGGTTTTTGGTTTTTCGAGACAGGGTTTCTCTGTGTAACTTTGGAACTTGTCCTGGAACTCATTCTGTAGACCAGGCTGGCCTCAAATTCATAGAGATCCTCCTGCCTCTGCCTCCCAATGCTGGGATTAAAGATGTGCACCACCTCTGCCTGGCAAATATTTTATTATGGTAATAAACAGACAAACAAAAAAGCAGACTTGTTGGGACTGGAGAGATGGCTAAGCAGTTAACACTTGTTGCTCTTCCAAAGGACGTGAGTTCAGTTCCCAGCAGCCACAGTGGGTGGCTCTCAATGGCTTGTCACTCCATCTCCAGGGAATCTGATGCCCTCCCTTGGCCTTGCACACATGTGTACACACACTCAAACACACATATAATTTTTAAAGAAAAATTTAAACTGGGATACAGGATAAATCAAAATGAGTCTTAAGTTCAAAGCAATTGTCATAGAATAAAAGTAAGAATAATTTAGCAGAAGAAAACTCAGATTATTCAATGAGAAATAAGGAGAACACCATTGAATTAATGGACATATAAAATATGGTGTTAAAACTGGGTCTTGATATAGCTGATTATTATAGTGGATTAAGTTAGAAAATTAAAGGTTGAAACAAAGTAGACTTAAAAGTTCCAAGAATTGTGTGTGGTGGCACATGTCTTTAATTCCAGCACCTGGGAGGCAGAGGCAGGCAGATCTCTGTGAGTTCAAGGTTAGTCTGGTCTACAGAGTGAATTCCAGGGCAGCCAGGGCTTTACAGAGAAACCCTGTCTCAAACAAGCAAAACAAAAAGCAAGCAAACAAACAACAACAAAATGATCAGGATCTGTAGTGGCTCAGCTGTTAAGAGCACTGGCTGTATACAGAGGACCAGGCTCCAGTTCCCAGCACCCACAAGGAGGCTTACAGCCCACTGTAACTTCAGTCCTAGGTGATCCAATGCCCCCTTATTGTCTCTTCAGCCTCCTGAATTCACACAGTGCACGTACATACATATACTTCTGGCCAGGACCTTGACTGAACGTACTTTGTAATGTAAGGAGGTTTAATTGGAAAGTGGTAACAAAAGATTACAAACACACACTACAGGGAAGTAAAATTATTCAAGAGAGGTCATTAGGCACACAAGCATTTAGATCAGAATGACCATGAAAACACAGGAGCCAACTGGTTAGATCAGTCTGAGGCAGGACTGGAGAAGGAGTTCTGCAGCTCTAAATAGATACTGAAATTTTAGAATATGGAAAAGCTTAAAGAGAGACACAAACAGAATCCAAAGACTTGTGAAGAAAATAACAGACGGGGACAGAAATAAGTAAAATAAAGGGGAAACCGAGAAGATTCAGAAAACTAAAGTTGGATTTTTGACAATATTCAAAACCACATCAAAAAGAAGAAATGGGGCTGGGGAAACGGCTCAATGGGTAAGTGTTTGCTTTGAAGGTGTGAGGGACTAGAGTTCCGTTCCTCAGGATCTGTGTAAATGCTGGGTAGGTGTGGTGGCCCACCTGATCCCATTGCTTGGAAGACTGAGACAGGAATCTCTGGATAGAGCTGGATAGATAGACTCGCCCAATCAGTAAGCTCTGGGATCACTTGAGAGACCTTACCTCAGCACACAAGGTGGGTGGCCAAGGAAAATACTCTGTGTCAGCCTCTGGCTGCTACATACAAGTGCACACATGCAATGCACTTGCACACACATGTGGCTTCACTCATAAATGCATATAACACACACACACACACACACACACACACACACACACACACACACACACCACAAAGTGGAAGGAACATATATAACAAAAAAGTACAGAAACAATGGCATCTTTTTTCATTGTCAACCTGGCTGGATTTAATATCACCAGGAGACACATTATGGACTTTGTCTATGAGGTCTTTCCAGAAAAACTTAACTCAGGGGAGAAAAACCCTAAATGTGGGTAGTACCATCTCAAGGGCTGTAGTCCTGAATTGAATAAAGCAGAAAAAGTAATCCGGTTCAACATTCATCTCTCTCTGCTTCCCGACTGTGAACACGGTGTGACCGGCTGCCTCAGGCTCCTGCTAACATGTCCTCCCGGGAACACAGCTTCCCACTGCCCTGACAGTATACCTTCTTAACAAAAACCATTCCCTTCTGTTAGCTGGCTTTTGTCACAGCGGCAGCCAACGGTAAGGAACATACTTCCATATGATGGCAATTCAAAAACTCAAACGACATGAATGCTTATTAGCAAAAGCTCAGCTGCCTGGAGAGCCATTGGCTTTGTCTGGATTAACAAGCAAAAATGGAGTCATAAACATTATGACATTTTCTTCTTACCATCCTTGAAGATTAGCTGCCTATCAGCTCTATTGTCTATAGCTGTCCAGTAGCTTATTCGGGTGATACTGGGAAACAAAAAGGGGGGAGCTTTTCCCCAGCTTTGGAGGGGTAGGGTGGGAGCGGGGGTAGTATCTGCCGGAAGATGGAGGGTCTGGGCCCACGCTGCTTACAGGGAATCTTACTGCACAGTGGCATGGCGAGCTGAGGTGGAGCACCGCCTCCCTCAGGCTGCTGTGGATTAAGTGGCTAACAATTTAAAGTGCCCAGCAAACTGCCCGGAGCAGGAGATGCTGCGGGCAGGGGCTCTGTGGAGAGGAAGTCTGGAGCCCTGGTTTCATGGTCACATGACGTCATCACACCCACCACCGCAGTGCGGGGAGTCCTGGTGGGTGAGCGACATAGGCCCTGTCCGAGTTACTCAGTCCTGGGCCGTGGTTGGCCCCATAGTGCAACGGCTACCAGCTAAGCCCTACTGAAAAAGGAAAACGGAGGAGAGTCCGTGAAGGCTGGGTTGGCCATTGAGGATCTAGAGACGCGTGTGGGTTAAGGGCCAGGGAATCTAGACCCGAGTAATAGTATGTGATGTCAGCCATGGAATAGGAGGACAAGGATGGAGGTCTCCACCTGCAGGAAGGAGGTTCAAGTCAGCTCGCCGGCTGTGGCGTCATCCTGGTTAGCAGCACTCCCTGCAATGTTCTGGCTTTCTTCTGATGATCTGGGCCAGACACCAGAAGCGATGTTAAGACCCACCTGTTAACTCCCTGGAGTCCAGATCCCTAGCCCGACCCTACATACCTTCTTCAGTGAAAGAAGCGCCCTAACCCCACACCTAGCTGTATTTTTTTTTTTTTTGTTGTTGTTCCCTATGACGCGCCTGTGTTGATGTCCCGGGGCCCAGCAGGTGGATGGTTCACAGTTTTTATGATTTCTGTTGAAAGCAGTAAGGGCTTGGTTCCCAGTCTGCAGGCAGGTTCAGCTGGGCGCCACCGAGTCCCTCTCTGGGAGTGAAAGGCAGTGCTGAGCGAGGGGATGCTGCCTCCGATTCCGGGCGTCTGTCCCCCACCCCTCACTGGTGATGTCACAGCCCAGCCCCAGCCCCCTCCCGCTCCAACCCCATCTCTTCTGCCCGTCCCTCTCCGCGCGCGACAAACCAGCTGGCGGCTGAGCCTCGGACGCAGCGCGCAGCCAACCAGCGCATCGGGAGGGGCTCGGGGAGGGCCGGGCCGGGGGCACGGAGCTCGTCACGCGGCGCCACCGTCACAGCACCAGCAGCAGCCAGCGAGCAGCATCAGTTCCAGGCTCGGGGACCCTCTCCGGTGCCAGTGCCCATGCGGGGCCGCCGCCAGTGACGCCTGAGAGGTAAGGCTACCGCCCGCCCTGCCTGTCGCCATCCGCGTTCATCATCCCGCACCTGTCCGTGGCATCCGGCACCCGCACTACCAGCATCGGGTGGGGGATTCCGGGCCATCGCCAATGTCCTTGTCGCAGCCCAAAGCGCGGGCTTGGAGCTGCGGCTTCCCTTCCCCCGACCTTCCTCCGCCTCTTCGAAGAACAAAGGGGCGAATTCAGGGGTGTCGGTGCTCCTTGCGAAGCTTTTCAGGGCCCTCAGAAAAGACTCCTTTGCTGCTGAGCGACCCTTGGCCCGTGTGGGCGGAGGTCGCCAGCGAGAGGGACCGGCCGATTTGGTCACAGTCTCCTTTCCCCCTGTATCCCTCCACTGCAGAGGAGCTACCCAGAGGGATGCGACGGATCCGCGGGGGAGGGGAGGCAGAGACGCCGAGTAGGGACCAGGACAAGGCTGCGGGGCGTCGGGACGGGGCGCGGCTGCTGATCCAGGCCCTAGGGAAGGGTGCGCGGGGCAGCGGCTCTGGTCCCCGGTGGGTGGGGGAGGGCCGATGCTGGAGCCGACAGCAAAACAGGCGGGCGGGGCGGGGGATGCGGCGCCACGGCCAGGCCACTGGCTTAATGCGCACTTCACCGGTGACTGCCCGTCACTCCTATTGCTATATATATGCCCCTCCCTCCAGAGACCCCATTTCCCTTCCAGAAAGACACAGCGCGGGAGGAACCACCCGCAGACACGCCTGGCAGTCACTAAGCCAGCGCCCCAGTAACAGGTGTGGCCCCCGGGTGGAGGGAGGGGGCTGAGGGACGCGTCGTCTGGGCTAGCAGAGGTCCCCGGGCGTCTGGCAATGGGTTGACTCTAGGAACATTGCCTGCGAAGACCCTCGCACTCCCTCATTAAGCCACTCCTCGCCCCAACTGCTTCCTAGGGGAAGGCCACCGCCCTCTGCTCCCCAAGGGGCAGGGACCGCATTCGGGCTGAGAGGGAGAGGGAGGGTCTGCGGTGCGGTGAGGTGCAGGCTGCTGGGGGCCACAGGCGAGGGGCGGGGGAGGGGAGAGAGGGATTGCCAAGTCATGGGGCCTGCTGGGCGCCGGCGCAACGTCGCCCGGGCGCGGACCCGATGCGCGCCCACGTCCCCAGGAATGGGGACTTCACCCCCGCCCCCCATCCCCGAAGGCCAGAGGACCGGTCCCCCAGCGGCTAGCCTACCTAAGAGGGGACCGCATTGCTGGGATTAAAGGCCTGCTAGGGCAAGCGGATTGGATCACGAGGCGGAGGGAGGAGGAGGTGCGGAGAGTTCCTGCTGCGCTCAGGGCTGGTGCGAGTCCAATCCCGGGGACCCACAGACTCAGCGCAGGCTCCTGCGGAAGACACGGTCACACCAAGCCGGCCGAAGGCGGCTGCCAGGGCAACGTGCCCAGCGCCTCTGTCTAAGGAGGCAGCGCAGGCTGTAGGGAAGCTGTTGGGGTTCGGGGGGCTGGGGCCGCACCTGCGGCGGCCATTTTGCAGGTGTGGCTGGTCACCTGCCCTAGTCAGGCTCTGGGGAGGGGGTGGGCAGGGCAGGTGTGGAGCAGCAGGGTGAGGGGTGCTGCAGGGTCCAAGGCAGACCTCTGCACAAGCGTGGTCCTCTGCAGGTTCCTTGCTTTTGGTGGGTGGAGTCAGCATTCAAGCCTTCTCAGGCGGAGGGCTGCGGGGGAGCTATGTGTCCTCGGGGTGTGAAGCCTGGGGAGGGCCCTGTTCCCAAGGCAGAGACCCCCTACTAGCGGCTTCCTCCTGCAGTGAGGATGGATCTGAAGGACAGGTTGTCCTTCTTGGTTTGTGGGCCACTGGTCAGAGAAGCCCTGTGTGGGAGCTTGCAATGTGACCACGGGGGGTGGTGGTGGTGGTCCCCCACTGAGACCTGTCAGGCTGGATGCCTCTCTTGCCGTGCCCCCTGTCCTAATGCCCTACCCAGATGGAGCATGGAACCTGTAGACTGCACTAGCCTCAGACAGGTGGAGGTCTGAGCTCTGCACAAAGCCAGAGCTGATGAGTGGCTGAGTAGAATTCAAGATCAGGCCAGGAGGCAGCGGGCAGGGGGTGTCTCAGGATTCAGGATTCAACCTGTACTGTGCCTATTTTTCTGTCTCTTATGATGATTGTGTGCTCTGCAAGGCAATTCTTCTGTGGGCTTTGTATGGGGTTTTGGGGGGGGGGCAGCAAAGACAGGGTAGCAGGTGAGTCTGACCAGCAAAAGCCCAGAAGGACAAGATTGTTCAAGGAGGGTCATCCGGCACAAAAACTGTACCTTGGCCAAGCCTTTGTGCAGAGCTCATCTCTCCAAGAACTGGGGGGGGGGGGGGGGGGGGGCGGGGACGGGGACGACTCAGTGGTCACCTGTGGAGAGTGATGGGCCTCGGCCACTGAGCTAACAGATGAACACATAATATGCAGTGTGCAGAGGTCCACATGTTCCCTAGAGCATGGGCAAACACCTTAGGCCCAAAGGACACAGAGCTTCCCACAGCCCGCCCCAGAGGTAGTAGTCCTGCTTTACCCCTGAGCCCAACCAGGGTCCTGGATCCACACTTGGCCTGACTGACCGCACCTCCCCCAGGGTCTTGGTGACTCAGACTGGCTAAGCCAGGCCTGCCATGATGTAGGAGGGGACACTGTGGGGATGGAAGATGCAGTCAAGGTCAGCAGCAAAGGCCCTCCTGACTCCTCTGAGCACCTACCCAGTCCCTCCGGCTGGCACTTAGTTCCTGAGTTGCCCTCAGCAAAGCCTTTATACCCTATGTTTAACCTAATCCTGGGTGCAGTGTGGGCAGGCCGAGACATTCAGATGGTCTGGAGGTCCCCCTGTGCACCCTCTCCTACTCAGATTTCAGGACTCACATCCACCTACCTTACTCCCGCCCAGGGACCTGCAGCAGTGGCAGCCCTGGTCCTAGAAGCAGGTGGGGAGTTGGGACCAGGGACACTAAGTAGCTGAGTCTCCCCTTGCTTGGGTTGGCAGTGTCCTTCCATGCTGGCTCCCACGGACCTCTCACTTCTCCTCATCCTGGTTTGAGCTGGAGATAGGTGGGGAAGGCAGCCATGGCCCATCTGAGGGTGGCTGGCAGGTGTAGACAGAAGCACGAGTTCTGGCATCGATCTAGGACTTCCCGGGTACCACTAACCTTATGCTGGGACAGACCAGAGGTCAGCTCAAGGGTAGGGGACTGCAGGAGCAGTCAGGGCCATTGAGACCCTAAGGGTTTCATCTCCCCCCCCCCATTCACCTGTGGGGCTGCAGCCACACACACCAGATACAAACACATCATGGAACAGTCACATGTACACACATCTGCACAGGTCACACTCATGCACACAGACGCACATGTGTAGACACACATGCATTCAGCATGCCTGGGTCCCTGCTTTTCCCTACCGTTTGGCTCTTCTCTGGGTCGCTGTCTTTCCAGGCCTAGATCTTCCTGAAAGGCCTCTTGGGTGCTGCCTCCTTCAGAAGGCTTGCTGAAAGTCACTAGCACACAGGATGCAGACCCCTCCCCCTCCCTTCCTCCCCATTTCTCCTCTCCCCCATAGGCTTGGGGCTGAGAAGAAAGCAGGGGACATTTATATGACATAAACTGCACTGTGCTGTTGTGTGCATTCCATTATCCGATGCTCTCAGATGACAGTGAGGAAGTGATAACACGCCCATTACTCAGATGCAGACACTGAGGCTCCTGAAAAGTCATGCTTGACTTTTCCAGGCACCAAACAGTTGCTGCTCTTTTAGTGCCTTCTGTCCGCCTCCCACCCCTCCCATCTGTCTTTCCCTTTTCTCTTATATCCCCATTCCTTACCCCTTCTGGGGGGCAGCATAGTGTCACCTATCCTCCAGTAAGACTCAGTGAGTACCATCTTTGATCTCCAAAGCTCAGGATAAGCAGCTGCTACACTATCAACTGGGGGCAGTCTTAGGTCTGTGAATTTTTTAGGCTGGCTAGGCAGGACATCCTTCCCTTTGGTGGAGCTTTAGGGGTCACAACAGCTTCTGATTGTCCCTGTGGCCCCCTCCCCTTGAGTTGACCTCTGGGGATGATGGTGCCCAGAAGTGTGCTAGAGGGGTGCCAGGACTCCCCACATCCATTCACCTTCAAGTGGGCCTCAGTTGCCTATCCCATCGGTCACCCGTTCGAAGTAAGACAGTAAGATACAGGGCCAGTGGGCACCATTCTGAGGCTGCTGCCCTGGGGTAGGGGTTGGAGGGACTCAGCGGCTCTGTGTGATTGGCTCTCACTTTCTGCCCCCTTCTCGGTCTAGGGTCACTGTGGCTGCAGGTCCCCTCCCCAGCATGGGGCAGAGCTGTAGTAACTGCAGCAGGCAACTGCAGGGCATGGAGGAGCACGGAGAGGCACTGGCCTGAAGTTTAGATGCTTATTCATTACTTCTGTGCTTTAGCAGGATTTTCTTTTAAATTTAATTTAAAAAAAATTTTTATGTGTGTTTTGTTTGCATGTATGTCTGTGCGTGCTTGGTACCTCAGGAAGCCAGAAGAGAGTGTCCTTGAAACGGGAGTTACAGGTGATGGCGAGCCACCACGTGGGTGCTGAGAATTGAACCCAAGTCTTCTGGAAAAGCAGCCAGCACTCCTAACCACTGAGCATCTCTCCAGCCCTGGCAAGACTTTCTCGGTTAGGGTTTTCTTTTCTTAGACCTCAGATATCTTTGCTTTTTAATGGAATGGATTTCTTTTGTCTCTAGGGTCCTGCAGCTCTGCTAAGTCCCTCTTTCCTGCCACCCCATCTCTGTCTGTCTGTCTGGTTGCTGTCAGCCTGGTGCTCATCCCCTTTGTCAGTTCGTTACCGCTCCCATCAACCGAGTCTCTGATTCTTGGCCCACCTGGCTGTCTGTTTATGGTTTTCTATCTTGCTTCGCTGGGGTGTATCCTTGTGAGCCGTATTGAAAATGACGCACGAATCTCTGAGTGTGTGAGGGGGCTCTGCTCCATCCTCACCCGATGCTGAGTCATTTCCTCAGAACTTGGGAGGCTATGGCTTCACAGGCCTGGGCATCCCTGGCTCATGAGTACCTTCTCCTGTGATTCTCTTCCCTCTGGACTCTCCATTTTTCCATGAGAGTCTACCATGCTCTTGGAGAGGTCTCAGTGGGTTTTGTTTGTAATGATGCTTGTGGGCCGTTCGGAAGGAAGGTTGGGTCTCTTATTTGTAGGTTTACGGGTCTTCCTACCTTTTTCCCCCTTTCCTCCTCAAATTTCCTCAAATGCTGCTTTTCTCTCTCATATTTGTC
Source organism: Peromyscus eremicus (assembly GCF_949786415.1). Taxonomy (NCBI): domain Eukaryota; kingdom Metazoa; phylum Chordata; class Mammalia; order Rodentia; family Cricetidae; genus Peromyscus; species Peromyscus eremicus. Next base: position 9,483,484 of record NC_081429.1, on the reverse strand, counting down.
TCCTTGTCTTTTCTGTTTCGTGGACACCTCCTAGTTTTCATTTTCCAGTTCTTGGTCTGAAATTCTGTATGCCGCCTTTTCCACGGCTTGCCTCCAGCACGTTGCCTTCTTTAACTGCTTCTATCTCAGAGCGTCCTGCTCCTATTGCTGAAGGTGACTCTTTCTAGAGCACCCCAGTCTGTAAGCGGAGGTTTTGTTTGCTTGCTTTGTGTGTGGCTCCCCTTTCCCAGGGGGACCCGTTTCCTGCTGCTTTACTCAAGCTCCCCACTTTGCGCATTTGCAGTACTCATAGACGCTGTAGTCCTCGTCGGTACATGTAGGACTTGGAGGGGGGCCCAGCATCAGAGAGTGCTTGTGATGCGTCTTCTTCCTCCGAGTGGGGCTCTAACTGGGGCACGGACCCTTTGCAGGCTCAGGCCCAGCACCACCCAGCACCACCCAGCACCAGAGTTTTGGTCTCAGCCTCTGCCCTGAAGGCTGTGCTCTTTAATATTTGTCAGGGTGGGGGGTGGGGGGTGGGGGAGCATTCTGCTGCCTGCTGATGGTCCCAGTAATGCTATCTATTACGAGGTGGGTGGTCGCAGAGGGGCCGTTTCCTTTTTAGCCCTATGCCTAGCACCTGCCTTCCTCCAGATTCTTTTGGTGCCCAAACATAGCCCTGGGAAGAGTACCCCGCAAGCACCTTCCTCGCTTCCCTGCACCCCTGCAGGCCATCCAAGCCCTTTATTCTCACCACTGGGGTGACTTTACTGTGCTCCTTCTCTCGTTCTATGAGGTCTCAGTGTGACTGGCAGGCATGATGGTTAGTTCGTTGAGGGCCAGGCTCCTCTCTCTTTGGGGGTCTTGGGTGTGAACTGGCTTTGATTCTGTGCATCCATTGTGATAAGAAGGGAACCCATTTCAGATGTTTTCCCTCTCGTACTTAGGAAGAAGAACCTGTTGATGCCATGTTCTTCAATGTCCTTGGCATGTTTGTGTGTCCACAGATCAGCCCATTGACCTATCTTAAAGGTAGATAGATTCCAAAGTAAAGGTTGCTGCTAGGTTGCCAGGGAGGCCCTCATGTGTTCTCTGTAGAGGCTCACCCTTCCCTAGTGGCTAAGAACACCTGCTGCTCATGCCCACCCCACATACTTGTCTACCTTCTGTATGTATCTTGATCCAAGTTCTGTAGCTATCATGAAATACCTGGGACCATGTAACTCACAAAACATAGGGCCTTATTTGGCCCATAGTCAAAGAGCATGGTGCCTGCCTTTGCTTAGCTATGGTGAAAGACTTATTATACTGCATCTAACAGACAAAACTATTCCCTTCAAGACAGAACAAGTGTGCCAGAGAGCTTGATTTTGTATTAAAGTTGATCCTGTGATGAGCCGTTAAACCATGAATGCATGAATGGTCCATTTCTTCATCCTGAAGCTGTTGTTAACATGTGGCTCTGGGGATTCGGTTAGATCCACGGCTGTGTTCTCAGCCATTGCATCATGGTTGTCTCCTACCCACTGTCCACAGGGATCTGGCATTTCCTTGCTCTCCCTGTGCACAGTCCTGTCCCATGTTGACAGAGAAGCCTGAAATGTACAGATGCACCCTGGTCCATGCCACTCTCAGACACTGGTAGCAATGCTTCTGATGCCCCAGTATGGGCCCTGTTCCCTGGCTTAGGACCCCCCAAGACAGCTCAGTTTCCTTTTGACTTTGCTGTGACAATGCTCCCCATTAGTCTCCCCTTCCATTGTGCACAATGACCTATTCTCTTTGCCTCTGAGAGAATTCACCCTCCCCCCACCCTCTGGAGAATGGTGTGATGACGATGTTACCCTAACTATCTTTTTTTAAAAATTAAACATTTAAAAAAAATTTTGTATATATGTATGTGTACGTGCACATATGTGCAGGTGTTTGTGACCATGTTTGCACATGCAGAGAGGATGCAGAGACCAGGGGAGAACTTTGAGTGTTCTGTTCTGCTATTCTCCATCTTACTCTTTTTGAGACAAGAGTTTCTCACAGACTCTAGCTCACCATTTGTTCAGCTAGGCTGGTTGGCCAGCAAGCCCCAGGGATGCTTTTGTCTCTGTAACCTGCCTCCTCAACCCTTGTTTGGGTTACAGGTGTGCCTGGCTGCTTCCATAGATGTTGTAAAGGTGGACTCAAGTTCTTACGCTTGGTTAGCAAGTTCTGTTACCTACTGAGACATCTCCCTGGCTGTGGCTACATACCACATGTACCACTGTACTTCATAGGTCTGTTTCTGATCCTTTCTGTTTACATGGTGGGTTTCTATCCCTCTCTATACCACATGTCTGTCTGTCTGTCTCCATCTGTCTGTCTGTCTATCTATCTATCTATCTATCTATCTATCTATCTATCTATCTATCTATCTATCTAAGATTACACATAGATCAGACTGGTCTTGAACTTGCTATGAGTAGAAGATAAACTCCTGATCCTCCTGTCTCTACCTCTCAAATGCTGGCATTACAGAGGTGGGCCCACCACAGCCAGCTTTCTACTCAGTCCCAGCACTGCATTGTACCTCCTGATCTGCAGGGGACACATTCCAAGACTCCATGTGTATGCCTGAAACTATGGTAGGATATGGCTCCATACAAACTGTTTTTTCCTACACATGTGTATCTGATAAAGTTTTGTTTATGCAGTGGGCACAGTAACAGGTTAACAGTGGTTCATAATAAAATGGAGCTGTTATAATAATAAACCTTAACAAAATTTGCAACTTAGAAACTGCTTAGTTTTGCAAATTTCCATTTAATATTTTTAGGCCATGGTTAACACCAGGTAACTGAATCCAAATACATTAGCTGTTCTTACAACAAATGCCCTAGAGTATCAACTGATAAAGGGGTAGGTTTAGTAAAGCTCAGAGTTTGGGTCCAAGGTTGCATGGCTTCATTGCTTCGGGTCTGGGTTGAGACATCACTGCAGGAGTTCACTGCGAATGAAGCTATTTATGTTTAGGAGAGAGGAAGAGAGGGGTTGGGATACTTTTATTCCTGTCAAACATTTCCCCAGTGACTGGGAGACCCCCCCCTCCCCAATTAGGTCCTTTCCTAAAGGTTCTGTCACCTCCCAGTAGAGTAAGCTCAGATCACATGGGCTGAGTGTGGGAAGTTCAGATCTAAATTGTAGCCCAGGGGACCGTGAATCCATGGTCTGTTTCCCTTCAGACTTGGTATTGGCATTCCTAGTATCTTATTCTCCCACACACATTTTTAGAAGCAAGTTGCCAAGTTTAATAAAAGAGATTAAGATATACTTGAAATTACACTGGCGCTTTAGATAGATTTACATAAAAGTCAACATTTTTGAGATGGTTGTTTTTCACAAAAGGTCATAGCTCAGGCCGGGGAGGTAGCTTAGCTGGTAAAGCTGGTGCCAGGCAAACATGAAGACTTGAATTCAAATTCGACCCCCAGCACTATGGGGGGATGGGCAGTTGTTGCTTGTAATTTGAGTGCTGGGGAGGTAGGGACAGGAAGGCTCCTGGGGCATGCTGGCCAGCTGGTCTAGCTGAATGGGTGAGCTCCACGTACAGTGAGAATGCCTATCTCAAAAGATAAGGTGGAAGAAAACACCTAATGTAGACTTCTGTACCTGCAGGCACCATGCACACAAACATGGACACAGTAAATGTGCATGGAAATAGACAGGAAAAGGTTAGAGTTCTTTGTCTAGATCTTGGTAAAGTTTAACATTTTTCTTCCTGGAAATTTCATGGGATCTTTAGTCATGAGCTTTAGGTACTTCATAGTTTGGTTATTGTTTTAAATGGTAAAATGTTAAATGTCAAATGTTCCTAATTCTCTGACCTGGTGTGCATCAACATGTAGATTTCCAACAATCTTGCTGAAGCTTTGCACTTACCCATGACTTGTGGGAAATATTGATGTCTATGCAAATGAGCAAATGGGCTGAGTGGTGACTGTCCCCTCCCCTCATCTTTGTTTATTGTTTTTCCTGTCTTAGTGTGTGGCTGGAACCCCTGTGACAGTTAAGCAGAAATGGTAGCAGTCTTCCTGGGCTGGCCCCAAACTTTTTAGAGATGGAATATTTTTTCCCAAGTCACTGACAAATGTAACGTTTGGGTGGGTTTCAGTGGATGGCTTCTGGGATTTAAAAGTCTTTTTTTTTTTTCTCAAAATATTTCCCCAAATATTGCTGGGAGAGTTCTCATATGTGGGTCTGGAAGACTACTGACTTGTTGTTGTTTTGTTTTTATTTTTAGTATCTATTGAGGATGTCATACATTCCCCATTTCCCGGGTGTGTAATGACTTACAATGACAGCTGTCCCCATTGTGCTTTATGCCAATATTTCAGGAGTTCCAGGTTGTTTTGTTTTGTTTTGTTTTGCTAATTAAATGTTTTAAATTACATTTATTTTCTTTTTATTGCGTGTGTTTGCAAACTTGAGAGCCGTAACCACACCTGTGGCGACCAGAGGACCCCCTGTGTCAGCAGGTTCTCTCATCCCACCACGTAGGGCTTGTGACTGATGTCAGACACCAGGCTTGGTGGCCAGTGCCTCCACCCCTTGACTCATCTTGTCAGCTCTGTGCAGTCTTCTGGGCTCCTGAATCTATTGTCATTGGTGAAATCAACCTATAACATACATTTTTCTAATTTTCCCCAATTAATCTGTCACCAAAGTCTTGCTAGTTTCAGTGAACAAATCAGAAATATATACTTTCTCTCTGCATCCCTCTCTCTTGCCCACTTCCTTTCAAGGTCTATATAAAATTTGAATTATTGTTTTTAAAATGTATGGTGGACCTCACTTATAAAGTACTTCCAGTTTTTTGTCTAGTTTGTTGGCAATATTTTTATATTATTTAATTTAATTCTTTTCCTGAGGTAGAGTCTTGCTCTCTTGCCCAGGTTGGTATCAAACTCCTGGGCTCAAATGACTCCCACCTCAGTCTCTTTAGTGCTGGGAAATCACACACACCCCAGGGTGCCTGGCCTGTGGGTAAAATTTAAAACCACTGACTCAATTTTATCTAATAATGTAGAAAAATGTGTGTTTCTGCTGGCTGGCTGGCTTTTCTCTAGTTACAGGTTTTCCTGCTTCTTGGCACATCTAGTGATAATTTATTGGATACTAGGTGTGGTTTTTACACTGTGGTCTGAGTTACAGGTTTTACCTCTAGAGCACACTGGATGTTGCTCTGGCAGCTCCCTGGAGGGATGGCTTTGTCAGTTAAAGCCCATTAAACTTTTCTGGGGTAGGTCTAGAGTAGATTTCCTGCAGGGAGGTGTAGAGTCACCCAACAAAGACACGATTCTTTGCTGTTTCCACGGAGTTCCTGGGATGGAGAAGACCCTGTACCCTGGCTGATTGGATCACAAATACCTCTTTACCCAGTGCAAGCTTTGGGGACTGTTTAGCCTTCAACTGCTCTGTCCTTTGGTCTCTGGATCACATGGCCATAGACAGAGACTCTGCAAGGCTCAGGGGCATCACTGACAAATACCTGGAGTTGTGAGCAGTTTCTTCCGTCCAGAACTATCCAAATTTCCCACCTACCCAAACCCTGAGAGTTAAGTCTTGGCCCTGTGGCTCCATCCTGGTTGGAAGTGGAAAGTCCATATGGTTGCCAGTAGTACTGTTGTTATTGTTCGCCAAGCATTTCTGTAGCTCCATTGTGACTTTGGTGTATCCATTATTAAAAAGTTTATTTTTAAAATTTCTAAATATGTGGGCTAGGGTTTTGTTGTTGTTGTTAATATTTTGTTTTCAAGTGAAGTGATCCATTTGATAGAATATGGAAGTTATAGAATGTGGCCTGCTAAGTTTTAGATTTTTAAAAGTTCATATTTTACCCTATTGTTTTTAATTACTGCTTTTTTTCAGTAAACATTAAGACAACTAACTCTATTTGGGCATTTAAAAAAACAAAACTTAAGCCTGGACTGGAGAGATGACTCAGAGGTTAAGAGCACTGGCTGCTCTTCCAGAGGTCCTGAGTTCAATTCCCAGCAACCACATGGTGGTTCATCAGCCATCTATAATGAGATCTGGTGCCCTCTTCTGGCATACAGGAGGAACACTGTATACATAATAAATAAATCTTAAAAAACAAAAAAAACAAAAGAAAAACAAACAAACAAAAAACCTGAAGCCGGGCGGTGGAGGCAGAGCCAGGCGGATCTCTGTGAGTTTGAGGCCAGCCTGGGCTACCAAGTGAGTTCCAGGAAAGGCGCAAAGCTACACAGAGAAACCCTGTCTCGAAGGAAAAAAAAAAACCTGAAGCCTTTCAGGGTATGAGTCCCTGCCTACTTCCTCTCTCCCTGTCTTGACTCCAGTGGAATGAATTGCTTTTCCATTTGCTTGGCAATCTATGACTTTGAGCTTACATGATCATCTGCCCTGGGGAGACTGGAGCTGGGAAGTGTGGATGGTGATAATTTGCTGGAAGGCTTATGGCTGTTCTCACTGAGGATTCAGATCTGATGCTGAGACCAGCTTGGGTGCCATGGGTCGCCCAGATATTCTCAACTTGAAACTGAAACTCCATGAGGACAGGCCATGACCTTTGACTCTTAGCAACTCTTGCCTTGCCATTCCTGTGTCTGAATGTCATTGAGTCAATCCCCTGTGACCCTTTGCTGGTGTACCCTCTCCCCAGCCTTGCACACTGAGAGTGTAGCTTTGAGGATCTGCTGTCTTGAGGTGATGCTTGTAGTCATGAATGGTCTACCTCCTGCCACATGGTCCCAGTGCTCGGATGCCCTTGCATCAGCAAAGGCCCTTGCCTTCTTGCTGACATGGCACCCTTATTTTAGTAATGCTGTGTACGCACTCTCCATTCATTTTTGTTTCCTGAGTCGTTTTCTCGCTTGTTTCTGATGTGTGTTATTTGTCCTGGATTTCCAGGTGCTCTGTCACGTAGGCCAGAAGTGGCCATCTCCCCTCCTCTTCTTCTCCCTCCTGAGAAATGTCCATTTTAATGAGAAAACTTTCTCTTGTCTTCACACACAGACACACAATATTTGCTGATTAAAATGAGTCCTTTTTTTCTTGATTGTTTTAAGACATATAGCCCAGGCTGGCACAGCCTCCTAAGTGCTGGGATTACAGGTGTGTGTGTGTGTGTGTGTGTGTGTGTGTGTGTGTGTGTGTGTGTGAGAGAGAGAGAGAGAGAGAGAGAGAGAGAGAGCACCAGCTGAGCTCTTATTTATCTGAACTACCTATAACATTAAAATAATTCTTTTTAAGTAAATATGCGCACAGAAGAATCAAGAGATGTACCTAATTTAGTTGGAAAAACCACTAGTTTTTCCTTCCATCTTAATTCATTTCACCCATGTAAATTTTTTTTAAAGATTTATTTATTTATTATGTATACAGTGTTCTGCCTGCATGATGTCTACAGGCCAGAAGAAGGCACCAAATCTCATAGATGGTTGTGAGCTACCATGTGGTGGCTGGGAATTGAACTCGGGACCTCTGGAAAAGCAGCTAGTGCTCTTAACCTCTGAGCCATCTCTCCAGCCCCACCCATGTAAATTTTTTAAAGCTTTCTTTCTATAGCAAAATAACAGGCTCACTCAGTGGGTTCTCACTATTTTAAGCATTGTACAAAGACGCAATGAAGGCATTTTAGCTTTTGTATTTTGTTTGTTTCAAGGTCTCATTTTCGAGATTCATTCATTCATTCATTCATTCATGCTCTCTACCCTGAAATTCCACTGGAAAAGACAGCAAACTAGAACCAAAGAAAAGAGCCGGGCTTTCCATGAGGATGCCGAACAGGCAAGAACACAGAACAGCAGAACAACCAAATCAGTACACATCCGAAAGAAAACTACCACTAAGAAAAAAAATATCCTTAAAAATTAAAAAAAAAAAAAGAAAAAGAAAAGATTCTTGATGGACAGAGAAGAAAAAGTCTTCAACAAAATACCTATGGAGCCAAACCCCATAGCACTGGAAAGAGTGTCAGTCGAACAAAGCAGAAGGGATTATATCATCTGAATTCAAATGGCTATGTGTCTGTTGTAATCCAAACAGCACGACAGTGACGTAAATGCAGATACACAGACAAATGGAACAGAACAGGGAGCTAGAAGTGAGGCCCGCATCTGCAGCCAACTGCTGTTGACAATAGAACACGCAGTGGACTGAGAAAGGGGGGATGGGGGAGCATGCCTCTAATCCCAGCACTCGAGAGGCAGAGGCAGGCGGATCTCTGAGTTTGAGTACAGGTCTATGGAATGAGTTCCAGGACATCCAGGGCTATGTAGAGAGACCCTGTCTCAATCAACAAACAAAACAAACAAACAAACAAATAAAACCAAACAACAAAAAGAACACGTGCTGGGAAAAGGACAGTCTTTCATAGTGGTGCTCAGACAATCAGTTATCCATGTGCAGAAGAATAAAGTTAGACCCTGTCTCTCACTCAGTATAACTAACACCAAACAGGTTAAGTACTTACATGGAAGATCTGAGTTGTGAAAGTACCAGATGACATCGGAGGAATGCTTCCGGACACTGTCATCAGCAATGAGTTTTCAGAGAAGACCCCAGAGTCCAGGAAGCGAAAGCAATGATAGGCACATGGGGATTGTTTAGCTGCTGTATAGCAAGAGCCTCAGGAACCCCCAGCCGACAGAGCAGGCGGCAGTAAGTAACCCTTAGGTAGCAGCTCCCGAGGCTCATGGCCATGCTAAATGTTGCTCTTCTGCTGTCTCTGGACTGCTTTGAAACAGTAGTGATTCATTTCTTGCAGTTTTGGAGACTGGAAGGCTGCACTGAGGTGTGCTCAGTGTCTGACACAGGCCTACTCTGGCACCTTCTTGCTGTGTCCTCACAGGGACGATGGAGCCTGGGCTCTCCCTCAGGCCTCCTTCATAAGTGAGCTAGGCCAACACGGAGGTCTCCCCCTCTTGACTCAACTGCTTGGCAGGTGTTCCAACGCTTTGGAGGTTAGGACCTCAGCGTAAGAATCTGAGAGGGACTTTCAGACTATGCCTCCCATTCCACCGACCCCCATATTGCTACTTGTCCTGCCCCTTCACAGTTCTATCCAGTGTCTTCAGCTCTTCATTTCAGTCAGTGTATTTTTTTTTTCAGTTTGAGAATTTTCTTTTGATTCATTATAGTTTCCAATCCTGGGGCTGGGGAGATGGATCTGAAGTTAGAGCATTTGTCACTCTTATGAAGGATCCAGGTGCCATTCACAGCATCCACACAGTTGCTCACAACTATCTACATATCTGATGCCCACTTCTGGCACCCTGGGCACCAGGCAAAACACTCATGCACATAAGATAAATATTTTTTTGAACTTTAAACTAAAACTGAATCTTCTGGTAAAATTCTCCTCTTCACTGACGTCTTCTCCCCTTTACCCTGGGATTTGAATGTGCAGGTCATGGTGCTCCTAAGTCCATGTTGGTAATTCCTAGGTCTGTATAGTGTGTAGTTCCCCCCCCCCGCCCCCATTTTAAAGTTTTGGTGGATCTCTGTGAGTTCAAGGCCATACTGGGAACAGTCAGGTAGTGATGGAACACATCTTTAATCTCAGCACTTGAGATCTCACGCCTTTGCTTGGAAAGCACACACGCCTTTTATCCCAGGAAGTGACATGGCTGGGTGGAGAACAGTATACAAGGTGTGAGGAGACAGGAACTGAGCAGCAGTTCAACTGAGACCCTCAGGAGTGAGGACTCAGAGGATTTCAGTCTGAGGATTTGTGGAAACAGGATCGGCTGAGGAGTTGGTAAGGTGAGGTTGGCTGTGGCTTGTTCGGTTTCTCTGACCTTTCACCCCAATATCTGGCTCTGGGTTTTTTGTTTGTTTGTTTGTTTTTGTATTAATAAGATGGTTTAGCAATTCATGTTACATCGTCCCTCTATGTCCTTCTTGTTTTAATGACATTTCCCAGACTATTTAAAAATATTTATCTTTATTTTATATATATAAGTGTTTTGTCTGCACATCTGTATGTGTGTGCACCATATGCATTCCTGGAGCCATTGGAGGACACCAGAAAAAGGCACTGAATCCTCTGGAACTGGAATTACAGATGGTTGTGAGCTGCCACATGGGTGCTGGGGACTGAATCCAGGTCCTCTGTGAGAGCAGCAAGTGTTTCTAACAGCTGAGCCATTTCTCCAGCCCCGAGCCTTGTAATTTTTGATATAAGGGCTCACATTGCTGACTGAGATGCCATCCAGACCCTGACATTGCTGTACCTCATTGCAGAAGGCTCATCTCTCCCAGGAGCTTCAGTCACAAGCAGCTGAGGCCAGGCTGCGGCAGGTCTCATCCGTGGGACCTCGTCTACTGGGCTCTGCGGTACATCCCTGGATTTCCGAGACTGGCCTCCATGACCCCTGTAGTCTGTAGTGCTGGCCTACCACTGCGGAAATTTCCTTTGGCTTTCAGAGGCTCTTGGCTTGGGCTCTTAAATTCTATACCTTGGATTCAGAACTTGCCAAATGTCTTCGGGGGAGAGCTGCCGGTGTGTCCACCTTGACATTCCACTTCCTTATCTTGGCCTCCTGTTTGTTTCTACACCACAGCTCTGCAGGTTTTCCTGTCACTCGGCAACAGCTCTCTGCCTGGAAAGACTCCAGCCTTTCAGCCTCTCGCCTCGTGTCCAGAATGTAAATGGGCTGGGAGCCAGTGCCGCTCAGTGTTCTCTGTCCCTGCACCCTCTAGCCCCCTGCCGCAGAACCTTGGCCTGTTACCCCCACGGCTTCAGTAGCTCTGATCTTCACCAGCTGCCCACCTGCACGCAGGAGTGTTTTGCTGGCTTCCTGACGTGGCATTTTTTTTTTGCTTCGGAGTGGTACTAGCCCTGTGTGTTTGTGCTTCCAGAAAGGAAGTTCCAGTCTGTGGTTCAAAGGGGCCATTTGTCCAATACTGACCTTAATTTATTTTTCACTGTCCGTGTGTGAGTGTTTTGCCTGCATGCATGTCTGTGTACCACATGTGTGCAGTGCCTTTGAAGGCCCAAAGAGGACATTGGAACAGCAAACGATTGTGAGCTGCTGTGTGCGTTCTGAGAATCGAACCTGGGTTCTCTGGAAGAGTAGTCAGTATTCTCAACTGCTGAGCCATCTCTTCAGTCACCCAATACTGAGCTTATAAAACATTACTATTTCGAGAGAGAGAATGAGAGAGAGAGAGAGAGAGAGAGAGAGAGAGAGAGAGAGAGAGAGAGAGAGCCGGGGGTGGGGGGTGACACATGCCTTTAATCCCAGCACTTGGGAGGCAGAGCCAGGCAGATCTCTTGTGAGTTCGAGGCCAGCCTGGTCTACAGAGCGAGATCCAGGGCAGGCACCAAAGCTACACGGAGAAACCCTGTCTCAAAAAACCAAAGAGAGAGAGAGAGAGAGAGAGAGAGAGAGAGAGAGAGAGAGAGTATGGACGTGCTCTATCTGCTCCACAGAGCCTCCCTATGTGGGTACTGTTCTAGTCAGCTTTAATTGTCAACTTGACACAGCCTTGAGTCGTCTGAGAGGAAAACCTAGATTGGGGAATTGCCTAAATCAGATTGGCCCGTGGGCCCGTCTGTAGGGGACTGCCTTGATTATTAAGTGATGTACGAGGGCCCAGCCCACTGTGAGTGGCACCATCCCTAGGCAGGTGGCCATGGGCTAGATATGAACCTGCCAATGAGACAAGAAGCAGCATTCCTCCATGGCTTCTGCTTCAGGTTCCTGCCCCGACTTCCCTCAATGATGGGCTGTGACCTGGAAGTCTTAGCCAAGTAATCTTCTCCTCCCCATGCTGCTTTCGGTCTGTATGATCACAGCAGCAGAAGTAACTAGAGCAGAGCCGCTGTTAGCCCTTAAATGAGCACGGCTTTGCGGTGGAGGTGAGGCCGGGAGGGGTGTGTGGCCCTCCTTTGTCCTCGTTTTCCAAAAATCTCATCTTGCCAGATTTCACTGAACATCCTGCTGGAGTATCTGGGTTACAGGAATTGAGCATCTGTGCAGCTGAATTTGAGGAGAACAAGAAGCTTACCACGTCGTGTATCTCATAAACATTTTCTTCCTCGCTGATGATTTCCTGTTTCTATCACAGATACCACTTAAAGGGTGCAGTGTGTGCTGCAGCATACACGCTGCCCAGGACTCTTGTCCTAGGGCTTCACGGGCTTGCCCGGGCCACACCCTCATCCCTGGCCAGGATGTCAACACGAGGAACCATGGTTCACCTGCCCTTCCTGGGTGGTCACTCATAGACTTGGGGAACGGGGCACATGCTCTCAAAGAGTGACTGACACTCTGCCTTGCGGCTGCAGGGATCACCATGAAGGTGGGAGTCCAGCCCCCACCAGTTTCGGTTCCAGTGTGGATTTGTCCACCCTCAGTGGTAGGGAGGTCTGTGCCTCTCCTGCAACCTCTGAAAGAGCTATTAATGAGGGGCCATCAAGCCCCAGTTTCACCTGTGAGTGGGGTCATCGGCCTCAACCCTGCCCTTTCAGCACACCCATAAACCAATGCCCAGAGGTGAATCACACAGCCAGAGAGAGGCAGGAGCAGACTGACACCAGTCCATCTTTAACCCTTGCCCAAAGAACCCTGTAGGTGTGATGGTCCCCACTTTGTTCTTTTTTAATTCAGCTAAAAGATTTCTTTCTTTTTTTTTTTTTTCTTTTTCTCTGTGTAGCTTGGAGCCTGTCTTAGAACTCACTCTATAGCCCAGGCTGGCCTCTAACTCAGAGATCCACCTGGCTCTGCCTCACAAGTGCTGTGATTAAAGGCCTGCGCCACCACCACCTGGCTCAAAAGACTTTTTCATACTTGGGTCATAATCTTTCTCCTTCCGCAGCTCCTCCCAGCTCCCTCCTCATCCCGACCTACCCACCTCCACAGTCTTTCTCTTAAAAATGAAAACAAGAATAAGCATACTGCCCCCACCCCACCCAGGACACACACAAGTAAACAAAAACAAGAAAACAATAACACAGAGTCTGTTTCGTGTTGACCAACTATTCCTGAGCACGCAGGCTGCCCTGGGCTGTGTGTGGTTGATACACCCATTGGTAACTCATGCTCAAATTCCGCACAAGTTCAATCCGGACAAAATCCCAGTACTGGGAGAAGGAAGTGGGCACAAAGTCCATCCCTAACCAAGAAGTCATTCGCAAATTATGGCTGCCGGGAGAGGGGGACGGTTTTCTTCACTGGAGGGACAGTTTGTTCCGGCGTTGTCAGGATCCTCACCCTCAGCTTAGCTTTGTGCTATTCACACCAGTGCCTTTTCTTACCTGTAGTTACCTGCTCCCACTTCCGTGTCCTGTTGGCTGCTCACCACACTGTGTCACTGGGGAGGCTGAAGGGAGGGGAGAAGTCCTGTGGGTATAGCCAGGCACCCTTGTACTGCCTCTTTGAATACTGCTCCTAATTTTTGTGTCCCCCATCCCCCCAGGTGACTCTGCCCTCTCTGGGGCAAGTGCAGCGGCTGAATTACCAACCCACGCCACAGAAATGGCCGGGGCTTCTGTGAAGGTGGCGGTCCGCGTCCGCCCCTTCAATTCCCGGGAAATGAGCCGTGACTCCAAGTGCATCATCCAGATGTCAGGAAGCACCACCAGTGAGTACTGGCCGTAACGGCTACCATCAACTGCTGGTCACATGCGACCATGGGACCATGCCTACTAGCCAGACTCAAGAGCCAACCTAGCCTACGTCCAAGAGCCCTGAGCCTTCCTCACCCACATGATGTGTGTGGGGATCCCAGGGCTCCCAGATAACACATGACCACAGATGACGGCTTGTGGAAACAGAAATTTGTTCGCAGGTTCCGGAAGCCAGACATTCAACATCAAGGCACGGGCAGATGCTTCCCCTCCATTCAGGGGACCATCCTTTCTGCCTCTCCAAGCGTCTGGTGGTTGTTGTCTGGCTGGGCCTGTGGCCACACTGCTCTCCCTTCTGCCTACATTGGCCCTTGATCTCCGTGCTCTCCGTGCCCCTGCGTTCTGGTTGTTCGTTTGAGATAAAGTCTCAGATTGTTTCTTAAGGTGGATTAATATTCACAATGTAGCCCAGGCTCTCCTTGAACTCTTGCCTCAATCTCACGTATTGTAATTCCAGGTTGGCCTGAGACACGGGCATGCGCCACCCTACCTGGATGTATCTCTGTCCTCAGTGGGCCTTCTTTTTTTTTAAACAAGGACTTAAGGCATAACGTAATTCAGTATGGCTCCACGTTAAAGGCTAATCATATCTTTACCATCTTGTTTTCAAGCCTGTAACCTCAGCTACTCAGGAGGCTGAGGTGGGGGTACCACCTGAGATTAGGAGGGCCCAGTTTAGGCACCATAGTGAGGTCCTATTAAAGGAAAACAAAACACAACAACAAAAAGACCTGTTTCCAGCTAAGACCACACGCTAAAGTTCCAGGAGTATGAATTTGGGGGTAGAAGCCAACACTGTTTAACTCAGGGTATGGTTACAGCCCTGGGTTTCCAGCTCCCCACTTGGTCTGTTCTTTGCTGTGTTTCTCATTTTGGTCGTGTCAGACCCCAACAAGTGGGAGGTATGGTCGGTCTAGCCTTGGGGAGGTGGGGGACAGTCCTTCCATGAGGCCAGAGACATAGACCTGCCCCAAAGGGCCCATCCACAGCGGGCTTTGACTGCTAGGGTGGGAGGCAGGCCCAGGCTGTGAGGCTCTTGTCTGCTCATTATTTTATCGGGAAGATTTCTTAATGAGATGTTATAGAACGGCAGAGAGGTAGGCAGAGGCAGATCACCGTGGGAGGCTCGCTGGATTTTTCAAAGCTCTGACAACCACACCCAGACCTGGAACAGTACTCTGGGGGGTGGGGTGGGGAGTCAGCTGCTGCTGCAGTCCCCCCATCCCACCACTAGGGGAGCTGTCAGCCTAGCTTCTGACTCACTAGGCTGGGTGGGCTCACTTTGGGGTCCTCTATGAATGGCCAGTGTCTGAGGGGACTATGTTGATGACAGTCCACCCTAAAAAGCTGAAATCTTAGGATGAGAATTGGCCATCACCTCTGTTCAGGGTTGGTGGACCCGTGAGCCTGGGTCTCATGTGGCTTCTGTCCACTGTCTTCCACAAGCTCCTGCTTGTCCAAACTGTACCCAGTGCTTGGCACCAACAGTGACCTGGTGCTTCCTCAGGGTGTCAGATGATGACAGGGAGTCACCACACAGTGTTCAGCCACCTGGCCGGTCACTTCCTGGCTCACAGGTGGCTGCTGGAGTCAAGGGTCCCAGAGGTGTCCATTGCTGCCTCCTTGGGTGGTCACTAGGCCTACTGAGGGAGGGAGGAGGACCTTGGAATCACTGTGGGTGCTCCAGGCACCTTGAGGTCCCGTTAGTCTGTAATAGTCATCGGGGTAAATAATGTTTTGTATGCTTTATTCATGGTCTATATCCTCAGTACACCCCAAAACCTCTTGGGTTTTGGTCTCCCTAAGTCATGTTCTGTTCTCACAGAACAAAGAGAGGTGGGCTCTGGTTCAGCCATGTCCCTGGGCAGGCCTTAGGGTAGGCTGACGACAGGCCCCCTCACACAGAAGAGTCAGCCCAGGACGAGCCTCTGAAGTGAATTCCTGGAGAGCCAGGGACAAAGAGCCTGAGAGGGAGAGACTCTGCTGTGCTCTTGGCTTACTTGGGACCGACCTTGGTGGATCATCTCTCTAGTGATGCTGGGTCCTTCTCACAGTCCCAATTCCAGGTCACTTCTGAACCCTCTAGCCACACAGAAAAACCGCTGGGGTCAGGAAGCAACGCCCCCCCCCCCCCCCCCGCCTCCGCTCACTCTGCCCCTCCACCCCCACCCCGCCTCCGCTCACTCTGCCCCTCCACCCCCACCCCGCCTCCGCTCACTCTGCCCCCCACCCCCCATCCCCCGCCTCCGCTCACTCTGCCCCCCCACCCCCCACCCCGCCTCCGCTCACTCTGCCCCCCCACCCCCATCCCCCGCCTCCGCTCACTCTGCCCCCCCACCCCCCATCCCCCGCCTCTGCTCACTCGCCCCTTACTCCGCCGCCGTGTTACTGGTTGCAGGAGCCGTTCTGATCCTGAGAAGACTGCTCAATAAATTTCTTTCCCTCTGCCACTGTGCACATTGCCCCCACCCCCACTTTTGTCCTTCCCACTGGGTGGCCGCCTCTGTGCAGTCCCCACAGGCCTTGCATTGTGCATTCCTTGTCTTGGAAGAGCCTGGCTTCCGGGGGGGGGGGGGCCCAGCCAGAGTAAAGGGTAGAAGGGATGGAGCCTTTAATGAGCTGGTCCAGTGGACTGGCTTCCAAGCCTAAATGGCCTCTTTTCACTCTGCTCCTGCTTCCACAGGACAGCCAGTTGCTTTCTGGCCTAATGGGCTCTGCTTTTATGAGAAAGGGACTGTTGGGGGAGGGGCTGTTGGCCCCAAACAGGGCCTCTCTGCTGGTTGGGCTGGGAGCTGTGGTTGGACTGGAAGGCCTGATGCACTCTGGGATCTTGGCCTTCTGTGTTATGTGAACTGTGGGGAATCTCCCCACTCTCTGGAGCTCGGGCCCCGTGTATAATGAGTGAAGGCATTTCCAGTAACATACTGCAGCATCCAGGAGACAGGTTATGGGGGACAAGCCCAGGGTTCTATGCCAGGGGGGAGCCCACAATAGATTCTCCCCATGGATCACTTACAGCTTGAAATGAAGACCTGTCCTCCCCATTCATTGTCTGCTGCCCCATCCCCACTGAGCTTGTGCACTTCCTATGCCCTGGGAGGCCCCCATCCTAGGGAGCTTAGGGTCCATATGGGGTCCAATGATGCCACTAATACCAGGACCCCATCAGAGTCAGAGAGGATGGGGAGGTTGGGGCATGGAGTCTGGAGCTCAGACCTGTCCAGAAGAGAGAATGGGGCAGGGACAGGGAATCTGGAACTATGTGAAGGTCCTGACCCACAGTACAAGGGGCAATGGAGCAGAGCCAGTGGAAATGGGGCATTAGTGGCGTAAACAGAGGGGTCCTGGCCTCCTCGTCGGGGTTTCGGAGGCCTGGTTACGCTGCACTGAAGAAGTACCACAGCAGTTTCCACAGCGCCAGCCTGATCTGTGCTTGGGTTCTGGCTGCATTGAGGCCACCATTCCTGGGTCAGAAGGACTCGAAACTAGGTCAGCTTGTGCCTCTGCCTCCTTGAGGCAGCTGTGGTGGGACATACATGGTCAGTCAGTGTGTTCTCCCACTGGCCTCCCAAAGGCTGGACTCGGGAAAACTCCAGTCTAGGGGCCTAGGTAGGCTCTGAGGAGAGAGGGCTCCCGGTGATGCTTGGGCCAGATGTTTGACCAGAGGGGTGCCACTGAGCATGTTACAGCGGTAGAGGACTTCGTGGCCATAGGGTGTTTGGCTTCCCAGAGCTGCCATGACAGGTCACGGAAGGGTGGTTTAACTTCAGGAATGGACTACACAGCCACTCTGCAGATTTACAGTCTGGGTTGAGGCCTCCTGGGGCTGGAAGGGTGGATCCTCTCCAGCCCCTGCATAGCTCCTGAAGTGCTGATGGATTTGGTGTTGTGGAGTTCTCACCCTGCTTTTCAACTTTATCTTAAGGGATGCAGTGTCCTCCCTGTATGTGTGTGTCTCCCAATTTTTCTGTCTCGTAAGGCTATCTAGGTCATACTAGACGAAAGTCCACTCTGACGACATCATTTGCAGTGACCGCCGTCTCCAAACAGTCATCTTGGCATACCAGGGGGTTCATTCTGAAGTAGATGCAGGTTTTGGAAAAAAGTTCAGTCGTGGCTGAGAAGAGGCGTCTTCTCCCTCCCCATACCGTAGCAGGAAGTCATCTTAGATGCAGGCTGGTGGATGTACCAGGGATTCTAAGGGCGGCTATGTTGTGACTCTCACTAAGGAAGACTAGTCCCAAGGTGACAGAGTCCTGGGGGTGGGGAGCTTTGCTTTCCAGAATTGATGATGACTAAGATTGGCCCATGTCCTTTATGGATGTGAGAACCCCGGGCAGGGTATGCATCTAACCTGGGGGCCTCAGGTCTACATCATACACAGGTATTTTGTCTTTGATAGTCTGGGGAACACAGCCTTAGGGTGTAGGAACCAAGTCCCCTCTCTACGGCTACTGAGCACAGGTGCTGTGGGTCAGGCTTGTGGGGGATGGAAGTTGCAGGCTATTGTGTGGCCTTGCAGGCCTCCTGGACTACTGGGGCCTCTCTTGGGAAACTTCAGGCCCTAGCTGTGGGTGACACATCAGTGCTCACTCAAAATTCATCCCTGGCTATAGGGCTAAGATGATGCCTCAGCCATCTAGGTCTCTGGGGTTGGGATGGGGCCTCTGTGAGGATGGGAGGAGGAGGCAGACACTGTAATACCTCAAGAGGAACAAGTCAGGGGAGAAGCCCATGAGCTTGGGTCATAACAACAGGCTAGAAGGCATTCACTGACAACAGAAGAGGAGGGGATTGTGATATGCCTGGCAATGAGTACCTCCCCTGGAGGACAGTGAGCATGCCCACCCCCCCACCCTGCGCACACACACACACAAACACCCAGATGGGCTGTGCAGGTATGAGAGTGCCTGCAAGAGGTACGACTGGGAGGGTGACAGGGTACCCTAGACATCAGCTACTTTGGAGGCACACATGTGCCTGGCAAGGCAGGTAGACCAGTAGGCTGTAGAACCTTAGAACAGGGGAGCTGGAGCATGCAGTGTGACTATCTTCAGGAGGGATTCACCAGATGACAGGCCTGGTCTGGTGATGCTCTCTGGCATCCGTGAGTCCACCCCAGAGAGAAGGGCAGAGACTCCTGTGTGTCTGCAAGTGAGTCTCTTGTCCCATCTAGTTTGGGGGTCGGTCTGACTTGCCTGGGACTCCGAGGATTAGGTGTCTACTTTAGTCAGGATGGTTGGGAGTCCATAGCATAGAACTAACCAACCTCATTATCTTTGTCCATTGCAGCTATTGTTAACCCCAAACAGCCCAAGGAGACACCCAAGAGCTTCAGCTTTGACTACTCCTACTGGTCACATACCTCGGTGAGCTGCGTCTGGGGAGAGGCAGGCTAGGCTGGGGGTGTGAAAACTGGTCCAGCCCTGACTATAGTGTGACCCTCGGGAGTCCTGAGATCTCCCTAAGCTGCATGTTCTCCTATAAAATGGAATGAAGACTCTACCCTATTCTCGTGGAGGGTCACTCTGAGTTGACCACCAACCTCTAAGGACCAGATCCTTCTGCTCACAGTATCACAGCTATGACCATCCACTTACGTCTTCTCCCCTCTCCCAAATATTCCAAACTCAGAAATCCCAAAGCTGAGCCCTACCTGTGAGCTCTAGTATCCTGAAAGCTGAGAGATAGAAGGACTCTAGACTCCTCCCTCCCCAGCCCCCACACCCAGTCCACACCAAGCCCTGCCCATGTTCCACCTCTTCCTGGCTCCTTCTAGAAGCATGCCGTCCATTCCCTCAAGCTCCTTGGCCTCTGGATCTCTGAATGTAGTCCCAGAGTTCTTCAGTGCTGTCTCACCATCTAGTCCTCCTTCATGGTTGTGCCCTTTGGCTTGGCCATGTCCTCCCTCTGCCTGAGGAACCCTCTGCCCTCAGGATAATGTCCAGCCTAAACAGTCCCTGAGCCCCTGAGCCCCTGAGCCCCTGAGCCCCTGAGCCCCTGAGCTCTGCCTTCTTTCAGCTTTTGCTATTGCTAAACCCAACCCTGTCACAGGAACCCGCTGGGTTGAGCTCTTTTCTCTTATCTCTGGGTCTTCGCACATGCTACACTCTGCTGTGATTTCTTTACCCCCCTCTGCTGCCCAGCCACCCTCTGACTCTCGTTTGTGACTCAGAGGACCCCTCAGAAAGCCATTCCCAGTCAAGATTAGGATGTACTATAGCATAGCCCTTCATCCGGAGGCCCTGGCCCTACTTGGGCTCCGAGGATTCAGGGACACTCTCAGGGCCCATAGCCTTCTACAGCCACACCTCTTCTCACTGCAGCCCGAGGACATCAACTATGCCTCTCAGAAGCAGGTGTACAGGGACATCGGAGAAGAGATGCTGCAGCATGCCTTTGAGGGCTACAATGTGTGCATCTTTGCCTATGGGCAGACAGGGGCGGGCAAGTCCTACACCATGATGGGGAAGCAAGAGAAGGACCAACAAGGCATCATCCCACAGGTATGCGTGGGGCCTAGAAAGGGTCATGGGAGGTGGCCTGGGAGGAGGAAGGGGTAGGGCCTGGGATGCGCTACAGGAGGGGGTCAGCCTTTGACAAGATAAGGCACTGGCTGGGGAGGTGTTCTCTGTGGGGGATGTGAGGATTGGGGGCAGATGTCAGGTGGCCTGGACAAGGGGCGATGACATGTTTGAGATATTGACGGCTCCTCAGAAGCCACTAAAAGTCTGACCTCTCCCAGCCCTTCCTCTCCTCCCAGCAGGAGGTCTCTGGATCCAAGCTGGGCCAGCACTTGTCCTGGTCAGAGAAGGAGGAATGCTAGGTCCGCTGAGGAGCCATGGCCCCAGCCTGTATGCAGATGAGGACAGGGTGACAAATAGATAATCTCGGAAAGGGTCAGATACTAACCAGGAGGACACTAGAGTCAGAAGATGGGGTGCTTGGATTCAGGCCTTTACAAGAATGCGTATCTTGGAGGGACCAGAGGGGTCTGACCGAGCAGCACCCCGTCTGGGTACAAGCTGCCCACAGCACCATGAGGGACAGGGATCCAGGCCACCAGCCCTCATCAGCTAACATGTTTTCCTCCATCCTTGAAGCTCTGTGAAGACCTCTTCTCTCGCATCAATGACACGACCAATGACAACATGTCCTACTCCGTGGAGGTAGGACCGCCTGCATGCTGCCTGCTTCTGAGTGTAGATCTGGGGAGTTCTAGGCATGGTCGGTGATGCTTCTGTGACCTAAAATGATTATCTATTCCTGTCACTTATCCGCACAATGACTGTGTCAGCATGCCCACATGGGACTTGGAAACTCTCAGAGCTCAGGGGTGATGGGAAGTTGACCCCTGGCAGGTGTTTATTACATAGCTACTCATTCTGCCCAGTGTAGGGGAAGACACCATGAAGCCTGGGCTGTACTGTGGCTTCATCCTTGAAGCTGAGGTCGCTCCAGGGTGACCACAGCAGTTTGTGCTATGTGGCTAGTCTCAAGATGGCTCTGAGTGGGAGAGGGCTGGGTAGGTGGAAGCAGGCTGAGCCTGGCTGAGGACCTCTGTGTGTCCTGCTCAGTAGGCAGGCAGCCACTGTCCTGCTTTGGAGTCCCTGATGATGTAGCTTGGTCCTGTCAGTTACATGGAGGAAGGGCTGGACAGTTAGAGGTGGGATGACATCCACACTCATGCAGAGGCCACAGGCTGATGCCCTGTGTGCCCTTTCCAAGGATCAACTCTCTGCCATGCCACAGGGTTCTGATGATGCAGCTCAGTCTAACTTGGGGTCCTGATGGTGCAGTTCAGCCTCACTTGGGGTCCTGATGATGCAGTTCAGACTCACTTAGGGTCCAGATGCTGCAGTTCAGCTTCACTTGGGGTCCTGACAGTGTAGTTCATCCTCATTTGGGGTCCTGATTGTGTAGCCTAGCTTCACTTGGAGTCCTAATGGTGCAGTTCAGACTCACATGGGGTCCCGATTGTGTAGCCTAGCTTCACTTGGGGTCCTGATGGTGCAGCCTAGCCTTACTTGGGGTCCCGATGGTGTTGATCTTCAGGTCAGCTACATGGAGATTTACTGTGAGCGGGTCCGTGACCTCCTGAACCCCAAGAACAAAGGCAACCTACGTGTGAGGGAGCACCCTCTGCTGGGGCCCTATGTGGAAGACCTCTCCAAACTGGCTGTAACTTCCTACAATGACATCCAGGACCTCATGGACTCAGGGAACAAGGCTAGGTAGGTGGGATGACTTGTTCTCTTTAGCCACACTCTCACCTCTGGCCTGGTTCTTGGGGACACTATTGATTTCACCTTCTGATAGGTCTGTGTGGTGGCTCCCAAGGAGGCATGGGCCTCATGTGCCAGACCACGGAGGGCATGTGTCAGCCTGAGAGAGGCATTGGCTTCCAGCTGCGTGAGGGTTGCTCATAGGCTGAGCAAATGGGCTGTGTGGCACTGTCACCTCCAGCAACAAGGCTCTGATAGCAATACCAATAGCTCCGAGCCAGTCTTTGAGCCCAAGGGCAGTTATTCTGTTAGGCCTAGGTCTAGACACTGTGAGGGTTCATCATGGTGGCCATAAGCAATCCACTCCCTTTGGCCTGGGACACTGATTGTCCTGATGGTCCTTCTGACACACATTGACTGCCCCAGATTGCTCAGGTGATTGCCTTCAGCTCCTGGGGTAGTGTGTGTGTGTGTGTGTGTGTGTGTGTGCCCTGAGCTACCCCAACAGTCCTTCAGTGTTGTTCATAAAGCCCCTCAGCGCATGTAAGGGACAGTGTGACCTTTGCAGGTTCTGAGCTGCTGCAGTGAACTCCATCTTGGGAGATTCTATGAAGTGTTTGGCAGATTGGGGCAGTTAGGGACCAACCCCCACCTGTCTCAAGCAGCTTTGGGCTCTTTCCCTGATGGGCCACATAGTTGGCCCATGTTACCTTCTGTGGGGTATGGCTACTGAGGACATGGCACTCTCCTAAGAGTGGCTGGAGTGGCATGAGATGGGTGATGGGTATTTTTCCCTTCCAAGGGGCTTTCCCGCATCAAAGCCTGTGAGGACTTCTGTCCAGTTGGGTGACATTGAACCTTAGTAGCAGGAAGCAATGGAGACACCGTACCCCTGCCCCCATATATATGACATTATTGAGGGTTGAGCACGTCCGTGATGGACCAGCAGGTGGGAACTGGGCTTGAGTTTTGTCAGGTAGTGTGGTCATAGCAGGGCTGAAGAATTTGAGTTCCAGCGACCTAAGGGAGCACACTGCTGCCACTAGTGACCCTCATGCCTGACCACCGGGTAAGGGGCAGAAAACCTCAAGCAGCTTCTTGCCCCCAGGACTGTGGCGGCCACAAACATGAATGAGACCAGCAGCCGTTCCCACGCTGTCTTCAACATCATCTTCACCCAGAAGCGCCATGATGCAGAGACCAACATTACCACAGAGAAAGTAAGCATGTGGAGTGGTCTGGGTGGGCAGATTCCACCTAGGGTGGTAGCTGTCACTGGGCTGGGGGTGGAAGGTTACAGTGGTGTTTGTGGACTCTTGATAAAGGCTGGTAGGGCAGGGTCTCCTGCTGTCCCTGGAGAGACGGGGTCCCAACTGGGAATAGGACACGTGGTGGGCAGTGTTTTCTTAGATAGAGTGCCTATGCTGAGGGAGCACAGCCCTGGCAGTCCATGCTCCAGATGCCCTTCCTACAAGGCACACCTTGGCATTCTCAATGGATTGGGACATTGTCTGGGTGTTGTTTCTGGGGGTCTTCTACCTTAATGATCCAATCTGTGAGCTTCTGGGAGGGTAGCGGGGTCATTCTGAGCCTGTTGGTCTGTGTCTCTTTGCCTGGAGGTCTTTCTGTGCAAACAGTCTCTCAAACTCCTGGGGAAAGAGCTCTGAAGAGGAGCTAAGTGTCCTCTAAGGTCCATGTCAGTCTCTGACAGTGGTGGGGTCACCTGGGCCTGGTGCCATGCTCCCAACTGTGTCCCCATGAAATAGTCAGGGGCTCAGGAAGGTAGAAGAGGGCTGGGGCCACTGGAGAGGACAAGGTTTCACTGCCAGGGATTCTCAAGAAGATTCCTCTTACATCCACTTACATTCCTCTTACATCCAGATGGTCAGGAGAGGCTGTGCCTTCCTGGAGTCATGTAATTGACTACATCTCTGTAGGGAACCTGGCCAGCGCCCTATGAGGCAGCCAAGGCCTTTCATGGATCTGAGTTCAAATTCCATGATTAGAGACATCTGTGAAAATGGGTGACTGTACCTAACTGACTCTACCTCCTGTGCTGCTGTATAGCATGCCCAGCCCAAGGAGGCAGGGCCGTGGGAGATGTGCATAGTTTCTGAAGAGGTGGTGTGGTACCTTGCTGGGATAGAACATTGAAAAAGCTGTGAATGGGGATGAAGAAGGAAACTGGGGGGATCAAAGATGGGAAGACCCCAGGGAAGGGGTGTGGCCATAGCTCCTCAAGTGGTTCATGAGACTCTCCTCAGAGGGACAAGATGCCCCTGAAGGGGCTTGCAGCAGGAGATTGCATTTGATGCATCTGCCATTTCAGGTGAGCAAAATCAGCCTTGTGGACCTGGCTGGCAGTGAACGAGCAGACTCCACCGGAGCCAAGGGCACACGACTCAAGGTAGGGCCAGGCTATCACACCCAGAAAGGGCAGTGAGTCCGCTCAGAGGCCCAGTGTCCAAACATTTGCTGCTCCAGGGTGGGCCGGACAGAAATTCTGTCAAATTCTGTCAAAGGCAAGCCTGTACAGGAATGGTGGGGTACACAGGCTGGAGCTTTTGGTCTTCAGCACACAGAATACCAGTCTCGGCACCCCAGCTCTAGTATACAAGGACAGATACCAGCCAGAGAGTAAACTCATAGTGCCCTTCACTGTACTTCATATCAAGTACGTTTTATTTCCCACCCTAGAGGAGACAGGCTGTGGGGCAGCAGTAGACTGAGCTGACTAGCCTGTGTCCTGAGGGCACACCCTTTCTGAAAACAATCTTGCATGTCAGGAAGGAGCATTTTTATTTTTCTGAGTGTCTCCTACTTTTGACTCATCATGCCTATGGTCTGTTGATTGGGAAGGGCCCCCTGTAAGTTGAACTGTGTGGGGACATCTAAGAGATTATCTAGGATGCTGATGGGAGCTGAGCAAGAACTCTGGACCTCTGAGCAGCTAGCTGCCTGCCCCAGCATCCTCTGTGCCTAGTGACCTCAGAGATCAGCTTCAGATCCTCAGCCCCATGCCACACGGACCAGACCCCTGGGGATCATACTAGATCAAGAGGCTGCGGGTACCACCTGCCCCCCTGATCACCTTCTCTACACACAGGAGGGAGCCAACATCAACAAGTCTTTGACCACCCTGGGAAAGGTCATCTCTGCCCTGGCTGAAATGGTGAGCGTGCTCCGGGCTTCTGGAGCTCAATTGGTGGGAATGGGCTACAGAGGTGTGACCCTCACCTGCCCCCAAGGAAAGGCTGGGTGTCTTCACGCATGTCCCTAGGTTCTATTTTTAGAGAGAGAGCTGGGACTCAAGGGTAAGTCTAGAGATGGAAATGAAATAATGATCCTTGTTACTCTCTAGAACCCCGATTTCCTTACCTGTAACAAAGGGATGATGTGCCTCCTTCATCACATCTTTCTAAGGATTACCACATGTCAGCTGTGAACGTGTTGGCTGGCGTCCTTGTGGACGGGTAGTACAGCGCTTAGCTCTGACCAGTGCTGATCTGACAAAGACCATCCCCTAGAGGGAGCCCACAGTCCTTGGAGGCGAGGAGCTAGGTGTGACAGACACTGCAGGACAGACAGCAGCGTCTACCCACCAAAACATCCAGGGAAGGATTCTAGAGACTGTATCCTATTCTGAAATTATCAAGAGTATGTGAAGACTGCTGTGTGACAGCAGCCTGAGAAGTCACACTCTTACTTGATTTCTGTGTCATGACCAGCTCAGGGTGGCCAGCTGGGTCTGGGCAGTGAATGACAGATACCTGGCTTCTGCCTACAATCGGTCCCTCTGGAGCCAGCCTGTCCTCCCTGCCCACGGTACCCCTGGCCCCCTAGAACCTCTGGGTTCTTAGACTCTCTGTTCTTTGTTTTTCAGGACTCTGGACCCAACAAGGTAAGCTGAGTTCTTTAACTTCAAGGGAGAGGGGTTGGAAACAGAGTGCCCTTGGCCCCAGCTCCCTACTGTGTACACCTCAGCAGCAGAGTCTACACCCCGTTCATTCACTTCATGAAAAAACACAGAGTGCACTTCTGAGCTGGGGACCTGTGCTAGCAGCCGGGTCTCAGGATGAACAGCACATATGGCTCCATGTTGGGGAGGGGCACAGTAAACAGAAACATGAAAATGTAATTACAAATTGGGATGAATTCTACACAGGGTGGGGAAGGTCTTCAGTGGTGGCCCCAAAGTGAAATTCTTTCATCTGAACGGATAGAAAGCTTTCTAGAGAAACATGGCCTCAGGCAGAAGACCGGAGAACTGGTGGGGAGCCAGGAGGGCTGATGGAAGATGCTGAGGTGGTAGAAGTTTGGTATGTGTAGGGAACTGTGGGAGCTACTAAGAGGCACTATGAGAGAAAGCAGGTGAAAAGCGCATGGAATTATATGAGGAAGTGTGTGAAAAGGTGCAGGAATTGTGTGAGGGCAACACAAGGAACTGTGTGGGCAACTGTGAAATACCACATGATAGACTGTAAGGAAGGGTGTGAGGAAGTGAGAGTGAATGCCTTACACTGGGTGGGGATGTGCAGAAAGCTGTGAGGAACTGTCCCGGGTTTCTTTGAGGAACCATGAGAAACCTTGGGGGAAATGCCTGAGGAACTTGATGATGGCTTCTGACGGGGACTGACAAACTATGTGAATTTTGAGAAACTGTGGGGTATGTGAGGTATTATGGGAATACGAGATGAAATTGTGAAACTGTGGGGAGCTCCGTGGAAATTTCAGGAGGAATCATCAGAAACATGAATTTTGTGGGACTGCGAGGAGTATGTGAACAGTTTCGAAATGACAGAAGCATTTTAAAGAAACTGAAATGAAGCGTGTGCATGTTGATTCTTTTCTCACTGCTGTGACAAAATCCCCAACAGCAACCTGAAAAGGGAAGGGTACTGGCAAGGTGGCCCAGTGCGCAGAGGTGCTTGCCACCAAGCGTGACTGACTGAGTCTGAGCCCTCGGACCTGTGTGGTGAAAGAAAAGCCAACTCCCACAGGTTGTCCTCTGACCGCCACATGTATGCTGTGGCACTCCTGTGTAAACGGAAGTTTCTGTCCTGCCAGCAGCTCCCAAATACCTGGCAGCTGCTTCTCAAATTATTGACTCAGAGGCTTAATATTACTTATAAATGTTTAGCCATTAGCTCAGGCTTGTTACTAGCTAACTCTTACACTTAACCCATAATTCTTATCTATGTTTAGCCATGTGGCTCATGGCTTGTTACCTCATTTTCTACACGTCTTGCTTGCTCAGCGGCTGGCTGGCATATGGCCCGACCCTGTCCTTCTTCATCTCCATCTTCAGTTTGAATGTACTGCCTAACCTTATTCTGCCTTGCCATTGGTCAAACAGCTTTATCATCAACCAATGAGAGCAACACGTAGTCACAACATATGGAAGGACATCCCACAGCACTCCTGTGTGTAAATAAATGAATGAGAAAGGAAGGGTTTATTTGGCTCAGTTTGAAGATATAGCCCACCGTGGTGGGGAAGGCAGGGCAGGGACTTAGGAAGCAGACAGTAAAGAATACTACAGCTCAGCTCCCTCCTTTTTATTCAGTCCAGGACCGTGTCAACCCTGTGAGGGGAATGGTGTCACTCACATTTATGTTGGTTCGTCACACTTCAATTAACTAGAAACTCTGTCACAGCTGTGCCCAGAGATTTGTCTCCTAGGTGATTGTAGATTTCCTTTTTTCAAGTTGACAGTATTTACAATCATGCTGTGGTTTGTGAGCACCCAAGAGACATGAGCGTTGTGAGGAGCTGTGAGAAACTAGGAAACTGCATGAGGAAGCATGTCCAGGACTTTTGAGGATTTGTATGAAGAATTTCGGGGAGTTTAATTATGTGGGCAACTGAATGAGGAATAGGAGCAGCATGGACATACGTGAAGGAACTTTGAGGTTCTGTGTGGGAGCCTGTGTGAGGAACTTTAAAGAACTGTTTGAGGAACTGTGGAGAATTTTGAGAGAAAATGAACTGTGGAGAGAATGTTACTGAATTGCATAATTGCTGTGTCTAGGATTGGGGAATTATGTGGGAAACTGTGAGGGGATGTATGTGGGTTTAGGAGAAATCGTGTGGGGAACTGGGTGAGGAGTGGTGTCTAAAGTACCTGTGTGGCCATGCTTGAAGACTTGTGAGGAGCTGTGTGGACAGTTGGTGCCGGAACTATAGAGAAGCTGATGACTCAGAGTAGTTGTGTAGAATGATGTGAATACTGTGTGGAAGAACAGTGTGAGGTGTGTGTGTGTGGTGTGCATGCACGTGTGTAACTTATGAACACTGTGAAGACTTACGGGGAAACTGAAAAAGGGGTGATGATGTAAGGGATTCTGTGAGAGGTTTGAGGGATAGTAAGAAACTTTTTTAGGGAAAAAGTTGCATGATGACCCTTCAGCAGCTGTGAGGCTGAGAACTGCGTGAGGAACCCTGAGCGGAATGGTGTGGAACTCTGAGGATCTGTGTACACTGCTGTGAGGAACAGCTTGAGGAATGGTGTGTTTAACTGTGAGGGACTGAGGGAGGAGAGTGAGGCAGTGGGAGACCTTGTGAGAACAGTGTAACGAGCTGCGTGAAGGACCTTGATTAGAAACTTCTAGGAACAGAGTGAGTTCTGAAGTTGCTGGTTGAGGAACAGAACCTGGAGAGGAGGCAGCTGTAGATGAGGAAAGACAAAGGGTCTGAGGACGAATGTGAGGTCTTTGGTCTGCAGTTTAGAGTTTGGCTGATTGTGATTTAATAGGAAGCAGTGGGTGGATTTTCAGCAGGGCTGAATCAGATTTAATCTGGGCCGTGCTCAGACATGAACACAGACTGGGAGTGAGATGGTCTGGCATGGTAGTCGGCAGAACAGAAAGTCAGTGTGGCAGTGATCTAGGCTTGAGATGGCAGAGAGAGAGAGAGAGAGAGAGAGAGAGAGAGAGAGAGAGAGAGAGAGAGAGAGAGCAAGTGGTTCTGGGAAGTGGCAGAGATGACTGGACAGGGCTCCCAGGGGCTGAAATGAGAATCATAGACTCATGGGTACTGCTGGGCTCCTTGGCTGAAGCGACCAACATATGCTGCGGGAACAAGAAATACAACATATGACAGAGAAGTCAACCTCAGGAAATAGACATTAGAAAACCAAACCAGAAATTTTTTTTTCTTGTACTGAGTTTTCAGAGGCAAAGCAGAAAGCGCCTGGTGTGGTCAAGCCTTGGGGGGGGGGGCACTCTTACGAGCCACTCAGAGAAATTAGTGCCGCGGTTCTGAAACCCACTTTGATGGTATGGCTTCAGGACATCCAAAATTTACACCCTTGTGAGGTAGTGGAGCTCGTCCTAGGGATGATGATGGACTGTGTCTGCATCCAGGGAAATGGGACAACCCTTGAGATGGTACCTGTGTGCTTCCCTTAGAATGGAGGCTCCAGGGGACAGGGGCTGTGTCTGCTGGCCACAACTGGTGCTCAGGGGAGGCACAGAGAGAGTGAGTTATTAAAGGAGGGGCTCAGAGTTGACTTCTGAGGGACAGGAGGGAGTTTTGTGGGGAACAGAGATTGGGTGGACATCGGAAATGTCTCATTAGTGGAGAAGACGTTTCACCCTGCTGGAAGGGGTTGCTGTCCCAGCAGAGTAGGGGAAGACACAGTGGCCAGTGATGTCAACATCCCTGGTCTCGAGTCCATTTGAGTGGCCCAGACACATCGGAATGGGTGAGGGAGGAGCTGGAAGGATGTGCTAGCATGGCCTTGATTCCAACTCAGATTTGAGTTACCTGGAGGTGGCACCCCAGGATTCAGGTGAAGTGTAGGGAGGCACTGAGAACATGGTACTTGCCTCCCTTCCCCCTCCCCCTTTCCCTTCGCCCTTCCTTTCCCTTCCAGTAGACTCAGGCTTGACCTTGAATGTCCCCACAGAACAAGAAAAAAAAGAAGACAGACTTCATCCCTTACCGAGACTCCGTACTGACCTGGCTTCTCCGGGAAAACCTGGGTGAGTATGTGCCAGTTCCCTGGTCACCGGTGGGTGAGCTGCACCAATTCCCTGGTCACTGGGCTTCTGACTTCCCCTCTGCGCTACACCAATCACCTTGCGAGAAAAGAAACATTTCATTGCTCAGCCACAACGCAGCCTCTTGTTCTTCCTGGACAAGTCCAAGTAACCCTGGAAGGGCCAGTTGGTTCATAGTACAGCCCTTCTGGAAGGCCTAGGGCAAAGGCGGGTGAACCAAAGCAAGTTTGGGGGGCACAATGGCCCTTGGGACCCACAGAATACATGCTCTGGCGTCTACCTTCGTGAGAGAACTTGTTTAAAGCACCTGAACAAATTCCCACCCTTCTTTGGACCTTTAGTTTTGTGTCTATAACACGGACCTAGTTCTTGGTTCTGGGAGTCCTGCTGACCTGCTAGGATTTGAGGGACTGACATTAACCTCCTCCTTGCTGCCTGAATTCTGAGTGGGGAGAGATGATGGAGAGATGAAGGCTGAGAGATGAAGGCTGACCTTCATCTTTTCCATGACCTCAGGGTCCCCTCTGAATACCCTTATAGCTGGAGAAGCTGACACCCGAGGTGATAAAATAGATCTTGGTTGGGACCCCCTGACTTCCTCGGCTACATGACTCTGCATCCCACAGCTGGCTACGCTGATGTGGATCTCAGGCCAGCATCGTGTGTCATGGCAGCCTCACGTGTATGAAAGCATGTTGGGTCCTAGTGAGAGGACAGGAGTGTTGCCACAGTCACCTGTTCCTTCGCCTGAGATGAGACCTAAGTAAGAAGCAGGCCTCTCTCATGGGGCCACAACCAGTTTCAGCACTAGAGGAGGTCCTCGGGGAGAATCCTCTCCTATAGCCAATCTTGGGGTGTGTGCCCAAGCCCTTCTCTCCTCCTCACAGTCTCTATTGGAGACTCACTGGAGAGCCACACATCAGGGATGTGGCCCCAGGACACAGTTCTCTGAGGTAAAGCAGGCAAGCCTGGGCATACTTGGAGCATGGATAAGTGTCAGTCCTGAAAACTGAAGGAGGCTCAGCATGTAACTTTGTCAGAACCGCTGAGACAGCTGAGCCTAACAGGGTTCACTCTCCAACACTCAGACAATGAGGAATCCAAGAACCGCTGTTTCTTTAGTTATTACCCACTCTAAGCCAAGAACCCGATGGCAAATATTCAGGCGAGTAGTTCAAATGGAAAGATAAAAATGAGTAGGAAAAAAAATGGTCACAAATACTGAAATAAATACCAAAACAAACAAGCAAATAAATGACAAAATCAAAACCCAAACACACAAAACACAAAACAAAAAACAAACTCCCCTCAACTTATCTCTGCTGTAGGGAAAAGGAGGCCCATGGTTGGAAAATGGCTAATGGGAGCTGAGAGGCAGCCAAGGAAGGCCCGACCCGCCACTGTCTACATAACACAGGACTGTGACTCAGTTTCCTCTCCGGGCTTCATCATCTCTTAGACCTGTAGCTTTGGGAAGAGGACCTTGTGTACACACTTATTGTCTTCCCACAGGTGGTAACTCAAGGACAGCCATGGTGGCAGCCCTGAGCCCTGCAGACATCAACTATGATGAGACCCTCAGCACACTGAGGTATGTTCTGCAGGGGACCCTGGGGTAAGAACATGTCTTTCCATGTTTCAGCCAAAAACACCAGAAAAAGGGTGTCCCTTTGGAAAGCATTCTGCAGGAACTCAGAGGCCAGCAGTAACGGTGCTGGAGCTCCAGGGTGTTTGTGGGCCCTGTTCTGTCCCTAGTATCCTTTGGGGCACATATCAGGGCTGCAGGTGGCCGAGACCTCTGTGGCACCACGCTGGAAAAGACATACTTCTGGCTGTGGGAGTGGAGGACTTTAAATTCACAAAGAAGGGCCAATGAGCTCTCCCAAAATCTCCCACTAAGAGGTGGGCATTTGGGCATGGGAAGCCTGATGCAGAAGGCAGCTTGATTGACTGGGTTGGGAGTGTTTGGCCTCTAGAGAGTGTACACTTTCTGTGGAAAATAGAACTTGTGTCACGGCAAATTCACATGTGCTTCTGGGATGACAAATAGCATGCTGAGTTGTGATATGTGTGAGTGGCCATTCTCACATACACATGCATCTTGCACCCCTGTTCTAGAATAGCCCTCTCTACCCTGGACTGTCAGATTCAGGTCCAAGGGTGTCAGTATGGAGTAGGACACTGCCCTGTGCCTTCTGCCTCGGAACCTCAATTTCCTAAGTAGACAAGACAGGCTGGATTATCCTACCTGTAGCTTGTTCCTGGTCAGCGGTCCCAGAGCCTATCCTTTAGGGCAGTGGGGCGATTTCTCATTCTGCCAGCCTAGGTCAAAGATTTTCTCCCCAGCTGAACTCACCAGGCAGAGTTCTGAGCACCCCTAGGCACGCTATATGGACCTATCCCCCAACTCCTACATCTCTTTGCTGCCCAGATATGCAGACCGGGCCAAACAGATCCGCTGTAACGCCATTATCAATGAAGACCCTAATAATAAGCTGATTCGAGAGCTGAAGGATGAAGTGACCAGGCTGCGAGACCTGCTGTACGCCCAAGGTCTTGGCGATATCACTGACAGTGAGTGTCTGTGCCAGCCTGCCCTGGGTAGGGCAGGGGCCTCAGACTTAGGGAGCTCTTGGGCCTCACGCCCTCTCTCCTGGGGCTGCCTCCTACTCATGTGCTGTTGAATGCAGCCACAGTTGTCGGGAAGTGTTTAAGCTGTCCACAGCCTCATCCCTCCTCCAGCTCCTGGGCAGAATGCCTCGGGGTGGGAGGCCTGGGCGGGCAAGGACAGGGCCAGGTTTTCTGGCCTTGGCCTGGAAGGATTGCATGGTTTGGGTTTGGAGCTGGCCCAAGCAGGCCAGGGAATGTTTCCTGGAAGCCCACAGGCCAGCCAGCTGCAGCTGCTGGCATTTCGGTGGGTACCATGTCCCTACACTGAAGACCCACTTTACCCTAAGCTGTTCACTCTGTGAGATGGGTACATGAACCCTTGGGAGACAAACCGCTCTGTTTCTCTGTCTCTTCCTCCTCTGCCTGCCCTCCCCATAGCCAACACTGTGCCTGGAGGACCCAAATGTGTGTATTCCCTACTGCCGCTCCGCACCCCTGCTTTCTTCCCGGCCATGGGGCCACAGGGCAGCACGGGTGGGGAGGGAGACCCCACTACCTCTCCTGCCTCCCCTACCTCAGGGCTGTAAAGCGATGGGGGATTGCATCTGCCTCCAAGCCACGTTTCTGGTTCATCCCTGCCTGTGTGGGAAATGAAGGCCATAAATAGGCAGAGTGCAGCCAAAAGTGGCTGGGGCCAGACTCCTGAGAGCCCGTGGGCCTAGAAAGGTCAGATGTTAGAGCCTGAGGACTTGGAGGACCAGAAGGCCATGCTCTCCTGGCTCCTGGCCCAGACAGACCTACCTCTGCCTGCTCCTGCTCCAGCTACCCCCACGTCTGGGTCCCTGAAAGTTTCTTGAGGCTGAAATAAAGCAATGGTTGCTGCCAAGTCCTGCCCCCACAGTGTCTCCTCCATCCTGAGACCTGGATCCTTGGGGTTCACCTCCCCAGTGTCCCGTGCTGTCCTGTGCTGGCTGCTGCTTTGCTGTGTGTCTGCTTCTGCTGGGAAGGGCCTGGTACTTCTCCTCCAGGCGTCATAGTCCAATTCCCCATCTTTAAGGGCTGACGGGATTCTGGGATGGTGGAAGAGTAGGGGCCTCCCTCAGGAGTGTCCTCCATGCTCCCTTCTCCAGGTAGTCTTTGGGCCCATTCTGGGTTCAGTGGGATGCTGAGCACAGCTCGGCTTGCAGCAGAGGTGCAGCCCATCCGCAGAAGATGGACATGAACATTGGGGTGTAGGGAGGACAGGTGCCTGAGTGAGCTTAGGTGAGCTCCTGGCCTCAGGTGCAGGGGTGCTGTGAGGCGGCTAACAGTCGTGGGCCTTGGATGCAGGTACAGGGGCTGCAAAAAGGCCCTAGTCAAAGGGAGAGTGGAGTGGAATATGGTACAGAGGGGCTGTGGGTGCTGCTGAGGGGAGAGAGAGCCTGGGGGTCAGGCAGGGGAGCGGCAGGGCCGAGGGTAGCAGAAGACCTTGCATGCGCTTGTCCTGGGCGGCTGGGCCAGGCTGCTGGGCCTTGCCTGTTTCCCAATTCTTGCCTTCCCTTCCCCTGCCTCTTGCTTCCCCCAACTGCTTCTTTTTCTTCTCTCTCCCTTTCTATCTTGCCTTCCATTCTTGCCTTAGACATGTCCGACCTTGAGAACAGGAACCATAACTCTGGTGGGGCCGAGCTAAGCCAAGCCCCTAACAATCTCTCCACAGTGACCAATGCCCTGGTGGGCATGAGTCCCTCATCTTCGCTCTCAGCCCTGTCCAGCCGTGCGGCCTCTGTGTCCAGTCTCCATGAGCGCATCTTGTTTGCTCCAGGCAGTGAGGAGGCTATTGAAAGGCTGAAGGTGAGGGCCGCCTGGTCCAGGGCACTTCGGGGTGGGAGTGATGGGCATCAGCCTGTGGGACAAGGCTGGCTTAGAGAAAGAGAGAGGACTCTTGCCTGTGACCTCTGAGATACCCCTTATGTACAGCCTCACCTCTCAGGATCAGAGTGATATAATAATGGAAGTCTTTGGGATGTGGCCACCCTGGTGCACTGTGGCCAGCCCACCCACAGCAGCCAGAACAGCTTGTGCCTTCAGGCATCAGACTCACGAGGTTCAGATAGTGAACTTCTGGGCAGTAAGTGCCTTCAAAAGTTCTCGAACCTCTCTGGATGGCCTTGACCCTGAGTGCCAAGGGAGGGAAGCCCAAGTGAGGAATGTCAGGCACAGGGTTCACACTGAGTCTTGAACTGGGTGAGCTGGTGCTGGCACAGGAAACAGTGGGATGTGCAGTGGCTGGGGTGGGGGCGTCGGGTTCCAGCAGCACCTCTACGGTGCCGTTGTGGGTCTTGGCAGCTCTACCTGGTGTCCTGATGAGCTGCCTTCGCCAAGATGGTGTTCAGGCTCTTAGCTACTTCCAGGCTGTCTGTTTTCCCCCTCAGATGTGTTCCCTGCTCCCCAGCACTGTGCTTGGCTAGCTCCAGCCTCACACTCCTTCCGAATGCAGTGTGGCCCGGTCCTAGGGGCTGAGGGCCAGGGAGACAAGGGACAGAGGAGTAATATAGGGAGACCAAGAAGCAGGGAGCATAAAGCTTCAAGGTGTGGGATAGATGGCCCATTTGGGACTTGGGGGCCCAACTGAAGTGTTGGGGAGGAGGAGCTAGAGCATAAGCGGGAAAGGGAACAAGGGACAGTGCCATGGATGAGGCGCGTGGCCAAGTCCTGAGAAGGGAGCTGCGTCCAGTGTTTTCCAGGGGCACTTGCTTCCTCTACCCTCCTGATACATTTTGCTGTCCTTGTTCTATGGGGTGTGTTCACAGCAGAGTCCGCTGTACCTCCCCTCGACCCCTCAGAATCTCGCGTTCCAGGAGGTGCCTGGGAGTCAGCCCAAGTTCTCTGCAGCCCCTCCCCTGTCTCCCCTGCATCCTCTGACACCCCCCCCTTCACACACACACACACACGCACGCACGCACGCACGCACACGCACACGCACACGCACACGCACACGCACACACTCCCTAGGATCTCACTGTGCTTGGTCTCGCTCCCCAGGAAACAGAGAAGATCATCGCCGAACTCAATGAGACCTGGGAGGAGAAGCTGCGGCGGACAGAAGCCATCCGGATGGAGAGGTGAGCAGTGTGGGGGAACAGGCCTGGGGGTGGGGGCAGGGCCGGAGAGTCCTGGCCTCCAACCCTGGAAACCCAAACCCTGGGGGAGGTTGCGTGCCAGCCGTGGGACAAATCTGTGCTGTCCGACCCAGGCAGCTAATGCGTGGCACTGGCCACTGGCCATCGAGGCCTTGAGGAACAGATCTGCGGGTGAGCACAGTCCCACCGGTGGGCACTGTCCAGGCATAGCTGATAGTTCCTGGTTGGTGGGTGGGTCGGGCAGGGTGAGGCTAGTCCTGGAAGCCTCTGAGCCTGTGCTGACCGCAGCTCTGTCTTCCAGGGAAGCCTTGCTGGCTGAGATGGGTGTGGCCATGAGGGAAGACGGTGGCACCTTGGGTGTGTTTTCTCCCAAAAAGGTAGGAGCTGGGCCACGTGCCAATGTGGCAAAGTGGCACTACCACGGATGGATGTCAAAGAGGGGGGCTGTCCTGGGGGAAGGTGTAGCAGGATGGAATTCTGGCCCAGGCATGAGTCAGCCTTACTTAGACTTTCCATTGCGTGGTGACATCCTGGTGGCTGAGTAACATCACGTGGGTCTCTGAACTGCTTGAGGTTTAGACTGGATCCCTCAAGAGTGGAACAAGACTTGGGAGTGATGCCCAGGCTGGAGAGCTGAGTGTTGTGGACCTACCTCCACTCCTGGTCCGCTGCTTCTGGAAGTTTCCTCCCCAGAGCAGTTCCGCTGGCTACAAGGCAGAGTGGCAAAAGTCCAGGAAGATGGTCCCCAGCCACAGCCAGCTTCCGGGCCCTGCTTTGTGTCAAAGAAAACGCTGCCCTGGGGGAAGTGGAGTTAGTGACTTGGGCATCTGAGAGATAGGGCCAAACACCTGTGGTGGGGGGTCAGCCCCCCCTAGATTCTGCTGTCCTGTCTTGGTCTGGGACTGCTTAGAAACAATGCATCAAATGATAGCTTGAGGTGGGGGGCATGAGAAAGGCCCAGGTGTAGGTGTCCCCGTGGGCTCTAGCCAGGCCATTCAAGACACTGTAGCCGATTCAGTGTGCGCACACACAGAGGGGCTCACTTCAACTTGCTCAACTGTGAAATACGTTGTCAGAGAGCCTTTTTTGGCATTATATATACATATCTCTGGCTTTCAAGACTAGTGTACTACCCAGAGGAGGATACAGAACTGCAGAGTCCCCACCATGTATCCCCGCCAGTGTCCAAGTGAGGGGCGATGTTGCCAGGACATGACATTAGGGGGCTGATCACGTGGACAGTCACCTCTGCGACCAAAGCTTGGGGAGGGCTGGGAAAGGCCACGATCGAGCTTGGGACTCTGTGAGGACCTCGGAGCTCCCGAGACTCGGGGAAAGAAGTGGTCCTGCTGAGTCATGATGGTACCACCTCCGCTCTGCTCTTCCCATCCTGGCACCACTTCCTTGTTACAGGACCCTTGCTTGGGACACAGGTAGAAGATGGCTCCTTAGAAGCTTGCAGGAGGGGTCTGAGGCAAGAATGACCTGGGACAGGGGGCAGAAGGCAGCTGTCAATGGGTGTGGGGTACAAGAGGCAGACACCTTGACCCAGACGCTAACATGCAGGTCCTGGGTAGGCCAGTGGTGACTCCATCGGCTGGTTCTTCCCAGGCTTCCGGAGAGACTCTTCTTGGCCAGGGCACTCATCCCTTTTTACTGTCCCCCTGGAATGAGATTTCTGGAGCCTCCTTGTATGGTGCAGGGTCAGGTGCTTAGGACTCTTGGGATGGGGTGCAGGACCATCCCTGGAACCCAGAGTGTACCCTACACATCCAGGACCCCCACACGCAGATTCCATCTAAGCCTTAGATGGGGCCTTCCAAGAACTGATCCCCTTGCAGCCCAGCTCCCCACAAAATCTTCAGGCCCTTGAGCCTGCTGCTGTCAAGATGGGCTGAGCCTGGACCCAGGGCTTTCTTTGTCCTTCAGTTCCCTGCCAATCTGGTGAGGCCAGCTTGAGCTTGGGGCTCTGGGGTTCTGGATGCCCTACTAAAGATTCCATGTCCTCCATGTCTCTTTTCTTCTCTGCCAGGCTGGGGAGGGCACTATGTCCCCAACAAGGCCAGGTCTGAGAACGGTGGTGGTCTGGTGCCCGAGCAGAGGGCAGGCGGGATGGCCACTGTGAGGATTCTGCTCCTCCCCAGGAGAGTGACCCTTCTGTTTCTCCCCAGACACCTCATCTTGTCAACCTGAACGAGGATCCATTGATGTCTGAGTGCCTCCTTTACTACATCAAAGATGGAGTCACCAGGTAGGGACTAGATGGGTCATCAGGTGGAGGGAAGGGTATCCAGCTGAGGGAATCACAAGGTGAGGGTGCTATAGCATCTCCAGCCAGTCTGGGTCTACGGGTTGGGGAGTGTGGGTCCCCGGTTCCCACTATCCTGCACTGTCCCATAAGAGCTGAGTTGGGTATCAGCCCTTTGTGGCCCACACTGCTTTTCCAAAGTGCTTCTGGGGGCCATCTGGATTTCCGTATAGCTGGGCTGCACTGGAGGTCTGTTGCCCACTCTCGCTTCCCCATAACCCCATAGTACACATACCCTGGTATTTAAAAACAAAACCAGAAATGAAACAAACAACGAAAACCAGCTGGGCATCCCTGGGAGGCTGCATGTAGGAGTGAGCCAGGCAGAGTGGGTGTGCTGGGGCCCTGCTGCTAGGCTGCCCCTGATTCCTCAACAGAGTGGGCAGAGAAGATGCAGAGAGGCGGCAAGACATCGTCCTGAGTGGGCACTTCATCAAGGAGGAGCACTGCATCTTCCGGAGTGACTCCCGGGGAGGTGGAGAAGGTAGTGTTGTCCTGCCTCCCCCCACACACACCCATCCTGCCCACCCCCATCTTGCTGACCAGGCATCAGTGAGACCTAGTGGGTCCGCCCTCGGAGGGCACTAGCCATCCACCCAGCTTCCTGGCTCTAAGTGGAACCTGAATCATACTTCTGGACAGGAACTGT
The DNA here is from genome assembly GCF_949786415.1 of Peromyscus eremicus. NCBI lineage: Eukaryota > Metazoa > Chordata > Mammalia > Rodentia > Cricetidae > Peromyscus > Peromyscus eremicus. The sequence goes on along the minus strand of NC_081429.1, from coordinate 9,444,940 downwards.
ATGAGCCTTGGGGATAGCTGAGTGACACCCTCTATTAGAAAGGTATTTGGGAAAGGCCTGGTTGGTTCCTGTGGCCAAGAGGGGGTTGCTCTGGGGAGCCAGCTGCCTTGAAGGGTGGAGCCCAGAGGTATGGTGGGATTCTGGGACAAGGAGGGTGCTAAGTATGTTAAGTAAGCAGGTAGGTGTAAGCAATGCTTACAGTAGGGGTGTGTGTGGGCAGAGGGACAGCAGGCCACCTGGATGGAGCCCACTCTAGGGTTGAAGGGGTTTTGAGAGCATCCTCTCCTGTTGGCTGGGGAGCAGCTGTCTGTTTTTTTGGCCTGCCCACCACTGCCCTGCAGAGGATGGTGCTGCCTCGGAGCTGGTGTGCAGACACTGTGTCCATGCCTCCGAGTGCAGGGCTGGTGTCCAAGCCAGGAGACATCTGACCATCCTCAGGCCTGCGAATCCATTACTGAATCCGTGTCTAACTTTGCTACCTTGGGATGGTGGCCTGAAATGGTGCGCGGGACAATTGTCACTCCTAGATTTTCCCGTCCACAAATCCCCATTTCTGTCCTGTGCAGATGAGTCAAAGGGATCTAGGGCCTCCTGGGGACATGTTAGCCACTATTTCTTATTCTTGTCCACTTAGAGATCTGAATAAGAACATGAGAAGTGAAGCTCAATATTGCCTCTCCAGCCTTGGCTTGGGCCCAGGAGTCTCCCTCTTGACATTTTTCTCCTTTACTAAGTGATGAGACCCTCAGTTTCATCCAAGGGGTCTTACTCAGGGTCAGGTTCTATGGCCAGCCTGGAATGAGGAACCTGAGAGGTGCCCACCAGGGGCCAGGAGAGCCGAGCCCCTGAAGTAACGACCTCTTACAGTACCCCTCTCATGTGTCTTGTAGCCGTGGTGACCCTGGAGCCCTGTGAAGGAGCCGACACGTATGTCAATGGCAAGAAAGTCACTGAGCCCAGCATCCTGCGGTCAGGTATGGCTGGGAGCACCAGGGCACTGCAGGGTAGATGAGGCAAAGCCTTAGGGCTCGTCTCTCGGGACAGTTTACTCCCGACAAAAGGCAGCTTTGCTAGGGGGACATGAGCATCCCTGAGATCCTCTAGTTCCCAAACTGGGCACTTGAGGACTAGAGTGCCTGGACCTGAGACTATAAATGCAGAGGAGGTCCGAATGGTCACTTTGTTGGACTAGGCTCAGGAGAAAGGGCAGGAGACGACACACGGTTGGCCAAACTGTGGTGTTACAGAGCAGTCAATGTGGGACAGGTCACCACCCTCTCAACACCAGGTTCCTGGGATTCAGTACTGTGATCCCCAGCCTGCTGCTATAAAAACCATGCATGGAAGCGTTAGTCTCTTTCGGGAAAGTCATTTAGGATATATAAGGTGGGTCCCCAGATGATGTAGCTCTTACCTGCATGATGGGAGGCATGAATGTACATGTGGCTGAAGACAGAGCTGGGCAGAGGAGTCTGAGGCATACACACATGAACAAGGAGACTCTCAAGGAACTGACTTACAGGAGAGTCAGTCACCATCTGTTGCTATGACAAAGTATCCGAGGAAACAATTTAGAGGAAGAAGGGTTGCTTTGGGCTCACAGTTTCCAAGTCTGTAGTCCATCTCCATTGCCTTGGGCCTGTGGTAGTCAGAGCATCATTGTGGGAGTTTGTGGTGGAACAGAGCTGCTTACCTCTCGGTAGCCAGGAAGCAGAGGAAAGAATAAGAAGGTTCTAGGAACAAGATATACCCTTCAAAGGCATACCCTCTACTTCCTCCAACAAGCCCCGCCCCCTCGCCACTCACTCATCCACCGGTGAACTAATGCATAGATTAATCTACCAATGAAGTTAGTACTCTCATGATCTGATCACCTCTCAATAGTGCCACTGGCTGGACCCCCAACCTTCAACATATGAACCTTTGAGGGAGACACCATATTGAACCCATAACATTCTACTCATGGTCTCCCAGCCTGTGTCCATCTCACAATGCAAAGTGCATTCCGTCTTGTCTTCAAGAGTCTCCATGCACTTAAAGTTCCGTCATGGCTTAGGAGCCCGAGTTTCAAGTGCCCTCTTAGACTCAGAGCAAACTTCAGGACGAGCCTTTGTAAAATCAAAATGACACACTTCCGGTGTATGATGAGATGGGATGTACACTCCCACACTGCAGGGGAAGAATAGAAAATTAGCAAGGAGGAACGGGGCTGAAGCCAGACAAAAACTCAGCAGGGCGAACGTTCCATCCTATCGCTCCATGTTCAGAAGCTGAGGCATGCGGTGGTGTGATGTGAACTTCAAAGGCCTTGGTAGCCCTCATCCCTCTGGCCTCTCCAGCTGTAGCCCACAAGGCTTAGTTCCTGAGAAGTCTTGGCTTGTGGCTCATGGCTTTCCTCAGAAGACATTCTGTGTTCTTGGCATCTCTAGCATCCTGGGGTCTTCTTAACAACACAGTATTTACTCTCATGGCTTTATATACTGTCCTCTCGAGGTCTGCCTGGGAGGGATTTAACCCTACTCTGTACGTATTACCTGACCTCTCAGGACTTCCTTTGAAATCTATTTGGAAGCCTCTATGACTACACAACCCTAATGGTTCATATATCTGCAAAATCAGCATCCCTGGACAATGCTAAAACCAGCTTGAGAGGTAACGGGGCCTGCTTGGATCATGGCTGCAGTGGCCACTGAGTTCCTGGATGGTTGGACACAGGGAAGTACTTACTGAGACAGCCTGTGTACACACCTTCCTTGGCTCTACTAGAACTTCCAAGTTTTCAAATCTTTCTGCTCCCCGTTCTTACTGAAAACCTGGCTAACAGCAGTTATTAAAGCCCATGCTACGGCTGCCTGGATGCTACGCTGCCTTGACATGTCTTCCGCTAAATTAATTAGTCCAACACTGAAATCCAGCCTCTCACACAGTCTTAGCACATGGACAAAGTGGAGCCAGGTTCTGGCCAGAACATAGTGTGAATAGCCTCTAGCCCAGGTCCTAATGGAATCCTTGTTCTCATCTGAAACCTCACGAGCAGTCTTTACATCTGCTTTCCAATGGGTGTTCGAATCCTTTTAACTTCTGCCAGAATTAAGCTTCCCTTACAGCATCCTGGGGCTTGTATAGCCTGTGTCTCTAAACTTTACCAAATCCCTCCTACAAAAACCTAAACTACATAATCAAGGGGCTAGATTTGGGAGACAAGAAAGGGACCCATTCCAAGGAGAAAGATCGGGCTGGAGAGGTGGTTCAGAGGCCAAGAGCACTGGCTGCTCCTCCAGAGGTCCCAGCAACCATATGGTGGCACAACCATCTTTAATGAGATCTGGTGCCCTCTTTTAAATCTTTAAGAGGGAGAGGGAGAGAAGGAGAGAGAGAGAGAGAGAGAGAGAGAGAGAGAGAGAGAGAGAGAGAGAGAGAGAGAGAGAAAATCTAAGGAGAAAGGTGATTTGGAGCCAGGGTTTTGGAGGTTAGATGCTCTTCACAAGGTGGGTGATGCTGGGATACCCAGGCAGATGAAATGCCTGCACCCCTTTCTCCCTTCTCCTTCTCCCACCCCTTGAGGGCACCTGGAACCCACAGGCACCTCAAGGCTGGTTTTGCCTCCATCTCCCAGGAAACCGCATCATCATGGGTAAGAGCCACGTGTTCCGGTTTAACCATCCTGAGCAGGCCCGCCAAGAGCGGGAGCGAACGCCCTGTGCAGAGACACCTGCTGAGCCAGTGGACTGGGCCTTCGCCCAGCGTGAGCTGCTGGAGAAACAGGGCATCGACATGAAGCAGGAGATGGAGCAGAGGTGAGGCCTAGGGTCAGCCGCCCGCCTGCCCAGTCCGATGGCCCAGTCTGATGGCCTTGTGTTCACCGGACGTGCTCTTGCAGGCTCCAGGAGCTGGAAGACCAGTACCGGCGGGAACGGGAGGAGGCCACATACCTGCTGGAGCAGCAGAGGCTGGTGAGGATGCCCACCCAGCTTCACAGGCCCCTGTGTGCTCTAGCACACCGGGAAAGTGGATCTCTGCTCCCTCTGGCCACCCTCCCTGCTGGCCTGGCCCCTCTCTTGCGCTCCAGTGGGCTGGGGTGAGGCTGTCTCCGTCTCTCTGGTGGTGCCATAGGCCCTGCCTATCTCTTCAGGACTATGAGAGTAAGCTGGAGGCCCTCCAGAAGCAGATGGATTCCAGGTACTACCCAGAGGTGAATGAGGAGGAGGAAGAACCAGAGGATGAAGGTAAGGACTCTTGAGATGGCATGTCTCCCACCAACAGGGCCTGAAAGAGCAGGTCCCAGGTGGCTCACTGGAAGTCAGCCGATCTGAACTTTGTCCCTGGGAGATAGACCTCCTTAATTCTGGGTACTATCGTACAGACAGGATTGGGGAGGCCGTACCGAAGCAAGTGACCACACATCTCACACACTCAGGCACATGTTTGCTAATGGGAGTGGGCCAGAACAGAACCATGGGTGCTGGTGAGGGCTCGCCTTGCTCACTGTGTGGTAGATGGAGACCTTGACCAAAGTCCTGGTTCACTCTGCACCTCATCTGAGGATTCCCTTTCTCTGGAGGGCTCCATGAACAAAGGGCATGTCAACCTCCACTCTGGCCTTCCCCACTACCAGCCCCACAAGACAGATGTGGCTGTCACTGGTGATATAGCCCCTGAGCTGCTTTGATTTTTAACCTATTAGGGAAGCTCATTTGCGGGGAGTCTACTTTATCTTTGGGTGAGCTGGGGCGTTTCCACACTACTTGTTTGGCTGGTCTTTCTGCTGGGCTCTTCTTCCTCCACACTAAAGGGACTTAGGATGAAATTAGGAATTCGAGTGTGGGGGCCCCGGCCCAGCATGGAAGGGGCTGATCAGAGCCTTTATCTGGGGAGAGAGGGCCGGAACCCAGCAAGTCTTCCAGTGACTATGGAAGGGCTACTTTATTTAACAGACCAGCTATAGTGTGAACTGGGTACAGGGTCCACCCAGCTAGTCCTCTGGCGTTGCCAAGCCGTCTTGATCTTTCAAGACTCGGGTTGTAGTAGGCTCTATTGTGGCTTTCTTTGCTGACCCACATGGCTTTTCTCACAGTCCAGTGGACAGAGCGGGAGTGTGAGCTGGCATTGTGGGCCTTCCGGAAATGGAAGTGGTACCAGTTCACTTCTCTACGGGACCTGCTGTGGGGCAATGCCATCTTCCTGAAGGAGGCCAATGCCATCAGTGTGGAGCTGAAGAAGAAGGTGGGACCCATCAGAGGGGGTTCCTCACGAGTGATGGTCTAGTTGCTTATGGTCACAACACAGGACCAGCACTCAGCCAGCCCTAGAGTTGACTGGGGGCCCTTGCCTGAACTAGGCACCAGTGTGGGTAGATGAAGGAAGCACCGGCTGAAATAGATATCTTACTGGCTTTGCTTGAGAGTCGACAAGCAGTGGTGGACGGGGGTGGGGATGGGGTCAGCCATTCTCAGTGGTTAGTTGAAAAGATTGGTGAACTATGGAGTATAGAGCTGAGATCTCAGGGGCGGGGGGAGAAGCCCCCTGGAAACCTGGCTTCCGCTCAGGAAGGGGTGGATGCATGGCCATCTTCTGCCCCTCTTACAGGTCCAGTTCCAGTTCGTCCTCCTCACAGACACCCTCTACTCCCCGCTGCCGCCAGACCTACTGCCTCCAGAAGCTGCCAAAGACCGAGAGACACGGCCCTTCCCTCGAACCATCGTGGCAGTGGAGGTCCAGGACCAGAAGAATGGGGCCACCCACTACTGGACGCTGGAGAAACTCAGGTGCTACTGGTGGGCAGTGAGGTGGAGGATCGGGGTCTTCCCAGGGGAGAGGACGGACTGGGCTCTGCTTCACAATAACGCCAGTGGGTCTCCCGGTGTCCTGTTTTTGTTCTGAGCAAACACGTAGACAGCAGAGGGGACTGGAAGGTGGCTCAGTGTCTCCAGCCAGGTCTGTGCCAAGGGCCTCAGAGACAGGGGGCCCTGGCTTCTCCACTCTGCGTGTCTGAGGAAAACCATCCTCCTCGGCCCCCAGAAGGCTGAGGACCTGGGAAGGTGGAAGGGCATCTGGAGGGCTCCGCCATCACTGAATTTTTCCACTGTGTGTGTGTTGTAAGAACGCTCTGTCTCCTTGGACTCTTCCTCTAACGTATGCCAAGTCTCCATGTGTGAAGGTGACCGGGTAATGACAGAGACATCTGCCATGAGAAGAGTAGAATGTACTCACAGGCCTGGAAATAGGAGGCACAAAGCCTGCAGGGCCGTGACTGGGCACCAGAGCAGGCCAGGAAAGCCAGAGGGTTTCCTGGACTTCTGAGGGAAAAAATGGAGCAGCTGGTCTCTAGGGACTCCCTGGAATGAGGCTAGACTTGGGCAAGGGGCTTTCCTAGTTTCTCGATGTCCTGGGTGATTTAAGGTGGAGAGAACGCTGGCCAGGTGCATGAGACTCTAGAAAGAGGGGAGGTGGTGTGGACTTGGAGTCTGTTGGTTTGTGTGTAGAAGGCAGGCTCACTAACGAGTTGTTAGCTATCTCTGGGATTAGCTAGATCAGAGGTTCCCAACCTGTGCATCGTGACCCCGTGGGGATGGATGACCCTTTCATAGGAGTCACCTAAGACCATTGGAAAACACAAATATTCATATTACAGTTCCTAACAGTAGCAAGATTACAGTTACGAAGTGGCAATGAAAATACTTTCACAGTTGGGGTCCCCACATCTGACTATATTAAAGGTTCTCAGCATTCGGAAGGTTCAGAATCACTGAGCTAGATAGAGGAACCTTCCCGGTCAGCCAGGCCTCCTGGAGATAGCGGATATGGACGGTAAAACATGATTAGTAGGCATGCCCTTTTCTTGTTCCATTTGTGTGTGCTTACAGGCCCTCCATCCCTCCTGTGTTCTTCTGCGAAGTTAGGTTGACCGTAACACCATCAGAGAGGATGCGTATCCCTCTAGAAGTCAAACTCCGTGTCCCCTAGAGAGCACAATTTCATTTTCTCCTCCCTACGTTTTGTCCTCCCTGGGGGGTGAGATCTAAAAGTACTTTGTCTTCTCCGCTCCCTTCCCTGCTTCACTTGAGCTCACTATAGGAGCTTTCAGGGCTGCATTACCAGTCCTACTTCTGAGTTGCCATAGGGTGCCTCCCTGCTCCTCTGTCAGCTTCCCAGCTGGGCTCTGCCTCGTCATGCCTGTTCAGTTCACCTTGCTGTCACCAAGGAAGACTTGGGAGGCATTTGTGGATGCCGAATTCAGGGCCACAGAGGGGTTTCTGGCTGGCAGACCTCTGAGCCTGTGACCCTGACAGGCTGATGGTGATGGAGCCAGGCCCAGTCTGGTGCCCTAGGAGGAATGGGGTGCTGGGCTACACCTGGGCACTGGTCTGAGCCTACATGATCCTTGAACCCCGACAGGCAACGCCTGGACCTGATGCGGGAGATGTATGACAGGGCCGCCGAGGTGCCCTCCAGCGTCGTTGAGGACTGTGACAACGTGGTGACTGGCGGGGACCCCTTCTACGACCGCTTCCCCTGGTTCCGGCTGGTGGGCAGGTGGGCACCTCCTCCCTATCCTTGCAGAAAAAGTGAGGGACAGAGGTGGCATGGGGTCAGAACCCAGACCCTGGACTGCCCTGGCCTGAAGTCAAGAAAGAGCCAGATTCCATTTTTGTTCCCTACCCCCCCACCCCAGTCATTCCTCATCATGTACCTATAGGGCCAGCTTTTTTAGGAGACCTGGGGTGTCATCTTGTCACTGCTGCTACACCTGCTGTGATTCATGTCTGTGAGTGTGAGTGAGTATGTGTGTGTGTGTGTGTGTGTGAGTGAGTATGTGTGTGTGTGTGTGTGTGTGTGTGTGTGTGTGTGTGTGTGTGTGTTGCCTAAGCACCCAGGGGCCTAGAACAGGCATTGCAGGTCACTGGTGTTTTGGGGGTGGGGACACAGAGGCAAGATTAGAGACTACCAGCCCCTTCCTTGTTTTCCAATCTGGTGTCTGTACCTAGTCTCCGCCCCCGGCGTCATCCAAGGAGAGGTCCTCAAAGAGCTTTGGCTAGGGCCAACCTGGACCCTTGTGCTCACTCATATCTGTTGGTGGTGCTTTCCAGAGTCTTCTACTGACCATGGATTCTGTTGTCGTTGTTAGTTTGGGGTGTTTCGTTTTGTTTTCTCTCCCCAGCCCTGGAGACTGGGTGCATTTTTTGTTGTTTTTTGTTTTGTTTTGTTTTGTTTTGTTTTTTGTTCCTTGTCTTTTAAAGCAGCGTCTCTTGATGGTTGGTGCTTGGTTTTAAACAGAAGTCCTCCTTGTCCCACCTTCCCCGGAGTAGCTGGTGTTAACTTCTTTCTGTCTTGTCGCACTAACCTCAGTTCAGTCATCTCTGGCTGCAACAGCTACCCTCTTCTCAACACATGCATGAGCGAGCGCATGGCTGCTCTCACCCCCTCCCCCACCTTCTCAAGCCCCGACTCCGACACCACCGAGCCTGCCGAGGAGCAGAGCGTGGGGGAGGAGGAGGAGGAGGAGGAGGAGGAGGAGGAGGAGGAGGAGGACCTGGAGGACGACGTCTTTCCGGAGCACACGCTGTGCGACGGCCGGGACCCGTTTTACGACCGGCCCCCCCTGTTCAGTTTAGTAGGAAGGTTGGTGAGGTTGAGGCGCATGCTGGGGAGGAACCAGCTCTTTTGCGTAGAAGCACTGCTGTGGCACTATCGATCGGGGGGATCAGGGCAGACACCGGACCCTCTGGGCCGGGCAGGCTAGGGCTAGTCTCCGAGGAAGCTGAGAGAGCCAGGCTCACTTTGTGTCTTCACGGTGGGACATGTGCACATCTACGAGATGGATGCTCTGGCTCGGCGGGGAAGAGTCTGAGGCCCGGGGCAGGAGAGGCTGGGGCTTGGAACACACAGCTACAGCCAAGAGCTCCTGGTGCCCACTCCGGATGGCTGGGATAGTTCCTGTAGGATAGGCCGTAGGAAATGACCAAGACTCCGTGACTCCTTGTGCAGGGCTCAAGGGGCATTTGAGAAGGGAAGAAAGACGTCCCCAGGCAGGGTGCCCCAAACCCTTGTCTTGGGAAGCAGCTTGGTTCAGCTGAGGTGGCTTCTGTTTATTCCACTGTAGTCCAAAGAGAAGGTACCCTATGTATTCAATGCCGCTCTGTTCTGGGAAAAAGAGCAGGTCTGTGAGCCACCCAATGTAGGGGAGGAAGGGCTTCTACCTATCTGCCTTAATTTTGTAGAGCCTAGCAGGTGACAGTAGCTCCAAGCCCCTGACCTACCGGGCCAGCTTGATGAGATGGGCATGCACCCTTTGCAGAGAACCCCCCGGGCACTGAGTTTCTGGAACAGGTGAGAGAGGCTGAGGATGGGGCCACAGGGAGGCAGGTCTAGCTTCTGGCTGCAGCAGTAAGGCAAAGGTAACTTAGAAATGCTAGGGTTTGTATTCTACCTGCTTGAAACAGCAACAGCAGCATCCTCTCCTGGAGTTTGAGATTGCTTCTAGGACAATGGGAGTCTCAGAACTCTTGATCTTGGAGCACAAGTATTGAAAGCTAAAGGCTGAGCATGGTCCTTTACAGACTATGGACTTTCTATGAAGTTCCTTCCTTCCTTTCTTCCTTGAATGGAGGTGATGGTGTAAGCACCCCTCTCCCTGGGAGGTAGCAGGTCCCAGATCACTGCCTAGGATCTTCTCTGATTAGTTTTCCTAACTGTCATTGGCTGGCATTAGCTATGATGAGCTAGCCAGGTGGACACAAGTGGGTAGCCTCTCCCTCCGAGATAGCCTGGGTCTGGACTTCCACCCTGCTGGGCCTGAGCAAGAGGTACAGATTCCAGGCCAGCTCTGTACGGGCTTCTCCCAACAAGCCTTGGGCTATAGCACCAGACCTCCCATGCCTGCTGGGCCCTGGGAGTGGTTCCGGGTGTCAGGTAGGCAAGGGGTCAGGAGATACAGGGGACAGTGACGTGAGGAGAAATGGGGTATGGGCTCTGCAGTCTCACGAAAAGAGCTGGGTCCTTCCAACGTTGTTTCCCCTCTTGTGGACCTGAGATTTCACAAAATGACCAAGCTTAGCAAAAGTCATCCATGAGAGGCCCGGCCCCCTGTATCGTGGGGTGCTCTGTGCAAGGCTTCATTTCGGCAACATCCTGACCTTTTCGGTTTGGCAAGAATTGGCTTCTCTGCACAGCAGCTATGCAGGCCCAGTCCTGAGGAGGGCTCCACCTTGGTTTTCCTTTTATCCTCTGGTAGCTGCTGGCTCTCTCTCCAAAGCTTAAGCGAAATTGGGGTGCCCACTCTCGTCCCCTGTGGAAAGGCTTCCCTGGGTCCCAGCATGCGTTTCTGCACCTCACCAATCTGTGGTTAGCGCTGCCTCCTCCCTCCCGCCTCGCCACACGTGCCGCTCTGCCCGTTCTTCCCTCCCCTCCTCTTTCGGGTATCTGAGCCTGCTTCAAGGTGCTCTGGATCCGGGGCAGTGGTCTCATGGCCATAACCAGGGCCCCTCCTCACATCCAGGGTCTCTGATGGTTAGGCGTCCGGTGGCCTGGGGATGTGGGTGAGTCAGCTGATGCAGTGGGCCCAGAGGCTCCCATTTCCTAGTTAACATACATCCAGAGGATGGGGGCAGGGGGCAGGGACTGCAGACAGGACAAGCTCCTCTGGGGGAGGAGCTGGGGAGGGCACCAGATGGGTAAATGTTGACCCAGCAAGAGCCTGCACTGATAGCTCCATGCAGCCCGGAGCCTCTTAGCTCCATGCTGGGCCTCCTTACCTGGACCTCCTGTCTTTGTCGGTGTGGCTGTGGACAGTGTTCTTCGACCTTGAGAGCAGCTGGGTGTTTGGCTGGTGTGGCATGCCAAGGTTGGCAAGGGCTGTGTTCTCTGACCCTGCAGTGGCTTACACTGTCTTCTAGTTGTTTCTGGGGCCCAGAGAACAGGTAAGATGAAGGCTAGAGTCTATTGTCCCCCTGAGCAGTGTCTGCCTGGGTGCCCTCATCCCAGGGGTGCTGGCTGAGTGAGTTCTACTCAGACTGGGGCACAGAAGTCTTCCAGATTCAGCTTGTGGCCTCTTCAAAAACCAGTGCTGCCCTTGGGAGGCATTGCAGGCCCAGAGGTCTCTTCTAGCCGACTGACTCCACCACAGTGCCAAGTGAACTGGGTTGGTCATGTAGATCATATAGAGAAGCGGGGGGGGGGGGGCATTGCATCCTTTTTGTCTTCTACAACATCTGGCCCCACAGCTGCAGCTAGACCCTCAGTTCCCATGAGCTGTGCAGGGATCGTGAGGTCAGGGAGGCTCCAGGGGCTTTGGTCACAAATGGGTCTCTTTCAGTACATAACCCCAGCCTCCAGCGGGAGATTAGGGTTAGGGTTAGATGTGGGCCACTTAGTTCCTACAGTTTGGATATGGGCCATGGCAGCCTATTAGAGACAAGATTTACACATAAACAGAGTTGAGAGCTACCTAGAGGGCAACTTGTAGGTCCCATCCTAGCTCTGGCCTTGCTGCCACCCCTGGCTACTGCTTGATATGCATCAGTTTCTTCTCTTGTGAAATGAGCCTGAGTGCCATATTCTACCAGCTCTAATGGGCCATGCTAGACTCCAGACTCTTTACATCCATAAAAGAGGAGAGCACAGATAGCTAAATTGAGGGGCATCACTGTTAAGACATACTTGATAAACTACCTTCCAGGCATCAGGGAGCAGGAGCTGTCCCAGGATGTGTATTTTTTCTTTGGGTCCTGCGGTCTCTGGGGTCAACCTCATTTTACAATAGGCCCCATAGGGAGCCTAATGTGGGGATTTAACAAGGCAACTCCACATAGTTAAAAAAAGGTTTATTTTGGGGTTAACTTACAGCCAGTAAAGGGGTTGGGTACAGGATCTGGGAGAGGTGAGGTGCAGTCCAGTGGGGTTCTCTGGAGAACTCTGACTCGGTCTTCCAACCAGCATCCAGGATCACAAGCAACCAAGAGGCCCGGCACATCCTGATCTCCGGTCTTAAGGGCTCCCGTCTCAGTCCCATCCCAGGGGCAGGTCATAGGTAGGCATGGCAGTTACCAGAAGCCTCACTAGGTCAAAGCTGGAATAGCAACCCACTACAGGAGCCTTACCATATGACTTGGGCATGGCCTTGCCCTGCCTCAGTTTACCTATCTGAGTACTTCTCCAGAACCGCTAGTTCTGGACAGTGGGGGAGGGTTAAGCAGTGAGTGTGTAAGATCTATGAGCCTCCCTATGGGTGCTCACAGAACTGGGGGTATCTCTGTAGTGCTTAGCAGGGCACATCTGGAGAGCCCAGAACCTGTGCTCTGTTGATTCCAAGCAAGCTCTGTGGCACTGCCTCCTGGGCCCTCTAGGATGTCTGGGCCTTGGCAGAGGTAGGTTTCAGTCTGGCTCAGGGGACCTCAGCAGCCAGCACAGTCCACATCCTTTCCACAGCACTTCCCCAACTGATACCTTGAACAGAGGGGGTTGGGCTAGTACTCTTCCTGAGAGGGCACCGTGCTAGGGAAAGTTGGGGGAACCACTAAGGCCCCTGGAAGAGGGCTGCCTCCCACCATCTGAGGCCTGACTTTGAGGATTTTGCTAGAACAACTTGCTGAAGCTCGGTCATATATCAAAAGCACAGAAAACCAGAAAGTCTACAGACAGATTCTTAAAGTCGGAAGATGTCGCTGAGAGGAGAGTGCAAATGGGCTCTTGTCAGGAGAGTAGACAGATAACAGGGACCCATCGGCCCCTGTGGCCAGATGGAGGCTGAACGTAGGGGCAGTAAGATGGAGCTGGCCGTCTCGAACCTCTTAGGGCTTAGATGGTTCTGTAAGAAGTTCAGGCATCACAGAGGCCCTTCCCATCACTGGGAACTTCTATGTGACAGGTTCCCTACAACCCTCTAGGGACAGTGAGAGAGGCCGGGTGATGGAGAGGCCAGCTGAGGGAGCTCCAGCAAGACTCTTGAGAGAGGTGGTATCTATAGATAGTGAGGATCAGGGCAGGGCACAGGCTTCTGAGTGATGGGCACACGCTCTGAGTTGTACCTGCCCTGAGAAGGGTGATGCTTAGCACTGGCTTGTGTCTGACCTCCAGGTCAGCTGAGAGGGCACAGGTGTTTGTAAAAGGCGCTCCGTGGAGGAGTTGCTTGATGGCGCCCAGTGGGAAGGAGGGCATCCGTCCTCGACGTGTTGAGGCTTGTTAGCGTGGCCCTGTTCAGCTCAGGTCCTCCAGCCCTTGAAGCAGGCTGAAACCCTCTCTTCAGCTGCCCTCAGACAGCCATGTCCAGGCCGAGCTGGGCTGCGCCCTCCACCCGCCGAGGCCCCCTTCCTTCCTCTCTGTACCTCCACCTCGTGTCTCCTCTGAGCACCGACAGCCCTCCTCCCTCCCCCCCTTGCCTGTCCCCAGCCCCACCTCGCTGCGTTCCGCCCTGGCTGTCCCGCCGCTTTGCTCCGCTTTGCAGCTTCGTGTTGTGTGTGAGCTGGCCTTGGTGTCACTGCTGTAGCTCAGAGTCACACACCCTGAGGGTCGCCCGTGACTATGGCTCTGCTCCTGCAGGGCCTTCGTGTACCTGAGCAACCTGCTGTACCCCGTGCCCCTGGTGCACCGCGTGGCCATCGTCAGCGAGAAGGGAGAGGTGAAAGGCTTCCTCCGTGTGGCGGTACAGGCTATATCAGGTGTGTGTGGGTCTAGGTGGTGTGTGCCTGAGTCCCCTGGGGGGGGCTTTGCCTTCGTGGGCCGTGGCGGGAGGAAGAACACTGCGCAGGATCCAGTGTGAAGCTGGCCTTACCCGGGACTCCCAGCCTCCCTGTGGCCAACACGAAACCTTTTCCCCTTTCACGCACAGGTGGGCAGGTGGGGATAGAAGCAAAAGTCTCCTGTGCTGAGCCCTTGGCTCTGGCCTCCTAGACTCTCCTAGACTAGATAGAGACATCTCAGTCATGCAGGCTTAGCCCAGGATGCCTCGAGCCTGATCTGGCTTGGAGTCCTCGCCTATCCCACAGATCAGGTGGACCCAGAGATGGCCTTGTTAGCAACCTACCCACTATCCGCTTTTCCCCATATTCAAGGGAGCCTGCAGACTCCGAGTCCCTGGCCAGAGTGGCTCTCAACAGCTGCCTCAGTTTCTCTTCTATGTTCCTCCCTTAGGTCCTGGTCTCAGGCACAGGCCTAAGCTGGAGGCTGCAGACTCTCCCTCCCCCTTTGTGGCCTAAAAATAGAGGCTCTCACGCTGTAAAAGAGAGACACTTTTTCACTACCCCATCCCTCTGGAATGACCAGGAAGGACCAGGGTTAGCCAGCTGCAGAAGCCCTTGTGCCTCAGTTTGCTCGCCTGTGGGCCTATAATGCACTTCCTACATGGTGAGAACATTTGTAGGGCCACCGAGAACAGTATGAGGGTCGCGACTCAAAAGGCATCCGCAGGTCAGTGGTAACGTCTACTGTAATGGCAGCTCGGAGACTCCTTCCTCTGCCTGAGACCATGGTCTCTCTTCCTGGAGTACTCACTGTCTTTGTTCCACGGCTTCCTGGCACCTGGGGAGAGAGGGAGACAAAGGAACAGGGGGGACTAAGTGGGACGCTGCAGGTTGGCCATGGTTAGTCTGGGGCTGGCTCAGGGTGGGCACATGGAGGATCTGGAGAAGGCCAACCCCCCCAGTGTGTTAGACACACCCAGGTTCTCATATGCTCCAATTGTCTGCTCCCCAGGCTCTCCTACCTGCAGGTTATCATGTCCTCACTGCCCCCTCACTCTCATACTCTCAGATCCACAATACCCCAAGTTCTCCTACCGCTACCGCATAGCTTATCACACCCAAATACCACCAATGTACCCCCAGGTTTTTATGTGCCACAGGTTTTCAGACTACCCTCCCCGAGGTTCTCACACCCCAGGTTCTCACACCCCAGGTTCTCACACTCCAGGTTCTCACACCCCAGGTTCTCACACTCCAGGTTCTCACACCCCAGGTTCTCACACTCCAGGTTCTCACACCCCGGGTTCTCACACCCTGAGTTCTCACCCTCCAGGTTCTCATACCCCAAGTTCTCATACCCCAGGTTCTCACCCTCTGGGTTCTCACAACCCCAGGTTCTCACACTCCGGGTTCTCACATCCCAGGTTCTCACTCTCCGGGTTCTCACACCCCAGGTTCTCACACTCCAGATTCTCACACCCCAGGTTCTCACACTCCGGATTCTCACACCCCAGGTTCTTACATTCCAGGTTCTCAAATCCCAGGTTCTTACACTCCATGTTCTCACACCCCGGGTTCTCGCACTCCGGATTCTCACACTCCAGGTTTTCACACCCCGGGTTCTCACACCCCGGGTTCTCGCACCCCGGGTTCTCACACTCCATGCTCCCATGCTCCTGAATTCTCATACCTCTGACCTTCAAATGCCTCTTCCTCCTCTCCTCTGAAATGTCTAATCACTTCTTCCCTGGCATTCTGGCCGCATTAGGTGACTTCAGTTCTACTAATTAAGCTAATAATTGGCTGTATTTTCAAACTCTCCTCAGCCTGTGATTTCTAAATGTTCTCCCCCACTCCCACCTATTACCAGCCATGACATACCCATGATTGCTTAGATGAGCATAGTCTAGTCACTGTTTTCCTCAGTGATGGCCCAGAGGTCCCATCTAGCAGGGAAAGCCAGGAGTGGATGGATTATGAGCTGCTAGAAGAACCCAGACTTCAACACCACCCTGGCCACACTGCTGGGAAGTGAACGTTACTAAGATGTCCTCACTTAGGGGTGCCTCCTTCCTGGGGTCCTTCCTCCTCCATCTTGCAAGGCCCTCCTTCTCCTGTCTGGCCTAGCAGCTCCCAACCACACTGGGTAGATGTCTCCATTTTGTCCATGTATTCCTAGAGGCCAAGGGGCTCACCTATGGCCCTTGTAGAGGACAGTGGCTATCTTGCTCTGTTCTTGGTGAGAAGGGCCCTCTAGAGGGTCATTAGGAGAGCTGGTGAATGACCCTATCTCCAAATTTAAGCTCAGGTTTACCTCCAGGGTCCACCACTCTAAACCCAGTGGAACTCAGTGGGTCCTCTGTATATCAGATAGTTATACCAGATAGTGTATCAGATAGGGATGATCGTTAGGAAGATGTATGAAGCTCAGAGCCCAGGCCTGTGAGGAGCCACAGCCCTGCTGTCCTCCAAGTCACATTCAGGAAAAGAGGATATGATGAAGTCTGAACTGTGTGGGTCCCCAAATCTTATAAGAAGATAACTAGGCTTCAGTGTATTTGGGGTCACAACTAATATTTCCCCATCTGTGGCCATGGAAGAAAGGAATTTAGGAAACACACAATCTTGTCACCCCTGCCATGCCCTGTGGCCAGGGGTTGGGGTCAGCTCATCCACTGAGCCCCGTTGGGGCTGGCCCTGGCTATCAGACACTGTTGGCTGACTGGGTGGAGCAGAGGAGTAGCCACAAGGCTGGAGGTGGCATGGTAGGGCCCATGGGCTCTGAAGAGGGTGGTGGAGGGATATCAAGAGCCTCCCGTGCTCCCTGAGCACCTGGGACAGGCAGGTCAGGGTCAGAGACTGTAGGCTCGTGGCTCAGGATGAGTAGGTCTTGACAAGGACATGTCTCTGGGTCCCTGAGGCAACATAGGCTGGTGGTCAGCGTGTCCTGGTGACTCCTGAGCCACTCCAGGTGAGGCTGGCTGCCCAGTGCAGTTAAGAATCTGGTCACCTGGTTCCTATACCCTCTCCAGGGTCCTGGGCCATGTGGCCCGGCTCTGTCCACTACGGAAAGCAGGTTGGCCAACCACCTACTTATTCCTCTCACAGCTGACGAGGAGGCACCAGATTACGGCTCAGGTGTCCGTCAGTCAGGAACTGCTAAAATCTCCTTTGATGACCAGCATTTTGAAAAGGTACTGTGAAGGCTTGCCTTGTGTACTGCGAGGAACCCCTTCCACTGAACCCTAGGCTCTAAGGGCCAGCCCTGGCAGGGTCCCATGGCCTTGGAGTCTTTTCTCTCTCCCTGAGCGCTGTGCCTGCCCCATCCCTGGCTGTCTAAAACACACAATGTCCCTCCCCCAGTTTGTCAGGACCCACTTGGTCCAACCATCTTCCTGAGTCTCACACAGCAAGGCGTAGAGCTGGTAAGTAGAGCCAGCTTTTAGAATAGGCACCCCCCATTCTCCCTTCTCTTGGGTTAGCTGTTCTTGGGGTCCCCAAAGCATACTATAATTTCTACCATCCTTCTTCCTGCCTTCCCCAAAACCTGTGAGAATGAGGACAACCCCATTGAGGCCACCCTCTGACCTCCACAGGAAAGGCTCTCTGAGGAGCCGGTAGAGGGATTGATCCCATGCAGTGCCCCTCCCCGGGTGGGTGGCTTATTTAGCTGTCTGGCTTCAGATCTCAGTCTGAGGATGTTCAAGATGGAAGAGCTGCCTGTGACCTGCTGCAGGAAGTGCCCTGGTTGGTAGAACTGAAGGCCAGGAATGGTTCCTGGTTTCCCTTCACTATGCCTCTTGCGTTGAGGCAGGCAGAGTGTTCTTCTCAGGCAGTTCACACCTCAGCTCATCTAAACCAGAGAGTCGGAAGTAGAGTGGTCTAGAGAGGTGGGTGCTTCATCTAGAGGTCAGTGGCAAGGCTGGCGCCGGGCCCTAGAGACCCAGGCCCCGGGGCACAGATCTCTATAGCCTGTGACAGGGAGGCTTTAGCTTAGCCATCTAGCTCCCGGGCTTTCTCAACCCTGTGTCTTCACAGTTTCAGTCTGAGTCCTGCCCTGTGGTGGGGATGTCCCGCTCAGGGACCTCCCAGGAGGAGCTGCGCATTGTAGAAGGCCAGGGTCAGGGTGCTGACTCCGGGCCTTCAGCTGACGAGGTCAACAACAACACCTGCTCAGGTAGGCGCAGCCCCACTGTGTGGAAACACGGATGTGTGGGACCAGGGCTCGAAGAGCATGGAATCTAAAGGCCCCGCGCTCTGCTCTGGCTCCCAACAGCTGTGCCTCCTGAAGGTCTCCTAGATAGCCCTGAGAAGTCTGCCCTGGATGGGCCCCTGGACACGGCCCTGGACCACCTCCGTCTAGGCAGCACCTTCACCTTCCGCGTGACAGTCCTGCAGGCATCCAGCATCTCTGCTGAATATGCTGACATCTTCTGCCAGTTCAAGTGAGCCTGATGTCCATACCCTGGGATCCTGGGAAATAGGATGCTCTCCTGAGGGGCATGCAGCCCACATAGGCTGTGCTGGGGGCCATGCAATGCCCAGTGAGGCCACAGGTCCTTGGTGCAAGTCCTTGCTCCACGTTCTTCTTCTTGATCTGCAGCTTTATCCACCGCCACGATGAGGCCTTCTCCACTGAGCCCCTGAAGAACACTGGCAGGGGACCCCCTCTTGGCTTCTACCATGTCCAAAATGTAAGTCTTGGCCCTTATCCCCCAACACCCAAGGGCCTTCCCATCTATTCTTTCTCCTCTGAACGGACTGTCCTGGGGGCTGTCTGGCACCAGGTTATAGAACCTCCATGCCATGCTGGGATACTGACATTGTGGTTAGGTAGCAGGGGGATCTGTAGTGTTTAAAATTGGAGCCTAGGGTCAGAATAGAGCGCCTGAAAGCTGCTTACAATGAGCCTTGGGCAGACACAGACGCAGAGCATCCAGGGATGTCATGGCTGGAATTGGTGCTGAGGGTTGGCTGGGGCTGGAGTGCTGTGTTTTCATGGACACTGAACATGTTCAGATATGATCCATTCTTTCCCTTTTTCCCTCTAGATTGCGGTAGAGGTGACCAAGTCCTTCATCGAGTACATCAAGAGCCAGCCCATTGTGTTTGAGGTCTTCGGCCACTACCAGCAGCACCCATTCCCACCTCTTTGCAAGGATGTGCTCAGGTCATCTGCCTAGGTCACCCAAGTGTCCTGGTCTCCAGGCTACAGAGCCCATGTACCTGATCCCCTCTCCTTAGCTTTCTGGGATGGTCAGAGCACGGGCCGGCCTGCCTCTCTCCTTTGGAACTAGGTTCTTTAAAGACCATCGCTGTCAGAGCCTTGACATCAGCCGAGCATGGGAAGCATCCAGGGCATAACCGGGTGTTGCTGCCCACTGCCCACTTCCAGGAAGGGAACATCTGTCTGACTCCCTCATTCTTTGCGGGGGAGGGAAGGGAGGGAAGTCTCAAGAGGCTAGGGTATAAGGGTAAGGTACCCGTAAGTCATCTCACCCTGTATCCAGGAGGTGGGATGGGAATGCCAGCCACCCTGGGGCCTAGAGACATGTTGAGAGGCCTTCCTTCCTCTCCAACTCTGTCTCTCTTCAGCTGAGTAGACTTCACAGCTGAGGGATAACCGGGATATGATAATGGAAGAGGGAGGCAACAGAGATTATTTGAGGCACTGCATCCCTGGAGCCTCTGGGATGGTGTCTAGGGCCCCAAGGGTTCCTCCTTTCACGTCTAAGCATATACGGAGACCTGGGTTCTTCCTGGGTCTGATGAACAGGGGAATAAAGGATCCACGAATGGGCTTCTGATCAGCCTGCCCTGCCCTGGGCTGCCCCAGGACTCACAGACACCAGCCTAGGTCTGCTCACTCTGGCTTTCCTCCACAGCCCCCTGAGGCCCTCACGTCGCCACTTCCCCCGGGTCATGCCACTGTCGAAGCCAGGTAGGGGAGACTCTCCCGAGTCCAGTGGGGCAGTGACGGCCCACACTATGGGTGCGAGTGTGGTTGGACCTGCTGTGAATGTAATGATTCTTCAGGCTGCAGATGACACAGCAGATGTCTTCTGGCCTGTGGAGTGTACAGCTTTCAGCTTTGTGCTCTGCTGTTCAGCCCTGTCCACAATTTAGACCCAGTGACAGGTGACATGATGAGCAATCGAAGGGGACTTCGAGGAAGGGCCCAGAGCAGGGGCTGTGGACAGACATGGTTGGGCCCAGGAATCTGGGGGTGGGGCGGGGTGGGCAGAAGCGGTCAGGAGGTAGACATATTGGAGAGCCAGCAGAGGTGAGTGTAGGGCGTCCTGGGTGAGGTGTGGGTGTTGGCAAGACACACTTGGACTGATACATTCTGCTGTGGTAAAGTGTAGCTCAGGTAACAGGCCAGGCAGCGGGGTCCTGTGATAGGACCTCTGAGCAAATGTCTCTGCTGCCCTGGTGGTGCTCAGCGTCTTAAGCCACCACCCTCATACCCAGCTGTGTAAGGCCACGTGCTCCTGCTTGGGTGTAGAAAGCGTAAGTGGCCACTCATGTGAGATCTGTGCCAGATCTCTCATGCCTGACTGTGCAGAGCTAGGGGGACCTGGCCGTGGGTATGCCAGTTGGGCACCTCTGTTTGGGCGATGTGTTGCCGGTGCAGCCTGTACTGCGCTCTCCCTGAGTACCCCCACGACAACACTGCTTTCTTGTCTTCCTAGTACCTGCCACTAAGCTCAGCACCATGACACGGCCTTCCCCAGGTCCCTGCCATTGCAAGTACGACCTGCTGGTCTACTTCGAGATCTGCGAGCTGGAAGCCAATGGCGAGTGAGTTGGTACCCAGAGTGCCCATGTCGGGCACCAGCTTGGGGTCCAAAAGTCTGTGATGACGAAGAAGGGCACTGGGAACGGTGTTCTGAGGGCAGCTGAGAATCCACAGTGGCTAACATGGGAAGGGAAGGTTGGTGGGCTCTGAGCTGATGGCTGGGGAGGCCTGGGACCAGGTTCTCCTTGAGTGCCCCGATCTTAAGGCATGGAGCACAGAAGCCCTTACACACAGTACCTAGGTCATTGGGTGTAGATTTCTGACTTGCAGGGTGTGAGAGAGAATATGAGAGCTGCTGCAGAGAGCCAACCCAGAAGGACCTGCTCTCCTCAAGGGGTGGTCAATGATCCCGTTTTCAGCTCTGCCGACTCTGGGACCAGGTCCTAGGCTGTGGGTGGGACAGAGAGGGGTTTTGCACCTCACCGTCACTGTCTTTTCCAGTTACATCCCTGCTGTGGTAGACCACCGTGGAGGGATGCCATGCATGGGGACCTTCCTTCTCCACCAGGTGGGAAGGCCTTACCTGCCTGCCTCAAACCTTGCCCTATTCCAAAGTCCCCCATGTCCCCAGTGCCACCTGACGGTTCCCTCTCCTGGCATGTGACAGGGCATCCAGAGACGGATAACTGTGACGCTGTTGCATGAGACAGGAAGCCACATCCGCTGGAAGGAAGTGCGAGAGCTGGTTGTGGGTGAGTGGTGCGGCCGGGGGTTACCTCAGGAGGGGACTATTTTGGACAAAACCCTGGGTTCTAACCACAGTTCTGTCCCGTGCTGTGTGGCTCTGGCTAGGTCACCAAGCCTTTCTGTGCTTCAGCCCATCGCCTGTAAGGGAGAGCCCTGGATCTGTGCTATAGTCCCAAGTTTCTACCTAAGCTGTGTTGCCCTTCCAGGGTAGTCGAAACAGTACAACCAAATGGCTTAAAACAATGGAAAACTGCCAGGTGTCACCGTTCTGGAAATCAGGGTGCCAGCAGCAAAGCATGCTGTCTGGGGTGCTGCAGGGTTCTTCTCTGCTTTGCCTGGTCTTGGGAAATGGCTGTAGTCCTGAGTGTCCTTAGCTTGTGGAAGACTACTCCAACCCTCAGCTTTACAGGGCGGGCTCCATGCGCTTTGATGGTACCAGACATGTGGCGGTACCAGACATAGGGCTGCCACACTCACTCCAGGACAACTTTTAGCTTGGCTAATGGCACCGCTGTGCTATGGGGTTGGGACTCTAGCACATCTTGTAGGGAGGAAAAGAACACTGTCTTTCTCTGTGACCTCCCCTTTTGAACTCTGCTTTACCAAGCTGTCCTCTAGACTCTCATTTGGGGACATGGATAGACATCCATCCCAGTACGTAGCTCCTCTACCCTGGAGCCAAGGCATATCTATCTAGAAGCTCCTCCCAATCCTGGGTAGGCAGGATCTCAGGACCAATGTCCTTAGACTGACCTGTCATTCTGTGTCCCAACATACAGGGCTGTGGAGAGTTGATCTGGGTACCAGGATGGACACTTGTGTTTTACAAACTTTGTGTCAGGGATCAGAAAAAGCTGAAATCAGTGACCAAAGTGTCCTATGGGGAGAGTCCAAACTGAATCAGTTCCAAGACTAAGGTCAGGCCTAGCACCTGGCTTCTGAACCAAGCTATCTCTGGAGTGGGGGCAGCTCTGCCTATGCTGTCATCCAGTGGTGTCCCACCCCACCATGTCCTCCCCTTTAGATGGACAGCCCAGACTGCCTTAAATCTCACCTTCTTCTCCTCTTCTAAAAATGCAGACACCAAAAGCTGCCAATTTGGGGTTGCAATGGGGACTTAATGGAAGTAGGGGAGATACTGCTGTGAACACTCAGTCCCATTCAGGTTATAGCCAAGCCTGGCATGGCTCCCAGGAAGGCATGGGTCTTTTAGGCCCCGTGAAGTGGACATTATGGAGATGGGCCAGCAAAATAAGGAAAGATAAGAGACCCTGGGGCCATGAGCTCCATATAGGTGGCCTTTTGAGGAATACAGATGACCCTAGTCAAGTCCCCACATCCCTCTTGTGTCCTGCCAAGTATGTCCATCAGATCCTCAGGCAGAGAGCTCTATGAAGGCCAGTTCCCAGGGTTGAGTATCTGCTCTGGGCAGGCTTTCCTTGCTCTAAACTTCTCCTTGCCATGGGTATCCCAAGCAATGGAGAGTCTGGCATCAGGACAGGACTGGCTGAAGGACCCCAAATTGCCTCCTCCCAGAATCCTCATGCTGTAGAGCTACAGGGAACTGGGCAGGATTGCCCAGGATGTGCAGCAGAGGAGAAGGAAGCTGGTCACTCTGTTGCTGGAGCAGAGGACTTGGGAGTCATCTGTGTGCTCCTTTCAATGGGCAGAAAGTTGCTTCCAGGGTGAGGAATTATGAGATGAAGTGTCTCTCTCACAGACAGACAGATGGACTCCAAAAGCAGGCATCTCCTAGGCCCTGGAAGAGTGGTTAGTGTTCAAAGGGCGTATACATGGACAATGCTGCCTTCTCCATTCATTATTGTTATGTTAAGCATAAAATGGGGTAGGTTCATCCCCTCATGGCTTAGATCTCCTCGTCCCACAGGTAGCTTGCTAAGCTAGGTAGCTGAGATCCACCAGAAAGTGTAACTAGAGTTGAAAAATAGAATGCAGCCCTCTCCTGGAAGGAGACAGAGAAGGGAGACATTGACTCTGTCACAGGAGCCACCTGGTCCCCATCAGCCTCCTGGTCCACCCTAGTGCCTTTTACTCACGCCCAACAGTCATGTAGGGAATCCGCTTGCCACCCTGGCTTCTGTCCAGAGGCCTCAGCATCCCTTGATCACTAGCCTTCCTGGCAATGACACCCAGCCACTGCCCTTCCCACAGGTCGCATCCGAAACACTCCAGAAACTGACGAATCTCTGATTGACCCCAACATCTTGTCCCTCAACATCCTCTCCTCGGGATATGTCCACCCGGCCCAGGATGACCGGTGAGTCTCAAGAAGGGTGGGGAGAACCACAACTCCTGCTGACCAGCTCCCACCCAGGTCAACCGCCAGCCTGCCATGGTCTCCACTGACCCAGCCACTCACGCCCCGGCCAGCTCCAGGCCTACACACCCTCTTTCTAACACCTAAAGGGACAGGCAGTGAGCGATGGCCTGTGGCCTCCAAGTCTCTCTGCTCCCTTGATTGCATGTCCCCCATCCCTGGTTTTATACTCTTCATGTCATCCTGTCTGTCGCCTGGTGAGTGCCAGCATGGGTTCAGAGTCCTGTCCCTGGGAGTTTGTGGGTGTATGGTTGGTGGCATGGGGTGGGAGACTTAACATGCAGGCCGTGTTTCTGAGGACCACACTGGTATGAACAGGTCTGAAGTATCTAGCAGGGGTCCCAGGGGTGTGGGGATCACGAAGGCAGTCCAGAGCCCACAGAACCGGCAGTTGAACAGCTTGAACAGAGGGGTGACTGTGGGTCACCACTGAACACATGCTTTTCATCGCTTTCCAAGCTCCAGAGAGTCCCAGCTCCCACCTTCATTTGAACAGTAGAGGGGTAGTGGACCCCTGAGATGTTCGTGGCAGCCCTGAAGGGTTTGCCAAGGTGCATGGGTATGACAAGAGTCACCCTGCCAAGGCGGGTGCCCAGCTGGACAAAATTGCCTGGGACACAGTCTTCCAAGGATTTGTGGAGTGTTTGTCCGGGGCTGAGCCCCAGCCTGGTTCTTCCTCAGCCTGGCCCAACACCAAGGAGCCAAGAGCTGACCCAGGACCTATAGCTGAGGCTGTTTGTGGCAAAACATTTTTTGAGGGTGTGACAGACACCCTTGGAGAGGCGCAGGAGGGGTTGTACGGACCCAGAGCCCTGGGGTGTGGCCTGTTCTTCCAGCTTCTGGGTCCAGAGCTCTACTTCTTCACAGACACCTGGGGAGACACCAGAACAGGTCCTCCCCAAAGCACCATAGGCAGCCTCAACCGGGAGCCCGGGCTGGGCGGCAGTGGGGACAGTGAACAGGACAGGACAGAGACTAGGGTGTACACATGTGGCTCTGCTCCTCACCCTGTGCTCCTGGAGGTGTTCTCTTGGGAAGATGGCACTATGAGGGGTAGGCTGGAGTTCACGTCGAGGAATAGCGGGAGAGCCAGACCACGACATGAGCTGGGACCTAGAGCGTCCTCTGGTCTTCCGTTGCCTCTTGCTCTGCAAACGGACCCTGCTGAGGCAGGGAGACCTATGACCCTCCTAATATGGGTGCTGCCCCTGAGTGTAGGCCACGGTACCTGGGCATGGGAGTTCAGGGCCACGGAGGCAACGGTGGGCACTGGGAGGCCCCGTCTGACACTGAGTGCTAAGAGGTGCTTTGGGGTCTGGGAGTGACTTAACCCCCTTGACCTCTGACTACCCACTGCAAGACATTCTGGGAGCAGAGGAGGAGGAGTGGGACCAGGAGGCCAGTGGGTAGGTGGGAGCCTTCCGGGCCTTCCTTCTAGGTGTCTCCTTGTATTGAAGACCTTGTGGCCAGTGTCTTCTTGTCATCCGCTCCCTACCAGCTCAGCTGTTGAGGTGCCCTTGACCCTGCAGAGGGCAACTAGGAGGCCAAGACTCATTGTCCCTCAGCTGACAGAACTTTGGTTAACCAGGCTCGGCCCTGGCCCTGGACTGCCTAGCTTCTGTCCTATTCCGTGTCCAACCCCACACCTAGGCTGGAGCCCCGGGGTGCCAGGAGGAGGGAAGACAGATGTGGCCGCTGGCTTGGCTCCTGCCCTTGCTGTTCCTGCTGGTGCAACCCCAGCCTTCCCAGAAAAGTCTCAGGCACGCTCCTTAGTTCATGGCCTCCTCCCCAGGGCCCACTGGGGCCAGCTTCCTGTTCCCTGGACATGGCTGACATCTTAGGAGCCTTTGAGGGCCAGGCTGCTCAGAGACCAGCCACTATGTAGAGGCTGAGGCTTGGGCCTGGCCTAGCTCTGCCCAGGGCCTCAGGCTACCATGCGCTTTACCACACCTGGGCCTCTTCCTGCTCCATGGTCCCTGCTTTGCAGCCCCCCCGGCCCTGAGTGGGTCTGCCAGCCACAGGCAGCTGCCCGCCACTGCCGCTTGCTGCTGCTACCCCGCTGTCCTGCTGCCCACCCGCAGCCCTTCACTAACGTGTGGTTGTTTGTGTTTTGCAGGCAGTTTCTTGATTCGGACATACCTAGGTACCATTTCTGTCCCTCGGTTTGATTTCAGCCTCTTCCCTTCCCCTTCCCCTTCCCCGGTCACCGACACAACCCTGGAATTTTTAATTTCTAGCTTTTTCAACTCATAACTTGCTCACCTTTCCTTCCTGTTTCTCCCTCCTTTTAATTTCGTTTCCTTGGTATCATAGCTTTCTGGTTTTATTTGTATTCTCCTCCCCCAGCCCCACCTTCCTGGCTGAGTCTCTCCCGCCTCCTCTAGCCTTCACTCCCGATTTCGGCTGCTTTTGTAGCTCCCTGCCTCTGTAGACACTGGCCGGCTCCTGCTCCTCCCATCCCAGCCTTGCCTTCTATGCCAGCCTCTAGCCTGGCCACAGTGGGTGCAGGCATCTCCCGCATGCAGGCTGGACAACCCGGCTGCTGGGCTGCACCAGCTCCCAAGGGCCAGCCACTTCCTGCAAGGGGCCATAGCAGGCAGAGCCGGACGCATGGGGAAGGGGCAGACAGGACCCACTGCCAGGAGACTCGAGCTCCCATGTGCTCCACAGCTGCCAGGGAGCCCTTTCCAGGCCAAGTCAGGAAGAGGGACATCACTCTAGCCTCACTTTACCCCAGCCATGGCCTCGGCCTCGCTCCATGGCAGGCACTAACTCCACGAGGAGACTAGCAGGCCTTTGAACGTGGCTTGTGCCCATTTCAGACTCACTTATCAGCGCTGAGTCCTGGTAGGGGAGATTGCTGCGGCTTCCTTTCGCACTGGCCTGTGCTGGGACTCAGTAATCACTGGGAAAGGACAGCCTCCAAGTCCCGAGTCCATACTGAGTCCAGGGAGAACTTGGGGCTGTTCTGAATGGAAGGCCAAGTAAGGTGTCACCTTCTGGGCGCTGGCAGGACGGTGGCCAGAGCTTCATGGTGGTTATCTGTCTCACGGGTCAGCTTTCTTAAAGTCATGAGCGCTTAAACCTGTAAGCTGCTCCACCTACACAGAGCTCTAGGGTGGAGTGGGCATAGCCAGGACTTCAGGTGTGTCCTTGTGGTCATGGCTGTAATGGTCTGAGCAGAAAGTATTCATTTGCTGTCTTGCCTGGGTACCTGGGAGTGTGGGCCCCAGAAGGAGACTCTACGGGGTTATAGAACAGAGGTTCTTTGGAGCATGTTCCTTGGGCCATAATAGATGTGGGGCACATTTAAGTTATTGACCAGATCTTTTTCACATGATACTGTGGGCCAAGAGCCGAGTGGACACTCCCTGGGGACCTGGGGCTAAAGGATGCAGAAATCTCATTTCTCCCTACCAAGATCAGCTGGGTGGGCTCACTGGAGGAGGTGGCATGTGGGCTGGCTCTGGAGGCAAGTGATCTATGCTCAGACCAAAACAGAACTGGGCATCCATCTGCTGGGGCCTCTGTATGTTAGAGAGGTCTTCTTAACTGGACCAGGTAGCTCCAGCAACAGACATCTAGTGCCTCAAGGGTTGTTAGTAACCGGCCTGGGGCTTGACCTCGTGAGAGGGAAGGAAGGAAGGAAGGAAAGAAGGAAGGAAGGAAGGAAGGAAGGAAGGAAGGAAGGAAGGAAAGAAGGAAGGAAGGAGAGAGGGAGGGAGGGAGGAAGGGAGGGACGGAGAGAGGGACAGAGGGAGGAAGGAAGAAGGGAAGGAAAGAAGGAAGGAAGGAAGGGAGGGAGGGAGGAAGGAAGGAAGGAAGGAAAGAAGGAAGAAGGGAAGGAGGGAAGAAAAGAAGGAAGAAGGGAAGGAGGGAGGGAAGAAAGGAAGGAAGGAAAGAAAGAAGAAAGGAAGGAAGAAGGGAGGGAGGGAGGGAAGGAAGGAAGGAAGGAAGGAAGGAAGGAAGGAAGGAAGGAAGGAAGGAAGGAAGTCTTTCTGTCCTTAGACTGGAACTCAAGCTTCCTCCCAAAACCAGTTCTACAGGACAGGGATCCATTGTGATGGCCAGTAATGCATCATGGTTATGAAAAGGGAGAAGCCTTATCCCATGTTATCCTGGGACCACACAGCTGTGCCAGAGGCAGCCTGATTGAGTCACTTGCTAACTAAAGAGGGACATGAAAGTGCCAGAACTTTCTGGAGGTTAGTCCTGCCCTGGGCATGGGAGGTAGTGATAGCTGCAGGCTGTGATGAATTAGCTGATTCATGCAAAGCTCTCAGTTCAGAACCATTATTGTCACTGACAGTGGCCTTTGGTTTAAAAATGCAGAGCTCCTGAGCGAATTTGTGGTTTTTATCCTGATCACTGAGGGACCACACCAAGACACTGTGGGTCACACACAGGGACTCCATGAGAGTTGTGGAGTGTTAGCATGGGTGTTTATGACTTCTTATCCACATTTTAAAAGACACTCAGTCTGACCTTCTGCCCATCCTGTGCTCCTTCAATGGCTTCATATCCTGCCTATGCTGAATTATGGTGTTCTCCTGGATGGGTATAAGGGGCATCAGGTCCTTTAAAGCCGGGTCCTTCTGAAGCATCCACAGGAAGTAGAGGAGTAGCTGTATCTTGGCTCTTTTCATCTACCGAGCTTCAGAACTCATGTTCCTAAAGCTCTGAGAGTTCTCTAGCCTCCTGGGGAGGGCCGGATGTGGGGTCTCATGGAAACCTATTTCCCTGTCTATCTCCTCTGGTGTGTTTGTGAGCTCATAGCATTCGTTCTTTGAGGCATCCCTCCAATCTTCTCAGCTGCATCTGGAACTGTGGGGTCCAGAGACACTAAAGCCCATTGGACACTCCTTCACCCCATCCCCACTGCCGTGGCAGACTGAGCAAGCTCTGTCCTTGCCTTGAGGCCCTGGAGTGGGGGTGGGGGATAGTAAACAGCTTTGCATCAGGATCCAGCTCCTGAACTTCCTTGATGAGGGCGGGGCCCTACGGAGACATGCACCAGGAAGGAGGAGTTCAACCAGGCTGGGAGTGGAAAGGGGTCCCATGAATACAAGAGGAGAGTCGGGAGCAGCTAACCAGGATTTCCCTAAAGGTGGGTCTGGCCAAAGTGAGTCCTCCCCCAAGGATAATGACTATCAAGACTGGACGTGTCAATGTGGAGGGGGGGAGGGTCATGGAATGAAGGCCGTCTTCCAGGTACAGAAGTCATTACCAGCTCTGACTGCCTCTGCTGGGCTGTGGTCCCAGCACTTGCCAGGCACATCTTAGATAGAGCCACACTCTGTTTTCCTGGGTTCCTGTACATCTCTATGGTCTGTGTATCAGGAAGAGGCTCTCCACAACTACATGCCCTCTCTCTGGATCGCTCTGCCTCTCCTCAGCCCACATCCTTCCTTGGCAGGTGTCATGGTGAGCAGCACCTCCTGGTCTTGGTGTCCTCCTTACCTGCTTGTCTCCATCTCCCCTTTGCCTGTCTGGATCTGCTGAATATGTCTTCAGGTTAGGGTTCAGGTTCTAGCCTCGTAGTTCCCCCAAAGGATGGGACCCTTGAAGGAACCACAGGTCACCTTGAAGAGTGAGGAAAGCAGGCCAGGATGATCTGATCAGGACCCAGCCAGAGAGGTGGAGAGCCACCATTAACCGGCAGGGAGGGTTCGGAGTACAGCTTGCTAAGGTGGCTGGTCCAGCCTCCCGAGAGCTACTGCTATTTCAGTCCTCGGAGAGGGTCCAGCTGCGTGTGGCCACTGTCTGTCATGGGCCATCAGATCTGGAGCTATGGGTGGGATTTGTGCTTGACCGTGCATTGTGTCCTATCTAGACCTTTTACACAGGGTCTCCAAGGTGATCCCTGGAACGCTTCCCTGTTCTCAGTTTGTTATCAATCATGCCATCAAGCCCCTCCCCCATGGCGGAAGGAGCTCCCTGGCTGTGGCTGGGATACCGTCAAGATCTAAGAGGAGTCAGAGTCATGGTGCAGTTTAAATACACTTCCATAGCTGGCAGCAGCAGCAGGAAGAGCGCGTCGCCAAAAAGTGACAACATTTATTTACAAACGTGTCATCGTAACCCACAAGCTTATTCAGAGAGCATGAGCAAGAGGAAGCTTTTTTTTTTTTTAAGGGTTTTCATTTTTTGGATTGCATCAGTTATTTTGAAACAGTGATCTTTAGTCACAGTGATCAATACCAAGAGACGTCAGCAGCAGGTTGACGAGACATGCTTGCAGCAGCACCCATGCAAGCTCCTGGTTGTGACCATATTGTGACAGTCACTTGCAGGCAGTTGTGATGAGAAGTCTCCCTCCACCGCCTCCTGGGTTTATCTTTTACGTGTCATAGTTGACACAGGGAATCCATTTCAATCCGTCGATGTCCTCTTTCCGTTCACAGTATCGCAGACTGTAGGATCTGCTGCTCTCCAGCACCTATGTGCTCATGCCTGCCCTCTGGAGGCCAGGCAAGGAAGTGCAGCTACCTTCACAAGGATATTTACAAGCATCATCTGGTCAGACTGGGAAAACACATGCTCCTAATTTACAAACACGCAGTGGTGTGGAGTCACTTGCCCAGGTCCCTGCAGCCTGTCTGTGATGATAATGGAGGTAGACAGAGTGGTTGTTCCACCGTACCCACTGTCCTCTTTGTGACCAATCCTTGTATAGTGAAATCTGCAGTACTCTCACATGGCTCATTCCCTGCTTGAACACTACGCCTGCCGTATTACAGGTCTGAATTTGTCTGTCCTGTTTGTAGGCTTGCAAGGGCAGCTGTGTCCCCTTAGGAGAGAAGAGAACCATGCAGTAGGCCTCCTGGTGTCCCTCTGGGTCAAATAAGCCAGTTGGAGGCAGGACACTGCCCAGAAGCCCAAGCTACCTACATCCTTAGGCTCTGGCTTTAGAAGGAGCCTTGCTGGCCAACCTCTCATTTTGAAGACCCTATGTTACCGGCCCCACACGCTGCATGGTGCAGATTAGCCATTTCACGTCCCGTCCATTGGAATGGGGTCCCAGGAATGCCATGTCTACAGGGAGGCCAAGGGAGTATGCACAGTAGACATGGGCTCAGGAGGCACCAGAAGGGTCGCAGCCAAAGCAGTTGGTGATGGGGCTTGGAGGGACTTGGCCTGCCCTAGACCTGTTTCTTCAGCTGTCCTTGGAGGGTCTGCAAGATGATGGAGGGCAGAGCAGATAACAGAGGCCGTTTGGGGTCAGCTGAGGTACTCTGCTCAGTTTCTGACTCAGTGGTCTGGGGTGAGGCTCAAGAATGCACACCCTAGCAAGTTCCTGAGTGGTTCTGGTATAGGGTCTTGGCTGTTTGGACTGCTCTCGTAGTGTATCTGAGAGCTACTGGTCCATTTCCCGACACTCTAGGAAACTATCTGAGGTTGGGTGACTTGGAGAAGAGTGTTTGGGCTCGGAGTTCTGGTCCATTACGGGTTGGGATCAGGGGAGACTGGCATCTGGAGAAGGCTTCTTGCTGCAGTTATAAAGTGACATAAAGGCATCATGTGACAAAAGGCAGGAGACGCACGTGCATGCTCTGTCTCCTCTTAGCCATCAGAGTTCTGTCATGGAGAACCCCTGGCAGCCTATGTAGTTCCACTCGCTCCTGGAGGCCGCATCTCTAGACACTGTCTTCCACCCTGTGGATGCCTCCCAATAGGGAGTACATTTTGGCCCAAAAATGCTGGGGTGCCCATCTCCGAGCCATTGGCTAAATGTCAGCCCATAAGGAGTGAGAGGGTGTGTGGAGGGGGTCCCGGCTTCCCCTGAGGTACCTGATGCCCAGTAATCCAAGGGGATCCTGAACTCCATGTAGAGTGGGGGTCCACTGCACCTCCAAGGGCTTCCCCATTGTCTTTGTCCTGGGCTTTCCTATGTAGGCCACCTCAGCGTCTCTGAATTCTATTTTTCTGCCTTATTATGGATGGTAATAGATCGTGGGTCTCACCTAATGGCCTGAGTATTTGGTGGGTCC
This sequence comes from Peromyscus eremicus, assembly GCF_949786415.1. Taxonomy (NCBI): domain Eukaryota; kingdom Metazoa; phylum Chordata; class Mammalia; order Rodentia; family Cricetidae; genus Peromyscus; species Peromyscus eremicus. The sequence goes on along the minus strand of NC_081429.1, from coordinate 9,413,452 downwards.
CACAAAGGTGACAGTCTCTCTGCTTCCCCTGCACCACCCCCAGCTTGCCCATTCTTGAGCAAGGTGATTTCCCTCAGCAGAGGCTTCAGGAACACTGAGAAGCTCCAGATCCTCCAATCCTTGGGCCACCACAGTCTGTGTCCCATGATCTAAGCCATGGCTGGTAGAGGATAAAGTCTGGTCACAAGGCCCCATGTGTACAGCCCCCAGGGGACAGCAGATGACCTCCAAGGCGAGGGACCGACCACCCTATGGAAGTGACTTGTGTGAAGATTCATGGCTGTGTTGTTGTGGGAGCCTGTTCTGGTTGGCTACCTGGCTACTGGGACAGTGTTTGAAAAGGCCAGTCCTGCTACCGGAAATGGTCCAAATGGAGTCATACCTGCCTCAAATTGGCATCCCCTGGTCAGGCCGTCAGAGATATTCCAGGTTGCTGGGGTTTGCAATGTCCTCCACCAATACACTCAAGGGCAGTAGTTTTGTTTTCTCTCACCTGGGCCCAGGCTAAGGCCACTTTAGACCAGCTGGAAGAGCCCACTCTTATTTCCAGGAGCACCCTAGATAACTCCGAGACCACACTAGCCTGGCCAGACCCGTCCCTTTGGGTGTTTTACTCAGGGCCAAGAGGCAAGGACAGGCCTGGGGCTCAGTCCCTGAGGGAGACCCCAAGCTGGAGAAGCCATACTCTTTCCAAGGGCGTAGAGGGACTCTGACTACACACACATACACACACACACACACACACACACACACACACACACACACACACACACCCTACATTTGGAAACTGCAGGCCACTTCAGAGACTTGGAAGGCAAAGGATAGTAGATACAGGTGCAAGGTCCAAGTAAGATGTGACAGTGATGGTCCTGCCCTGGCATCCTTGTAACGGTGACGCTGGTTCGAGACGGCCCACGCCCACCCTACGCTCTCCTCACTCACACGTTAGCTCCTTGGTTCTGAAGGATAAGGTGGGGGACAGTTACTGCCCTACGTACCGCCAGGAAACAGAGCCAAGATGCAGCTGACCCCTGTGGTCATAGCTGGAGGCAGTTTTGTGAGGATATGGGGCATCTGTGGGGCTGGGCTGGGGCTCCAGGGGACCCCTCAGCAGCTGTGCCGGCCATGGAAGGCCTTTTCTGACGTCTCGCTCTCTTCTGTGTGTGTGCGTGTGTCCTGGCTGCGCCCTTAGCGTTTCCTTCGGAAATGACACTAGGTACAGGCACCATTCTCCCCTGCCCCGCTTGCTCCGTCCCCTCTACTCTGCCCCACCCCCCCTCCTCCTCCAGTGCTGCCTGCTCTTCGCCCTGGTCTGGTTGCCCTGCTGTCTCCACCTGCCTTAGACCTCTCCTTAGTGACATGTGTCTGACGGTGGTCCTGTCCAGCCTGCTTTGTTCCATGTCCCTGACCCGTTGACCCCCATATCCTATTCCCTGGACAGTGTCCTACAGGAAGAAAGGCAGCACCCAGCCAGGCTCTCACATGGCCAGGCACCTCAGGGAGCCTGCTGGCGTCCTTGAACGGCCTGGCCATGAGGTGGTGGGAGAGTGTGCTGCTACCTGGCCTGTGAACTGTGTGTCAGTGAGGATGCTTGGAGGGAGTGGGGCTGTGGGGTGGCCATGCTGTGAGCTGAGGCAAATTCCCCCCGCCCCCGGGGAACCCTGGAGGTTTCTGGTAGGATAAATGAAACAGATCCTGTCACACAACCGTCATCGTCCAGAGCAGGGGTCCCTGGGATAGATGTAAAGTCCTGGGCTCCTGATAGCCACCCTGAGCCATTATCCTGGGAAAAATCTGAGTCCTACTGACACCCCAGCTGGATACAGGGACAGAGGAAAGAGCCCAAGGTGGCTATTCTCATGGAATTGCTCTCAGGAGCCCATGGGAAGCTGCTTAGGGGCCACTGTTTGCACTCCAAGCATCCTCCTCCAGGGCCTTCCCTCGGCAGCGGGAGTCTCCATGGAAGGGTGGGCTGAGGAGGGTTGGGCTCATTTGGGGAGATCCCTGGTGATGTCTCCTTGCTCAGACTGAGGCCAGGGCCAGCTCCCGCCCCTTCCTCGACCCTCTTCCTTACCCGTGGTGTGTCCTCTGAGGGGTCGTCCCTTCCTCCCAGTCCACACTGTGGAGCTGAGGAAGCTGGGGCTGGCAGGAAATGGCCCCAAGGAGGCCCCTGCTTGGTCCTAGGTCTGAGTGAGGAGGGGTCAGCCCTTCTCGGTGCCACCCAAGCTTCCCAACCTGTGACTCTAGTGATCTCCCTGCAGTTCCCCTCTGTCTGTCTGTCTGCATGTTCCCATTCCTGCTGAGAGCAACCCCACACGTCCTCTTTTAAATCCTCTGCTTTCTTCTAGGACCTTCTACCAGTTTGAAGCAGCCTGGGACAGCTCCATGCATAACTCTCTCCTGCTGAATCGTGTCACCCCTTACCGGGAGAAAATCTACATGACCCTCTCTGCCTACATTGAGGCAAGACACCCACATCCACAGTACCCCCTATAGCTTGAGGGACTTGCAAAGTGACATTGAGGTCCGGTGACCCCCACTCTCTTCTCAGAACGCCTCAAGTCCTTGAGTAAACCCACATGCCTTTGGCAATGCTCAAAAGTAGTGCACACCTATGTCTTTAGTGTGTGGGTTTCAGCTTTGAGACTCCAAAATGGCTGCATCATCACCAGACATTACATCAACATTCCAGAAAGTACAAAAATAGAAGCCCTTCGCTGCCACTCCTAGCCCCAGGCCTGCAGCCACCAGGCTATGGCCAGATGTGTGCTGTGGCCCTTTCTGAGGCACAGGTAGAGACCAGAATGTGAGTGCTTCCGCTTGGGCACAGCATCAAAGGAGAAGTTTGGAGACAGTGGGAGCCAGGCCTCCTAAAGGCCAACACTTCTCCATGGAGACAAATCACACCGGATATCAGGTGTGAGCTGCCTCAGGGGCAGTGACGCAGTGAGCCTGGGAAACACCAGCCAGGCCCATACTCAGGGCACATTTGCTGTGATATGCCCATCATGCACAGCTGGAGGGGCAAGCATCAGCAGAAGGGAACTTGCTATGGCCTGTTAGAATCAAGAGTGAGAGTGGCCAAGTTCAGCCTTGATCTGCAAGAAGATTTCAGGCTATGCCCCTGGTTTATGGTTACCCAGCCAGGGAGCAGGTAGAGCTAGTGCCCTGGAGATCCTTGGTAGCCTCTGTCTTCAGCAATGGGGGCGGGGGGCACGCAGAGCCCTGTTTCCCTCCCTTAGGACTCTACCAAGGGTCAGGAGCAGGCATTAGCAGCCTTCAGTGAGTAGCTCTTATGTCCTAAAGGAAGGGAGGGAGGGAGGGACATTGTACCTAGTTGAGCTGGGCCCGGGCACTCTGGACCATCTCTATGCCCGTGACCTCTGTCATCTGTCACAGATGGAGAACTGCACCCAGCCGGCTGTCATCACCAAGGACTTCTGCATGGTTTTCTACTCTCGTGACGCCAAGCTACCCGCCTCACGCTCCATTCGCAACCTGTTCGGCAGTGGGAGCCTGAGGGCCACAGAAGGGTGAGCTCACTAGGGTGGGCAGAGGGGGGAGCTTACGCTTTAAAGACGAGAACCCACCAGCGGGATGGGAGAGGACTGCCTCTTCCCACCCTGGGCATAGCAAAAACTATGTTGGACTCAAAAACAGCCTCACCCCAGCAGACTGACACTCCTGTGTCAAGAAGCCCCTGAGCTCCCCAGCATAGGCTGCTGGAGTGAGGACCAACCGCCCACCCTCCAGCTCCCTGCCTTCAGTTGCTCCTGCCCATCAGTGAAAGCACATGTAGGAAACATGTATCATGTCAAGCAGGCATGAGGGCGTGAGCCCTCTATTCTCCATGGGAAGTAGAGACAGACGCCAGCCTCCCCACGGGCACCCTGCAACTCTACCCCAGGAATTTCTGCAATTATGTCTGCTTGCAGCTCCCAGGAGAAGCTGAATGAGTGTGTGCATGTGGGGGTGAGTTAAGTGGCTTTGCTGGACACTGAAAGGCCCAAGGAAGTTGGGTCTCAGACACTGGACCATCTCCCCCATTCTTGCCGCTTACTATAGCTTCAGTGGGAGGGCCTGAACTAGAACCATGGGGGAAGAGAGGCCTCTACGGCTCAGTGCAGGCCACTAATCTACCACATGGCCCAACTCTGGACACAGACAAAAGGAAGGTGCTTTGGGATCAGGACTCAGTGGCTATCAAAGCCCATCTCCATAAAAGAGCTGTGTTGGTGACCTTGGCATTATAAGAACAGGAGGGCTTCTCTGTGGGGTGTGAGGACTTCAGGGAACTAACGATGCCTGGTGCTGAGTATAGCAAGTCTTTCTCTGTCCCACCAGCCAGCTCCCAAATAACCACATGGAGACATCATTAATTATGAAAGCTCGGCTGGATAGCTTGGGCTTGTTTCTAACTAGCTCCTATAACTTAAATTAACCCATTTCTATTCACTTCCATGCTGCCACGTGGCTCATCACTTGTTACCTCATCTCTTACCTGTCATGCTTCCTCCATGTTTCCCCACGACTCCTTCTTCCCAGCATTCTCTCTGCCTGGAAAACCCTGCCTAGCTATTGGCCATTTAGCTTCTTATTAAACCAATCACAGTGTAATCACAGATCTTCACATAGTGTAAAGGAATAGTCCACAATACCTGAGGATCTGGGGTGAGGGTGCAAATGTGTTCATGTCTCTGTGTACCTCAACTCCCCAATCGGCTCCAGCTTCCAGAAGGGCCATTTAGTTCACAAAGCTGAGGTCCCATGGGGTCTCGATCTAGAGCTGAAGACCAGCATGGGGACTGCAGCTCAGGATGTGACATACCACAACCTGAGACAGGCTACCTGCCTTAGGCTTGTGATGAGATCTGTGCCCAAAATGCCTCAGTGGTGGTGATCTGTCCCCATGTGCTTACTAATGATGTGGCCTCTCCCTCTGCTCCCTCAGCAACCGTGTGACGGGTGTGTATGAGCTCAGCCTTTGCCATGTGGCCGACGCAGGTAGCCCAGGTAGGAGACTGTCTTGACTACTCTCTGCTGGGGCAAGGGTCAGGGTCCCGGGATGCCTGGCTTGCTTAGCCTCCGCCACTCTCCTTGGCTTGACCTCTGCTAAGTTGGGAGCCTCACCTGCAAAGTACAAGTGTTTTCTCTCCAGCCTCCAGAATGTTCTCCGATGGGAGGGCAGAGAGGAGGAGTCAAGTTTGCTAGCTGCTGTGGCCACCTACGGCATAGTCACCTGGGAGAGGGACTGTTAGACAGCCTCTTGTGGGTGAGGCCCAGGGGAGCCAGTCTTGAACCCAGAAAGGAAAGAACTTTGCCGCCAGCATGGGAGAAGCCTGACATCTGTCAGAATGCTAGAGTGTCGATCCCCGTGCAGGGATGCAGCGCCGGCGCCGGCGGGTGCTGGACACATCAGTGGCCTATGTCCGGGGTGAGGAGAACCTGGCTGGCTGGAGGCCTCGGAGTGACAGCCTGATCCTGGACCATCAGTGGGAGCTGGAGAAACTGAGCCTCCTACAGGAGGTGAGTGTGGGAGCCACTGGGGACTGAAAAGCGAGTGCAGCTAGCCAGCTGTGACCCAGAATGAAGCCCAAGTGAAGCCAGGGAACCCGCCCTCGGGAGTTGGCACTGTTAGTCTATCCACAGGGTGCACATGGGAAGCGGGATACAGAGGAGGCATAGTCCCCTCCTGCTCACGGCAGGGCCCGTGAGCATCGTGGGGATGGCTAGCTATGAAGGAGACCACCAGGTTTGTCTGGAACTTCTGAATCCTGCCAGCAGTGTGCCCCTCAGGTTACCAGCCATAACCCAGGCAGGGAAAACTTCCCCACGCTTTACCAGAGGACCTTGCTGCTGTGCGGGGTGGCTGGCCACCTACTCTGGCTGGTGCCATCTCTCACCGTGGTTCGCCTTACAGGTGGAGAAGACACGGCACTACCTGCTCCTACGGGAGAAGCTGGAGACCACCCAGCGGCCTGGCCCTGAGGCGCTGTCCCCAGCCTCCAGCGAGGACTCTGAGTCCCGCAGCTCCTCGGGTGCCTCTTCCCCACTGTCCGCTGAGGGTCAGCCATCGCCTCTGGAGGCCCCCAATGAGAGGCAGAGGGAGCTGGCCGTCAAGGTAGGTTGGGCTGGTTGGGTGTTGTGGCCATGGCCGTGGCCCAGCCTGGTTTGTGGCCAGCTCCAGTCTGAGTTGCCAGGAGCCAGGGGGTGGGGGGTAGGGGCCAGCTAGTCCCTTGCCTGCTACCTCGCCTCACTTTACTGTCCTTCAGAACCCTCAGCTGGAGGCCTTTTATAGGTTCCTCCCCGGTAGTGACTTGCCATCTCTTGAATCCTTGAACTGCTGGGGAGCTAACTCCCTGCCTCCATGCAGAGCCAGGCCGCTAGGGAGGCCGTGTGTCTTTAGGTGATGCTCAGTCATAGCCTTCCTGGAAGCAGAGTGTGGGAGTGCTGCCCCCTCCGCCCGTTATTCTTCAACAACCCCCGTCTGACAATGTCTGGGACAGGGCGGATGGAGGCCCCACGCTGCCCCGGGTGCGGGTCTAACCGTGTGCTCTCTGTCTACAGTGCTTACGACTCCTCATGCACACATTCAACAGAGAGTACACCCACAGCCACGTCTGTGTCAGTGCCAGCGAGAGCAAGGTGGGTACAGGCCCCAGGTGCCTATCATCAGGGGCGGTCCTGGTCTTGCCAGGCAAAAGCCAGGAAGGTCTTCTTGGGAACTTAACTCTCAGGGCCCAGTGAGACGCCTCACAGCTGAATAGCTGATTTCCTGGGCCTGAGATCTGAGCAGGCTGGCGTGTGAGGGAGGACCTGACCCGGCCCGGCCCAGAGCACGTGGTGTCTACCCAGGCCCTGTCTTCTGCTCTCTTCCTAACCCCTTGACATTTTTACCCCCATGGGACCCTCATCCTGCAGGCTCCTACCAACTCCAGAAGCTCATGCCCCACCCCACCCCTCATAGCCTCTGAAGGGGGAACCCACCTGGGTCAGGGCAGTCTGAAGCCCTGGGAGAAATAGTTGGGACTGTGTAGGAGTTAGAAGAAGACCAGGGGTACAAAGATAAGGAGCACCTTGAGCTGGAAAAAGCGGGAGTGAGGGCACACTAAACAGAAAATAAAACACAGGCCAGCCCCATCCTCCTTGAGGCCCAGAGGTCCACCTGAGAAAGATTTTTCTGTCTCCTGCAGCTCTCTGAGATGTCTGTCACCCTGATGCGGGACCCATCCATGTCCCCTCTGGGTGCAGCTACGCTCACCCCCTCCTCCACTTGCCCCTCTCTGATTGAAGGACGCTATGGTGCCACCGACGTGAGGTGAGTGAGCTCTGTACTAGTGGGTAAGGGCTGAGGCTACAGGGCAGGGCGGGAAGGAAACACCGCCTCCCATGATGTTGTAACATCACTATCTGGCTGCGAAGATTTCTGGCTGTTTTCGTTCTTTTCTTTAAAGAGTGTTTTGGGCTTTCCGATTAAAAAACAAAACCAGGAGGGATGGGGCCTTCATTTGTCCTCAGCCACCTTGCCCCGTCTCGGTCGTCTCCTGCTATGTACCAAGAATGCAGAGCCACCATTGAGCAACAGTGGCCATTTTAGACAGGAAGGGGAAGCTGTATGGGCTTTAAACAGGGCAGAGGCTGGAGAATGTCCTGAAGGAGGGGTAGTGCCTCCCCAGCATCACAGAGCCTACCCTGGCTGAGCGGCTGTGGAGCCTTCTCACCCAGTCCAGCAGCCCTGGAGCCAGATGGACTCTGAAACCCAGGAACTCCTCTTGAGGACTCGGCCAGACAGTCCCTGAACTTTTCCCTAGCAGCTCTGAGGAGGACATTCCCAGGGAACACCAGGCCCTTGAAGGACCCTGGCAGAAGGCAATGTTACCTTCCATTTCTAGGACCCCCCAGCCCTGCTCCCGGCCCGCCAGCCCAGAGCCCGAGCTCCTGCCAGAACTTGACTCCAAGAAGACTCCCTCCCCTACTGGAGCAACAGAGGCAGACAAGGAGCCCCAGCGTCTGCTGGTCCCCGACATCCAAGAGATCCGAGTCAGGTATGCAAGGTCTTTGCCTCGATCAGAAGCTTTCTAGCAACAGGCACCCAGCCCTGACGTGTGTGCAGGGCAGAGCTTGGTGTTGGGGACCTCTCACCTATGTACAAGGCAGACAGGCCCCTCTGGCCCTTGGGAACAGAGCAGGTAACCATCAGAGTAGAAGTCAGGTGAATGGGGCAGAGATGGGGACCTAGTAGACACTGGGCACTGGGCAACTGCTCTGGGACTTTAGCTTTTTTTTCTCCCAAATCTCCCCACTGAAAATTGGGGAACTATCCCAGATATGAGTTGGTGGTTCCGTTCTTGGATATCCCAAGGCAATCTGTCAGCTACCCTTTCATACCTTGTCTCCTTCCTTCCCGAGGACCTAGTGCAGGGTAATAGAGTGCGAGCCCCCTTGTGGGCTCCCCTATCCCGACTGCCCAAGGTTCCTGAGCCAACAGATGTGTCTCTACCTCGTAGCCCAATCGTCTCCAAGAAGGGGTACTTGCACTTCCTGGAACCGCACACGGCTGGCTGGGCCAAGCGCTTCGTGGTGGTGCGGCGCCCCTACGCCTACATGTACAACAGCGACAAGGACACCGTAGAGAGATTTGTGCTCAACCTCTCCACTGCTCAGGTGGAGTACAGCGAGGACCAGCAGGCCATGCTCAAGGTGCGGCCAGGGCCCAGCTCACGTGTACTGGGTCCGCCGGGGGAGGGGCCCACTGTTCCCTCTTAGGCTGTTAAAGTCCCTGACCTGTCCTGTCTGAGCCTCAGCAAGGCTCCTGGTAACCGCTCTTGGTGATTGATAGCAAGTATGGCCATTCACCCACGCAATGGTCAACAGCTAGGTCCTGTCCGGGGGTCCCCGAGAACCCTGGCAGGTGAGGCAGAACCTCACAGCCCCAACAAGCTCTCTTGCCCGAGGCATTGACCCAAGGCCCTCAATAGTGGCCTAGAAGAGTGGGAGCCAGCTCCTTGCCTCTGGTTAGAGGGAAGGCGCTCCAAGACTGTGGAAGGAGGCTCCAGGGCCACTGGATATTTTATTCCCTGTGGTGAGAATTATGTGAACCTAATTACTCCACACAACCAGCCCAGAGGGTGCAGATGAATGGGGCACTTCAGCCAGGGTCCCGGGCTCATGAAGGTTGGAGTCATGCCCTGGGGGATACAGAGCAGCATGAACATAGAACTGGAACAAGTTTCCAGACCTCAGAAGCTTCCAGAATGGAGCTGCATGCCTGTGTGATCAGGACAAAGTGTGTGTTTTACGGAGAAACTAGCCGCCCCCACCCCCAGGGGCTGCTGTGCTGTGGAAGGCTGGCCTTCTCTCCCACCTATCCACTCTTAAAACTTTCCAAACTGGCTCTTTGTGTGGGACGGGAGTGACAGTGTCACCATGGAGCCTTCTCACCGGCAGCTTCCCTTTACAGACACCCAACACGTTTGCTGTGTGCACTGAGCACCGAGGCATCCTGCTGCAGGCCAACAGTGACAAGGACATGCACGATTGGCTGTATGCCTTCAACCCGCTCCTGGCTGGGACCATCCGGTACGGGCAAGGTGGAGAGATGGAAGAAAAAGGAAACATCACATGGAGAGCTAGCCTATGTCCAACCCTCCATGTGTTTGGGGCTGGGGCAATCTTGATCATGCTGGTACCTAAAGTGGCAATTCCACGGAGTCTGTCTGGTAGTCAAAAGGACTTATTCTGGGTTAACGCACAATCTGTATAAGGGAGTTGGTCACAGGATCCAGGAGGGGTGGGGCATAGTCCAACGCGGTTCTCTGGAGAACTCTGCCTTGGTCTGCAGTACCAGCATCCAGCATCCAAGACCACGAGGTAGCCAAGAGAGCGAGTGTGTACACATTCCAGGTCTAAAGGGGTATCCTCCTTGGCCATGCCCCAGTGGGTGGGCAGGTACCTAGCAGTTACCTGCTGCCTACTAGGGGTGGTGCTTCAAGGTAAAGCACAGACAACCACCCCTACATGTGTCCTCACTGCTAATGCAAAAAGTCGGCTGGAAGACTTTCTGAATGGACGGATCTAATGGACGGATCCAGGCCCTTCTGGGGGGGGGGGGGATCCCACCTCTCCCATATCACAGACTTGATGAAGGACCGTGGGGAGGGCTGAGGTGCCCTCCCAAAGCACTGCTGTATCAGATACCAAGTCTCCACGAGTCTAAGGGGCTGAAGAAGATGCGTGACTATGGTGTGGTGTGGGGTCTGCTGAGCTGCCCATGGCTGCTGGAGGGCCCCGGGGGTCAACGCCTGGCTCTGACTGCAGGTTCTTTACCCTCACCCTTGCAGGTCCAAGCTCTCCCGGAGGAGATCTGCGCAGATGCGGGTCTGAGCCGAAGCCTTCCGGACATCCAGTGGCCCAGACCACTCCCCTGTCCTTCTCATCTGTCCTGTCATCTGCCACTCAGCCCTTCCCCCACCAGGGGACACCTGTGCTGGGCCCAGCAACCCCACCTCTGGCGGGAGGCCTATGCCACATGACGAATTGTGCCCCCAGAGGCTGTGTGTGTTGTTGTTTCTTCCAAAATTGCTCTGGTGGGAAGTTCGGAATGCCAGGAAGGTCAGAGGGCACAAGACCCAGGGTATTGCCGCTGTTCTAATATTTTTTTAAGCATAGACAGACTTATAATTAATATACATTAGTTAGTGGCGTTGAAACAGTCCTCTGAGACATTAACTATAAGACTGTGTTCTGTTTATAAGTATTTATTTCTAATGCCTCCAGGTAGGACTGTAAGGTTCATGTGGAGCTCTCCCCAACACCCTGCCTCCCCCCACACCCCAGCCTGGGCCCTGTTGGTTCCCACGTACGTCTCCAGCCTGCTAGGAGCATTGAGGGAGGAGTGTGAACAGCCACGGCTCCTAAGAGCTGGCCCAGGGATGCTCCGCCCTGGCCAGTTTTGTCTGAGATGCACCCACCAGGGTATGTATGTGAGGGGTCTGCAAGTCCCGACCGAGACTTAGGCAACTCAGAAGGTGCTGTCTGTTGCTTCTGAGGGAACAGTTCCCAAGACGGTGCACGAAGGGGTAGTGCAGGCGGCTTCCGTCCTGGAGTCCCAGGGAGGATCAGATGCAGTGTACGGAAGAAGGTCAGCCCCTCCTGCTAGGCAGTGCAGACTGGCTCCAGCTGGGCTGTGTCCAGGCTGCTGGGTAAGGTGGTCGGGTTTACACAGGGCTGTGGGGGCGGGTTGGAGGCAGAGTCCGCTGGTGTTCGGGATGGGGTCTCTGACTTTAGCCTTGGGTGGCGTCGTCGTCGGTGAGAAGAGGGGTGGATCTGTATCTGTGGGCAGGTTCTGTGATCAGCGATCCCTCACAGTCTCTGCCCAGCGGGTAGAGCTTCTCTGTCAGTCTCGGCAAGAGAACTCAATGAGTGATGTGTGTCCTTGTCAGGCAGATGAGGGTGACCTCGTGGTGGTCTTGGCAAAGGGACTCTCCCCTTTTGCATCTGGGGGAATTTCCATACCACGGGCCCATTTGGAAAACCAGAAACCAAACCTCAAGTCCCCAGCGCCCATCAGGGGCAGTTACACTCAGCTACTTCAGGTCTCTCTTGACACCTTAACCAGCCCCTCCCCCTCTAGATAAACTGCTGGGTCTGAGCTCCCTGTCAGCCCAGGCTGTCTCCACATGACATGACATGGATATTCTTAAGACCGTTCACAGCATCTCTACTGACTGGAGAGCCATAAGGGAAGGCTCTGGTTTTCGAGGTCCCTCAGCATAGTTATCAAGGGCCCTGTCCTTCATCCAGGCGTTAAGTTCAGAGTGGTAGCAAGGTTCCTACTGGCAGCAGTGTGTGCACCTGCCAGCCAGTGTGAGCCCTGCTGAAGCTGAGAATTCACCATCACTGGGGTCAGGTGCCACATGAGCGGCCACCCTCATGCTTGGCCTAACCTCATCCCCAGGACCCGAGGTAACAGTCCTTAGCATCAGGTCTCAGGAAACCCTATCTTTGAAATGTAGGATAAGACTGACTTCTAAGAATCCAGATCAAGATGTCCACCCCAGACCAAAATTAAACCATAACCAGAAACCAGGTGACCTGTGCTGTCCAATGTGGACCTTGGAGGCAGGAGGCTGAGATACAGAGTGGAGAGGGGACATCTGGGTCCTTAACAAGCTCACTCTGGCACTCATGAACTGCTCAAAGAAGGGATTAAGAGTTGCTTAAATTTCTTGGTTCCCAAGAGAGAGCCACACATCCACCCAGCCCCCAGCAGGCAGAGAGGCAGTAAGGCCTGCCATGCTCGCTCAGGTCAGCCAACCTGAAGCTGAGGCCTTGGAAGAGTCCGGCTCCACCCAGCATGTGGGTATCTGAGGCCAGCCAACCTACAGAGCACCTGTGCCTGGGTCGGGTTGTAGAAAGGTTAAGAACTCTTACCCCCGCCCCCCAACACACACACCATTCAGGGGCCATTCCATTTCGGCCCAGTGCTATCTTGGTATTGTTTGGGAACCAAAGTGGGCTTCCTGCTTTTGTGGGAGACCCTGAGTCAGAGCCTCGTAATCAGAACTGATTGAGCAAGAACTCCATCCACAGTGCAGGGAACTTGATTTCTTCATGCCCTTCCTACCCAAAACTATCATGTCAGCTGAAGGTCATTCATCCGACAACTGAGACACAGAGGGCTGACTTGGAGACTGGGGGTGGTCTCATGTCGTCAAGAAGTCTTCCTAGCTGAAGCCTGTTTCCTGCTAAGTGCAGGGAATGAGATGGGTCCAGAAAAACACTACCACAGACAGTTTGGTTCTGATACTTGATGCTTCCCAGGCAGTAACCTCAATTTAGTTTGAGATAATCATCTTTCCTGGAGAAGGTGGGCTGCTTCTGTGTTCTAGGAGAACCCAGGGCTGGGTTCTTGTGATACCCTGCTAACGCCTGGATAACACATCTAAGGCCTCCTGTCCTGCTCCAAGCAATCATGCCAACATATTATTCAACACACACACACACACACACACACACACACACTAAATTGCTCTCCTCATCTATTTCGGCCCCTGGAGACCCCTGGGTATCTTGGGATTACTGAATATGACTGATGTTACAGATGTGAACAAGGCTAAGATGTTGATCCTCTGCTCCACCCAGCATGGGGACCTCACAAGACACATTCCTTTACCCCTGGGTCTGGAGCCATGCAGTCCCCCAGGATGGACAGATGCTGTGGCCGACCTGAGTCTCCCCATGAGCCCGGACCTCCTGTAGTTTGTCTATCCTGAGGGCTCCCCTGCAGCTCAGAGGCTGTGTCCCTGACTTGTACATATGTGATTGCTGTGGGCACCCCCTGGCCCCCGTGTCGTAACCATCTGACGTAATGACTAGTATCCTGCTGTTTACACCTGAGTGTTAGCTGTAGCCTCCTGTACTGTTTGTGTGCACTTAGGGCTCTGTCCAATTAAGAAATAAACGTGGCTCTCATGCAACACACAACCATTTACTTACGTCTTTGTCTACTCGCTGCGGCTGAAAACGCGCATGGGTGCATTTATCCAACCAGAGATGGTACCGGCCCCTGGTGGTGAGGAAGGGAGGAGGTGGCTTCTCGGGGGTCAAAGAGGCAGAGGAGAGAGCTTTGAGGGGTTAGAGGTGCATGAGGGTGCCAGCTCTGAGCCCACCTGCTTCCCTCAGTACCCACTAAACCTATTCCAGACATACCTGTGTACCAGGCTCTAGGCAGCTGCTACTCACTCCTCCCCTCAGCAGCCTTGTGGGTTGTGGTCCCTCAGAACCTTTGACCCACGGGGCCAGGACCTGATGGGAGGCTCTCACTCACAGGGTCCTGCTCTTTCGATCGGCTGAGAGTTTGGGGTCCCCATCGCACTGGTGATTCATGGTGAGTCTTAGGCTTCAAGAGAATGAATGCACAGTCCAAAAGCATACTGACAAGTCAAGAGCCCAGCACCTCACTCTGGCGGGCATCGCTTTTCCTCACACTCTTTGGTGATTGGCTAATACAGAGCCGCACAGTTTCTGGGCAGAAATGAAACTTCAGCATATATTTTGATTCCAAGAAATGCTGATCCTGTAGGAATTTGAATTTCTGCCAAGTGGCTTCTTTACATTTCTCTTTAAGTGGAATTTTGTCTTATTTAACCCTTTGAGAGAAAAGACAGTCCATTTTGCTTCTGTCTGTCATGGGAGGATGGGATCTGTGTGGCTGCAAGTGTTAGCTGGTTACCTCGGAAGGACACCAGCTTGGCTGGGACCCTGGGGAGCAGGGATGTACTCTGGAGTCTCCTGTTGTGCCACCCTCTGGCTGCAGATGGTATTGCATCAGCCTGAGGTGCTACTGTGTCAGTCTGGAACGCTGAGGTGGGAGTGTTGGGTCTCAGGCCTGGTAGGCTCTAGGCTTGTGGTCGGTGGGGACCAAGAAGGCATCAGAGGGCATGGGCTAGACTTGCTTCCACTTCCTGAGCTGGATCACCGTGTTATATTCTAGCCCTGACCTCATTTGGCCTGGCTAGCCTGTGCGTGTCCCAGTGTTATGAGACTAGATCCCTACCAGGTGCGCCAAAGCTGGGCTCCAGATTCCCAGAAATGTAACATGGCCCTGAGACACTCAAGCTCCGGAAAGCTATACTGTGACTGGGTCACTCCAGACTGAGCAGGGCTCGCTTTGAGGCCACCAGGCACCAAGAGTAACAGGTGTTTTCATAGAGTAGGGCCAGCCTGGGTCTGGAGTCAACTCAGGGGCTTAGCACGGGGCCCTACTCCTTAGGATGGGTTTCAGGATCCACTTGGCCCCTAGCTTCAGGGTCCTGACTCCTGTCCACAGAGGATCTGAACAGAATCACACTCTCTCCAGCCCGAGTCAGGCTCTGGGATAGCAGAACAAGGGATGCAGAGAAGGCAGAGGGCCCAGCAGGGGCAGATGGGAATCAGGGGCCCCTGTTGGTTGGCTGGGGTGACCTGAGTAGCTTGGGGCTTGGGAGTTGTGATCCCAGGCTCTTCTGCCCCGAGTGTCCTAAAGCCTATGAAAGCTTTAGTCTAGACTCGTGCAGGACCCAAGGCAGATGACCTTACACCCAGGACTGACAGTGGCCTCCCTCTGATTTAGGATGAGTTGCTACTGCCAGATACTCTGGGAGTAGAATCAAGCGTTGAGCACTCTGCCTGAGAGGACTGGCCACCAGGGGCCTGCATGGAGGAACCAGCATGGGGGGGGGGGGGGACTGTCTAGTCAGGAGGGGCTGTGGCCCAGGAGGAGGAAGAGGTTCCATGGGATACAGGGTCACAGTGCTCAACCGTTGGACACCACCTGGGAGACAAATGGCTCTAAACACCAGAAGACAGCCACACAGAAGGTGGCACCAGCTGCCCAGCCCGGGGTCATCCGGTGGCCTTGTGGCCTGACTCATGGTTCCACTCCTAGGTATTCCAGAGTCTGTTGGCGGTCACTTAGCATTTGTGGGTGTCCAAAATGGAGTCAGAGCTGGGCAAAAATGACACGGTTTATCCTTACAAACGAAACGTACGTTCATTTTTAAATTTTACATTTTCATTTTCATTTATTTATTTATTTATTTTTTTTGCAAAAAGCAAAAAGCTTATTCCAGACTCATGTGGTATATCCAGCCCTAGGCTAAGCCCTCTGAAAATATGAGCTCACCTCCTCCTCATCCCAAGCCACAAGGAATCTGCCAGGCTCAGATTTCTGTCTTGGTTCATGTCCTCTTTTCATCTTGAAAGAATTAAGCAATAATGCAAACTTGTTGTAGGGGCAGTTTTCAGAATGCGAGTCACGGCAGATTCACGGGAAACTGCAAACAACAACAAACTCACCACACACAGTGGAGAGGCTGTGTCTCTCCTCCCAGCCCATCAGATGTTGACAGGTCCGTCTCAGCGACCAGAAGGGAGAGACCCTGCAGAATGCACCCACTGGGACAGAGGACCACACAGGCTGAGCACCTGCCAGCCTGACACAGGCCCTCCCCCTCTCCTGCCAGCCTGACACAGCACACGCCCCTCCCCCTCCCCCCCCCCCCCCGCCAGCCTGACACAGCCCCCCCCCACCAGCCACTCCCCCCCCCGCCAGCCATCCTGACACAGCCCCTGCCCCCCAGCCAGCCTGACACAGCCACTTCCCAAGCTCAGGCACCAATGTCCTGGTTTCACAGTTCTGTAGAAGGCACTGGGGTTGGACTGTCCCCACAGACAGGGGGCGGGGGGTATTTCCTGAGGAGATTGCCCATGGCCACTTGGCTTCCTCCAGCATAGATCCGGCAGGCTGCCTCTCTGCATCCCTCATCCACCTCCTCCTCTCCCATACAGAGGAAATCAGTGTTTCTCTGCCTTTTCCAAGCCAATTTTTAGAAAGAAAGAGGGGAGGCAGGAGGGACAAAGTGAAACTATTCTGATAAACAAGTGGACATTTCTTGCTAGAAGTAATTTGTTTTCCACAAAAATAATGCATTTAATTTTTCGACAAATCGTAATCTATGGGGTTTTAGAGACTTCTCAACGTGTCACGTCATAGACATACCATAGTGAAAATGGTCTGTTTTCAAAAGTATTGTAAACAGTTGGGCAGCAAACATCTATATACCAAAGACTAGGAACATACTCTGGGATAAATTCCTATCAAAAATTGTGTGTGGATATCACCCCTCTGCCCTGTGTATGTGGGTGTGTATGTGTGTACAAGCATGTTCATACAACACACAGCTTCTAGAATAGCTCCTCCGTATACATCACCATATACATCACCCTGTACAGCCAGCCTATACATTAATGTAGTATTTTCTCACTTTAAATGTCCGACCCAAGTTCTGCCACATCGTGTAATAGGACTGTGACCCTGACACTTTAATCACAGCAGGAGGATTCCTGTCCTGGTCATCTGTGCAGGCCATGAGGACTCCAGGCTGCCAGCCTCGCTGGGTTCAGTGTGGCCGTGAGGAGCTGTCTCTGCTCCTGGGATGCTGCCGCCTCTGATGCAGCAACTACCCACCACCCAGCCCCCATCTCTTGCAGGGATGATCCTAGCTGTCCTGCTCCATCAGGACCACCTTCCGACACCGCCCCCAGCCCTGATGCAGGATGCTGGTAGGCTCACAGCCCTTATCATCATCCATGGCAGACACACTGCCCCACATCACCACCTCTGTGGTCCCACCCCCCGAAGTCAAAGGCCACACAGAGCTGGCTCTCCGGCCCCTTCCAGGGGCCATCAGGGAACTGGGATCCTTGTCACCCATTCCCAGGCTGGTCACACCAACAAAGGGAAAGAGACTAGGGTTCCAGGCAGGGACCTCTGCTAGGATGGGTAGGCAGAGGAGCCTTAGAGAAGGTGAAGGGGCAGGCATGGAAGGGCCTGGAAGAATCTTCTTTTGCCTCCATGTGGCCTCACCAGTATCTGGGAAACCGGGACTACCCCCTTGTTTTGTCCTCTAGTCCTACCCCACCACAGAGCAAGTGACCCAGGAACTCACGGGATAAGGGTTGGCCTAGCTTTGGGGGGCAAATAGCCTGTGTCCTAAGGGTAGGAAACTTGATAGATGGCAGCACTAGGTTCCTTGTGCCAGGCCCAGACCCCTGAAACATTCACTGAAATCTCCAGTGTTATCTTTGGGGTCCCCAGAAAGTCTTAGGCCTCTCTTGACGGTGGGTTCCCAGGCATGTACCAGGTAGCCAGGCCCATGTTAGCTCACCCTGGGCTTTCTGCCAGTCTTTGTAGCCTTACTTTTAATTATCACTCTGTAAACATGAATCAGGAAAGAACGTGTAATAGGTAAAAAGGACTCACCCTCACCTGTCCTTCCAGAAGCTTCCGTCAGGCCAGGGAGACAGGCAGGTCTTAGCAACGGTTTATTGGCAAACGATTTCATCGAGGGGAGCTGAGAAGTTTTAGGAGGTGACTGAAGCCTCCGTGAGCAAGACAACTCAGCTGGACTCCAGTGCCTACAGCCCTGGTGTGCAAAGGCCTTTTGCCACTCTACTCCTTTGTGAGCATCTGGGTGTCCACAGAACCTGGGGACAGCTTCCCTCTGGGAGTTCGGTATTTGTTTTTCTGCCGGTAGAACAGATTTCTCTGGAAAAGGCGGGGAAGGTGGCCCTGATGGAGTAAGACAGCCAGGGTCATCCCTGCAAGAGACGGGGTCAGATTATGGAACAGCCGGACATAAGAGCCCAGGCCCTCCCGGCAAGGCTCTTCCTGGCCACATCCTTTCTCTGGGTCCTGCCCCTTGGTGCTGAGAACACGCTGCCTAGACAGCCCATGGAGCACTCATGGGAGGTTAGGATCCTTCTAGATTATGCTCTGGGGACCCAGGACTCAGGATGTCCCACGTAAATGTCCCATGCCATTTTCCGGTGCTATATTTTACAGCCTCTCTTTCAGGCTGCCTCTAAGGGCGGTGTGGTGGGCAGAACTGCTTTCAGTGAGGAGTAGTTTGGGGGAGGGGGCATGCTGGATAGTTTTATGTCAACTTGACACAAACTAAAGTCATCTAGAGGAGGAAACCTCAGTTAAGAAAATGCCTCTGCCTGGCGGTGGTGGCGCACACCTTTAATCCCAGCACTTGGGAGGCAGAGGCAGATGGATCTCTGTGAGTTCAAAGCTAGCCTGTAGAGCAAGTTTCCAGGACAGCCAGGGCTACACAGAGAAACCCTGTCTCAAAACAAAAACAAAAACAAAAACAAAAACATCTCCATAAGAGTGGGCTGTGGGCAAACCTATAGGACATTTTCTTAATAAACGATTAATGGAAGAGGGCCCAGCCCAAATTGTGGATAGTGCCATAAGAGAGCAGGCTGAGCAAGCCAGAGGGAGCAAGCCAGTAAGCAGCACTCCTCCATGGCTTCTACATCAGCTCCTGCCTCTATGTTCTTGCCCTGTTTGAGTTCCTGTCCTGACTTCCTTCAATGATGAGCAGTGATATGGAAGTATAAGCCAAATAAACCCTTTCCTCCCCAAGTTGTTTCGGTCATGGTGTTCCATCACAGCAATGATAACCCTAAGACAAGGAAAGAGCAGGGTTAGACCTGGGTTGGGAAGGACAGCGGGAAGCTGGCTCAATCTCCATGTTTTCACTGATATTTTAAGTCCCACCTCCTCCAGGTCCTTAGAGAGACCAGCTAGCCAGGGAAGGAGGAAAGATCCCAAACAGCAGGTCCCACCCCCCTTCCCCTCCTCCCCCTCCCCACATCCACTCCTCTGTTCAGAAAAGGGCAGGTCTCCCATGGATGTCAACAAAACATGGTATATCAAGTTGCAGTAGGACTAAACTCCAAGATGGACAAGGCCACTCAGGGTGAGGAATAGGCTCTCGCTGTTAGGAGTCCCACAAGTGGACTGAACTACACAACTGTAACATATATGCAGAGTGTCTAGGTCAGTTCCATGCAGGATCCCTGGTTGTCAGTTCAGACTCTGTGAGCCCCTATGAGCCTAGGTTAGTTGATTCCGTGGGGTTTTTTGTGATGTCCTTGACCCCTCTGGCTCCTACAATCCTTCATCCCTCTCTTCCATAGGATTCCCTGAGCTCTACCTAATGTTTAACTGCCTTGGTCTTTTTGGTGGGGGCAGTGTTTTGTTTTGTTTTTTCAAGACAGGGTTTCTCTGTGTAACCTCTGGCTGTCCTGGAACTCACTCTGTAGACCAGGCTGGCCTGGAACTCACAGAGATCCTCCTGCCTCTGCCTCCTGAGTGCTGGATTAAAGGCGTGCGCTACCACTGTCCAGCTCCTCAATGTTGAATTCTAACTAAACTTTGTAAACTTTTGTTTTTGTGTTGGCGACTTCTAGATGAAGATGGTGGCCTGAGCCAGGCATGGTGACATGCCCGTCATTCTGTCACACCAGGCAGGAGGATCACAAGTCTGAGGCCAAGCTGACCAGGCCAGAAGTGACGCCCACATAATGAGGGATGAGCATGGGGGCAGCCTACCCAAAGTTATGCCAAAAACTGAATTATTAGGGCTGAAGAGATGGCTTGGCCCATAAAGTGCTTGTCTTGTAAGTACGAGGGCCTGCGTTTGGTCTCTAGAACCTATGTATAAAAAGCCAGACAAGCCACATACAGTGGTGCAAGCCTTTGATCCCAGCACTCAGGAGACAGAGGCAGGTGGACCTCTATGAGTTTGAGGCCAGCCTGCTCTACGTAAAGAGTTCCAGGACAGCCAGGGTTACATGGAGAGACCCTGTCTCCAAGCTCACCCCAAAAAAGCAAGATACAGTGGTACGCACTTGTAATGCCAGCACTGGGGAGGAAGTGTCAAGATCCCCGGTGCTCGCTGGCCAGCCAGTCTACTCAGAGAGCTCTCTCAAAACACAAAACACAAAGGAATGACATCCAAGGTTGGCCTCTGGCTTCCGTGTGCACCTGCATGTGTGTGTACTCACATACATGAACACATGTACACACATGCACATAACACCTACACACAAGTTAACTAAAGCTGAAAAATCATAGAGGAGCCCTGCAGTGTGTATGTGGAGACAAGGGGATGAACTGGATGCAGTCTACAGAAGAGTGGTCCATGGGGATAGGGCCCATGGGGCAGAGAGAGGGGTCTTATCTTTTCTATCACATTACAAGAACCCAGGTTACTGGTGGTGAGACCATCTCCCAGGCATCACGCCAAGCTTGTGTTTGTGGGGAGAGCTGGGACTTCTGTCTCCATCCCCCCCCCCCCCCCCCCCCCCGTTGAGGCTCTGCCCTGAGTCCTGCCGAGTGTGGACCTGAAAGGAGTGGAGAGTTTCCAAGGTTCTGGTGGACATCAGTCATCTGGCAAAGCCATGAATGGTGTGGGAACACCTAGTGGCTGGGCCCAGTGCCAGAGAGGAATTTGCCAGAACCAGTATTTCCCAGGTCCTGGAGCTAGGGACGTCTGGTGGCCTATCTGGATTACTCTAGCCCAGGGCCTTTCACTGCTATTCCTCATTCAGACCTTGATGACCGGAGGGGGTCCCCTTTGTGCTTCAGGGGGTCACAGGGCAGACCTACCAGGAGCTACAGGCCCTGACCACTCAGGGCTGCAGCCCCAAAGGGCATGGGATCATCCAAGCATGTCCCAGAGGCCCCGTGGTGGCAGCACCCAGAAAGACAGCTTTAACTGGGTATGTAAAGATGCCGTGAGGAGAAGGGAACCCAGACACAAGTGAAGCCATGCAGCCTGTCCCTGCTGCCCATACAGAGCCCTCAGAGTATCAAATTCTCCATACCCCACTCTCCACCTAACACCATCCCCTTCCTCTGTGACCATCCAAACTAAGACATACCCATCCTAGTCACTTCCTCCAACTGTCCACACTGCAGAGACCAGGAGAACAGATCTGAAACCCTTGAGGCCCCAGCCCCCAAGATCCTGGGGAGCCAGGAAGGGTGACAGCATTGTGAATCTGTAGCCAGCCATGCCCTGAGTGTCTGTGTCTGTGTCTGCCCATGGACACTACCCAGGCCGGCCTTGCCCCCACTGCTCACCTGCCACAGGACCCAGGCAATACACATGGGCATACTCCAGCAAGGTGTTCCCAGAGCAGTGGAATGTGACAGAGGCAGCCAGGGCAGGATTGAAGAAGGCAGATGTGTAGGGTCCAGCTGTGGACAGAAGCACAGAATCCTCACGGGCTGGTTCTGACTGAAGCTACCGCCTCTGAGACCACACCGTTAGACACGGGCTTGGGCTCTGGGCACTAGGGGACTGGGGGCAGCTGCCCTCCCTGTGGCATGCTGATGAGCACAGAGGAACAAGGCTGGAGCAGCCAAGGGCAAAGGTCACAGGGGAGGAGCTGGGACCAAGGTTATACCAGGGATGTCTGACGTACTCCCCCATCCCTCACCCCTGTATCATGAGTCCTCTGATCCAAGGCCCCTGCCTTCTGGGAGGTAGCCCAGAGAGGTATGAGGAGAAACATCAAAGGCTATGGAGAGGGAAAGAGAAAGGGGGCCGGGGCAGACACACCAAGAGAGGACCAGAGCCAGAGAGGGTATTGAAAAAAAAAAAACAAACCCACAAAACCGACACCAAAATAAAACAAGGAAAGGAGCCGGGAGTGGGGGTGGGTGGGGTGGGGTGGGGGGTGTAAAGAGTGAGACAGGGAGACTGAGATAAAAACAGCAACAGGGACAGAGATGTCACCTTCAGGCCTTGGGATAACTACAGAGGAGTCACCAGCTGAGAACCCACAGGAGAGAAGCCAGGTGAGGGGAGCAGTTGAGCCACACCAGGAAGCAGTTCAGGCCACACCAGGAAGCAGACAATGGCGTTGGGCGGGCAGAGCAGAGGCTGGGCCTCAGAAAGAGCAAGTGCTGTGTGGACCTGGACCTGGGTGCAGGTCACAGGCAGCTGTGCTGTGGGAGGTGAGAACCCTGGCCCACAGGGTAGGACACAGCTGCTCCTGTGCATTCTGCGGTAGACCACCACCCTCCCGTGTTCTCTTGTACTTCTGGCCTCAGTTTATCCCCTCTGATCAGGGTGTTGGAGGTCTTGCTAGTATAGGTTGCAAAGTCTTGAGCTGGCTTGGCTCAGCATTGGCTTGTGCTGTTTCTGCTTCCTGGGCTCTTGGCCTCCTGGAACAAGCCTTTAGAAACCTCAGCTCTGGGCTGGAGAGATGGCTCAGCGGTTAAGAGCACTGGCTGCTCTTCCAGAGGTCCCGAGTTCAATTCCCAGCAATCACAAGGTGGCTTACAACCGTCTCTAATGAGATCTGATGCCCTCTTCTGGCCTGCATACAGAACACTGCATACAAAATAAATCAGGAAGGAAGGAAGGAAGGAAGGAAGGAAGGAAGGAAGGAAGGAAGGAAGGAAGGAAGAAAAAGAAACCTCTGCATCTGGCATGATGCAACATCCACAGAGTCTGCAACTCTCGGGAGCAGCTGGTCAATAGCCTGCGCTGCTCCCGAGTAGTGCTCCCTGTCCTGGGATCCCATCTAGAGATGCCTCCCTCCAGGTGGATCCCAGGGATGATAAGTGAAATCTGGGAAACAAAATCAGAGTATAGGCTTTGAGTCATCCTGAGCAGCACCTGCAAGAGCACCAGAGACCACAAAAGCCTAGTCAGGATACCAGCATAGCCAGGACAGAGGTTACAGGTATGAGGGGCTGCTGCTGTCTCAGGACTGAGTGAGGAGGGTGGAAAGGAGAAAGAAATCATAAGACTTGTTGCCCTGTGTGGGGTGTTTGAGGGTTCAGGAGCATCCAGAGCACAGCCAAGACCAAACCTTGAACTGCCTAGCTGCTCCCGCTGCCCCAGATGTAATGAACTTTGCAGCTGGGAATTGAGGAGAGATATATGGGACACGGCTCCCCTACACACAACCCACCCCCCAGGTCTAGCCTTCCAGCCCCTACCCACCTGTCAGGGGCCCAAGAAGTGACCCCAAGGACTTGTGGGACCCTTGGCCAGAAGAACCCCTTTTGGGTACCCGTGAAGGTGTTGAGGTCCTGACAGGTCCAGCAGAAAGGGGAGCGGGTCTCACCTGTGTAGGCCAGGACAGTGACCAGCAGAGCCAGGGCAGGCACCCTGTAGACAAGAAGGCTGTGCTGCAGGCGGAGGAGGCTCAGATGGAAGAAGAAGGTGCAGGCGCCCTCCACCAAGGTGCCCTGCAACACGGATGTGCGCAGGGTCGAGCTGCAGTGCACGGCCATGAGGCTCTGCAGCAAGTGCAGGTCACTGAGTTCCCAGGCCCAGCAGCGCTGCGTCAGGGCGGCGGCGGCCTGCGCGCCCAGCACCTGGGCGGCCACTTTCAGCAGAGTGCTGGGCAGCGAGGCCTCCGCCATGAGGAACTCCTGGAAGGCCACAGTGGGGTTGGCGGAGGCCCCATCAAAGGTGACCCCGTGCACCACGAAGAGCAGGAAGACCAGGGTCAGCAACAGGTCGGGCCCGAAGCCCCCAGCCCAGGGGCCAAGTTCCACCAACACTCGCATCTCTAGGCAGCAGGCTGCCAGCTGGGCCGCACCCACGGCCTCCCGGGAAAACTGACTGACATAGGTACCTGTTGGGAGCAGGGCTTTCGAGACCCTCCTGGCCACCTCACAGAGGGCACAGGTGGCAAAAAAGAAAGAAAGGGACACATTCAGACTGGCCATCGCTCTGGGATCTGCAAGGAGCCGCGCTGAGCAAGGACCTGGTGCCTTGTGGGAGGCTGGCTGGCCCCACGGCCCAAGGACAGAGGAGCTGTAAGAGAATGCACGTGGCTACTGGGAACACCACACCTGTGCCCCTTACAAGTAACAGCACTGGTCACAATGCCAAGTGTTGCAAGGAACACCCACAGAGGGCCCGCCTTGCTTAGTGAAGTCCCTGGGCTGAGGCACCCTGCCCCCCCCCCCCCCCCCCCCCCCCCCGCTTCCCTCTCCCACCAGCCTGGAGACAGGCCACCTTCTTCAAAGCCACCATGAGGTCTATGACTCATACCCGGGGGTGGGGGGGCTGACATCAGGATCACAACACCTCTTCCCATTGTCTACATTGTCTCCACTTGGTCCCTCATCATCCTGCAACTGTACGATGTCCCCTCCTGGGAAGGACCCTTAGAGCCGCAATCACACTGGCTCACTAACTCCTGGAATTAGCCAAGAAGTAGCTGCCACACTGGGACCCGCTGTACGGGCCAGTCCCCACACTCGCTCCCCCATGCACACGGAAAACCAGGGCCCTAGTAGGGAGCTCCGGGCTGCAGGACACCACGACTGCAGAAGTGGGCCCTTCACTGTGCTTTTGATTTTTCTGCCTGGCTGTGTACATCAAACAATATATATTTTTAAAAGAAAGACCTAGAAGAAGTGTTTGACAAAATGATTGGCTGAGAAACACTGCTGCTTCCTACAGACCCCAGGATGTGTTGGGCCAGGATGAGGCATGGTGTTACCTGTCAGGGGACACAGCACCCTGCCCCTGCATTGTGGACAGATGAGATGCATGGGCAGGTACCTTCCTGAGGTCATATGTTAGGCTGCGGCTCTCAGGACTAGAGGTATCAGAGGAGTTGGGGACATTATGGGGACTCTGCGCTGGACCCTGGTCAGGCTGCAGAGCATAAAAGGCTAGAGGTCACTGGGGTAGGGGGTTGTCATAAGGACACCACAGAGACACTAACGGGACAGGAGGATGAGTCTGTATTCAGAGGGGATGCTGGAGGGAGCTTCCAGGCACAGGGCGGGCCACGCAAAGTCTTCTATGAGGGGGACTGTGAGCTTCCTTCACACATGCTGGTCCTGAGAGAAGAGTAAGTTAGGTCCAGACAAAGCATGTCCCCAACCACAGAAGGCACATTTCCAGAAGATGCTGCTGTGATTAAAAAAAAAAAAAAAAAAAAATCAGACTGAGGTCTGAACAGTGTTCCCCAAGACACCACTATGGTTCCAGAAAGGGGTGAAGTGTGAAGGGGATAGACAGAGTGAAGGATGGGGGGGGGCACCTGCTTGCCTGGTCCCCCAGCAGTCCCAGAGATGAAAGCTCTCTAGGCCCCACTGAGGTCAGAGCTAGGGAACTCAAATGTAGTTACCAGTGGTAGGCCCAGAAACAGGCCTGGCGTCCGGCTTCTGACTCCCCGGGGAATAAGAGCAGTAGCGGGCTTGCTGCTCCTTGTGGTGTGGACTTCTGTCTAACATGTCAGAGCACATTTTATGTGGAGGGTGGGCACCAGTGCCGCTCTTCCACCAGAGAACATTCTGGAAGCTGCAGAGCCTTGGATCATGAGTGGAAGAAGGAAGATTCACTGCAGGGGATCATGGGAGAAAGGGTCCAGGTGATACCCTCCTATCCTGACCCCAACACTCCAACATCTGCCTCGCGCCTTCTCATTGGTGGCTCTTTTCTCCATCCATAGTGGGGGTCTTTGGCCAGGGAGCCTTCTGGACGCTTTGCTCTGGTCTCTGACCACTTACTCCCCGACGGCACCAATGTGACACAGTGCGCACACACACACACACACACACACACACACACACACACACACACGTGCACATTCTGGAGCCGGGTGATTTAAGGATTCCAGCCCTCGTCCCTCTCACGACGGTTTGCTATCCAGTATCTTTGCATATCACACACACTTCAGCATCAGTGTGTCAATTTCCATTTTAATCTTTATAAAAGATTTTTATTTTCTTTTCATTACATGTCTGCGTGTGGATTTGTACACATGTGTGCAGGCTCCCACAGAGATTAGAGTTGGATCCCTGGGAGCTGGGCTTGTGGGCTTGTGGACTGCCTGGCATGGGCGCTGGGAACCGAACTTTGGTAAGAGAAGTATGTGCTCTTTCAGGCCCCGACTTTAATTTCAAAATCTTATGGAATTACAGCTGGAATTGTGCTGAATCATAGAGCAGGGGGAACTGAGTATTGCTATTGAAGAACAGGAGGATCTTCCATGTGGGATGTGTTAGTTTTTGTCTCTTTGCGTTGCCCCGAAGCACCGCCAGTGCCTGTGATGACGGGAAGTGCAGACAGTGAGTCACCACGTCACTCCAGACCTTTGTTAAGTACTCGCCCTCACCAGCACGTGCCAGGGCTTCTATAGATGCCTTTGGTCAAGTTGACTGAGTTTCCCTCTGTGACTGGTTTATCAAGGATGGATGTCAGAGTTTGTCTGGGAAGCTTTCCACTTCTTTTGAGACATTACAGGCAGCAAAGTAGGTTCCAGGGCACAGCTTCCAGCTTAGTCCTACCTTTGTCTTTTAAAAAAGCCTCATCTGGACAAGCCACTCCCTCCTGCTCATCATCCCTCCCGAACTGGGTCCAAGTTGGCTTGCCTCATCAGCACTACCCGCCTCCCTGTGGACCAGCCTCTTGAACTCACCCCTCAGCCCTCACCGTGAGCAGCCAAGGCTACTCCGCTGAAGAAGTGGCAGCGGTGATGAAGATTTGAAAAAGATGGTGGTGGCAGTGGTGGCCCCTTTTCCTCAGGCTCCTGGGGCAGTGATGGTGGAGGCAGAGGGCAGGAGGCCCAGCTGGCTTTGGCTCTGTCGGCAGCGACCTGCAGCAGAACCGAGTCACCTAGAAAGAACAGCGATCCCTAGGATCTGGGCCAGTCAGTGGCGCAGGTGGACTTGACCTCACAGCTTTCAACTTTCACAGGGTGCCAATGACTGACAGATCATCTTTCTCCTCTGAGGCTGCTACTGTCCCAAAGAAACAGGGTAGCGACAGCACCGGCACCAGCCATGACCGTGAGCCTTCCAAGAACCGCAGTCTCTGGTGGGCCGTTTGCTGTGGCCGCCGCCTCCGACTTACAGAAGTATCCAGTTCAGGCATCACTCCCCAGAGCGATGCCTAATATTCAGTATGAAGTGATCCCACAGTTCCCGTCGCTGACAGGCAGCAGCCAAACCTGTCTCCCTCCAAGGCCTGACTAATAATGTACTCTCAAACAGACTCCATGTGCAACTGATGTACCAGAGCCCCTGAGTGGAAGCGTTGTTTTGCTTCTCTATCAGCAGCGTTTCTACCCTTACCTTGACTCCCAGTTCTCAGGCAGTCACAATCAGCAGCTCCGGATCCCGGGGAGAGCGGCTCACAGCCTGTCACCTCAGGAACCTCCATCAGTTCTGCCGTCTCGCTCGCTGTCTTCACACGCCAGTTCCAGCTGCTTTTGCCCCAGAGCCAATAGGCACTCAAGAACCACTACCACCGGCGACACGGAAGTTATGAAGTTTACTACTAGTAGATGATCAGAGACCAACTCTCAAGGCCAGATGCTCCAGGTCAGTGGGCTACGGGAGCCCGATGTTCTGAACATATGTCAGCACCAGACGCTGGGAAGCTCGCTGCGAGGGAGTCAGCAAAAGAGGCAGAGTGAACCCAGCAGACATGCTAACAACAAATCCTTACTCCTCTTAGCTAGTTCAGGGGGGACAGCTCTTCAGGCCCCCCAAGCAGCACCATCATCAGGGCGGACCTCCACAACTCAAGGTACTTCCCCAGGGAACCCTCCAGAGCCTCCAGTGTAAGGCTGTTCCAGACTCTGGTATCATCATCATTTGAGACTCCAATAGTGAGGGTCAAGGGACGTGTCAGTCAGCAGACACCACTCCTGCAGCTGCAAGATCTCCAAGTTCAGAACCCACAGGCCCAGACAATCACCTTGCCTCAAGTGCAGGGTATTTACTTGGAGCAGAATGGCAGCAGCGATATCACCCTCTGCCTCAGCTGCCTCCATTCCCGCTGCATAGTCAGGTGAAGGCTGCTCAACTCTCCTCCCCACCAAGCCTCCAGGTGATTAACCTCAGTATTGGGTACTTCAGGGAACCAGACCCATCTCCTAGCCTGCCATTGGCTATCAAAAATACCCCATTTGATCACGGAACTCACCTTGACCTCTATGGATCTATTGGTGATAGGATACATAGGCGACATCAGGTGGGGAAGAGAACAGCCCTGATCCCTATGCCTAAGCTGGTCAGAGGGCCCAGTGGAACGTGTGTATCTGACCTTACTGTAAAGACAGCAAAGGGGAGGGGGTGGGGGAACTCTGGAGATCCGGGCACAAAAACAAACCGTACATCTGCCATATTGGGGTGTGGCACAGAATATGGCAAGACCTCCTACCTCCAGTACTGTGGAGCTGGCATGTAGAGAAGAGGCATGCTTGTGTGTTCCTGGTCATGCTGTGGGAGACACTTGGCACATCCAGATGAGCTGCAGAGACATAAAACACACATTCATGGGGGAGATGAGATTTGCCTGCTCTGAGTACCCTAAGAACTTCATGAAGAGTAGTCATCTGTCAGAGCTCTCAAGGCCCATCGGATTAAGAAGGGAGGCCCTGGCATATCCCTGGGTGGAGGAACCTTGCCTCTGGACGATGAGGCAAGTTTGGAAGGCTGCAATAATGCCACCACTTTATCCTTTGTTACCGCCAGTATGGAGGCCATCTGCCCAGAAGATATTACCCATATTGCCAACAGTGGCATCAGTGCCATACAGGTGGAAGATCTGTAGCCCACTAATACCTGTGGCAGTGATTCCTGAGATTAGACAGCTGGGGTTAGGGACATAGGAGCTGATTATCCATCAACCGTGGGGGGCGAGGTAGTATGGATCCAAGAGCCATGCAGAAGAGAGAGCCATGAGGCATGAAGGTGCGCGGTGGTGGGAAGAACCGGAAGACGACAACAGATGTGGCACCTATCTTTGTCACCGGTACCTCCGTGACTGTGGAAAATACTCATGAAAATTTGTTACCCTTTAGGGAGAACACCTTAGTGCACCTTTTTTCTCTCTTCCTTCCTCCCTGTCCCTCTGTGAGGGAACTGGTAGGTAGGAATTGTTAACTGTTTGGATTGCATTTCAGTCTCCTCCATACTCCTCTGTGTGCCGCTCCAATCAGTAGCCCAAAGTTCTCTCTGGAACAGTTGAGGCTCACCACACATGCTGACCTCGTTCACCTGCAGCCAGGCTTGGCCACTGTACCCCTCTCTTCTCATCCCCCCTTTCTTGTCCCCTCCCTGGTGCAGGTCGGATGACTCCAACACTCCTCAGCTCAGATCCTTCCCTGGAGAGCAGAGACCTGCCCGTGCCACATGCTGTCCACACTGCCTGACCACAGAAAGGTGTCATCTCCTTTTCCAGAGAGCCCATCCTTCGGGAAGTCCACTGCTGAATTCTAGAGCCACAGCAAGACAATTCTCTCTACTTAATGATTGCTCATTTTTTTTTCTCTTTTAGTTTTATAGCTGTCAGTCAATCTGACAGATAATTCTAGGACAACATTCTGTGTTTAGGCATGCTGGGCAATGTAGACATGACTCTTAGAAATTGAATGTTATTCTATTTGGAAGGGGGGTAATTGTGTAATGAAGTAGCAGGAAGCCCAAGGAGAACTTCATCTTCTAAAATAGTTTTGATGTTTCTCTGGCTTTTCCCCCCTAGTCTAAGCAGTTACACAGGCTCTCAGTGAAGCCCTGAAAGGCTGAAAGGGATAGCTTAGAGTAGTGTCTGATGAATATGCATTATTACATTAATATGGACTGCTGTGTTCTTTGAGAGTGGATCTCATATGATCCATGCTGGCCTTGAACTCACGACATAGCTGAGGGTGATATTGAACTTCTGATCTTCCTGCTTCTACCACCCAAGTGTTGGGATTGCAGGTACGCACCACTAGGCCTGGCATACATATGGATTCCATCAGCAACTGGTTTCCAGCTTATTTGGTTTCTACATGGTGTGAGTGGTCTGAGAGTCTACTGACCCAGGAGTCCCCATCCTCATGAACCAACCATGTCATTTCCTCTCACTTGGCTTCATGCTGTCATGAGTAACATGGGGGTGGGGATCGTGCACTCTAAAGTGGGATGGAGCCCCAGATCTGAAGACAGCAGCTCCAAATGCAGCTTGTCTGGAGGGGAGTCCTCGGTGAACTATGATCCCTCTTCCCCTCGGGACCAGGCAGGGATACATCAGACACGAGTGCATGGTGCTGCCCCGTGGAGCAAGTGATGGGCTCACTCCCGGGACAGGACTAGTATGCTTGTGGTACTCGGACGGCTGTGGTAAAGGTTGGGGAGCAGTGCATGATAAAGTTGCCAGATACTGGCATGCTGGTGGCTCCAGGAGGTATGGCCCTGGACTTTGCCTCTTCAGTCTTCATCCTTATATCAATCCATCTTGGGGTGAGTCCTTGTGCAGCATCTGGTGTCCCCCACTTGTCTTCCCAACACCTTTCCCTAGCCTCTCTCTTGAGCAATAACTCTCAGGGCCAGGGTTTACTAAGTATACTTCAGAATGCTCCTGTAGGTACGGTGGGGCCACTGGGATGTTCCCAAGTTGGACTCACCCCTTGTCAGCCAGCCCTGAACCCTAGATTTTCCAAGATTTTGGCTGTCCTGTGTCCATTGGCTCCCAAACCTCTGCCCATTCCTGGCTTTAGATGCCCAGCTCCCCCACCCCCTCATTCTAGCCCCTCCACTCTCCCCCTTTAGCTATGCTTGGCCACACCCACTGACAGTTACAACTGCTCACAGTGGACCGTTTAGAATTCTGCTTCCTCCCAGGCAGTGCTAGAGCTGGGGTCCAGTAACAAGAACACAGAGAAACCCTTGTGGCTGGCCCTGCCACCCTGAGTGCTGTCTGCCCTCTCTACACCATTGTCGGGTAAGGCTACCACATATGTATGGTCAGAATTTGACATCAAGAGGGACAAAGTCCACATCAATGGGGAGAACATGTGTATGGTCAGAATTTAGTATTAAGAGGGGTAAAGTCCACATCAGTGGGGAGAACACTTCCTTTGCTCTGAATGATTCTTCAGGGATAGTGGCCTCTGACTGAGGGGATCTGCAGCCTTCTCCTGTAATTCAGGGGAGGTTCCCTTATAGAGAGATGGTAACTCAAACTGTTCATTTGGTCCCCGAGGCTGCCTGACTGGAGCTACCACCAATTTTGCGTGGATATTCTATACTGGGAAGACAGACCTGTCATTTCCTCCTAGTCTCTGTCCACAGGCTTGAGTACTTTGTGGAAGATTCTAGCCCTGTGGAGAAATATTAGAGCCTCCACCCGAACACAGGAACTACTGCACTTTCTCCAAACCTACAGACAGGTCTCTGTTGCCCCATATTGTCTGAGAAAACACACCCTCCTGAAACTGCAGCTCATACTCACCTAGATGGGCCTTACAACACAACATGCCCTTATATCCCAGCTGCCAGAACAAGGGTTTTTGTTGTTGTTTTTGTTTTTCCTGAGCCTGACGTTTGCTACGGTCTCCACTAAGCTCCACGGAGCCAGAGGAGTCAGACCGGGGCTCACCCCCCTCCCTTGGTGTCAGTTTCTGTTTCTATTTTACTTGCAACCCTGACTTCCCAGCTGTCTCTGCCCCACAGGCTAAACACTTGCTCGTGATCGTTCATTCCTCTTTAACGTCGTCGCCGTCGAGAGAATGGTTTCAGTGCATCGTGTTCTGGAGGTGCTGGTGAAGCCCCATTCTTTACAGCCTCAAATCTAGTATGCCGATGCTCCAGGATGGGTGAATCGGGGTTTAAAGGCATCCAGAGCATCATGGACACAAGAAGGACCCACTAGGGAGGCAGGGCTGGCCCTGATGCTACCGGCGGCCTCCCTCTCCCGTCAAGAGCAGCATCTTTTTGATCCCCTCCTCTAACTCTGTCCACACTGTTTTCCTCATTTCTCTATATTCAATGTACAGTACAACTCAGAGCATCAGGGCGAAACTGCCTGTGGCCTCAGCCTCTAGCCTGCAGCCCCGATCTCAACATGAAGTGCCTGGTCAAGCTGCTTGTCATGATCTGAACATGGCTGCTTCCATGTCCTCTACGGTCGCCACCTGCCTCTGCTTATCTGCAGACACTGCCGCCCTGCTGTCTTCTCAGAAAACATAACTGAGGTTATGAGCTCCACATCCCTGCAGCTCCCCATGCCTTTGTACACACTGGAATGCATATCTGGACTCCTAACCTCTTGCGGGTATCTCTAACAAGACTAGAGCTTGCAAGCATCTAGCTGCCCGTCCTGCGGGCCAGGTTATTTGATGAGACCCGAGGAGGCACCTCCTGAAAGATCAATGGGGGTGAGAGAGAAAGGAGACCAGGCGCGTAAAGGAAGACAGAGACATTCTGAGTTGCGTCGAGGTCTCCGTTTATTGACTGGGTGTTGAGGCTTATAAACAGGGCTTCAGGCAGGGAGGGGGAGCAGGGGGAGCAGGGAGATAAGAATGGAAAATTCTTAAGGGAGGGTGAGGTCGCTTTGGTCCCAGGCCCCTGCAGCCGACTAACAGGCTCCAGAAAGTTTATCTAATCGTATATCCTGCAGTTAGACAAAGTTCAGGACACAGCTGTCAGGAGTCGGTCCCCAACATCTAGCCAGCAGTTCTGAGGGCCCATGGCTCACGGAGCACAGCCCCCCCCACCCATGCCCTTCCTGTCTGGTTGGACATTCTCTTCCTTTTGCCCCTGTGCTGTAGGGTGGCTCCCTGCAAGGCATCCCCATGCCCCGGGGCCTTTTCTTTCCTAAGTATCACCACTGTCCTCCCCAAGATGGACAAAGCTTGCTGATCACTATGTGACAGAAGCCACACCCAAGGTGAAGTCTGGTCCCCAGTTCACTGCCGGTGCATCGATTTCCCATCATCTCATATTTTCACACAGCCTCTCTATTGACGACACTTTGAACTTGCCCTCTGTGGGTGAAACATGTGCTGTTGATTCTTGCTATGTCCTAGAGCCAAGCTCAGGATAAGGAGCTGGCTATGGCCATGCTGGGCCAAGGAGAGGAATCTCAGCCCCTACTCACCTGCGTTATTCCCAGTCCAGAGTAGTGAAACTTGTATAGGACTGCTCCTTTTTTAGAAGCCAATTTCTCTGCAAGCTCAGCCCTCCCTCATCCCTGCTGAACTGTTATGGATAAAGGCGGGGCTTGGCCTTGCACTTCTTAGCAAGAAAGGAACTTGGAGGCATCAGCCTGACGTCCCTGGTGGACCTGTGGACCAGGCCCGGAGCTCCTCCTGGCTTCCTTTGCAAGTTGCTGTCTGTGGGATCTCAAGGCATCTGTTGATTTGTGACTAATGATTGTTCTCGCCCAGCAAGTACAAAGCTGACTGGCTGGCTACAAAGGAGACTAAACGTTTACTATCTGGCCCTCTATAGAAAAGGTTGGCCAATGCTAATGGAGACCCCTGGCTTTGTAACTTGCTACCAGAACAAAAGCCACCTGCCTGCAGACCTCTAGGCCAGTGATCCCACATTAACCTGAGAGGATGAGGGGTGGGCGAGCATCTAGTCACGGCCTCAGGGAGAGAGAGCACAGTTCCCACTTCGGGAAGCTGACATGACAGACGGATGTGCCCCATTTGCCTCAGGGGGTGCTTAGTCTTCTCTTGCCAACGGGCACCTTGTACGTGGCCCGACTCCTTTCCTGGGCCTCCCACTGCTGGCTGCCACAGTTTCTTGCCATGTGAGGGAACAAGGCAGAGAAAATGACGCACCTACCAACAGTACCCACTCCGACCCACAGGAAGGACTGCACCATGCCGTTCATCAATGGTACAAACCCTACCTTCATTTCATCTGCTCAACAAGATGCCAGCGTGCCTGTCATACCACAGCTCCACCTGGCACTCAGTCCAGAGCAGAAACCAGCTTCCTCAGACCCTAATCGCCTCCCACAGCTCAAATCCTGTCACAGCTGAATGCAGCTCAGTGACAGAGCCTTTGCCAAATCCTATGTCAGCAGCACCTCGGACTCATCACCACAAGCCTCCAGCTGGCCAGGACCCTTCCACCATGTTCAGACACCTCCACCAGCAAGTACCAAACCAGGTATTGTTGTTGCTAAGACTTCCTGAGTGGTCTTGGCTGGCAGGCATTGGCACTGGCAATAAATAGGGCCACCACGCTACTGGCAGGCACTGGAATCTGATCAGCGCTCACTGGGATTTCCAGGTTCTTGTTTCCTGGTAAAAGAAACGGCTCAGGGACGTGTGAATAGTAGTAGAAGCAGAGACAGTTTATTAAGGAAGAAAGCACCTCCAGGGGAAAACATGGGCCAGAGTTTGAAGAAAGGTCAGAAGCTCAATGGCGCCAGCGCCTAGGGGTCATTGCAGAGTGTAAGCTTTTTGTGGATCTGCTATGCGTTGGCTGCGCAGGGGATGGGGTCAAGTCCCTTCTGCCAGCTGGTTTCTTTCATATGCTAATGCAGACCTACCTCTCTGCCCTGCTCTCCTGACACAATCCCCGCTGTCACTAAGGGTCATGCTGGCTGTTGGTCCTTTTCCAGGTTCCAGGTCACAAGGCCCATGCCAGTAGTTCTGCATGCAGATCAGCAGCAGATTGCTAATAAAGCTTTCTCCCAATTGGAGGCACAGCTGTCCTAGCTTTTTTTTTTCTTTCAGTGATGTGATGATCATTTGGGTCACTTTAGTCCCCTATTTAGACTGACAGTGTCACAAAGACTGAGGGACAGGTTCTGCAGTTCCATGGGCACCAAAGTAGGCAGTGTTTGATGGTATTGCAGAGGAAGCCTCCAGGCTGGGGCCCACCCAACCTGGTCCTTGTGTTGGTTGCTTTAAGAAACCCTGGAGGGGCTGGAGAGATGGCTCAGCAGTTAAGAGCACTGACTGCTCTTCCAGAGGTCCTGAGTTCAATTCCCAGCAACCACATGGCAGCTCACAACCATCTGTAATGAGATCTGGCGCCCTCTTCTGTATACATAATAAATAAATCTTTAAAAAAAAAAAAAAAAAAAAAAGAAACCCTGGAAAGCAAATGACTTTTCTGTCCCCATCTCACAGGCCCGGTGTTATGCTCAGCTGGGAAAATGGTGAGACATGTAATCCTCGGCAGTTCCCTGCAGAGGGGACACACCTCAGACCTGTGTCAGGAGGTGACTGGGCCATGTCCCCTAGCGCTGGCCCTGGCCTGAACACTCTAAGAGGTTCTTTTTTTTTTTTTTTTTTTTTTTTTTTGGTTTTTTCGAGACAGGGTTTCTCTGTGTAGCTTTGCGCCTTTCCTGGAACTCGCTTTGGAGACCAGGCTGGCCTCGAACTCACAGAGATCCGCCTGGCTCTGCCTCCCGAGTGCTGGGATTAAAGGTGTGCGCCACCACCGCCCGGCTCTAAGAGGTTCTTATTCTAGGGTGGCCACAACAGGGAGTTCAGGTAATAAGGTCAAGTGTTAAAATTTTCTTGGCTCTCACCCAAGATACAGGGCAGGAAGCTTCTCTCCTCTCCCTGGATATGAGCAGCTGGACCCAAGGGTGGGGGTGGGGCAGGAGTCTCTTGATCATGCCCAGTGGATCAGCACCCATGGCCCAGGCATGCAGGAGGAGCAAGAAGTAACAACAGCCCAGGCTGGCTGACTTCTGCTCACAGAACTACTGAAAACTAACCAGGATGTCACCAGGGATCAGTGCTCGGGTGGTCATGGTCATTGCTATCATCAGAGGTCACTGGGGAGCTGCCCTCCCTTTGGGTGAACAGCATTTATATAGGCAAACTTGGGCTTCCATACCCCCAGGACTGGGATAGGCTGCAGAGGCATGGCCTCCCAGGCCCCGCCCCAGATGTCCCTGTGCAGCTGAGGCTATAACAGGTACTTAGAGACTTTTGCTACATAGCACTGATTCCTCACTTGGGCCCACAAAGCAACAACGTCCAGGAAGAGAGCTTGGCATCTCTGCCTTGTTTTTATTCTTATCTCACCCACCTTCAAGGCTGAAATCTCAGATAAGTTACTGTCCTAACCCTGAGGTTCACCTTGGATTCTAGGAGCAGCAAAGCCTCCCAGGACAGGCCTTTTCTCCAGAGGAGGGCAATATCTATAAGCATAAGGCTGTACCTGGACAAGGACTGCTTAGTTTATGTAGCTCCATTTGTCCTACACCAATTCTCTGTTGTTGTTGTTTTTTGTTGTTGTTTGTTTGTTTGTTTTGTTTTGGTTTTGGTTTTTCGAGACAGGGTTTCTCTGTGTAGTTTTGGAGCCTGTCCTAGATCTCGCTCTGTAGACCAGGCTGGCCTCGAACTCACAGAGATCCTCCTGGCTCTGCCTCCCAAATGCTGGGACTAAAGGCATGCGCCACCGCCGCCCAGCTCAATTCTCTGTTTTAACCTAAAGCTCACATCAGTATCCCAAAGATGACTGGGGAGGTCATTATATCTGTTCCTCTTTCTACTGTGGCCACAGTGATTAAATTTTCTCCTTTGCATCAGTACTTGTTTTTTTAATTGGCGTACCAGTGACGACAGTGGGTATTGGGGTGTGGTGGGTACATCTAGAGGGGTTCCAGGCTCTTATATCCCCAAACAAGGAATTGGACAGGGACACAGAGTGACAAACAATGCAAGTAAATGTATTAAGAATGTGTCTCCAGCCGGGCGGCGGTGGCACATGCCTTTAAGCCCAGCACTCAGGAGGCAGAGCCAGACCAAATCTCTGTGAGTTCAAGGCCAGCCTGGTCTACAGAGCAAGATCCAGAACACGCATCAAAACTATACAGAGAAACCCTGTCTCGAAAAACCAAAAAAAAAAGGATGTGCCTCCCAGGGAAGAAGTGTGCTGGAGCAGGAAGAAAGGCTAGCAGGCCAGTGCTGGCTCACAAAGATTGGGGCATTTGTGTCACTAGGGTGCGTTTTAGGGGCTCCTCTGCATAGCACCTACTTTGAGGTTCATTTATATAGTACAGGATTTCTCTGCACCCTGTTACTTGTAGCTCATAATGAGTTATGGCTAACTTTCGAGTGTTCTGGAATGCCTCTACACCCGTTCCGGTAACTTCAGCCAGTTCTAGTCAGGCTTGGTGGCAAGTTAGCTGTTCCAGCCATCCTGTTTTCACCAGCAGGTATTTCTCATTCACCATCTTCACATCCTTTTCTGTAAGGCCTTCTCGATCTCACTGTACCCAACTGTCCCACCTGGACTCCTTTCTGAGAGCTGTGGTCCCAGAAATCTTTGCGGGAGAGCTGTATATATTTCATAAGTATTTCCTGCTGTGAAGGGGCACAATCTCTGCCTACGAGGGACCACAAAACTCACTAGTTCTAGTCAGTGACTGGGAAGATTTGGACCCCATGTAGTAGGAATTTGCTGAGATCCCCACCTCACACTGAGTTTACTCTGAAACTTCTGCATGCTAGACTCAATTTTTATAAGGAAGTTAAAAACATAAGATCCACAGTGCCCACTAATGGCTCCTAATGGAGTAAGATCCAGGAAAGTGACGACCACATATTGTCCCAGGGGGGCCATTCTTGTATAGTGTGCTCCTGGGCTGTATCTCTGGGTTGTTTTAAAACAAAATACTGATGGTTATATATTGAGAATGCGGGAAAGAACAAAATAATTCTAAGAAGAAATATAATTGTGAAATAGATTAAAAGGAAAATAGTTGAAGTTGTAATCACCGAGCATGTATTATACAAACAGTGCCAAAAGGAAAAAAATTGCAGTTATATATGCCAGCAGATGCATTAATCAGACATCTTTAGATTTAAAAGATGTATTTTTCTTGATTAAAGAAAAAAAAAGTTTTCAGGTATAAGTGGTCTTCAAGATGATCTTGAAGCTGTAGAGACCCAGAGGAGAGGAACTGTATTCTAGGAATTAACTTTGTCAGTCTAGGTGGAATAGGCATTTACCCACCCTGAGAAGATGCCAGCAAATATCAGACGCCATTTGCCTCCTGGACAAGGCTTGTCTTTCACATTGCTCTGACTGCTATAGTTTATAAGCATCCTAGATACGGAAACGCTTTGGGCCAAGCAATGCCCACTCACTTTTGAGTGATGACGCCCAATGTTAAGGCCTATTATTAGACCAATATAGGACAAGTCCCTAACAGGGACACCCACTGCATTAGACAATTAGCTGTGATGGCAAAGCTGAACCCCCAGGAGCAATAATCTCCTGAGACTCAGTCCATACCTTGAGCAATAGGAGCTTTTGGGGACCACCTTCTGGGGCCATAATGGCAATGATCAAATAACACCTTGACCGATTATGTGTACCTCTGACTCTGTTTTAATTTTTTATTTAAATGTAAAACTTGTGTCTAAATATGGACGTGGGGCCATTAGACCTCTCAGTTTGCTTTTTCCAACATGGCCACATTGATTGAACCTCTTTTTTCTATCCCTTTCATCATTTCATATCAACCGACCATAGCAGTTTGGCCTAACAGTCCATTTACTCTGTGAACTGAAAGGAAAAATTTCAGTTTTTTAATCTATAAATCACATGGGTAGCATGCAAACAATATGCAAACCTAACACATGCAGACAATACAGATCCACACACAGCTCTATGTGTAGAGTTAAACCCTGAAGGTTCTGTGGCTTTGGATTTACCGTTTTGCCAGTTTTTAAGTTGAGCTAATTCTTTTCCCCCAGAGCACTGAGTGAACTTTAATCCAAAACCTGCTCTTTCAAAGGCTTTTAATGGAAACAAAGGAGGGCTTAGACCATAAAGACAGGGACAAGGCTGAAACCAGCCCGATCTATGGGTACAAGCATAAATACTTAGACCGTAAGGACAGGGACAAGGCTGAAACCTGCCCGGTCTGTGGGTACAAGCATAAATACTTAGACCGTAAGGACAGGGACAAGGTTGAAACCAGCCCAGTCTATGGGTACAAGCATAAATACTTAGGAGGCAATTTGACTGCAGGGCCACTTAGCAAAGTAATATTGGCTTCTACCCAGAGCCTATGACTTGCCCAGCCGTAGACTTTTGACCAGGATCTCGGTACCAACCATAAAATTTCCTGGTGTAGAGGAGGCCCCAAATCCAATCAGAAGGTGGTGAGTCACCCCTTTGAACAATTCTGTCACTACTGCACCGTGGGCACATCTTGCAAACAAAATTACAAATAAAACAAAACCAGACATGGCTGGCTGTGGTGTGGGAGAGTAAATCCACACCCTCGGGTGGACTGTCAACAGTAAATGAACAGGAAGGACTCAAAGTGTAACCAGCTCCTTGAGTTGCAGTGTGGGGATGAATTTGGGAAGATAAGACCACAGTGGCTCATTATCTTCTTAGGACATAAACTGAGGCAAGGCACCAGGGCTCTTTAGGAGGTGGGAACTAATCCTTTAAGGCATCACCAGTCACTGGGTCAGGCTCCAGGCAATCAGGATCTGATCTTCAGAGAATGGGGGTCACTTTTTGGTTTTGGCTTTTTTGTCTCTACATCCCCTCCCTGCTCCGCCCCCAACCCCCACCCCTACAGATCAGCAGGGTCAGATCATCAAAGGGTAAAGATCTTCCTTCTGGAACTGCTTCACACCCAAGAAGGGGTGCTGGGGGACCTGGTTGGTGCCTCTCTGTCACAGAGTCCTAGGATCATAAGGCATAAAAGGATTGAGCTGTATATTTGAGAAGAAGGTGGATGGTTATTACAGGAGGTTGAAGGTCACCTGTGACATCATTTAGAGGTCAAGAGGTCCTCAACAGTGGGGCACAGTGTCAGTGTAGATAGTAATGATTGACATCCCTGAGACAATCCTAGCTAGAGCTTAATGGCCTGTAATCCGAAGGTTCCAAACATACCAGAAGGTTAAGCCAGCAGAAGCCCATGTCACAGTAACTTTCCTGTCGCTATGATAAAATACCTTTATGACATCAGCTTAGGAAGGGGAGTTTATTTTAGCCAACGGCCCAGGGTCACATCCATCACTGTGGGGAGTCACAGCAGCAGGCACTTGCTAGACATATATGACAGCCGCAGCCAAGACACAGGGGGTTATGACGGCAAGGTGACCTGCTGACGTCCCACGCAGCCTACGTCAGAAGCTCATTTTTTAGTAAAAGGGGGACCTGTAGGGCCCTGACCCCCATTTTGGGTAACTGTTGCCTTGCTTGCTGACCTTGACCTTGATATCCTCCCTATGCTAATCCCCTGCCGGGTTCCACCCTCCTGAATGCTTAAGGGAAGTTCCTTGTCTGTGTATCCTGCATAATGGGCGTTAACAGCTTAGATGCAAGATTGTAAGACATCGGTAGTGAACTTCTGCCCTCCAGGGTTCTCCCATTGTGCTGTAAGCCTGTATTTAAGACCTCCTCCCTCTTTCAATAAACAGCATTCGGCATTTAAAAAAAAAAAAGGGAAACACTGTTAAAATGGAGGGAGTTAGGTCTCTGTATGATAATACGATGGATGGTTTGAAAATGGAGCAATTAAATGAGAGGATAATTAATTTAAAAAAAGAAACTATCAGGAAAATCATATTTAATCAAAAGTCAGAAAAATGTATACTTGTTTTCTTCTAGAGTTTTGTTATTTTAACTCTAATATTTGATACATCTTGAATTAAGTTCATTTGTGGTGTGAGGTAAGGGCTTAGTGTCATTCTTTTGTATGGTGGCTAGGTCTTTATATTTTAACTATAATTCGTTAGGGTTTTTGTTCTTGTTTGTTTTTAGTGTTGCTCAAACATTTACAATGCATGCTGTAACTTAATAGAAGTTGCTGTAAATTTCTCATAACTGTAGTGATACCTATAAAATTTCCCTGCTTTGTAACTCCATCTATTTATCTGTTATTATATGTGTTATGTCTGTGTTAGAATATAACAAATAATTGTTTAAAAAAAAAAAGAAGAAGAAGAAGAAGAAGCAGGGAGTCACCACCATGTGGCAGTCTTCTCCAGACTGAAACACCAGGAAGTGAACAAACTTCACACATCCGGGAAAGCTGAAACAAAGGTCACTAGGGCCCCTCCCTAAGGTCACAGAAGCAGGGAAGAGCTACTGAGGTGGCTGACCAGCCATGCTGCCAAGAGTCTCAGCCCTGTCTGAAGGCCGTGCAGAGTTCTAGGAACGCAGCCTTCCTGAGCCCTGTGTTGGGGGAGCTTTTCCATGACGCAGGTGCCTTTGCATGGGTTTGTCTGGTCTGCAGATTAGTAAGTCATTACGTACTGAAGGAGGCTACTTCTGGGAGGACATTG
Source organism: Peromyscus eremicus (assembly GCF_949786415.1). Lineage (NCBI taxonomy): Eukaryota > Metazoa > Chordata > Mammalia > Rodentia > Cricetidae > Peromyscus > Peromyscus eremicus. Next base: position 9,372,052 of record NC_081429.1, on the reverse strand, counting down.
AAGGGAAGGCAGGTCCTGGGAGAAGGCCCATCCAGAAAGGTGGGGTATAACCCAAAGCCCCAAAGTGGGACAGATCAGATAACCTGTTGAATGTTCTGGGTGGAGGGGTCCTGCCATTTGAAAGCAAATAGGAACTGAGAGTCTGGATGGATGAGAACATGAAAGGCTCCCTAACATCTAACACTGTGAATGAGGAGGCATCAGAGGATGTCCTAGTTTACTTTTTCTTGCGCTGATGAACTCCATGACCAAAAGCAACTTAGAAAGGAAGGGGGCTTATTCAGCTTAAGGTTACAGTCCATCACACAGTCAGGAACTCAGGGCCTGGAGGAAGAAACGGAAGCAGAAGACATGCAGGAACACTCTTTTACTGACGTGCTCCCCATGGTTTGCTCAGCTGCCCAGGGGTGTCACTGTCCACCCTCCCACATCAACTATCAAGGCTAAAAGAGCCCCCCACAGACATAATCACGGGTCAGTCCGATGGAGGCAATCCCTCAATTAGATTACCTCCTCACAGGTGACTGTAGTCTGCATCAAACAGAAGGTGCCTGCCCCAGAGCATTAAAGAACGGCAAACTGTAAGGTGGGTTAGAACCACACAGCCTCATTTATTGTTGTCGGGTCCTGGACCGTTCTAGAAGATCCATCTGATTTCTTTACCACCTAAATAGGGGTGCTACATATAGAGGGTTACATGGGTGTCCTAGCCCAGCAGCCAGAAGTCATTGAAATGACTAAGCCTTCCTTTAAGGTGTATTGGGGTTTTTTGAGGAAAACCGTTAGAGCCCTTAAGAGTAATTGTTGGCCAGGCAGTGGCGGTGCACACCTTTAATCCCAGCCCTTGGGAGGCAGAGGCAGGTGGATCTCTGAGTTTGAGGCCAGCCTGGTCTATAGAATGAGTTCCAGGACAGCCCAGGCTACATGGAGAAACCCTGGTCATCCCCCCCCCCCAAGTAATCATGACAGGGGTGGCTGTTACCTAATCTCCAGGGATAAAGGCCCCATACTTCAGGTGACACTTGTCAGGTGAGGCAGGAATCTACAGTAGGGACGATAGGAAAGACATCTGAGGCTCCAGGTGGCTCTTGGCCACTATGGACAGGGGACTTGGTGTTAGGAATGCCACAAGAGCCTATGGAGTTTTTAAAATGGACCTGAAATTTAGACATAATATCTCTACCTGGGAAGGGATGGGACAACAAGGCAGGACCAGAAAGGGATGAGTGAAAAGATACTTGTCTGTCATGTAAGTTACAAGGGGGTTCAACTGGGCTAGTTCTGGCTTTCCATGAAACAGTGAGGAGAATGGGGAGTGAAGGGTTGAACTGGAGCCACCAGAGTGGAAAAAAATAGTTCCATGGTATCTAAAATGAAAGTAATGTTCCTATCACATTTTGGCTTATCCAAGGCCATCCACAGAGGTGGAGAATACAGGAACCCTATCTTGGCAGTAAAGAAGTCAGACAGATTGTCCAGAACACGTCAGGACCTGAGTTTAGTAAAGAACAGATGGAGAGAAGGATTGGGGGCGGGGGGGTTCTGGGAGGGAAAGAGGGATCAGAATTAAGTGGAAATGGGGCTGGATGAATTGTGAAGCTTGTTCTCTGGGAAAGGAGCTGGTGTAAGAGAATCTGGTGAGACATAATGTTCCTCCCACATGTGAAGGTCCTGTAACAAGGCTGTGAAGGTTTGGACACAGGAATCTCAGAGTCTTTTGAAATTATGATAAAAAGAGATCTAATTGCAAGATACAAGCATAACTTAATGAGACTTTAGGCTAGCAGCGTTCTTGGTCTAAGAATAGATATAAAGAATAAATTTTGTTACAAGGGAAGATGACTTCTTGAGGGTCTGAGGATCAAACAGCAGCTTTTCGGATACATTGCAGAGATGCATGCAGAGACGATGGTGACTTTGAGACCAACGTGGGTCTTACCAGAGACTGAGCACACACCCCGAATGTATGTATCCCTTACAGTGGTGGGTCAATCTGTGTGCGCTGATTCCGAGGCAGGCCTTCTTCCTGGGCATCCCCAAGGGAAAAAGAACCATGCCCTGTAGCTGGAGAGCCTGCAGAGCATGAGGGCTTGAATTCCGGAGTGTTAGCACCTGGGCTTTGGACTGCCTTTTGTGACCGTTGGCTTTGTGGAGCTCTACCTTTTGTTTGAAGTGTTTGAATCTTATCTGAGTTCTTCCGGAAAGGTTCAAGGCCTCTGCCAAACTTGGCTGTGAGAGAACTTGGAGAACCAAGAGGCCTTTTGACTGAGAATTGCTTTGGTGTTTGTTTCCTTCGGGAGGTTCAGATAAGAGGTTTTGGTATGCGGAAACTGACTGGCTAAGGTGTAATTTGTACAACAATAAAAAAGGCCTTTGGCGAAGCAATGGCAGTAGTCAGTTCACCAGAAAGTGGCGTCCTTACTGCTGCTAAGGCAAAGATCATCCCGGAGTGACCCAGTTTCTTCCAGGGACCCTCACAAAAGCGAACACTGACAATCCCCTATGGAGGTAAAATCCAGTTTCGCTCCAGAGCTAAACCTTCTAGTTGATCAGGCTGGACCAACCTCAAAGGAACAAGCCGTCCACGCAGCCGTTGTGACCACGCAGCCGTTGTGAGGGGAGGGACTCTGACCATCCCCAAAGTCAGCGAGTTTGGCTGGGAAGGAGACTACGCGCTCAGACACCTCCACTATTCTGCTCCCTTCTCCTCTGAGGAGTGAGGCTGGTGCTGGGGTGGGGAGAGGAGTGAGAGGAGAGGAAAAGGAAGGAGTCCTCAGGACATGCGGGGTTACTCTAGACCAGAGCTTCTCAACCTGTGGGTCGCGATCCCTTTGGGGAATTGAACGCCCCTCACGGGGGTCTCCTAAGACCATCAGAAAACACAGATATTTACATTACGATTCATAACAGTAGCAAAATTACAGTTGTGAAGTAGCAACTGTAATTTTATGGTTGGGGGTCACCACAACACATTGCATTAAAGGGTCACAGCATTAGGAAGGTTGAGAACCACTGCTCTAGCTGGATGCCACTCTCCCTGTACCACACATTTAGGGTGAGGGGGTTTTCAGAAGGAGGAAAAGTAGTCCTTGCCCTTACAGACTATAGTGGCTTCACCTCCTTCAGGTTCTACCAAAGCACTCAGGATCTGTCAATTGCAAAGAAGAAGAAAGACTTTCCACAAGGGGCCCAAAGTAACCTTCTAGCTAATAATACCTTGCTGGGAGATGCCAGTCCAGAGTCCCAGTGCAGAGGTTTCCAGACCTCTGGAGATGTGACCCAGACACAAATCTCCAGTTGCATGTGAACAGCTTAGCTGGCCACCACAAACGTCATAGTTTAAAGGATCAAGGCAAGGGGTGAGTTCCCCTAGGAGGCTGCCAAAATATGCTGGGAATGAGGAGCCCAAGGAACAGAGGTACTTACTAAGCCAGAACTGACTGACACACAAATTGTAGTAAAGGCTAGGCACTGTGGAGTCCATCACAGTGAGCAAATTATCAAGAGAGAATTACACCTAACCCCGGGAGGAATTAAGGCCTTTTATAGCAGTTAAGAGAAGTGACTTGGCCTTGCCTCTTGGGCACTGCATAGGGATCATATTGGAATTGCTCAGCGGACATTGGCAACTCATTACCTTCTTGGGAGGTACATTTGTGATGCTTGCCCCTCCTGAGACTAGGCACTTAGTGGGAGGTGTCAGCGGTCCTTAGGAGGTAGGCTGTAGTTGCTTGTATAAGGCATGGTAAGTGGCTGGTTTAGGCTCCAAGCAGTCAAGGTCTTATTGTTAGAGAGCGGGGGTTCACACCCACCTCTGTTCTTATCTCCTCAAGCAGGGGAGAGAGAGAATGGCAGCATTTTAGGCTCCTTTCAAGTGATTTCTCTTAGCAGGAAGCTGCTGTGGTTTTAGGGTCTTGATGCAGGAGCATTCTCTTGCATCTGGTGAAGGCTAACGTCTACAACCTCCGCTCAAAACTACATTAGCCTGTTGTGGGAGTCTTCAAGTGTAGCATGTAATTCCCTGACCCATCCCTACAGCTGGAGTGATTCCTCTCAGATACCCTAGAATAAATAAAACGTTTAAGAGGTTAGACACTTAAGACTTGCAAAACGATGTTAGTGAGTTCAAAGGGCATTTCAGGTATCCCAAACAAGGAACTGGGCAGACAATAGCAAGCAAAGCCAGAGAATTTATTAAGAAATGATTCACTTCACAGAGAAAGTTTAGCAGCTCAAACAGTGATGGCACCCTAAGGATTGGGGACCTTGTTACATAGGGGCTTTTGAAGTCATTTGCATAGTGTCTTAGTTGGGGTTCCTATTACTGTGATAAACACCACAACCAAATGCCATCTGGGGAGAAAAGGTCATTTCATCTTATAACCCTCAGGTCATACTCTGTTGCTGAGGAAAGCCAGTGCAGGAACTGGTCTGCTCTCCATGGCTCGGTCAGCTTGCTTTCTTCTACACCCCATGACCACTTGCCCAGGGGTCATGTGTGTGGCACTACATATAACGGGCCCCGCTCTGCACATCAACCACTCATTAAGAAAACAGGCTTGCCCATAGGCCATTTTTTCCCCTTCTATTGAAAATATTTTTTTTTCCTCACATGATGTATCCTGATTGTGGCTTCCCCTCCCTTTACTCCCCCCAATTCCTCCTCACCTCCCTCCCATCCAAATCTATCTACCTCCTTTCTCTCTCATTAGAAAACAAACAGGCTTCTAAGGGATAATAATAAAATATACCAAAATAAGATCAAACAAAAACTATCATATCAGAGTTGGACAAGACAAACCAACAGAAGGAAAAGAACCCAAGAGAAGGCACAAGAATCAGAGACCCACTCATTTGCACACTCAGGAATCCCATAAAAACACTAAACTAAAAGCCACAATATAGCCGGGCAGTGGTGGCACACGCCTTTAATCCCAGCACTCGGGAGGTAGAGCCAGGCGGATCGCTGTGAGCTTGAGGCCAGCCTGATCTACAAAGCGAGTTCCAGGAAAGGCGCAAAGCTACACAGAGAAACCCTGTCTCGAAAAAACCAAAAAAACAAACAAACAAACAAAAAAACCCAAAGCCACAATATATACAGAGAGGACCTGGTGCAGACCTGTGCAGACCTATGCATGCTGCCTCAGTCTCTGTGAGTTCATATTAGTTTGCTCATGTTGATTTAGAGGACCTTGTTTCCTTGATGTCCTCCTCCTTCCCCTCTGGCTTTTACACTCTTTCTACCTCCTCTTTCTCAGGGTTCCCTGAGTCCTAAGAGGAGGGATTTGATAGAGACATTCCATTTAGGGCTTAGTGTTGCAAGGTCTCTCACTCTCCGCATAATGTCTGGCTGTGGGTCTCTGCATCTGCTCCCATCTGCTGCAGGAGGAAGCTTTTCTGATGATGACTGAGCAAAGCACTGATCTATGAGTACAGCAGGATGTCATTAGGAGTCATTTTGCTGCTGTCTTGATGTTGTTTTGTTAGAACTTCTGGTAGTGTTTGGTTTTAACCTAGATCCCTGGGCTATCTAGTCTCTGGTTCTTGGTCACCCAAGCAGTACAAGGTATGGGCTCCATCTCAAGGAGCGGGCCCTATGTCAAATCAGACATTGGTTGGGGACTCCCACGAGGTTTGTACCACCATTGCCCCAGCATATCTTTCAGGCAGGACCCACTCTAGATCAAAGGGTTTGTTGGCTGGCTTGGTGTTTATGTTTCTCTTTGCTAGTATGCAGAGTACCTTCTTATACCAAAGATGCTAGAATGTAGGGGTGAAGGCTCTAGGTAGGCACCAGCTCGACTTCTCCGTGTTCAATGAGTTGTGTAGGTGTTGAGGCCTTGCTGTCAGTTAGTGGAAAGCCACAGCCTGGGTTGTTTGGGGAGTCCCATGGGACTCCTTTGGCCAACAACCCAATTAGGTGTAACCCAATCCCTATACTGGAAACTTCATTTGGTGACAAGAGATGGCCTTTTGGGACTCTGTCATCCCCATTACTTGGTGATTTCATTTAACTCACCTTCACATATGTATATATTTTAGGAAGCTTTTACTGTATTAGGTTTCAACACTGATCTCAAATTGCCCTTAATTTTAGCTGTCTCTCCCTACATTCCTTCCCTCATCCCTCCTCTCCTCTCCCTCCCCCACTTGATTCTCCTATTCCAGCATCCTCATCCATCCATAACTATCTTTCTATCTCCCTTTCCTAATGAATCTGTCTGTCTGTCACCCCCTACTTCCTTACTCTATACCTACTCTGTAGTTCTACAGGGTGTAGGTTGGTTATCATTGACTTACTAGCTAATATCCACATATAAGCAAGTGCATACCAGATTTGTCTTTCTGGGTCTGGGATACCTCACTTGGGATGATTTTTCTCTAGTTCCATCCATTTATCTGTGGATTTCATGATGTCTTTTTTTTTTTAATGGATGAGTAATACTCCATTGTGTAAAAGTTCTACATTTTCTTTATCCACTCTTCTGTTTAGGGACATCTAGGTTGTTTCCAATTTCTGGCTATTATGAATAAAGCCCACATCATTTAATCATCAAGAAAACAGGATTGCCTACAGGCCAGTCTGAGGCGTTTTCTCAATCGTAGTTCCCTCTTTTCAGATGAGCTGTGTCAAGTTGACAAAAACCAACATGAAACAAAACCAGCCCGTACACACAGAATGGGCTTTGGGGAAGTTATTTGTATAGCATGAGCTTTCTCACGAATGCTCTGTCACATCAGTTTTTAACAAGTCAGAGGTCACCTTCAGGTGTTCTGGAGGGTCCCAGCATGTACTCCAGTGGCTCTGACCAATTCTAGTTGACCTTGGCCAGTAGTGGTATGGGGTTCAGTCTTCCTCTTTGCCAACAGGGTTTTCTACTATGTTATTTTTTTTACATTTATTTATTTATTTATTTGGGGTATGTGTGGGGCCAGGGCACAGCTTGTGGGATATGGTTCTCTCTTACCACCATGTTGGTTCCAGGGATTGAACTCAGGTTGTCGGGCTTGGTCGCAAGCACCCTTGCCAGATGAGCCTTTTCACTGTCTTCATAGTTTTGAGTATGCTAACTTTGCAGCTTTTGTGCGAAGACTCTGTCCTTCACTTCCCACCCATTTCTTCTGCATCATCAGGCCAGATGGCCAAGCCTAGCCTAGGGGAGCATGGGATGTCCCCCTAAAACTGTGGTTACAAAGAGGATGAGCAGGGTAGAGTGCTCTCTTCATCAGGGCAAGCACTCTGCTGGTGCGGTGGGTAGAACCTACTGCCACACACGAGGAAGTGCTGCGGGGCCCCAAGGGATCCATTTCTTCCCCTCCTGAGGTTTGTTTCTTCTACCAAGGTCAGGCCGCTTAGAATAAGTGTCTGTTCTTATAGTCTAGAAGCATGGTACTCAGAAAAGAACCATAGGCACGCACATGTATATTATATATTTTATAGATTATATTGATTCATCATCCCTTCTAAGGTGAAGGTTCAGAGAATATTGCAGAGGGTGGAAAGAACATGAGAGCTGAAGGAAGAGTAGTAGAGTGTGGTCAGAAAGCCATTTCCTCTGGCTTAGCACGATCACCAACCATGAGCAAGAAGATTGCTGCTTCCATCCACTGAACACCTTGGCTCACAGTCATGACAATGAAATGAGAAAATACTACTGTTCTAAACAGATTGGTGTTGGGCATGAAGCTGTCAGCATTCCCTCTTAGAGGGACATGAGGGCCAGTGGACCTGAGGTTCCAGCCACCGCTCCCTCAGACCCCCATCTGTATCTTGTCTGGAGTGGGTGTCCAGGTATATATGAGGTGGAAGTTTCCTAGGGACTGTTAATCTACTGGTGCAGTTTTTGTGAGCTGTCACCCACGCTGAGTGGGACTTTTCAGTAATAGAGCCACCATGGAGTGGTGGAGCCACCATGGGAGTGATAGAGCCACCATGGAGTGGTGGAGCCATCATGGAGTGGTGGAAACACCATGGAGTGGTGGAGTCACCATGGAGTGATGGAGCCACCATGGAGTGGTGGAGTCACCATGGAGTGATGGAGCCACCATAGTGGTGGAGGCACCATGGAGTGATGGAGGCACCATGGAGTGATGGAGCCACCATGGAGTGATGGAGCCACCATAGTGGTGGGGGCACCATGGAGTAGTGGAGCCACCATGGAGTCTCCATGCTTTTGTAAGTAACTCCAGTAAACTGCTTCACCAGTCTGTACTTGGATGGAATCCTTTCTTTGGTATCTGGAGGGTGAGCAGACTTTTGGTTTCTGCAGAAAAGGTCATAACAAATAGGAGACAGTTAGGCAGTAAGAGCTGGATGAAGTAGAAGTCGGGAGTGTGGTGGGCAACCCCTAGGTGAGGGCTATGGCTCCAGGTATGGCTGAGCCAAGACAAAAAAAATAAAGCATACAGAGAGAAGGCCCAGAGCTATCACACTCCAAAAGTGATCTGGCTTGGTAGCTAATCCTGGTCTGTGGAGCCCCTTTGCAGCCTGAGGCCACACCCCCAGAGAATGCAGGGACCAGGCCAAATGTCAATCTTCTTCACAACAGACTCCAGCAGACCACTACTCTACTCCAGCCACTGGCCTTGTGATCAACAGGCCCACTACCAAAAGGAAATGCCACCAAGAGGCTCAGGGCTTCAGCAGCAGTGTGTTACTGTTGAACATAGCTTTATGACCATTGGGTCTCCTGAGCTGGAACCCCCTCTGAATACAGAGCAACATCGACAGCCATGTGCCGTAGAAGACAGCCTTCCAGACCACAGCTACTGCCCTCTCCCTAACCATATAGGAGGTGTGAAGTCTGGCGGTCCCTCAAGGAAGCAGCCATTGGAGAGTCTTCTCAGATGTCTCCTGGCTCTCCAAGCTCTACGTTCCTTCTTAGCCTCTCACCACTTGCATCTGGGTGACACCGAGGGCCCTTCCAGGACCATCTCCAGGACAGATCTCTATTCTAAACCCAGTGGCTGGCCACCAAGGCCCCATTCTGGTGCCTCAGGGGTTCTAGATCTGGAGTGGCAAGTATGTGGTCTTGTTCCAGGGTCCTTCGAGTTGGTCTTTAAGAGTCTCAGTCCTCTGGTCCCTTCCAGGGAGCAGATACAGCCTCTCCAGGCCACCTGAGCTTCCTAGAGTGTTCAAAATCCACATCATGTTCAGGCAGATTTGCGGGCTCCTTGCTAATATCACAGGTTCCTCTGGTTCGTGTCACATGCTCACTTCTAGGTGAGAGTCAAGCTCTGAGAATCTTGGCTCTTGTGGGGTGTATTGGAGGACATGGCTGACATGGATGCATCTTGGAACTCCTTGGCCATGTAGTAGTAACAGATGGCGTCCAGGCAGCAGTTGGCATCTGAGAGTCTGCTTGTGATGGACAGGGCGCGTCTGAAGGTATAACGGGCAGCACAGGTGTTCGGGCCCATGGAGAACTGCACGGTCAGGACCACGTGCAGCGGTAGGAAGCAGAAGAGAAACACAACCAAATTGGCCCAGACCATGTGGGTGGCCTTGCGGGTGGCCTCTGCCTGCACTACATCAGTGGTTGGCCTCTGCGCCAGGGCAGTCACAACCTGCAAAGAGCAGAAGACCACTATGGCCAGTGGCAGGTAGAAGCCCAACAGCGAGAAAGCAATGGTGCCGGAGTTTTGCCGGCTGTGGTTCCTGAAGCAGAAACCACCCTCCTGCAGCCCCAGGCGCCAGCGCACTACCAAGGAGATGACCACTACCACCCAGAGGGTCACACATACTGCGGCAGCCTGTCGTGGGGACCGCAGCTCACGGGCACGTATCGGATGCCGCACTGCCACATAGCGGTCCACAGCAATGGCCGTGATCAAGCTTATGCTCATGTACCTATTGACCAGGTAGATACCCTGTGAGAGCTGACAGATTGGTGTGTCCGAAGTGTCTTTCAGGGAGTACAGCATGAATGGCAAGGAACAGAGCAGGCAGAGGTCAGCCACAGCCAGGTTGGTCATATAGACGCGGGTCTCTGTCCACTGGTGCATGCGAGAGCAGAATACCCAGAGTGCCAGGCCGTTGAGCAGCAGGCCCAGCACCAGCAGCAAGGCTGAGTAGGTGGTGAAGATGTAGGTGATCGAATCAGGCCACGTGCTGCTGCTGTTGCAAGTTGCATTCATGGTCCTGGGGCTGCAGGAGGGTCAGAAAGTCAGTGAGGGTAGGTAGAAGGAGGAGCCCTGGGGTAAGGCCCTATCCCTGTCCCAAGGCCTACCCACCTCGGTACAGGAATTCTGGAGCAAGCGTGCACCACACTGTGAAACTCCCCTTTCCAAAGAAACCAGAGAAACTGTAAAAATCTCAAAGTCACCCTCGAGGCCTAACCTTTTCTCACTGGACAGGTAGGGAAACCAAAGACTCCAGAGATGTAGGAAGACCTAATATTGCAGTGAGCAGCCCAAAGCTAGAGACAGATGACTCCTCCATCTCTCCCTAGCCTTTCTCTCCTCGGACCAGCCTGTTGCAGGGGAGAGGGAAGGTGGGAGGAGTGTCTATAGATCCAGTCCAGGAAGCCTCCAACTCTCCAGAGTTCAAGTCCTGGGTGGAGACTGATGCCTGCCAGCGTCGTTCAGCATGCAGCTCTCAGCAGGGAGGCCTCAGAGGCAGCCCCACCTATGGGCCCAAGGATCCCAAGGCTGGGCCTTGCAGCTTTCTTCCCCCAACCTGACTGCAAGAAGACACCTACATTTGATTCACAGATATGGGCCAGCACCCACTCTGCCCGGTCTGTCCCTGAAGCACAGGACCACAGTGGGTTTATATAACTTGAGATCACCTCTGGAAAGCTGTGGAAACTTCTGAGGTGCCACCACCAGGCATGCATCAGCCCAGGGACTAATCCCAAGCTCATGTCTGAGATCAGGGTGTCCACCTTGAGCTCAGAGGTACACAGTTCCCAGTGGTCATAGCCCTGTCCCTCTAGGACCTGGATATACTCAGAGGCCCACGCCACTCCACTGTCACAAATGCCCCCAAGGCCACCCTCCACTGTCTACACTGGCCCTTTACTCCTCTGTCTGTTCTCTACAATGAGGCCCAGGAGGGTTACTGAGTTAATCAAGCCCCCCCCTCCCCCCGCTGCCCCCGTAGGCTTGGGCAGTGGCCTGGCATCTAGGGTATGGCAGTTGGTATGACAATCAGACTCCCCATCTCATCCTACTGTTGGGCCAGCCTCGGCTACCCCACCACAGGGGTGCTGGTGTGACTCCACAACACTGGGTGGGAGCTAACTCAAGAAACTGCCAGCAAGCGCTGAGCCCAGGCACACTGGACACCTGGCTCACCCCCTTGTTCCTTGCTGGGTACCAGGATTAGGAAGGGCTGCAGGGTTGGGAGAGTCATGGGTCTAGGTTTTATACAGCGGCTTCCTGCTGGGGAAGATGACAGAGGAGAGGAAGAGCTGTTCACCAGGGAGAGTCAGGCCTTGGAAAAGTGGAAGGCATGTTTCCTTCCCCACACCGGAAATGGACAAGCACCCAGCCCAGTGATGGCAGACAGGGAGGTTAATGCATGCTAGATTGGGCCACGGCTCATTTCCTCTTTGGTCCCCAGGGAACCTGCAAGGCCACAATCCATTAGAGAAGCCAGGCACAGACTCCAGCTGAGCTGAGTATTTTGCTATCACATTTTTGTGTCTAGATTCCATATCTGCCAGATTAGAATGGGCTGATTGCCAGCAATCACAGTTTCATGAGCCCTGCTCTGCAGTTCGTGTTTGTTTTGTCATACAACTCAGGGTTCTGAGGCCCCTGGAGGGCCCTGAGCCAGGCTGCGTTCTGAGGACGTCCTCGAAAGCCCTGGTACTGACTACTAAGATGGCCCTTCCTGTCTGCCCTTCACTCCCAGATACACTCACCCAGAGGCAACCTGTGGGGCCTCCAGCGGAACATGTCCCTGGAATTCGTTCACTATCCAGGAGCAGGACAGAACGGGTCCTGGGCTGCCTATGGGGCAGGGCTCCATGGTGCCAGCAGCCGGGCTCCCACCTGAGGCCCCTTCACCTGAAAACATAGCCCCGCCCCCACACACTCTTACTCTCTGCCTCTGGGCTTCGGAGGGGCAGCCTGGCTTCTCAGCTGCCTGAAATCTGCAGCTGTGAGATATGGGGCCATGCTTGGCCCCTCCCTAGTGCCCGCCGTCCCACGTGGCTATATGGAGGCCTCTTGTTACATACCCAAGCTTGGAATTTTCAGGTTAGTCTCAACATGACCCAGCATTTTGTAGGGTCAGATCAAAACCTCTGTCCATGCCGGGCGGTGGTGACGCACGCCTTTAATCCCAGCACTTGGGAGGCAGAGGCGGGCGGACCTCTGTGAGTTCGAGGCCAGCCTGGACTACAGGAAAGGCGCAAAGCTACACAGAGAAACCCTGTCTCAAAAAACAAAAAAACAAACAAACAAACCTCTGTCCATTTTAAAGATAACACAAGACCCTAAGGAAGAAGGAGTCAAACGCTCCAAGAGGTTAAGGTGCACACACGGCTGAGAAGAAGCACCCTGCTCAGGGAAGCCTAGTCTTTCAGGACGCCTCCTTGCAAAGTTCAGAATATCAAGTCCCAGGGCCCAGTGACAGCCAGCGCATGTCCTGGCCTTGCCTCAGTATAGCACAGGGGACTGTAGCCAGACAATCCCAATTGCCTCAGAGTTGCAGGCGGGTTGCCCTCAACCAGCACTCGGCCTCTGCCACACAGCCAGTGCTAGGATGCTCACAGCTTGGTCTGGAGAAGCTGCCATTGGCTGCCGGGTTGGGGAAATGGTGCTCTCAGGCGAGGTACTTCCTACCTGGGGTGAAATATAGAGCTGATATGAGAAGGGGAGCCAGCTGTGCACCGCGGCGGCCCTTTCCTTCACCTCCCTGGGCAAGAGCAAGCCCCCTTATGGAGAAGCAGAAGGCTGCCCTGTGGGTTCAGGCCCGATCATCCAGGAAAGAAGTCTGTGGGGGCAGACGGAAAGCCTGAGCCCACCTGAGTCTGTCCCTCACCCATCCCGATGTCTGGATGGGGACCCACAGACCCCTGAGTGCTTGTCTGTTCATAATCAGGCCTGGGGGCCCCACCCACTACCTGAGATCTGGGGACAGGAATAAGGGACTATCAGTTAGATACTGCAGAGGTTCTAAAGCCACAGGTGCTGGAGCCTGGACCCCTATGGAAATGCCCCAGGTCCCACAGAAGGCATGCGGCTGGAAACTCACTGCTCCTCTCAAAGACAAAAACAGTTACTTTCTTTTCTAGTTTTCAAGTGCAAGACACCACCTGCAAAACAGACTTTGGAGTCCCCGATGAGGGAGGCACCAAAGCCCAGAAACATGCGGAGTTCCTACATCACCTCAACCCCTACGGAGAATAGTGCACTGGTCCTGGGTGTAAGTACTTCTGCCAGGTCCCTCAAGAAGCCTACCCTGAGAATCCAAGTCCCCAGCCCAGTCCTAACTGTGCTCAAGCATACCTATCTGACAGACCCCAGCCAAACCCCACCACCGCCTCATCTGACAAAGCTCTGCCGCCCCGCCTTACCCATCTGACAGATCCCAGTCCATCCTCATTCATCTGATAGACTCCAGCCCGGCATCATCAAATGTGAGAAGTCCCATGCATCTCTGCCCCATGTGGAAGCCCCAGCCAGCTACCTCATGTCACACACCTGGTCTCGCCGGGGCTGAGGATGGCCAGCCTCACAGCTGTCTGTCTCAAGCCTCACGGCTGTCTGTCTCAAGCCTGTCTCAAGCCTGCCGTAAGTTGAGCAGGCTGTGGGCTTATTGATGACAGCAGCAGCAGGGAGGTGGCCGCTCCCCGCCCCTCGCTGTCTGCACTGCTTACGCCAGTCCTGAGGTTGAGCTGAAAAGCGGGGATTTCTGGAAGGGAAGCTGGTACCTGTCACCTCTGAGGACACCTACAGAAAAAGAGCAAAGAACGCATTTGCTCTAGAAACAACTTGAAACGGTTAGCCGGGCAGCTCGGCCCCACCCTGGGATGCTTCCTCTTCCTTAGTTCACTTCATTCTTTTTTTATCATGACTGGGCAGGCCCCCACAGTATCTGTGGTCGCGAAACGGCACCCTATCCCCTGCTCCCTGGCCAGAGGCAGCAATGTTCTCTCTCCTCCATGCTCATGAAGATGTGTTTGCCAGTCGTCACGTATCCCTACCTGACAGACGGCAGAAGCAGGCCTGGCTCAGTCGGCCCACAGACAAATGCAGACCGGCCACTCCTGACCTTCTGCCTCTTCAGAAACCTCAACCTCTGGCCACAGGATCTGGAGAAGGTGCTGCTGAGTCCTCTACTGTCCTGTGGACTGGCTCACAGGGCAGGGCACCACTCTAGGAGTTTCTTACCTCTGGACAGATAGGTGGGACAGCAATATCAAGACCTCTCTCCCCTCCCCACTGAGCTTCCCCCCACCCCCCCATCCCGCAGTAGCTTGGTGATCTAAAGGCCAACGTATCCCAGGAAGATGCTGAACATGTGGAGGTTACAGTGGGCTCTAAGCCACCATCTTCTCCTGCACAGGCTACAAGTTGCCCTCAACCCTGTCTCTACACCCCACCAAGCCACTTGTACTCTAAACTGGGTTCTGCAGGCGACTCAGGACACCACTACCCAAGCTGCCCTATGGGGGTGCCCAGCCCTTTTCTCAGGGGCTTTAGATCCCCAGGTCTCAGAGACCTGGCCATTGCTGGTCAGGTTTCAGGGTCCTGGCCAAGTCTACACTGTCCCTGCTGGGCAGCCTCAGGACCATATCTGCAGACTGACTGGCCTGGGCTGTACTCCCTCCCTGAGGCCTGCCTGCCCCAGCCAGGGCCCTGCCTCGGCAGCCAGCCTTCACCTTCTTCACATGTGCTGAACCTGCTAAGCCCGCACCAGGCCCAGTCAGTCTCTCTCTCCTCTCTCTTCTCCTCCCTCTCTCTGGATCCATATAGCTGGATCCAGCATACTGCTCCAGCGCTATGCTCCCCGCCATGATGATAATGGACTGACTCTCTGAAACTGTAAGCCAGCCCCCAATTAAATGATTCCTTTTATAAGAGCTGCCATGGTCTCTTCACAGCAAAGAACACTAACTAAGACAGTGCTCAGGCCTGCAGACAGTTGGAGAGCAATGCCCTCCTCTTGAGGATTCAGAGTACTGGGGCCACCTCCAGAACCTGAGTTAGAAGCTGGATGGAGCCTCACCTTCCACCCACCTCCCCAGGCCCACCTAGTGCCGAAGGCAAACGGAACCCTAGGGGTGAGTCTGTCTTTGTCTAAGCTGCTGACTGTTGTTGGTTGTTTTTGCTCTTTGGGGGGCCCACCACCCAGCTCCCAAATAAAATAACACACAGAGACATTTTCTTTCTTATAAATGCCCGCCCGGCCTTAGCTTGGCTTGTTTCTTGCCAGCTTTTCTTAACTTTATAGTATCCTATCTCCCTTTTGCCTCTGGGCTTTTACCTTTCTCTATTTCTGTATATCTTTCTTTCTTACTCCAGTGCTGGCTGTGTGGCTCTCTCCATCTATTTATCCTCTCTGCCTGCCAGCCCCACCTACTTCTCTCTCCTGCCTCACTGTTGGCCGTCCAGCTGTTTATTAGACATCAGGTGTTTTAGACAGGCACAGTAACACAGCTTCACAGAGTTAAACAATTGCAACATAAACAAAGTAATACACTTAAAACAATATTCTACAACACCTGACAATGATCTACACAGATATTTTTGCATTTGTCTTACAAAGACAATGCCTTGAGCATTGACTTTTCTTGGAGTCTATTTTAGGGTTCTCTTATGTGCTACACCCCATCTAGTGACCATTTAGCTGCACACAAAGGGCCCAGCCCCAGGAGCCGGGATCAGAAGGCGGGATCTTCTGTGTCCTTGACCCTGGCTGTGCAAGGTAGGGCTAGCAGAGAGGATGTGAACTATTTCCCACTTGTATGTTGGCACTTTTGGTTCCCTCTTCACCAGAACAAGGTCTGGAAGTAACCTCTCCCCTCCCCCACTGGCTGGCCCAAAGCCAGCAAAGACATGATCTTGCTTCTAATGTTACCCTGTTGATGGGATTACGGACTGGAATCCACAAGAGGCGGGTGCAGAGTGGAAATACGACACCCAGGGTTGTGAGCCCCACTCAGCCATTGGCCCCAGACGGTCCAGCCTTTCTTACTTCCCATTCTGCTCTCATGCCAGGTCCTCCAACACCAGCGCTCAGCCTGCCGAGGCCACCTCCCTTTATTCCACAAGTCCTATCCCCACTTGACAGGACAACAGGGGGACAGAAATGGTAACACCCTCAAGCTCCACTTGAACGGAAGCCCCTCACCATCTCAGGACCCCAGACTTTCCACCTCCTCAGTAAACCACTGCCCAGAAGCCTTCCCTGCTGTCTGAAAGCCCCCAGCATCCAACCTCATATCGATCCAGGAGTTACCAGTGAAACACCCTGGGCACACTCTCGCCCCATCCACTCCCTCCACCGTGGACCCAGTAACCCCTCTGCAGGGCCTAGCCTCAGTGACGCCTTTCGCCAGCTGTCTACTCCAGCTCTCCCCAGCTCTCCACTGAGACCGTTGGGCATTTCCCACGGCACACTGTTCTTCTGGATGGTTCTGGCCCTGCTGCTGTCCTCCTCTTGGGCTTTGTGCCTTTGTCTCCTCTGCAGGGTGGTCCTGACAAGACACAGTTAAGCACCAGGCTGTGGCTCTCACCTCCAGCCACAGAACCTGGTTTTCCATCTTGGTCCTTGCCTCTGTAGGCCTTGCCAGGCAGCCTATGGCACGGCCCAGACATTTGTCTGGAGACTAACACTCCCAAAACTCTCGTCTGCTAGCAATACACACTCAAGTATCCCATGTAGTGGCGGGATCTGCGATTCTCCTGAAAGTCCCTGGCAGAGTAAGGCTAGGGGGAGTGGAATCTTCATTAAGCAGATGTGACAGAGGTGGTCCTGTGGGGATGGGCAGCTGAGACGCTGTTATCTCTGCCTTACCCCCTGCTTTTCTGTGCATTTGAAAATTTCCACAGGTTTACAAGAATAAAGAAATGAGTGTACAGCTGTGAGGTGGTCTATGAATGGCAAAGTCCATCAGTTATTTAGGCAAAGTGGCCACATAGTTGAAGGACATGATGCCACAAGGCCAGTGGCTTTGTTGTGAGGTCCCTTCAATCTGAGGCTTGCCCTATGTAGCCCCTTGATGGCGGCACCCCAGCCTCTCCTGGCCTTCCTGAACAAAGAAGTCACCTCAGGCTCCTCCAGCTTCCTGCTACGCCATCAAGAACCTAGACCATGGAAAGAGATTTGGTTTGTGGCAGGGGTGAGGTGACTCGAGGGGGCTGAGTTAGCAGCGGCCACTTCCTCTATCTGTTCCTAAACCAAAGTGCCATACGGCCTCTGAGAGCTGTGCCACCCACTCCCACAATCATTTGTCCACGCATGCCTTCCACAAGGCTATGGCTTAAGACGAGGCTGGCAGTAGGGAGCTGAGAGCGAGGGCTGACTGGGCCTGGATTCACACACTCTCTTAGGTGCTGGTGTCACACCACACGAATATGCTTGTATTTCCCACTCAGGCTAATTCAAAATGATAACGTCAACAAAAACATGGCAAAGGCAAAGAGAACCCATCTTAGGTCCAAGAAGGGTACTGGGGTCATGCTCTAGCAGTCATATCTGAGACCCCAGGGCCCCACAGTCCTTGGGTAAAGTGGCCTTGCCCACATCAGCCTCTCAATCTTCTCGGCCTCTCGTCCATCTTAACCAGCACCTGGAGCTGATGCACAGACCCCATTCCTTCAGTGGGCAGCTCTGGCCTCCAGCCATGCTAGTTCCATGGTCCTTACAGGTGGGATTTCCATAGACCATGGGTTAATTAGGAAGACTCTAACATAGGATGGTCAAGGGACATGGTGAGGACCCAAAGAATCCTCCAAGAGTCTTGAATGAGGCCTTAGCTAAAGGAGTTTTGAGGGGGCTTTAAGAGAGTTATGAGGGGATGGATATGAAAGGGTCCAGGGGACATCCTGAGAGAGTCCTGAAGAGATTCTGAGGCACTCTGATGAGATCCTGAAGTAATCCTGAGAGTTCTAGGGGGTCCTGAGGCGGTCCTGAGGAGACACCAATGACGTCTGAGAGGATCCTGAGGTAGTCTTAAGAGGGTTTTGTGGACATCCTGAGAGAGTCCCTGAGGGGAGCTTTCAAGAGTTCTAAGTAAGTCCTGAGGGGCTCCTGAGTTGTGAGGGGGTTCTGACGGGTTGTGGTAGCATTCACTGTCCTTCCTCCCCACTCATCCCTTTACTGTAGGAGCCCAGCACCCACCTCCAGCAGTGAATCTATGCCAGAGAGACACGGGTGTTATCCTTTCTTCTAGGAACCTCCTGCCCCTTTGTCCCTTGGTGTCCACAGAGGGTTTAGGTCAAAACCCATGGGCTGAGGGCAGGTGCCGGCTCAGATGCTGACCTCCAGTCCTTTTACCCTGGTGACTCACTCACTCACCTCAGGCAGTGCTCCTCTGCTCCGGGGCCTTCCCAAAGTGCTGCTCAGTTTCAGTGCTGTCACACACCCTTCTGGGACTCCCTCCGGGACAGTGGGATGGGACCTCGGGTGTCAGCCAGGCCACAGGTTCCCGCCCCTTCAGAGCCTCACCATGTCTTTGCTGCCCTTGAATTGCTGGCTCACACTCTCTGCCCTCCTTCCTCTTTTTCTGACTGTAAGGCTGGCTCCTGACCTCACGCTAGCCCCACTGCTGGGGACGCTGTCTTCCCCAACAACCCCCTAGCCACCCATCTTGTTTCCTCAGTCTCAGGGAGTTTCATGAACACTCTGTACCTTTCTAGCCGAGTCCTCCCCGCTCAGCCCACCTCTAGTCTGAGGGCTCCTCTAGCTGCTCCCTTAACCCAGAATCCTGACAGGCTTCTGGCAAAAAGCTCACAGGTCCTGAACTGTGGCACAGACCTCAGACTAAAGAAATCTGGTGGGACAAAAATGACAGCTCAGGCCAGGCGGTGGTGGAACACACGCCTTTAATCCCAGCACTCAGGAGGCAGAGGCAGGTGGATCTCTATGACTTCAGAGACCAGCCTGGTCTACAGAGAGAGTTCTAGGTCAGCCAGGACTACACAGAGAAATCCTGTCTCAAAAAACTAAAACAAGCCAGCTCATTAGAGTTGTGTAGAGTGAACATCTCACTCTGCTCCAAGTGGAATGGGCGCCACCCAGAAGCTGACACTGGGCAAGAGGGGCCAGTCTCTCTGTGAGGGACTTTTCTATCTCTCTCATCAGGACATCAGCCTGCTGCTTGGGTAGACTAAGGTAATATATCTTGGGGGGGGGGCAGGAATTGGCTTCATCAGCACACCAGACACACTGAGGCAGCCCTCTTGAGAAACACAGAGCTGAGAGTTCTCACGCCACCCTTTCCTCTACCCCAGGGCCACCAGCTCTCTGAGACACTTCCTCTGAGGCTGAGCAAGATGTGACTGACGGTAGAAATGGAAGCAGAAGCAGATACGAGAAAGGTATCCAGCATAATCAAGAAAGACTGATAACAGATTACCAGCTCTCTGCAGCGCCATGACCGTTCCCTCAAAAGGGCAAGTCCAAGTGTCTGACAGCAATCTCAGAGTGACTTCCTCTGCTCTGACTCATTGATTTCTAAGATATTACAAACCTCTGGGGGTGGTGGGGGAACTTGAGCATGTTGAGCAAAATGAGAGCTGCCATTATTATTTGACCCCCAAACCCCTTATCCAGGAATCTACCACAGACAGTGAGAAGGTGATGAGCATATGGTAGTGACCACTAAGCCTCAAACGTCAATCTGTAGGGCTCTGGTTGAAGGAAGGATTCTGGTGCCATGGAGCATTGCACAGCTGTAAGAAGCAAGAGGAAATTCTGTGTCTAAGATCTATTCCTGCCGGGTGGTGGTGGTGGTGCACGCCTTTAATCCCAGCACTCGGGAGGCAGAGGCAGGCAGATCTCTGTGAGTTCAAGGCCAGCCTGGACTATGGAGTGAGTTCTAGGAAAGGTTCCAAAGCTACACAGAGAACCCCTGTCTCGAACCAAAAACCAAAAGAGAAAAAAAAAATCTATTCCAAAGCTGGGTGGTGGTGATGCACACCTTTAATTCCAACACTAGGGAGGCAGAAGCAGGTGGATCTCTGAGTGCAAGGCTAGCCTGGTCTACAGAGCAAGTTCCAGGACAGCCAGGGCTACACAGAGGAACTCTACCTAGAAAAGCAAAAACAAATCTATTTCTAAGCATGTGTATGTATGTATGTATGTATGTATGTATGTGTGTGTGTGTGTATGTATGTATGTATGTATGTATGTGTGTGTGTATATGGGTTTGATGGAATGTACTGGAATTTCATGTATGCTCAATGAGTGTTCTACCCCTGATCAAGTCCTCCTTTTACCTTTTATTTTTATACAGAATCTTACTGTGTTTCCCAGGCAGGCCTTGAAGTTGTGATTTCCCAGTATTAACCTTGAGATTAGCCTGGGAAAACACGCCTGTGCCACCAGACCCAGACAATTTATATTCTTTTTAATTTTTGTACTTTTTCTTAATCTAATTTTGTAAAGACAAGATGTCACTGTATAACCTAGGCTAGCCTAAAACTCATGCTCCTTTGCCTCAGTGTGATGAGATCACAGCTGTGTGACAACTCACCCAGCTAACTTATATCTTCTTTATAGGGAGCCAGGAGCTTGGGAAGTTTGTTTGTTTATCTTTGTTTCTTTTTGAGACTGGGTTTCATTTAGCTGAGGCTGGCCTTGAACACCTGAGCCTCCTGCTTCTGTCTCCTGAGTGCTAAATACAGGTATGTGCTACCATGCCCAGTAATCTTGTGTTTTTATACATGAAATATCTTATTTATATTTCATATATAAATTATATATAATAAAAATGATATAGATTGGCTTTGATGATGTTATTAGCCAGAGGGTAAATGGGGTGAAGAGACAGGGACAGAAGCCAGACATTATTAGTGCACATACCTTAGAGACGTATGCATGTCAGTGCAATTGCCAAATTAAACTACTTTTAAAAGATTTGTTATTTCTATTTATATATGTAAAGAGACCACAGACCCCAGAGTGTCTTTTCCTTCTGCTGTGCCTTTACATGTCTGCTGCTGCCATCTTTCTCTGGTATCTGGTGTGGTGTGAATGGGTGTGGGGAGATCCACACTGCCTGTAATATAGTGTGATTATCTCATGGAAACATCCCGTTCTACTGGGCATTTTTACCTGTGGGTTATTATGAAGATGATTTCTTCCTAAGTTGTACTGTCTAATTGATAATAATAATATTAGTTTAAATAGAGTTTTGATGATTGAAAATAAATAAAAGGAAGTGTCACACAGCTAGGGCCTATGAGTTTTACCTATGGAGCTGCATAGATCGCAGTTCAGGTTAATGATTAAGGAAAACAAATGAATCCCAGGAGCCAGGCTGGCTTAAATTCTTTTAATCCTGATGTTGAAAGATGCGCTCACAGATTTGGGTGTTCATCACAGTGGAAACAAAGCCTTAAAGTAACTTCAGGTTAGATTAGATGTTTTGATAATAGCTTTGAGGTTGGGGATCAAAAAACAAAGCAGCCCCATTATTACTAGCTGATGTACTTTCCTTTTGAGGATTGGTTGGTGATGAAAGATGATGATTAATTCCTTGTACCCATTTCTGCCCTCAATCTCCTGATATAAAAAACTATTGGAGAGTGGGTATGCACCCTAAAGATTCAAAGTAAAGCTGTTTTTCATGTATAAAAGTTTAGGTTTGTAATTCCTTATAAGATTACCTTTCAAGATAAGTAATAAAATGATTGGTTCTTTCTTTGTAACCTCAAAATGCAGCCTGCCAGTAAAAAACCTGGCTGAGAAGAATACCTTGCTTGCTTACACTCTGTTAATCTATAACAAGTTGCTTGGGTATGAATGTACGTGGGTTCTTGGGACAACTTGTTTTTCACCTGTAATACGTTAAATGTCAATCACATAATGGAAATGAAAAACATGTTTCTTACTTGTATTCAATTGTAATAATTCACTTGAAATACAGAATGTAACCACATTGTAATTTTTAGATTGCTTGAAAGATTTTGCTGGGGCATATGATCTGTAAGGGAAAAAATGAAGAGAGTTAGAAGGAAAACATCAAGAGAGACAGAAGGAACACTTCTGGACAGAGATAAGAAAAGAGAATAGAGAACACAGAATAAAGAATACAGAAGAAGGAAGCCATCAAGAGTGTGTGAGCGTCTTTCCCCTTACTCCTCAGATAAAAAAGTTGTAGTACACTGACTCCATGGATTCCCTTCGAGTCCTGAGGCTGGTCCTCATGGAAGCAAACAAACATTGTGAGCCACTCAACATTGGTGCTCGGTTCCAAATTTCAGTCCTCTGGAAGAGCAAGTGCTTTTAACCTCTGAGCCATCTCTCCAGCTCTGTGGTTTCATTGTTGCTGCTGTTTTGTTTTGTTTTGTTTTGTTTGAAACAGGGTCTCACTATGTAGCTCTGGCTGGCCTGGAACTCTGTACAAACCTAGGCCATCTGGAACTCAGAGATCCATTTGCCTCTACCTGACTGCTAGGGTTAAAGGTGTGTATCACCAGGCCTTACAAAACTAAATTTTAAGAATTCTTAGCAGTAAAAGCAAACCGAAACTAGCTGACTTGTAGTATCAGTAGATAACATAACCCTCCCACTCTTACAAGGGATCATAAAACCCAGTCATTTCAGCCTGCCTGCAAGAAGAATGACCGAAAAATGCTCTTTTCAATAACCATTTCCAAATATTTAAAATGCTGTTTTGCCTACCTATCAATACAATCTAAAAAAACTGTATAAATATTACACAAATCTGCACTATTTTCAGCAACCACAGTTGACACTTGGTCCTGTTACCTAGCGCTGTGTGTCTGGGGATGAAAGAATCAAATGACTGAGTACTGCTGAGATTGGGGTGGAGTAATCATGTATGAGGTTGAGTAGACATTGTATGGATATGAATTTGAACGAAAAGTGCCTGTTTATACTTATCTTAAAATTAATCAAACTATTTCTTAGTTCTGTCTACTAACAAAGCCTAGACACAAAGGCTTAACCAAATAGTGACAAGTTCCCCTTAAGTCCACACCTCGGTCTCAGTGGAGCGAGAGAAACTCTTCTAAAAGGCAGCCTGGAATGGAAAGAGTGTAAAATGAACCCAGAAGGTCTTTTCATGCTAGAGAACCAAGGCCACAAACATGGCAAAGGTAATGCTCATGGGGACTGACTAGGACATCGACCCAGATCGGCTGCACTGTATGAAGAAAGGATAGTTTGGCTATCAACAGGGTGTATTTAATAAAGTGGAGCTGAACACGTTTAAATCCATAAGTCTGTGATCACCCTTTGAAAACCCATTACCCACTTTATAAGATGCTAAGAAACAGTTTGTTTTGAAAGTCAGTCTATGAAAACGAAGACCCACATCTTTATCCTGCCCTTCCCATACAAACTGCATCAGTGTTACCCAGGGTCTCCAGAGGCTTCTGTACACACACTGCAGCTAGCAAACGAAGGAGAAAAGAATCGAGAGAACGGTTTGCAGACTGTGACTAATGGATGAAGCAGGCATCAGCACTGGTGTTTTTCACGGCAGTCATGTTGCTACACTCACACACGAAAATCACCCCTAAGCAAGCAGTTGAATACAACAAAGATTATCCACCAGTTTCTATGGATCAGGAGTCAGGGCTCAGGCAGTCCAGGGCCTCTGGGTCTCATCTGAAGGCTCAGCAGGGAGGGAACCCACTGCACTTTCTATGGAACTGTCTGCTGGGTCACTTTTTTTGGAGGCTGCTGGACTTTCCCTAAGGCAGAGAAATAATAAATGAACCCATTATCTTTGCTGCAGAAGCAGCCAGCTGTTGAAAACAGTGTGATGTGGCATGTCCCTTTGTCTTTCCAGGGAGAGTAGTCTACACCCTCCTGTTCTCTGGAGGAAACACAGCTTCTATATCTTTGCCAACCACTGCAGAATGGACTGTTCCTAGGAAATAGACCTAGTAACTTTCTTATTAACAACTTTTCTTTAGATTTAAAGAATCCCCACCAGCCAGCATGTCAGATCTGACCATCTGACATCTCTAACTGTATTGCCCATCTATCTGATAAACTCCCATGACTCTTAGTAATGCAGTGCCTGCAGCCCTGGGACAAGATGTTGATAATCTGTATCTAGAGTTTGCTGGCTTTCCAAATAAACCCTTTGTCTTGCTCCATCATGCCCTTAAGCCACTGGCATTTTGAGTGGCAAATAACAACAGGTTTATGGTTACAGAATGAAGCCTCAAGCTCCCCTTGCCCATAGAGAGAGACCTCCTGGGCATCTGAACATCGGAGTCTCTCACAGCAGTTGCACACTGTGGGACTGTACAATGTGGCAATTGGTTCCCCTCAGAGACAGCAAGCAGAGAGGGGAGGCATCCTGGGCAGAGGCCACAGTGTCTTCACCTAAGCTCAGAAATGACAATGTACTGTGTTATCTGCTGTGAGACATAAGGAAGGCCCACCCCTTAATGGCAGGGGTACTGGGAGGCAGGGAGGCTGCTGGCCACGTGATGGTCATCAGCAGCTGCATCACAGGAAGATCCGACCACTCTTCCTACTGCATGGTCTTTCCAGGAATCGGGTAACACCGGAGTCTGCTTGGGCCTCTAGAGCCGCCCGGAAGTTGTTAGGAGAGTGGTGGGCATCAGACACTAAGTGAGGGATGTGAGCACGGGGGCAGGACCAGCTGGGGGTGGCGGCAGTTTCCAGGGCGAGAGACAAACAAAACAGAGTCATGAGCTAAGGGCCAGACTGGGTGGGGCAAGGAAGACGCCCTCAACGGAGAGACTTGTAGAAAGCCCATCAGCAGTAAACCGAGTGGATTCTCTAGTCTCCATGGAGTTGCTGCATCAAGATGGGTGACCAGGACACCAGTCACAACTAAGCCTGTGTCACATCTCACAAGAGGCAGATGAGAAGGAAGAAACCGCCCGCTCCTCATCGCCGTTGGCCCTGATGACCCAAAGCAAGAACCAGTTAGCATACAGATGGGGCAGGTCTCCCTGCTAAGGGACCGTCAAGAGGCCCTGGCCTTTGGATGGACTTGGAAGGGGAAGAGAAAGGCTGAGGATGGCAGCAGACGTGGGGAGAGGCCACAGAAGAGTGTTTAAGCTCGGAGAGGGCTGACATGAAGTGAGCATAACCTGCCCCAAGAGACGGCCCTGTACTGGCTCACCCGGAGACAGCGGTGAGCTGGCCGAAGCCCATTCTGGGGTACATGCATGGAGGAGGCATCTTTCCTCAGAGGGCCTGCTGGGCCAGCCTCACAGCTGCTATGGATCAAGCTTGAAAGATCACATAGATATAAGATTCTGGCCTGCAGCCAAGCCCTCTGGTCCTGGTTCAAATGTGGAAATTATGGGATTTGATCCCTGCCTCTTTTGACCCTGCCACAAACAGAGGTGATCCTCTCCCGGCCAGGGTAGTGGTGGTTGTGAGAGTCATGTATTTTTAGAATTCCTTCTCTTTTCTCATTCTGGGCTTTTTGTTGGTGAAATGACTGAAATAATCTGAGCTGGTAGATGGAAGGCAGAGAAGTAATATTGGTCATGGTTTGATCACCACCAATATGGGTATAGCGGACTTGTGGGTTTCCTATGTGTAACAACTAATATTGGCTCTGCTGGATGGTGGTGATGTACACCTTTAATCCCAGCACTTGGGAGGCAGAGGCAGGTGGATCTCTGAGTTCAAGGCCAGCCTGGTCCTCCACAGAGTGAGTTCCAGTACAATCAGGGCTACACAGAGAAACCCTGTCTCAAAAATCAAAACCAAACCCCAAACCAAACAAATTAAAAAAAGGCCCACCCACCCCCATATTGGCTATCAACCTGACATGGTCTAGAATCATCTAGTGAACAGAAGCCTCCTCAGGACTCAGGGCTGGGTGGCTCATTTGGGTGCCCGATTCTATACCTGTAGCTCCAAATCTACACTGTACAGTGGGGGAGACTCATGGCCCAGGAGAGCCAGACGCTGGCTCAGTCCCCAAGGGAGTCCACAGAGGGCAGAAATGGATGACCAGCTCAGGCTTCCTGGCCGACAAAAGCCAGGGGAAACAAGAGGCTGTGTGAGCCCTGGAGAAGCACGGGTAGCTGTGGGCTGATGGGGAGTGGGGGAGGGCACCAAGTGGGGTCCAGAGGCAAATCCGAGACAAGACTCCTCCTGAGGTGTTCAGCTAAGGGGTGGGCAACGTGCTACTGAGAATGGCTTTTTGTTTTGTTTTGCTTTGGATGTTTGGAGACAAGGTCTCGAGGTAAGATAGAAAGGCAGGGAAACCTACAGTCTGGTTGAAGCCTCTCCTCACCTGAAAATCAAGGATTCTAACATAGTAAGCATCCACTGAAGACCTTCCTCCCTCCCCTGTGACTTTCCAGGAACCCCCCAGGAGCCCCATTTACAGTGAAAGGACATGTCCTACTGCCCCTATGTGACCCTAGTGGCTCCCACTTTTATCTCCCCATCTTGTAATCCCATCCAAGGCACCTTTGAATCAACCACACAATCCCATTTATCAAAAGCTAGGGAGAAAGAAAAGTAACTGCTTAGCAGCCCTTTGGGATGTCATTTGAAAGTCACCAAGACACTATATACGGCTGCTCCTCAGACATTTAACTGTGACTTTCTCTGCCTAGAGTTGACCAGGGAGTCAGCTCCTTGGCGACAGGCTGGCCTGTCATGAGGGTAGCACAGCTGCTGTGAGCCCTTGGTGGACACTCTGAGGAAACGTCAGCTACAAACACACTGTAATTATGGTTGCTGCTGCAGCCACGTCTTCCACTTCGGGGGCCTTGCTCCAATCACGGCTCTTCCCACAGCCTGTAATTGCTCAGGGTGTCTATATTTGGGCCATGAAAAGCCTTGATTGATGTCTCAGTGACTCTGCTCACCTTTTCACTGGAGGGGCTCAGGGAGAACTTCGTTTGCTCCTGATTGGTGCACACTCCAGGCTTATGGCTGATACACAGGGTGGTGATGGTGGGTTTGAAAGCTCTACACGAACACAACACTCCCCTTCTCTGGCTCTACTATGCAGCACCGTTTCTACTCTCTGGGGTCGGTCCTGGAGACATCTCTTCCATTTACCACTATGGAGCCCCAATAAAGAAGGTTCGTCCACACGGACTCTTCACTGTTGTGGTAGAGCAGGCTGAGCTGGTTGCACAAGGCAGACAAAAACCCATCGTCATTCTCAAGGGCCATTTCCTCAACCCCTCAGCACTGAAACGTGGGCTGGATCATGCAGTCACCCAAACATCAGTCCTTAAGGTCCCTGTGGACTCCCAGGTCACCAGACCTCAGTATGCACCTGGTGGACACTATCTTGCTTCTCCTGCAAGCAGCATCAGGCAAAGTTAATATGGCCTCACTCTGGAGATTTTTTGATTAATTATTTTAGTGAAATTCTGGATAATATAAATGAACCCCCATTTACCCACTGGAAAGATTAGGGACAGAACTTAAAATGATCTTGCAGGGTCTCTTGCACATTGCCCTGAAAACCTCTAATTTCCCTGAAACCTTCACATTGGCCTGAAACCCACACCACAAAGCCACTTCCTCTTGTGGTAGCCAGGACACACATGCCACCCTGCCCTCTCTTACTCTGACCTTTCCTCTCACACTCCCACTGTCTCCTCGTGAGCTCATCTTGACCCTGGGCCTTGTCATAGCACATGTGACCCACAAGCAGATTCTCCCGCTCTTACTGATTCCACCATTCCCTGTGCTCATGGCCCCACACTGCCAGCCTGGACCCTGGCTAACGGGTGTTTTCTCTCGGATGCCTCCAAAGTCCTTTCAAATCAGTTTGTGCCCAGAGGACATCATCACTCATCCTTTCATCACCCTTAACACTAATTCTCCCTAAAATTTGCCAACTCAGAGAGTGATCTCTCTGGTTTTTCAATCTTCCTTCCTTACCTCTCCCTATGTCCAATTAATCAATAAGTTAAATATGCATGTGATAAAACCTATAATAATCACTGAAAAAAAACCAAAAAGGTAAGATCGCGATAACTGGAATAGAAAACAAGGTGCCAACAATCCAAAATAGGGAGGCACAGGTGGGAGAGGGCATGGGGTAGCTGAGATGAACAGAAACAAAGACGGTCACTTCAAATCAAATGAAATCAACAATTGCTTAAGCGTAGCCTGGCATAAACAATCCAGTCAAAAAGCAAAGCTAAACAGGAATGCTCAGCAAGTAAGAGCACTTGCCACGAAAGCTGGATGACCTGGGTCCTACCCTGAACCCAGGTGAAAAGCCAAATGCAGTGGCACACAGCTGCAACCCCAGGACTGTTTGGGGTGATGGAAGATGGTGCAGACAGCAGAGACGCCCAGAAGCTGGTGGGTCAGCCAGCCTGGAGCACGCAGTGCAGAAATGAGAGAGAGCTGCTGCCCCAGAAAAGGGAAAGAAGAGAACTGATGCCTCAGATGTGCCCTCTGACCTCTGCATGTGTGCATGGCATATGTTCACCTGCACACATACAAACGCCCCCTAAAAATAAAATAAAAACAAAGATTATCACGGTGGACTTAAAAACCAGGAAGTAACCATATACTGGCTTACTGTGTGATATGCACTTCAAATACAAAGTCAAGTTAAGAGTAAAAGAAAAACAATGCAGGGGCTGGAGAGATGGCTCAGAGGTTAAGAGCACCGACTGCTCTTCCAGAGGTCCTGAGTTCAATTCCCAACACTACATGGTGGCTCACAACCATCTGTAATGAGATCTGGCGCCCTCTTCTGTATACATAATAAATAAATAAATCAAAAAAAAGAAAAAAAGAAAAAAAAGAAAAACAATGCGGCCGGACAGTGGTGGCACACGCCTTTAATCCCAGCACTCGGGAGGCAGAGGCAGGCAGATCTCTGTGAGTTCGAGGCCAGCCTGGTCTACAGAGCGAGTTCCAGGACAGGCACCAAAACTACACAGAGAAACCCTGTCTTGAAAAACAAAAAAATAAATAAAAATAAAAAAAAGAAAAAGAAAAAGAAAAGAAAAACAATGTAAAACAATGGAAAAGTTAAGAGATGAATTTTAAGAAAGCTGGGATGGTGTACTAATGCCAAAGAGACCAGCACTGAGATTTAATGTCATTCACAGGAACTCAGAACAAGCAACCCAAAAATCAGTCAGGACATGCTACATTGCGGTACCAGCTGACATGTCCTAAATGGAGTTTATAGGACACCACACCTAGCCACAGCACGACAAGCAGGACAAGGATTATCTTCAAATGTATATAGAACATTCTCCAAAACAGGCCACATGTCAGGCTGTAAGGCAAATCTCTGTAAAATTAGAAGGCTCTAAGTCGGGTTTTGTGGCATATGCCTATAATCCCCAGGGCTCTTGGAAGCTAAGCCAAAAGGATCACAAGTTCAAGACCAGCCTGGGCAACATACAAGCGCTTGACTCAAAAAACTAAACCAAAACCATTGAAAAGGCTTTAAGTGGAGCTGGAGAGATGGTTTGGCAGATACTGTTCTTTCGGGAGACCCGAATTACTTCAGCTCCCATGTTGGGTGGCTCATAACTGCCTGTGTCTCCAGCACCAGGGGAATCTGATGTTCTGGCCTCCATGGGAACCCAAACCCATGCATTCATACACATACATATACACATGTATGCATGCATATACACACATGTGCACACACACAGTCTTTTTAAAAAGGCTTTTAAGTTATACAGTATATGTTCCTTGAATATAATAAAACTTAACAATAAATCAGTAACAAAGAGTTTCTAAAGAAAGCCTCAAAAAGCTGGGTGTGATGGTACATGTTTGCTATCCCAGTACATGTGAGGCTGAGACAGGGGGATGGCTATAATTCCAAGACTAGCCTGGGCTACATAGTGAGACCCTGTCTCAGAAAAACCAAAACATTAATATTTTTAAAATTTTAACTTGAAATGCTCCCCAAACAACACATTTAGAAACATCCAAAGCACAGTGATAACCGAAAGAGCATTGAAAATACTTTGAGGGCTGGAGAGATGGCTCAGAAGTTAAGAGCACCGAACTGTCCCGAGTTCAATTCCCAGTAACCACATGGTGGCTCACAACCATCTGTAACGAGATCTAGTGCCCTCTTCTGGACTGCAGGCAGAACAGAGTATACAAAGTAAACAAATCTTTAAAAAAGACCCCGGGAAAGGAACAAATAACCCAAACAAGTAGAAGAAAGGAATGGGAATTTAATGTGTTAGAACAAAAACAGGACAAAAAATTTGTTGAGACAGTTTCTTGGTGTAGCTCTGGCTATCTGCTCTATAGACCAGGCTGGCCTCAAATGCATAGAAATCCACCTTCCTCTGCCTCTCAAATTCTGGCATTAAATGTGTGTGCCACCATCACTCAGCTTAGAATATATATATATATTATATATATATATTAAAGTCAGTACATCTGCCAATGGAATTCATCACTGGAAAAATATGAATAGGAAAAAATGAAATGTATTTAATCTTCTCAATAAACGCAGAAAATATATCTGACAAAATTCCCTACTCCCGATAGATAGAACCCTTAGCACTCTAGGACTGGAAGAACCAACAGGAAACCTCACACGAGACAAGGGGGGACTAAAATTTTCCTCTGTACTCAGAAACAGAGCAGCGCTGGCCCCTGCTGTCAGATTGGCACTGGGGGCTCCAGCCAGAGAGCACACGGGCGGGAGGGAGGCTGGAAAGAATAACCATATTGTCACCAGGGTTGAAATGTGCATGCGGAAGCTGTAAGTACTTACCGGGGGAAAAAAGCAGAGACTGAAAACTAATACGTGAATTAGAAAATTACAGTGCTCTCTATTAACAGGTCAAAACAATGTTTCTCTATATAGTAATAAACAATTAGAAGCTAAAACTACAATACTACTTGTGGACACTGAAACATTAAGGGATAAGTGTGAAGCCTGTGTTCTCAAAGCTATAAAATATTGCTGAGAGAAATTAAGACAACCCTAGATAGACACGAGAGGAAGATACTGCTTCTCCTTAGGGTGACCTAGGGATGGATGGTCCTAGTGCTGGGGCAGACAACACATCACACTGGTTTCCTGACCGCACTGGATCATGGCCTCTTTTGACTCTATGGCTCCCACTCAACCCAGGCACCACCCACATGGCTACACAGCCTTCTAGAGGTCCACAAGACTTCAGCCAGAGAGAACTCACACAGCCCTGTGGGCAACTCCCTATTGCCCATGTGGTTAAGATTCGTCCTTAAGTCCCATAAGGCCTTTGTCTGACTCTCCAGCCTGATCTGAGTGCTGTTCTCCCATATCCTCTCTCCACATTCAGGCCCATCCCTGAGGGTGTCTAGCCCACGCTCTGCCCCCAACGAATCCACTGCCACACTGTATGTTCATCTGTCATCTCATTTTCTAGATGCCAAGGATACCTGTGTGTAGATAGTCCTCCCTAAAGGATCATGGGCTCCAAGGTGGGGGTGCTGGACATCTCAGCCACATCTAAGACACTGGGATGGGCAGTGTGCTTGTCATCCAACATATACATTCTGGTGTCTTCAGGATGAAGTGAGGTTGGGAGACAAAGATGTGGTGTGAAGTGAGTGGCCCTCTTGCTCAGCATCCTTGCTGGGCCTGGAGGATGAGGGACAAGCACAGATCAATTAGGATGCAGTTATAGGTTCAAATACCACAGTGTCCTAACATGACACCTACCCAGGCCCTGGGCACCCACAGAGCACAAACACTGGTCCCTGGCCCAGCAGCCCCCAAAGCTAGGCACACTTTCCTGGTAGGTGGACTTCTGTCCAGCTGCAAAGGAGCAAGTATCCTAGGAGCCTAGCCTGAGCCCTGGTCTGGGTGGCAGGGGGGACTGCACACACCCTTGACTGAACCTCACACCCGTGTCCCGAGATGCAGGGCCAACAGGCCATGTGTCCCCAGCCCAGACCTGAGACATCACTGTCTATGTGGGTGCTCTCAGAGGACAAAGGAAAGGCCAGGGGAGTTCAGCACCAAGTTGGTGACTCAAAGCTGCAGGTGTGGTTTAAGCACCATGGGGTATATGTAGAAAGTGATCTCTGCCAGCAAGGCCAGTCAGCTTGCCCTACCAAAGCAGGGAAAAAAACCCTCTGCCAGAGCAGCTCCACCCAGAGCTTTGCGGTGGGTCCAGAGGCTGCAGTGTGTTTCCAAGAACAAAATGATTCTTCCATTCATTTCATAGGGAGGCAAATCTGCCTTAAATCTGGCTAATATCAGGATAAAAAAAGACAGGAAAAACCAAGAGAGGCATACACTTTGTAGATTAGTAAGGCATGTTTATGAATGGGAAGGGGTGAGGGGGAAGAAAAGAAGAGAAGCTAGGGAAAGGAAGGAAGGGAGAAAGGAGAGGGGACTCACCAGAGTACAGTGACAGAGCATGGCATCTGCTGCCTGGCCTATAATGATGTCCAAGGCTCTGACCAGTCCACCCCAACCCACTGAGCCTCCTAATCCATGCTGCCCCTCCATGATCACCTGCCCTCAGGACCAGGACTCCATACTCACCCTAGAGGCTCTGGGCCCTCAAGGTTGACTGAGCCCGGGAGAAAGGAGGGGTGAGAAAGGACGGAGAGGGACCGCCAGGACTGAGCAGCACACAACCTCAGGAGGCGTTTCCCCACTGCTCTGGAGCAGGAAGTACCAGGAAGGAGCTGGGCTGGTAGAATGGCCAAAGTCTCCTAAGGAGACTTGTCATACAAACACACCCAAACCGCCCTTCTGGATCTGCCAGGTCCACCCTCATCCCTTCCTGCCACCGAAGGTATAGTCTGCATGGCAGGCACCGTGTGGCCCTGGACACCATGGAAGACAAGCTCTGCTGAGATGCCTCAGCTCTCCCCGGAAACCTGTTGCTCCCACCAGGGTTGCTTGACATACCAAATGGCTTATAAACAACAGAAATGTATCTAACACTCCTGGAGGTTGCCAGTCCAAAAGTAAGGTCTTGGAGACCCAGTGGTTGGTTCATGGCTGGTCATCTTGCTGCAGCCTCATATGGTGGAGAGGTAAGGAGGTTCTCTAAGGTCCCTTTTATAATGAGGACGCTGCATCAGATACTTTTCTTATTGCTGTATAAAATACCCGATTTAGAACAACCAAAGGAAGGGTGGGTTTATTTTGGTTCACGGTGGGAAGGAATGACAATGGGAGTGTATGGCAATGCAGCAGCGAGCTGGTCACACTGCATCTGTAGTCGGAAGCAGATTCTGATAGTCCGCTTTTTTTCATGGGCCCCCAGCTGACGGGATGATGCTCCTATATTCACGCCGGGTCTGCTCACATCAGTTAATCTTCTGAAAACAGACAAGCTCATGGTGTTCCTGGGGGAGTCTAAATCCTGCCAGATTGACAACCAAGACCGTGCCAAGCCCTCAGGCCTGCTCCCACCCTGGTTAAGGTAGTCCTGCAGGCCAGGCAACTGTGGGAACTACCACTACAGAGCTTGGCATACTCAGGGTGATGGGATCCTGACCTAACCATCACAAACACTACAACCCCTCACGCAGTCTCTACCTGTGTCCAAATCACCTTCCCAAGGTGCCAACTAAGGGAGGACAGACTTTCAGATCCCGTTGGTGCCCCCACAGCCTTGGAGTGCCACTCCCCACCTGGCCTTTGCCCCCTCCTGAGTCCACAGTGGCCTATGTTCACCCTTCTAAACCAGGGCTGTCCTGAGAAGTAACAGCCTAGTGGCTGTTCCTCTAGTCCCTGCCTGAGCTAGACACCTGGAACTCCTCAGAACATGGCAGGCAGGCAGTAATCTAGCTGAAATGACCCCATGATCCTGAAGAGTGGGCCACAGCTTAAGTGCGCCTCCTGGAGGTCATTAGGGTTAAACTCACTGAGGAGCATCAGCCATCAGCCTGGTACTACGGCAGTCCCAAAAGGCCTCCAAGAGCCATGGCAAACCGGCTGGTTGTGACACTGGTGAGAGGCACAGTAACCATGGACTCTGGGCAAAGGGGTGGGGATCCAGATGCCTCCAACCCCTAGGCAGGTATCTGACATCTCTAGCAGCTGGGAAAAGCCCACTGGGTAGAGGCTTGGCTATGCTACTTGGGGCAGCTTGAGGGGACAGGCACTCCAGGGGCCTTTCCTGTCAGCTGTCAGGTAGACGGCTATCCCTCAAGCGTCCTTCTAAGATGTCCCTGAGGTTAATTCCAAAATTGACCCGGGGGGGGGGTAGACAGCAAATAATAAACGTGCTGGCTCAGGGAGCAGTTGGGGGAAACCCCTGGGAAGGGCTGCTGTGTGCAGCAGATCTTTAGGGTCCACCTTACCTTGGAGGCAGCCTTGCCCAGGTGACAGAACTGCCCAGGCATTTCAGCCCCACAGGGAACATGCAGTCAGGCCTCCATCCTTCTAAAGACCCTATTCCAGGCAGGGGCTGCCC
Organism: Peromyscus eremicus; assembly: GCF_949786415.1. Lineage (NCBI taxonomy): Eukaryota > Metazoa > Chordata > Mammalia > Rodentia > Cricetidae > Peromyscus > Peromyscus eremicus. The sequence goes on along the minus strand of NC_081429.1, from coordinate 9,337,552 downwards.
AAGTGTCCTAGGGAGAGTACTGTTTCTAACCAAACAAGTTTCCCCAAATCCTGTTCTGCTGTGTACTTCTAGAAAAAGGGTTCCAGTCTGAAAAAGCTGACAATCCAGGCTGTGGAACTAGAGTACCCGCTACCCTCGGAGAACAAGGACTTGTCCCAGGTAATGGGAGACAGCAGGCCCTGACCAGAGTGACTGTCCTGTCTGATCCAATTGCTGTTTGCTGCTGCTGAATAAGGTGTACATGGGAAGGGGGTGTGATGGTTGACTCAGCACACTGTCTAGGTCCCTGGGAAGACAGGCAGGCGGCTGCTGCCCAGCTTTATTAAAGCCCTCAAGCGTTCTTTTCTTTCTTTTTAAGATTACTTATTTATTTAGAAGAGGGCACCAGATCTCATTACAGATGGTTGTGAACCACCACGTGGTTGCTGGTAATTGAACTCAGGACCTCTGGAAGAACAGCCAGTGCTCTTAACCTCTGAGCCATCTCTCCAGCCCCATCAAGTGTTATTTTCAAAGGAAAGACCAGGTCACATCCTGCCAAGCCCTCAGGCCTACTCCCCCCCTAGTTAAGCTAGTCCTGCAGGCCAGGTGACAGTGGAAACTACCATTATAGGGCTTGGTGAAAACCAAGGGTGGTGGGATCCAATTCCAGAGAAGACAAGTCAGATGATAGCCCTTGTCAGTAAGAGTGGTCAAAAAATAGCTGTCCAAGGAAGCTGTGGTTTATCAACAGGGTGGTGTAGAGGGCCACCAGCCAGACATTTGACCAAGCCAACCAATGAAGTGTCACAGCTCTGGAGAGAAAGGTATCCTGACTTGTTGGGAAGTCAGGCTCTACCTGCAGCCATGAAGGGAGGTATCCTGGATACCTACAGCTGTGAAGAGAAAGGCATCTTGACTTCAGGCTATACCTGAAGCTGGGGTCCAGAAGGGGATGGTCTCCTCAAACAAATGGCAATCCTACTCCTCTCTGAGAGAGCACTGCAACAGCTGAGTTCTGCTCAGCTCCCAAGAAGTTTCCCAGCAGAGGTATCGGTTTCTTCTCGCTCTGGCCCAAGTTATTTCTTCTGCTTCACTCTGCTAAGGAGAAACTCCTGCAGAAATGTAGCAATCTGCTCTGGCTCCAGCAAAAAGTTGTTACTTCTGTTCTGCTCCCGTCACCCAAAACTTTCAGATTTGGGAAGGAGGAATCCAGGAGAGTGGCTGCCTCTGCCAGGGTGGAGGACAGCCGTCAACTGAACAGGCACAGGGCTTATATAGGGGCTCTTGGGGCGGAGTTTTTCCAGGGAGATGTTCAGGGAGGGAACTGGTCAGATTTCGATCCCCTTGAGTTTGGACAAGCTCAGATCGGCTAGATTTTGTGCTCAGGGATTGGTTGGTTTCGTGCTCACTTGGCACATCACTGGGACTGAATATCATACTCCAGGCGGGGATCGCAGCTCAGGAAGGCCAAAGTAAGATGCTGAACTATGCCAAAATCTCCTGTTTTCCATTCCTTACCTCCTCGCCCATGCTGCCCACCCCCTCAGCACCCTCCCACATGTGCGGCTGACTACTAGGATGCTAATCTGGCCTTGGGCTTTGTGGAACAAGACCAATTCATAAATTACTCAGATTTATTTACAAAGTCATATCCTAAAAATATTTCAAGTAATAAATAGTTTTCAACATTTGTCACAATCTGCCTGCCTGGTGTAAGGCTCCCAAAGTCAAGAAGGGTATGAGGATTCTGCAGAGCCTTCCACAATAGGCCTGGCTTCCAGGTCTCCTGGTCTTCACTGAGGAATGAAGATGTCATCTGGGAGTCTAGCCCTACCCTGCAGCACCCATTGGACCCCAAGATGTCCAGGACAAAGCACCCTACTTTCACCTGAGGATCCACAGCCAGCCCTCAGAGCTGCTGAGAAGCCCAGGCTCACGACCGGCTGGAGATGTGCCCAGATGCTGAGCGCAGGGAGCGTGGCTGCTCCTGGCCACAGAAAGCTCCACAGCTGCTCAGTCAGGCTTTCATCACGGCCATGAAGGAGACCTGCGGGGAGAGAAGGAGGGCTTTGGGTCTGCCCTCTGCTCCCCACTGTCCTTCCAAACACCTGAGAATGACACTCAGCCCCAGCTCCCAAACCCGCCACCCCACCCCACCCCCAGGCTCTGTCTTGTGACTCTTTTATGAGGGGTCACAGAACTTTATATCTCAGACAGAGGCCACTTGCAGCAAGGCTCTTGGCAGGAGGGGGATGGAATTAAGACCTCAGACCACCAAGGAGATGTAGGTAGGTGAGCCAAGCTAGGCAAGGGCACCACATACAAACCTCTTGGAGTAGCTGGCCCAGCATCTCCTGGCTGTGAATGGACTGCCTGTGGAAAGAATGTCAGGTCATTCCCTAAACCTCCTTACATACCTCCCACCAGACCCAGGCCCTACTCCGAGGCTTAGCCCAGAGCAAGGAGTCCCAAAGCCCACAGGCCCACCTCCAGAAAGGCAGGAGCTTGGGCATGTGGGCCAAGCAGGAGATGACCCTGACCCCTCCTGGCCTCCAAGGCCTGGAGCCCTACCTGTCTATTCTGGTTGCTATGGTCACCGTGAAAGTACCCTCTGTATCTGGCAGGTAGGTGGAGGGCACAACCCTGTAGGTCCCCACTGACAGGAGGCAGAGGCGGCTCACTTCCTGAGCATAGCGATGTGGTACGCAGCTTAGCAGTGGCTCCTGGAGCAGCAGAGAACATGCATTCTGGTTCTCACCATCTGCAGGAACCTGGGGCAACAGTGGAATCAGCATGGGGAGGCCTACTCAGGATGGCATGGTTTGCTCTCCCTCTGAACAGCACCAGCTAAGGGCATAATGCCCAGGGCCAGCTGGGGTATCTGATGCTCTCAGTCCTTGAGCTATCAAACCCCTTTGCCAAGGACAAAAGCCTTGGAGCCATGCCACTCTTGCCAAAGGCTCTGTCAGAGCTCCAGGTGGCATGACTCAAGACCCCAAGAGTCCAGCTTTTTGGGATGTACTGACACCCCTCAACAGAATCTTCTTAATGAGAAATTCCTGTTCTCTCCTCCCCATGTCACCTGCATTCTAGGTATACATGTTTCTACCCACCACAATGAATCCTGATGCAGCCCAACACACACTCAGCCAATGTGAGGCCCCAAAATAAACAAAGCCTGATGAGATGGGAAGCATCATTATGTCATTATGGAATCTGTAGCCTATGACCCTTGACCCAGAGCACAGTTTTTTCCTCTTCTCCCATTTCTTCAACTAAAATTTTGCTCAGTGTGTTCCCTGGCCTGTTGTTGGCTAAGAGGTAGAACAGTGAATAAAGAAGCAACCCTGGGGAAGTTTGAGGCTCACTGAGCCTTCCCCAGCCTCAACAGCTGGTAGAGACACTGGTTTTGTAAGCAGAGCTCCTGGGCTTACAGAGTCCCCATGTTGAGGCCCTTTGGTGTGGCCTCTCGTCCATTACCTATGGCTACCCTGGGCTGACTGTCTCAAGTTCCTGAAGCATGTGTCCAGAAGTCCTGAGGCACCTCAACCATGCTGGAACCTATCCGTAACCATCTGGGCTTGGTGACTGGCTGTAGCACCTGACCACCAGGCTACAGGTAGCAGCCAAGTACAGGTCTCTCTCCCTTGTTGTTCTTCTGGACTCTGAGCTTTCTGGCAGAAGCCCAGACTTCTGTCCTGACCTACCTGACCCTGCTATATAGAAGAGCTCTTGCCAGTCCCACCTGGAACACTGAGTGACACAGGGAAGGACAGGCCATGGGACCCGGTACTGCCATGGCTGTGTGATCACTGTCTGTGGTATGAGTGAGTGAGGCCTCGCTACAGTAACTGCCTTGGACCACATCCACTCAAGGTGAGGCTGGGCTCTGCCTCAGAACTCCTGAAGAAGCCCCAGAGCCCAGGGTCAGAGACAGGAGGCATGCACTGGATAGAATGACTGAGACGCTGGTGTTCAGAGCCGTGAGCTGCCCCATGTAACCCCAGAGAACAGAGACTTGGCGAAATGTGCAAGTGAGTCTTTGAGGCCAGCCAGCTGGACCAACAGGCCCAAATGACAGACTCCAGCCTCCGTGTCACAGCAGCTGACCTCTCCTCGAACCCAGCTCACCTGAAAGATATGGAAACCAATGGGGTGGAGCTGGCTGTCACCCAGTCGGCAGTGTTGGTGCAGGGTGATGCGGATGTAGCGGGGACCAGCACCCTCAGGAACAGAGAAGGGGAGGCAGGGGTTGCAGGGGTAAGAGGCAAAGTTCCTGCTGCCCCCGGCTGTCTGGCCAGCCTTCCAGCAGCCCCGCAGCTGCACGGTCTCCCACTCGCCTGCAGGCAGGGCTGTTCCAGGTGACTTTGTACCCTTGGTGGCTGGCCTGACGGCGCTGTCAGAAGGACAAGTACAGAAGGCACTGGCAGCCTGGTCCAGAGGAACCTGCCCGAGTCCGACCCTCACAGAGTGCACCCCTGCTCCTCCCCTGGCCTCAGCCCAGTTGAAGGGAAGTCAGCTAGCACTGGCTCCTCACCTGAGGGAGATCTTCCCTGTGGAGAAGACCCGGAGTAAGAACTGCCCTGGCACATCCTTCAAGAAGGTGCTAGGGACGGCCAGGTAGTAGCCCGGGGAGAGGTCACAGCGCAAGTGGACCTCACGGTCATAGGCATGGCATGCAGTACCAGCCACAGGTGGTGAAGACAGGACTCTGGGCAGGCTGACCTTCCGCTTCTCTACCTGCAGGAGGGACGCAGGAGGCTCTGAGGAGAGTCACACGAGCAGGCTGGGCCTCTGCCTCCCTGCTCTTCAACAGCTCAGGCAAAGCTCCCGGGAGACAGCCACAGCATCCATCCTTTCAGCCAGGGGGAGGTGCCAAAGACTCAGGGCTTCCCGCGAAGGTGCGTAACAGACAAATCTAGAACTATGTACAAAAAGCCCATGACCAGTGCAGCCTGGGGAATGCTGGAGAAGGCACTTTCCAGCAACTTTATTACAAAAGGACCATGAGGTAGGCCACACTCACAAAGGAAGAATGAGTTGTCACATTCTATATCAAGATACATAAGATTAAAATGTAGCCACTGAGTAAGCAAGTAGGGCTCCTCAGTGACCTGTTCTAGGAAACAGATACTAGTTCATAAAACTGACCAGATGTCTGAGACTGACAATAAAATAACCCTACACACTTAGAGGTTGTAAGGGAGGGGCCAGAGGAAGGCAGCTAGGTGGAGTACACAAGGCAAGCAGCAGCCCTAGTATAATGGGCCACTTCCCTTGGGGGAGATGGGAACTGTAGAGATCAGGCTAGCCTTCACCTCTGGGGTGGGATGGGCGGGCTTTGAATGGGCTGCATCTGCTGGTACATCAGGTACTTGTGGCCAGAGGACATGGGAAAAGGAATCAACGGCCAAAGGATGAGTGCTCCTGGGACCCAGGCCTCCAATACATCTGCCTACCTTTCCACCATGGGGCCAGCAGATGGAGTTACCTTCCAGATGTGCAGGCCCACAGCCTGGTAGTCCTTGCCTGGGAGATTCACCGTTGCAGGACTGGCACCCACCAGTGCCCGGGTCTGGCCCACTAAGCACCTCCGGGGTCTCTGAAGGACAGCCACACACACCTCACTGGGTTCCAAGAGCCGTAACCAGAACTTGGGGTTGCAGGGAAAGCAACTGTTGTTCCGGCAGCCTCCAGCTGACTGCCCTATGACCCAGGCGCCAGGCAGTGCCCGTGTGTGACACAGCACCTTCTCTAGTGGGAGAGCACGTGAGTCAGCTTGGAGAGGATCTTGATGGCTCTGCCTTACCCACAAGTGGCAGTCAGCCCACCCTCCGAGAATCCCAGAATCCCACCCATTCCCCTTCTCAGGTCCTCAGTCAATCAGGCAGCAAGGGCTGTACCCAGTCACTGGTGTGCCAGCACCTGTGAAGGCTCCTGATTCACAGAGGAGCGTCCACTCCCGCTGGTGGTCCTACCTGTGTAGAGACTCTGTAGGTGGCCAGCTGCTGTGACTGGGTAGCCAATGGTGACCTCGTCAAATTCCCTGAGGAACTCCTCTTCCTCCACCCAGAACTCGCCTTCCTGGAGTAGTGCCAGCAGCTCAGACTCCTCAGCTGGCTCTACCTGGTTCCACCCTTCACCCCTGCAGGAAATCTCATTTCAGTACAAGTTCACAGTGGGCCGTCAAGAGGCAAACGGGGGCGGAGAGCCCCAAGTTGCTGCCAGACGCTGGATGGCCAGCTGCACAGCACACTCCCTTGCTACGTGACTATAGAAGGGGCCTACTGTGATCTGGCTGCCCATCAGAACCCCTCCTTCCCAGGGGTCCCCATGCCTAAGAACTTGCCTTCTGAAGGTCATCACACCAGAGCCGGGACCCTCTGGTCTCTGAAGGAGCTGCTCTACTTAGTGGCAGCACCAGACCCAGGCTGGGTGCAGAGGGTAGTTGGGGTCCAAGAGCCTCAGAGCCCCCAGGCCTCAAGGGGATCCTGGCTTCGTCAGGTCTTAAGACTGAGCTGAGGACTTTAGCTGCAGGCCACCATCACACCCCTACTTATCCAAAGGCCTGGCCAGGCATTTACTATCCTATGAGTACCCAAGATAAAGCCCCATTTAAAAAAAAAAAAACAACTTGTATGATCCAGGTCTTCTAAGACCTAGACGAAGCAAGAAGGTATGCAAACAGGTGCTGAGTGAGCTCTGCCACAGAACAGCAAGCACTATCCTGGCAGCTGGACACAAGGCCAGGCCAGATGGCATCATGGCATGCCCTCAGGGTATCAACCCTTCCTCCCACATGCAGCCCCTCATGGTACTTACCCCTCTCTCCAGAGGCCCTGCCAACAACGTCGGCCCCAAGGGTTGTGAATCCGCAGCAGGAGGATGCCCCGGCCAGTCTGACTCCACAGCTCCCGAAGATCTGAGATGATGAAGGCATGGAACTCCCCGAGCTCCCGGGCACCTGTGGGAACAGCTCAGTGTTGTGCAGGACCAGCATCACCAGTCCCCAAACCGGATAGGACATGTTCCTGCTTTCTTGCCTGTAGACGATGCCCCGGGGCTCCACAGAGTTAAGGAGCTCTGTTCCTAACCCTAGGCCAGCTACTTGCAGTGTTCACCGGCGTTCTGTGCCAAGAAAGCCCACAGCTGGGCCCTGGCTCACTGCCACCAAGGACTGGTGCTGCATGTAATATCCCTTCCTCTGGGCCTCATTTACACCATGTGTGTCAGTGCAGGGCCAGCTATCAGGTATGAAACCACTATTACTGTCACCGACATACCCCAAACCACCAATAGCTAAAAGGCCCTCCCCTAGGCAAAGCCAGATGGAGGAGGAACATCTGAACCAGAAGCCAAGGTTGAGGACTCGAGGTCAAGAGGAATTCTACCTGCCAGAGACCACAGGACAAAGGGCCCTTACAGGAAAGAGAAGAAGTGCTATTTCAGGGAGGGTGGAAGCCAGAAAAAGGCAGGAGCGCCCGTGTGAGCACAGTTCTATTCCCAAAGGCTCTGCCGGCAGCTACCGTTCTCGGTGTCCCTCTCAACCCCAGCCCTTGAGGCTTCAGTAGCCCCTGCAGCTCTGTCAGGAGGAGGGTTCTCCAAAACTAGGAGTGTCAAGAGCCAGCCCTCCTACACTCTGGGGCTACCCAACATCAACAGTTCTAAGAAGCTGATGGTTAAGGAGGGAGGTTTAGTGGAGCCAGCATGAGCAGCAGTGAACACACACTCTCCTCTTCCCCTCAACCCTAGGACCTGCCTGAGGGGATCCCAGACCAGAGCTTTGCCAACTCTCAGTGCTGGACTGGCTGGTGTGATTACCAACAAGTCTTGGGTTATTTTGATAGTCACATTTTATTATTTACGTGTGTGTTCACATGTGTGTATGTGGGTGTGTGTGTGCATGTACATATGTGCGTCAGGCCAAAAGACAGTTCTGGTGTTATTCCTCAGGAGCAACATGCCTTATTTTTGAGACAGGGTCTCTCACCGGGACCTGGTGCTCAATGACTCAACTAGGCTGGCGGGCCAGCAAGCCCCAGGCATCCTCCTGTCTCCACCTCCTCAGAGCTGGAATTACAAGTCCAAATCCCCATGCCTAGCCTTTTACCTGGGTGCTGAGCATCCGACGCAGGTCCTCAGGCTGTGCAGCAATGACCTTACTGAGTGAGCTGCCTCCCTAGCGCCTGATGCTCCTATCTTTGAACCAAAGTTATATTACAGAAAAAACTCTGAAATGTGAATAGAAAACTAGAAAGGTGTTCACTGCAGTGTTGTTATTAGAAAGATCTAGTCAGGCATGTAATATTGCCGGTGGTCTCAACACTCACGGGCCAGAGGCAACACTACCACCTGAGTTCAAGAAAGCCTGAAAACCCCAAAACAAAACAGCAACAACAATGAGAAAAACGAGAAAGATCTCAACTATCCAACATTCCTGGAAGGATCAAGCAAACCACAGCAGGTCCAGCAATGGAGGAAGGCACTCTGAAGTTTACATAATAACACAGAAAATGGTATACAACAAAAACAGAAAAGGCTGTAGACACAGGGGAAAACTCAAAAAGCTCTCTAAAAAGTTCTAAGTGGCTTAGAGAGTTTTATTTGGGTGAGCTTTTCTTTCTTCTTATTTTTGTACACAAACTTTCCTTCATGAACCTTACTGTGTCAGTAAGATAGAAAATGGCTTTGGACTTTGGTTGGCCACCAGCTGGGCAGGGATGACGGCGTGGTCAGCTTAGACACTCTTTCTGCTACTGCTTCTAAGCTGTCTGTGAACAACAGGGGACACGATGTAGGTTCTGCCTTGCTCTAGGTGAAAGGAGTGGTCTAGGAGAACAGGATCACCTCTCTGGAGGAGGGATAACAGAACCACACAAACCCAAGACAGCCCTCTCAGGGACAGACTTCCTTTCCTATAACAAGCTAATGGTAGAGGGGGCTGTACCTGCTCTGGGGCTGAGCACAGAGCAGCTGATCACACACTGGTCCTTCAGGCGGAGCAGCTGCCGACAAGTCCTTTGCTCCCCGCCACTGGGTCTGTCCTGCTGGCCACTGGCTCCCACTATGTCTTTCAGGCTCCACCTTTCTGCCAGGCTTCCAGTGAGATCCACCAAGGCATCTGCCACCTGCCCTGCCCACAGGTGCTCATAGGATCCATGGACCCTGGGGAACCACAAGCACAGGAGATATAAGCCTTGCTACTGCAGCTTCCTGCCTCTCCTGGCCCACAATCCATCACACCCCAAAGCACCGTCTAAGCCACCCTTCCACTGCACCTGGACTGCTCCTCTGCTTCACATCACATCTTCAATCATCTGTACATGTCAAAATCTGCTACAGCCCTGCTGTTCTCTGCCCAGGCTCAGACCCATTCTCCTCTAGTGTGGGCAGCGAGGACAGGACAAAGGGGCACAGAGGCTCCATCTCTGAAGCTCAAACCCCACTGCCCCAAGTACTGATATTCTGCTAGCCTTCTGAGTCCCTGTGCTCGGACACCTGCCCATTAGCCAGCCTCCTTCAGCAAGATGCCCAACACCATATGGGAGGGACAACTGTTCCCTAGGGACTGTCGCAGTGAGAGCAGGACTGTGGTAAGCAAGTGCTACTCATGGCTCCCCTGAAAAACCACAACAAACCACTTGTCTTGACTGAATGTTCAGAAACATACATGGGGGCATCTTCGTGCTGAGACTGAGGAATGAGGAGGACCTCTCAGTAGAGTGCTGGGAAATAGGGGAAGGGAAAGGGAGGCAGGAGGGCAAACCACAGTCCTAAACGCAGAGTGTCCACACCAGGACCCACAGGACTGGCTGTCAGACCCTGAGGACTGCACAGGGCTCTGCATCCCAGGGCAAAGATGGGCCTCTGGGGACAGGCTGGGTCTGAAGCCACCTCTGTACCATACGTACTTAGCATAGGCCTTTTCCAGTAAGGGAAGCCAGAACACATCCTCTCTCTGGCACCGGGAGAAGCAGAGTCTCCCAGCAAGGCAAGGCAGGCGGTCATCTATGGTCACCTCCTCCCAGTGTCCAAACTGCCAAATTCGACAGGTGAAGAAACCTTGGTACTTCTGGTCAGACCAGCTTGGCTGTCCTGGAGGGAAGACCTAACATGCACAAGGAGAGGCCAAACAGACAGCATGATATCAGCATTAGTGAGCTCCTCAGTGTCCCAACAGTGTGGCCTCACAGAAGCCCTGCAGATACCCGAGGGACCACCATCACCTCTGCTCCTCAGTGTCCCAACAGTGTGGCCTCACAGAAGCCCTGCAGATACCTGAGGGGTCACCTGAGGGACCACCATCACACTGTGCTCCTCAGCGTCCCAACAGTGTGGCCTCACAGAAGCCCTGCAGATACCTGAGGGGTCACCTGAGGGACCACCATCACATTGTGCTCCTCAGTGTCCCAACAGTGTGGCCTCACAGAAACCCTGCAGATACCTGAGGGGTCACCTGAGGGACCACCATCACATTGTGCTCCTCAGTGTCCCAACAGTGTGGCCTCACAGAAGCCCTCTATGAGCACCTGCTAAGAGTACAGGGCTCTACTCTGTTGGATGCCAGATCTATATGGCCAAGTCAACAAACTCAATCGGTTAACACAAAACCCAGATTTTCACATAAATAACTCATGTCCCAAAGCTTACAGCCAACCACGTTTACTGCACCAAATGAGCATGTGACCTGAATCCAAAGCTTTGGCAGGCAGGAGTAACTCAATTCTTTCTTTTTTTTTTTTTTTTTATTTTTTTTTGTTTTTCGAGACAGGGTTTCTCTGTGTAGCCCTGGCTGGCCTGGAACTTGCTCTGTAGACCAGGTTAGCTTCAAACTCAAAAGATCCACCTGTCTGCCTCCTGGGTGCTGAGATTAAAGCATGCACCACCACACCCCATTTCTGTAACCCAATTCTCAACAGACCTGGCTGTAACACAGGCCTAGCAGCCCTTCCTGCTTCTCAAGGCCAAGTGCCCCAAACTGGCCAGTCACTGGCCCAACTAGGTCCACGGCTCGCTTCTGTTAGCAGGCAAAAGCAGGTTCTGCACCTAGGGAGACTTAGCGTGGGGCTGGCTTCAACACTCAGGAAGCGAGGAACTATGACGGCGTCAGCATCCTTCTATAGAAAAGTTAGATGTCAACAAGGCTGTAAGGAGAGGTGACAACAGCGATGGGCTGAGCCAGGGCCCAGGACACCGAGAGGCCATATATGGGTCACCCCTCAATGCTGTTGCCTTAACTGAAAACCCTGAGCTAAAAGCCAACCTAAAATAAGCAGCACTGGGAGGAAGGAAACCCACAAGGCCTTTCTATGGAGTCTCTCTGTATCAGAAGACAGTTCCAATGATGTTTTCCCTATTGGTATTTAAAACCTACATATGAAAAAAGAAAGAAATCAACCCAGTAAAGAAAATAAATTCCTAACCAGAGACACAAGATGCCTCTGCTGACCCTGTTCTACTTGCTAGCTTGGCCTGTTTTTGTGTCCTAATGTGTAGGTGGCTCTGGTCTGGTGGACAGGACACACTTGGGTCACTGTCTTGGTGCCCTGACCTTTTCCCAGCACCCATGCCGCGCAGCCACAGAAGTGCTGCAGCAGGCCCTGCTTTTGGAGTAACTCCGTGTTCTGTGCAGGTAGAAGGAATTGAGTGGAGAAGCCCAAGGCGGCTTGTACCTGGTCCAGGAGGTGTTGACTCTTCTGCAGGGCAGCGCAGGCACACAGGAACCAGCAATCCCCCAGCAGCCCTTGCTTCACCTGTCCTTCCCATGGGTTATCTGCAAACAGCTGAGGTGTGGCACAAATTTCCTGAAATCAAGTTGTCCAGAGTTATCTCACGCCTGTGGTTACTCTTTAAGCTAAGAACACATGAATCCAGGGCAGACTATGGAGGCATTTTCTGATTATCTGAGCTTCTGGCCCAAAATGGAAGAGAAAGCTACTTCTCCGTCACCTCTACCCTTCAGCATCTCCTTGGCTACAGTTCTTCCATGGAACATCGCTACACACTTTCCTCACTGGCAAGCCCTCAATTCTAGATGACCCTTTTTGAAACAGCTAAGTTTAGAAATCAGCTCTACTTTATAAATTCATGGTGACAAATATCAAATGGGTCCTTGCACTGCTACAGCGTCTACTGTCCCTCTCCACGTTTCAATTTCCCACATCCTCAGACAACCTCATGCCTTTCCCTTTATCTCTCTTCTCAAAACATTCCTATCCCCTTTGCCTGCACACCTGAGCCACCAACCTGTCCTCCCGCTGCAGAGAATCCACTGGGCATGCACCTTCTGCCACCCTGGAGCGGGACTCATCCTGTTATACCCTCTCCTTTCCACATGTTCAGACATCCCACTCCTGGGGCAGACCACCCCAGCATGCTAGCAGGACAGAGCTCTCCCATTTTCAGTGTCTGGCAGCACTGTACCCCCTTCCTAGGCTCCCTTCAATGACAGCTTCTCAGAGAAACTGCCAAGCCTATTGCCCCTTCCCATCACTCTCATCAAAGTCTGCTCCTCGGTCAGCCATGCCCCTCCCCCCAAATGCCTCAATTTCACCTTCGCGACATGAACTATACTGGGCATGCCTTGTCACTGAGTAACTTTCAGAGCTGCTGACTGTCCTCTAACCCTCAAGGACAAGGAAGCTCCCATCAGCTTCCATGGTCGCCACTGCTCCTCTGGTACTCTCCCTCCCTGCTGCATCTCGCCTGCTGCTGACTACCTGTTAGGGTGCTCACTTGCACACTTCTGCACTAAGGCTTACGGCTAAGTCTCGAGACCCTTCCTCCACCCCTTCCCTCCAGGTCCCGAGTGGCTGTTCTAAGCTGGACTGAAAACCATCTATCCCATCTATCCCACTTCTCCTGAACTTCTGCCCCATCTACCTGACAACTCTACCTGAACAAGGGAGGCAAACCAGGAGCTGCCGAGGACCACACCATCTATCACTCTGGCCAGGAATCAAGAAGTCATTCTTTTTTTTGTCTATCTACATAAATTATGCCTGTTTCCTTGTGACACAGCCTGAGTATGGAGGTCAGAGGCCAACTTATTGGAGTGTGCTCTCTTTCCATCATGTGGGTCCCAGGGATCAAACTTAGGCCATTAGGCTTGGCAGTAAATGACTATCTGCTGAGCCATTTCAATGGCCCAAGCACTCACTTCTGATTCCTACTTTGGCTTTTACTTAAACAGGCAGTCCTTCCAAAGTATTCTCAAAGCTGTCTACTGCAAAGCCCCCTCCACCCAGCTGCAGGCTAACCCGAACACCAAGATCAACTTCCAGCACTACTAAAGGGCAGCCTGCTTTCCAGTCCTGACAATCATCTCCGTCCCAGGAGTGAGTTTCTTTCCCACTGTTCTTTTTCTGTCCTGTTTACTACTATTGGTACAATTATAAAGAGGCTACCACTCACATGGCTAAAATATAAAATACAAAAAGATATTATCCCTGTGTCCCTTAACTGAAAACCCTTTACAGGTCTCTCATGGCACCTGAAATCCATTTACTAATTTTTATTTTATGTGTATGAGTGTTTCGCTTGAATCTGTGTCTGTGGACCCATGTGCATGTACTGCCTTCAGAGGCCAGAAGGGACTGTTGGATTCCCTGGGACGGGACTTACAAATGGTTGTGAGCCACCATGTAACACACTTTTTTTTTTTTTTTAAAGTAAAAAAGAACAACAAAAACCCCTCAAAACTCTCAGTGTTGCCCAAGAAAATTCAGGATTCTTATCAACACCATTGAGCCAAGCAGCGCAGGCTGCACAGGGCAGGCATCCACCCAGTTGTCATGGATACAGCAGCACTAGATCCATGTGGGGCAGGCTGTTCCCTGGGCAGTCTTGGTTAACAGATAAGCCACATCAAAACCACCAACAAAAGCACTAGGCCTGGGTATCTGTTTCAGCTGCAAGAAGTCCAAAACAACATCTACCACAGCTCTTTGTGGCCATGAGAGGGTAACACTGCTGTGAGGAGAAGATCTGAGTGGACACAGCAAATGACCAAAACTGATGGAGGCTGGAGAGAGGCAAGAAAGTGGGGCTGTGTCTGTTATAATGACCAGACGGTCTACCAGTTCTTATGCGACTCCACCTTCAGCTTCTGGATCAAATAGATTTGCTCCTGCAAGTTCAATTGTTCAATTGAATACATCTGCAATAAACTGACCAGTTGATCCAGAAACTGCTGGTTGGTGACCAGAATTTTCCTGTCTATTTTATAATACGTAGTCCCACCTGCCTGTACCCATTTAAGGGAGTCCTGAGAAGCCAACAGTAGCAGCCCCTTACGTTTTTCCAATTTGCACTGGTTAACCACAAAGATCTCTCTGTTCTGTGCCATCTCTTGGTGTTCACATCCCAACGCCAAGAGCTACTAAAATAAATGTAAGCAACGTACAAAGCCAAGAAAGATATGTCGGGGCTGAAGAGGTGGGTCAGCGGTTAGGAGCACTGGCTGCTCTTCCTAGAGAACCCAAGTTCAATTCCCAGCACCCACATGGCAGCTCACAACTGTCTATAACTGCAGTTCCAGGGGATCTGACACCCTCACACAGACATGAAAGCAGGCAAAACACCAATGCACTTTAAGAAAAAATAAGCCGGGCGGCGGCGATGGACGCCTTTAATTCCAGCACTTGGGAGGCAAAGCCAGCCTGGTCTACAGAGCGAGATCCAGGGCAGGCACCAAAACTACACGGAGAAACCCTGTCTCGAAAAAAATAAATAAATAAAATAAAATAAAAAAATGCACATTGAAGAAGAAAGATTTGTCAAAGTATGCTGAATTTCACCTGACCAAACTTAAGTGGTGGGACCTGGAATTACTGCTTCTAATCTTCAGAGTAGAACACTCTGGGTCGTAGTATACTTTAGTACAAATACTCCAAGACAACATCTAAAAGACAAACCGTCTAGTTGCTTCCAACCTCCTGAACTGGAGGAGCTACCTCATCTCAATCCTCAGGGTTAGCTAGTACCTTTCTGAATGGGCGTGAGGAACTACTGGAGTGGGCGGCGGGTCCTGCTAAGCCCAGAGCCCACGCCTGTGGGAAACTTATCCGCAGCACCCGCCCAGGCGAGAGACCCGGCTGCACCTGGGGCCGTCTCCAAGTGATGTCCTCCCGAAACTGGGCCAGAGGCGTGGACAAGTTGAAAAAGAGCGAGGAGTCCGAGGCGGGGAATGCGGCGTCCCGGAAGAGCTCCCGCGCCGCCGTCTCGGCCCGGACCGCCTGCATCTTCGGCGCCCTGGGCTCCCATCTGCTGCTTGTGGACTCGGTCGCCGCCCGGGAGCGAGTGCGTGACCGTCGTCGCTGCAAACCTGGTCAGCTCAGCCCGCGAGACCTACTGGTGCTGACCCGCCCGGCGCCGCAAGCTCCGTTGTCCCGGTAACCCGTCAGCAGCCAACCAGGCGCTGTTCCCAGGTCATGTGACACAGCTGCCTAATCGCGCACGCGCTTCGGCTCCGGGTCGGGGGGGGGGGGGTGCTGGACGCTCAGGTTCTGCTCTCGCGAGAGGTCGTCGCCTCTGTTTCTTCCCCGCCGGCGCTAACCTGATAAATCGGTATGCTTTATTCTCAGGACGGCACAGCTTAGTCGCGTGAGCTCGACGTCTAGGGGACCACAGGAAGCTCTGGTTTAGGTCGCTCGGCCAACTACCTATCCCAGCATGCAGCGCCGTTCCCAGCATACTTCGCTGATCTCGGTAGCCGCCTGCTTCCCAGCATGCGTTGCTCCTTCCGGTGTCACCGCTACTTTCCTCCCTGTGTTCTGAAAGGTCCCGTGGGGAAGTGGCTCGGGAAGGTCCGTTGTGACCCCTTCGCGGCCGACCCAGTGTCTGTGCCGTGGTGGTTGGGTTGTCCTGGGAAGGCAGAGGTGTCACTGGGGTTGACGCTTACCCGGCTTGGGCTTTCGTCTCAAAACAGTTTGCTATCGGACCCTGTGGATCCTAAAGAGGGCCACGGGATGCGGCTGGAACATTCCTTGAACCCCTAAATGGCCGGACATATGGTTTTGTTGGCTGGATAGTGACTACCTGGATTTGCGGCTCCATTCACGGTGCCGCGGGGAGATGAAGACAGTGACCTTTTTAATCAGCTCGAGAATCCACTCTACTGCAGGGACCGGCCTTTCAGGTCCCTGGAAGGACACAAACCTGCCAGAGGATATCATTCTCTGTTGCTTCTCCAGCTGTGCTTCGCCGAGGGTAGAGGGTTAAGTAAGGGAGAAGCCGCCTTACACCTTCGTGTGACAGCTGCCTGCCACCCGTTAGGGCTGCCCTGATTTTTGCCTCCGCGGGGCCCCTTTAACTCAGCATTGGATAAAGGGTAGTCCGGTTGAAATCCGTTTTGTGCAGTTAGGTAGACAAGTGTCCACTGCTGGAAGAGGAACAGCCTGCTCAAAGAGCTTCTGTCCTTAACCTGACTTTTCAGAGCCTAGACAGTTGCCCCTTCTTCCAGTGAAAGGCTGTGTAGCTCCTGCATTAGCAGCAATTGTTGCTGGGGCGTGACACTGCTACCTTGACTCCACTAGGCCTCAGCACCTATGATTTGAGACAGGACACTCATCTCTTTGCTGAGGTTGTCAAAGGAGTAGCCACATAGTCCAGCACATCTTTGAAATGCTTTTTACTTTGTACTCATAGTGTTAACCCAGGTGATTCTGCCTCTGACCAGCTGAAAGCCACAGCCCAGTTGAAAGGAATCATTAAGGGTCTGGGTTCTGTTTTATCAGGAAGTCTTGAATGATTGCAATAAATTATCCCCAACTGGGAGTCCTGTACAACTGGTTCACCCCAGAAGTCTCTTGTGGTGCAGGGGTTAGGTTAGCTCAGGGGAACAAGCAGCTTCCTGAGGCCACATCCAAGTCCAGGGCTTGGCCATACCCAGAACCTGGAAGGAACAGTATCTTAGGGTTACTGATACTGTGATGAAACACCATGACCAAAGCAACTTGGGGAGGAAAGGGTTTATTTCACCCACAGTTGCATATAAGTTCATCATCAGAAGCAGTGAGAGCAGGAACCTGGAGACAGGAGCTGATGCAGAGGCCATGGAAGTGTGCTGTTTACTGGCTTGCTCTCTGGCTTGCTCAGCCGGCTTATAGAACCTGGGACCACCAACCCAGGGATGGCACTACCTACAATGGGCTGCGCCCTCCCCATTGATCGCTAATTAAGACAATGCTTTACAGCCGGATCTTATGGAGGCATTTTCTCAACTGAGGCCCTCTTCTCTGATGACTCTAGCTTGTATCAAGTTGACATAAACTAGCCCGCATAGACAGTAAGTCACCTGGTGCCGGCTAGGTAGTAGCCTAGGCCTGCAGATGCTTGTGCTTTAGTCAGAGACGGTGTTGGGCAGCTCATCCATTGACTCGTTCTGTTCTAGAGCCCTGTGGTCCGTTTGCTCCCCACTGTGTAGCCATGCTCCTTCAGCCAATTTGGAGAGGGCTTTCTTTTCCCTCCTGCCCATCTCCATTCCTGGGCTTGGATCCTAGGGTACCAAGAAAGACTAGAAAGAAGTAGTTTAGGTGGACAGATGAAGAGGAGTGTGGAGGCAGCTGGCTCTTGGCATAAGTCCCTACAACTGAGGGACTTAAAAAGTCTAAGCCCAGACTGGATGTGGCGGAACACCTATAATCCTAACACTCAGGAGGCAGAGTCAAGAGGATTGTCTCAAAATCTCAAAAACTCATCAGCCAAAGGTTCTTCATGCAAGGGACTTGGCAGCTCGTGTCACAGCATCATGTGACACTCACTACACTGATGTTCACGGTCACTCCAACTTTCAATGGGAGGACTGAAACATACAAAACACTTTCTCTGCAAGTCCATGGATGTCTTGGGGCCCTTTGAAATCTTAACCCTTGTTGCTCCTTTCTTTCTGAACCCTTCTTTTTGCCTACTCTGGTTTTTCAAGGGAGTATTCCCCAACTTGCTCAGGAGATCCTCTTCTGAACCCTGATATGTCCACTGTTGAGTGGTAACAGCTGAGCACTTCTATGCTGGTCATTGCATTTCCATGGAGATCTAGAGATAAAAAATCAGGGTTAGCTTGCAGATTGCCCGGGTTAGACTCAGGGTAGTGGTGGGGAACAAGAGGCAAACTCCATCTTGGAGAGGGGACAGTTAAGGTGTCCTCAGTGAAGGTACAAATAATAACTGCCAGAGAAGACAGTGACTGCTGAGCCAAGGGTAGAGTCTTGGGCAGACTGCCATGTTTACTGTTTACTGGGAACCCACCATACAGCGTCTATCCTCTTAAATAACCCTGGTTTCAGTTCTTTGTTTTCTAGTAGCTAGTGACCTCTTCCTAGCTCTGAGGTCATAAATAGAAAGGAGGTGTGCCTCAGCTCTAGATAGACAGTAGTTTGGGATAGATTGCTTCCAAGGTAAAGTGCTTGTTGGAGATGCACGAGAATCTGAGTTCCATCTCTAGCACCCACATAGAAAGCTAAACATGATTGCATGCTCTTATCATCCCCGTGCTGGAGAAACAGATTGGGAACCCTGTGCTTGATGCTAGTGCAGCGTAGCCTAATCAACAAAGCTCAGGTCCCAGAGAGATTAGATCTCAAACAAGGTGCATGGCATCTTAACCTGTTCCCTAAAACCTTTCATCTAACTGCCCACACACAGAGCCCAGGGCCAACCACCGGCTCTGCACCCCATTTCTCAATCCTCAAAACTGCCTCTTAGGTACTACAGTGAAGCTGTAGATAAGAAAGCAGCTGGGCACACACACGATGTAGTCTGATGCCTGCTGAGGTCTTACCTGTTGTGGTGTGCAGAAGATACAAAGACAGGTATCCTGTTCCAGCCTTCAAGTGCCAACATGTGCAGCTGGAGTGCTTCCAACTGTAGCTGAAGTCAGCTTGTAATCAAATGGTGACATGCCAGAAGACAAAGACCAAGGTACTGAGAAGCTGGTGTGGACAGTAATACTGCTAAGTGCTCCTGTTGGTGAAGTCACCCCAGTTTGGAGCTCACTGAGCATGTGGTTACTTTAGACATAACTGTACTGTTGAAAACTTTGTGGTCTCTGTGGCAAGACGGGCAAGAATTTTGTTTGCATCATCTACTGCATAACATCTAACACTATCTCACAGCTTCCTCAGGCTGGGAATTGGGAGCAAGTCATTTGTGGTTCTGATTTAGGATCTCTCAGAACATAAGGTCAAGAGGTGAGACCAGGGCTGAACATGTCTGCAGGCTTGCCTGGGGCTGGAGGATCCACTCCAAATGAAAGTGAGGCCTTACTTCCTCACCATGTGGCCACCACGGTTCATCTTTGCTGATTACCCCAAGTGTGGGGCGTTTACCCAACCACCCCCACAGTTCCCCAGAGTTTTCTTGAGTGCGAGCAGCAGGAAATATTAGATAGAAGGATTTATTGCGGAGAATATCGCGGAGAGAAACAGATAGAAAATAAAGGATAGCCTCGAGAGGGCCTGGAACCTATTCCAAGGGGCCCCGACTGCCTCTGCCCCAGGGTTTTTATAGAGATGCCAAGGGGTGGAGCAAAAGACCTCCTCCCCCAGCACAGCCAAGTGCAGACCATCTCAGACACCTGCACTCAGGCCCGTGGTCTAATCATCCTCTATGAGGACCTGCTGGGTAAAGCCACGAGGAACCCGAGAACGGGCTCCCACAGGTCCCCCTTTCTTAATATATAAAAAAAATAACTAATAATGGCTTACAGCAATCTCCATAGCTGTTACACCTCCCAGTATGGGAGTAGAGGATGATATAGATGGCATTTCTCTTTTGAATTAGGTTCAAGGTGACTACAGCAGCCTTAGCTGCCTCAAGCCCTTTCTAAGCCAAAAAAACTCTTAAGGCAACTACAAACTTAAAGAATCCCTTAGCTTCATCATTACCATTAACAGGTTAACATAAATATTGCTATACATAGTCACAATTCTCTCAATCTTATAACACAAAGCAAACTCTTAACATAACCATTTGAATTAGCATATATGGTGCTAAATATAGTTAACAATTTTCTCCGCCTTACAACTTTAACTCAACTATTTGAATTTTCTTGCTAACAGAACATAGGAAAAACTTCGATGTATTCACATCAAACTTAAATATTTCCTTAACTCCACAAAACCAGGGTGCATTAATATCAATAGGTTTCTGCAAACATAATTCAATCTCATAACTCCTCCTTTTCTTTATAATTTTTTTTAAACAAAATCTCAAACCTAGTTAGAGGAACCCAAACATATATAATTCCTACAAACCCATATTGAAAAGCAATCTTCTCAATCTAACCGTTAACACTTTGAAAACTTAGCAAAACATCCAAAAGCAGTTTCTTAATAAAACTCTTTACACTTTAAAAGTAGTCTCTTTAATATACCCCATTTGCATTTCTTACTAACAAAAACATGACATTAATCCACTCAAACAACTTTTGAAATTAGACTAAGGAATATTAACTCTCCCCCTTTTCTTTATAATTTAAGCAAAATCTCAAGCCTAGTTAGAAAACCCAAACTTCTGTTTAAACAGTTCCGTTTGTAATACAAACCAGTTGCATAAGTAATTCCATTTTACATAAACAGTTCCACAAAACAATTCATGAATCACCAGTTAATAAAGCATATATACACAAAACTGCATCTTGATTCTAGGTAGAAATAAATTTCTTCATTTAAACAGTTCCATTTTTAACCCAATTCCAGAAAACAGTTCCTAGGTCATTACTATAAGTAAACTTAATTGTCCCATTGCAATGAAATCTCTATTCATTTCATTTCTTAAGTCCCAAAATTCAAATGATAAATTCTGGTACTAGCCTTCCAAATATGAAGAAATCCATAACCAAAATCTTTCTGTAGTTTTATCTCATTTTAAGTTCAAAAAGTTCAAACAAGAAATAAATTCTGGTATCAGGCTTTCACTTCCAAATATGAAGAGACATTTTTCAACCAAAACTTTTTGCTGTTAAAAATTTTAGTTCAAACAAGCGTCTCTGAACTTATTCTCAAGCCAGAGACCTTTTTAGGTACAGTAGTATTCTAAACCGCACCGTTTTTGATGTTAGCTCAGGTTTTTCTGTGTTGCATCGATTTTCCACGGATCTCAGCTGCAGATGCCTTGTTGTGCTGGTTCTCGAGTCCGCCATTCTTAACTTCTTAGCGGCTTCTGGAGCTTTTGAAACCATTCAGACTGCCTACTTTGCAGTCTGCTGGGACACTAACCTTCTGTGTCTCGGGTTCTTTCACCATATACATTAGGAATAGATTCATGTTTAACATTTACACTTTCTTACAAATTCACGTATAACATTAACATCTACTTATTTATACTCTTTAAGAGAACTATAGAACTACTTTAGCAAATATATTTCTTACTACTTATGTATTTCTTATGTTTTTATTTAAACTTACATTTACAACTAGCATCTTTACTTATTACAAGCTTATTACTACATGTCTTAGGACTACCTTAGATTCTTCTTGTAAGCTTATATTCTTAATGGAACTCTATAGATCTATTTTACAAACTTTTATAAGGCTATCATTAGCATATATTTAACTTAGCAAACACCTAAAGATTTCTTAACACAGATCTAACAAGAGAATTTTTACAAACTCACATATCTTATTTTCATCTTTTTCTATTTCTTACTCTTAATTATTAGTACTATCTCTATTAGACAGATTCTCTTAACTAGACAGGAAGTACATACATCATTTCCAAAGTTTAGCGTTTATAGTCAGCTTTGTTATAAAGCACTGGGATTTAGTGAGTGTTGTTATAGAATTGTGATAGTTGTTGCTAGGGGACTGTAACCTTCCCAGGATGATGCCACACTCCAAAGTTGCCAGTTTTCTCAGCCGTTCCGGACCCAGCAGAGATGCACTGTCAGCGGTAGACGGTGTTTAACTAGAGGCTGTCCCTTCACCCAAATTCATAATAGTTCCCCTAAGTGCTTCAATTCAGACAAATGTTTCTATTACAGCAGTACTCTTGGTTTGTTCTACCGAAAAACTTCCCTTCACGCTGATGGTGAAATTACCATATTTAGCTGCTGTATGGTCTTTGCCAAATACCGCACAGCTATTAGGTGATACAAAGTATTTTTCTAAAGGAGCTAGTAAAGCCAAAAGCGGCACAGCTCCGAACTCTGTTTCCTCACTGTTAGCATTAACCAGTGACAAAACCTCAGAAACACTAATCGAGCCACTTTCATTCTGGTTCCTTTGTAGGAACGTCATTGGAGCTGACTTTCCTTAGTTCCACGCTCCTTACCAGACGCTCCAGTAACCACCGAGCTTCATTCTCCTCTTGTGAAAAAACACAAACATGTCCTCGACCCCATATTAACACAGGATCGGGACCCGGGACCCTTCCATAATCCCGAGCAGGGATATTTCCATTTCTCATTACCCTCAGCTAAAGGACCAGGAAGATTGGAGTGAGCTCTAATATGGCCCACAAAGCATGGCAGCTTTCTTTTGTGAATAGCATCTTGAATTTATTGAAACATTTTGACATGATTGTTGTTAGTTCCAATATTTTCACCAAAACTGTTACTATTCAAAGGAGTCAAGAACATAGATGTTCTTTCATGAAACATATCCATTAGCTTACTTTGAGAAAAAGCATTTTCAGGATTTAGCATTTTCATTTTATTAGCTTTAACTACTGATGTTATTAGCAGCTGTGATTTAGCATTGATTTCTTATAAGGAACTTTCAGGTGAAGCTTTTTTTTTTTTTTAAGACAGATTTTCTGAAGTTTGTTTTCCATCTATAAAGCAGTCATTTCTTTTTGAATGCCTGTTTCTTATCCCCTTAATTAGATTTGCAATTGAATTACTCATTGCAGGCAGTTTGTTCAAAAGGCAAAGAACTTTTTTAATGTCACATAAGTTTCTTCATATCTAAGACAACGTTCAGTGTATAAACTGCTTTCCCTTGTTTTAAGGATTTTAAAGTGGCTTGTTTGCTCTTAAAGGTAGCTTTTTGTCATCCAACTACCGTAAAAACTTTGCACAGCCTTTAGGGTAAATAAGGCATTTTTACCAACGGAGCCCCAAACCGCGAAGCACCTAGTTCCATATCCTTTCATTTTTTCATTGGAACTGACACTTAAACTCTTAGACGACTTTCCTCCTTATTCTTTTAAAAGCTGT
Organism: Peromyscus eremicus; assembly: GCF_949786415.1. Classification (NCBI taxonomy): domain Eukaryota; kingdom Metazoa; phylum Chordata; class Mammalia; order Rodentia; family Cricetidae; genus Peromyscus; species Peromyscus eremicus. The sequence continues at coordinate 9,314,415 of NC_081429.1, read as the reverse complement.
ATTTTCAGTTTACCATGAACGTATTTTTGAGCTGACAAACGTGTTTCAGGGCAATGTCGCCATCTTTAGTGGAAAAACTACCTTTCCCAGAATGCATTTCCCTTATATCAGTCCATAATAGTATCAGTCCCTTAAATCAGTCCTTTTTATCATTTCCCTTATATCAGTCATTTCCCATAGTTCTTTTTGGGTCTGAGAGTCAACTTTTAAGTTCTTTTTTTTTTTTTTTTTTTACCAGACTTGCTTACAAATTCTTGCCCGGGAGGTTTGAACAAAGTTTTTTGCTTTTGCAACGGGAGATTTGAACAGGCATTTTACATTTTCAGTTATGGCACGTTGGGAGATTTCTATTCTCGCCTCAACTGGCTTTAACAGGTGTTTCTCCTTCATCCGACACTGGCCCCAAATCAGAACCACACCTGCCTCGTTAGCCGGCATTGAGGCTGGCATTTCTGATAGCAACTTTCCTAGGGGCTTGTGTTTGTCTTAGCCAGTCAGTGAAAAACAAGATCACGCACTACAGCTTTTCCATAGCTCTTTCGGAGAGATTTTCTCCCACTGATTTATCTCATTTTGCTTGTTCCTCCCCCCCCCCCCCCCCCAGATGCAGAGCTTCAGGTATCTGTCTACGGCTCTGTACCTCTGCTAGCTGCCTTTGGAAGTAGGGGCTTTTTCCCCCCAAAATCTGCCTCAAATTCTAGCAGCTTTTCACAGGTCATGCATTTTCTGGGGAGGATTCTGTCCCTTCTGTTTTTTCAGAGTCTTTTTCCCAGACAGTTCCCAGTTTGGTCTCAAGTTTATCCCCTCTACCCCAGAAACAGTTTCCAATACTACAGTGGCGGCTTTCCCTGCTACTGAAGGTAGGGAGGGGCTTTTTGTCCGTTTCTGTTTTCAGGGTCTGTGTGGTTTGCGTACAGACTGAAAATCTAACAAGGGAGGTTTTTGCCATTTCTAAACTCCCATTAGGACAGGTGTTTTGCCTTATCAGACCTTCACCTGGCCCAGTCCCCCAGTGGGTTGCATTTGCTTGTCTGGGTGCTCAAGGACAGAGCTTATTCCAGAGGCAATCACCCCTCAGGGCTACACTCCCTCATCTCAGGGGAGTCAGTTGAAACAAAGCTTTTCTCAAAGAGGTGTTCTCTCTGACAGAAAAGAAAGCTTTACTCCTGGATAGTTCTGTTCTGCCCTGGCTGGGCTCTTTCCCCAGACAGCGTTCTGACTCAGCAGCACAACTGCTTCAGACACAGTTCAGCTTTACTGTTTTCCCAGAAAGGTCCTTATTCTGATAGGAAAGCTTTTTCTCAGATTTCTTTTTTTCAGCTGTGGACCTATCTACCCGGGACTTGCAGGAAAGCAGGCAACTGTGCTGTTCCCACTGGCTTTAGTTTTGTTCATTGGCAATCTTCCCCTGGGTTCTGCACCTTCCTGCCTCAGCTCTGTGCTCCAGGAAGTTTACAACTGCAGGAACCCTAGTATCCCCAAATGCACTCCAACTCAGAGACGCTTCAGGGGATCTTTGCATTAGGACGATTAGGAGCACCTTTTCATTCTGAAACGCTCACTCAAACAAAACCCTTGATGCTTCAGCTCGGCTGTAACTGAAAAGCTTGGCTTTTTTTGCTTTTCCCAGTAAAGTTTCCTGCCCTTTTGGGCTCTCTGTAGCTCTTTACCCACACTCTCCCAAGCTTTTCCCTCAGGGTACTGTGACCCACTGTCTTTTACTAGTTTAAAGAGACAGAGCTTAGAAGAGGTTTTTAGGAACTTGTCCCTGCCTCCTGCATTAAAGGGAGGATTTTTAAAGCTTGAAAGAGAACTTAGAGGTTTTGCTGTCTTAAGTTTGTTGTTTTTCCTTTGAGCTAATCACAGGTGGTCCCCATATTAATATCTTCAGGTGATTCTAATTTTTGCCCTTTTGAAAGTTAAAGGCTTTAGTTTTTAAGTTTAAGAGCTTTTGAGAAAGATGGAGATTTTTAGAGAGATTTTCCCAAGTTTTCCAGGAAAAGCTTTTAGTTTAAGAGAAAGATTTTTTCCGAGGGAAAGACCAACTTTTCCCAAAACTTCCCAACTTTAAACTTTTTGGCTTTTTACACCCCCATTTTGCCTCAGGGAGAAATCACTTTCTCCTGCCACTCAGACTTAGCATTTCAGTTGTCCCCAGGACAAAAGCTTCCATAGGAAAACTTTTTCTTCCCCATAAGCTCAAAGAAGAGCTTTTTTACTACCCATAAAGCCCAAAGAAAGATTTTTTCCCCCAGTTTGCGTTCTTAGCCCCCAAAGTTAGAAAATTGTAGAGTTTTTCTGTCTAGTTGCTTTACTTATTTTTTCCTACACAATCTTACACTTCTAAGTTTTTCCTACACTATTCTACTACCCTATGCCTTATTTTTCACAGATAGAAATTGAGAAAGGGATAGAAGATAGAAAATTTTGACAGAAGAGAATTTCGCTGCAGCATCGGACATCCTTCCAGTCCGCTTTCCTTTTCTCTCGAGGATAAAACCCCTGCCTCTCAAAAATATATATAAAAAATATATATTTTCCATAACACCGGCATGCCTCATCCACTGGCAGGGCTGAACTCAGCACTTTCGCCAAAAACTCTGTAATAAAACTATTATTTTCCTTTATCTTTAGTCCCTATTACTTTGTCTTTAGTCCCTGTTCATTTGTCTTTAGTTCCCCCCCTTTTTTTTTAGACCCCCTTTTTCTTTAGTCCCCTTTTTCTTTTTTCTTTTAGTCCCTTTTTTTTCTTTTTTCTTTAGTCCCTGTTCATGGCGCCATTCTGTGGGGCATTTACCCAACCACCCCCACAGTTCCCCAGAGTTTTCTTGAGTGCGAGCAGCAGGAAATATTAGATAGAAGGATTTATTGCGGAGAATATTGCGGAGAGAAACAGATAGAAAATAAAGGATAGCCTCGAGAGGGCCTGGAACCTATTCCAAGGGGCCCCGACTGCCTCTGCCCCAGGGTTTTTATAGAGACGCCAAGGGGTGGGTTCCTCGTGGCTTTACCCAGCAGGTCCTCATAGAGGATGATTAGACCACGGGCCTGAGTGCAGGTGTCTGAGATGGTCTGCACTTGGCTGTGCTGGGGGAGGAGGTCTTTTGCTCCACCCCTTGGCGTCTCTATAAAAACCCTGGGGCAGAGGCAGTCGGGGCCCCTTGGAATAGGTTCCAGGCCCTCTCGAGGCTATCCTTTATTTTCTATCTGTTTCTCTCCGCAATATTCTCCGCAATAAATCCTTCTATCTAATATTTCCTGCTGCTCGCACTCAAGAAAACTCTGGGGAACTGTGGGGGTGGTTGGGTAAACGCCCCACAGAATGGCGCCATGAACAGGGACTAAAGAAAACAGAAAAAAAAGGGACTAAAAGAAAAAAGAAAAAGGGGACTAAAGAAAAAGGGGGGTCTAAGAACGGGCTCCCACACCCAAGGCAGTCTTTTGCCAGAGGAAAGAGAAGGAAGAAGTGCAAGCCACTATGTTTTGTGACCCACCTCAGATGGCAAGGTCTGTCCTCACAAAGAGAATCAGGACTCTAGTCATTTAAGAATTATGTACCACACTTGCCACTGGGATCAGAGACAAGGTCTTTCCAATATCTGAAGCTTCAGTGTAGGAGAGACCTGTTTCCTAGAAGGAGCATGCTGAGTCTTCACAAAGGGCATAGTTGTAGCTGGGTGTGGTGGAGCATCCTGTAACTACAGCACTGAAGAGAAAGCAAGAGGATCACAAATCCAGACCGGCCTGGACATCCCAAGCTCAGGCCAGCAAATGTTAGAGGTTGGGGTGTCAACAGAGAATCGGCCAGGTCCTGCAGAATTGGAAGACAAACACACCATCAGTTTAGGAAGCTTGTGAAATGGAACGGCGTAAAAGTATAGTGATGTGAACTTGGGTTAGGCACACACACAGTTACTTGTGCAGATCTGAAATGCTTTAGGCTTGTGAAGGAGTGGCAGTTGATACCCAGCATCCCATGTGGGTCATCTGCTGAGGAGCAGGCCTGGTGCCCTGTCTCTCTGAGAAAGGCCTTACCTCTGGGCCCCGTAAGGGACTTAGTAGTAGTAGGCTGGTATGGATTTTGTGGGTTCCCCATGTTATCAGGTCCTGAGCCACAGGTCCAGCTACCACCATGTACATCCTAGAGCCCTCCAAGTATAAGAGGTGATGGGAGCATAGCACCCACTTCAGTGGACCTGAAGTGTGTCTAGAGAAGCACCCTGGAGTCCCAGATCCCCCAGCTTTTTTCAGGGTATAGGTAGTGAGGTTAAGTTCTTGGGTCTTGAGTAGTAGTGGAGGGTGACTGGCAGCCAACTATGAATTGTTCTGTGGAACAGTCTCATTTAGGGTTCAGTGGGGCTGAGGTCCTGGAAGCTTGGGCTTCTCCCCTTCCTTGGCAGACAGTTTCCAGCTAGAGGCATCCTCTGGTCAATACTGGGGCAGAGACATTATCTGTCTTCCCTGCAACCTTCCCTGGGGAGAAAGAGGAGAGGCCCACCTGGGCAGATCCTAAGGCTTCAAGGATCAAACCATGTCGACATGTTGAGATTCTGGTCCATATGAGCCCCAGATGCAGTTATTCCCCCATTTTATGAGCCAAGAACCTGCACTTCAGACAAAGCAGTCGATGACTTGGGAGTGGCAGCTTGGGGGGGGGGGGGCAGCAAACCAGGCAAGCTGTCTTAGGTTTTCTATTGCTGTGATAAAACACCACGACCAAAAGCAATTTGAAGAGGAAAGGTTTTACTTCATCTTACACATCGAGGCAACCGGTCAAAATAGCCGCATATCAGCTGTGCACCTCAGGCAACGGACATCACCTCTCTGAGCAAGTCTTCACATCCTTAAAATGAATACAGTCTGGTTACCCTATTTCTATCCCTGAGGGAGGTTAGGGCAGGAACTCCAGCAGAGCAGGGACCGATGCAGAAACCACAGGGGTGCTTCTTGCTAGCTTGCTCAACTTGCTAAATATACAACAAAGGCCCACATGCCTAGTGAGCTGGGCTTTCCAACATCAATCAATCAAGAAAATACCCCTGTGGACTTTCCTATCCCACTGTGGAGGCGTTTTCTCAATTAAGATTCCCTCTTCTAAGATGACTGTAGCTTGTATCAAGCTGAGGAAAAAGTCAACCAGGACAATTGACCCTTGTCATCTTGGCCCACAAACACATTACTATTCAACTATAACCTTCCCTTTTTTTGTTCATACCCAAGATCTTGTATTAATATTAATAGCACCATACAAAACATAAATAACTTTAAAAGTTCCACAGGCTTTAAAACCTTCCATCACGTGTAAGTCCAACATCTCTTTAAAACATTCACAGTCTCCCTAAAATTTCAAAGTTTCTCTAAAATACCCAAGGTCTCATAACTGGGGGTCCCATAAGTATCAAAAAATGAAAGCAAACTTTTTTTTTTTTTTGCTCTCACAGGGAAGAACCAGGTCACAGTTACAAATCATAGCAAAACCAAAGTGTAAAGCTCAGTGTCTGACTTCTGGCATAACCTTCTGAGCTTTAAAGGGCTTGGAGGGCTCCACCTCTCTGGCTCTGCCATCCATAGCACACATAGCATGTCTCATAGACTCAAGCCAGCTCCACTCTACAGCTGCTGCTGTCCCTGGTGGTCATCCCATGATACGGGTATCTGGGTATCTCCAATATGCTGAGGTCTCCACTGTAACTAGGGTGCACCCTCACCAATAGCCTCTCCTGGGCTCTCTTCTGGGACTCTGACCCTACCACACAGTGCCAAACCTCAGCTGCTTTCCATGACCCCTTCACGCCTTCAGAACAAGCATCACCTGGGTGACTGTACACATTACCAAGTTCAGCTTCCAGCATGAGACAACAGCCTCAGCCTCCTCTGGACTACAGCTTCTGTGTGCTGAGGAAATACTCTCACAAGATTTCACCTCAGTGATACTGGTCTCTTCTTAATCACCACTAATTTCCCAGTTCTAGCTAACCAGCACCAATTGTCCCAGAAAAGCAAAGGTTTCCTTTTAGTCATTCTGGTCCCTTGTTAATCACAGCCAGTTCTTCAGCACGAGTTGACCAGAAACACACATTTTTAATTCAAGCATCACTTACTGAAACTGCCCTGGTAGTCTTTACTTCCCTCTGAAATTCCATAAGCCAGGTCCTGTCAATTGCACTACTCTTAGTATTATTATCTTCCAAGATCCCACAGAAAGCCATTAAGCTCTGAGCACTCCAGTGAGGCCATGGAGGAGTACTGCCTACTGGCTTGCTCCCTATGGCTTTCCAGCCCAAACTTCAAATGCCACCACACACCTTTCAAAAACACATGGTCAGATCTGTCACAGAAATACCCCATTTCCGGTACCAATTTCTGCCTTAGTTAGGGTTTCTATTGCTGTGACAAAACACTATGGCCATAAGCAACTTGAGGAGGAAAAGATTTACTTTGCTTACACCTCCATATCATAGTTTATCATTGAAGGAAGTCAGGGCAGGAACCTAAAGACCTGATGCAGAGGCCATGGAGGAGTACTGCTAACTTGCCCCCCAGGGCTTGCTCAGTCTGCTTTTTTATACAGCCTAGGACCATCTGCCCAGGGTGGCACTTCCCACAGTGAGATGGACATCAATCTTTAATCAAGACGATACCCCCACACACTTGCATTCAGGCCCATCATATGGAGGGGTTTTTCTTAATTAAGATTCCCCATCCCAGATATGTCTAGGTCTGTGTCAAAGTTGACAAAAACCAATCGCTATACTGTCTATCACAGAGAATTCAGGACAGGAACTCAAGCACAGGAAAGGAACCTGGAAATAAGAACCAAAGCAGACACCACTGAGGGATGCTAGTCTTGCTAGTCCAGCCCATGAGTCTCGTCGCTGTGAGTATTATAACAAATTTTTAGTTTAAAAAATTTCTATATGGCCCTATAGCCAAAATGGCTGAAAGATTTAATGTAATTCCCATCAAAATTCCAAGGACATGCTTCACAAAATAGAGAAAATATATCCTAAAATTCATATGATATCATAAAAGATCCTGAGCAGAAACAGCAAAGCTATTGGTATTACTGATTTTAAATTATACCACAGAGCCATAACAAAAAACAGACTCATAGACCAGTAAAAGAACGGAGGACCCAGAAATAAACCCATTTAGTCATCCGATTAAACACAACTCCTCCCGTATGTGTGTGTGTGTGTGTGTGTGTGTGTGTGTGTGTGTGTGTGTGCGTGTGTGTGTACACCAGGATATACACATAGCAAGGTCAGAAGACAACTCTGAAGTTGCTCCTCTCCTACCTGTAGAGGGTTCTGGGGATTGGACCTAGGTTGCTTGGTTTGTATGGCAAGCACTTTTACCTGCTGAACCATCATGCCTGCTCAAACCTCTGATTTTTGACAAAGGTGCTCAAAACACATGCTAGAAAAGACAGCCTCTTCAACAAATGGTGCTGGGAAGGGGACATCCACGTGTAAGAAAACGAAATTAGATCACTGTCTCTTGTCTTCAACAAAAATCAGCTCAAAATGGATCAAAGACTGTAATACAAAACCTGAAAGTTTCATACTGCTGGAGAAAATCCTTCAAAATCTAGACATAGGCAAAAACTTTCTGGAAGACTCCAGTAGCCCATGAAATGACAACAATGACAGATGGATTGCACAAAATTAAAAAGCTCCTGTGTAGCAAAAGAAAGTGAAGAGACAGCCTAGAGCAGAAAAACCTTTGCCGACTGTACATCTGGCAGGAGACTAGTATCTAGCATCTATAAAGAACTCAATTAAATAGATACCAAAAACCCACCTCACACAAATCATTCAATCATTAAATGAGCAAGTGAATTCAACAGACAGTTCTCGAAGGAATAAATACAAGAGCAGGGGAGATGGCTTGGCAGGTAAAGGTGCTTTCCATCAAGTCTGAAAACGGAGTTCGATCTGTGGAACCCAGACAGAAGAAGGAGGGAGCCTATTCCCATAGATTATTCTGACTTCCACATGCACACCAATGCCACAAGTGCATCCACACACACAACAAATGAATACATATAATAAAAATGCAAATGACCGATAAATAGATGAAAAATCTCAACACCTTAGCCATCAGGGAAGTTCAAATTTAAAACTATATCGACAAATGTAGCTATCTAAACACACACACACACAGACACACACAGACCACACACACACGCAGACACACACACAGACACACACACACAGACACACACACAGACACACACACACACACCCTACACCATACATTGAGATTTTATCAGCCAGAATAATTAATATAATCAACAAAACAAACAAAAATTGCTCGAGGTAATGCAAACTAGTGCAGCTACCATAGAAATCAATATGGAAGTTCTTTAAAAAAAAAAATAGAACTATAACCATCAAGCTAAACCACTCCTGGGTTTGTATCTGAAAGGAATAAGTCAGCCTACAACAGAGTTACCTGTGCATCTGTTTTTACTGTAGCACTGTTCACTACAGTCAAGATATGGTATTAGTTTAGATGTCCATCAACAGATGAATGGATAAAGGAAACGTGGAAAGTAAATATAGCGCAGTATTATTCAGCCACAGAGAAGAATGGAACTATGTCCTTGGCAGGGAATTTGCTAGAACTAGAGATTATCATGTTAACAGAAAAAAGCTGGGGTTTGCTGGAGAGATGGTTCAGTGGTTAAGAACACTGGCTACTCTTGCAGATGACCTGTGTATGTAGAGGCAAACCCTCACATGCATAGAATAAAAAGAAGCCAGACTCAGAAAACTTGTTCTCTCTAATATGTAGAATAAAGAAAGGAGGGAAGAAGGGAGTGAGCGACGAAGGGGATGGGAGGAAATTTGTTTAGTGGCGAAGTGGGGCATGAGAAAGTAATGAGTGAGTACAATATATACACTATGAAAACACCATCATCAACCCCAGTGTTTCCCATATAAATTATTAATAAAAAGTCCAAGGTCTCTGGCATTTCTGTTACCACTGTCACTGTTTCCCAGGGCTTATTGCTATCTGTGTAGTCTATTTTACACCTTCTCCTGTTTATATCTGAGCCGTGTGTTCTGAAGTTCTCTGCCAGTGTTCCACAGCTGGGTCTCAAGTGCAAGCTTGATTTGTTTCATGTTGTCCTTTGCATTGTTGGCACTAACCAGTGGGTGACCTCAGTTGTGCCTTGTCTTTATGCCAGAAGTTCCCCAGAAAACTTTCCAAGTCTCGATGAAGGAGAGCGCTAATGGACATTCCAGACTGCACAGGACATGGCCTGAAAAAGGATCTCAGAAAACTTTATCTGGGCCCGAAGGACCCGAGTAAAGGCTAGGTAACACAGGGACTACATGCAGACCCACCACCTCCTCATACCACTGCCTCAGGCAGGCTTCAGGTCTCTGTGGATTCCAGTCACTTCCATCAGAAGCCTGGCCTCTAAAATGTTTTTAAAATTTATTTTACGTGTATGGGTGTTTGGTTTACATAAAAATCTGTGACCATCTCTGAGCCTGGTACCCAGAGAGGTCAGAAGAGGGTGTCATAACTCCTAGAACTGGAATTACAGTTGCAAGTAGCTATGCTGAGTGTTGGGAATGGAACCTGGGTCCTCAGGAAAAACAAGTCTGTGCTCTCAACCACTAAGCCATTTCTCCAGGCCCTGGTCCATTTTTTTTTTTAATTCTTACCCACAGCTTCATTGACATCACACTCTTGAAATGAAATATCCCAACCTTTCAACCCCAGCTCCTTAACTGGTACTACCTACTAAATAATCCTATGCACAGGCCAGGGTGGGCTATGGGAGTACAAATGAGACATGACCCCCTCTATGGCTTTTAATTCCTGGCACATTGCCTGGAAACACATAAAATGCCCTCCATCAGCACAGGTCCCTGGGCAGCCCCAGAGGGAGGAAAAGACAACCAACCCCCACCATCCCTGTGTGGCTCTCACCATTATCTGTGGTTGGAGTATAAGTTAGTCTTTTACACAGAAGCCCTCTTGGAGGAGGGATGCTGGCCAACAGGACACTGGGCATGTGGTATTGACTGGGGTAGGCTGTGGATGGGAGCAAACATTGGGATTGAAAATGTTGGTTTGTGCCATGGGATGTGAGGGCAAACATCTGCTGAAGCCTACCTACGATGGATGACTCACAAGGCAGATAGTGTATGGAAGAGTGAGCTGGGCACAGCAGAGGAAGCTGGGAACACTGCCTGTGAGTGACAGCTGCAGGCTGCCCTAGCAAGATATTACAGGGAAGAAACTCCAAGGCAGTCCAGCTCCGCCAGCTGGAGAAAAGGCACAGGGCATCCAGGAATTCGAGGATGTGGTTGAAAGCGTGCTCCTCTGTACCTCTAATGGCACACAGAGCCACGACAGATTGACATCAAGGATGGCATTCTAGGTAGGCACCCTTCCATGTTGTAACTGTGGGGAGCCATTTCTGATTTTGTACAGATCGAAGGAGTGTCTGGAGGACACTTGTGGATATAGCGGGGTGGGGCGGGGGCAGGGCACCTAGAGCTGGAATCCACGCTCTGGGAGACCACAAAGGTGTCAACTTGTCGAAGAAATGAGACGCCTAGATGAGTCTGTGGTGACAGACTTGAAAGCCGTCTTAGTAGGAACAAGTTGAAAGCAATTCTGCTGTTGAGGGCTGTGTGGACACCTTCAGGTGTCACCCCTCTGGATGGTGGCACCTGGGCCAGAGAGAGCAAAGCTGAGTGGAATACCCAGGACTCTTGGCTATGCCACCGGATGGGGCTCAAGATCAGAAGACAGCCCCCAGCCCCCCATTATGTTTTAAATCTGAAAGTGCCCCCTGCCCGCAATCCAGGCTCAGATCTGGAACACCTGGCCATCAGTTTATGGTGCTATTTTGGAGGCTCTGGAACCTTTAGGAGATAGGGCCCAGCTGGTGGAAACAGGTCCCCGGGGGGGGGGGGGGGGGGGCTGGCCTTCTGGTTCTATTTGCCTGTAGCTCTGGACTGTCTATGCTATGTCGTACTGAGGAATCTCAACAAGCCCCCACTGCCACTGACAAGCTTCTCCTCGCACCATTCCTTCCCTGCCACTAAGGCCTGAAAAAAACAGCCACAGCAAATTGTTTTGTTTCCGCCAGATCCATCACAGCCGTGAGAACAGTAACACCTCTCTTCTGTGAGGCGGCAGTCACTGCGGTGGTCCCCTGCGCCCCCTGCTGGTTGTGACGGATAGAGCCTCAGGCAGTGCCGTGGTAGACACCCTGCACATAAACTGCCAAAGAGAGGTGGCCCTAAGTCCTGGACTCGTTTGGGGTGTATGACTAGAGGTCACTGACTGCCTCTGCTGAGGGGATCCCTGAGAAGGAAGGAAGGGGAATGGGACATTTTGTGACTGGGGGTCACTGGATAGTGGGTGGAGGCTTCATTATTCATTTCATCTTTTCCTGGGACCACATATGGAGTTGGCTGTGACTGGGTCTGGCAGTGGGCTGGGACCAAAGACATGCCACAGCACACTGCCAAAGTTCCCAGCGGTGGCCCTGTCACCAGCTTGTCTTTGAGAAACCATGAGGAGTGGCTCCCCTTGACACCCTGTGAACGCAGAGCTCCCCTTTGTCAGGAGATCTCTAACGCCACAGCTTGCCATGCTAGTTCAGTCTCGGCATTCCCAATGAATCCCCGTCACTCACATCTCCCTTGCACTTTGGTTGTGGAGGTCTGGGTGTCCCAGTGCTACGAGGCAGAGGTGTGGTCAGAGTCACAGAGGTGAAGTCCGGAATGAGGGTGACAAACAGCCTCTTTAGGGTCCTGAAGAAGTCATGCTCAGCCAAGCTCTGAGCGAGGAGCTGAGAAAAACAAGGGGCCACCTACTGCCCCCATCTCGGTCTGTGAGGTAGGTTCCTACCTCTTAATGTTTATCTACTGGGACAGGCTATGACCATGACTCCTGTGACCGGCCCTCAGCTCTTCCAGCCCTACCCCTGGGAGCTGGGTAGGTGCATAAGACAGGGTAGTGATAAACAGGAAGGGAGGTCAGGTCTGCAGAGTGGAGATTTAATGGGACAGTCACCATGATTCCCGCTGCAGTGGTCCCAGGCTGAAGCCCACAGCCTACTGCCTCTGCCAGCAGGCAGGCACGGAGAGCACCAATGGTACCCAGGGAGCCATAAGGACAGGCCACTCCCTGTACCTCTGTGGCCTGGACTCCAGGTGCAGAGACTGAGACCTGCTTGAGAGGTCCATCCTCTCCTTCTGTCCCCTGCCCCTACACTGATGGAATGCCTGTGTCCTTGTTCCTCTGTCCTGTCCCTCAAACAAGTCTAGCCCAGGGGCCAGACACAGGCTCTGCAGGAAAGCACACTTCCAGGACCACGCATCCTGGGCCTCTGGCATGTGTAAGGCACATTGTGGTTGTTGCTGTGGGACTGCTGGGGTCACTGTCCCCAGGGCAGTGTTTAGCAGATGCTGGCTTCCAGGGTGAGGCATGGCTGTCAGTGTTGGGACAGGAGGCATGGTGGGTATTGGCCAGCCCTGGGGCCTGCAGTGCAAGGGAGCAGGGACAGGGTGGGCCCTCGTCCATAGGCCTCAATGGACACAAGATCCTTTCCCCACGCCCCTGGCCTGGAGCCAACGGGAGGGGCTCATGGTCCTGGGCAGAGCTCGTGGCCAGAGCCAAGGCGCAGTCATGGCGGCCCAGACCACAAAAGGCACAATCGTGGTGTCTGAGAGAAAGGTCGAGGGTCAGTCACCAAGGCTAGGCAGACACATTGACGTCCCTGAGAGAGATGGTGCTGCTGGGGGCCTCGTCCCCGAGCAGCAGGGCTGGCGAGTCTGGGTTCGTGTCCGCCTCAGCACTGCCCAGCTCTGCGCTGGTCTCTGCGCTGGCCTCAGCACTGGGGCCTAGCCCCTGGGACAGGATCTGCTGGATGGTTCTGCGCAAGTTGGGGTGCAGCCGGCCCTGCGTCTGGTAGAAGACCTCTAGTGCGAAGGACTTGAGGGCGCCGGTGCAGAGGTCCTCATACAGCGGGATGGTGTACATGCGTGACATCTGCGGAAAGCAAGCCCCTGCTCACACCAGCAGGCTCCCTGTGCACCTTCCACCACCCACATCCAGATGTGCCGCAGCTGCTCAGGAGGACTTGGGCCGGGACTCACATGCTACCACGCCCTCATCCGTCTCACCCTCACCTCTCCCTCTAGGCTGTCTCCGAGAGTTTGGGGCTGGAAGGGCTGGGCAAGGGATGGGGATGTTGGCATCTGCCCGAGAAGCTTGGTTGGCCCCTGCACCCAGACATGGAAGGTGATACCTACAGGTCTCAAGTCCAGCTAGTTCAAGGCTGACACCAGTGGAGAGCCCTGGACTCTGGTAACCAACTTTTCCCTGTGGTGGAGTTCAGGCCACTCTGAACTAGTTCTGCATTCTTCTCCCACCTCACCTCTATTGTGACCTCTCTACTTTCACTCTGGGTCTGATGGCTTCCAGTCCCCTCTCCAGAACATGCCTGGCCTGACCCAGTGGAGATCTGATGGGGTGAGATGCCCCCCTGCCCCCCGTCATGCCCCAGGCATGTAGCTGCACCTGACTCTCCAGGAAGCGGCGGACCCTGTGGAGATCAGGATAGTAGTCATTGCGGACGACGATCTGCAGCCAGCGGATGCGGATCTCAGCATTCATGGAGTCCAGCAGGGATGAGTAGCATTTGGACAGGCTCATCACCACCTCTGTGGGGCAGTGGGTAGGTCAGGGCTAGGGGGGAGCCACATCCCTTTCCCAGGCTACCCTATTGACTGTGGGACCCACCCTGGGGCAACGGGGATCCATCTAGCAGCCGGTCCAGGAAGAGTGCTGTCTGGAAGGTCCTCCACTTGGAGATGTCGATGGCACTGGCGGAAGCTGCTGCTTGCTCCAGGGGTTCTGCAGTCCACAGCTGGAAGAGGGTCTCTACAGGCCGGGTTAGGCTGGACCCCTGAGACAGGTCTGGCTCAGCCAGTGGTGGGCCTGTGGCATTTAGCCAGCGCTCGAACTCCAGCCCTGCAGGAAGACCAGGCCTGGGGTCCCTGCCTGGGCTAGGAGGGGCCACTGGAGCAGCCTGCCAGGGAGACTCCAAGCCCAGAGGGTGTCCCTGAGGAGGTGGTCTCTTCTAGGACCCAGAGCCCTCAAAGAATATGAGAGTTCTCCAGAAGTTTGTGCCTTCCCCTTGGAGCCACTGGAGGGGGAAGCTTGGCTTGGTCACCAGAGGATGTCTGCCTGCTACATGGCTGTCCTGTACCCAGCACCGAGGCCAAGCAGGCTCTGTACTGTACTCTTCAGTAAAGCACACGGACTCTGAGGACCCTTACCAACCCCACAGTGTACTTATATACCTTCCAAACTTAGGGTCACCATTCCTAAACCTTGAAATCCTCTAACAAACTTTAGTTTTCTCTGGATATCCAGCTCCTCCAGTGTCTCCCTTGGTTCTCAAGCTATCAGGCCCTAGAAGACCCCTACTATGCCCAAGCAGGGTCAGCTAGTCCCAGGGCCAATCCCACCACCTTGCTGATCCTCCTCTAAGAACTTTGCATGTTCTTTCCATGGCCTTTTCCTACTGGCTGCTTAGTTGGCCTGCTTAGCCTTGGGGTCACCTCTTCTAGGACGTCTCTGTCCCCTTCTCCTTGCCGTGGTCCTTTAGACTCCTCTTTACTCTCATGGCATCCTGACCTAGAGCCTACACTGTGTGGTAGGGGTTGACAAGCTTCCCTCCAGTCATGGCTGCCATCTTGTTCCTGGCCCTTAGGCCTGCAGAAGGGTAGTTGGCCTCACCTGCCCGGCAGTCCACGCTCTGCTCCTTCAGTTCGGGAAAGAAGCTCAAGAAGGAATCCAGCAGGTCCTGGGCCACCACACTGGTGAATTTGTATTTCTCCACATAGGCCTGTGAGATGAGGGGCATGGCCTTAGAAGGTATGGAAGGCTGGGGATGTTTAGCTCTGGCAGAGCAGGGCTGGCACACTGGGACATCTTCTAAAGATGTGCATCACAGTCCAGGTGGCCCACAGGCCCTGCTGAAAGGGTAGGAGAAGGAGGGGACAGTGCCTCAGGAGGCCAGGTCCCAATCCAGTCCCCATGTCCCTTCTTCCCAGAGAAGGGACAAGTCTGCCGGCTGGAAGAAGTTTGGGACAGGAGGTGGTAGGCCCATGTGCTTACTCGAAGGAAGTCGTCAAAGCGCTGGGGGTCTCCGCAGAGCTGGGACAGGTAGTAGACGAAGCAGTAGCCCTTCTCATAGGTGAACAGGTTCATCAGGTGGCTGGGATTCACTCCTGCAGGGAAACACCTTGTCTGGGATGCCACCTGATACCTGTGTCCTGCAAGGTGGGGCTGGGGCAGTAGTCTAGAACTGAGGAGTGGTTAAGTGTACAGTCCCTCATATAAGCACCAACGTCCTGGGTATACAGCGATGGGGCTCGCTCTGCCCCATGGCAACCAGTGCTCAGACCCTATGGGGTTGTGGCAATCCAAGGGCACCTGAGAAGTTTTCCCTGGGGCTAAGGACACCCAGCCTGGCCTTGGAAGGCAATTAGGCATGGTGAGGTAGAGGAGCCCCAGCAGGGCAAGTGAAGAGCAGGAAAGGAGGGCCTGGGGATGGTAGGCATGGGTTCCCAGGAGTGAGCCTGGAGTACAGAGTACCTGGTTCTAGCTTGACCTGCAACTTGCTAACTGGACTATCCTCCCCAAGAAGCCGCATCTGCCTATGCAGGGCGTCCAGGCGGAAGGCTGTCTCTAGGCAGGTGAAGGCAGCCCCTGAGTGAAGCCAGAGTAGAGAAAAGGTGGAAGTCAGGGGGGCGGGAGCATCTACAGCAGGGTTTTCACTCTCTACCCGCCACCCAACCCCAGAGACTGTTAGACGCTGTCAAGCCGGAGGCTAGGCAGGGCTCTGCGCCCCTTACAATTGGTGCCTAAGCGGGCCCAAGGCTGCTCCACCCTTGCCGCGGCTGCCCCGGACAATACCATAGGTCTCTGTGGTGATGCGGCGCTGTGCATAGGTGGCCAGGCCCTCACTCAGCCACATCTCCTCCCAAGTGGCGTTGGTGACAGCGTTGCCGAACCAGCTGTGGGCCACCTCGTGGATGACATCGATCACCAGGAACTCATCACTCTCGAGGATGGAGGAGATGATGAAGGTGAGGCACGGATTCTCCATGGCCACGATGGGGAAGGAGGGCGGCAGGAAAACGATGTCGTATCTGTGCCCGTGGGCGCAGGGTGAGGAATGGAAGGGTTCTGACCGCGACTCACCAAGCCCACAGCTACACTTTCCGCCTGGGACGGCAGCCCAGCCCCGCAGGAGCACCTCCTTCCCAGGAGACAGCGGCCAGGAAGCCCAGGCTCAGACAAGGAGCACCCAGCCTAGGCCTACTTCTTCCTCTAAGGGGAAAGAGTGAAGCCAGCAGGAAAACCAGGGGAGAGGACATACCTGCCCCACATGTATGGCCCGTATAATCGCTCTGCGGCACTCAGCCACTGTTCCACAACGCCAGACAGCTTGCTGGTAGCTGTGGGCAGGAGGCATGGCTCAGCCCACACACGGCTCCTGTCACAAGGCAGAGAAGGTGGGCTGAGGCGGAAAAGCCTGGACCTTACATACCCCACTGGTTCCCCCCTATGGCTTGTCTGGCCCTGGTCCCTGGATGTGGTCCTTCCCATAACAGGTAGGGGAACTGCATAATAAACCCAAGGTCTATTCAGATCCTTTTGTCAACGAACTGAAGGAACGGGTAAGGACGGGAGGGTACAGCTGGTTGTGTGGTAGCCCTGGGAGTGACGACAGACTGCTAGGCAAGGCACTGGATGGATCAGTTAGTTGTATGTTTGAAGGCAGCGGGTGAAGGGGCATGGTAGTCATGTGCATGGGCTCTGGGCTCTTCCTGAGTCCCAGCTGCCCAGAACAGTGCAGCAGGGTGCAGAGGGTGCCTTACCTGGGCCCAATGTCTGCTGGCTTGAGGTCTCCGGCCACAAGGGCCACGAGGTAGGCAGGTACAGGGTGCTCCATGTGGAAGTGGTAGACGCCCTCCTCCTCCATGTACACGCTCTGTGTCGCACTCATCAGCACCTGTACCCCTAATGGGGCCTGCAATGGGCTAGGCTGAGGATTGGTAGCCTACAGGACACAACCACCTCCCAGGAAAGGGAACCATACCTCAGAGGACCCCTTATCTGTGACAGGGAACCTTATGGCCCTATCAGGGAGCCCTCCATACCCCCAGAATGGACCCCCACAACCCAGGGCGGGGAACTCCATGTCCATGAGGAAGCCCTCAAATCCTTACCAGATAGCCTCACAGGTTGGGTCAAGGAACTATGTCCCCTCCAGAGGACCACACACTGGAACCCCAAATCTGCTCCAGGTGGAGGCTGCCAACTATGCTTTGGCTATAACTCAAGAAACCCCATCAGGTTCCTGCGGATTTAGAGGTCCTGGAACCCAACTGTCAAGTATGTCCTCATTGGTGCTGCACCCTGGTCCCTGCTCCCGGCCTCCCTAAGGCCTGTCTGTGGCTTCTCTACATATGACTGTCCCACTAAGACAATGACCTTTAGCGGCTGGGATCCTAGTCTAGGCAGGCAGGAAGAGTCCGAGGAGGTGGGCCGGAACTCATCTGCTTGCTGTACGCGCTAGCCTCTTACAGCACCCAAAGCGGGCAGAAACAACGCCAGCCGTGATCCTGACCTTGACGACGGCTGAGTAGGTGCACTTGACGGCGGGCGTGTCGAAGCATGGGAAGAAGGAGCGGTTGCACACAGAGTGGCCCTGGGTGAAGACGAAAGGCTTGGCATTGCCATAGGTCAGCTCTGGGTCCAGCCACCAGATCTGTGGGCAAGGGGAAACATAAGCAGACGCCGCCACCTGGTCCAGGGCTCTAGGTCTGGAGCCTGGGGACTACGGGTGCTGGGAAGGGTCCTCGCCGTTTTTGTTACAGGCCCACAGCCGCCCCTGCAGTCTTCAGGCTGCACACCTGGCACACTCACTCCCCTCCCCCGGCAGGAACTGTCAATCCAGTTTGTGCATGCCAGACACCAACCGGCCTTGTTCCAGACAGGAGGCCACATGTCTGGAGCTGGCCCACGACATCTCCCAGCACTGCCCTGGGGAAAAGAGGAAAACTCCCACCATGGTATTAGCCGAACTTCCAAAGGGAAACTAAGGGACGGTCAGAACACATGGGTTCAAATTCCCATAGGCTGGTGGCTAATCTGATCTTAGGAGCAGGGAAGCATGGGAAACGAGTTCTTCCTTACACAGAGGGAGTCAGCCCCAGTGCTGGCCAACCTGTGGGGCTAGAGTGGAGGCTAGACATGCAGCTCTGGGATGACGGGACAGTTAAAGGGAGGGTCTCCGAGGCCAGCGCCTAGAGGGAAGGGCTGCAGCAGAGAGCAATCCCAGTAACTGCTGTCCCCTCTGCCTGCCCTCTCAGGGCCAAGGTCGCTGGCCTAGCCAACCTCCTTCCAGCCATGGCTGTTGGAGACATTCTGAATCTTCAGATGTCCAGACCAGGCCCCGCCCCCACTAAGGAGCTCTAGCTACAAAGCAATGTCTGCCCCCACACTACCCTCAGCTAGGACAACAGGAATGTTGAAACAAAGTGAATTTTTCATTTTGGTGATCAAGGGCATATGGGTCCTCTCAGGAATCATAGATAGGAAACACCCCCAACACTTCTCTGTGAGTGGACAAGTGTGCAGTCAAGGCTGACTGTCATCATGGGGACCAGAGTCCGGACTCAGCAGGACCAACACCTCCCAGACCCCAGGTGAGGGATGGTGGTGGGGCTGCTTCTTCCACAGACCTTGTGTGTGGGGGAGCCATCCATCCAACAGATCCCAGACCCAGAGAGAAATGCCTGCTTTCAGAGCCCAGAGCTGTGTGGGAATGCCTGTGCCCAGAGACCCCAGAACTGGGGCACTGCCTGCCTACAGACTCTAGAACTGGGGAAGGAGGTAAATGCTTGCCCACAGACCCCAGACTGGGCGCGGTGGCAGTGGAAACTATGCTAGAGACCCCAGGATGTGGGGTGCTGTCTTCATATCGACCCTAGACGTGCCTTTCTGTGGGAGCCCGTTCTCGGGTTCCTCGTGGCTCTACCCAGCAGGTCCGCATAGAGGATGATTAGACCACGGGCCTGAGTGCAGGTGTCTGAGATGGTCTGCACTTGGCTGTGCTGGGGGAGGAGGTCTTTTGCTCCACCCCTTGGCGTCTCTATGAAAACCCTGGGGCAGAGACAGTCAGGGCCCGTTGGAAAAGTTCCAGGCCCTCTCGAGGCTATCCTTTATTTTCTGTTTATCTCCGCAATCTAAATCCTTCTATCTAATATTTCCTGCTGCTCACACTCAAGAAAACTCTGGGGAACTGTGGGATTGGTGGGTAAAACGCCCCCACACCTTTCCCAAAGTCCCAAGACCTGGGGAGTAATGCCTTGCTTCACGGACCTGGGGGTATGCCTAATTCACAGACCCCAGACCTGGAAAAGATCTAGATCAGGTGCCTGCCCCACAGACTCCACACCCAGGAGCTGCCTGCCAATAGGTCACAGATGTGAGTGGGATGCTTGCCATGTAGACCTGGTCAGGTCTCTGCCAGCATTCAGGGACCTCTTCCGCAGTCTTTTTGACGGGCCCATCACTCTCTTCTCCCCACAGCAAGTCTGCAGATGTATCTTGCTTTTCTGCTGGGGAGCTGGTTCCAAAATGTAGCCTCCAGAGGCCTGGGACCCAGGGACCTGAATAGGAGACCATCCCTGCAGTGGATCCAGAGGCCTGGGACCCAGGGACCTGAATAGGAGACCGTCTCTGCAGTGGATCCTGTTGCCAGTGGGTTCCTGATCCACTTTTGGAGGACAGACTCCCAAATGCTCTTCCATCTCTACCTTCTCCCCTTACACCAGCACTTCAGGGGCAGCACTTCCTACTCCTCGTCCATTGAACCCTCGGGCTCTGCCTACCTCCTACCCTATGGCTCCAGTGGGCAGGCTACCTTTTCCAGACACCAGCGATAGATACTACCTTAGAGGGATGAGCTGGACTGGGCCCCACCCCAGAGGTTGGAGCCTCCAGGGCACAGCAGCTGATAATCTGGTAGATAAGGAATGGGCCAACCAACTTCAGATACTATAGGGCAGGAAAAAAGCTGTTCTTCTTGCTGGGGTGGGGATGAACGGCTGGGGAGCAGAGGAGCCCTAGAATCCGCAGCATCTCCAATCTGCCGCCCCTGGAGTTGGAGCCCGCTGTCAGGGCTTCCTGGGAAACCTAGATGGCTCCTGCTACATCCTCACTAGGCACAGGGCAGACAGGGATGTAAGCCCTGAGCTGCTCCATGCTCCAGTGCAACGAACAGTAGGTGCCTGAGGTTAGGGGCCAATGTGCTTCCACGGGTGTGGGTCAACTCTGTCGCTCTGGAGCCACCCAGTCCGTGAGGACCATGCAGCTCTTCCCTGTCTGGAGCCACCACAGCCCCATACATCAGGCCACCCTTGTCCACTGGCCTTGTCTATTGCAGCCCAGTGAGGGCTCTATTCCCACCACTCGGCTGTCAGTGGGCCGCACAAGCACACACAGTACACATTCACAGGTGGAAGCCAGGAAGCAGCTCGCTCCTCGGTTTTCACCTGGCATCTATAATACCTGCAGAGGCCCTGCCCGGCAGGCAGAGGGCTGAGCCCTGCAGACCAGTTGCCAGCACATGGCAGGGACTCTGGGAAGAGGCGGCAAGTCCCAATCAAGACTCTTGAGAAGGGTGCGGGAAGCCCACAGATGTAAATCCCATCTGGTCTCTTTCTGCCCAGAAGTCACCTTGCTCCTTTGTGGCTCCCCAGGCAGTGGCAGATGGACTTTCCAAGGGCCCTGCAGAGCTGTGTGCTATGTATCCATGGTAGATGTCACATGAGCACGCTACTACCTGGGGAGCTAGAGGGAGGCCTCATGCTTCTGGAGTCAGAGGTCCTGCTCCATCCTGCAAACCCACTGGCTGTGCTGCCACGGCACTAGCCCTGTCCATCAGGGCCCGTGGGATGGTGGGCGCCGGTACAGAAAGCCTCAGCAGAGAGAGCCCTGCGAGTCTACTGGGAGGTGGGGCACACCTGCCCCAGCATGTCACAATCCAGCTCAGGGAGCCCAAAGCCCAGGCATCACAGGTTACAAGGCCTGCCTCTCTGCCACCCACTGTCTCTCATTCCACCTCCAGAGAACAGAACCGGGTGTCCTCAAGCCATCTGAAGGTCCAGGTCATAAGTTGGCCCTTCTGTATCATGCACTCCCAGAACATCTCTCAATGCTGGACTCTTACAGCTGGCTTAGCAGGGGCCCACCAGAAGCTGCTCTTGTATCCAGATAGGGGCATAACCCCTGACGGGAAGTCTCCCCCAGATAAGAAACATGCTATTGAGTATCTCCACTGTCCACCAGGCCTGGGCCTGGGGCTACACTCAAAGGTCCCAAGAACTTGCAGGCAACAACTGGGTATTACCGTGGGCACCTGGGGACTCTCGGGCCATGCAGGTCCTCCTTGCTTTCTGTAGGTGTCCCAGAAGCAGGGTGCAGATTAACATCACCTGACCCAGCAGTAAAGCGAAGGGTGCCTGCAGAGCCCCTGACCACCCACAGACCTGGCGCCCACCCGGGCGGGACTCACTGCGGGGGCATCGGTCGAGGTGTAGCGCAGGATGACCTGGAAGGGCTGGTGCGCCTGCAGCTCGGGAGGCAGTGTGACGGTCAGCGAGGAGCCATAGTCGGTGAACGGGTCCAACCTGAAGGCCAGAGGGCAGCCGGCGGACTCGGCGCCAGGCGCATCGGCGAAGGCGGGCAGCGGGGGCCCCAAGCCGGGGACAGGGAAGGCGAAGGTGCAGGGGGACTCGGCGGCGGCAGGGGCGCGGCGGAACGAGACCGAGTGCAGGCGCAGGGCCGGGTGCGCGTCGAGCACGAGCGCGCGGGGCGCGGG
Organism: Peromyscus eremicus; assembly: GCF_949786415.1. Taxonomy (NCBI): domain Eukaryota; kingdom Metazoa; phylum Chordata; class Mammalia; order Rodentia; family Cricetidae; genus Peromyscus; species Peromyscus eremicus. Next base: position 9,292,466 of record NC_081429.1, on the reverse strand, counting down.
CCGCAGCGCGCACAGCTCCAGCACCAGGCAGCCGGCCAGCTCGCGCGCCTCGGGCCGCAGCTCCAGGCCCAGCTGCAGGTGGCGGAGGCGGAAGAGCTGCGCGCTGGAGGCCGAGGCCACGTCCAGGGCGGGCGGCGGCTCCGGCGGCGGGCGAGCGGGCGCGGCTTCGGCACCGGGCGCCTTGCGGCAGCAGCACTGTGCCGCCATGGCCACCGGCGCTAAGTGAAATCCATGGGCGGCGGCCGCTGCAGGCCGCGGGTAGTGGGCGAGGGACCCCGGGCGGCGGCGGTGGCGGTGGTGGTGGTGGTGGTGGTGGTGGTGGTGGTGGCGGCGGCGGCGGCGGCGGCGGCGGGGCGCGGGCACAACAGGAAGTCGCGCCGGGAGCCGCCCGGCCCGGCCCCGCGCCGTGCGCCGCCCCGCTCGGGCTGGGCTCGGCCGCCGCCGGGGGCGCTGTGTACGGCCCCGCCGGGCCTGTGCGCCCGAGCGGCGCGAGAGCCGGAGCGGAGCGGAGCCGAGCGCGAGGCCGGACACCCGGCGAGGCTGCGCGTCCTCAGCCTGCGCTCTGCACTCGTTACGGCTCGGTGGACGGCCTGGGAGGCGGGACCGTCGCTTTCCCAGGGACGCCGGCGGCACCTCGGCCGTCGCTTCTCTTGCTCCGAGAATGATTCTTGTGGTTCCCCGACGCGATTCCCCTGTGAGTCCTCCAGTTGGCCTGGGCAGTGGCCATGTGGGTGCGAAGCGGCTCGGGGAGACGCCAGGCTGTCAGGTACTTAGCTCAGACAGGTGTGGCTATTTAGATTCAAATTAGGCATAATGAGAAGCTGTCAGGTGCCCTGGCCATGTTTTAGGGTCGGCTTTTTTGTTGTCCAGGTGTGTGCGAAGTGGAGATACGCTGTTGAACACGGTTCTATCTCACAGCTCCAATGTAAGGGCTGCAGGCGCATTTCAGGCTAGCGCAGCAAGGCTGCTTAAAGGTTGAGCTGTCCAGTACGAGGACCAACACAGGGTGGGGACAGAGGTGACCTGCTATTCATCGGCAGGAGGCAGGCACAGATTCTGAGGGAGAGGGGCTTTTAGGGCTAGGGGAATATTCAAGAGAGACACACTTCTGTCTCCTGCTTTGATGATGGCGTGCTGCGGTGTCACTTCTGGGGAGTGCTCAGCTGTCTGGATCCAGTCTCCCCAAGTGGTCTTGCCTTCCTCCTGCCAGTGAGAGGCACAGCTAAGTGGAGAACAGGCCACGGGTGCAGCCCAAACACTGAAACATGGTTTCCTCTCAGGTCTCATGTGATCTCTTAGCTGGCAGTACGTGGGATCCCTCCCCATTTCAGACTCTGGAAGAACTCCAAGGCTCATGCCATCATCCAGAGGCAAGGATTAGAGGGAGGGAGGAAGACCGGGCTTGGAAAGCACTTGGCATTCCAGCAGTTGGGAAACAAAAGCATCAGTTCACAGTCATCCTTGGCTGTATCTGGATTGTGGGAGGCCAACTTGCGTTACTGAGATCCTGTCTTAAAAAATAAAAATATTTTTGGTTGTGAGCCTAGGTGGTGGCGCACGCCTTTAATCCCAGCACTCGGGAGGCAGAGGCAGGCGGATCTCTGTGAGTTCAAGGCCAGCCTGGTCTACAAAGCGAGTTCCAGGAAAGGCGCAAAGCTACACAGAGAAACCTTGTCTCGAAAAAAACCTAAATAAATAAATAAATAAATAAATAAATAAATAAATAAATAAAATAAAAATAAATGAATATAAATAAATAAATAAATAAATAAATAAATAAAATGAGTGAAGAGACCTGGAGTCAAGGTTATTGCTGCCTTCTGGTGTCCAGTGGCCTGTCCATCAGATTGTCTAAGAAGGCATTCCCAATTCAGTTGCACTGTCCTGTAGGCCTGGGTTCCTTTCGTCCTTCTTGATGTAGATTGTAGGGTTCTCCCATCCCAGTGTCTCAAATTGTACCCCCAGAAGTTGGGGTTGTATCCATCCTGTTCTGGTGATACTCCCTTTTGCAAACAGAAGGGGTGATGTGGGGCTTCTCCTTCTACACGTGGGGTGGGTGTGCCTCCACCCCATATTTACATAAGGACCTAACACAGTTCTTTCAAGACCAACAGGACACTTTGCACGGCGGAGCCTAAGAACCTGTCCCCCAACACGGATAAGCTACTCGAGTGCCCCCTTGTGGTTACAGTCAGTGTTACATCCCCAGCCCCAGAAGAAAAGTGTGTGTGTGTGGGGGGGGGAGTGGAGGTGGGGGTCCTGTAGTCCCCGGGGCAGAGGTTTGAGAGCTGGGCCAGGCCAAAGCTACAGTCGAATAGCTCCCAGAACTGAGCGGGTGGAATAAAAAGTACCCGATACACTCCACAGATATCCTACAACCTGACCTGGGCATTCTGTCCCTTGCATCTTTGTTGCCTCTAGCCCAGGCAGCAGGTTAGGCAGTATGCCCTGCCCTGACGGGAGGGCAGCGGCCTCTTGGAATGTGTTGTGAACAGGGATTGGCTACACACACTGGGGGTGGGGGTGGGGGCACCTGGGCCTGGAGCCCCGTTCTCTGCAAGCCACGGCAGCCTCAGTGGTTGAGTGGGGACAGCAGCATCGGCTCCTTTAAGGGATGAACATAAGGGACCCGGTGGAGGAAGCTCAGAGGTCAGATTAGCCAGCTTGTGCAGCAGTCCTGGGATGGACAATGCCAGTCTGCCCACTCCTGTAGGGCTGGGTGTCCCCTACAAAGTGCAGTGAGCGTTTTGAATCAGTGACCACTGAAGGGCTTGTTCGTTACAGCCAGAAACCAGAAGTGCAGGGGCAGGTGGGGGAGATGGTGCTTACTAGCACCCCGATGCCTTGATCATGAGCTGTGTGCCTCATGCCCCCTCAACTTGGGGTTCTGTTAAGTGAGAAGGCGTCATTCTTCATTCTAAGAACCCTCCACCTGGGGACCCAAGTGTGTCTCACTGCATAGAGGCAGATATGACCAAACCCTTTAGTCTCTTCAGGGGCAAAATGGGGCTAGTCTGTTGGGTGGTGACGGACCATGACCTTCAAGAAGAAGCTGGAGCAAGAAGCAGTCTGATGACAGCCTACTCTGGCCCCAGAGACCATAAGCAGAAGTGGAGAAGGGAAGCCATACATACCAACTCTGGGATTTTATTCACTAATGCATATTTACTTGCAAATTAACCAGTGGCCACACATCTGTAATTCACACACATAGCCCAGGTTTTTCTTCGCTCTTCCTTCATTACTTCTTTAAATCGTGACTAAATTTCCAGGGCTCTTAAAGAAGCAGGATGTCTAAGAGTGGCTGAACTAGAAGAGCAAGCAACACAAGGTGGCAACCGGTGGGCCTGCCTGCCGGCTGGGGAGGATGGTGCACAGGGCATAAGGGTATTGATACAGGTTAAGTAAGGTGATGATGGGTGGTGGGCGGATGCCTCCCTCCCATGGCACAGCAACTGTAAGACTAAAGATGGTGGGCCCAGGACTAAGCTCAGGTCTCAGAAGGGACCAGAAAGAAGTCCAGGAGGCACGAAAAGGTTCTCCTCCCTTGGAGGAGGCAGCTAGCCAGGACTCTGGTCTGTCACTTCCTATCAACTGTCATGGGCTCCCCAGGCTCTTATAAATCCTTTAAGCATTTTCTCTACCTAAAACTTCGCTGGTTTGGATTTGACCAAAGCCTGATGAATAAACGAAGTCCTCCTCCTCAGTAGACACTCCTGTACTGCCATCAAGAGGGGGCAACACCCGAGGCCAGTTGCCTGTTGAAAAGCGGAGGGAAGGAACACCTTCTTTTAGTGCACACGCTTGGCCACCCAGCAGCTGAACGATGCAGCTTACTCGGGATCGGCGGGGTCCCGGGGCAGGAGGGCCTGGGCTTGGAGGGTCTGTTCATACTTCTGCAGCTGAGCCCAGAAACCCAGATTGGGCTCGGCTACCGGGCGAGCGCTCTTCACCATCTGTAACCAAGAGAGCTACCATGAGAGGGACCCGACAGACAGGCCGGAGCGCAGAGGCTCCGCCCCAGGGTGAAGGGTGGGGCACGCCCCGGAAGAGCCTCTCTCTATGTGGGGGGGCCCGCCCCGGAAGACCCGCCCCTGGAAACTCGGACCTGGAATGCGCGCTCCAGGCTGTGGCCGCGGTGCCGCATGAGATAGGCGGTGCAGACGGCGGCCGAGCGGCTGCGGCCGTTCTTGCAGTACACGAGGCAGGAACCGCCGTCGCGCACCGCGGCCTCCATGGCGGCGCAGGTGGGCTCCAGGTGCGCCAGCAGGTCTTCGGCCGGGTCGTCGAACACCGGTACGCGCAGCTCGGCCACTCCCGGTGCGCGCGGCCCGGGCTGCTGGCGGGAGACGTTGACGCACAGAGTGATGCCCGCGCGCACCAGCAGCTCCGTGGCACTCGCGGCCCGCGCATTCCCGATGAAGAGCGCGGGGGCGACGCGCGCGAACGTTGGCGGTGCCACCTCGGAGGTGCCCATGACCCCAGCGACCCTAGGGTCAGCGGAGGGCCGCGGGCTGCGGAGTCCTTGCTCTGGCCGCTAGGTGGCGACCTCACCAGGTCGTGGGGGCGGAGCCTCGGCTCGGCGTTGGCTGAATTGACAGTGGGCGGAGCCTGCAATGTTGGTCTGGAGGGAACACAGCGGGCGACAGTGGCAGCTTTATTTCCTTCGGTTAAATGCTTTCTAGTAAAGTGCCCCTTGGCACTCCCGACGTTTCCTTTGTAAAACATGGTTCATATGCAATAAAACTACCACTATGAGTTCGTGTTTTTTTTTTTCTTAATAATAAGTTGTCAGTACTCTGACTTCCCAAAGCTTATTAAGAAGTATTTAATGAGGCCGTGGAGATGGCTCAGTGGCTGAAGGCACCTGTTGCCAAGCTTGATGGCCTGAGTTCTATTCCTGGGACCCACATAGTTGGAAGGAGAGAACCGACTCTTGCAAGTTTTCCTCTGACCTGCACATGAGTGCCCTTATATATACAAGCACTCACAAAAGAATTTTTAAAATTAGAAATAGAGGTACTTAATGTCTGAGAGTCAATTTTTTTTTTGTCCAGAATTTTCGAGGAATAGTCTTTTGAAGCACCAGCATCTCACAGCCATAGACAGTTAATTTCAGTTTCAATTTTGTTAGAATAATGAAGACTTTTGCTTTCATTTCCATGCTTAAGATTTTCAACCAGAAGTCCATTTCCATTACGCCTTACAACCCCACCTCCGTAATAATAATTTCTTTAATAATCTTGACAAAAAAGAAAAAAATGGGCCTGCTCTCTCCCTTCCTGCTACTAGGTGTTGGTGACGCCCAGGTCATGACTATAGCCTGGTCCTGCTCTTGTGCCAGACAGTCAAGTATCTGCAGCCAGTTCAGCCTCCCTGCCAGCCCAGGCAGAGGAGGCCTTACCAGCCGCTGTCTCAGTTTTTTGACCCCCTAAGGAAGAAGCTGACTTGACTTTACATGAACAGGAAAACAACGTGTGGTCAGAAAACAGTTCTAACCTCAAAGGGAATGAGTTAAATATGAGTGGCCGTGACTGGCAATGAGAGTGCCCCGCATAGCTTGTTCCAGTGTTGAAAGTTTCACTAGCATTTATAGCTACAGAGCAAAATGATGGCATTTTTCAAAGACATTGATGGAAACATCAGGTAAGTGGGTTACAGCAAAGGGAGTTTCTGGCATAGGTTTCAGATACTCTCTGATGACATTTCTTAGTTTTGGGGTTGGAGGAAGCTAATCTGTTAATACAGTCCAAATAGTTTTACCAAATAGTCACAGATTGTTAGTCTATAAACTGAGGCTATGACTGCTCTAAGGTATGGCTAAGCAGAAGGTTTTTATTTTTTATTTTTATTTATTTATTTGGTTTGGTTTTTCAAGACAGGGTCTCTCTGTGTAGCCTTGACTGTCCTGGAACTCGCTCTGTAAACCAGACTGGCTTTGAACTCACAGAGATCTTCCTGCCTGTACTTCCCAAGTGCTGGGATTAAAGACGTATGCCACCACTGCCCAGCAGAAAGTTTTTATTGTAGGTGTGAAGGAGAGTACAGCCAGAGGCATCTGGAAGAGTCTAGAGCAAAGAGAGAAAGTAGTAGACTGGACATGGCCAGCAGGCTGGACTTGGCCGTGAGAGGAGAGAAAGAGGGAGAGCAGGAGAGGAAGACAAGAGAGGGAGCGTAGCCGAAATAGCGGGGTTATAAGGACAACGAGAAGCTGCAGGGAGGGAAGCCCATAGCTGGAGAAGTTTGGGGTAAGGGGCAGTATGAGAAGAGCCAGGATGCCAGCGTGGACTCTGAATGTTTCACAGGTACTTGTGATATTCAGGGAGCCTAGAGGCCAGCATGAGCTTTGGTATACTGCCAGGAACCACAGCTAGCCATTTGTCCCTTCTGACGGTGATAAGAAAACGGTTTCTTTGGTAGAGGGGAACTGGATTCACGAGTTCTAGTTCTGGCTATTGTGAGAACCAGATGTGGGCAGTGAATGGTCATTAGGATTAAAGAGAGCCCACAATGGTTTAACTCTGGGTTTGTAACTTTCCAGCTCTCTACACAGACTCAGTGTTCTAATTGTCCAATCAGCCGTGTGTCATCTTTAGCTAAGTGTAGTTTTTACTTTCTACCGACTCTACTCCTTCAATTTATAGGAGCCACTCACTCAGGTGTACATTCCTCTATCCCCAGCTCCATGAGCAAGCTCCGGATGCTCCCCTGTGTCAGGGAAGCCTCACACCCTGTGATGGTACTTTTCTGTTGCTGTGCTAAGAAACCATGACCAAGGCAACTTACAAAATGCAACATTTAATTTGGGGCTCAGAGTCACAGAGGATAGAGGAGTCCATGGCCATCATGGAGGAGAGCATGGAGCAGGCAGGCAGACACAGCTCTGAAACAGTAGCTGAGAGCTTACATTTTGAGACAAAAATCACAGTAGGGGAGGAGCAAGTTCACTGGGAGTGTGGAGGGCTTTTGAAAGAGCAGATCCCACTCCCAGTGACTCCTCCCCCAACAAGGCCACACTTCCTCATCCTTGCCAAACAGTTCCATCAACTGGCAATCAAGCATTCACCCATAGGAGTCTATAGAGGGACCATTCTTTTTTTTTTTTTTTTTTTTTTTTTTTTTTTTGCAGGCACAAGAATAAATTTTTATTTTAGACAAGACATTAAAGAAAGTTACATAAATGTAAAGCAGTATTACTCTTTTTAGTTAAGTTTTTGTTTTGGAAAATAGAATTTTTGTAATAAAAGATATTTCAAATATAGAATTACTAATTTTTAAGTTACTAAAAGATTTCTTAGTCTTAATTTCAAATATAATATAACCAATATCAACATATGTAAATGATATAGATAAGAGTCCTTTGGAGCTATCAACAAGTCACTATAGTTTGTTTCTTGGTAGAAGGCTTCTTTCCAGATCTCTGTGGACATTCTTTCTAAAATATTTATGTTTGTGATATATGGGTGCAGATCCACATATGGAGGTCGAGGTCAACTTTCAGGAATGGTTATCTTCTATCCTGGTTACAAGACTGCAGTCAGGCTGTCGGGCTTCTTCTCTGACAAGCACTGGTTATCTCCAGGGCCACCTTACTGGGTCCACTGTGAATATCCTTATTTGATATTCCTCAAAGTCAACACGTGATCATTTCTTTCTCCCTTGTTCTTTCCTTCAGGTGTATGAATGTTCTGCCCGCATGTATGTCTGTGCAACATGTGTGTAGCTGGTACCCACAAAGGTTAAGAGAGGGCATCAGCTCCCCTGGTACTGGAGTTGTAGACAGCTATGAGCTGCCATGGATGCTGGGATATAGGGACCATTCTTATTCAAACCAGCACTGATGAAATCATGTTTCTGTACACTATGAAGATGTGTCTTTGCCAAAGTGCCTTCTGGTCGGTTTAATAAAAGGCTAAATGACCAATAGCTAGGAAGGTAGAGGATAGGCGGGACTTGTAGACAAAAAGTGCCAAAAAGAGAGCATGAGGATGAAGAAGGGCAGGGTCACCAGCCAGATGCAGAGGAAGCAGAAGATGAACAGGCTGTGCTGGAAAAAGGTACTGCCACGTGGTAGAGTGTAGATAAGAAATATGGGTTAATTTAAGTTGTAAGAGCTAGTTAGTAACAAGCTTATTGGCCGAGCATTTATAATTAATAACAAGTCTCTGTGTGGTTATTTGGGGAGCTGGCTGGTGGGACAAGTCCACCTACACATCACATATGGCCCCAGGGGTGGGACTGGGCTAATGGGAATGAGGAGGGTTTTTTCTGTCCTATCCAGTGGCCAGCATGGAAGACAGCTTTGGGCAAAGGCAGTGGGGCTGGGAGAAACTGAGTCACTGGTAGAGTTTGGAAGCACTGACTCGAACAAAACTTGGAGTTCTACTCTGGGGTTGCTTCTTGTACCTCCCTAGAGGGAATTTGAAGTGGACGTTGTTCCAGGGCCTCTGGCCTGCTGTCTCATGCTCAGCTCTACTGAGCTCATGAGTTGCTTACCAAGTCTGTCTACCTCTGGGATGTTCTCTCCTCTGGGTAGCTGGAATATACTTTTTGAAGCTGGGCTTTCCTGGAGGTGAGTCCTGACTCTGGCAAGTTGTGCTGATTGACCATTAGTGTGAGTGGACAAATCAGTTTTGTAGGTCATGACCAGCATTTTTTTTCAATAAAAATAGAGAAAAGAACAGACTACAGACCACTAAATAATTGGGTGTACGTATGTAGTGGATAAACTCTTTTTTTTAAATCCTGGCATGATTGGACACAGGACGGCCTGGGAATTGAACCCGGTTCATCAGTCAGTGCTCTTAACCACTAAGCCATCTCTTTCCTCTGTGGATGAACTCTTTATGAACCTTTTCTGAACTTTGTTTTTCCATAGTATAAAAGCACAGTGTGTTGCTGTCTTAAACATTCTTACTGTAGGTTGAAGGCAAAAAGTTTAAGCCCCTGAGAGAACACACAAGACAGCATGCACTTAGAACTGTTCTGATGTTCCCCCTTCGGCCTGGATTTTGAGGTCCCTCCTGCACTTCATACCACTTAATAGTCCTGAGTGTGGACCACATTCCAGCAGCAGCAGCAGCAGCAGCAGCATGTGGGAACTGCCCACAAGTGCTGGTTCCCAGGCCTGCTGAGGATCTGTGGAATGAGAAACACTGGGGTGGACCCAGAAAGCCTGCCTTGGTATGGCTTCATATGTGCTGACATCGTTTTACCCATCATTTAGTTAATCTTAAGTTATTTAAGGTCAAAGAGCTAAAACAAGTGAAACACACACACACACACACACACACACACACGCGCACACACACACACGCACACACACACATCACACCACACCTTAAACAATAGAATTTTTCACTTAGTACATGTCATTTATATTCATGTGCTTTTCTCTGATGACAGTTTTGAGCTAGGGCCAGGCGATGGGTAAGCATCGTTAGTGGCACCTAGTACTGTCTGTCTTCCAGTTTTGTGAGAATCTAGAATCACCTTACAGACAATAGAGGGCGAGTCCTGTTAGAATTTCACTTTTCCCGCCATTACTTCCAAATATCAAACTTGGGTCTAGTATGTGATTTCAGGTGATTTTCTTTGCTCATCTTTCAGCCTTTAACAGTTTTAGTAGAGAAGGCCCCATTCCCAGCCCGTGACTCACTGGATTCCGCAGCAGCGGCACTGGCTCAGTACCTCCGTGTTTGCAGATACCCATTTTGGCAAGGCAAGCCGCTAATTTGCTGAAAGCAAGTTGGCCCGAGATCAGTTTCCAACTATCAGATCTGTTTAATCTGCTAAGTTTACCGATTCACCAAAATTTAAAAAGCTATTGTTACTAGGGTTTTTTTAATGAATGTTAGCATATTATGAAAATATTTTTTTTGAGTAACTTGGGAAGGGTCGGGGGTTGAGAAGATGCAAGGTCTCTATGATCCAGGCTAACCTCCAACTTGCAGTGATTTTTCCTGCCTCAGCCCCTAAGTGTTAGGATGAGGGGCTTGTGCCACTGTGCCTAGTTGGACGGTTATGACAAACTGTGGAAATATAGCTTCTTGATCTTTGTGTCCATGTATACATTTATGAATATAAACAAAATTTCAGCACATCATGGCCCAGCATCACCACCTGCAGTTCCTCCCATCACTCATGGCCCGGGCCACATTGGTACCCAGCCCCTCAATGTGGCTCTAGATTCGCACTCCAGTGCATCCTCTCTGCAACCCTGTTCTAGAGGCTCCTCTTCTAGAGGTCTTCCTCTCTGCCAAGACGAGGCTGCGGTCTAGGGCTTTGCTAACGACCACTGCTTGGCAGTCAGACGGCTTTAATCAAGCCTTGGCCCCAGGGGGTCTTTCTCTTTAGGAATGCTGGCAGCTTCTGACTCAAAAGCTAACTGGCAGTGTGGGGCAGACACCCCGAGCCAGCTTTCACAGGAGGGCTCGGTGGCGGTGGTGGAGCCAGCGTGGCCAGCTCAGGATTGGCGGTGGCTAGGAGGAGGCGTGGTAATCGCAGCTCCGTTCGTGCATTGGCCGAGCCTTGTTCAGGGGCGAGTCTGGGGCGGAGGGATGGGGGAGGGTCAGCGGAACCTGGCTCCGATTGGCTGGAGCTGGGAGCACACCGTGGGCGTGGCCGTCTCCAGGGCAACGTGACGCGCTCCTGTAGCGGGTCTACACCGCTTGGTGCGCTCTGAGATGCTTGGTTCAGTCTAGGCCAAGGTGTTTGTCTGCTGAGGGTGACTGGAGGTCAGCGGGCAAGGCTAGATTCCCATGTGGTCCTGACGGCCCTTGGTGACAACTGCTTTGGGAAGGCCAGGGAACCCCCCAGGAAGGCCAGTGAGCCCTCAGGAGCTAGAGGGGTCTACTTGGAGACTCCGAAGAGGGTCACCCAAGACCGGAGGGACTGCGGGCGGGTCCCCTAGCCGCCACTGTCCTCGGTCCTGAGGGCGAATTGTGAACACAGATTTGCTTCTAGGTTTAAAGAGGAGAGACATGGACGACGTTCGTTCCGTTGTCACTTTGGACTCCCAAGGCTCGAAAACAATCAGCTCCAGAGGTCTGGAGGGGCGAAGTGGTCAGTCTCCTGACACTGAGAGCCAGGACTCCGTGAGGAGCTACACCTTCTTCTCCAGAAGGTGCAGGGGACCCGCTAGCAGGAAGGTGCAATCAGCACCACAGGGCCATGTATCAGTTGGAATTCAATATTGGGGCAGGCCTTAAAGATCGCTAAAGGGAGCCCGGTGTGGTGGTACCCTACTTTAATCCTAGCACTGGGGAGATGGTGGCATGCAGATCTGTCTGTTCAAGGCCAGCCTGGCCTACATAAGGCAATCCAGGCCAGCTAGGGCTACTGACTCCAATGCTACTACTACACTCCTCCTCCTCCTCCTCCTCCTCCTCCTCCTCCTCCTCCTCCTCCTCCTTCTCCTCTTCCTTCTCCTCCTCCTCCTCCTCCTCCTCCTCCTCCTCCTCCTCCTCCTCCTCCTCCTCATCCCACTACTACTACTACTGAATCTTAAAAGCCTCTTTTGTCCTCCCTAGTCTAGTCTCTGGAGAGAGAAAACTCTCAGTTATACCAATCCAAGAGGAAAAAGGATGGGCAAGTAGTAGCAGGAATCCCATGTCTTGAGATGGTCAGCATAATCCTATTCACTTCTAGGCAGCTGAAGGAAAGGCCCTGTTCCATCCTGTTACCATCATAGCTCCTTCACTACTCGGTGGATAATAGCAGGGCTGCTTGGGCCGGGAGCCCCAGCAGAGCCTTGTTTGTACTAAAACCCCTCACCTGCACTGCACTCATTGTACTTGCCCCTGCTGTGGGTTGGGGTTGAATGCTTATGCACCTAAAAATTCATGTTGACACTCTAAATCCCAATGTGACGATGCTTGGAGGCTAGACTCGGGAAGGCCATTAAATTCAGAAGAGGTCATGAGGGTGGAGTCTCATGATAGGACTAGAGTTCTTATAACCAGAGACAGAGGGACCAGGTCAGATCTCTGCTTTTTTTTCTCTCCACCCTCTCTGCCAACCTGAGCCCACACCCACAAGGTTCTGGGAACCAAGACCTTATGAGCTCAAATACGCGGCTGTCTGGGCCTTGGACCTCCAGGCCCTAGGACCAGGGAAGTAAGCAAGCATGGGTGGTTTGCTGCTGCAGATGCATCAGTCCCCATCTCACAGATGAAGAAGCTAAGTCATGAAGGGACCCCGGAGCCCACCTAGAACAAGCAGTTGGAAGTGGCAGAGCCAGGTGACTGTTTCTGTGCCAGCTGGCCACCTCTAATGCCATCACTCACACAGTTGTGTTTTGATTTTCTTGATTCCAAACTTCTTTTCTTTCTTTCTTTCTTTCTTTCTTTCTTTCTTTCTTTCTTTCTTTCTTTCTTTCTTTCTTTCTTTCTTTCTTTCTTTCTTTCTTTTTTTCTTTTTTGGAAAAAATTCCCCTTCTTTCCTCTTACTGATGATAGCCTTTTCCAAGAGTTATCCAAGTGGCCCCTGAGCCATGTTGAAAGGAAGGAACTGCAGGCCAAGTCTCACTTTGCTAGGATCTCTGTAACGAAGTGTTAAGGCCAGATGGGGCAATACTGGTTCCATCCCCCCACCGTTCTGGAGGCAGATGCGCAAGATCAAAGGGCCTCAGGCTTGACGTCCTTTCTCTCTCCTGGCTTGTATTGACTCCTCCTCCCTTGGTCTGTTCCCTTCATCTCCCCTGTGTATGTCTCTATGTCCAAATGAAGGTTTCCTTCTTATGACGATACTAGTCATACTGGCCTAGAGCCCACCCTGATGACCTCGGTTATCCCTGTAAGGACACTTCTGAGCTACTGGTGTTTAGTGTTCTAACATGAGAATTTACATCTCAGGGTTGGGGATGTGACTCAGTTGTTTGTCCTTCATGCACGAAGTCCTGGCTTCAATTCCCAACACTGCACAACCTGTCATGGCCGTGCATGCCTGTGGTTGCACACCTAGGAGGTGGAGGCAGGAGGATTGGAAGTGCAAGTTCATCATCGGCCGTATGTTAAGTCTGAGGCCAGCCTCAGCCTGTGCCTCAGCCTGTGCCACAGGGAGACCTGTTGGAGAGAAAAAAGGAAAGAAGAAAAAGAATTCGCAGCACCCACAACAGTGCCTTCAGCCTCACCAGGATAGTTTGGGTGTCTGTCCTTCTTCACTTCTTTCTGTCTATGTAATTTACCAAACGTGGGTTCTGTCTTCTCGAAGTGGGATCCTTTCTTTATGGGGTAGATGCCGAGCTTAGGCTTAGTGGCCCGTAACAGGCACTCAAGGGCTGGTTGGTGGATTGGGTTAGGGCTGTGTTAGTCAAGGTTCTTTAAAGAAACAACTGACAGAATATATGTGTGTATGTACGTGTATACACACAGGATCCAGGCTCTCTGTGTATTTCCCATCTTTACATGGCTTTTTTCTTTTATATTACTTTATTCCCTTTTTAAGGCCTTTCTCAACCCCTTTTCTCTTCTCTCCCAAGGCTATGTATATTTTTAAACACACTGTAACCCGTTTATAGGTTTTCCCCATCTGAATGTGTCTTTACTGTGTATCTGTAAGATTTCCTGTCTACATGAGCAAAAGCCCTAAACTCGCCATGTAGCATGCTGGTGGAGCTCTCAAGCCTACAGGCAGCAGCTGGGAGAAGCCTCTTTGTAGTGCAGCATGTGAGAGAGACTTCGTGAACCTGCCGTGCTGATTGGCTCATGGTGGCTGCAGCCAGCTCCATCTTGCAGGCAGCTGTCGGGAGATGAGTCTCTGCATTGTGGCTGGTGTGAGACTGTGAGACTAGGAAGCCGTGTCTGGCTTCATTTTTTTTTGTGTTTAGAACCTTTTTAAAGCTTTTTCATGCCTTATGTGGATCTACACTGGACGGTGGGCACCATTTGTAGGTGGATGTTTCCTGTCCTGACCACCTGTTCCCAAATAACCAGCAACCACTTTCCAAATAACTGATTCAGAGACTTAATATAAATTATAAGTGCTCGGCCAATAGCTCAGGCTTGTTACTACTTAACTCTTATGTATAAATTAACCCGTATTTCTTATCTATGCTTTGCCACATGGCTTGCTTCCTGATTTTCTACATCCTGCTTCCTCAGCGGTTGGCTGGCATCTCTTCTGACTCTGTCCTTCTACCCATCCTTCTCCTAGTTTGGTTGTCTTGCCTATAATTCTTGCCCAGCTACCTACTGGCCAATCAGCTTTTTATTAAACCAATCCACATGACAAATCTTCACAGTGTACAAAAGGATTATTCCACAGCAATATATAATAGTACAATAGTACAATGCATATACTATGTGTATATATATATATATATGATTTTTTTTTGGTTTTTTTCAAGACAGAGTTTCTCTGTGTAGCTTTGCGCCTTTCCTGGAACTCACTTGGTAGCCCAGGCTGGCCTCGAACTCACAGAGATCCACCTGGCTCTGCCTCCCGAGTGCTGGGATTAAAGGCATGCGCCACCACCGCCCAGCTATATGATTTTTTTTGAGATAGGGTTTCTCTGTGTAGTTTTGGTGCCTGTCCTGGATCTTGCTCTGTAGACCAGGCTGGCCTCGAACTCACAGAGATCTGCCTGGCTCTGCCTCCCGAGTGCTGGTACCACCTCCCGGCATACATATGATTATTAAAGTGGCTTACAGGCTGTGATCTGAGTAGTTCAACAATTTGTCTTCTCAAAGAAAGGCCAAGAATCTTGTAGTTGTTGAGGCCACAAGGTTGGATGTTTTAGCTGATCTTTGGTATTTGTTATAACACCAAAGAAGTAGGTTCTCATAACAGCAAAGATGCCTCAGCAAGCAGGATGGATGAGCTTGCCAGCACGAGGAAGGGCAAACAAGCAGACGTAAAAGCTTCCTCCTCCCATGTCCTGGCTGCTACCAGACAGTGTGGCCCAGATTTAGCATGAATCATCTCTCCTCAAACGATCCAATCCAAAAAATCCTTCACAGGCATGCCCAACTGCTTGGGTTTTAGTTGATTTCAGATGAAGTCAATTTGACAGCCCAGGTTAATCATCACAGGGTCTGAGGGATCCCATGTTGTGTGCTGCCAATCTAGCCACCAGCCAGACACTGGGATTGGTCTCCAGAGCACAGGCATCAGCACACAGCATCCTGAGAGAGCTGAGCGGAGGCTGAGAGGGGGAGTGTCATGGACTTAGGCTGAGATCCTTGTCTAAGTCACAACTCATCCCTTCAGAACACAAGCACGAGAGGAAGGTAACCTGCCTTGGACACACCTCTCCCTACTGTGGTTCATGCATCCTGCATCTGTCCGTTTGTCCGTCGGTTTGCTGCCCCTCCAACTGCTCTCATACCTTTCCCGGGTCTACTTGTGTGTTGGAGCGTCTGTTTCTTGCCCATCCTGGGCTGATGTTGCAGCTCAAGAGGGAGCTGTGGGCAATCTGTCTGGAAATAGCTAGAGGGACTGACTGGTCCTGTCTCAGGGGTGGGCACATTTACTCTTGCCAGTTTGTACCCTTCCTGTACAGTTCATTTCACTGCATCTTCTATGCCCCAGTTTCCCTTTGGGGAAATCTGGAGCCTGGGGGTTATCTGGAGAGTGACATGAGATGGAGGGGTGGTCCTCCACACATGGTCACTCTTACAATGTTCCTAGTTGCTCTTTCTTTAGTTCTCTGTCTTCCTAGGAACACTTCAGTGGACCCCAAGGAGGATGAGGAGGAGTCTGAAAGCCCCCCGAGAGAGCCGGACCTGAAGGAGGCCTACATCGAGCTCATTCAAGGGGTTCAGGAGTGGCAGGACGGCTGTGTCTACAGAGGGGAGTTCGGACTCAACATGAAGCTCGGATATGGCGAGTTCTCTTGGCCCACAGGCGAGGTAGGTGGCTCCAGCAGGGGTCCTTCTCCTGAGAGCAGGTGTTGTGAACCTTTGAAGCGACCCATAGGATAGGGTTAAGGCTTTCTGCAGGAGAATTCTAGAGGAGTTCTCTGCACATTTCTGCTTCATGTCACTGTTTCCTGGGGGTCATGCATGAGGTTTGGGAAGCTGTGACTGAAGAAGATAATTTCTTATTCTGAGTAAATGTTTTATTATCTAAAATATTTTATTTATTCTTTGACAGTTTCATACATGTATAGAATTTACCTGGAGCATATTTACCCCACTCTTCACTCCCTCCATCCCACCCAATGGCCCCTTCCCATCTTAATGTCCCTTCTCTCTCTTTTTAAAATAGTTTACTGAGTCCAATTAGTGTTCCTCACATTGGCATGGGTGTGGGGCCCTCCACTGGTACACAGGCAACCTACCAGCAGCCACACCCCCAGAGAAGACTGACTTTCTCATCCTCAGCAGCCAGTAACTGCCAATAAATAGCTCCTCAGCTAAGGGTGGGGCCCTGTGAGCCCTTCCCTCACCCGCTCTGGACTCTTAGGCAGGTCCCGTGCAGGTAGCCATAGGTGCTGTGGGTTCACGAGTGTCATAGCTATGTCATGTCCAGAGACCAATACTTTACAGCTCTCCCCCCTCGCACATTCTCTTCCCACTTCTTCAACAACATCCCCTGAGCCTTGAGGGTGGGAGATAGATACAGATGTCCCATTAAGGGCTGAATACTTATGAATCACTTATCCTTAGCACTTTGACCAGTTACGAACCTTTGCACTGACTGATGCCCACTGCAAAAAGAAGCTTCTCTGACCAAGGTTGAGGGCAGCACTAATCAATGGATATAAATATAAACATTTAGAAGGTAGCTTGACAACGTATCAATTTGGCAAAGCAACAGTAGTAGGTTCCCTGCCAGGTGGGCAAATATTTTAAAGTTTCAAATTATTGCAGAGACTCACATATTTTACCTTGTTGAAATTGCTTGCTGTTTAAGATTAAAATGATGGCAAAGGATATTCTTAACTATAAAATGAAAATGCACCGAGGCCTCCCCTGCTAGGCTATGCCCAGGACCTAAGTGAAGATTTCTTGGAGGCAGGGACCCAAAACTGGGGCCCATGACCAAATCTGTTTGTGTTTCCTGGGTCACTGGTTGGGTACAATAGCTGAGTGTGCAGCCAAGCTGGGGGTGTGCTGTGTCTGGAAGCCTGGCCAGGTCACCGGGGATGCAGTGCTATGAAGAGTCCTGGAGGCTCTGTCTTCCTATGATCTGTGTCCGGGTAGAGGACTTGGATAAAGTCTAGGACAGTGTCTTAGGGTTTCTGTTGCTGTGAAGAGACACCATGACCACAGCGACTCTTATAAAGGAAAACATATAATTAGGGGGCTGGCTTACAGTTTCAGAGGTTCAGTCTGTTATCATCATGGCTGGAGCACAGCAGCAGGCGGGCAGACATGGTGCTGGAGAAGCAGCTGAGAGTCCTACATCTTGCAGGCATGGAAGGAAATGGTCACGCTGAGCAAAGCTTGAGCAAGAGACCTCAAAGCCCAGCCCCACAGTGACACACTTCCTCCAACAAAGCCACACCTAACAGTGCCCCTCCCTGTGAGGTTATGGGGGCCAGTTACACTCAAACTGCCACAGGCAGTCCAAGAGCCCTTTCTACTGGAGCCTTTCCAGTCTGGTGCTGCTCATGACATCTGGGGGTTCATGGGCTCCTGTTCTGCTCCTTTGTTCCAAGTGTGCCTTTACCTCTGGCAAGGGCTTCTCTAACTTGGTGCCCAAGACCAGGTGGTCTGGTCCTCCCTCCCACATCTAGTCCCTCTCATTTGTTCAAGAAACAGTAGAAGGGGCAGGACTTTCTCAGCCTCGTTTCTAAAGTCCCATGAGCCCAGCTCCAGGCAGGAGGCTGTGTTGACCCAGGCAGCTGTGGCCTGGGGCAGGAGAGAGGTAGGCACGCTATGGCCATCTACTCTTTCTGGTGAGAGCATTTCAGAGCAGGGGCGTTACACGGGGTGGGGGTGGCTATGAATCCCTGGAGGTACACTTGTCCAGAGGAGGGCATTGGTGGGGGGGAAGAGCAGCTGTTTAGGATAGGGTCTTAGGAGAAATGAGGTGTTGGGATGGGAAGAAAGGTAGGAGTCCTCTAAGACCCTGAATGGGAGCAGCTGTGGGCGGAGCCTCTAGCCCAGTCCTAGAACTCAGGGATGTCAGGAGCCAATGTGGGGCTCCATGATGATGGTTATGCCTGTGTGTTTGTGTCTCAAGTCTTTATCTGGTTTCTCATTTGCCCACTGTTCATGACTTCTTGAGAAATCAAAGCTAAGAGCTCTTGGCCCAGCTTTTTCTGAGGAGGGAGATGCCACCTCACAGCATACAAGTCAAGTACAGTGCCTGGGGGATGGGTGACACCCTCCTTTCCTCTCCCATGCCCTTTGAAACACCCGTCTGACATTCTCACCTGAAGGTGAGCTCTGGACAAGGACACAGAGGCTCACAATGGACCCAGTATTGAGGAGCCATAAGTCAACCTTACCTTGTCCTCAACTAGGCCCAGGGTCCCCACCGAATAGCATCCTCCAGCCAGCCTGGCCTCTGTTTTCTGATGGAGAGCTCATTAGGGTGGGGCCAGGACTCCTAAGAGGGGAGGACTCTGCCAAACCCAGGGTGGACGCTGGCCTGGCAGCAGCTCCAGGCAGTTCTGACACCGGCCCCCCAAGTCTATACCAGAGCAGAGGGCAGGGAGGGTGTACTCATAAAGATGACTGCCTGGAGGCCTCTCTGGGTATTTTGAGTGACCAACCCCAGTTATCACATTGGTCACCTGGACTGAAAGAAGCCTTGTGTCTGGGTACCCAAGAAGGCTATCGTAGTCCTGTGGTCCTCATTTTCTGCCAGCCAGGTATGGTAGCCTGACTTAGCAGTTAGTGCAGGGTCGGGGTTCCAGAGGGGAGTGCCTTCTCCCAGACGGGAGGTTCACTAGCCTCTCTACTCCATAGACCTACCGAGGGCAGTTTTACAGGGACCACTGCCATGGTGTGGGCACCTACAGATGGCCGGATGGCTCCAGCTTCACAGGCATGTTTTACCTCAGCCAACGAGAAGGCTATGGCACCATGTTCACGAAAACGAAGTTATTCCAGGTGAGGAGATCCTATGATCATGTGATAGGTGGGATTAGTATATGTGTTCATGAGGGGTCAGGCTGTTGTGTGTTCATGTGAGGGGCAGGGTTACTGTGTGTTTCTATGAGGAGCTGCTACATGTTCATGAGGGGCAAGGCTACTGTGTGAAAACATGTGAGGGGTAGGCCTCTGTGTGTTTATGTCAGGTGGGGCCTTTGTGTGTTTGGATGAATAGTGTTACAGCCATTATCTAGATCCCTGGAGAAAAAGATATTTAGGTTCTTGAAAAGTTTAAATAGAAGTAGCTTTCTTGGGTTGGGGACTTAGCTCAGTGGTAGAGTGCTTGCCTAGTAAGCACAAGGCCCTGGGTTTGGTCCTCAGCTCCAGAAAAAGAAAAAAAGACACATCCACAGAAGTAGCTTTCTTATTTTAGTGACTGTAATACTACCAATAATAAGGATATAAATAAAAAATAAAAAATGCATCTATCTAGTCCCAGAAGGATGTTATCAAGATATGTATCTTTTGAATTAAAAATAAGATAAATGTTTATTTTTAATATATAAAATGGGTCTTTCTTATACATATTATTTAAGACTTGCCTTTCTCCCACCCCCTCACCCCTGGAGGAAAAAAATACACATGACTTTCCTTATTATATATCATTCACAATTATATACACTCTATTAATAGAAAGTTTTGAAAGTTTCAACAAGCGTAGATTTGTGTGTTTGGGGCACAAAATGGCTTCCTTCCCTCATGTCACTGCCCAGTGCCTTTGTGGTCAATGTTCAGTTCAGTCATGGTAACCTTCCGCCTGTAATCTTGCTTTTGCAAGAGAGGGCCACACGGTGGAGCCCTGCAGAGCTGGGTCCAGTGTCTTCCTCTTGGCCCGTCAGGGCAGATCCCGCCCCACGGCTCAGTGTTCCTGTAGTTTCTTTGGTTACCGAAGTCTCCGCGGTATGAAGCCACCACAGCTTAACTGAACGTCCTTTAGACAGTTTCCTGTCTGGGGCAATAAAGCTGTGGCCCACACATGTTTAGTTTGCTTTTGTGTGTGCATGTAAACATTAAATGCAGGTTTTCATTTCCCTGGGAAAACGTCTCAGTGTAGCCTGGGGGGCCACGTGCCTGAATGCTCCCTGTCTATGGCTGCAAGATGCCAGTCTGCATGCCGTGAACACTCAGTGTTGCTAGTGATCTTTGTTAATAGTGATTACGTGCCTCATTGTGGGTGGGGCTAGTTTCTTCCTAACGGAGAGCCAGACGGCCTATCATGCAGTCCCCTCCCCCTGGCCAGGTGTTTATCAGTTTTGTTGTTTGTTTCCCTCAGAGAATCAGCTTTTGCTCCAGCTTACCTGTACATTTGGCTCTGTTTTACCGTCAGTTTCTTCCTGTCCACCCTCCCTGTGCACCCCTGCCTCAGTGATTTTCTAAGCTTTTCTCACTTAGCGGTTGCCTGCTTTTGTCGGATGTACACATTGGTTCTATGTTCCACAGTTTCAGTTCCCTCATATTGTCACTTCCAGCCAGTTCAAAGTGCATTTTAATTTATGCCCTGATTGCTTTTTGACCCGTAGTTCCTTGTCATGAGTATTGTTTTTCACGTTCAGATTTTGGCTTCTGCTGACATTTTGCTACTGATTTCCTGTGTGCTTGCTTAATTTGCATGATTTTGGTTCTTTAAATTGGCTGTGACTTGTGTGATGACCTAGACCATGGCCAGTTTTGTTGCTCTTATTTTTGTGTTGCTAAAGATCAAACCGAGGGCCTTGTGCATGCAAGGCAAATGCTCTAATGCTGAACTACATTCCTAGCTCTCTTTTTACTTATTTTGAGACTGGCCTTGAACTCACTCTGTAACCTAGGCAGGTCTTGACTTTGCAGTCATCCTGCCCAGCTTCCTGAACAGCTGGGATACAGGCCTTTTTCACGGAGTCTACCCAGCATGGCTGACTTTGTGGTGTTTGTTTTGTTTTTTAAATCTGTTTGTTCACATGAAGGTTAGAGGACAACTTTGTGGAGTTGGTTCCACGTTGACATGGGTTCACGGAAAGGAATTCCGGCCACTCAGTTTGCATAGCAAGTCTCTCTGGCCAACCTTTAAATGCATTTCAGCAGTTGTTGACCACAATGTTTCCTGAGTCACATATTTTCACTGTTTGTGTTACTTTAAATTAAAATAAAGTGGATTTTCTTTTTTTTTGGTTTTGTTTTTTTACTGACCCTGCCAGTGTTTGAACATGGTGAGTTAGAATGTCTCACCAAAATGGAAAAATTTAAAATACTCCTTACAGTGCCACATTTAGCTTTTTATTCTTTGAGACCATGTTACTTATTTAATGAGTAAAATTTTAGATTTATTTGTATGTCCCTGGTATTTGTCTTATGCCCGCCCCCTTTTATAATGAACTGATATATCCTCTTTAAAAACAATCTCTTCAGGCCAGGGTTAGTCCTAGCACTTGGGAGGCAGAGGCAGGTGGCTATCTATGAATCAGAGGCTGGCCTGTTTGTATAGCAAACATCAGGACAGCTGGGACTATAGAGAGAGACTCTGTCTCAAAAACAAACAAATGAAAAAGACAAAAAACTAAAACCAAAACCAAAACCAAACCAAACAAAAACCCTCTTCAATATTTCATGACCCAAAGTTTAAATTTAATGTTAATAAAGTTATATATAAATTTTGGGACATTATTTTCACTGTGGCATACCTGTCATCATAATTTTAAATAATTATAGATATTTCTTCTCTTTATTTTTTTTTGAAAATGTGTGTGTGCTTATTTAAATTTAGTTCAATAATGGTGACTGGACAGTTAGATCTGCCTTGTCCCACGCAGTGACCCAAGCCATCACGATGGTGTCTACTGAATGGTTGAGGTACAGCTCTCCAAACTAAGGTGTTGTGTAAATGTGGAGCACACACCAAGTTCTTTATTTTGGCAGTGCTAGGGTGGAACCCAGGGCCTTACACATGCCTGGGAACGTGCTTTACTGAGCTATACCCTCAGCTCCTGCAGACCAGATCACCAAGACTTTTAAGAAAAAAAAAAGTAAAATATCTGAAAAGTTTTCAACATTAGATGTATTTAAAAACGATAATTTTGGAAAGGTTGAACTAAATGTAAATACTACAGTAAAATGAATCCCACCCCAGGACAGGAGATGCAGCCCACTCGGCAGAGGGCTTTCTCAGCACTCACAAAGCTCCGAGTGTGATGGGCAGCACCACATAAACCAGATGTCAGAGTGCACGCCTGCAATCCAGGAGGTGGAATCAGGAGGGTCGGAAATTTAAGTCCATCTCTGGCTACTTAGCTCAAGACCAGCCTGGGATACCTGAGACCCTGTCTTGAAAAAAAAAAAAAATGAAAATAGAATTGGACCCAGATTTTTACTTTTTTTTTTTTCTTTTTTTTTGGTTTTTTGAGACAGGGTTTCTCTGTGTAGCTTTGCGCCTTTTCCTGGAACTTACTTGGTTGTCCAGGCTGGCCTTGAACTCACAGAGATCCGCCTGCCTCTGCCTCCCAAGTGCTGGGATTAAAGGCGTGCGCCACCACCCCCCGGCCAGATTTTTACTTTTTGTGGTGTTGCTACTGGCAAATTTCGAATCACGTGTTTAGCCAATGGTTTTTCACCTGCCTTTGACCAGGCACATTCGGCATCAGTAGAAGTACATTCGGGATGAAGTCTGTTGCCTCCTGTGTGCTGTGCTGACCCCACTGTCCAGCATTTCCCCTCTCTTTTCTGACCTTAATTTGGATTGACAGGAGATTTTTAAAATCAAAAGCATTATCTTATCTTCAGACTATTGGTTTAGAAGTTTTACACTCCTTATCCTTTTAGGACTCCATCCCCCCCGCCCCAACATCACAGGATAAGTTCTTGATTTGAAAAACGCAAGAATGAGTTTAGACTATTTCAACTCCATTTTCCTGTTTTGAGTTATATACTATTTTTAGATATATTAAAAGCACATATTTTCCAGCTGTTTTTTTTTTTTTTACAGCGTGTCAGGAGATGCATAGTTTGTTTGTTTTTTGTTTTTTCAAGACAGAGTTTCTCTGTGTAGCCCTGGCTGTCTTTGGAACTCCCTTTGTAGACCAGGCTGACCTTGAACTCAGCGATCCGCCTGCCTCTGCCTCTCCAGTGCTGGGATCAAAGGCGTGCGCTACCACTGTCTGGCATACACACACACACACACACACACACACACACACACACACACACACACACGCTTTTGTTCATATATATATATATATATGTGTATATATATATATCACTCTTTACATTCTTATGAATGGAATGAATGGAATTATCCTGTCTGCTTTCTGTTGTTTAGGGCATGATTCTTTTGAGACTCGTGTGTTTCTGTGTTCCACTTAGTTTTATTATAGATAAGTATTTCACTGTGTGGCTATCTCTTGGTTTTGGTGTTGCTGCTGTTGTTTGCTTGCTTCCTTTTAATTCACCAAAAGAGGTTGCATTTTGGTTACTTTGAACTGAGAGGCAATTGCTAAGAACAACTGCCTCTCAGACTCATGTAGACACACACGTTTATTCTCACTTGCACAAATACCTAAGAGTGAGAATGCTAGTTACAATGGTAAGTGTGCAATCATTTTTCTAAGAACCCTCCAAAGTGCTTTGCAAAGTGGTCAGGCCACTTCAGCCATCAATAAACACTTCAGTGACTCCACGCTGTCAGTCCATCTTTTTGACATCAGTATTCTTGTGGGCACATTGTGACGTTTCCTTGTGGTGTCGTTGGGAGCGCATCGATGGCAGGCGATGCTGATTCTGTCTCATTCCTGTTTGTTGTCTGTATGTCTTTTGGGATGAATTGTCTGTTTACATGTTTAGTTAGTGATATTAATGGGGTTATTTATGTTATTACAGTTAGAGTGCTCTTTATGCTAATTCTGCCATATGAGTATTTATCAGTGATACAATTTAAAAATATCCCTCAGCACTGGGGTTTCTTTTGAAGAATAAGTTTAGTGCAGTTAAGGTTAAACCTAGGGATTTGTGCACACAAGGCAGTGTTGTGCCAGAGAGCTACACCCCAGCCCTCTTTTTAGCTTTTATTTGGAGAAAGGGTCTTACTGAGTCACCCAGGCTGACCTTGAACTCACCCTGCAATCCAGCTTGGCCTTGGATTTGTAGTCCCCTTGTCTCACACTGGAGTAGCTGGGAATACAAGTCTGTTTTGTCCTGAGGACGCAGCCTGTGTGGCTCTGCTGGTGTTCAGATTATCTTTTTGAGTTGTTTCCTGTCAGGAGAGCTGCTGGGTCTTGAACACAGGCACTGTGGACTCCACACACACATGTGACAGCTTCTTTTCCCTGGAGTGCCTCTTTCCCTCTGGCCCTTGCCTTGCTTGGCTCCCGAGAGTCTCTTCTGACCCACTTGCTCTCATAGCTGCTACCTAAACTGAGCTTTCCAGATAAGGGTGCTGCCTCCCTGTTGGCCCCATCAGGCCTGCAGACCACCGGGCTCCTCACTACATCCCACTCCACCACCTCAGCCCCTCGCAGGGTCTTCTGGAAATGTGTCTGCCGCCCGCCCCATGCAACCCCCTGTAGAGTGAAGCCACCCTCAGACACTGCACTCCTCTTTCTCACAATCCACTGTCAGGCTACAGACCTTCACATCACCTATGCCCACCTCAGACTGAAGCCAGGAAGCTCAGATGAGATTGTCTGATGGTGGATGAGGGCACGGCCGCCATTGTTTCCATATTTTAGGCCTATGGCTTTGGTTGACCTTTGACTTTCCTGTGACCTCCAGACATCTTTTAACACTACTTTAGAAGAGGCCTGTCTTGTGGGAAGGTGGGACTTTATGTTGACCCCTGCACCAGCCCACTGATCACTGTGTTCTTGTCTGGGATCCTTTCTTCTCTGCATACCCAAGGCGGGCAGTGATGGAAGCGTTTAGAACAGCCTAGAAATTGCACTCTCCTTTGGGGTCACGGAAAGCAAAGAGCAATTCCTCTCCTCTTCTTCTTCCTGTCCTCTTCCTCCCTCCTCCTCTTCTCTACTCTGGGGTGAATCGGAGTGACAGATGGAATGGGGCTCGTTCCTAATAAGTGTCTCTGAAGGACCTTATTCGAAGTAAATAAATAGTAAGACTTTGATGTTCAGTGACTGCAACATCACAAGTGGCAGTTTCCCTGTCCTCATAAGCATAGAAACTTGTAGATAACATTGTCTGACTAGTAGCTGACTTCAGGCCTGCAGGAGTCTCTTGGGAATGAACACACCCACATGTCTCCATCACAGCTTCAGCTTGTAGCTCTTTGTCGTGTCCTTACCTTAGAGAGGCCACTCCTAGCCTGGCCCTCTGTTTTCCAGCTTGGCCACAGCACTCTCTCTGGGTACCAACATTCTGTCTGAACATGATGACCTTGCTCTGTCCTAGTGCTCAGCACACCTCATACCTCAGTGTGTGTGTGTGTGTGTGTGTGTGTGTGTGTGTGTGTGTGTGTGTGTGTGTGTGTGTGTATAGTGAATGAGTAGGAGTGCATTTTCTTTTGCTGATTTTATGAAATTGCAACTAAGTAGAAAGCTCAACTGAGTGTCTCTCTTGGCCCTGTGGGCTTCCCCTATAGGGATTGTATAAAGAGGACCTACGGTTCGGGCCGGGCATTGAGACCTACCCAGATGGCAGTCAGGATGTTGGACTGTGGTTCCGTGAGCACCTCCTCAAGCTGGGGACAGAGGTTCCCAACAGCTTCTCCTTGCTGAACTATCCAGAATTCTTAGACTTCCTCACAAGCTCAAGGGGGAGGATCAGTCTCTCAGATGAGGAGAAGGCGGAGTGGGGTCTTCCCGAGGAGCAGGACCCTTTCTTCTATGAGTATAAACGGTTTCTCCTGAATGATGACCTAACGCTACCTCCAGAGATGCATGTCTATTCGACTGACAACGACCACCTGCCCATGACAGGCTCCCTGCGCAGAGAGCTGGATGACCGCATCTTCATGAATGAGATCCCTCCATTCATTGAGGATGAAGAACCCTGGCTTATAACAAATGAGACTCCTTTGTTGGTCAAAATCCAGAAACAAACTTACAGGTTCAGGTGATCAGCCTGGTCTTTCTCCCCATTTTGTCCCCTCGTTGAATAGGGGCCCCCTTTGGGAAGGGTTCTGATGTTCCCCTTTGCTGGGCTGTCTCTAAGGGCCTGAGTACCTCTCAGCATTTCTTGTTGGATAAACGTGAGCACAGCATTTGCTTCAGTGACTCAAACAGCCCCCACTGTGCTGTGAGACTAGGCAGGTAGCCTGAGGGTAGGGAGCCAGGTAGAGCTGTGAGGCATCTGTGACTGTGTCGGGGAACAAGGACCCCTGGCTTCCGTTAGCCCTCTCTCTGGGGGAGGAGAGTCCAGGAATAGCTCATCAATGATCAGCCGCTGCAGTCCCAGAACAGGGGCGGACTCCTGAAAGGGATGTGACTTAGGATAAACTCCTGAGCAGACCCCTGAGGGCAAACCTTGGCTTTCGGACCTGTGTACATTCCCTCTTCTGTAAGCCAGAGCCTGGACACTTTAAGGCCAGGTTCCTGCCTGCCATTAGAGGCTCTGTGAGTGAAGTTGCTACACACCAACATAATAGAAGAGATTGCTATTACTATCCTTTGTTAATGAAGGGGCTGGAAGAGAACCAAGGGTGGGATTTGGGGGAGGGATGGGGGCTACAAACTGATTAGACCTCTGGCTTTTGCAAGGAAAGCCATGAAAACCGGCACTGCCCTGCCATCTCTGAAGAAGATACCCTCCATAGCCACAACCTGGGGAAAGTCAGCACCCACCCAGGGAAAACTGTTTACCTTAAAAGTTAAAATATTCAAGTACCTTCTACTATTCTTACATCCTTAAACATTACTCTCAAATATCAGTGAACATTTTAAAATGCATTTGATGGGCACACATGACTATTTCCCATCCATCTACCCATCCATCTATTCTTCCTTCCATCCATCCACCTACACACCTACTCCATTGACCCATCAATTAATTCATCCACCCACTCATCCATCCTTTTACCACCCTTACATCTATCCACCTATCTATTTGCCCTTCTATTGATTCAATCCACTTGTTTTTCCACTCCATCTTCATCCCCATATCCATGTTCCTGCCCATTCCATCCATGCATTCACCAATGCACCTATCCATCCATCCACTTACTATGTTCATTCATACATGTATCTGTTTACTCCATTCACCCACTTACCCACCATCCATCCATCCATCCATCCACCCACCCACCCATCCACCCATCCATCCATCTACCCACCCACCCATCCACCCACCCGTCCATCCATCCATCCATCCATCCATCCATCCATCCATCCATCCATTCATCCATCCATCCATCTACCTTTGCCATCCATCCATTGTGTAACCATCAACTGATAAACATTGACAACTATTGAGTGAGTAAAATCCACAGGTTCTTGATTGTGAATTGTGTTCTGTGCACACAGGAAGATTCAGTGTTGTGTGATGACCTGGGCCGTGGGACACTGAAATTCTCTACTCTAGCAGAAAGCAAGTGAGCAGAAGGTGGGATGTGTTTGCTAGGCTCCGACAGTGGAGCCATGTGTATGCCAGCTTTCTGCTCACTCACGGTCCTGCCATTGAGAGCATATTTCCCAGTAAAACTGTAGTGATTCCAAGGAGCCAGGCGTACAAGGCTGTAGTTCTTGCTGAGGCAGCACTTAGCATGGGCACTTTACCTCTAGATCACATGTCTCCCTCACTGGGTACTCCATCCTGATTGTAACTGGCAGGTAGTGCAGCCATTAGGGCTCAGGGTGAAAAAGGAGCGATGGACACTGAGGGAATGGAGCACCCAAGGCAGGAAGGGGAATTCTGAGGGATCAGAAGAGTGAGGGGTAGAGGGAGGCAGCTTCCCCACCCCGGGCTCTTTCTTGTGGGAAGTATTGGGTGATCCAGATTCCAGTCTAATGCCAATGAAGCCTCTTGTGCTGCCAGGAACAAGAGTGCTCATACCAGCTGGAACATAGCTGCCATCCTGGAGGGCAACCGCAGCTGCTTTGGGCCCACTGGCCCTAAGGAGGATATCTCCAGGGAGATGATCCTGAAGGCTGAGGAAGGGGACTATAACTGGATTTTTGGAATCCTGAGGGACAACCTCGCCTGTGCTGATGTGGCCGACTCCAAGGGCTACACTGTGCTTGCTGCTGCTGCGGTAAGTCCTTTCCCCATAAGGAGCACTAGCCTGTGGGATCCCTCGTGTGGTCCACTGTAACAGCGGGTGCCTGACAGGAGCTGGCCAGCCCTCAACAAACCCCCACGCATCCAAGTGTGATATTCAAGGCCAAATGGAAGCAGGCTGGGAGTGATCCATTGATTTCTCCATTACACACTATCACCCTTCACCAAGGCCGAGTGTGAGTGTTGTGTGTCCTGCTACGGTGCAGCCTTATGGGGGCAGCATGGATGCCGGGCGGTCCTCGTCATGTCCAGCTCCTGTATTCACAAGTCTGACCTTGTCACTCTCTAGGTCAATTCTCACCGTGACATTGTCAACCTTCTCCTGGATTATGGGGCTGATGTGAACAAGCTCTCGGATGAGGGCCTCTCGCCCCTCAACATGTGCCTTCTCCACTATTACCCCAGCAAATTCTTCCAGCCCAACGTTGCTGAGAGGACCCTGCCCCAGGTCAGCCCCTGTTGGCCACCACACCCTCATCATCTGCCACGCCTCCCATTTACCTAAATGTCCACAGCCACCTCCCTGATGTGTGAACCAGGCCCAGATATGGTAAATGGAAAGAGAAGTCTAGTGAGGAAGGGGTCAGAAGAGAGAGCCTGGGACCTCCCAAAGGCATCCTGAGCCATGCTACATGTACTAAGGGGTGTGTGCTCCCCATGAGCCACATGCACAGCAGCCTGGGGTCCTGAGACCTCCCCCAGTAACATGCTGGAAAGGGGGACCTTCTTCACAGCATGGCTAGGGAAGGGCCAGGGAATCTGCATTTCTAACAGATTCCTAGGTGTGTGGTAGTCATCAGTCTAGGAACTTCTCTTTGAGGGTTCAGGTGCCTGAGGAGAGAGATGGGGAGCAGCACCACTGGGCAGAAATATAATTTAAGCTGCAACACGAGTGTATAATGAGAATTTTTTTTTTTTTTGGTTTTTTCGAGACAAGGTTTCTCTGTGTAGCTTTGCGCCTTTCCTGGAACTCACTTGGTAGCCCAGGCTGGCCTCGAACTCACAGAGATCCGCCTGGCTCTGCCTCCCGAGTGCTGGGATTAAAGGCGTGTGCCACCACCGCCCGGCGAGAATTTTTGAGTGGTGAGAAAGTAGCGAAATTAATTGTAATGATGTAGTTTTATCTAGCATCAAGTATCTAGTACCAGCCCTGCCCTGTGTGAAATCAGTATGAAGAATGAGAGCTATCCTTGGCTTGCACAGCAATGCTTGGCTCTAGGCAGGTCATGTTTCGTCAACTTAGGAGGCACAGGTAGTGTTGTGAGCCCTGAGCAGCGGCTGCTTACTTCTAATTCTGGGTAGTGACTTCAGAGTTGTCCCTGCCCTTGCAAGGGTGTGTAGACTGTGGAAGAAGTCCCAAGCCACCACTCCAGTTCTTACTGGGGCTGCTGTGGAGAGAAGAACATTAGTTCCTTCCTCTAATGAGACCTTTTTGGTGCTTGCCATAGGAACCTTCCAAATCCATCACCCACAAAATTTCATTCTTGTTTGGAGAGCAAAACATGGATTATTTCTATGATTTGGGCATGCCCACCCCACTTGGAGAGGACTATAAGTCATCACCACCCCTCTCAAGCAGCCTGGATGATGCCCTGGTCCTGGGTCCTGTACAATCTCGAGAGTCCATCATCTGGAAGAGCAATGTGGCTCACAAGCGAGACACCCCCTCAGTGAAGAGTCCCAGCAGTGATGTAGAGAAAAAACCAGAGGACACGGCAGAAAATGTGGATGCCAGCACCGTGTACAGCATTGACACAAACTTTGATTCTAACGTGTGCATGCGAAACTACTCTATCCATGTCTCGAAGGACATCCTGGAGAAGAGTGCCCAGGCTTACAGCTCATTGCTAAACATCCCCTCCTGTTCGGACAAAGGGACTGTGAGGAAAATGGCACAGACCATGGCTGAGTGAGTCACTGATAACTCTGTGGTAGGGGTGGAGGATCACTTCCAGGGTAAGTCATGTGTTCAGTGGGTACCCATCACGGCCCTGCACCACCACTAAGAGCTGTTTCTAGAGACTATGCCCTATTGTCTGGGAGTCTGTGACGACTAGTTTCATATCAACTTGACACAAGCTAGAGTCATTTGGGAAGAGGGAAGCTCAAACTAAGAAAATGCCCCACCGGATTGGACAGTGGGCAAACCTGTGGTGTGTTTTCTTGATTGACAGTTAATGAGAAAGGGCCCAGATCATTGTGGGCTGTGGCATCCCTGAGCTGGTGGTCCTAGGCTGTATAAGAAAGCAGGCTGAGCAAGCTATGAGGAGCAAGCCAGTAAGCAGCACTCCTTCATGGCCTCTGTATCAGCTCCTGCCTCTAGGTTCCTGCCTTGCTTGAGTTCTCGCCCTTGCTTCCCTCAATGATGGACTGTTACCTGGAAGTGTAAGATAAAACAAACCCTTTCCTCTCCAAGTTGCTTTTTGTCATAGTGTTTTAGCACACTGAAAGAAACCCTAACTAGGACAGCATCCTTGCAAGGGCACTGTGGTGGGGCTGCATTTTCAGCACATGGGCAGTGTGTGGTGTGTGTGTGTGTATGTACATCCACCTCACTGTCTGGCACCCACCCCAGTAGGGGCCAGTCCCCATCTCATGACAAATCTCAGTGAGGTTAAGTGACCCATGCTGGGCTGAAGCCTGGCAGGACCACAGCTGAGGTTGGCTCGGGTGGCCCACACAGGGAGGTCTGATGTTAACTAGGTTTCTGAGCCTCCCAGGGCCCTGGAAGGACTGACCTTGGGTATTTTTCAAGAAAGGCTGGATACTGGGGTGCAGTGTGACTATGCTGTCAGCACCCCTTATCCCTTGTGTGGAGGATCCTGTCCCGATCACAGGTGTGACAACCACCCTGTACATTCCCTCCGTCTTGTGACACTGTCCTTCTGGTACCCACAGACGTAGAAACCGCTGGCTGACCATCAAGTTGCTGCTGCGTCGAGGTGCCGATCCCAACCTGTGTCAAGTGCCCATGCAGGCCCTGTTTTTTGCCGTGAAGGCCGGGGACGTGGATGGGGTGCGGCTGTTGCTGGAGAGCGGGGCCCGGACCGATATCCAGTATCCTCCACAGGTAGGTGTCAGTGGCCAGAGGGGCCTCTGCGGCACGATGGATGTGGGACGCCCACAGACTCCCAGGTCCTCCTTCACAAAAGCCCACAGCTTCTCAGGGCCAGCCCTAGAGCTGGTCCACCCTGCCTGTAAACACCTGGTCCGTGAGGCATTGGTGACATCACAGGAGGAAGGTGGCCTCCCGCTGAAGTTTCACGGGGTCGTTAGATACGGTTATGAAGGGGTGTTATTTCTCACAGTGCGCCATGATGTGTGCAGTTTTCTAATGCATCCCCTTCCCTGTGTGTGAAACAAAGCAGGATGGGGTTGTGAGGGGAAGCAAGGGCCAGACCTACCCTCCTTCACAGTGGCATCAGCTTCATGGAGAGACAGGAGGAACTGAAGCAAACTGTCCCTGAAGCTCTTTAGCCCAGCAAATCCAGCCAGCTGAAAACTAACCTGGGTTTCCTGCCCACGTACCTGTCTCTGTGTCTCCCTTTGGCCATACCCTGTGTCCCTTCTGCCTCGCTTATTCTGGCCCCTCCAGCAGGCTGAGCACTGTCATTGCCCACACTAGAAGCCCTTGGTCTGGACAGTACTGCCAGGCGCCAGCTGCTTCCCCTGCTGAACAGGGCTCACCTCTTGGGGAACGCGTTTGACAAGTGCATTGCTCTTGATACATGAACCTGTGGGCAGTGCTGGAACTCCGAGGGTGAGAGCACGGAGCTGCCACAGAGTTTGTTGGTGGAAGCTTGGCTTTCAGGGCTCTCTGTCTGTTGCTTATATCCAATCCACCTGAGCAGTGGCGGCCATGCAGCCCTACCCGGTCCTTCCAGCCTTCCCCATGCCACAACTCTGGAAGCACCTTCCTCAGCACAGGACCTATACTACCTCAACTCCCAATGTCCCTGGAAGTCACCCAGGCTTTGTGCCCTAGGAAGCAGGTCCAAGTGAGGCTAGGCTTCCTACACAGTTCCAATCTGACCCCAGTGTCCCTCGTTGGGCTGCCCTATGAGACGGGGTAAAGACTATCACTGTTTTGTTCTTTTGTCTGAACTCTGTGGTTCAGACCTCAGCAAGTCAGAGAGGAACCTGGGTAGGTTGCCTGAGGACAGGACAGTCATACACAGTTGGGGAAGAAAAAGTTAAAAGCAGCCTCAGCTTAGTTCATGTGGTTAGAATAGTTTGTCCTAAAACCTGAAAAACACAAAACAAGAAACAGAAACAAAAACCAAAGCTCTTGCCTCGAGAACTTGAAGATTCGAGCCCACAGCACAGTGCCCGGGTAGACACAAGGCTTTGGCTCCCACCTTCTCCCTCTGGGCGGCTTCACACTGTATACACTTTCCTGTATTATTATCATTTTGCCTTTAGTGTTTGAGTCAGAGTATCATGCAGCCCCAGCTGGCCTCAGACTGGATGTGTGGTGGAACTGGCCCTAACCTTGTGATCATCCTGCCTCAGCCTCCCAGGTGGCTGTGATCACAGTCATGTACCAGCACATCCAGCTAAGGAGGTTGTGTTGAAAAATAACTTTTCCGAGAGCCTAGGCCAGTTCCCAGGCAAGCTCTCTGGTTGGCAGTTAGGTCTCTGTGAGCCCCTATGAACCCAAGTTAGTTGATTCTGTGGGTTTTGACTACTCTCTGCACATACATTACAGTTGTGTAGCTTGGTCTTCTTGTGGGGCTCCTAACAGTGGGATCAGGGGCTGTCTCTGACTCTGTTATCTGTTTTTGGGACCCTTTCCTCCTACTGGGTTCCCTCATCTAGCCTTAATAGGAGAGGAGGTGCCTAATCTTACTGCAGCTTGACATGCCATGGCTGACTGATAGACACGGGAGGCCTGCCCTTTTCTGAAGAGAAAGGAGGAGGAGTGGGTGGGGATGGGGAGGGAGGAGGATGGGGGAGGGACTTGGAGGAGAGGAGAGAGAGAGAAATGTGATCAGGCTGGGAAAAATTAATTAATTAATTAATTTTTAAAGAGGTAAGGACTTCCATGGAACAGATTGCCAACCTGGAGTTAAGAAGCCTGTTTCTAAATCAGCTGAAGAGCTTACTACCAAACACTCCATTCTCCTTGATTCTCTGTCCCCACATCTTCATCAGAAAACAAACAGATAGGAAAATCTGAAGATTTTATGCCATTTATTTCATTTGAGTATCAAAAAATAAAGCAATACATCAGAAAGTAATAACAGGGAGGAAAAACAAAAGAAAAATAACTTTGAGCTTTACATCTTGTTCTGGTTTTAAGACAAGGTCGCATGTAGTCTAGACTAGCCTCAGATTTCCTGTGTGGCCAAGGAGGCTCTGAACTCCTGATCCTCCAGCCTGCACCTCCCTGATTTCAGAGTTGTAGGGGGTGAGTCATCATGCCTGGCTCTTCGTTAATATAGTTGTGAGCATGTGCTAAGTTGAGAGACCGTGAACACATTGATGGAGACATGGTACATGCAGCTACTGCCAGAAGATGAAGCTCCCCACGGTGATCTTGCTCACTGTGTATCTGCAGTTAGGCCTCATGTGGCAAGAGCCCACTGTTTTCCACGAACTGGACGCTCACAATCCTTGCACTTCCATGGGTAGAAGGTGGCACCTCTGAGGTTTAATGTTGCATTTCTTCCATTTCGGGTCAGATTGAACATTTGCTCATTGTATTAGCAACTTCAGTGATTAGAATGAAGTCTCTAGTGCAGTTAACTTTTAAAGCAGAAAGGTTCATGGGTTTAGAGATCCTGTACAGAATTCTGCAGCTTTATCACTTGGGGACCGAGGCTAGAGCTGTACGAGGGAGTACATGTTGAAGCAAACTGCTTACACCAAAACCCTGGAACCAAAATGGAGAGAGGGTAGGCTGAGGCCTTGCTACCCTCTTCCAGGGCATGTCCTCAGTGCCCTGAGACCCACCGCCAGGCCCCATTTCTGAAAGGTTCCACCCCCTTCCAGTAATGCCACCCAGGGGACCAAGTCTCTTTAACACTAGAGCCTCTGGGGGTCACTCCCATTTTCAAAGACAGCGTTTGTGCATTTAAAGCTACCAGTGCCTCCTTATACAGTGGAGTGCCTCAACACTACCCATTTTGCTGTTAGAGGTATGGAGACTGTTCATCTCACAGCACACAACTGAGGCTCCTGGGAGACCTGGGCATGAGGACATCAATGGCAACAGAGCAGTCACACGCAGAATGGTCAGGACTTCCAAAGAACTGCTGAGTGTAAACACTGCTGTAAGCAATCTGGGCACAGAGCATCTCTAAGGGCCACACTTTCCCAAGGCTGACACCTGGAGTGAGGAACAGTTTTGGTCCCCAGAGATGGAATGCCTTAACGCTACACAGACCGCAAATGAAGCAGATGAGAAAATCCCATCGAGACTAGCTGGAGAACCTCAGATCCTGAGTTTTGCCACCCTCTCCCGCCACACGGGTGCATTCCTGGCATCAGCTACCAGCATGACCCCATGTATTGGCTAATACATTTTAGGGTTTTGCTCTGCATTGGATTTTTGCACCTCTAAGTCCCTCCTGGATTCCTTGTGTCCTTCAGATCCTGGCTGGTTCTCCAGCAGAGAACATCAGTAGCAGGAAAGAATTGCAGTATCCCTGGGAATCCTTTTTCTTCACCCTCTTGAACAGCATTCTGGGTTCTGAATTATCTGAGGACTTTTTTCTTTTGAGATGGGGTTTTATATATGGCCTGGAACTCCCTATGTAGCTGAGGATGACTTTGCATTAAAAAAAAAACATTTATTTTATGTGTATGAGTGCTTGCCTGCATGTGTGTACCACATACAGTGTACCACATGTATATGTACCACATACATGTGGTATTCATGGAAGCCAGAAGAAAGCATTGCATTCTCTGGAACTGGAGTTCCAAACTGTTGTGAGCAGCTATATGGGTGCTGGGAAGCCAACCTGGGTCCTCTGCAAGAGCAACAAGTGCTCTTAACCATGGAGCCATCTCTCCAGTCCTGAATTTGATTTTTTGATCTTCTTGCTTTTATTTCTCCAGTCATGTGACTGCAGGCGCACGCACCACCATGCCCAGTTTATATGGTGCTGAGGATGGAACCCTGGGCTCTGAGTATGCCAGACTAACATTCTACCAACTGAGCCACACCTCCAACCAGCTCCTAAGAACTTGGAAGCAACCCCTATTAGGGTTTGCTGAGGCCTAGCTGCAGACAGAGGGTGAGCAAGACCCCTGTGGGAGTTTAGTCCGCTAGCAGGAGTCGCGCGAGCCATGTCTCTGTCATTGTATGCATGGCATCTCATCTCAGCATATCTCAGCACAGAACTTCTGTCGTCTAGTGAGAAAGGTGGCCCGCTTGTGCATTGCTGTGAGAGGCCCTGGCTCCTTCTGCAGCTGGTCTTCTTGTTTGGGGTGCTGGACATCTCTTGGCTCATCTCGTGAGTGTGTCTTTCCGCCATCATCTCTCTGCTGTTCTGGGGCTCACCACTGGCTCTCATGTGTGCTAACTGGGGAGAGAGGAGCAGCCTGGTTCCCCCCCCCCCCTGTTATTTGGGATGCCCACACAGCCTCCTCATCTCCTGATCTTCCCTCCACCTGTGTCTCTTCTGTCACTTGCCTCGGTGGCTAAGTCTGAAACGTTGGAGAACCTCAGTTGGCTGTTGATGTGATCTCCTGGGATCCACATCAGCAGGAAACTGCGCTTCTCTGCTGTATTCATTCACGTGTGCCGGTGATGGCACCTACCCTCCTATGTGTCAATCACTGACAATGTGCTGAGGCTGCTGGCTGTCGGTTGTGGGTACTGGCTGCACGGGTAAGGCCCGGTTGTAGTTTTTGTTCTTTTTTTTAACTCTTTGGGGGCCCACTACCCAGCGGCCAAATAAAGAAATACTTGGAGACTTATTCTTACTTATGAATGCCTGGCCTTAGCTTGGCTTGTTTCTAGCCAGTTTTTCTAACTTAAATTATCTCATTTCTCTTTAACTACATTTTGCCTTTGGGCTTTTTACCTTTCTTTATTCTAGATATCTTTCTTTCCTTCTTACTTCATGGCTGGCTGGGTGGCTGGGTGGCTGGGTGGCTGGGTGGCTGGCCCCTGACATCCTCCTCTTCTCCTTTTCTCGCTCCTCATCCTCTTCTCTAGATTTGTCCTCTTATTTATTCTCTCTGTCTGCCAGCCCCACCTATTTCTCTCTCCTGCCTCGCTATTGGCGGTTCACCTCTTTATTAGACCAATCAGGTGTTTCAGACAGGCAAAATAACACATCTTTATATCATTAAACAAATGTTCCACAGTATAAACAAATGTAACACATCTTCAACTAACATTCCAGAGCAACTGGCTGCTGTTAGGCTGTGGAGATCCCATGCCTGAGTCAGCAGCCGCAGGGGTGTGCCCCAGGTCATGTGACATGGAGAGCTAATGCTACCTTGCCACCTTCCGACTGTTGGACTATTCCCCTGCCTCATCACAGCCACTTACTGTGGGCTCTTTCTGCTTTCCAGGCTAATTACACCCCACCTTCAGGGGGTTCTCGAGGTGCTTTTATTCAGGGACACCTTCCTATTTGAGTGAGATCATACTGAGGGGAACTGGGCTGGGGACAAGTGGGGCATGTCTACCTGGCCATAGCCTGGCTGCGCTGGCTGGGCTCTCTCAATTGCTGGTATTTACTCTGAGAGTAGGGTCCTCCCCGCCCCTCACAACCATGAGCTGCTGGAGCTCAGAGACAGTCCATCGGGGACCAACTTCAGACAATGGGGAGAGGTATAGCGAGAAATCCACGGAGTCTCTTTAAAGGGCAAAGGATTTATTAAGGGGAAAAAATTCACTGTACAGAACAGAATTGACACAGGTTCTGGAACGCTGTTCCAGCCGCCTGGATCAATTCTGAATCCAAGTCCCCTGAGGGAGTGGAGAGAGAGCGAGGCCTAAGAGCATCTCAGGGTTTCAAGGGTCGAGAGAGGCCACGCCCGGGGGCATGTGCTTCAAGGTCCATAGGCAGGTGGAGCAATTACCCGCTGCATCTCTAGGGGTGGTGCTTCAAGGTGATAGACAGAACAGCTATCCGCTACAGAGAGGAACACCATAGGGAGAGTCAGAAGGGTAATTAGGAGCTATATGGCTGTTAGATGGTGGTATCTGAACCAGAGCCTGGCAGAGACATGGTGGTACTCATAGAGGATAGTGTCAGACAGACAGCCTAAAACCAGCTGGGATTAAGCCAGTTGATTTTCATGCATTCACAGCTGTGACCCTGGATGCCCGTGGGTTACAAGGCCTGTTGAGAGCATCCAGTCCATCCTTTGATTTTGGGCATTTTGTCTGCCTCTGCCCTCCTGGGCCTCCTTGTCCTGCACCCATTGGTCTGGTGAGAAGGCAATGGTGTTGTGGGGACCTGAAATGGTTGCAGTAAGATATGCATCCTCCCATCTGCTCAGGCAGCAAGGACCCTGACATAACCCTGACCAGGGCCTCACCTGCCTGGCTGCAGATTGGGTTTCACCCTTGCCATACTTCCTCTGCAGCTGAAGTCCCTGACTCCGCTCCACATCGCAGCCTCACTTCCTGGGGAGGAGGGCGTCATGATCACGGAGCTGCTGCTCCACGTGGTGACTGACGTGGATGCCAAGGCAGCCGACCAGGACTACGTCTACAAAACCGGCAAGGTGTGGTTCTCTTTGGATCTGCAACTGTGCCTACTGCCCGGGGGGTGGGGCGGGGGGGGGGGGAGAGGGTGACAAAAAAGAGAGTCACATGCAGGCTCTGATCATTCTGCTGCTGACCCCTCCTAGTGTGGACAGGCCACATGGATCAGCACCCAACAGTGGCCATGGGAGGAAGCAGGGTTGACACACTTGGGGGATGCCAGGTGAAAAGCATTGATGTAGCCAGGCATGATGGCACACACCTTTAATTTCCCAGGAGGCAGAGGTGGGCAGATCTTTGTTGAGTTCTAGCACAGTCTAGTCTAAATAGTAAGTTCCACAGGGAGACCCTGTCTCAAAAAAGGGGAGGGGCTTGGGGCTGGGGCTCAATGAGTGGTTTCCTAGCATTCTTCAGTACCACATAACAAAAACTCCACCACCAACCACTACCACAACCATAACAAAAACAGGCTTGGTGGTGCATGCCTATGAGTCCAGCCCTCTAGAGGGTGTTGAGTGCTGTGGGAGTCACGGTGGCTCTGGGAGAAGTCAGAACAGTGTGTGAAGGGCACTGTGGGAAGATACACTATACACTCTGGGACACATAGGACCTGTCTCAAGCCTTGTGTTTACCACAGATTGACTTCCTGCCCTCAAGTCTGAAGCTCAACAACGAGCCAGGCCCACCCAGCAGCTACTACACGGAGAGCACATTCATCCCAGAGGAGGGCGGACGCACGGCTCTGCATGTTGCCTGTGAGCGAGAGGACAACAAGAAGGTGAATGGCCATGGGGCTCTGACCCGGGCTTGACTGTGTTGTCGGAGTGAGGAGTGTGACGGTGGGGCAGGAAGGGGCTGAGCCCCGAGTTCTGCTGCGTGAGGGACGTTAGGCCAGGCAAGAGCTGTGTTCAAATGTGATGTGTGTGTGTCTATAAGCTTTCGCCCCTAAGTTGGGGTGTGTGTGTCCGTGTGGCTACAGAGGTGAGTACTTGTGTGTGCATGCTTGTGTGCTGCATCAGGCACATGCGTGTCTCTGTGGTAGGCCCAGGCAGGAGAGGGCAGCTCTGGTGTGAGTGGACACCCTTGCCATGTTGGCTTCTCAGTTTGGGAGTCCTGGCTGCTTCTGGAGCTGCTGTGGTGGGTTTTCCAAACTATCACAGAAATCCAGCATTTTCCAAATGGAGTTCAACGGTGTAGGTTAAAGTGAACGGAAAATATGAAAAAGGGTCCATGAGTACCCATGCCCCGAAGAACTCCCCAGGCATGCATGGACCCACATCTTGCTTGGCCTTGGATGCCATGTGAAGTCACTCTTGCACTTGGGTCAGACATGCTTGGGATTCAGGGGCTGCCAACCCCCCAGTCATCCTCTTACCCCCACTGCCCGAGTCCCCTAGTCTTGTAGCCACTTGGCTCCCATCTGCCTTGGGACTCAATCTGGGCAAGGCTGGTATGGGAACTTCCCAGAAAAGACTGAGTGGCCGGGGCAGGTCGGGGAATCGGGAGGCTGGGGGGAGGGGAGTTCTAGGGCATAAGAGTGCAGGCTCCTAGGTAATGCTGGGGAGAATGGAGGGTTGATGGAGAGGTGAAAGGCAGCAACTGGCCCATCAGATCAGAGCTTCCTTAAGGGGAAGAGAAGGAGCTGGGCTTAGGGTCTCACCGTTCTCTCCAGAACCCCAGAGGGCAGCTGTGAGCTCTAGGAACAGGGGTAGGGATGTTTCAAGAAGGCAGGCTGACCAGGGTTCTTGCCAGTGTGAGGCATGGGCCTGAACAAACTTTTCTGCTCACGGTGTATTTCACATTGGAAGTTGTGGAAAAATAAGAGGCACCAATGTGGAACTATCATTAGGTCATGGAGACATCAGTGGTGAGGGCATGGAGGTCAGAGGCCATGGGTGAGGGTGTAGAAGCTGCAGTAGTCCAGCTACCACACCTCTATTATCCAGTAAAGATGGAGAAGCTTTCCCAAGAGCGCTTCCGCAGATTTCTGGCATCTCACCGGCCAGTTGCTGAGGCTGCAGGGAAACAGGCCGGCAAAGGAGATTGGTCCCCAGCTCCTAGGGTTTGTTACATCCTGAGGGTATAGTGTCGGCAAAATGTATAGGGCAGCTAGAGAGCAGCTCCTGCAGTGGGGGAAACAGAGGGACCACTGACCACCCCTGACCACCCCTGACCACCGCTGACCACCCCTGACCACTCCTGACCACCACTGATCATCACTGACCACCCCTGACCACCCCTGACCACTGCTGACCACCCCTGACCACCGCTGACCACCCCTGACCACCATTGACCACCACTGACCACCCCTGACCACCCCTGACCACCACTGACCACCACTGACCACCCCTGACCACCCCTGACCACTGCTGACCACCCCTGACCACCACTGACCACCCCTGACCACCCCTGACCACCCCTGACCACCGCTGACCACCACTGACCACCACTGACCACCCCTGACCACCCCTGACCACCGCTGACCACCCCTGACCACCTCAATCACCACTGACCACCACTGACCACCACTGACCACCTCAATCACCACTGACCACCACTGACCACCGCTGACCACCACTGACCACCCCTGACCACCCCTGACCATCACTGATCACCACTGACCACCGCTGACCACCCCTGACCACCACTGACCACCCCTGACCATCACTGACCACCCCTGACCACCCCGATCACCACTGACCACCCCTGACCACCACTGACCACCCCTGACCACCTCGATCACCACTGACCACCCCTGACCACCACTGACCACCCCGACAGCCGACAGTACTGGGGAGAGGTTCACAAGTGAGCCCAGGTAAAGGCACTCCCCTCCATTATCCCCGTGGAAGGTCAGGGCCTTCGGTGTGTTCACATTACCTTCATTGTCTTTGGTCCTTGAAAACGTACTTCTAGCCAATTTATTTGCCAGTGCCTTTCCTGTTTTCTTCCTGTAAATGAGTGTTTGGAGTCTGTCTGAGGATCCTCTGTCTCCCCTGTCCCATGTCCCTGTTTGGAGTCTGCTCAGGCGGTGCTGGTGCAAGGACCCGGCAGTTGAGTGATCGGCTTGATTTTAAAGGTGGCAGTTGGGTTATTGGTAGTGTGTGTGTGGACTCCTTGGGAATGGTGCCTCCGCTTTCATGTGCTTTTGCCTTTCTTCCCACAGTGTGCCAGGGACATAGTCCGGCTCCTTCTCTCACACAGAGCGAATCCAAACATGCTGTGGAGCGGCCACTCCCCGCTCTCCCTGTCCATCGCCAGTGGGAATGACCTGGTGAGCCTGAGTCCTGTGCGCCCATACACCCGGTGCCTGTCTTGGACACCTGGCCTTTGTGTATTTGGCCCTTATGCACCCAGCTCCTGTGGACATGTGCACCAGGCAACTGTGCTATTCTGCCACCATTGACTCCCTTCCTCCAATCAGCTGCTGGGGTTCACTGTGTCGTTTTTCCCACTCCTCTGTCTACTGGTTGGTTCATCTACCCAATCTCCCATTTACTAACCCATCCAGCCACCTACCTGCCAATCTAGCCATATAGCTACTCAGCCTGCTTTCCGCCACCCACCCAGACATCCATCTACCTACCCACCTACTCATCCATCCACCCTCCCACTGGCCTGCACAGCCTCTCACCTATCCTTCCTTTTCATTTAACTTTTGTGAACTGGGCACCTTCTGTGGGAAGGCAGGCACCACTATGAGCAGCAGGTTTTGAATAGGGTGTCTGCGCTAGGGATCCCCCTACGCACGTTATAGCTGGGGGGAATCGGGCCCTATGTCAGCGTCCAGCACGGTTTTAGATACTGAAGAGTGTTGTGAAAGTAAAAGGAAAGTAGAGGAGGAGCAGCCAAAGGGCCCGGACAGGATGTGCTCCCGGCCAGTGCTGTGTACATGCCCAAGAGCCATGCTCTTTCCTGGGCTAGAAAGTGAGACAGGAGCAGGACCTGTCAGAGCAGCTGCACTGGTACGTGCACCAGTACAGTGTCAGAACCAGGCCCTGGGTAGAACTACAACTCCTCCCTAAGGAGCTTGTCCATGCTCCTTCCCACCCATCATGTTCCCCGTGGGTGGAACCTGTGGATAGTACCCAGGGCTATGGTTGCTCAGGAGTCTGTCTGTGTGTCCAGGTTGTGAAGGAACTCCTGTCTCAGGGAGCTGACCCCAACTTGCCTCTGACCAAAGGCTTGGGCACCGCCCTATGTGTTGTGTGTGACCTGGCCTATGAGCAGCAGAGGAGCATCGAGAACAAGATTGCCCTGGTGAGGGGAAACATGGGAGGATGCTGGGGATGAGGAAGGGGCATGGAGAGTCCTGGCTGGGTTCAGGGTGGGACAGGCTGGGCCGTCCTAATATCATGTCTTGACTAAAATAGACTAAAGGACATAGCATCCAGCACCCAGCACCCACCTCCCACAGTGCTTGGGAAATGAGATGGTGTTAATCTGTTGATAGTGTCTGGGCCTGGCACAGGTGTGCTTGTGCATTGTCGGCCTCCTGTGTGTGTGTGTGTGTGTGTGTGTGTGTGTGTGTGTGTGTGTGTGAGAGAGAGAGAGAGAGAGAGAGAGAGAGAGAGAGAGAGAGAGAGAGAGAGAGAGAGTCTTGTTCTGTAACGTCACCAGCTTCAAATTTGTAATCTTTTGCCTCAGCCTCCTAAGTGCTGGCATCACAGCTGTGCACCCCCCACCCCCCAGCTAGAATTTATTGAGTAACGTCCACATCTAGTCCACAAGCTGCTGCTCAGTACGCCCTCCTGATTTCACTTGTCAGTCAACTGCAGCTGTCACTGTTTCTTTGATTGTATTCCAGTTTTCATTGTGAACTTAGACGACGCTCAGGTCACACCAATGTGTGACTTCACATAATAATATGTACAGGCTAAGCAGTGGCTCAGAAATGGGTCTAGGAGGTTATACTGAAGCAGAGGCCGTTGTACTTCCTGGTGCTGCCGGGGCCTCTGACTTGTGTGAGCTGGATATAGCTTTTGAAGGCTGACTGATGCTCCGCTGTATGCGCATGCCACCTTCTGTTTGTCCATTCACGATGTGACTGTGACCATGAATGGAGTCAGGGAGGGCTCCCATCCAGGGAGTGGCATTCTAGGATGGGGCTAGGTCAGTCCTGTCTGTTGTATTGGTCTCTGATTTCCTCACACACATTGGGGAGGGCCGCCACATAAGAGGCAGGGGACAACAGCCCTTCTGGGCGGCTGCGCTCTCCTGCCGGGCGGTGCCCTCCGGCTGCCTTTCAGCTGTCCAGCAAGTGTGTTCGCAGGACCCGAGAGCCACGCACATCCTGACGTGGCCACGTGTGGAACTGCCCTGCACAGTCCAGGGCTGCAGACGGCTCGTGTTGCCTCTCCAGCGGCCCTGTGTGCTCAACAGATTCTGTGTTCTGCAGATTGACCGGCTCATTAGCTACGGGGCTGATGTCCTGAAACCCGTGGTGCTTACGCAAGGTGAAAGGACGGCAGTGGGGACGGCCGTGGACTATGGCTACTTCAAATTCTACCAGGTGTGGCTTTGTTCTCTAAGCCAGATCCCGCTGAGACTCGGCTTCTCTTGGGTAAATCTAGGAGTCCACAGCCAAGGCTGGTCTTCTAGGACAGAAGACCTCATGATGGCAACACACGTGCTTTGGGCACTTGTGAGCAAGTGTCCTGTGTTGAGCAAGTGTCCTCTGTGTCCTCACAGTCATCACCAAGGATGGAGAGGTGGCCTGCTCACTCAGTTACTCTGCAGTCTGGGCTGGGGGTGGCTGGAAGTCCTTGGTGACCCTTGAGTGGCAGCCCCCAAGGACTCGTCATGACCCTGTGCTCTGTCGTAGGACCGGAAGATAGCCCACTGTCCCTTCCATGCTCTGATGCCCTCGGAGCGGGAGACGTTCTTAGCCCGGAAAAGGCTGCTAGAATATATGGGTTTGCAATTACGGCGTGCTGTCCTTAGCAAAGAGAGTCAGCTGGACGTAAAGGCCCTGTACCTGAGCAAGAGAGGTAGGCGAGGCTCATCAGGGTGAGTGCCCTAGCTCTGTTCTGACCCCAACAGCCTCATTCTCCAGACCTGTATCTGCTCACCCACGTCCTTTCCATTCCCTCCCCCACCGGTAATGTCCCTGCTGGTGTCACTCTCAAAGTCACATCAAACTGTAACCCTCGCTGTTACAACTTTCTCACACATGTCCACCTGTCCACCACTCTTCCCCAACACCCCAATTACCCACCGTGCACATATATCTTTATGCCCACAGATGCCTTCACTCACATTGTCCCCAGTGTACACCCATCCCCCACATGAAACTCGCACATGTGAACCACTGCCTCCTCCATACACCTACATCGATATGCACCAATACCTGCCACAAAAACGTGTAGAATCCACTTATCCACACCCATCCCTGTATGTATACGAACCTGTACACTGTCCTTATAGCCACAATCCAGCCACAGTTAAATATAATCAGCTCTTTACCCTGCACCTACCCCACAGCCACATCTGCTGTACACATGCATGTCTACCCACCTGCACACTCACACCCCAATATCCTGAACCCCCTACACATGCTTATCCTCCCAACTCCCATACCCATATCCACCTACCCCTGTTCTCCACAAATAGTTCCCAGCTACATGCCCACAGTTACACACAGCCAAGTACACACCCAAACTTACACACTGGACTACACCCTCTCTTATACACACAACCAGCGTCCCCCATGCACTATTCACATTCCCACCCATAAACCTACTAGCACTCCACATTTATGCCCAGAACCTAATTATCATACACATACACATCTACACACACAGCCACTAACTATTTCTGTCCCTTTGTCCTGCCCACGCGTACTAACTTATCCTGACTCAAACTGCTGTCCCATTTGGAAAGGGATGAAGAATGTGGAGGCTGGGTGCTGGCTAGTGTTACCGGGAGGCGATGCCTCTACTCATATGCATACTCTACCATGGGGCACAGTCTCTGCCTTTGCTCTGATACCATTGAGAATGCT
This sequence comes from Peromyscus eremicus, assembly GCF_949786415.1. Taxonomy (NCBI): domain Eukaryota; kingdom Metazoa; phylum Chordata; class Mammalia; order Rodentia; family Cricetidae; genus Peromyscus; species Peromyscus eremicus. Next base: position 9,247,549 of record NC_081429.1, on the reverse strand, counting down.
GGGCCTCTGATCTCTCACACCAGCTCATAGGCAGGGGGTCTGGCTGAGGGAAGCTGGCTGAGGAGATGTGACCATGCATCCTCTCCTTTCCATCACTGAGTGGATCCTGAAGTGGAGCTTTCACCCACGGAGAGGTCTGCCATTCCACACTCTGCTTCCAGACCCTTGTCACCATGCCGTAAAGCACAGGGAGCTTTGACAAAGAAACAGACTCATTTTCAACAGCACATGAACCAGTTCATGTCTGGGGGTGAGAGGCACCTGTGAGGGACGTGATCCACCGGCACCACAGGCTGAACTACAGCATGGCTTACTACTAGAAAGAACTAGAAGGAACTAGAGCAGAGGAGCAGTCCAGAGTTTGAACAAACCTCTAGCACTGGCCTTGGAGACTTTCCCCTCAAATAGCTGCAGAGTGATCGACTTACTCTGAGGGGTAATTTACGTCCCAGGAACACCTCTGACGCCAGTGGAACAACCAGCCCAGCACTGGTGGAGCTGATAGCTAGGCAGTCACGGACAGAGACAGAGAGGTTGACTGTGGTCATGCCCTAGGCTGCACTGTGGAGCAGTGTCAGGAGCTTCCTGCTGTGGGATGAGGACACCTCACAACTCAGATAGCCACCAAACCAGTGACCAGCAGCAGCCAGCCTGGGCTGGGGTGTGGGATTAGGACCTACACAACACCAGGACCAACACAACAAGACATGCATGCAAAGAAACGAGTCTGACCCATGCGTTGGGATGAACCACAGACACTCCTGGGGAGGGCCCAGACATCAGATTTAACACGTTCGATGAGCTAAAACACATGGTAAAGAAGTAGAGGAAGGGACCCTGGCAACACCTTGCCTAGTAGAGAATATCAGTAAAGAGTAGAAATTATCAAAGAGAACCAAGTGGGAATTCTGGTGTTCACAATCAGTCCAGCCCCCAAGTTAAAGGTTCACTTAGAGGGTCTTGGCTGTAATTGAAAAAGAAACCATCAAGCCGGAGGACAATATAGGGATGAGTTCAGTCTGAAGAAGAGAGAAGAAAAGTACCAAGGTAAATGAATGGAGCCCAGCAGATGGGTGGCACCGTGAGCTCATCAGCACGTGTGTGATGGAACTCCAGAAGAGGAAGAGAAAGGAGCAAGAAGCAGGCAAAGATGTGTGAGCTTGCAGGGTCACAGGGACTCTGAAGGTGCTGATCACTGCATGCGAGAAGGTCAATCCCAGGAAATCTAAGTGCAAAGAAATCCAGAGACACTTTATAATGAAATGCCAGGAACCCCAAGACCGGGAGAAAATCAGAGCACCAAGAAAAAGATGGCTTAGTACTTACAAGGGAGTACCAAGAGTTGGCTTCTCACCAGACGTTACTCCTCTGTTTCAAAACTATCATTATTTTTTTTATGTGTATGATTGTTTTGTCTGCACATATATATGTGCACCACCTGTGTGCCTGGTGCCCAGAGAGGCCGGAAGAAGGTGATGGCTCCCTTGGACCTGGAACTGCCATGTGGGTGCTGGCAACTGAATCAGGCTCTCTGAAGGGCAGCCAGTGCTCTTAACCACTGAGCCACAGAAATTACTCCTAAGATGATTTTTTTATAGCTAGCAAAACTATCTTAAAAAAAAAAAAAACAAGGTGAAACAAAAACATTCCCAGATAACAGAAGCCAAGAGTTATTGGTGAAATTATTAAGGCCACTCCACGTAGTTAAAAGGAGATTTATTTAATGTTGTAACTTACAAATTAAGGGATAGGTAGGTGGTGGGGTCTGGAGAAGGTGTATCACAGTCCAGCGGTGTTCTCTGGAGCTCTGCTTGGCCCACCTCCACTGTCCAGGGTCCTGGAACTGAGGGAGAGCGCAGGCCCATCCAGATCTCAGGTCTCCAGGTGCCTCCCTTGGCCCCGCCTTGTAAGCGTGACAGTTGCTGAAGTCTCAATGGGGGCTGGAACTTCCAGATCAAAGCTGGAATGGCTGGCTACCCACTACAAAGAGTTGTTAGTAGAGCTGCTTAGTGAAGAGTGTGAGGAGTTCTGAAAGAAGGAAGGCAGCTGCTATACAAGGGCAGTTCCTCCTCCTTCTCTTACTGATTGATGTAGCTCGCATAAAATAACAGATCTAGTGTCCACCTTTGCCATGGTAGCGTGGCATTGTCTGCAGACCCAGCACACACACACACACACACACACACACACACACACACACACACCCCGAAAATGCAACACTCGTCTATTTAAGGTTTCTGCAAGTGGCTCAGAGATGATTATATAAGGCGTAAGGAAATGCTTAGTCAACAAAATCCAGTAAGTTCCATGCAGACAGACCATAGTATTGAATGTTAAACTGGGGCCTGCTTTTCCTCTTCATGTTGCCAACTCAGGGAAGCAGGAAGTTCACTCCAGGCTGGCATAGCCAAGAAAGCCCCAATAGGAGGCCTTTCCTTCTAGAAATCCCCAGTAGGAGGCCTTTCCTTCTAGAAATCCCCAGTAGGAGGCCTTTCCTTCCAGAAATCACAGATGCCAGCAGACTTCATGCTGTCTTTAGTTGCCTGCTTCAAAGACTGGGCTCTAGACGGAGTGCACTTTCCATGTGGCTGAAGATAGACTCTACTGTTGCACCTAGCTTCCCTTGTGGGGCACTGAGAGGTACAGCCTCAATTTCAGTGTTGATGGGCATCCTGGGACTCTGACCACCTCGTCCACTTGGTAGGGCCGGATTCCATGCCAGGAGAGGCAAGCTGGGAAGACCTCCTTACTCGGCACTGGGTACTCAGTTCCTAATCTGAGGCTGTCACTAGAGAGATGTGTGCCATCGTCTCCACCAGCTCCAGGACCTTAGCTCAGAGTTACTTGGAGGAAAAGCCGTTTAACAGAGAGCCGGAAATCTCTCTCAAGGATGTCACTGCATTGTAACTGAGACCGGCCTGATGGTGTCCCCCGAGCTCCTGGAGGTCTTGAGGGCTGTTGTGAACAGAGTGACAGCCCTGCTGGAGGGACAAGACAGACAGCTGTGGCCAGCTGCTAGCGAGTGAGCGTGGGAGAAGTGGCTGAAAGAGCAAACAGCCAACACTGAGCTGGGGCTGTCCCTGCCGCAGCCCTGACTTGACTGTCAGGAGGGAGCATTGTTGGAAACCAGGGGCAACCAACCAGCAGTCCAAAGAGTTAAACAGCCAGGTGTGGTCAGGGCAGAGCCCTGCTCAAGCCACCGTCACCCCGTGGTGACCATGGAATCCTAAGGCTGCACCTTCCACAGAGCAGCATAGTACTAGGAGCAGGGGAGAGCAGATACGTCGGTTACTTTTTCACTGTGACCAAAATCCTGATGAAAGCAACTTAAAGGAGGAAGAGATTTAATCTGATTCATAGTTTAAAAGGGGAATATAATCCATCGTGATGGCAAGGCGTGGTGGCAGGAGTCCTGTGAAGCAGCTGGTCACATGGCATCTGCAATCAGGAAGCGGAGAGAGGTTAATGTTGGTGCTCTGCTTGTTTTCTCCTCTCTATTCATTGGTTATTCGTTCATTCATTGACCACAGCTCAGGGGATGGTACCACCCACATCAAGGGTGGGTCTTCCCTGTCTGTCTTGTTGGTGATTCTAAATTCTGCCGCTTGCTTGTCAAAACTAAGAATCATGAGTCTACCCATTGTCAACTTGACCTCTAGACACATGGCTTTTTATTTTAGTATTATTCATTTTTTATTATATTTAGGTAGTGTGTGTGTGTGTGTGTGTGTGTGTGTGTGTGTGTGTGTGTGTTAGGGAGTGAATGTGGCACACATGTGGAAGTCAAGGCAGCTTGTAAGAATCAAGAATCAGTCCTCTCCTTCTACCATATGGGTTCCAGAGATTGAAGTCAGTTCTTGCTGTCCCTAGAGACTCATTCTCATAGTGCATGGGGTGAACATCCCCATTCTAAAAGGGAGGACCAAAGATAGTGTGGTGGTTTGTATGGCAGTGCCCCCCATAGGCTCATGTGTTTGAATGCTTGGCCCTCAGATGGTTGAACCACTTGGGAAGGACTAGGGGGTGTGGCCTTGTTAGAGAAGGTATGGCGCTGGGGCAGGCTTTGAGGTTTTCAAAAGTCCCATGCCATTCCCAGTTAGCTGTAAGCTCTCAGCTATTGCTCCAGCAGCCATGCCTGCCTGCCTGATGCCATGCTCTCTGCCATGATGGCCACGAACCTAATCCTCTGGAACTGTGAGCCCCAAATGAACTCTTCTGTAGGTTGCCTTGGTCATGTTGTCTTATCACAACAAAGGCAGACAGCAAGAGGAGGTCGGAGTAAAGAAGACCAAATCTCAACATAACAAACACTAAGCCTACAGCCCCACGTCTAAACATCTGGGGATTTTCGAGAATTATACACGCTCCGAAAGCTTTGGCCAACCCCACCTCGAGTTCTGCTGCAGCACACATCGTCTCTCTCATGCCAGCTCCGCTTTCCCCACTAAACTTTCTGCTCTCTCCCCCTGTTGATCTGAATAAGAACAGCCAACAGGGACCACGCCACAGCCCAAGTGCCATGCTGTCTTCTGCCAAAGGAATGTCTACGTTAGGAATTGAGCCTCCCCGACATTCTGAAGACACAGGAAGAATGAAGCTGGATTCTTTGCCAGAACGTAACCTGAATGGACTCAAGTCCAAGTCTCAAGAGAGTCCTGATCTTCTTCCTGAGCTGAGTCGCCGCGGTCCGTGTCTCTTTCTTTGGGCATTCTGGTTTTCCAAACTCCCACCAGAATGCCCTGCTGAGCTCCGTCTGCAGCAGTTTAGGACTTGGCTATCCTGCCGCTCCAAACTCTTCCACATTCCTCCCACACATCAGTTCCTCCACGTGACCACATTTATCACAGTGACAGCCTCACCCCTTGGCACCAGTTTTCTGGGTTGGTTACTTTTCTTGTTACGACGACGACGACAAAACACACAACACATGCCACCTAAAGGAGAAAGCATTTATTTTGGTTCGGAGTTCAAGAGGGAAGTTGTGCTGATGGAAGCCTGGAGCAACTGGTCACCTTCGAGCCTCGGTCCAGCAGCAGAGAGAGATGAATGCTGGCGCTCAGCTCGTGTCTTCCTTTTTATTTAGTCTGGGCCCCTATCACACAGGATGATGCCACCTACATTCGGGGTTGGTCGAGCCGTGTCGGTTAAACCTGTCTGGAAACGCCCTCACGGACATGCTCAGAGGTCTGTCTCCTAGGTGATTTTAAATCACCAAAGCTGACGAGATTAACCACCGCTGTTGACTTCACAAATTTAGGTTTCTGAGCAAGTGACAACTGGCCTCTGAAAAAGAGCAAGGAGAAGTAATCGGGGCTTCAGAGACAAGTGGGGGGTCACCAGGGCGACTCCTTCAGAGAGTCCGCGAGCTGGGAGAGGCTACCTGGTAGCCTTCAGTGGTGTAGCAAGGCAAATCCTGAACAGAAGTGGATGGTGAAGGTCAGATCCAGGCAGGGGCTGCAGGTGGGTAAGCTCTATGCAGGGGCGGGTGATAGCCACACGTGAGGGCTCCTGACCACCAGGTGCTCACTCAGATCTCTTTGCAGTAGAACTGTCCCCCAGCCACAGGCTGAAGAAGAGGACCTCCAGCCTGCCGAAGAGCTCAGCCGCAGAAAAGCAGCCGTGAGTGCTCTGGGCTCTGGCCCTACTGCCCCTGCAGGGCCACCTTCTCTGTCCCGAGTAGCAGAGCCTTGGCCAGGCAGCCTAGCACCCAGACACAGGCTCCAGCCAGAACAAGGCTCACAGATGGGGTCTCAGGACTCAGCGAGCTGGGTTATCTGGATGGGGCACACTTGAGCTCCACATCCTCAGGAGGGTGGCCACCTCCCATGGCAGAGCACAGCCCAGCTCAACCACTGTTTTTCCAGGAAGTCCCTGCCATCCTCTTGCAGGGTGTTTCTGTGGCAGAGGCGGCTCTGTAGTCCTGTGTACCCTCTGGGAAGGACCAATGCATATTCGTGGGAACATCTGCACCGTTAATCCCAAGGAACAGGGCAGGGCTAGAGAGGGTGATGGGAAGCGTCTCCTCTGGAAATGGAGGAAGCTGGTGCTGTTTCACCCCAAACACAAGCTCTGAGGTCTCCCTTCAGGTAGCTGACTCATCGCAGCAGTGGTACTCACAACCGATTTCCCCGAGCTTGTAAGCGCCCCTGGTCGCCATGTTGGATGCATAGCATTTGCTTGAGCAGCCTTTACAGAGTCTGTGGTGGGCCCAAAGGCAGTGTGTATTAACTGCTCAGAATAGCCATGTGGAGACCATTTTGGGTGAGGACATCAGTGGTGGCTGCTCTGCCTGGTGGGATGTGCAGCCAAGACTGTCTTAGGAGCTCAGGTGTGGGCACAGACCTGACCTTGGGATTCCGTTACAGCCTTGCCTTTTACAAGTTTTGCTACCAGTGTGGTCGCTCCATTGGGGTCCGCCTCACACCCTGTCCCCGCTGCTATGGGATCCTGACCTGCAGCAAGTACTGCAAGACCAAGGCCTGGACTGACTTCCATAAAAAGGACTGCAATGACATCATGATCATGAGTAGGTTGGATGCCATGTTAGGAGGGGCTGGTGAGGGGGCCTACTACCAATTCCCAGGACAAAGATGCAGGCCTGGGGAGTGGGTGGGGGAGAGAATCACCATCACCTTTGAAAGCTCTTCAGTTTCAGGATGCTTTCCCAGAATTTACAGCCGGGACTGAATGTGTCGTTGTGTATTTGTGTGGTGTGTGTGTGTGTGTGTGTGTGTGTGTGTGTGTGTGTGTGCGCGCGCGCGTGTGTGTGGTGTGTGGTGGTGGTGTGTGTGTGTGTGTGGTGTGGTGTGTGTGTGTGTGCATGTGCGTGTGTGGTGTGTGGTGGTGGTGTGGGTGTGTGTGTGGTGTGGTGTGTGTGTGTGTGTGTGTGTGTGTGTGTGTGTGGTGGTAGTGGTGGTGCTGTGTGTGTGGTGTGTGTGTGTGTGTGTGTGTGTGTGTGTGTGTGTGTGGTGGCGGTGGTGGTGGTGGTGTGTGTGTGTGTGTGTGGTGTGTGTGTGTGTGTATGTGTGTCTTGAGGGGGTAGAATGGGAAGGATAGAGGAGGGAGCCATCCTGGGTCTTCATCTGTGGTGACATCACCACACGTGGCCACTTCCTGGAAAGTAGGCATGTAACTTCCTTGCAGAGCAGAGACATGGGTACCAGGGGGGATTTGCTGTCACTGGGGCATCTGCTAGTCACGTGGAGGACAAGATGGAACTTAACATAGGGGCTGCTTCTGGAGTGTCACCTAGCAGTCCCCTTAGAACTTCTAGCCATGTGGGTCTCAACAGGTGTCTGCTTTTATAAATGACCTCCCTGCTCCTCCCCAGACTCTATGCCCATCCCCTCCATCCTTCTTCTCCCTGGCTCTCCTAAAGTGCATTGCGGCACGGGTATTTTAGGGGCATTATCCACTGTCCTGGGCTTGGTACCTGCCAAGTGGTTGGGCTACTCCTCTATAAAACCAGGACTTCCGGTAACAGGTTCCCTCAGTGGGGTTTACCCAGAATCTGGTAATAGCCTTTGCCTTGCAGATCTTGAGGGAGTGGTCTCTGAAGGGTGGCTGTAGCCGACACTTCCTTTTGCTGCAGGCAGTACTGGGCAAAGGACAGAGACGTTGATTATTGATTGCAGGCCGTAGCTGAGTGAGCTGGGGGATCTCCTCACCCCCTGTAGAGCGGGGGAGGCCCAGGAAGAGAGACGTTGTGGTCTAGGTAGCAAGGCTTCGTGGTCACAGCTCCTGGGCCTGGCCTCCTAGGGACAGTCAAGCTCATCTACCCCTTGAGTCTCTTGCTCAGGCCCAACAGTTGGACTGCCATACTCCTCTCTCTGCCTCCTCTTGTCCATCCAGTGCCCCGTTTGGAAGACGAGTGTTGGAGGGAGGTAGAATCCCCATGAGGGGACAGTGCTTGGTGCTGAGCCTGGGCAGGAGCCTAGGGTTGTGCCCTCTGCTGGCCTCATGCAAGAAATGTCTGTGCTACTGCAACTGCATGTCACAAGCTGCATGTCACAGCAGTCTTGTCCTGACCTGGCAATAAAGTGACCTATGGTGTGTTTTCAAGTCTGTGTCCTGGGTCAAGTCTCAGCTGGTTGTGCCTACCTTGTTGGTCTCTCATAAGGCCCGTGCTGTACTGTGCTCAGCACTTCAGGAAAGGAGAAGGGCTAGTGGACAGGCAGGTCAAGGGTCAGAACTCTGCTAGAGAGCTGACCGCAGGACACTGGCTGCTCCTGGCTCATGCTGGCCCTGACTTCTCCAGCTGTAGGCACCTCCTGGTCCCAAGGAAGAGTCATTCTCTGCTGTCCAGGTTCCTTCCGTGGACCCCAACTCCTTACGGGGTCCAGGGTGCTCTTGTAGCGCCTTAGTTGCCTGTCTGCCATGTGCTAGGCTTGTGCTGAGGCCACAGTGGAAGTCACAGGGACTGATGGGGGTAAAGGGATGGGACTAGAGCAAGGTGGTGCAGCCAGGGGTGGCAAGCCCGCCCCTGAGAATCAGACCCACTGCCAGGGTGAGGGAGAAGGCAGGCAGGCAGGCAGTGAGGGCTGCAGCATGGCCACTTGCCTGGGGGGAGACAGGCCTAGGGGTGTCTGGGGGAGGGAGCGGAGCGGAGAGCAGACTGAACAAGCACAGGACTGGGGAAGAGGTGGGGAAGGGGCTATAGAGCCCGGGAAGACTGGGGAAGACCACGCTGGCCAGCCTTTCTCCTGGCAGCAACACAGCAATACTGCTGCCTGGGTTTTGATTTCTACTCCAAGGTGGAGGTTCGTAGAGGTGCCAGGTAAGGCCACCTTATGTATGCAGGTGACGATGACCATGGAGGAACGAGCTGTTCCTTCATGGAACTCAGCCACAGGTGGCTTTCCGAGGGGGCGGGCGCTCCTGACAGGCAGGGACTAGAGCCTTGTCCCCTAGCCCTGGTCAGTTGTTACCATGGGTGAGCTAGCTCCTTGTTCCAGGGTGCTAATATTGGTGGGCCTAACGGGTTGGGGTGCCGGTGCCCATGTCAGCAGCTGCGTGTGCATGAACATCCCACTTCTACTCCGTCTATTAGCAAGGAAGAAGCTTCTACACTCCCTATGTAAAGCAAAAGCAAGTGACAGTTACCCCGACACCAGAAAAGGCTAAGGCCATCCCTTGTGTGTCCTCCCAAATGGGCCCACACCTCTCCAGACATGCAGGGACTAGCCAGGCATGCACACACATGCATATACACACATTCATACACACGAGTAAGGGCATTCTGCTGTTCCAAACATGGCCGTGGACACCTGTATTTGTATTTTTCTACATTTCCTCCAAGTGAAAACCCTACCATGTTTTACTCCGTCTAAAATATGTGCCAATTGTTTTTTTTTATCTTGTATGAATGTTTTGCCTGCATGAATTTATGAACACACACACATATTTATGCATATATATATATATACACACACACACACACACACCACATGCGTGGCTGATAACTGTGGAGGCCAGAAGAGGGCACCTGATCTCCTGGAATTGGAGTTGCAGATGGTTGTGAGCTGCCGTGTGGCTGCTGGGTATTGAACCTGGGTCTTCTGGAAGAGCAGAAAATTGGCTCTTAACTACTGAGCCAGTTTTCTAGTCACCCCTAATGCTTTGTTTAAAAGGAGATAATAGTGACAACCATATTAATCTCAGTGTCCATTCCAAACATTTTGGAGAAGATATTTAGATTTTAATCTGTGGATGCACACAGTACTCTAAGATGCCTTGCACACATGCACACACACACACTTCTCTAGTGATTTTTGCCTTGAACAGTATGACAGTTAATGTGACCTAATTAATTCTAATGTGCTGGTCCCATAATTTCAAAATCAGTCTTAGAGGTTGGCCAGAGTGCCAGACTAACTCAGGCCACTTTGTCCTTCAGCCTACAAAGAGTCTCACACACACATGCACACACTCACTGGGCTTTTAACCCTACCGTTGGTTTCCAGGAAGCCTTCCCTTGTTCCGAAGTGTGCTCTTAGAGGTTATGGTGGTCTAACAGAGGTGAGGGCCACAGAGTGGCCTTGTGTGACATCTGTCCATGTTGATGTGATATTTGTGTTCTTTCCTCTCCTTTCTCACATCCTCTGACACGGAGCACTCTGTGGCACCGTGGCTCCTCTTTCTGGCTCACCTGGAACACAAAAGCTTCTTGCTACCTGAGCTGTACCACACCAAAGCTTCTATTACTCTGTCAGATCCATCCGTCCCTGACAGGCCGAGGGAGCGGTCTCCCGATGAGACCACAAGCAGGGGTGACTTGGCCCGGCTGTCCAGAGCTATTTGAGTATGCCACTGAGTGATTGACTCACGGTTCCATCATCTGCCTAGAACTGAAAGGTCCCAGGTCTTCCCTAAGATGGTCAGTAGTGGCTGGTTTTCATGTCTCTCCCTGTTGGGACTCTGTCTCTTATTGGGACTCTGCAGTTGACTAGTTTTGGGAGAGACTGGGGGAACCTGGAGGTGCTGAGCCCCCCAGGTTTGATGTGAGGCTGCCCTTCTGTTGTTTTCTTCACCTGGGATTCGTTGATGGCTCCTCTCTGGCTTCCACATCACATCTTACCCATGAAAGTCAGCTTATCTCTGCCTTCAAAAGCAAAGCCCAGTGGAGCCCCATCCCTCCCCTCCGCCCTATCCCGCACTGATGTACATTCCTGGCTTCTCTGTCCACTCCTTGAACAACCCCTCCTGGCCTTGCTGCTCAGGGGCCCTGTGGCCTCTCTGCCATTCCAGCACACACCCACCCAGACATGCTGGCCCCTTGTGGCTCCTTGTAGTGCCCACCTCCGCTGGGTGGCTTTCACTGAGTCCCTGTCTGTGCCTTTTCTGCTAGCCACAGACTCAGAGATGTATAGTCTCTTCTGGATCAACTCTGTTGTGAGCCCACACCCTTTGGGTCATAGGCCGGGGTGGCCTGGTTCCTGTGCCTCAGGGACCCACATTCCAGTACACCGGGTTACATTCGCTGTGTGTTGGTGGAAAGAAGGGTTGAGGGTGAAAGGGGGGTAGGTGGGGCAATGCATGCATGGATGGGGTTGCTCATTAGAGCAAGGAGAGGCCTTCTGGCCCTGGGCATATATTCTAGAAAAGCCCCTCTTAGCTAGGAAAGTTGTCTCTAGGAAGAAGAGGTGAGGTACTAGGGGAGGGATGGGGCTGGAAACCCAGGAGGGACTTGTACTTATGCTCTTTCCAGGAGCGGCCCCTCCCTATCTTCTCAGGGCCTTGGCAATCCCTGCAGAACTGTTAACTTTCTCATGGGGCCAGGTGGCTTGTACTCCAGAGCAATTGGAGGCCTGAACTATTATGCCAGGGAACAGAGAAAAAGGGAGGACACTCTAAAGTGGCCATGTCCCATGCTGCTGCCTCTCCCGCCTGCAGAGATGAGAGGTGGCACCCAAAGCTGGTGTTCATAGCAGAGCCTCCTTCCTCCTCACCCTGGGCAGGGCTGCTGCCTCCAGTGCTGTTGGGCTGTTTGTGATCCAAGCGGTTATTCTGGGGCAGGTGGTCTGTAAGAGCTGTGGGTCACTTGGAACATGTAGGACAGGAGTTCACACATGGCCAGATGGAGGGTGGGCCTTCTCTACCAGATACCCGCTGTCTACTGGAACCTCAACCCAGCCCTCTCTAAGGGAAGGCCAAGCACTTGTCCCAGCATCTCAGAATCCATCCTGTGGCTCCTGCCACCGGCGCTTTTTCTACCTTAGGGGCGTCCTGCATAGTACTGAGACCATTGGATGAGCCGTCTGCGCTGTCCCAAGCGGGTAGGACAGCCGGGGAAAGAGATGCTGCAGACCCCAACAGATGCTCTGTTTTGTCTCTGGTGCTCTCTGGCTGCCTGTGCCCTGGCTACTCAGCTGCCGAGCCTCCACCTTGAAACTAAATTCCATCCCTGTTGGGAGATGTGTTCCTTCTCTTGTTCTAGGGCTGGCACCTCCCCCTGCACCCCCCACCCCCACCCAAAGTAACCTACTCAGGCAGGCAGCCCTAGGGTAGTCACAGCTATCCTGGACCTGTACTTCCTGGGGAGCCCCAGTGGGCTGAAGCAGCATGGGCTCAGGATTCAGTTTAGGGTTCAGCTTGCTTACAGAGTACATGTGCCTCCATCAGGTACCCCAAAGTCAGGGAAGGTGCTGAGGATTCCTATGAGCAGAGTGGAGCCAACTCTCTGCCTCTGAGTTGTCCCGATGGTTTCCAGTTGCTGCTAGGAACCTGGATGTGTAAGAACATAAGTGCATGTCCAAGTGCTCCCCACTCTGCAGCAGCCCATGTGCTCCTGTTCCTGAAGATTTGGGGACCAGCTGCTGAGATGAGGACGACAAAGGGGAGAGACTGATATACTTGACGAGGCAGAGGCACCTTGGGAGAGAGGAGGAACCCTTTCTCTGGAGGCCCATCTTCCCAGGGGGGTTCTTAGGTCATCCTGGAGGTGCCAATGTCTGTGGGACCCAGTATCTCCACCCCTGTCCCCCCAGAATCCCCTTCTCAGTGCTCACCTGGAATTTTGGGTTCTCTTTTGGGCTAGACTCAGCTGCACCGTCCTTTCTGTCTGAATAAAGGTGCCTTGCCATCCACCTGAGCCCTCAGAGGCCCACAGAGAATGAGGCTGAGGCTAGGAGGCAGGATGGTGAGATGTGGGGGATGGCAAATGACCAGACAGTACCTTTTGAGAAGATATAGACTCAGTGTGCGAAATGCGGACAGAGAGTTTTAGGGTGAGGAGCCAAGAAGTGATGTACGTAATGGCCCTGGCCAGTAAGCAGGATAGAGACAAGTGGTGTCTGGAGGGCTCTGAAGGAGCAAGACCTGGCACAGGCTATGGACACAAAGGGATTTTTCCACTCCACATAGACTAGGAAGTCAATAGGGAGTAGCAAGAGAGGGCAGGGTCTGGGAGATGGAGCTAGAGTCTAGCTGCAGACCAGCAAGGATGAGCACCTCTTTTCAACACCCTCCTACATCTGGCCTTTTGGGAGGGTGGGCTGCTGCCAGAGTCCGTGGTCAGGTGACCATCCAGAGCTTCGGAGGAGAGGCAAAGGAGCTGTGGATGAACCTTAGAGGGTCTCAGATAGCAACAAAGAGGGTAGCTTGAGTTGTGATGGAGATGGAAGCCTAGAACATGGGTGCCAGGGTTCCCTGTGGAAGTTTGGGGACCTCTGTGTTCTCTGGAGAGAGAGAAGTGGGAAGCTAGGGTCTGTGTTACAGGCGGTGTAGCTGAGGCCAGGGCTGTGGCTTCCCTTGCTTGTTCGTTCCCTCAAAGCCTGGGAAGGACATCCAGTTCTCTTTGTCTTCCTGCAGGTCCTGGCTCCCCCACACTGTGAAGCCAGGAGACCATTTCCGGCCCCACTGCTTATGGGAAGGCATAATTTTCTCGTTGTATTTATTCTCCTGGCCTTATTGAGAAGCTGAATGTGTATGCTTTTGCTAATTCCTGGGCTCTCCTGTGTTCTTACCCATGTCGGTTTTCATGACTTCAGTTTGTAACAGTTTTAAATAGAAAATGGGACACCTCCACATCTCAGCAGTCTTTGTTCTTAGACACAGCTTTGGCTCTCAGGGTCTTTTGTACTTCCACATGAATTTTAGGATTGTCCTGTGAAAGATCTTATTGGGATTTTGATGGGGATTACACTGAATCTGTAGATTGTTTTGGATGGTATCAATATTTTGGCAGTATTAATTTCCCCAATCCAGATCATGATATATTTACTTTATTTACTTATGGCTTTTTAAACTTGTTTGTCAATGTTTTCTAGTTTCTAGTTTTTCACCTCGGTTATATTTATTTCTAAGTATTTTAATTTTCATGTTATTACAGATGTGATTGTATCCTTAGCTCCTCCCCTTCCTCTTCCCTACCTTCCCTTGTCCCATCCACTCTGCTTTCCTTCTTGGCTCTGAGAATCAAACCCAGAGCTTTGCATATGTGAGACCAGCACTCGACCTCTGTGCTATATCCCTAGACAAAGCCTTGCTATGCTACCTAGTCTGGCCTTGAACACTATCCTCCTGCCTCAGCTCCTGAGTGCTGGGATTGAAAGTGTGCACCACCACCTCTGGTCTTTTAGTTTCTTTTCAGATAGTTCATTGTTTTCACGTAGAAAACCAATTGACTTTATGTCAGTTTTGCGTCTTTATGTCAGTAGTGCTCAGCTGGGGTTGCTTGCTAGCTCTCAGAGTTTTGGTAAGTCTGTAGGGAAAGACACATGTCGCCTGCAGGGAAGATAATGCGACTTTTTCCTTTCAGAACTGGATTTCTTTATTTCCTTTTCTTGCCTTTGGCTCTGTCTAGGAGTTCCAAGAAATAAGTTAAGTGGAAGAGGTGAAACAGAATCCTCATCTTGTTCCTGATCTTAAAGAGAGGTGTCTTTGTTTGTTTTTTGTCCACCAAATATGCTGTTAGCTGTGGATATATGTGGATATCTATATGGATATACCCACATTTAGTATATATATAAAATGCAATCCCTCCTAATAGCCTAATTTTATTCTTTAATTGTGAAAGTATGTTAAGTTTTGTCAGAAATTTTTTACATCTTTTGTGATTACTGTGTGCTTTTTATCCTTTATTCTGTGACTGTATAATGTATTACAGATTTGTGTATGCTGAACCTCTCTGCAGCCCAGGGAGGTAGCCCCTCGGTAGGATTCCATGATTCCTTTAATGTGCTTGTGACACTGACTGTGACAAGTTCACAAGGACTTGAGGTTTTTCTTATGGCCCCCCTTTCTAAATTTGGTGTGAGGGAGATGACTGCCTTATAAAACGAGTTTGTAAGACTTCCTACCACCTTCCGTTCGCCTTTTGGAGGGGTTTAATCCTCCTTTAAATGGTTTGTGGGATTCATCCACAAAGTCCTCTTGTCCTCCCGTGCTTTCAAGTGGGACTGCCTGTCACTGCTGATTAACTATCTTCAGTTGTTAGAGATTTGTTCAAACTCTGTTTCTTCAGGATTTAGTCTACAGAAGTTGTATATTTCTAGGATATTCTCCATTTCTTCCAGGTTGTCCAAGGTGCAGGTATAAAGTTAATACAGCAATCTTTTTATGATCCTTTCTATTCCTATAGCATCTGTTGTAATGGCTCCTCTTGGTGAGTAATTTTGAGATCATTTTGTCTAACTAAAGGTTTGACAGTTTTATCACTTGAGAAAACCAAGTTTCATTAGTCTTTTGTTTTTCTAGTTTCTGTTTCATTGATTTCTGCTCTGATCTTCACTAGTTTATTTCTGTTTTATGTATAGTTTGTCCTTTTTTTATTCTTTGATTGACGTTAGCTTGGCTGGGTTCTTTTTTCCTACTACAGACATTTGCCACTGTAGATACTTCTCTTAGAACTGCTTTTGGTGCACTCCATAAGTTTTGGTGTGTTTTAATTTTTTTCATTTGTCTTAAGATAGTTTTTAATTTCTTTTTTGACCTGCTAGTTATGAAGGAGTATGTTATTTATTCCCATATACTTGTGGGAATTTTTATAAGTTCCTCAGAGTGTTGATATCATTTCATAACACTGTGGTTAAGAAAGACATTGATAAGATTTTAATCATGTGATCTGTCCTGGTGATGTCCATGTTCCCGAGTTACACGTGCACTCTGCTGTGGATGGAATCACCTGTGTGCATGTTAGCCACTTGATCTTTAGTATTTTTCAAGTCTGTTGTTTCCTTGTTGTTTTTCCATCTGGATTATAAATCATCACCACATGTGGGATGCTGAAGTTACTGTTTACATTCCTCTCCGATCTGACAGTGTCTGCTTTGTATATTTAGCACACATTTATCTACAATTGCTCTATCTGCTTGATGAACTGCTTTCTTTATGACCATATGGTGACCTTGTGATTTGGACTGGAAATCCATTTTGTCTGGTTGACAGAGACCCTTCTGTTGTCTTTCAGTTACTGTTTGCAAGGGATATATTTTTAAACCCCTTCTCATTTGGCCCATTGGTTGTCCTAGTTACCTTTCTAATATCACAACAAAACACCACGACCAAAGCAACTTGTAGAAAAAAAAACATTTATGGGGGCTTGTAGTTTCAAAGTGTGAGTCCATGACCATCATGTTGGGGAGGAATGGCGGCAGGTAGGCAGGCATGGTGCTAGAGCAGTAGCTGAGAGCTTACATCTGATCCATAAGCATCAGGCAGAGAAAAGAGCCAAACCTCAAAGGCCCCAGTGATACACCTCTGCTAACAAGGCCACACCTCCTGATCCTTCCCAAACAGTTCTACCAGCTAGGGACCTAACATCTAACATATGAATCTATAGATGCCATTCTCCTTCAAGCCATCACAATGGTGAAATGAATTTCATATACAATGTATAACTGGATCCCTCTAGCCCAACCTCACAGACCTTTCCTATGCTGGCTTCAGAACTCCTGGTCTTCCTGCCTTTGCCTCCAAAGTCCCAAGTATAGTTAAAATTTTTATGTAATTATTTTGTGGTTCATACCTGAGTACTGCATTTATATCATTTCCATCCCACCTTCTCCTCCTTCTAACATCTTTCACGTCCTTCCACCCGCTCTCAATTTCATGACCTCTTCTTTAATTATTATTGTTCTACAGACAGACATATACACATGTATGTATATAACATACAGCCTACTGAGTCCATTTAGTGCTGCTCATGCATATATGCATTTTGGGCTGACCACATGGGGTTAGATAATCTATCCCTTTCTCAGAGGCCATTGATTGCCTGTAGTTTTTAATCGAGGGGTGGGGCCTTGTGAGATTCCCACCATCCATGTTAGCATGTCAACTGGTGTTGTCATGGTGCAGGTCTTGTTTCAGTGACTATAATTTTGAAAGTTCAATGGGTGCAGCTTCCCTGGCATGTCTAAAAGGCACTTTCTTACAGCACATGTCTGGGTCCTCTGGCTCTTAAAATTCTTTCTGCTCTATGTTCTACAATGTTTCCTGAGCCTTAAATTCTATTTTAAATTGGTAGTAACTTTTTAGTTGCAAAAATTATGTTATTCCCCACCCCATTTTATGCTAGTCTTTTTATATTGCATATCCATTAACAAACCATTGCAGCTACATTAAAAAAATACATTTGTTTATTTTCACTCCTGAAACACTAGCATTGTCAATGGTTTAAGCTCAATGCACTTCCTTTGACAGAGAGTGGCATAGCTTCATGCTTTCACGTTGCCGGTTGGTATCATGTCAATGTGGAGAGTTCCCATTGGCATGTCTCATTAGGCAGGTATAGGCATGATACCTGGGAATATCTTCATTCATTTCTAGGTGGCAGCTTTTCTAGGTATGTTCTTGGCTAGAAGTTATTCTTTCAGAATTTTGGTTTCATCATCTCATTTCCTTCTGCCATCCAAGGTTTCAAAACTCTGACACACACACACACACACACACACACACACACACACACACAGAGAGAGAGAGAGAGAGACAGAGAGAGAGAGAGAGAGAGACAGAGACAGAGACAGAGACAGAGAGACAGAGAGAGACAGAGAGAGACAGAGAGAGAGAGTTCCTTGTATGTGATGGATCTCCCACTGCTTTACAAGTCCTCATCTCTGGCTTTTAGTTTGCTTATGTCTCAGGTATCCATCTTCAGGTTGATCTTGCTTGGAATCCTTTCAGCTTCATGACTCTAGATAACCTACCAAGATTTAGATAATTCTCAGCTATTATGTCTTTAAGCTTTCAGACTCATTCCCTCTTCTTCCGGGGCTTCTCTAGTTCTTTTTTTGTGAGCACCCACAGAGGCTTGTCCTAACCTTATAGCTTCGATTCCCCCGCTTTCTCTCTGATAGTACTTATGCCTGTGATACGGTTCTCAGTGTGTTGGATTTGGTGGTAAACTGTTTTTTGCCCATGTTGTGATTTTACAAATCTCAGCTTACCTTACTGAGGTTTTTTGACTTTTCTTTCGCTGTGAGGATCTCGCTGCTTCTCTGTGGGTGACCCCAAGTCTTTTGTGTTTGCTCATTATACACTGCCATCAGCCACTGACTCTTTGTGGTGGGCCCTGGGGACCAGCATATGCTTTCTTGGTCTCTCCTGAGAAGCAGGGCCTTGTGGCTCCATGGTCTGTCACTTGGGGACTCAGTTCTGGCTTCCACCACAGGTTTAGGTCTGAATCTGACACACTAACCTGCCTGTTTACTGTAGACTCTCAGTGCCCACCCCAACCCCACCACAGAGTTTATCTGAAATCTCATATAGGTTGTTGACTGTGAAATATTCACACCTCCCCTATGTTTTGATGTTTGTGAGGAAAGGGGTTCATCTTACAGTCTCCTGTGTTCCTGTATCCTGTTCAAATCCATACTTCACAACACCTCATCATGACAGGGTGGTTGGGCTGATTGCCTGGACCAGTGCTTCCCATTCTGAGGACTTAATACTTTTGGCTGGCTCATTTCAGATTGAGCTTGGATGTGGGTCTGTGCTGAAAATGAGTGGTCCTACTCACCCTTTTGGGATGTATAAAAGGGAAGTGTTTAGTTACTGAAGTCTTGCTTTTAAGGGCAATTCATTTGTCCCCAAGTTGTGTGTACATGGGGTTGTCCTCATCTGAGAGGAGTTCCTTGCACAGGGGGAAAGCCTGCTGGGCAGTGACTGCCCCTATTCCTTACCACACAGTCATGGTGTCTCAGCAAAGCAGCTTGCGAACTGTGAAGCTTTGCTGCTAGAATTCCTGGTGCCCCACCCACCCACCCAGTGTCACCTCGATGGCTCTCTCACCTCCTCCTTTAATGGCTTGGAATGTATGGGCATATGTATGATGAGTATGGGTGAGTGCATATGTAGGGGCTAAAAGCACATTAGTCTGTAGGATTGCCTGCAGGCATGTGGGATGCTCATGGGGGAGCTGGCTGCTCTGTTACAAGGCCGTTCAGGATGCCCAGTGATGGCAGAGAAGGGACTACTCTTTAGCTAGCCTTTGTTGGCAGCACTGTGGCAGCACTTAGGTGCAAGATGCTGACCTGGCATTTGTCTGGTACTCAAAGGGCAAGGCCGTGGGAGTCATTGAGCTAGTCCTGGCTTGGGCCTGGCTGCTGACTCCTGTGTTGGGTACTGGTCTCATATGTGTTTTCCTGTTCCTGACAGGGAGGGTGACCATCCCGCTCCTAACGGACCAAGAGCAGATATACAAGGCGCCCACCAGTGTCCAGCTCAAAAAGAACCTAAAGCAGAACAAGGTGTCCGATATGAGATCTCGAAGCCGAACCAGGCGTCCACAAAGGCAGACAACCTACTGGACTGCTTGACACAATGTTCCATCTGCACTCACCAGTGAGCACCTGATTGCCCAGCTCTCTCCACAGGGCTCTATTGAGTCTCTACCTCACTCCATGGCTGTCTATCCTGGCCAATTGAGGGGAGAGGACTATATACCCTCCCTCTCCCAGGGAGGAATCTGGGCCACCTGGCATCAGGGCTTCCCAGGACTTGCAAAGAGGCAGAAAGTGAGGATGCGGTTGCCATGCTGGGCCTGGGCACTGCAGATACCCTTGGGTAGGATCTAATACCCAGCAGGAGCGTGACCTTTGGAGGAGCCTCCCTTCTGGGAGCTGTTTGGAGGTCTCCTTGGGATTCATGGCCAAGCAGCATTTGTGGGGTGGGTTTTTCTGTTTCCTCGTGCTTGAATCGTAACACTGTAAATGTACTCGGGCAGCAATGTGGGCCACAGCTCCCAGATAAAGCAGACATGCCACACCTGGCTGAGCAGGGCTTCTTTGAGTCCTGCTACTGAGCAAGCTTCCTAGCCATGGAGGCTGGCACTGTGTGCTCACAAAGGCACAGGTCAGCTCCTTGAAGTGAGGGTGAGCCAGCCCTAAATGCCTTAGGCTGTTTAGGGTCTGTCTGCAGCTGCAGGATACCCCAGAACAGACTGGAGTGGCAGGACATTCCTGGTCTGAACACTGTTCTCCTGGGTACCTCAGAGTACCTGGCAGGAAGGAGAACCTTTCTATGGGTAAGACAACGACGTGCATTGAGGGGGCTTGGAGAGGTACAAGGTAGGTGGGGCCAGTGCAAGCTGGTATCCTTGCCCTGGTATTCTGGCTCCTTCCTCCCATGAACTTTGGCATGTTCAGTTGGCACAGCGGGCAACCTCCCAGGCAGGAATTGGAGATGTTCAATGGTCACCACCCCATGGAAACCCTAGTACCTTGCTACAGGTGCAACCCATGCTCGAACCCCTTCCAACAAGCCCTGATCCGTGTCCTGCTGTTGTGCATGCCACGCTCACATATACATAAATGCAGTCTCACCAGAGTTACATGAGGTCACGTCCACTGTAGGTCTCCAGCCTTTAATTCATACAAGGACTCAAAGAACACACGTTACCCACTGGCACTGAGTGTCAGGGAGCCTCATGGAGGAAGGACACAGTAGCTTGGCCACTATCCTGGCTGCCCTGTACATCATGGGTGCTGCTGTCCTGACACGTAGGCATTCACATCCCAGAGCCCAGATCTGGCTTCTGCCACCCCTGCCTGAGTGGCACTAGCAGAACTGTGGCAGGATGGGTGTGCTCAGGGAAAGGACCCAACAAATCCACAGACCCACTGCAGAGAATACCCATCCTGGGCCAGGGGACCGACCACCAGGCAGACCTTGGTTCACTGTGCTGGCAATAGCCTCCTTAACCCAGTGGCCAAAAAAAAAAAAAAAAAAAGAAAAAAAGAAAAAAAAAAAAAAAAAAAAGGTTGGTAAGCAGCCTTTTCCAGGCTTCTGCATGTCAGGACCACTGTCTTCCTGGCTATAGCAGCTCAGTATCCCCAAGGCCCTGGAAGAGAAGCTGTGACAGCTTCGGTAAGCCAGGTGCCCCCAGGTCTCCAGGCCACAGGAGGATACCTGTTTCCAAATGGCGCCCTGAGCCTCTCCAGTGCTGTCCAGGAAGACTGAGATGTAGCACTCAGTGGACAAGGACACCGAGAGTCTGAATGTGCATGTCTGTAAAAGCCCTTCACTGTCGATGCTCCCCTAGCTCCTACAGAGTTGCCTGGGTCAGGAAGGGGCCCAGGCATCCTCCTGACTTGCCGTACCAGGTCCCATTGACCCTGAGCTGAAGTTTCACCAGCCACCCAGCATCCCTGTGGCCAGGGGAACCTTTGGAAGCGGGATTGAGGCCTGATGTGGCTGGCTGGCTATTCCCCTGAAGTGAGGTTCCTTGTGTGGACCCCCCTCCCCCCAGCCAGACTTTGTGAACCCATGTGAGGGGACAGAACACACCCTCAAGCAGTGTTGGCAGAGCTGAGCCTAGTGTGGCCATGCCAGCTGCCACCTCACCTACGTCACACTCAAGGAACCCCAGAGAGGATCTTCTTGGAGGACCACATTCACTGGGCTCCGCAGGGGCACAGGGTCCTGGCCTGGTATGTGTGGGGAATCCTGCTGCAGAGTTTCTTCTGAGTAGAAGGTTTCATGCATAAACGTGAAGGCCCTGCCAGAGCCTGGACAGCAACATACAGGCAGCCCCTGCGGGCTTCCTGGGGAGCTGCGGGATGGGCCTCAGTCTCTGACATCTGTGGCCCTTGGGGTCTGGTGGGGAGTCCCCAGTGGGAAGAGGCGGGGAAGGAAGGCACAGGCTCACTTGAGGTCTCCGATGGGCTGCAGCCAACAGCCGCCCTTCTGGTTGGCCTCACGAGCTTCTGGAGTGGTGCAAGAGGGTAAGGGAGAGTGTGCAGCCAGAGGTGCCCCTGAGGTCCCTGAAATACATGGCTTTTGGGGACACTGGCTCGCAGCTGACCTGATACGAAATTAAAAGCTAGGGTGACAGGCGCGGTCAGACCCAGGAGGCCAGCACCCCATGCACCCTGCCCCAGCACTCAGAGCTACTGTCTCCTCATCCTGCCCTGGGCCTCGAAGGCCAAGGGAATTAAATATTGTCTGTTGCATGTTTTGGCCAAGACAGTCCTTGGGGCTAGGGGCCAGTTACCGCCACCTGGGCCTGGCTGCTGCAAGGACCAAGGTGACGAGGAAGAGCAGGAAGAAGCTGTGGGGCTCTGGGCAGCTGGAGGCTGAGGTCTTCTGTCCTTCCTGCTCTGACAGGCCGGGGAGAGCATGGGTCAAGGGGGTCCGGGAACTGGAGCTCTTCTTGCTGACCCTCCGGCCACAGGTGTCATCTGGGCAACCACCTCCACTGCCGGAACCACTGCCGTCATCACCTGGGGGAGGACAGGAGGCTGAAGGCCAGCTCTTCCTACCAGGGACCCGGGGGCGGTGTGGCACTGGGAGTCCGAGCCCCGCTACACCTGAAGACACAGTCCCTAGGTCTGCCTCCTGCTGTCCCCACCTGCTCCATGAAAGCCAGACGGACATCCTGGCTGGGCTTCAACTGTGCTGCAAGGACATGGGGCCTTTACAGCATCCATGAGGGTGAAGGGTTGAGGGCCCTCGGCAGAGGAGTCTGGAGAGGCCTTATTTATACCCTTCCCTCCTACGAGCAGGGAAGATTCCCTCCCCAACCCACCCTACCCCTGGCGGGCCTCACTAGCATCCTGGAAGTCCACGTCATTGCCGCCGTAGGCGCCACGTAAACGGTTGGTCATGATCTTGAGCTGCATGATCTGCTGCCGGATGGTCATGTCAGGCTTGGTGATGTCCACTTCCACCTCAGGGTTATTGATCTGGTTGGCCAGTCCATCACCCATCACCTCAGGCAGGTACCTAGAGCAGGGTAGTCCGAGCCACGACTCGTTACATTAGCTTTTGCAAAGGAGTCAAACCATGGTGTATCACACCCTGACCACACCCCGAGGGCCAGTGAACCTCCAATCTATTGGCAACCCATGCAGGCCCCATGGTAGGGGATATGTGCTCACTGCCGGGAGCTGGTGAAGGTGTGTGATCCTCTAGCCCAGCTTCCCACGCTCTGGGGCATTTGTGAGGAATGTGGCCAGTGGTGGACACCTACCGGCCCTTGGATATTCCGTTCCAGCAGCGGTCATCACTGGCAGGGCTCATGGCCATCTTCTCACTGCACAGCGTCCCTGGGAGGCTGATCCAGAAGTCTTGAATATCTCGGAGCTGGGCCTTGGCCTCAGAGACCTGTTGGATGGCAGTCAGACCAGTGAAAAGCCAAGGGACAGATTGCCTGGGTCTCCTCTCACATATATAGGGCTATAGCCACTGAGACGGTTGAACTTACCAGCTTCTCCAGAGTACCTGTGGGGGCCTTCTCTTGGAGTGCTAGTTTGCCACGGCGACGCTTCTCCTCAGGCCCAGAGCCGTGGGGATTGACCTTCGGGTTTCCGCAGCCCTGGATGACCTGGGGAGATACCAAATGGGTCTGGACGGGTAGCAGCGTTTCTGGACAGACCCTCCAATGTTCACAGTGCCTCCCAGCCCTCACACACCTTGGCTGTGAGTGTGTCCTTGTTGTCCTGCAGGTTGTTGATGGCTTCCGCCAGCCACATGTGTATACTGCCAATGACATTCTCCGCACCCGACGGGCCCCAGAACTTGTCAGTGATGAGCACCATGGAGTCTGGAAGAGGTGTACATATGTATGCCCATACATCAAATGTGCACGTTAATAACACAGTCTTGACAGTACCAGTCAGAGGTACTGGTCAGCAGAGGATCACGAGCTCACATTCAGACTGGGCCAGCATACACTCATGTAGCTCAAAGCATTAATAGTGGGATACCAATATACATAGGTTTTCATGAACACACGGGACATCTGGTAATCTTGCTGCCCTAGTTCATGTCTACACATGTCCATGTTAGCTCATGCAGGTGTTGAACATGCATGAATAACTTCTGGCCCACCATGTGCCCACATAAGCTGATGTGTATGCATGCAGATGTGCCGCATACCAGCTCCTGGACACATGAACTGCGTATCTGCATGTGCCAGCTTTCATACAGCATAGATGGAATCATATGTGCACACTGGCTCATGGTGCCAACACATCTGCCAGGTGGATGATGATCAGCATACTAACCAGCTCATACCAGCTTTGTACCAATGCTGACACGTATGCATGCCAACTCGCCCCATATCAACAGATGTATACACAGTGATTCATATGTATTGTTGTATGTCAACTTGCCTTATGCCAGTACATGTAACATGTAGGCACACCTGTGATTGGCAGGGAGACCCTGTGCACACCACACAGGCTAGCCTACTGTGTGCAGTATACATACATGCCAGCTTGCATTGCCAGTGTATGCACACACATTGTCACACATCACCTATGTGTTGGTGTGTATATGAGGCTGAGAAGCTATTTGACCACACCCCTTGGGACAATAAAAGAATCTGTGCCTTGATCCCACCCACCCACCTATATCAGGTCCTCAAACCTTTCATTTGGCCCAAACCAGGGACTACTGTCTCCCAGGACCCCTGTATGGTGCTCCTAAGGGCAGGCCAGGAAGCCTGGGGGTGGGGCTCACCCAGGAGGTTCCTCCACTCAGCATCCAGGTCGGCCTGATTGGCAAGGCAGCCTTTGAGCACATTTCGGCAATAGTCAGGGCAGGGCCGGGCACCAGGGACTCCCCGGCAGTGGGCACAGTACACCAACTTCATGATGGCCCGAGAACATTCTGGGGCCAGAGGTACCTGGAGAACAAAGGCAGCCTGAGCCCCCCTGCAGTCCTTGCGCACCCCGTCACCAGCTACCCCTGAAGGAACACCAATATGAAGGGCTCGAGATGCAAGCCAGAACATCTGCGTGCAGCTCTAACTGGCTGCAGGACGTCGCCTAGCTCAGGCCATCTCAGGTCCACACAGTGCCAGGACACGATGGCACACGGCTGTCACTAGGCTTCACCGCAGATAAGGAAACCAAGGCCCAGAGGTTGGGAGGTAACTTGCTGGACCAAGCAGAGATGGGGCAGTGCAGTTTAAAGCTGGTACCCTCCCCATCCCCTTCCCCGGGGGGAGGGGGGGTGTCTGTCGTGTGCTGCCCCATGCTGTGAGTGACCATGCTGGCCGGCAAGGCCCAACGACATCATCTTCTTGTTTCCTGTTTCCTGAGCCCAGCAGCCCAATGGCCCTCTCCATTCTGCCCACAGCTTCATTTGGCTAAGGACACAGGACTGGACGGCGGATGGACAGGCTTAGAGTGGAATCCCATCTGAGGACCCTGCTGTTGAGCAACTGATAACGGGCTGCTGCTGTGAGGCTGAGGGCCTGAGGGCTCAGGAGAACAGTGCTGAGAGCGGGGGAGGGGGGGATACCAAGCACCTAGCCACATCATGAGGGACTCCCAAGGGTCTGCTCAGAGCCTTGGGCAGTATGTGTACCTGGGCCACCTTCCGGACTACATCACTGGCCACACCCAGGCCCTGCACGAAGGAGCGTGCTCCCACAAAAGCACGGGTGGCCCTGAGACGCAACTCCCGGGGGGCGTCCCCAAAAGGCCGCAAGGCCTCTGCCTGCTTGCCCAGGCAGTCCAGGTAGTCATCAGGCAGCAGCAGCTGGGGGTGCAGCTGCTTGAAGAGACGTTCCAGCAGCCGGGTCCAGAACTCGGCCAGTGTCTCCTCCAGGTGCAGGTTGGCGCCGCGGTAGTAGAGGCGCAGCTCGGCATACAGGTCCCGGAAGGCCCGAGCGTTCTGCGTGTACAGGTCCCCAAAGGCCCCAGGGAAGGCATCCTGCAGTGTGCGCTCCGAGTCATTCAGCAGGCGCTGGAAATGGTCTGTGCACAGAGGAGAGGCATAACCCCTTGAGGGGGGCTCTGCCAACCCACCCGTGGGCTAGAATAGCCCCTGCTTTTTTTTTTTTTAAAGGTTTATTTATTATGTATACAGTGTTCTGTCTGCATGTGTCCCTGCAGGCCAGAAGAGGGCGCCAGATCTCATTACAGACGGTTGTGAGCCACCATGTGGTTGCTGGGAATTGAACTCAGGACCTCTAGAAGAACAGCCAGTGTTCTTAACCTCTGAGCCGTCTCTCCAGCCCCCAGCCCCTGCTTTATAGAATCTGCTTGTACAGTCAGTGAAAATTGGGCACCATATGGCAGAGGGTTCCTCAGGCTCTTGGGGACCTCTCCCCTCACTAGTGGTGCAGAGGTCAGGACTGTCCTCTCTAGGGTCATAGGGCCCTGTGGACTTAGGCCTCTAGCTGGGGCTCCAGAGGCCATTTTTGAGTTGGGCTTTAGGAACCAATAGAAGCTGAGATGCAGTGGTTCTGGGAGGGGCAGTAGTGGGGGTGGGTGGGGGAACCAGAGTGACCCTTGCTTACCTGCCGACTGCCCTGTCTCTCCCACTGTCCCCGCCCCTACCCCAGTGCTCTCAGTTGCTCTAAGACTCCTCCTTCTCTTGCTCCCCAGCCAACCCTGTCCCCAAGCGTCGGGTTTCAGGAGCAAGCCTCAGGTCTCAGCCTCTCCTGCAAACCAGCACCTCAGATGGGCACTTTCTGGCGAGGTGTGAATATGTGCATCGGATTCTAAGGTTCGGAGAAACGTCACTGAACTCCACATCTCTGCGATGGCATCCCCTTCGGAAGGGAGACTTAAGGCCCGTGACTCCTCAGCCCCTCCCCTCCACACCAAGCAACAAAGGAAGGTTTAGTAACAAGTGTCAGAGTATGCAAACGGTTAGGGGCTCTCCGATATTTCCGGGAACTTCCAAACCCTGGAAGCTACACTCCAGCTGAGGGTAGACTCAGGGCATCCATGCTTTTCCTCTACAGATTCACAGTTCCCATTTTCCCAGCTCTACCCCACGGCAGGGACCCCGTCTTTGCCTGGGCCCGGTACCCCTTCTGAAGACAGTGAAATGAACCTCATGGCCTAACTTTCTAGGGGGCTCTTCTGACCCCATGGCACCATACAATCCCTGTTGAACATGCCATCACTGTTTGGGCTACTGTTCTCTGCCCATATACAGTGAGGTCACATGAGGGGTCCATAAACAGATGATGCTAAAAGGTAGCTGACCTGGCCTCCTGAAGCACACAGGAGTCTTTCTGTCCCTGGCCAAGAGGTCGCCACCTCAGGGCAGGCCCTGGATTCTTTCAGCCCTCAGTCTAAGCTCTCTGACTAGGGGATGGTAGCCGGAAGAGTGGCCTACCACAAGGACCCCAAAAGGTGAGATGCAGACCAGCCCTCTGTAGGTCCTCAAGGAAACTCTGCTTGGGACACAAAGGCACCCCATTCTCCCCAGGTTCCCTGATAACAACCTGGGTTCATTGTTCCGTTTAAGCCCTGCAAGAAGAGGGAAATCCTTCTGCTGACATTAACCATCCAAATCCTAGCCTTGGAATCCTGCCCCACACCCAGAAGTCCCCACCCTCCAGCCCCTCCTCACCATCGATGCCATGCAGCTGGGTGGCCAGTGTGGCCTGCAGGGCACGGCTGCTGTCTTGGAGAGCCATCTCCAGCTCCATACGGCTACGGTTAGCTAGGTTCTCCTCCATCTCACTGGTGCAGCAGGTATAGCCCTGGGGGCAGATCCGCAGATGTTCACCTGTGGGATGGGAAAGGATGGTGTGACAGGGCGAAGCGGCCCAGGATGTGCTGCCCAAGACAGGGCTCAGCTCAGGCTAGGAGTCCTTTGTGAAGGCAGAGACAGGGACAGGGGAGGGTAAGGCTGGGCTCCTGTGGCTCTGACCTCCCAGGGCCCCAGATAAGACTCGGGGATAGGGTACCACAGGTGTTCTTGAGTTATCAGAGGGCTGGGCCTCGGACTAGGAGTACTGTGCAGCGTATCCCAGCGTCTCAGACACACAAGGAGAGCCTTTTCAGGGCTCCCAAGCAAAGAGCCAGCTTGGACCTTGCATGGAGAGGGAGAGGCTGCCTGACTAAGATTGGAAACCTTGCAGAGACGTTCAAGCCTGGCAGAAGCCTTGGCCCAAGGGAGGAAGGAGGAAACCAGCCTCTTCTTGGCCCTTTCCAGTCTGAGGCCACCTAGCTCCACACCTGATTGACAGACAGTAGAATGCCTGGTGAAGATGGTTCTGTAGGGCCAGTGGCAACATCCTGCCAGACCCTGGGTACCAATCTGGGGTGAAGACTGTGCTTGGTGCAGGCGCTGGGTCCCAGAGGCCACCCAATCCTGGCCTAAGGCTTCCCCCCCCCGGCTGGACACATTCCCAGTTCCCAGGGTTCTGGTGGAAACTTCCCACTCCATTGTCTATCCCAGGCTGCTGGTGAGGCGTCAGCTCCGGATGGCACTGCAGTAGCACCATTCAAGACGACACTGATTCCCACTTGCAGACAGAGGGTGGCTTTGGGTCCACAATCAGCTGCGAGGCGTCCACCACGGAGCCCTTATAGCACATGCTAGGTAGCTTTACACCCAAGAGAGTCTCTTGGTATCAGAAGAAATCCTCAATGAGATGTGTTAACCCCTCGGCTAAGGTGACAGCGACACCTTTTACGGGGAATCTGAGGCTTGGAGATTAGGTTTTGTCCCACTGCGGGGTCTGAGTTGTTCAAGACCCACTAAGGCCTGCCTGACCCCAATCTGTCCCATTCCCTTCTCACAGGTCTCTGAGCTAGAGAAAGCCCTATACCTGGCACAGGACTGGCTTAGGGGGAGGATCTGGGAAGAGGGAGGAGGGGTCAGCAGGGACTCCAGAAGCTTCCCTCAGCCAGGCCCGCTGACCATGATGCTACAGCTGTAGGGCTGAGACCAGAAAGCCAGTGAGATGCAGAGCTTCCAGAACCTACAGCAGGTGCCAGGGCTGGCCCCTGGGTGCCAAAGCCTGCCCTGCCATATCCTTGTGAAGGCTTTAGTGGAAAGGTAGGAGAGGAATGGGAAAGGTAAGGTGCTGAGGACTCTAGGGTATGATGTTGTCAGATGCCATCAGGGGGCGGAGGACTCTGAGGTGAGCCAGAGGGAAGTGGACAGCAAGAAGTGTGTGAGCAGGAATCTGCTACCTCAGGAGGTGATCGTTGTGTGTTGGGGGCGGGGTGCAGAGGCCCCTCCTCCTGCTCACTGAGGTATGGGAGCCTTGCCTCATCCCTAAACCCTGTGGGGACTTTCTGCCTCACGAGGTGAGGCATCCCATGTGGTCTCAGGGTCCCCAAAGGCCCACAGACAGGGCAGCGGCTGACAGCGGCAGAGGAATAGAAGGAATTGTATTGTGATTCAAGGGTACTTGGGGGATCAAGAGAAAAGGGAGCCAGGGAGGGGAGGCACACACCTCTGGCCCTCCCACCACTTCCCTGCCTGTGCCCCACCCCGCTGCCCAGGGTACCTGCCCCTTACAGGGGCTGAAGGTCCTGGAAGCAACATGTTAGCAAGCACCAACCTCAAGAAAGGGCCGGTGTGGGGCCCAGACAGCTGGGAGCCACAAGCCTGGCAGAGATGGTGCCCTCCCCATGGACCCCCTACATCTGTTCTAATCCCTTCCTTCTAGAGTAGGGAGGGCTGGGCAGAAGTTTATCCACCAGCGAGCAGCACCAGTGAGCAGGCTGCCTCTCCACAAGGGGCAGGACTGACAGCAGGACCTTCTTCTTGCTCTCCTCCAGGCCACGGCCTGCTGGGCTAACGTGGTACAGCCCACACCTCTCCCTCTCTCTGAGTAGAGGAGAGCTTTAAGGCTACATGCTGGGGTCACTTCTACCTGAGGAGGATCAGTCCCTGACTCCAGCAGTGAGCTGGAGAACTAGCCCTGGGGATGGAGGCTGCAGGTGTGTCAGTGTGAGGTCCAGGGGACATCTTGGGCTCAGCTGTGATGGGGCACTCGGGGCACAGGCATGTGTGCAGGTGGAAAATTCGAGGACCAGGCTGCACAGTAGAGCATTGGAAGGACAGAGGTGGGCACATCCTTGCTGGCCCCTCCCACTGTTCCCTCTCTCCTGACATCCTCCACCATCTTGGTGGACCCAGTCACCACCCCTCACCACGTAGATGGGAGAATCAGGCTGAAACAGGAAGAGGGTAGATAAGGGTCCACACTCAGGAAACAGGCACTTGCTCTCCCCATCCCACTCCCACGCCACTGCAGGTTCTGGGTGGCTGGGATTCCTGAGACCCTTGGCCACCCACTGTCGACACTCCCCATCCAGTGGCCTCTCCTGCAGCCCCCTGGCTCTGCCTGGCCACCTCGCCCAGCCAGCCCGGTGACCTGCGCTGTTCCAGTTGCCCCAGCACCGCCCCCGTCCCTCCCTCCCTCCTCGGACAGACACGGGAGTGAAGACACGGAGCCAGAGCCCGGGCACCGGCCTGAGGGCCCCGGGCAGGCTGGGCCAGGCTGCCCAGAAGCCCACGCAAGGCAGAGCTGCTTGCTGGGGGAGGGGGAGGCTCAAAGACAGGCTTTCTGCCTGCCTGCCTGCTGAGCCCTAGCTCCCCAGAGACCAGGGCCACAGGTGACAGGCACTCCGCATTGGAACAGCGAAGGCAGCCTCTTCAAAGCCGTCCACGCTTCCAGAAAGGCACCGGAGTACATGGCAAGTACTTGCACAATCTCCGGGGAAAGGTAATTTTCTACTCTAAGGGGATAGCCCACCAGCAGCTTTCTCCTTCCCAGCCCCGAAGCTGGGGGGGGGCTGCAGTATCGTGCAACCCCCGCCCCCCCCCCCCCGTTCCACCCATCTTTGTCGGTCAGAATTGACTGCATTCTTCCAGATCTTTTCCTCCTTGGTTTCTGGGACCCTCCCCTCCCCTGGTGCTCTCAGGTTTTTATTTCGCAGGGGTTATTTGTTCACAGCAGGTTTTCCTCACCCTAGTCGCCTTTCTAAACCTTGCCCCCAAACCCGAAGTCCCCCAATTCCAAGGCCCCTGGCTTCTTGTGACACCCAGCATGGCACCCCCTGGCAGCAAACCCACAGGCGGCAACCTGTTTGCCTCCTCCCAGATTCCGGCAGCGGGTCTCCCCTCCACCCCCACTGTTCTCCACAGCGGACAACAGCCTGTGGCTTCCTACCTTTCAGGGTCACACCCTCCTGCCACCTGCTGACAGCTGCAGCTCCTGCTCCTCCCCGACAGACAGCCCCTCTCTTGGACATCAGCGGTCACCCTAGGGCTTCAGCCTACCCCCGTATCCTGAGGGCATTTCCGATGCTGTCCACAGACCTCTCTGACCTGACTGCTCCTGACACCTCAGGGACCCACTGCCCTGAATCCCTCCGCCCTTCTCAAGAGACTGGAGACTCATGCCATCTCCTCAAGCCCATTCCTCCAGAAGCCTTCCCTTGTTCACTGGACGACGAAGACATGGAAAACCTGCTTCCCTTACCACCCCCGAATACTCCCATTTCAGCCTGCATGGCTTGGGGCAGTGTAGGAACACACAAGAGGATACCTCTCAGCCCCACGGCTGCCACAGCCAAGGGAGAGCACAGGCTACCCTCCCCTCCCCAGGGCTGGCTCCTAGACCAGGCCTTTCTGTTGACGGATAGGGCAGGAAAAGTAAATCAGCACCCCCCCATCTCCATCCCCCCCCTACCCCGTTCTTTCCAGCCCCAGAGGCTGAGGGTCTCCAGCACATGACAGCTGGTGGTAACAGGGAACCAGGAGCAAATGGCCTAGCTTTCTGAGGGACTACTTGCCTCCCAGGACCCAGGGGGTCTTCACTACTGCCTGCTCCTGTTCCCCAACAAATCTGGACCTGGCTAGTCCCCAAGGGTCACACCTGAAGGAGGGCATTTCAACCCCATCTCCAAAGTTAGAAAAGCATCAAGCACAGTCCTCTCCCTTCACTTCCAATACTCCCACCCTCCTGGATGCCTTCATGACCCCCAAGCCCCTGCCTCAGTTTCACCCAAATGACAACATCACCAAGAAGAGCCTCCATCACGAACGGGGACCCCCTAACTGGGGAGCATCGGGCTGCTGGCACTTGTATGAGCTCGGTAGGAGGGGTCATCTCCGGGCAGGAAAGGGCTCTTTCCATCAGTTGCCTCTCCAGCATCAGGCCAGGCCCAGGCGAACAAAGCCTGGGCGACACCTGCAGCTCCCACCTCTGCCTCCTCCACAACAGGGATAGTTCTGCGCAGCTGGAACCGGCAAGCAGGATCGGCAGATGCCGGCGGCGGCGCCGCCGCGCCCGGTGCCGGCCGTGCCGTGAGGAGGGGGCGCTGGTGCAGTGGGTGCGGCTCGCGCCGAGTGCTGAGCGCTGCGGCAGGCAGAGGGGGCACTTGGAGGGGGGCTGCGGCAAGCCGGAGATGGAGGGAGGGGAGCGAGGGCAATGTGATTGGCGGGGAAGGGGCTTGCCGCAGTGGGCGAGGCAGACAAGCGCGGAGGAAAGGGGTGTGCTAAGGCTGGGGGTGGGGATGGGCTCAGCAGAGGAAGGGGGGCTTGCTGCAGGAAGGGGGCTGCGGCAGCCAGTGGGGGGGGGTGCAGAGGGATGGATGGGTTAGGAAGGGGTAGCCAGGATGGTTCAGGACAACTTCAGGGAGATGGGGATGGGACGAAGGTGGGGAGCTGGAGAGAAATGAGTGGAAATCAGGGCTGGGGACAGGGGTCTTGATGGGAAGGGGATGAGACATAGGCTGTGGTGGAGCTGGAGATGAGAGGTGAAAGCGTGGGGGGGGGCAGAATGCAGATAGGAATGGTGATGGAGATGGCGGCTAGCAGACTCAGCCTGGCACCACCTTAGCAGGCACCCTCCTGGCTTTAGGACCCCCCTTCCCGGATGGCCGCTCCAGCCATGTCCCCAGCTGTGGACGCACTCCGGATGGCAAGCGCGATTGATTCCGAGTGTCAGTGCAGGGGCCCCGCAAATGCAGAGCGGCAGGACTCAGCAGGGAAAGGCCGGGATGAGGCTAGGGGCGCGGGCGGCATGGTGGACTCCGCAGCCCAGGGCAGCGGCAGTCTTCACTGGCGCACACAGCTGAAGGCGGCTCCCTGGGACGCGCCTCCTCCCGCAGCCTTCACTGGCGCATCAGTGCCGCCCCCGTCTCCCTGGAAACAGTAGGCGTTTGCGGAGCACCCCCCACTCCCACCCCCGCGGTGATGCCCCGCATTTCTGAGGACTTGTGGATCAGGCCTCTTCCCTCCAGCCCTAGTCCAGGGGTAGGGGTGGGGTGCAGCGGGTGCTCTGGCTTCTTGGCCTCAGCAGGTCAGACTCATGGGAAATTAGGGCTAGCTAGGGAGTCTATGGATGGTCAAATTTCTCCTCCAGAAAGTGTTAACTGGCTGCATTGAGGGGGTCCCTCTCCAGCAGAACACCAGATCTCCACTGCTGTCTGTGCACCCAAAGGTCACCATAGTTTCCCAGTCCTTCCTAATATCCCCTGCCCTGAGGATCCATCCCCATTAGGGCCTGCCTCCAGTTCCCTGATGCTTCTCTCAGCCTTACCAGCCAACCTGGACCCAAACTCCTCCCAGACCCCTCTCCATCTATGGCCCTGGCCCTCCTGGGACAATGGCAGCTCTCCCACTCTGCTGATCACCTCCCCTTTCTAATCTTTGATTCCAGTTGGGGAAAGCCACCTACTCACACTTCCTCCCTGAAATGTATAGGTCCCCTCAACCTTCCTAGTCTCATTGCTGGGGACACAGGAATCTTCTGGGTGAGCAGCTGTTCGACCAAGGGGCGTTGGACCCTGAAGATTCCCTCAAAGAAAAGGCTCTATCCCCAAACCCTAATGGCTGCCCCCTAAGCTACCTACCTACTCCCTGCTCAGGCCACCCAACCAGTGAATGCCAGGTAGGAGGTGCCTCAGCATGGCAAAAGGTCCCACTGAGGCAAAAGGTCTTGCCGCAGTATCCATGGCTCATGCTATGCTCTTGGAACACGTTGGAGATGAAGAGGACCTTGTGTTTATGTCTACCAAGACCGCGTCCTTGTGACTTGGCTGCAGGGCAGAGCCCACTCAGAGCTCGAGGTGCCGCTCCACCAACTCAGCAAACCTCAGCTTTGCTTTCCTGTTCACAGTCAATCCCCGAGTGGTACGGAGTGGGGGTTCAGGCAGGATGTATGGGAAAGGGAGGGTTCATGCCTGTTGTCCCAGGCTCTACATGGTTTTCTCATCTAGCGGATCTACCAGTCTATTTCTGGGCCACAGGACAACGGAGAAGGTCTCCAGGACAGACTAGTCCTGCTTCCTCAGATGTGTCTACATGGGATAAAGGGACGCAATCCAGGCTCCTCCTCAGCCCTGTAAATACCAAACTGGCAGAGGTGGTAAAAAGATACCACAACCCAGCCAGGATGGAGCTCGGGGCAAAAGCCACTGGCTGCCAGCCCAGCTGTTCCTACTGGCCTGGTAGCCACCTTCCTAGGCATATCCCTACCTCCCTGCAAAGGCTGCTCACCTCTCCCTGGCAGCCATGCCAGCTCTCATGTTAAAACACCTATAAATACAACGGGTAGGGGCACCTTTGCCCAGTGTGGGCATTTCTGGAACAAGGCTAATGCTATAACTAACTCACAACTTCTTCCTCCAAACAGGTACAAGAAGCAGGACAGCCAGAAGCTTGTGGTGTAAGGGGAATGTCTTAGTTAGGCTTCTATTACTGTGAAGAGACACCATGATCACAACTCTTACAATGGAAAACACTGAATTGGGGTGGTTCACTGACAGTGTTAGAGGTTCGGTCCATTATCATCACGGTGCTACACGGTAGTGTGTAGGCAGACATGGTGCTAGAGAAGGAGTCCTACATCTTGCAGGTAACAGGAAGTGGTCTGAGAAACTAGGCGTGGCTTGAGCATACAAGACCTCAAAGCCTGCCTCCACAGTGACACACTTCCTCCAACAAGGCCACACCTCCTAACAGTGCCCCTCCCTTTGGGGGCCATTTTCTTTCAAACCACCATAGGGAACCTGGGAGATGAGTTCTCATCCATAAAGGCTGTTACTCCTAGCACCTGGTCGGTGTCACACAAACTAGGGTTCGGGGTTAGAATCACTTTATCAATACAACTTGTCTACCACTGACATGGTGGCATACAGAGAGCCAAATCAACACACCCAAGGTCGGTGGCTGGGAATGGCCATGTGAGCAGTGTTGGTCTCCCTAGATTCCCATGCCAGGGGAAATCCTGGGCGGAAGGTAAAGACTGCGGCAGGAGTCAACATGCTCTGTTGAGAGGCAGCTTCCCTAGGCTGGGCTGCCCAGACGGCACCTGTGTTTGCCCAACAAGGGCATGCATGTGGCTTCCAGCTGTGCCCCACCCTGCCCTGCAGGCACAATTAAAGCAGGGTAGAAGGGAACCAGAATGTCAGTTACATTTTATACTTTATTTATTTTTTACATGCATTTATAAGTGTGTATGTGCCTGTGCATGAGTGTGTGTGTGTAGAATGTCAGTTACATTCTATTTATTTTTATATGCATTTATAAGTATGTATGTGCCTGTGCATGAGTGTGTATGTAGGATGTCAGTTACATTTTATTTATATTTTACATGCATTTATAAGTGTGTATGTGTGTGTACGTGTACGATGTCAGTTACATTTTATTTATATCTTACATGCATTTTTAAGTGTGTATGTGCCTCTGTGTGTGTGTATGTGTAGGATGCCAGTTACATTTTATTTATTTTTTACATGCATTTATAAGTGTGTATGTGTGTGAGTGTGTATGTGTGTGTGTACGATGTCAGTTACATTTTATTTATATCTTACATGCATTTATAAGTGTGTATGTGCGTGTGCGTGTGCGTGTGCGTGTGCGTGTGTGTGTGTGTGTGTACACATGTGCTACAGAGCACTTTTGGTCAGAGGACAACTTGCAGAAGTTGCTTCCCTCCTTCCACTCTGTGGAAGGGAATTCTGACATACAATAAGATGGATATCATGCTCAATGAAAAAAGCCAAGTGAGGTCCTTAGGGCTGTCAAAATCACAAGAGACAGAATGAAACTGCATGTTTGAAGCAGGGGAGAGGAATAGAGAGTTTGTGAGTTTTGACTTTCAACTTAATACAATCTAGAATCATCTGGGAAGAGAGCCGTAGTGAGGTATTATATCTAGATCATATTCTCCTGTGGGCATGTCTATGGGATCCAGTCTACTGTGGGCGGCACCATCCCCTAAGCTGGGCCCTGACCTGTGTGAGAGTGAAGTAAGCTAGCGGACAGCAAACAAGCTGTCAGCAAAGATGCATTTGCTTCTCTCTGCTCTTTCCTGTGGATGTGATGTGTCTAGATGTCTCAAGTTCTTGCTTCTGATTTCCCTGTAATCATGGTCTATATCCTGGAAATGCAAGTCAAACAAACCCCCTTCATTTCCTAGGTTGCTTTTGGTCAGGGTGTTTTTACCATAGCAGCGAAATAAACTAGAACAGGGGATTAGTGTTTAACGGGGACAGAGGTTCAGTTGGTAATGACACACCATGCCGAGAAGCCAGTCACTATCTACCCAGTGGGGTGGTCTGCCTTGTCATGGCTGCCTGCGTCTTGCAGTCCTTTGTGGGGTGCACTGGTTAGTGTTGTGGAATACTAAGATGTGTCACATTTGTGCATGCTGTGAAACATTTGTTTTAGTGATGCACAGATGTGTTGCATTCTTTTATGTTGCATTTGCTTAACTCTGTGAAGCTGTGATACTTTGCCTGTCTAAAACTCCCGATTGGTCTAACAAGGAGCTGAACAGCTGACAGCTGGGCAGAGAGAAAGGCTAGGTGGGGCTGGCAGGCAGAGAGAATAAACGGGAGGAGAAATTAAGAAGATGGAGGATGGAGAAGAAGGAGAAGGAGGAAGAACAAGAAGAGGAGGACACTAGCGGCCAGGCCCCCAGCTACACAGCCAGCCACGGAGTAAGGGTGAAAGTAAGATACACAGGATTAAGAGAAAGAGGCAAAAGGTAGACGCGATAATTTAAGAGCTGGCTAGAAACAAGCCAAACTAAGGCAGGGCATTTATAAGAAAAGAATGAGCCTCCATGTGTGATTTATTTGTATTTAGATTGTATTAAGTTGAAAGTCAAAACTCACAAACTCTCTATTCCTCCCCCCTGCTGGGTGGTGGGCCCCCAAAAGAGCAAAGAGTAAAACAACCAAAACCAGGTTAGTTTCTCGTCAACTTGATACAAGCTAGAGTCATTAGAGAGGAGGAAGCCTCAATTGAGAAAATGTCTCCATAAGATTCAGCTGTAAAGCATTTTCTTAACCAGTGATCAAAGGGGAAGGGCCCATTGTGGGTGGAGCCACCCCTGGGCTAGTGGTCCTGGGTTCTATAAGGAAGCAGGCTGAGCAAACCAGTAAGCAAGCACCCCTTCACAGCCTCTATATCAGTTCCTGCCTCCAGGTTTCTGCCCTGCTTGAGTTCCTGTCCTGATTTCAGATGAACAGTGATACAGAAATGTAAGCAGAAGAAACCCTTTCCTTCCCAACTTGCTTTTTGGTCATGGTGTTTCATTGCAGCAATAGAAACCCTCACTAAGACATGAAGTGTGGCCTAACTGAAGTCACTGTCACTAGTGGACATACATCCACAAGCACACAATTCAGAGGGGATGACTGAGGTTCTTAGCTGTGAAGTGACTCATCCACATCAGACTCCGGGGCCAATGCTGCGCTTTCCCCTGGCCCAGGCTTGGCTGGTATGAGAGACTCTGGGGACCTCATTTAGCCCAGCAGCAGTCCTAGGGATGAAGATGAATCCTCACCTGCAAAACCAGGGCCCGAAGGGCCTTGCCTGGAGCCAGATGTGGCCTGTGAACTGGCCGGCACAGTTCCTATCTGGCCCTGACCAAGCTTTCTGAGAATGAGGCCTCAGGCTGCTAGCAAGTGCCTGCAAGGATAGGGAGGGCCACCTATCCTGCCACTGGTGACAGTCTCACAACCCACTCCAGAAAGGCCCCTCCCAACCCACCAAGCACTCCTGGGCCTCCTACCTAGCAGAGTCTTGTCTTGGTCATTTGCACAGTCCCTACTCTCCAAAGGTCAGACCTACCCTCTGGGGTCTAAGGAGCAAGTGGCATCATGGGACCACTCTGCCTCAAGTGATTCTCAGAGATGCTCACCCAGCTGTCTTCTGAGTGGTGTCTTGGCCCCTCCTTGTCTATGCTCAGGCTCATGCCAGTGATTACTGTCAGGCAGAGGGACACAGGGGTCCAGTGGCACTGCTCTGTAGGAGTGGAGCTCAGGGCAGGCAGCTTGGATCCCCGAGGGAGCATCAGGACTGTGTCAGAGCCATGGGATGCAGTACAGAGAAGCCCTCCCTGCTGGCTGGTCCCTTGACACACTCCCGTTCCCGCCTACCTTTCCTGGGACTCATGTTCCCAGGGGCCCCTTCTCGGCTTCCTTCCTACAAGTCAACTTCTACTTTTCAACCCTGGCCCTGAGAGTGACTGCTGGCCTGCCATCCACACAGCCCTGTCTCCTCTGCTGCTGTATCCCGGGGACACTGCTCTCCTCGCAATTCCTGGCTTCCCATGATGGGACCAGTGAGAAGCAGCTGAGTGGCTGACAGGGCTTCGGGAAGGAGCACTGTGGGATGCTGGCTTGGATCTCTCCCTGCAGCCAGGACCTCCCTGCCCCCATGGCTCCTCAGCCTCCCTAGATGCCGGCCTTCTCTCTCTATTGAGATCCCCCCACTCACAGCCTGCCTGGAGAAACCAGCACTGGGGAGGAATGGACCTCCCTGTTCCCCAAGAGGGGCACAGAACACACACAGAGGTACAGCAGTCAGTCCAGAGTCACATGGCCAAGTCAGCATAGAGCTGCTCTTGAGCAGAGATAGACTAGCATGGTCCAACAGACCAGGACTGGATTCTGTGGGGTGTCTCACAGTGCTAGGATAATGGCCACTGAACAGGTCACTGTCCTTAAGAGGTGGTTCTCCGCCAAGGGTGTGGCTTTCCCCCAACAGCCCAGCCAACACATGCCTTCAGAGTGTCACTGTGCCATTGCACACAGCACAAACAGCCTTCCTGTCTCCATTCTGCATGGCTCAGATGCCACCACAATGACCCCAGACTGTCCACTGTGCCAAACAGAAGCTCTGGAGGTCTGGGTACAGAACCTGGCTACATCCTAACACCCAGAATGGACTGTGTCTTCCAGGGCAGTTCAGGGAGCTCTACTTGAGAAAGGAGGCAGAGGTTAAGGTACCCACACTGGATCCACAGAGCTGACTTCCAGTCCTGCCCTGCTTTAGAGACAGGCCCTACACTCTCAGCCACTGGTGTAACCACCACCCTTGTGTTGGTTAGTATATCGATTTGACAGGACTTAGAATCATCTAGAAGATAAACTTCTGGGTATGTCTTGAGGAAGTTTATAGATTGGATTAAGTGGAAGACCCATCGGACATATGGGCAGTACCATCTCTTGGGCTGTAGTTTTAGCTTGAATAAAAAGGAAAAAGGGTTGGGGGTGTGATTAGGTGGTAGAACAAGCTTGGGTTGAACACAAGCTATGGGTTGGATCCTGTTCTGGAGAGTTTTATGCCAACTTGACACAAGATAGAGTCATTGGGAAAAGGGAACCTCAGTTGAGAAAACCTCTCCTTAGGAATGGCGTGCAGTTTCTGAATTAGTGATTGATGAGGGAGGGTCCAGACCATTGTGGGTGGTGCCACCCCGAGCTATAAGAAATCAGGCCGAGTAAGCCTGGTGACTTTTGTGGGAAACAGAGGCTGGCTCCTCAGGTCAATGCAAAGCTCTATGTGCCCAGCCAAAGGCAAGAGTTACACAAGCTAACACAGAAGGCTGGGAACCTTCATACGCTGACTGGACAGGTAGCCAGGACTTCTTAAGCCATCTTGATATGTCAGGAGAAAGCCAGGGCTGCACAGAAGGACAGTGGTCTGGGAGCCCTGGGCCTGTCCTGTGCAGCCTAGGGTTGGGTCACTCAGGCAGGTGTGGCTGTCAGCCTCAATGCTGACAATCTGATGCCTTCCTCATTTTCCAGCATTTTTTTTCCTGGTACTAGGGACAGAATTGAGGGCCTTGCATGTTCTAGGTCAGAGCTCCACCGCTGAGCCATGCTTGTACCCCCCCGTCCCGTACTTATTATTATTGTGTATGTATATGTGTCCATGTAGGGTGTGTGTCATGGTGCTCCACGGGGAGGTCAGAGGACAACTTCATGCACTCAGTTCTCTCTTCACTTTTACATGGGTTCTGGGGATCAACCAGGTCTTCAGGCTGGTGCAGCAAATATGTTTTCCTGCTGAGCCATCACGGTGGTCTCCGGCACCCCACAACCATGTACTTTTAATCCTTTTAAATGAGCTCAGCAACAACTGATCATGTGCCAAGCAAGGGACCATGTTCAGAGGGAAACTGACATCTGCTTGCCTTTGCTGACACTATCAGACGCACAGCTTGAGGGTGCTCTGTCTGCCGCCATGTGTCAGCACCAAGAACAGCACCCAGCACACAGTAGGTGCTCCAGCAGCAGCGCTGAGGTTTCAGGGGGCCTTGTGAACCTCCCAAACCTCATCACTGTCCAGACTGGTCGTCACGCTCACTGCTCAGCCCAGCTCTCACAGTGACAGGCTCTCCTGGTCACAGATTGGCCCTGCCCCACCAGGCTGGTTACACAGTTGGACGTGGGCTCTGTTCTAGGCCCTGGTGCCATCTGGTGGAGGCTGTCAACTCCTCAGGACTGAGTTTCGCTTTGAAGCATGAAATGAGAGGACTATGGAGGCCATCTGGGGGCTTCTCTTTGCCCCAAGGAGCTAGCCTCTATTTCTTATAAAACTCAGTAAGCATTTATCAGAATATTACAGAACACGGTGGTGCACTGTGAATTCCCCATGAATACACTGTGTTGTGAGACCTGGCAGCAGGTTTAATGTCCACTGGAGTTTTCAGCTTGTGGTGGTGCCACATTCCAAGCTGTCTGCTACAAAATTAAAGGGACCTGCCATTATTGGTGGTTTCTATACCGGCCAAGTCCTAACCCTATTGTTCCTAGCAAGGACATGCTGCAGCCTGGTTGGGGGCCAGTCTCCTTAGCCACATGCCTGAACTCTGAGTTCCATTTGTGTTCCTGTAAGGACTCCTGGCTTGCACTACCCTGCTTACTACCTATTTGTCACCCTTCTGGATCCAACTCCATTTCCTCTCCCCATCCAAAGCTTCCCCTGACTTTGGGGCCTACAACTCCAACTCAAGTGCTTCTCCGGGTGCTGATGATGTTTTTGGAAGACGCTACCAACTCCTGGGAGTTGGTAAAAACAGCACCCACTAACGGCTAAGAACAGTGTACTGCCAAAGTTCCACACAGTGGATCCTGGTTAGGAATATCACCTCACTCATGGAGTGGTGTGCCCAGAGCATCTGACCTATGGCAACTGGCCCAGAGCTCTATATGCATACATATTGGATGAGATGTGCCCACCTGGAGTCCTAAGATACCAGGATGTACAGAGAGTCCTGGGTACTGATCCAATGAGAGTAGGGGAAAGGCACAGGTTAGAAATGGAGCATTACTAGGAATTTTGGTAACTTATAAAGAATTACAGTGAATTACTAATAGCCTCATCTTTTTAGATAGCTGCGTGGTCCAGTGTGTCCCGAGCTCCATGACAACTGCAGACGTGTAAACGCCTGAGCCAACCCTGGCAGCAAGTGGCATCAGCTTTCTCCCCGGAGACTGGCAGATGGTCACAGGTGGGCGGGATGTAGTCCCTGCAGCCCTCCAGCCTCTGGTGGGCACTTGTGGCCAAGACGCTTGAGGAAACACTCAGACGTCACCACGGTTCACCATGCGGATGGACTCAGAGGACCACAGATAGCCACAGACAATGAAGACGCCCCAGACACAGCAGTAAGGATGGCCAGTCACAGGTCACAGCCTGGGATGTGATCCACAGCTGTCCTTGGTGGTTAGGAACACCTTTGAAGGTGTTTCTGTGGCTACAGGGAGCCAGGACAGCTTATAAGGAGGGGGCTATCTGCTCAAGGCCTCGCCAGTACCCCCCAGACTCACATTTGGTAGTGTTGCAACCCAAGCACACCATCCTCACCATAGGCCAGTGGGTGTGGCTGAGGCTCAGGACCACAGTGCTGAAGTCTGGGGATCACTGGATTTCGAAGGTCCTGGAAGCCCCAACTAAATTTCTCACTAGAACTTAAATGTGTTGAGTCAGGGACTGAAGTGGAAAAAAAAAAAAAGTCTTGCACCTTCCAGCCTGGCCAGCTTTCCACTGTCCCTCAGGAGGCGGCAGGCCAGTTTGGCTCAGGCATCTGTGACCAGTGAAAGGGCCAGCTCTGACCTTAAGAGATTTACCTGGGTGTGGCCAGCTGAGGAGGGGCCTAGCTTGCGCCTCTGTCCTGTCGGTCAGCTCGCCAAGATGATGTGTCCCCACATGGCCCCTGAGGATCTATACCCTCCGGACTAGATCCTCCCAGTACTGGCTTCTGATGCCTTAGTCCTCTGCTCCTTCTTGTACCTGAGGGAGTCTGTGTCTTGAGAACCAGATCTCCACCCTATGATCTCACACTACGTTCAGCACCTATGAGACGGGCCCACCTGAAGGTCTCCTGTGCTTCATTCACAGTGCCCAGGTTAGCACCATCAGCTGGTACCCACACAGGCACTTGCCAAGTCTGGGCTGGGACAGTGACTTACCCAGAACGGGAGTTGATTAGTGCAGCAGACCTCCAGTGAGGCTCTGCCCTGGGCTCCGTCTCTGGGACTCAGTTTCCCGTGTGCATGCTAAGCAGTGCTCAGCCCACCAGGAGCTTGGGAGCATCTATCCCCTAGGCATCTTGCAGGGGTTCCTTTCTGAGCTGCCCAGACACAGGCCATTGCGTCGACTGGGGCTAACAGCTTGCTTCATGCACGTGCAGTGCCCACACGAAGACAACAAGAGGCTGACCTTCTGGCACTGGTCTCTAGGTTCAGTTCACCGAGGCCCTGGGCTCTGTCTCTGCTTTCCTCTGTCATGGCCCACGCTTCCCAGGGTGGGGGGAGGTTGGGCAGATGGCCAGGGAGCAAGATTGATGAAGCCCCCGGGGGCTGCCCTGTCACCTGGCCAAGTCCTCAGAATCTAGGGAGCACTCTGCACAAATGAGCAGC
Source organism: Peromyscus eremicus (assembly GCF_949786415.1). Lineage (NCBI taxonomy): Eukaryota > Metazoa > Chordata > Mammalia > Rodentia > Cricetidae > Peromyscus > Peromyscus eremicus. Next base: position 9,204,725 of record NC_081429.1, on the reverse strand, counting down.
AGCCTGTTTGGCTGGGCCTTGCCCCGGGGGAGGCGGCCTGCTTGGCACGCTGTGGGACTCTCCACCAAACCCAGTCTGTCCCGCCCCTCGCTCCTCTGCTGTCCTCTGAGAAGCTGGCCCCAGAGTTGAGCCTCCCACCTGGCTTGACTCTTCTGCTCACAGGTGGCCTGTCTGAGCTACACCGGTGCCACTGAGTGCCAGCCAGCCGGGGATCTTCAGGCCACAACCTCGTTACCCACCCACCCACCCAGCTTCTGTGACATACCACAGAGATGTGTCACTGGGTTAACACAGCTCTGGCCACGGACAGAGCACTGTCAGATCTAGAACATCAGAGAATCCTGGCCTGCCACCCAACATGGAAGGAAGGTCCTTCGGGGAGGCAGGGGCAGCCATGGGGACAGGAACCTCTGCTGAGGCTTCAGGTAGGCAGGGCATGGAGCAGGTCGGGAGAGGTACGACTCCAAGACAGAGAGCCCAAGATTTCTGCAGCCAGGTGGAAATGTCCAACAAGTGCTGAGAATGAGATAGAGGTATCATGGTGTGTCATTCCTTGCTGAACCGAGTCCCCAGAACCTGCATGTGGAAGTATGACTCCCCCACCCAAACTCGAGAAGGTAATTTTATTTTGGGCATGAGGTCTCTGCAGACGTTAACTATGAAGAGCATGTGAGCGGGCCCTAACCCAAGATGACTGGTGTTTTGATAAGGAGAAATTCAGTGATAGATATATATGGGGGAAGCTATGTGAAGATGGAGATGTGGGTTTATAAGCCAGGAGCACCAGTCAGGATGGTGGGAGAGGCTGGACTCACGTGTTCCCACAGCTCCAGAAAGGGAAGACCCTGCCTGGTGCCTGGGTCTCAGCTTCCCAGTATTCCAAACCACGAGGCAATACACGAAACATCTGCAGTTACATCTGTTTGCTGCGCTTTGGTATTGTGGCTCTGGGAAATGGAAATACTGACAGTTTCCAGGGCTGGTCCTCTGCTTGGCACACAGGGAGAATTTGGAGCATTCACTACCTGAATGTACCTAACACCTGCTCAGGTGAGATTCTAATCAGGAGTGTATGTGCCTGTCAGGGAATGTTGGGGCCAACAGTGGCAGAAGTGCCCCTATGTGGGCACAGGAGTCATGTGCAAGGGGAATGCGCAGCCAGTGGGAGATAATGCTGAGGGCATACGCAGGGGAGGTGGTAAGGCTGGTTGGTCCCTACAGAGTCATCAATGGGGTGGCACTGTGTTCCTCTCACACTCAAGAGTTTCCCTGACATGTAGGTGATGACGGAGAGTAACTAAGAGGTCTAGGCACCCTCAGCTCACCCCTGGCTGCCCTGTGCTCTCACCCAGAACAGCAGCCTCTTTGCGGGGTGGGGATGAGTGGAGCTGAGCCCGAGGGAGGGAGGACCACACCACCCCAGGGGACTGTGCCCCAACACTCCCACGCAGGAGACTTCAAATAGTCCTTCTTACTTACAAATTTCTTACTTCACAAGAAAGGCTGACAGCAGGACATCAGCAGGGTATTGGGCCTGGGGCAGGAGGCACTGAAGGTGAGCAGCATCCTACGCCAGATGACTGTGCCCATGGCCAGGTTAGGTCAGGGCTGGACAGAGGCTCTAACCCGGGGGCCCCTCAGCCTAGGTCCTGACATAGGAAAGACCCCCCAAATCACTCTAGACCCAACCTGAAAAGGCCAGCCTGGCTTAAGGAGGAGTCCGTCTTTCCCTTCCCATCCCTTACGTCACAGGTGATAGCTGTGTTACAGAACCACGGCGTTAGAGAAGGGGTGTTCACACACTGACTGAACCTACCTGGGTCTAAGCTCAGCCCTGCTGCTTGGCATGCATGCCAGTATATCCCCAATGCTTCGAGGGTGGGCTGGGGGCTTCCAAGGCCACGGGCACTGTCACTAGGGGCCTGCTCTAACAGCCGTCTGGGACCACTGTCATTGGCAGACCCACCCCATACTCCAGGGCATCTGCCTGTCTACTAATATTTGGGGACTTAGCCCCAGGTAGATCAGCTTGCCTCTCCCAGTGGTTGACAATCTGGGGGGTCTGTCCTTAGCTGACAAGAAGCACAGCAAGGGTCCCTCTATGCATATTCCGAGGCCACCCTGTGTCACAGGCCTTGAGCCTGGGAAGTCATTCTGGTCTGGGTAGTTAAAGGAATTTCTAGACCCAAAGAAGGAGCTGAAGGCAGAGAACCAGAGCACAGAAAGCAGCTGTGAGGCCCACCAGGCTTGCGCTGCGAAATCCTACTTCAGGCCTCTACGCTGAGAGAGCATGAGACTTCCAGAACACAGAGCCTGGGTAAAGGAGGTCTGCTCTGGTAAAGGAGGTCTTTACTGAGGTACAGCTGCCAGCACAGGCTTTGGGATTAGCCAGACAGTGCCCTAAGAAAGGTATGTGGCCTCTCTGGCCTCGATGTTCTCTTCTGTCCAGTGGTTCACATCGGCCCTTTCATGAAGTTGTGAAAATGTGTCTTCGGAGCCCAGTTCACAATGAACACCCTCAGCTGATGGACACCACCACCTCTGCCGTGTGTGCTGACGCTACACAAATCCCCTGGAGACCGAGAGAGGGTGTTTCCATGGAGAAGCAGGATGGCCTGTCCAGCATGGGAGCCTCAGGGCTATAGCAAGGACCCAGGCCATTGCATCACGCACTCGGCCCTGCCGGATCATGGCTCCCTTGGGCACACAGAAGCCCAGCGTTGTGTTGGGGATGATGAAAGTCAAGCTCCTAGAAGCACATCAGGGGATTTGGACCACCTTGGGTTTCATGCTGAGCCACAAAGGGGGTGTCTCTCCCTGGGCGGAAGAGCGCACACAGAAACTTTTGGTCCAGAGTGGGGAATGTGCCAGTGACTTCCGAGAGCCAGGCCTCCAGTGAGGGAGAGATTCTGTTGGGTTCTGGAGAAAGCCAGACAACTCTAAGAGGTGGGAGGGGCCTGCAGGCCCAAGGACCTCAGATTCTCAACTACTACTGCACAGAAGGCCAGCCCACAGAGGGCACTAAGAGTCTTGCTGGGAGTTTAGGGGATACTCAGTGTGTATCCGGTGTGAGATGCCCACCCTCACTGGCAGGCAGGCAGGCAGGAACACTGTGACTTTGGGGCACAGGAGAAGCTCGGCAGTTCTAAGTTCTTCTGATTCTGCCCAGGCTGGAGACCCCAAGGAGGGCTGCATGTGTTCCGCTAAGGCCTTACCCATCCTCTATCCCCATGCTGCCGTGAAGCAGGAGAGAGGCAAGTGTATGCAGTCGTTCACTAAGAACCTACTTGGGGCCAGTGGACTGGATAGGCTTTGTGTTGACAACAGAGAGCAGGCAGGGGCGGTTCCTGACCCTAGAGGCCAAAGTGGACACCCTGGTGCAGTACTAGCCATACGGGGCAAGCTCAGTCACACGCATGACCCAGAATAGTCCTGCCAGCCAAGAGAGACCTGCCTGACCATGGCTGTGACTCATCAGTGGGCTCCTAGCAACTTCCCCCAGACCTTGCTCCCCTGCAGCGCCCTGGCATAGAGGGAGGACACCACCGTCATGGCTGCCTCCCCTGGCTGCGTCTCATCTATGGAACGGGACAGCTGTTGTCACTGCTACTTGGCCAGGCCACCCAGAAAACTAAACAGGGGCAGGAGAGGGCACCCCTGTGCCCATGGGCCACCCTTCCTCTCTCCCAACCACCCACTGACCCCAGTAGAACCTCAGCAGGTATCTAGCCCCTGGGAGATTCCCGTATTCCTCAGAGGAGAGCGCTCTTCGGAAGTCTAGATTGGAGACTGCGGAAAAGGGTTCACACAGGAGTTAGAGCTCTAGGGAGGACTGCGCCACCAGGGGCCACCAGAGGGCGCCTGGTCCTTGGAGTCCAGGTCTGGTGGCTCAGAACCGGACAGGACCCTGAGCTTGGCTGCCCCTTGGGCTCCAGCTATCTTGGGGGCCACCCTGCTTCTCTCAGTCCATGTGCTAACACTCTCTTTCAGGGTCCTGGGGCTTGCAGGCATTCTCTCTCCCACTCTGAGGGCTGTGAGGTGCAGCCCAAGGGGTCCCAGGGAAGTGTGGCACCAGTTCTGAGGAGCACCAGTAGGGCCGGTGGAAGAACACAGTCCCCAGCCTTGCATGTCAGGAAGTGGGGTGACCCTGAACAAACTTTGGGCCCCAACTGGTATGACTGCTGTAATTCTGGAGGGTTCCCACACACCGCAGCTGCATGGACAGTACCCACAGCCTACACAGACATCAATGCATTCTGCTTGTCTTAAGCTCCTAATTCCCCACATTCCCCAAGCCCAGGGCAGTAAGACCCAGGATCTCTGGAAGGGCCACACCTCTGCCTCTTTATTTTGCCCTCTCCATGTCCTTGTCACTACCCACACTGCCTGCATGGGCACAGTAGCTGTGAGTGGGTACAAGCTCAAGAAGGTCCCCAAGAAGGCATTAAGATGGGTGGGCCTGGCCATGCCATGGGGAGCTGTAGGCTGGAAGGTGTCAGACTGGTGTGTGTGTGGAGCTGGAGTCTGGCAGGGATCAGAGGTAGGCAAGGATGCCCGGTATCAGTTCCTATTTATGTGTGTTTGGAGGAGGGGAGAAAGCCAGCAAGCACCAACCAAACTATACTGGTACCTTCTGCTGCCACGCACCCAGGTGGACAGTGCCCAGAGAAGCGCAGGAGGTGTGGCCTTGACATGGCCGGGCTGTCTGCAGAGAGAGGTATAGGAAGGCCTGTACTGGAGGTACTTGAGGGGGAGCTAGCCAAGAGACTCAGGCCAAGCAAGGTGTCTGTGGTTCTGTCTCTCCCCAGGGCCTGGCTATTTATTGCCACTCCTAAGCAAGATAAGGCCACAGGCCACCCCCTCTGGTTGTCCTCATTCAGAATGCCTATAGTACCACTTGAGCTTGGCCTCTAGCCTGCAAGCCCCCTCAGTTTCAGAAGAACCCTACAGCAGGAATTCCCTGCTCACCAAGGCCCTGGTGTTGCTCTTATTCAGGGAAACTCCGCACACATTTAAGGATGAAGCCTGGGGCTGGGGAGGTCCTTAGGACACTGCATGGGCGCTCCAAGCTCATAAAGATTCGGTTCCCAGAGCTCCTGAGGCAGCAGGGAAGGGAAGGGAAGGGAGGGGAAGAGCTGCTCTCAGCAGCTGCAGGGCCGAGGCCGCCGCCAGGAGGGCCGCTCTTCTTACAAAGAGATGACAAGGCCCCTGGGCGGGATCCAAGACGCCGACCACCTGCAGCTGGGCTCGCAGCTCCAGGCGGCCCCAAGTGCCCGGCCCGACCACGAGTGCGCTAGGGCCGGGGCGCTGGCGGGCACAAGTTCCAGGGTAGGAATCCCCGCGAACCCGGGGGTCGCCTGAAGCCCACAGCAGGCTCACATTTCTTTGGAATCCAGGCTTGAAGGATAGGATCTCCTCCCCTAAATCCCACTTAGGCTGCTCCTGCCCTGGACCCACGGGAACTCCTAAGTAGAACCTTGACGCCTCTGGGAGAGGTCCGCATAGAGAAGTTCCTAGCCCGCTGCCAGTGGGAGCTGTGCCCCAACAGACCGCCCCACAGCTACCGCTTGATCCACCACAAGGGCGGCAGGCACGCTGCCCCGGAGCTGGGATTGTCGCCCCGGCCGCACACTGGGCCAAGCCAGGGGCTGAAGACGCCCAGCTCCAACCCTGACCCAAAGGGAGTGCACCGCGCCGGCGTCCCCTCGTCCCTAGCCGGGCCAGAACAGCGCTATGGGGAAGGGACTCCAGCGCGTAGTGACCGGGAACTGGGAAGCAACAGAGCGGATCGGAGCTTAGAGGCGAGGGCCGCGGGGTACAGAGCAGTTGAGGAGCAGGAGGCCACTCCAAGTCTGGGTGGCGGGTTCTGGCGCACGGGTCAGGGGCCCAGAGCAGACCTCTTCCTAAGTACTGGGGTCCGGAGCCCCGGGACGCCGCACCCTTACTCACCCGAGATCTCTGCCTGGGGCACGTCGCTCAGGCTAAAGCCCTTGTCCCCGTAGATCTGGCGGACTTCGCTGCAGCTCCGGCTCTTGCTGGCGGGGTCCCCGCGGGCACAGGCGACCAGCGCGGCGATCGCGCACAGAAGCCACCAGCCTCGGGCCCGGAGCTCCATGGCGTGGGGCCCGCGGCTCCCTGGCCGCCCGCGCGCGCCTCCCTCGCTCCCGGCCGGCCCGCTCAGCCTAGTCTGCGAAGGGCAGAGCCAAGGTCCCGGCGCGCGCGGCTCGTGGTCCAGAGGCGGCGGCGGCGGCGGCGGCCGAGGAGGCGGAGACAACAAAAGCCGGCTGCGACTGCGGCGCGGGGCGCGAGGCGCGAGGCGCGAGGTCCAGCCGCTCAGTCGGGCCGCCCAGAGCGCGGCGGGCGAACGCGCAGTCCCGGCTCTGCGCCTCCCCCGCCGCCCGCCCGGCCCCACGGCGGCCGCGGAGAGGGGCAGGGAGGGGCGGGGAGCGCGGGCGGGAAGAGGGGAGCGCCCGGGCGGGGAGGGGCGGGGCGGGGCGCGGCTGGGGGCACGATCGGGGCGCACCGGGCGCTCCTTCGCTCTTGGGAGGGGGGAGGCCCTTCCAGTCCACGTGATGTGCTCGGTTGCTCTAGGAGGAGGGGGAGCCTGGGACGCAAAGCTGAGTCCAGGGTCCTCGAAGGCGCCACCCCCCCTTCCCCCAAACCCAACACTCAGGGCGGAGGCACCACCTGTGGGGGCGGGGGCGGGGCGGGGGGGGGACCGCTGAGGCAGGGCTTCCCTCGCCGGACGTGACATCACGTCCTCGCCTGGCCAATCATGGACTTCCCCGCCCCCTGCTGAATTCGGCACCCCTTTGCTCCTCTCCATCCTTCACTGTACCCGGCTTTCTCTCTTTGCGCTTCCAGCACTCTGTCCTGGTCCCTCGCTTCTCTGCTCACCTGCACCCCCACATCAGCTCCTACCTCCCTACGCCCTTTCTAGCCGCTTCTGCAGGGCTCCAGTTCTCATCTGACGTGTTTTGGAGGAGGGTGAGGGGGCTGAACGCGGGAAACTGGCCAAAAAACTAGCCTTCACCAGCTCGGATGACTTAATTGTGCAGATTGTCAGCGGGTGTTTCGATCCCCTCTTCGTGACTCCTTAGGAGCTCGGGCGACAAAAGTAGTGGGGTAGAGGCAGGTCTGTGGGCTTGGATGCAGCGTGGCAGGTGACCTCTGAAAAGAACCGTGGAGTAGGGAGACTATGCAGGGCAGCTCAACCCCAGACATGTTGTGTCGGACCATCAGCTGCCAAGCGGAGCTGCAGGGATAATGGGGAGGAGGGGAGGGTGCCTGGCACCCCACCTGGGCGCTGGTGGTGCTGGGTTCGGAGTTTCTTGCTTGGCTGCTGCTGCTGGCACTGTCCCTTCTCTTCTGTCCACCCTGTGGGTAGAGGTCATCGTAGCTGAGGTCACACTGTGGACCCAGATACCTAATCTGGAAATGGGAAGAAAGCAAACGAAAGTGGCCCACTTGGTTGAGAGTAGTAAGGTAACCCCAATGTGACAAAAGAGTGCAGGGCTCTTGGTTCAGCTGGGTCAGGACCTGTGGGTTTGTGACAACACCCCTAACTAATCACCCATGCCTCAGGATGCCCCTCCCATCAGGGTTCCTACACGGTTGGACTGTGGCTCTCAGGAGGCTGGGTTTCCTGCCCTAACTCCCACTGAAGTTATCCCGTGTACACAGTTATTGCTTGAGAGCAGCAATGGAGACCCAGTCTAAGAGAGCAGATCTCCTCAAACCCCTGCACCATAACACTTTTCCTGACTCACCAACCCCTGCGCACTGCATGCTGAGGCCTGCTCCTCCTGGTCAGGCCAGCTTTGGCCCCCTACTGCCTTCAATAGGGCACTTGCCCCTGGCCCAGGCTCCGGCTTATCTTATGTGCTTTCCATGTGGTCTGGCCTCCCACCCTATGCCTGGGGATTAGGAGGTGACCTCCTTGGTGGCCTGGGAATTGACTCGGGGTTTGGCTGAGGCTCAATAGAGGCCCCATGTGTGACCCGTCACCATCACCATTGCATGCCTCTTTGTGACTGGACCAGACTAGATAGTTCCTCAGGGCAGGTTTAGTGTCTGAGCCACTTCTGGGCCCCAAATGGCAGATCGCTAGAATATGGTGGCCCTTTCTGTGATGCTAGCTCAGGTGATGCCCTGTATAGGGTGGCTCCCTCTCCTAGGGACATCCTTATCACTCTGCCTGCAGAAGTACAGCATAGCACCTTCCCTCAGGTCACAGTACCGGCAGCCAAGACCTCCCTCCAGAGGGATGCTGCTCTCCATAACCTTGAGGGACCTGGTATGGGAACAGCTCAGGGCCTGCTGTGGAACTGACAGGGAGCGAGAGGGCAGCATGTAAGGGCTGGCAGGTCCCGAGCAGCCTCCCCTCCCTTGCAGGGTAGGGCACCAGGAATGTCAGTGGCCTTGTTGCCCCCAGGGAGGGGCCCTCGGATGGGCATGTTACACCAAGGTGAAGTTTCTATTCCCACCACCTAGTTAGGTGGCACCTGAGCTAACGCACTCGCCTCAGCCTTGGATGAAAGGAAACAGACCTGGGACCCACCACTCACCAGCTGCTTGAGTAGGACCCAGCTCACAGCATAGCATCCCTCTCCTCTGGAGGTGGAAGGAGTTCTTACCACGACATTTGGGATACACTGAAGGTGCCGGAAGCAAGCTGCCCCATTGCTGGGTGCTGTCTTTAGAGTTCACAGTGGTTCTTCGTCCTTTCTGGGATATACCGTGAGGGCCTGCCACCATCTCAGCCCATGTCCAAGACAGACTTTAAGCCAAGAGGCAAGGCGGGACATAGGCAATCTAGTCCTCTCAGCTCTAGGTGGGCAGGACCTGTCAGAGCCTTGGTGAAAGAGAACGAGGAGGCCGAGCAGGGAATAGTTGTCCAGGCGGCAGGAGCGGAGGAACCTCATGGCAGAGGGGACTCTGCTGAAGCTGCCCAGCTGCAAAGTGACGAGGCCTTGGGAGGAACAGAAAGATGCTGCCCGCCCTCCACCCCACCCTGCATCCCCAAGCCCTGGCTGCCGGAAGCGCATTATTCCTGAGCTAAGAGCTGCACCCACCGGACCCTGCCTTACCTGCCCCTGGGCTCCTGGCTGCAGAGATGCAGTCACGTACGAGGCAACACAGGCAACAATCTAGCCGTCCCTCAGCCAGGCCATGGCATAGCTTGGCCCAAGTTCCCCTAGGGCACTGGATGCCAAACACAGGCTTTAACTTGGTTGGGCCTACCTCCTGTGGCAGCTGGGAATGGGGTTACAATGAGAGATTTTGGAAGGATGGGTGCTGGGGCCATTGTGTGCAGAGCACACAGGGATGCCTCGGGGTCCTTGCCTGCCCAAAGTATGGTATGGATGTGAGAGAGAAAGTAGACATGAATGGGTAGAAAACAAATCAGAAAGAGAAACTACATCCCTCCAAGCCAGATGAGGCTAGGGCCTACATGTCTATTGTCAAGTAGTATGGAGCTGAGGAGAGAGTGCTTGGTCCCAAGCTCCCAGCTTCCGTAAGAGTCCTGAAGGGATCTGGGGGGGGGGGGGTTTGAGCCCTGACTGCTCAGAGGGACATCGGGACAGGCTGGAGGTCTGCTGATTCCTAGCAAGCCTATTGGCCCTCCCCCTTTCCCCGTCATTTGGCGCTACCTCCCCCAGCCGGTGCAACCACCATGTTTCATGTTCTCTTTGGCTTCGCGAGCATCTTTCAGCGGCTCCCAAAGCAACTTCCAAAGAGACAGGCGTCAAAGCCACCATCTGTTAACAGGGCCAAAGTGGTGCCAGCCGGCCGCGGGGGTCAGAGGCGTGGGCTAGGCTCAAGTGACAGGTGATGCACTTTGGCCTCTTAGGAGGTGGCGTGGTGCCTGGGAAATATGGGAAACCCAGGGTGCCCACATCTCTGTAGGGACCCCACCCTGGGTAGCACCCCGAGGAAAGAAGCAGATGCTGTAAGGGGGCTGGTGGGAGAAAAGTGGCCTCCAGGAGCGGCTGGCAGCATGGCGCAGCTCAGGGGATCCAGACAGCCACCTCCCTAGAGATATTTCGGCAAACGGCATCCGAGTCCCTGCCAGAAGGAAGCCGGACCCTGAGTGGCTCTGCGTAGCCAGGAGAGCTGACCCCCCTCCCTTTCGATGCCCAGAGCACTGCAGTGTTTCTGTTTTTTGTTTTTTGTTTTTTTTTGTTTTTCTCTCTGTGTCTGGGGGAATGCAGTCTCATTACTGTTAGGCCAGGATGACATCTGGGGTTTCACACGGGGTCCCAGACCGAGGGGGGCCCTAGAGATCACCCCTGTGTGGGCTCTAGGAAGTAGGGTGGTGTTTCCCTCTTTACTCAGACACTAAGTAAGTCCCTGCAACGTCCTCTTAGTCCTAGATCAGGTACCCAGTACAGAGGCGCTGAGCCTCAAGTCTGAGTTCCCAAACTGCCCTTGCTTCCAGGACTTGGGGGCTGATGGAGTAGGCATGGGGTGCGTGGGGTGCAGGATGAAGAGAGCATTGGCACATTCTACTCAAGGGTGGTCCTACCTGTACTCACCCCCTGCCTGTCCCAAACCCCTGCCCGCAGGCACTCCACATCAAGGCAGCACTTTGGCAGCTGTTCGGCGCTGCTGAATCCCAGGTCCCTTTGATCAGCCGGAAGTCTGGGCATGTCTCCGTACCCAGGCCAGCTGAAAGAAGGCCTGCTTAGACGAGGTTGGGCCACCCATATGGGCTGCAGCTATGCTCCTGCAGAAGCCCACTTCTGTCTCTGTCTGTCTGAGCGCCGCAGCAGGAGATAGCTCTGGGCCCTGCTGTCCTTGCGTCCCTGGAAGTGGTTTCCTGCTTTGCTGCCCTGACTCTGGGACAGGTCACTGAGAAGAGAGGAAACTTGGACATGAGTACCCAGCCAGGTCTGATGTGTTTGGACAGAGCTGTCCACATGACTGATAGGTGCAGAGAGACTAGAGTGCTGATAACCTTGGGGGCCTGCACTGTAGGAGCTAGGCAGTCCCCTGGATTCATCTTTCCTTTGTGTGGCTTCTGCCTGCCTCTCCTGAAACTTTTCTACTTAGACAGCTTCTGGTGTGGTCTGCAGTCCATGCAGCCTGCTTTTCCTTTTTGTAGAACCAGCTTCAATCAGAAGAAGCCTGCAGGCACTCTGCCTGCAGAGCCGAGCTCAGAGCCCTGAGTGCATGTGACAGCAGCTGCAGGAGCCTTGTCCACATCTCTAGAAGGGCGTTTCTACTGAGCCAAATGCTCTCCCTGCCACTCTCAGATTCCAGTGTCTCCTGAGATAGGCTTCATAGGTACTTCCAGCTCCAGAGGTTTGGAACTGAAGGGTTTTGTAGTTATATAGATGTAGCTCCTGAAACCTCAAGAGGCACAGAGGCCCTCTTGCCTCTAGACTTCATTACTCTTGTGTGATGGGCATGGCTCTTAAGCTGGCCTAGATCCAGGGCTTATTTGGTGTTCCAAACAGCCACTTCTAGGGTAAGGCCAATTTTTGTTTTGTTTGATTTTGTCTTTTTGAGGCAGGGTTCTCTGTGTAGTCCTGAAACTCGCTCTGTAGACCAGGTTGGCTCGGCGGAACTCAGAGGTCTGCCTGCCTCTGCATCCTGAGTGCTAGGATTAAAGGCGTGTGCCATGACCACCTAGTGGGTAAGGGCAATTGAACATACCTGGTTAGTAGCTGTGGAGATAAGTCCTGCCTAGTGGGCCAGGCCTGGCACGACCACCCACAGCCTCCGCGGTGAACTTCCATCTGTTTTAGGAAGAAGCTCGCTGACATGTAGAACACCTGGCACCTAACTATTTGGGAGCGCTACTGTTGTTTAAAGTGTGGCCTTCAAATCCTGGCCATATTGCTTCAGGGCATGTGGGTTAGGGCCAGGGTGTTGTGAAGGTCCCTGTGGCATTCACATGTGCTCTCAGCCTACTCGGGACAAGGCCATTTACCAACATAAATCTAATAGAAACTCCCCTGCCACATCATCCAGACAATGTCACTATCTGGCTTTTGTGTACCTCCGCAGATGTGACCTAACTCGGGGCCCAGACACTAAAGTAGATACTATGTGGCAGTTCTGCAGAGGTACAACCACTCTGAGCAGTGTGGAAAGAGGACTCTGCCTTCCTCGTGGTTATTCCAGACATTGCTGCCCATGGTGAGGTTGTTATAGGACTCCCAGCTGTTGCTGTCAGGATTAACCCTAGGGAGAGCTACCCCAGAGCTGAGCTGGACAAGGGGCAGTGGCTTGGTAGGGTACCTTTGTCTACCAGCCACGGAAAAGCAGAGGGCTAGAGTGGACATCCATCTCTGTCTGGGGCTAGGAGCCACAGGGCTGGTAGGAGGTGGTGGTGGACTCAGTAACCCTTGATGGCAGCATGCAGACTGGAGAGGCAGCTGTACACTTGGCTGAGGAGGATTGTAGCTGTTTTTTTTTTTTGTTTTTGTTTTTTACTCTGGCTCTTTGGGGGCCTGCCACCCAACTCCCGAAATTAATACACCGAGCCTTATTCTTACTTATAAATGCCCAGCCTTAGCTTGGCTTGTTTCTTGGCAGCTTTTCTTAAATTATCCTGTCTACCTTTTGCCTCTGGGTTTTACCTTTCTCTAGTCTATATTCCTTTCTTTACTTCTTACTCTATGGCTGGCTGTGTAGCTGGGTGGCTGGCCCCTGGAGTTCTTCTCCTTTTCTTGCTCCTCAATCCTCTCTTTCCAGATTTCTCCTCCTATTTATTCTCTCTGCCCGCCAGCCCCACCTATCCTCTCTCCTGCCTCGCTATTGGCCATTCACCTCTTTATTAGACCAATCAGGTATTTAGACAGGCGAAATAATGCCAGCTTCACAGAGTTAAACAAATGCAGCATAAAAGAACGCAACACATCTTTGCATCATTAAACAAATGTCCCACAGCCTAAACAAACGTAACACATCTTCAACTAATACTCCACAACAGAGGACCCAGGTTTGTATTGCATCAGGACTAAGGTCTACACTGTAGGTACGAGAGGGGCTCCTCAGGAAGAGTCTTGTTAAGGGGAGGGCATTGCAAGGGCCTGGAGAGCAGGTTGCACAATCTCATGTAGGTGAGCTGCAACCCCATATGCCATATGTATTCCCCTCTATGAAGACACTTTTGCCAGATGGACTATACAGAATAAGAGCCAAGGGCAGAAGACCTGCACCGGTGGGGGTGTACAGCTTCTTGACTCTGAGAGGGGTAACAGCAGGGTCTGCACTTCTCTGTGAGTGCCAGCATCTTGCTGCAAGAGCAGGGACGTATGCCTACCTGAGAGTGGCCAGGCTGAGTGGCTCAGTGGGAGGGAGGGTCTGTTCCAGATTCCTGGGTGGGTCACGGAGACCGTTCTTACCCAGCCAGGTGCAGCTTGAGGTGGAGGAGGATTCTAGCCCTGGTGCTGGGGGTGGAGTGTTGCTCCCAAATAGCCACTGGCCAATCCAGGAGGAGGTGAAGGGAATACTACTGAATTAAACCCCAGCTGTTGATTATAGTTCAAGAAGCTGGGACCCACAGCCTATGGCAGTGACCTGACGAAGAGTTAGCTAGCCAGCTAGCCACATGCAGCTGCATGCCCCTAGCCTTGAATCAAACCACCCTTACCCGGGAGAGGGTGGACACAGGAAGTGGAGTGCCCTTCTTAGAGATGGCATTGCTAGCTGGTCTGGCCCTTGACTCTTGCCCTCTAGTGATGGTTTGGCCAAAGTGTCTTTATAGGAGTAGGTATGACAGCCTCACTCTTCCTGAGGGCCTCACACCTGAGCGCTTTCCTTCTTAAGTTGGAGACCATAGAGGGTGGAAGTGCTGGCCTGTTACATCATCAGGCTAGCCATTGAGCACCTGGAGGAGGCGTAGACCGCTCTCTGAATAGCCACAGTAAAGTCTCCATATTAAAGCTGGAGACTCACATTAAAATTTCACTACAAAGCTGTGGTAATCAAAGCAGACATACAAACCGATGGTATTGAGGACTCAGACATAAAGCCTGTACATCTGTGGTCATTTGCCATCGACAAGAATACCAAGACTATTAATGGGAGAAAGAATAGTCTCTTTAACAACTGAGTCCAGGACAGCTGAAGTTAGACTTTTCCTCACATCATACACAAAGATTAACTTGAAATGGATCAAAAGCCTCAAAGAGCTAAAATGATAAAACTCTTAGAAGAAAATCCTAGATGAAAAGCCTTTGTGATTTGGGATTTAGAAAAGGATTCCTGCCTGTGATGTTTGGCACACAACAAAATTTTAAAAGTAGATAAATTTGGCTTCATCAAATTTTTAAAAAAAACTGTGCAGCAAGTAAGTATTATAATAAAAAAAAAGTAAAAGGAAAGCTCAGAGGCTCAGAGAAAAGTCCTGCAAACCACCCCTGAAAGGGATGTAGTTTTTAGAAAATATAAAGAGGCTTTATAATCAAAGGTAAAAAGGTCAACTGTAGAGAGGGCAGAGGAACTGAGTAGGTATTTTTTCCACAGTGATGTAAATGGCTCTATGGTGGTTTTGTTATGTGAATCTTCTTCCAGTAAAGCCCAAGAGAACAGGGTGTTCCTGAGGGGTAAGTTGGTAGAGTGGAGCCTCGGGCAGCCTGGGATGGAGCCAGCTCCGTGCAGCGTTGACACTGTCATCCTTCCAACGTGGCTTGAGCATGGGATACCAGAGTTAGAATGTGGTAGGGGCTGGAGGAACAGAGCCGTGCCAAGGCAACATCCCTGTTCCTAAAAACTGCGGCAAGCTGTTTTTCAGTATGAAAGCTCAGAGCCCCGAGATCTGACCTAAAATGCCCCCCAAGTGCCCTGCAGTGCCACAAATCTCTCCTCAGCAGAAGCTGAGGTGGGCAGAACAGGCCTCTGGAAACTCAATTAGAAGCAAGGAGTGCCCTTGACAGCTGCAGGATAGACCAGAGTCAACCGCCAGTGCCCTGCCCCAGGCTAGTCCAACAAGACCTGGTTACAACCAATCAGCCTCTTCCTCACTAGAGGACAGGAGAAGGAGGCAAAGTGAGCCAGCCTCCTGAACCTTGTCAATCAATCTGCAACAAAACTCCTTTGTACTGAAGGCTGAACCCAAGGCTTTGTACATGCTAGGGCTTATCAAGTGCTCTATCAATGATCTATGTATTCACAGCCCCTCCACCCTTATCAAGTGCTCTATCAATGAGCTATGTATTCACAGACCCTCCACCCTTATCAAGTGCTCTATCAATGATCTATGTATCCACAGACCCTTCACCCTTATGAAGTCTTCTATCAATGATCTATGTATTCACAGCCCCCCTCCACCCTTATGAAGTGTTCTATCAACAATCTATGTATTCACAGCCCCTCCACCCTTATCAAGTGCTCTATCAATGATCTATGTATTCACAGCCCCTCCACCCTTATCAAGTGTTCTATCAATGATCTATGTATTCACAGCCCCTCCACCCTTATCAAGTGCTCTATCAATGAGCTATGTATTCACAGCCCCTCCACCCTTATCAAGTGCTCTATCAATGAGCTATGTATTCACAGACCCTCCACCCTTATCAAGTGTTCTATCAATGAGCTATATATTCATAGGCCCTTCACCCTTATCAAGTGCTCTATCAATGATCTATATGTATTCACAGACTCTTCACCCTTATCAAGTGCTCTATCAATGATCTATGTATTCACAGACCCTCCACCCTTTTTGTTTTGAGGCAGGATCTCCTTAAGTTGCCCAGGCAGCCTTGAACTTGCAACCCTTCTGCCCCGTTCTCCTGAGTGTTGGGATTGTCTGCACTGTCGGAGGTCATTCCTTTTCCTGTTTGTGAATGCTGGTACAGAGCATCAGCCTTCACCATGCCGGGAAACCAGCTCTCTTCCTGACAGGGAAGGTGCCATTTGCAGCTAGAATCCTCAGTTTAACCTCAGTCTGCATTGGCCTCCTGGATGCTAGGGCTTGTCCAGGGCCAACCCCCTTTCTCAACCATCAGAGGCCTTGGGTTGCACTCGGTGTAGGAGACATTGAGGGTCCTTTTAGGCTGCTCACCAGGAGAGAGAGGGACAGGGAGCCACTGAGCTGCTGGAGGGGACCAGGCATTGGCTCAGTTTCCAATCTGCAGCCCATTGCTGATTGGTTGACCTTTCACACACTCCAAACACTGCCATGTTGCCATAGAGACCTTGTTGTGA
Organism: Peromyscus eremicus; assembly: GCF_949786415.1. Classification (NCBI taxonomy): domain Eukaryota; kingdom Metazoa; phylum Chordata; class Mammalia; order Rodentia; family Cricetidae; genus Peromyscus; species Peromyscus eremicus. The sequence continues at coordinate 9,188,564 of NC_081429.1, read as the reverse complement.
TTTAAATCCCTCTTCAAAACTCATGTGGAAACTCAGTCTCTGGGACAGCAGTGTTGGGACTGGGCCTTAGGAGTGGCATTAGTGCTACTATGTCTTTGTGGGAGTGGGGATGTTGTCTTTCTAAGTCGTGTGAGGATAGAGTAGCTGTCTCACGAGAGCACAGTGCACAAGGTGCCATCTTGGAAGACTGTGGGCCTCTCGATCTTGGGCTTCCTGGCCTCCAGAACCTTATGAATGACCCAGTGTGTGTTAGGTGTTGTGTTAGGCCTGCATCAGTGACTTCAGATGGTAAGTTGTGCCCACACCAGGCCGCAAAGCACACTGGACAGGAGCCTGGAGGGAATCACTGGGCAGTCAGGCCTCCAGGAGCCCAACCTTGCTTGATTTGCAAATACAAGCTAAATATAACTTCACCTGGGTCAAGGAGAGGCTGGAGAGATGGCTCCGTGGTTAAGAGCGCTAGCTACTCTTGTTAGAAGACTGGGGCTCAGTTCCCAGCACCCACATGGTGGCTCACAACTGTCTGTAACTCCAGTCCCAGGGGACCCAATGGCCTCTCTGGCCTCCACTTTGCTATTAGTAATTGTTTAACCTCTTACCATGACTAATTTGTAAACCAATCACAGGTTTGTATGTGTAGGGAAAACAGTACACACAAGGACTGCCACAGTTATTGGTTGAAGGCACACACTGGGAACCCTTCAAATGTTTCCCCAGCTGATAAGGGGGGCAACCTGTGATTGTTCCTTTTATCCTTGTTATTTTGGTAGTTGCACTTTCATATATTAATCAGAATTTTAAACCAACAGTAACCTTAATATTTAGTGAAAACTGAGAAGCAGATTGGCCTCTGGGCATGGCTTTGGGGCATCCTGACTGTGTTAACTGAGGTGAGAAGATGGGCCCACTGTGGATGGGATTCTCCTGCTGGGGTCATCGGCTGTATAGTGGAGAAAGGGTGCTGAGCAACAGCATGTCTCTCTCTGTCTCTCTCTCTGTCCCTCTCTCTCTGTCTCTGTCTCTCTGTCTCTGTCTCTCTCTGTGTGTCTCTCTGTGTCTCTCTCTGTCTGTCTCTCTCTCTGTCTCTGTCTCTCTCTCTTTCCCCCTTTCCTGATGGTGGATGTGATAAGACCTACTGCTTCTGGCTCCACATGCCTTGACTTCCCCGCCACGATGAACTGTACCTTGAACTGGAAATCAGAATAAACTTTTTCTAGTGTAAGTTGCTTTTGTCAGAGTACATTACCACAGCAATAGGAAAAGAAGCTAAGGGGTTATGACTATGTTTAATATAAAATATGTTTAAGATAAAAGAAAGGACAAGATTTTAATAAGGAAAAGCTTGTAAGACCTTTTTGTTTTTGGTTTTTCGAGACAGGGTTTCTCTGTAGTTTTGGTGCTGGTCCTGGATCTCGCTCTGTAGACCAGGCTGGCCTCAAACTCACAGAGATCCACCTGGCTATGCCTCCCGAGTGCTGGGATTAAAGGCGGTGTGCCACCACCGCCTGACAAAGACTTGTTTTAATTAGAAGAAAAAAAAGAGTACTTTTGCCTTAAAGCAATTAATTATGGAATACAAAAAGAGAAGGACACTAAAATGAAACCTGATTGCATAAAATCAGCAATGGTGGATGACACACAACTGTAATCCCTGCATTTATAGGTTGAGGCAGGATGATAGCTTGGACTATAGTGAGACTGACTCAAAACTAAACAAATGAACAATCAAACAACTCCAACAACTACCCTGTGTAGAGAAAGTTGAAGGTCTATGGAGGATGAATTTTATTAGTAGTTATATACTAAGACTGACAGCATTTATTTATGCTCAAAAAAGTAAGTGCAATGATACACTGATGAGAAGTTGGAGTGGAGCTTTCACTGTTGAGGACAGAGGTTTTTGGAGTTTTAGTTTGATCTTGAATAAGAGGGTTTTTTATTTGTTTGTTTTATTTTATATTTTAAGCAATTGGTCTAGGCAACAAAGATTTTGTATTTTATCAGCTTTCATGTTTATGTTATCTTTTGTTGCCCTTTGCTTATTTAAAGAAAGTATGAAAGACGTAAGTTCTTTGTAGCTTCCTCCATAAGCACCATGTAACTGCATATTGCCCTGTCGGTTTGTCCGACAGTGACCTAGGGCCTTAGGGAAGTGTTTTAAACACTTGCATATTTTTGATAGCTTCCCCAAACCAAATTCTAAATTAAGTCCTTTTAGCCTTGAGTTAACTCTGGGTTCCTGGAACATCTCCAATGAGTATACTTTCTGACCTTAAAAACAGAGATGTTAGGCTGGCAAGATGGTTCAACTTTGCCTGGCAACCAGAGTTTGATCTCTAGAACGCAAGGTGGACAGAGATAACTGACTCCCCCAAATTGTCAACTGACCTCCACATACCCACCATGGACTGCACCGTGTGTATGGGCACACACACAGAGACACACACACACACAGAGACACACACACACAGAGACACACACACACAGAGACACACACACAGAGACACACACACACAGAGACACACACACACAGACACACACACACAGACACACACACACAGACACACACAGAGAGAGACACACATAATAATAGTAATTTAAAATATGTTAGATTTGATAGGCTTCTTGGATGTGGTAAAGTACATAGATCATAGGAAATTCTGAGAAATTTGTTGTATCTTTTTATGATACCATCAGTCATGAATAGAATTGTTGTTAACATACAACATGCTACAAAACAACCCAAACTCTTCTCCCCCTGAAAGATTTTGAAAGCAGCCATAATTCAAAACAACAAGATATTTATTAAAAAGACCCTGGCCAAGTTCAGATTCCTAACAACTTAAAAATCACACCATTTGACTAAAAATCTCCAAAAACAATGGGAAAATGGGTGGAACTCAGGAACCGTGTGGTGGAAAATGGGTGGAACTCAGGAACCGTGTGGTGGAAAATGGGTGGAACTCAGGAACCGTGTGGTGGAAAATGGGTGGAACTCAGGAACCGTGTGGTGGAAAATGGGTAGAACTTGGAAACTGTGTGGTGGAAAATGGGTAGAACTTGGAAACTGTGTGGTGGAAAATGGGTGGAACTCGGGACCCGTGTGGTGGAAAATGGGTGGAACTCGGGACCCATGTGGTGGAAAATGGGTGGAACTCGGGAACCGTGTGGCGGAAAGTGGGTGGAACTCGGGAACTGTGTGGCGGAAAAGGGGTGGAACTCGGGGCCCATGTGGTGGAAAATGGGTGGAACTCGGGGCCCATGTGGTGGAAAATGGGTGGAACTCGGGACCCGTGTGGTGCTCCAGCTTGATTGTGGGTTGAGTGGATGGAGAATTAGCGGAGTTCACCTAGGGGTATGTCTGTGAGGGCATCTGCAGGGAGGATCCGACCAGGAGGATTCGTCCCCTCCCCGGTGCACTCGTGTGACGTGATGGCAGGTGTTTGGTCTACCATCACATGCTGTGTTCCACTGCTTCGAGATGTTCCATTTCATTGATGGGCATGATCGGGGCCACGGCTACACTGGCTACACTGGCTACACTATTTTTTTTTCTCTTAAATACCGTGTTTTACAGAATATATATTTCATACTTTTCAAAATGCCTTGGCTTCTCTTTCAAATGTTTTCCACATGAAGCTTGGACTCAGCCTGTCAGTTTCATAAGCACAAGCTGAAATCTCCCGGGATTTATAGATTATTGCTGAGAGAACTGAGCTCGTCTCAAAATTGAGTCTGCATCCCAGAACTGCTGCGTGTGTCAGATCTTTCCCTTTGGTTAGTTTATTTGATTGCTTTTTAACAAAGTTCCACAGTGTTCATTATATAGACATGCTTACATCTTTCTAGTTTGTCTCATTTAGAGAGCTAAGTGTTGTAAACAATCATGAATTTGTGAAATGGAGTTACACCCTGTGCCTCCATCTCCTAAGAGCGCTCGTTGCTGTGTGTGGCAATTGCTGACCTTGCACCTCACAGCGTCACTGAACTGGCTAATCATTTGTTTAGTTGCACTTTCTGATTTCCAGGTAACATAACATCTATGTTGACGATACCTTGGATTTAATAATAATGTTTATTTTTTAATACTTGAAAATTCCATAACGCATATACTCAAATGCAGACACACATTTTGATCAAATCCACCCCATACCCCTTTCTTCACTGACCCTCACCAATCCTCGGCACCACGTTCCTCCATAACTCCAAGTATCTTTTTTTTCTCTCTATCTCTCTAAAACCCACTGAGTCCGTCCAGTGCTGTCTGAGTGTGAATGGGTGTAGGACCATCTGCTGGACTGAGGTAGCCCTCCGAAAGAAAACTCCCCATCCCCCAGCAACCATCAAGTGCCAATAGCCCCTCAGATAGGGGTGGGACTCCACGAGTCCTGCCTCTGTCCGGACTGGGATTTTAATTGGCTTGATCTTATGCAAGTCTTGTGTATTTGTCTCAGTGACTGCAATGCCCTTTTAATTTAAAAATACTTGTGCTTTTCGTTTCTATGAAATTATACTATTTCAGGGTGGACAGGCGGTTCGGCCGATAAAGCGCCTGTTTCTGCAAGCACCAGGACCCGAGTTCAATCTCCCGAACTCCTGTTAAAAGAGCAGGGCATGGCGGTACATGCTTGTGATCCCAACAATGGGGAAGCAGAGACAGGCAGGTCTTTGGTGCACACTGACCAGCCCAACTGGTCTAATGAGCGAGCTGTAAGCCAATGAAAGATGTCTCAAAATAGGTGGGTGGCGTTCCTGAGGGATGACACCAGAGGTGTCTTCTGGTTTCCACAAGCATATGCACACAAATATGCATATCTCACACGAGCGCACGCACGCACGCACGCACGCACGCACGCATGCACGCACACACAGAGTGATTGCCCTGATTGTGCTTATTACTACTCTTGTAGTTTGGATACCAAGTGTTTTCTGAATGGCTCGTGTGTTGAAGTCTGGTCCCCAGTGTAGCAGTGTTCAGAACTAAGCTTTGGGAAGTGACCGGATCATGCGGGTCTGACCTCATCAATGAATATGCTCATAATGTGATGGCTTTATTGGAGATGGTGGTAAACTAAGACTTAATTGGAGAGACAGGTCACCAGGAGCTTATCCTGGGAAGATGCACTTCAATCCCTCCCTTCCCTACCCCTCTCTGCTCTCTGTCCACCATGACATGAGCAGCTCTGCTTCTCCAACCTCCCCTGCCCTGTTGCTCTGTCTCACCCCTGCCCAGAAACAGCAGAGCCAAGCAACCATGGACTTGAAGCCCAAGACCATGAGCCAAAACACATAGTTCTTCCTTTGAGTTGTCCCAGGCATCTTTCACACACACACAAAAATAAAACAAATAAAAAATCAAGTCAACAAATATAAGAATAGTAGTTAAAAAAAATAGGCTGGCTAACCAGCAAGCCCCAGAAATCCTCCTCTGTGCCTCCCCAGGGCTTACAGGTCCATGCCTTTGTGCCCGTCTTTTTTCTTGGGTGCTGGGTGTTGAATTCAGGTCTTCATGCTTGCATGACAAACACTTTACTGAGACATCTCCTCAGCCCCCACCATATCTTTTTAAACATTGGCAAGCTAAACTCAGAGATGTAGACGTGAGAGCTGCCTGGGGGCTGGGGACAGAGACACCCGAGTGAAGGCCGGGTGCCGGTTTTAATCTCTCGTGGCCTGGTGTGCTTCTGTGCACTGGTTCTGAGTGCTTTTGAGCTCTGCTTCTCAGTTGATCTGGAAAATTGGATGTGCAGTGGGAGTGAAGACTCCCACCCTCCAGTGCTTTCAGAAAGAGAGCAAAACCACTGCTCAGAATTGTTGATGCTTGGCTCTGAGCCCTAGGGACAGGCCGGCCGGCCTTGTCATTACACATGGGCTTGTGGCTCAGCGGCAGCCACAGGGCGTGGTGCCCATCTGCAGATGGCCCAGGGCCTGGCCATTCCCCCCATTGCAGTCATACCAGGGCATGCACAGCTCCAGGTGGGTTGGGGAGCAGGAAGTGACCCCAGGACTCCGCTTGCCCCTAAAACCTAGCCAGGTCTCTGTCCACCTGGAGTCCTGTTGTCCAGGCTTGCTCAAGACTGGCTTGGGGCTATTGTCTTGCCAGAGAAGTACCCTTCATCCTCCTGCCCTCTTGGCTTCCTGACTGCATTTCCCTAACACAACCTGTCTCAGGCCAAGCATCCTCTATGCCCCAAGGCCTGCTCTGTTCCTAACCCCTTCCTGTGTGCTAAGGATGCTGAGACTTTGGGGCCCCAGGGTGGCATCTGCTTGTCTGTCCCTCCCTGGAGGGATGCTGAGGGGTCCAGGAGAAGGTTTGTTAAGTGACTCTGAACAGGGTGGAGGCCTGGTCTCTGAACTTGGGCCTCCTTTCAAGAACTGCTGCAGGCTGCTCTTACCCCTGTTCCCCATGGTCCCCACATGCTGACTTAGTGGCATGATAGTCAGGGCGCCTTCAGGCCTCACCTGGCCACAGTGGCCTGGGGCTGGGAGGGCTCTAACTCCTTTAGAGACTACCTCATTGACGGGTATAAACTAAGCAACTAAACTAAACTAGCCTACCATAACTAAACAACTACCTAACCTCACCTAAACTGTAAGTACCCGGAGCTGGGGAGGAGCCGCTCTGCTTGGACAATCCTGAGGATGGAGGCAGTAGCAACAGCAGACCGCGGCTCCCTCGGAATGCACAGTGGTTTTCGTCTCTTGTGCTTTTTCCTCCTTTAAATTATAGGAGAGCGGAGGGCTTGGCAAAATACAACTCGAGACTTGCCAAGCCCAAACTATTTGAAAAAAAAAAATCACAAGATTTTTTTTTTTGCCTAAACTCTCAAAAGGATTTGATTCTGCCCAAATCTGAGGTGAGTGCTGACAGCCCTGAAGAGAAGCTTAGCTGTGGGGGGTGGGGGGGAGTCTAGGACTGGGCCCTGGGTGTTAGCACACTGTGGCCCTCCCTGCGCAGGACCCCAGGACTCCTCTGCTGCCCTCCTTACTTGCAGATTTCTTAGCTGAGGAGCAGTGGCCTGAGGGCATTTAGATGTTCATAAAATCCTCTCCATGAAACAGCTGTGTTGAGATCAAGGCGGGACCTTGAGTGCCCAAATGTCTGGGACTCCCTAAGACACCAGGACACCAGGAGGACAAGACTCCTCATGGTGGATCCGGAGGCCATGGCAGGATCTCGGGGACACAGACATGGACTGGGAGAGGTCCATGTGGACCAGTGTTTCTTTCCCACCCTGACTGTGCTGCAGGCCTGGATATTCCTCACCCTGTGCCTTCCTTCAGATCTGAAGGCTCGGGCAGGCACAGCCAGTGTCTTCCGCAGCGTGGGCCTCCAGGGTGTGGGACACGTTCTTCTGAAGTTGCTTGTAAAACTGCCCAGCCCTGCACTGGCCTGGATTCCTGAGCCCCGTGGAGCCGGCTGCTCTGTTCAGAAGCTGAGCGCAGCTTGGGAGACCCCTGCCTTGTCTTTTCCCCACGTGCTTCCTGTCCCCACTCTAGCCTGAGACCAAGTGGGAGGGAATGGCCACGTGTGCTCCATAGTAGGTAGCCGGCCTGCCTCTGCCTGGTGTCAACAGCCACGATCAGAGCAGAGGAAGGATGGGAAAGGCAGGGGTCTCCCCAGGGTGCTGATATATAGTTGGGACGTGGCTTTATGGCGGGTCTCTCATGGCCAGGGATGATTCTAGGGGTGCTGCCTGGGGTAGAGTCTCACACACTGTTCCTCCTGGCTGCCTGAGACTGGGGCAGGACCAAGTCTGGAGGACTCTCCCACTCAAAACCACCTTCAGTCTGAGGAAAGACAAGGGCTAGTGTAGCAATAGGTGCTGGGCAAGGGCTGAGCAGAACCCACTAAGCCCCATGAGCTGCCCTAGGGCCTGCTGTGGAAGTCCAGGGGAGACCCCAGGGAGGCATGGACCTCAAAATGGAGCAGCCAGCTTGGAAGTGCATCAGACACATGACAATGGTGGGCTGTGGGCCCGCAGGCAGGACAGAGATGTCATGATGTTTGAAGGCTGTCTTAGGGTTTCTGTTGCTGTGAAAAGACACCATGACCATGGCAACTCTTATAAAGGAAAGCACTTAATTAGGGCTGGTTTACAGTTCAGAAGTTTGGTCCATTATCTTTATGGTGGGGAGCGTGGTGGCATGCAAGCAGACATGGTGTTGGAGAGGTAGCCTGAGAGTTCTACATCTGGATTGGCAGACAGCAGGAAGAGAAAGATACTGGGCCTGACTTGATCATTTGAAACAAATCTTAAAGCCCACCCCCAGTGACACCCTTCCTCCAATAAGGCCACACCTCCTAATAGTGCCACTCCCTGTAAGCCTATGAGGTCATTTTCATTCAAACCACCACAAGGACATGTTTCTCATGTTGATGGTTAGGGCTGTCCTAGGGGCCAGGTCTCCATGAGCCCAGGAGTCAAAGACATGGGGCTGCGTTCTCATAGTCCCCAGGGGCCAGAGTTATGTAGCAAGGGATCTAGCAGCAACCTTGGTAGAGTCTCAGGTTCCTACTATCTTCTCTCAGGCACGGACCTCCACAGAGCAGAGATCTGCTACTCTCATGCCCTGAGTAAGGCTGCCCTTGGGCTCGTGATCACGGGGGGCTGTGACCATGGGGGGCTGTGTCTATGGAGGGAGGTCTATGACCATAGGGTGGGCTGTGACCATGAGGGGGCTGTGTCTCTGGAGGGAGGTCTATGACCATAGGGTGGACTGTGACCATGGGGGGGCTGTGTCTATGGAGGGGGGGTCTATGACCATAGCGTCGGCTGTGACTGTGGGGGGGCTGTGTCTATGGAGGGGAAGTCTATGACCATAGGGTTGGCTGTGACCATGGGGGAGCTGTGTCTATGGAGGGGGGTCTGTGACCATAAGGTTGGCTGTGAACATGGGGGGGGGCTGTGTCTATGGAGGGTAGTCTATGACCATAAAGTTGGCTGTGGCCATGGGTTGGCTGATATCCCTACCACTTGTTTCAGTTCATACCAGTCCTTACAAGTTTGGTAAACTGTAAGTCTTCTATGTTCCTGCCTTGCAGCTTTGCCAAAGGGGACCCTGTGTGTCTTCCTGTCTTCCCTGGGCCTGTCACTTTTGAGTTCTGGCTGATTAGGCTAAATTGCCCCCAAGCCTGAGGTGGGCTGACAGCTCTAAAATCTTGTTCTCACACTTGGGAGCTGTGTTCTCCTGTGCCTTCAGTGGCAAAGGTCCCCCTGAGCTGTGGATTTGGGCTACTTTGTTATAGTTCTAGATTTGATCCCATGTGGAATTGTCTCCGTCCAGGATTCAGACATACAAGCATGCCCGTAGTTCTTTGACTATGTTTGGGGCTTTGTTTCCAGTCAGCTGGCCCGGATGCTTTTGCTCCACTCAGATAGAAATCATGAGTAGATGAGGAGAAGCTGTTATAATGCCGTCAGTCCTGGGTCTTGTGACCAAGCCTTAACTTAGGTGCCGTAATAGCAGATCTGGAGACTTATAGCTGTAAACCTTGAGTGCTGGGGCTCTGTTACTTCAGGCTTTAGCAGCCAGACGTAGGGCTCTAGGCCACAGGTTGGAGACATATTGCTGTGGGATAACCACCAGTTCTCGTAATCTCTAGTCCGTCAGCAGTGAATGGAAGCAGAGCAGCGGCAGGCAGAGCCTACGAGGGCTCCAGCTGTTGGGCAGGCCTGTAGAGACAAGAGTTCTAGACCCATTTCTGTTGTCATAATAAAACACCCCGACAGAGAGCCACTTAGGGGAGAAAGGATTTATTTTCGCTCAGTTCCAGATCGCAGTCCGTTGTTGTGGGGAAGTCAAAGCGACAGGAGGAGCCTGAAGCAGGGAGTCCCATGCACAGTCAAAATCAGAGAGCATTGAATGCATGCCTGCTCTAGTGGTTTGAGAGGAAATGGGCCCCAAAGGGAGTGGCACTATTAGGAGGTGTGGCCTAGTTGGAGTAGGTGTGGTCTTGTTTGAGGAAGTATGTCACTGTGGAGGTGGGCTTTGAGGTCTCATATATGCTCAAGATACCCCCCAATGTCTCAGTCCACTTTCTGTTGCCTGCATATCAAGATGTAGGCAGTACCATGTCTGCCTGCGTGCTGCCATGCTCCTTGCCATGAAGATAATGGACTCAACCTCTGAAACTGTAAGCCGCCACCTCAGTTAAAGGTTTTCCTTTGTAAGGTTGCCATGGTCATGGTGTCGCTTCACAGCAGTAAAAACCCCAATTAAGACACCTGCATGTCCTCAGCTAACTAATTCCACCCATACAGTTCAGGGTCCAAAACCCAGGAATGGTTCCGCCCACTTTCAGGCTGAGTTTTTCCACATCATTTAAGGCCATCAGGACAATCCCCCACAGACATGCCCACAGGTCAACCTGACCTAGATAATGCTTCATAGAGATTCTCTTCCAAGGTGATTCCATGTTGTGTCAAGGTGACAACTAAAACTAAACACCACACAAGTATCATAACTTGTAGGAGTAGGCTCTCTTAGCCCCTTGGCCCTTAAATCCAACAAGATCTCTATGACAAATACAGTGACCACCGCCCATAGTCTCTCATCTACAACCACCATTGACTCATTGCCTCGACTTCCTGTGTGTCTGACCTAGATGCTCTCTGAAGCTCGTGGCTACTGCTGCTGTCTCCGCTGTGACCGTTCTGATGTAGTCCTCTTCCTGTTACCACCAGCTCTGTCCACTCTACTAACGGTGACGCTCTAAAGTGAGAAATAACAGAGACTTTAGAAGGCTAAAACTGGGGGCAGCCAGGGTGTCTCTTGTCCGGTTCTCAAAGTGAAGCACAGCCTGCTCGTAGCGTCTGAGTGGGGATATGGTAATGGTGTTTGCATAGATCTCCACAGAACTTCATGCTGCTGTGTTTGCGCCAATCACAGACCTTTTGCTAGGCCTCTAGGAGAAGTACTGCCTTCTTCCTTGGGTGAAAATAACTACAGAGCCATCTAGATTTCACCAAGGCTTGCGGTGACAAAATTCTGTCCGGGGTAAGCAGTTTGAAGCAGTCACTTGGGCAGCGAGCTGCTCTAGTCCCTGTGTTGCTTCCTCAGGAACATCATGGGGTTTTCCGTACAGCTAGGCTGCTGGGAGGGCACGCTTGGCTCATAATCAGGGAGGGGTCCAGTAGCTGTCAATTAGGAAGTCAAATCACTTTGGTCTCCAAAGTTTGACATTTTTAAAAGGAAAAGGACTATAAAAGGGGTTTGCACTGAAGGCCTGCCATGAGCAATAACAGCTATGCAAGTCTTTAGTAGTGCTGAAAAGGCTTAGCATTTTTATTGCCCCAGGGGAGATGAGACCTTCTCATCTGTCTTCTTTTCAATGATTGTATCACATTTGATGTTGGCTGTTAACTATCTACCTAACCCTTCTCCAGTAGCTCTAGCTCTTCAATCACATATTTAAGGTTTCATCTTCCTGACAGGATTTGAAGACTTCTTAATTTCAGACATGACATCATGGCTAGTTTTTTTTTTTGTCAACTTGTACAAGCTAGAATCATTTGAGAAGAAGAAACTACAGTTGAGAAAATGCCCCCCACTAGATTGGTCTGTGGGCAAGCCTGTGTGTGGCATGTGAGGTCCCAGCCCACTAGGGGCAGTGCTACTCTTGAATTCCATGGTCTTGGGTTGTAAAAGACAGCAGGATAAGTAAGCCACAGCAAGAAAACCAGTAAGAAGCACCCCTCCATGGCCACTGCATCAGATTCCTGCCTTCCCTCAGTGATGGATCGTGACAGAGTTGTAAGCTGAAAGAAAAATTTTCTTCCCCAAGTTGCTTTTGATCATCACAGCAATAAAAACCTAATTAAGACAGAAATTGGTACCAGGAGTGGGGTATTGCTATAACAGACTTGACCATGATTTTTTTTTTGGCAGGATTGTGGAAAGACTTTGGAATTTAGGCTGAAAAAGCCATAGAGTGCTCAGAGTTCAATGGGTTGTTCTGTGGGAGCTTGGAAGACCAGAATACAGAGGGCTATGAATTCAATGGAGGCCTGGCTTGTGAAGTTTCAGAGGAAAACTTGAGAGTTCTTAACATCCTATTTGGGTCACTCAGTATTTTGAAATAAGAATCTGTGTCTGGTTAGTTGGGGCTGGAGAATTGACTGAGATGAACAAGGAGCCAGAACTCCTGAAGTTAAACTTGTGTTTTGCTGGGTTAATGGATACTGGTCAGCTGGGGCTAAAGAAGACAGGCATTATTAAGGTGAAACTTTCTGGGAAGTATTTCCTCAGGGTCAGTACACAGAACCTGTGTTCCAGAGGAGTTCAAGGATGTACGTCATTCACAATGCCAAATGAACTTGGTAACATGTAAGAGTTTTCCAGGGGTACTGCTTTTGAAGGCATGAAGGGGTCATGGAGAAAAGCTGAGGCTTAGAGTCACGAGAAGCCAGGAGAGGTCATTAGTGAAGGGAAGCTGCTTCAGTTCTGCCTCCAGGTTCCTGCCTTGAGCTCCTTCCCTGACTTCCCTGGAAGTGTGACTTGAGAGTTGTAAGCTGAAATAAACCCCTTCCTCCCCAAGTTGCTTTTGTCATGGTGTTTTCCTACAGCAGCAGAAACCATAGCTAAGATGCATGACGATATGTGGGTGGCTTGGCATTGGACTTCCTAGCTTGGCTCGATTGGCTTCCTCACCTCACAGCACCACAGGATTTTAGTCATGATAGCTCATGATCAATTTTAGGTTAAACGTTTACCTCTCAGCTTGAAATGTTGTGTTGGTGTTGTTAACTGCCATGATGTCTTAGAAAAAAACCTGTAGGGAGCTGATCAGTTTCTGATGCTGAGTCTTGATTCTTAAGGGGACAGGCTGCCTGCATGCGTGTGTGGGTGCGTGTGTGTGTGTGTGTGTGTGTGTGTGTGTGTGTGTGTGTGCGCGTGTGTGCGCGCGCATGTGCATGAAAACCAGAGGTCAACCTTAGGGGTTATTCCACCTTGATTTTTTTTCAGACAGGGTCTCTCATTGGCCTGGAACTCACTGAGTAGGCCAGGTTTCCCCTTCCTTCCATGATATGAAGACTTCCAGGATGAATGGGGGACTCTGCCTGTCCCCACTTCTCTAGCACTGGAATTGTAAGTATATGTCACTATGCCCAGCATTGTTAAGCGAGTTCTAGTGTTTGAACTCAGGACCTTGTACTTACATAGTGGGCACTCCATCACTGGCTAATCTCCCACTCGCCACCCCCTTAAGACAATCTCATGTAGCTCAGGCTGGCTTTGGAAAGGCTATGTAGCCAAGGGTAACCTTGAACTCAAGATCCTCCTGCCTCTAGCTCCCAAGTGCTGGGACTATAGGCACACACAGTTAAACCTAGCTTGCCTTTTCAATTAGTTCAAAAATCTGTCTTGCAGAAGTATTTTACAATTCCTTTCATGCTGAAATTTTACATTTCGTGTTCATCCGATTCCTTGGGACTTTACAGTTCTATTGGTATTTCAGAGTCTTGGCTTCCATTTTCTCTTCTGCAATTTGTTTTTGCTTGTCCTTAAGAAAGATCTAGATTTTTGTTATGGTATTTCTGTATTCAATCACTACACACATTCTCCTCTGGCTCACAGCAACGTTAACTTGCTTTTTCCAGGTGCAGTCAGGTGGTCTAAAAAACGGTACTAATATTGTTTCTTCGTTTTCAGTTTGACTGCCTCTTATTCCGTCTCTTCGCTGCACCTGCCAGCTCTTCCACAGATAATGTAACCCCCTCCCCCACCCCAGCTTTGGAGACAGCGTTTCTATGTAGCTCTGGCTGTCCTGTCACTCACTATGTAGACCAAGCTGGCCTTGAACTCATAGAGAGCCATTTGCCTCTGCCTTCCAAGTGCTGGGATCAAAGGTGTGCACCACCACACCTGGCTCCTTTTATTTTCTTAAGAGATGATGTCTCACTGTGTGTTGACACACTGTGTTTGGCAACAAGTGCCTATTATGCTTAAGCAGCACCCCAGCCTCAGCCTTTCCAGTATGTGGCCCCCATTTTTATATTTTCCATGTTGCTTTCTCTTGAGTGTCTAACCAGGTTTAATTTTTGTTTTGAGGGACTTGAGGTTAAGATTCCCCATGAATTCCATAGGTAAGGTTTCTGTCGGGTTCTAGTTCACAACACTTCTACCTTCCAGTGAGCAGGAATGCCTCATTCTATCAAGCCTTTCTTGACAGGTGCCCGTCATGTCAGAATCTGCCCCGGGTATCTAGAGATTTGCTCCTAGTAATGATGAAAGCAGAAGCTTTAACCTTTTCTTCTCTCTCCCTCCGTTCTCTTCCACTATGTGACTGTAATCATCACCACAGTTTGTTTTTCTAATTTTAACTTTTATTTTACGTGTATGGGTGTCTTGCTTGTTCATTTCTATTCACCATGTGCATGCCCCATGCCCTGGTGCCTACTGAGGCCAGAAGAGGGAATCAGATCCCCTGGGACTGGAGTTCCAGAGGATTGTGAACTGCCAAGTGGGTGCTGGGAACCAAACCTGGGCCCTCTGGGAAGAACATTCAGCTCTCTTAACATCTCTACAGTCTGTACAGGTTTTTTGTTTGTTTTGTTTTGTTTTTTCAAGACAGGACCTCAGAAATCCCAAGCTGGTTTTGATCTTTCTATGTAGATGAGAATGACTTGGGACTTCTGATCCTTCTGCCTCTACCTCTACCACGCCCAGTGTGTAAGTGCTGGGGCTGGAATCCAGGACTTCCTCCACTCTCAGCAAGCCCTTGTCTATCTTAGCTACATCCCCAGCCCAGTATTAGAATTCTTCCTGTGTGTTTTGTGGTTACTAAATATTATCTCTTCTTTACTGGACTTAGGAACTTCGAAATAATATTTTCACTATAGAGATAATGAAATCAGCATTTCCTCCAGCTCTCACTACTCACACCATTTCTAAACCTCGGGCTGACATCCTGTGTGCCTCACCACTGGCCACAGCTGTATCAGTTTCACTCCGGGCTTGGATGTGCCTTGTCATCCTTGCTGTGGTGGGCTTCCTTCTCACGTCTTGCTTTCACTAAAGTTTATCTCGTAGTAGTTTTATCAGTATGAGTTTTTGGAAACAGTATTTAAGTTCTTGACTGATTAAGAATGTTTAGCACTTAGGATTTGAATGTTGTTTGTCTTCAAACATAGATTATGTTAAGAAGTTTGAGGCTGGGCTAGGGGATGGAGCTCAGTGAGACTGCTTGCCTAGCGTGCATGAGGACCTGGGATCGATATCTAATGCCAAAAGAAAAGTTTTTTACTGGGAACATGATTTTTTTGGGGGGAGGGGATGAGGACAGGCTAGGTCTCCACTAGATTCTGATTGTCTTTATGAGTCATCGGTGAGGATACATATCCTTGTTGACTGTACACTGGTCTCCAGGACCCAATATACACTTCCTACAAGTCAAGCCCCCTTTTCTTTTGATACTTTCCTCCCTCTTGCTGTGCCTGGTCCTGAGCATCCCCCTCTCTACTATTGTCGTGGGCATCAACCTCCCACACGTAAGAGCATCTGCTTCCCTGGGAACCTATGATGCCCTCTGCCACACTGGCCCGACAGTCAGGCACTGATTAGCCAGCCTTGCAGAGCTGGCCCCAGGTAAGTTCTTTATTCTACAGCTGAGTGTGTGTAGGTGGAACAGGAGCACTGGGACACCGCTGTGTGCAAGCGCTGTGAGGGTTAGGTGTGCAAGGGCTGTGAGGGCTAGGGTTCCTCGAGATGTTGTGTCTATACATGGCCCTGTAACACAAGTGCTCTAGGTCTTTAGATTTCTGTTGGTGATTTCTCTGTGGCTGTTTCTGACTTTACACCAGTTCCTGTAGGTACTTCCTCTTTCAGGAACTTCAAGGACCACTGAGATAACCCTGCTCCCATATCTGCCTAAAGGCAGATACCTGTGATGTGCAGTAATACTGCTTGGGGGAATGTGAACCAGTGTTTCCGGGCTGGAAAGAACCCTAATAGGTCTTCTCAAAGCCAAGTACAGCAAACGGTTTCCCAGCACTCCTGCAGGGGCATGCCTCAGAGATACAGAAGCACGTAGCCACTTAAAGCCTTGTCTACAAATGCAACATTGTTTATAATGGCCCAACATAAAAGCAACTCAGTGTCCATCATCTGCTGGTCGCTGAACAATCAGACTCCATCCATACATTGCAGTATGAACTGGCAACACCCTGGAATGGGGTACTGATACATGGGCCATTGTGATCTTTCTAACCAAATCAGCCGTCCAACAGAGACCATGTTTTACAGGCCTGTACTTGTATGGAATGCCTGGAACACAGCTAGAGGCAGTTGATCAAGGGACATCTAGGGCCAGGTGGGAAGGAGGTGACTTCCAATGGTAGAAGGTTTTCCTTTGATGACGAAGGTGTTTTAAAGTCAGATTAGGGCTGTGGTTGTGCAACTCTGTAAATACGTTAAAACCATTAGGTGGTATGTGGCAAGCGTGAGAACTCCATGGTATGTAAATGATATTTCCACAAAGCCATTCAAAATTGGGCAAAAGTAAACACAGCTCAGCACATATTGCTGGTCTTCTTAACACGCAAGGCATAAACCCACTGGTTGGTGGGTGTGAGTCATCTGAATACCTCAGACAGATCAGAGCAGCCGCATTCTTCCTAAGAGTGTTTGATGAGGGTTACATGCTGGTAAGTGTTGCTGAGAATGTTAGTTTGAGGTTAAGCTTTTGTTACCTCCCCATCGCAAACACCCTTTCCTGGTGTGGTGTGAGTGAGTGTACCACTCAGGGATGGGAGTCGGATCCCCTGAATGACAGGCCTACTCTCTCAACGCTGGCTGGACTGCCCTCACGGCAGCCTGCTTTGAGCATCTTCAGATCCCATCTGGAACCGCAGCAGCTGCAGACAAGCATTCACTGCTCTGCAACCACAGCACACACTCGGGAGGCCTTGCTCGGGTCACCGCTGCTCCAGACAACCTCACCTGTCTTGGAAGACATCACTCCAGTGCAACCGTTCTCACTCAGGCCAAGGGTGGGGAACACGTACCCTAGGGGCTCAGTAGAAAGCTTGTGAGTAGTGTATGGGGGGTATCTATGATGGTCCTTATGTGAGGTTTGTGGTTGGTAGAACCGGAAGCTGTACCATGATTGGTGCACATCTCAGTGCCTCATTTGCATGCCACACCCACGCCATGCCCTCTTTTGGTGTTATAACGAGGCTGCTTGTCGTACTTGAAAAGTACGTTCAGAGCTACCCTCCTGTACTGGGTCCAGACGTTGTAACATTAAGCCCAACGAAAGACTGCCTGCCAGTGGTTTTTCTTGCCTGAAGGTCACCTTGGTCATGGGGAGAGCAGACTGAGACAATGGCTACTGTGACACACAGCAGCCGTGTTAGTGGGAGTGATACTGTGCCAAGTGGCGGCAAAAAGTAGCTTCAGGAATTCCTGAGGCAGGAAGTCAGGGATGGAGACAGAGGAGATGAGGAGAGACAGTGCGAGAAGGAGAGAGAAGGCTGTGAAGAGTCAAGTTGAGACACTGTAGGCCCTGCTCGCCAGGAAGAGAGATGGGACTGCTACGTCCGAAGGGTCAGGGTGTCTGGCACCCAAGGCCCGAGTGCTACAGCACTAGATGCTGGCAGGAGCTGAGTGTCTCAGGGCTCAAGTGGTAGCATTGGCCGTCACCTCCACCCACCTGCTGTCACAGACACTGCTATAAGCCACAAACCACTCACTGGTTGCTGAGTGAAGGACCACTGACAGTCAAGGTCCAGGGCAATGGACCGGAGCACCTAGATGGGTACATCTCTGGCCTTTAAGTCTGAAGCCATGGGCCTGTAGTTCTCAGGACCCAGAGCTAGAAGCCCCTGAGGCCGTTAGTTAAACTGAGATTTCTTGTCCGTCAAGGGCCCAGAACCCTCTATACTGATGAAACTGTCCTTTGTCAATTTGTGAGTTTTTCCAGATAGAGAACCCTGGCCAGCTCCCTGGTAATACCCTGGGCCCAGGAAAAACTTTATGGGGTCCCTTAGTACGAGGTAACAGCCCTCAAATCTTGTTTTACATTTTTTCCCTAATAATTTACTGAAAATTCGTCTCATTGATTCTTGCAGATTTAAATGCTACCAAGTGGGTCTAGCGTCTAGCCGATTATGGTTTGCATTTCTGAGTTTCTCAGTCTCCCACTGTGGATGAACAGGCCTGCTCCTCACTCTCCTTGGGAGTGTGAGATGTGGTGGGCTATGGTGATGGCTACCTGCTCCCCACTGTGCTAGCTTCCTTTGTGAGAACTGGCATGCTTCCCGAATGAACATGGTGAGATCCTAGGTTGTTCTCACTGGAGGCTGTTTTAAGTTTATAGGGTTGCTGTAATATGTACCCCCAAATCAGTGGCCTAAGTTGACACAAGTCTGTTCTCTGACAGTTCTTAGGGGTGGAACCTTTACATGGAGGTAGTGTAGGAGGTAGTGTGGTGTGTGTGTGTGTGTGTGTGTGTGTGTGTGTGTGTGTGTGTGTAGTTGCCTGGCCTCTCTGATGGCTCTTGGAGAATCCATTTCCTGTACTTTCCTGCTTTTAAAGCTACCTCTGTGTCTCCACCATTCTGTCCTAGGTCTGTCTGTCCTTGTCCTATGACTCTGACCTTCCTATTCATGGGTGTCACAGGCTGTGGTTTGTCTGTTCAGCAATTGCTACCAGGAAGGCTGCTGACAGACAGCTCCTTGCTTCTAGGTGGGGCACTGTTTCTGGGTACACCTGGGATCACAGTCAGAGGCCCATGTCTAGTTCTCCAGGCAGACCTCCCTTAATTGACATGCCTGCTGCCCCCTGGAGCTCGAGAGGGGACCATGGGGCCTCGGATGAGGTGTTGGCTACTCTGCCCACTGTCCAAGCCTTCCCCTCCTAGTCTTTCTATAGTCCTCCCAAGGGAGAGTCTTTCATAGAAGGCAAAGGAAGCCCATGAGGCCTGCCTGCCAGTGAGTCAGGTGCTAGGCTTACAGGGCATGGCTCTGCACTTGGTCATAAGGCCAAGGACTTACCCAATCTCAGACCCTCATCTACCATCTAGGAGTAGTGGGTGGGGTCTCATAGGTCTGGGAGCACTGTCAACCAAACACAGATTGATGGGCGTATGTCTGTGTATGTAGGTTAGGATTGAGACTGGGAAGTAAAATCAGTATACATGGGCCCCCTGAGATTAAGTTCAGCCACGGCGAAGTAAAGCACAAGTCATACCCGTGGCATCTCCCTGGCCACTCTCCACAGACACATGCTGCCACACCCTGAGCAGCAGCTGGTGTAACCTTGCCTCCAGGAGAGAACCCCAAGGTCCTCCTGGGGTAGTCTTTGAACCTCCCTTGACTAGGGCCCTGCTTGGGAGACTGCTTTCTGTCTGTGGGATATCCCTCCCCCTCTGGGCTTGTGCCTTATTGCCTCACAGGAAGACATTAGAGAGAAGCTGGCCAAGCCCCAGCCTGTCCCCTTTGATGTCTCTGTCCTCTAACCTCCCAGGCTGGGCTTTGTCTGGGCAGGCAGCATGCCCCCACCTTCTCAGCTGTGGATCCCTGAGGGCAGCGACAAGGGCACCTGCCTGTCCTGAGGACAGTTGAAGGGTCCAGCCCAACTTACCTGCTCGTCCTGACGGCCAGGTTCCTTTTCCTATTCAGAAACTTCTCCTTTGCTCCCTACTGCTTCCAATCCCCAAACAGGGAAACTGAGGTTGGAGAAGGGAAGCCATGGGTGGACAGCAGGGGTAGGTGTCTCTGATTCTTGGCCTGGGGCCCTCCCTGGGACAGACCTTAGTTCTTGTCTGGGCTCCTTCTCTTTGCAGATCCATGAGGCAGTTTGTGGGAAAGCCCAGCTGTTGGGGGCATCACAGCTGTTGTGGGGGCAGCACAGCTGTTGGGGGGGCAGTACAGCTGTTGGGGGGCAGCACAACTGGCTGTTTTGTGCAGGAGATGATCACATCTCAGCATTGTGGGCCTCACATAAGTGGTTCTGCTGAGAGATCTGAATACCAGGGCAAGACAGATACCCAAGAGGGCAGAGGTCCCCCGAGCAGTCCTAGTCCCGGGGCCCACGCTAGTACCACTCTAGTGTAGATACACCCCAGCCCTGCCTACATGGTTCGTACCTCTACATCCTATTCATTGCGAAAGGGATTCAGATGTAGGAAATGCAGGAGGAGAGTGGCTTGACAAGGCTGGAAGCCTTTGGAAAAGGCCCGTCTTCCACCTTGATGAGGCAGTTCTATGACAGTTTCATAGCCTCCTTCCCAGGCCCCGTGGGGACAGATCCCAGCCACCTTCCACCCCTCAATCTGAGATGCCTCCTCAGGCTGGAGCTGGGCTTTAGGATGTGCTTCATGTGTGGGAGACTTACCTAAGTGGTTCTAATGTAAGGAAAACTGTGAGAGACACTTCCTGTGTTCACTGTAAGGCACAGGAAACGAAAGCCAACTGTGGGGTGAGGGAGGGGCCTCTGAGCCTGCATGAAGCCACCAGGCCCAGCACAGGATTCTTTGGCTCTCCTAAGACCTGGATCTTGGCAATGACCACTTGGGCTCATCCTCCATGGTAGATAATGTCTGTCCCGTAGGTATTGCTCAGACTCCTTATAAGCCTACTTCTTACTGGACTCTGTCCTGACTTGGACAGGACAACTGGTCTACCCAGGAATATTCAACTCTTTCATGTCTAATAGGGTTCAGAGATGGAGGCCTCCTGCTCTGTAGTTGGTACTCAGGTACTCATCCTGGCCATCCAAGATCAAATACCAGGATCAAATGTGTTGTGTATAAGACACCTGCTTCCCTCTGATACAGAAAGCTGGAAGGTCATGTGATCAAATGTTGCACTCTTTTTACTTGATACACATCAGTTTCTCATTTTGTAGATACTGTCCTGGAGGTATTTGTGACTAACTCAGCCACGGCTTCTGGTCAGGTGAGTGCTGTGAGCAAAGTTCTGGATACTTCATAGGTTTCTCAGGATTGTTGCAGTCAGACGAAGCTTCTGGAAGTTTCCTCAGGTTTAAGACAAACTTAAGGTGTGTCCTGGACACTGGAGGAGGATGGTTTCGTCTTCCTGGTAGCATTTCTCTGGCATGATACTTCCCCAGCCTGTGGGCTCTTTCTTACTATGAAGCTGGTCTAGGCTTGGATACAATTAGGAAACTTCTCTGGGGCTGACCAGAGCTTTTTCCAGAAGAGAAGTCTTTGCTCGTTCTCTGCCGCAACTCAGCTTGATACCACAGATAAGGGCATCAGAGACAGAAGATGGACCTGCCGATCCCCACCATCCCTTGTGGTCACTTGCTTTTCAGTGTGGGATGAACAGGGTCAGCTGTCCACTTATCTATGGTCTAGGGTACCCCATCTACCATCTACCATCCTTTGAGGGAGACAGCAAATGGGGCTGAGGGACTTTAATTAGTGTGGTTAGGGAGGTTGAAACTCCTAGAGGCCTGAGAAACCCCATTCCTGACCAGCCCAGACAGCACTACGAGGCTTCTGCTGCTCTATAGTGCACAGCCTGCAGGTGGCCCAGTCTGGCCCCAAGTAGCCTTGGCTACTTGAGGATCTCCTTCCTGTGGCTGCCTTTGCACATGTCTCCTCATTGCCCCCAGTGCCACAGAAACAACCTGGTATTAAAGACTCCTCTGCCAGCTCCACACACTAGTGGTCCCTGAAATCTCCCTTCAGAAGCCCCTCAGGGCCATTAATCTCTGCAGAGTCATTTCCAGCCTCCTGTCTCTGGGGCATCTCTGTTTCTCCCACCAGCAGCTGCCAGGGCCAGAAAGCAGAACAAGGTTTTATTGCCCTCTCCATATTCATCTCCAGCCTATTGTCCAGTGGCCCAGTCAGAGTTTGAGCTCCACCCTGGCCCATACCCCAGCTTCAATCACCAGTGTGTGCCCTGAAGTGGTCTTAGCCTATTTCCAGCCTCCACTTTTGCTGACCAGAGTCAGGGAAGCCTGATCTCTGAAGTCCTTTCCCAAACCTGAGGCTTGGCGGTCTCCTGGGGGCCATGGGTCCTGCTGTACATACCTGTCTGGCACTCTTTCTGTTTCTCATGGTTCAGTGAGTCACCCTACCCGCCAGTGTCCTTTTCTAAGGCTCAGTGGCAATTCCTCTGGACACTTTGTTCTGAGCTGGGCCGGCCAATGGTAATGGTTGACTCCATAATTGATGTTCCTGTCAGGTGCTCTGGTGGTGGGTGCTTCTGTGAGCCTCAGCCTCCTGTACTGTTGAGGAGGCAGAAAGTCTCAACTTGTTAGGTGGTGTCTTGGATAGGCCTTGTTGGTCCTGGCTAGGGAGGGTGTGGTGTTTGGGGAAGGTCTGCAGGTCTGGTTGCCTTTGCACATATCTCCTCATGGCTAAGGAAAACCATTGGGAGACCCTGCCTGTGTGCTGGGTAAGGGGTCTGCAAGGACAGGTGAGCCGAGTGTGGCTTTCACTCAGGGGTCCAGGAACCTGGTACGGAATGTGCCAGTTGGCTACTGCTGGGTGCGTACTGTGATACTCCTCAGTTGCCCCTGGGACCTCTGGCTAAATCTCTCCCAACATCCCATCCTTTCCTGGCCTGACAGAATCTCTGCTTGTACAATTCCAGTGAGCACAGTGCCTCAGGCCCCAGAGGCTGGAGAGGAGCCCGGATGTCCCCAAGTCTTCCCAGGCCCACAGCGTTCGTGAAGGCCATAGGAGAAGGTGGGGCCGCTCCAAGCTGAAGGCCCCTGCATGGCTCTCTCCAGTGGATATGACTTCTGGAACTTTCAGGTCTGAGGTTCTGGGACTGGGGACATCATGACTCAGCAGTACGTGAGTCATCTTCTGTGCAGCCACGGGAGGTTTCGTGACTCAGCTACTGTAAGGAGAGTGAGTCAGCACTCTCCTGATGCAGGGTTGGTAACTCAGAGGTTATTAGTCAACATTCAGACATGCCTGAAACCCAAAGAGTCTCATTAAATCCAGGGATGACATCTACCTGTCTACCGTGACTGCCCAGGATTTGACAGTCCTGTGCAAGGCAAAACTTAGAAACCTTCTGTGTGGTTCTCAGTAGTAATATGCTATTGTTTCAGCAATCATGCATAAGCATGTGTTTATATTTGTGGTGTAGAACTGTGCAAAAGTGTGCTTCAGTGGTCAGGGACTGAGAACACAGATGTGGAAGACAAGAGATTCAGTTAGAAAAACAGCTAAGCATCCTCAATGCCAAGTTTGGGTGGGGTGTACATCTCGGGACTCGTATTTCTTTACAAACTTTTATATTTCCTAATTCTGCAGAGAAGGCTGGGAAGCCAGGATAGATGACAGCAGGAACCCAAGTGTATGTGTTGCTGGAAACACTGAAACACCCTGACTCTCCCTGGGAGCCCGAGTGTGTGTTCATGCAGACATATATGTGCTAAACAACAGCAGCATTGCATGGGAGGCTGAAACAAAAAGATTTGCAGCTGAAGGGACCTGACAAGTGTGGACCCAGAGAAGCAGCAGGTGCAGAAGGCAGTATGCTACTGACTTCTTACCATCAACATCAACAGTGACCTCCATGCATGCTAAGCCATTGCATGCTCCAGAGCATACGGATGTATATCTCTTGCTGTTCCACAGGATGGTTTAGAATCTGCCACTGTGCGGAGGTTTCTACCTTGATGAGCAGTTGCTGCAAGACAGCCTGGCTCTCGCTGAGAATGAGGCGTTTGCCAGCACATCACTAACTAACCCATTCACTGAGCAACCAGTGGAAGTTTGCTGTTCCATGCTGCAGTGGGTAAGGATTGCCTCCCAGATGCATGGAAGAAGATTTCAGATAGGGAGGCAGTATTTGAGGGTATTACCCATTGTGGGCATCAGGGACATCCATGGCTAGCATAGGACTTACCTGTGGGTATGGTGTTAGCAGGATGCTGGGCCTGAGGAGAGGGGCCTCCATGACACCCACAGAGAGCTGGGCTCTATGCTTAAGAGTGCAGGGAAGGCTAGGCACCAGATAGAGGGGTCTCTGGCACAGGACATGATCTTCACTGGCTCTCAAGTGCAGCCTAGGGGACTGCCAAGATGGTCTGTGGTAGGTGGGAATTTTCCAGGAAAAAGGACATGGTTGGGGGGCCCAGAAGCTGCTTGACTCCCACCATGGAAGCTGCCCAGGTACCCAGCCTGGTGAGAGGAGATGTTGGAGACCCATAGGTGGCTGCTCTTTGCCACCTTACAGCTTCTCATCTGGGGTTGCCTCCCCAGCAGGCTCTGGGAGTCCCCTGTGGGAGAGCTGCAGAAAGCAGGTAGCTGGCATGACTGTGTTTTTGTTGCATAGGCATTGACCTGATCTTAAGCATGACTCATCTTCTTATTCTCCAGAGCAGAGAGCCAAAAATCAGAGTCATCCTTAGGGGACGAAGTTTACTTTCTGTATCTGACTTTTGGGGGGAATATTGTTTATTTCCAAAGAAAAAAATGGCATGCTAAGACTCTTCTGAGACCTTTAGTTCTTTGGTCTCTGAGGAACCAGGGATGATGAATTGAAGAATATTGGAAACAGATACATGAGATTCAGAAGCAGAGAGGATATTTGACAGAGTGGTGACAGCTACCGCAGTGGAGATCACCTGTCTCTGGTCTACGTTGTGGACTCAGAGCTGTGTCCCACATGCTACTGCTGTACTTCTAAGGGAACACAGGCATTTTCAGGCACATGTCTTTTACTCAGTTGGCTTTTTATTGGATAAAAAAATGTGTAGATCAAGTTCACAAAACTGTTCAGCCTGATGTATTTAAAGCCATGAGTGTGAGCATGCTCCTGAAACCACCGTCCAGGCAGGAGATGGGGTTTGGGTGCCTAGCAGCACTGTTCTGACCCTGTAGATGAGACTGCCCAGCTTTGATTGTCACATTAGTCAAATTGTGCAGCATGGATCCTGGCTTCTTTTGCTCAGAGCGTGTTTGTGAGGTTCGTGGGCTCATTGGGATAGAAGTTTATTGTTCTTTACTGCCGTGTTTAGTTGTGTGAAGGCACATTGTTTGCAAGCTTTCCTCTGGACTCAGAACCAAAAGATGCTTGCTGTCTACAGTACAGACATGTCTACAGTACACTCACTATGTGGGTGCTTCATAGATGGGAATGTTCCACTTCAGAAGGCATAGCCAGGGAGCCACTCAGGAACTGTATGGACTTCACACTCCCTCAGAAAGTGAGTCTCCCTTAATCTGTTTCAACCCTCGAGGCCTAGAATCATCAGACCTTTTGATTTTACTGGTGGCACGGGAGTCTTAAATTCTCATTTCTGGAATGACCAACATTTTCATGTTTATCTACCACTTTGCGAATGCTTTTTCAAGTCCTTTGCTCATTAAAGGAAACCAGTTTTCAGGTCTTGGAAGATAGCTCAGTTGTGAAAGAGTTTGTTGTGCAAGCATGAGGCCCCAGCACCTGCATACAAACTGGGGGCAGTGGATCCCTGGAGCTCGCTGACCAGCCAGTGTGGACCATAAGTGAGCTCCAGGTTCAGTGAAGGACTGACTCAGCGAATAAGGAAGGTGGAGGGTGACGGGGAGGACATGTGACTGAGACCTCTGGCCTTTACATGCATATACACATGTGCACCCTTGCACCCCTTCCCCTAGTGAACAGGCACACACACACACACACACACACACACACACACACACACACACTCAACAACGCTGTTAAGAGAAATAGAACTAATTTGATACAGAAGTCCTCTGTGTCCACAGGGTACTGGTGTCAAGATTCCTTAAATTTCAAGGTCCTCTGGAGTTATGCTGAAGTTACATAAACCTCTGAAGTACTTGGGCAGAACCTGGGCCATCTTTCCATGGACTTTGCATTATCACTGAGTGACTCACAATATTTGAGATAGGGTAAAGGTATGGGAACAGCCATTCTCTTCTACTGTTTAGGGAATTGAAAAGTCAGGACGTGTTCAGTACAAATGAAATTTCACTTCACATTTTGTCGTCTCCACAGATAGGGATCCCACAAACATGGAGGGCATGCCTCCCGTGAATATGCAACTCCTATTGACCCTGTTTCTATGGAGACCACCAATCAAGACAGTGTGGATTCAACAAAAGCATATGTGTAAAATGAGGACTTGGCTTGTGACCTTGTGGAGGCTGAGAGGCCCCATGGTCTGCTGTATGGCACCTGAGACCCAGAGCACCCTGTGGTGTGACTCAGGTCATAAAATGGCCGCAGAAGCAAAGAGCAAAAAGATTCTGGGAAGTAGGACACTGTCAGTACAGCTTCAGCAGACAGGGAGCAAAGGAGACCTACCCTTCCTCCTCTGTCTACACTGTCTGGGTCAGCAGGGCAATGGCAAGTGTCACCTCAGGGCAACAGTGAGCTGGGTATTGAAGATGGTGGCACTCTCAGATCTGCACAGGGCTCAGAGGGAGGACATTTGCTATGAAGCTGGATTTGAAGTGGCGAAGAAATGGAGTCACATGGTACCTTCAGGTCCTGTGGCTTGAGCATAGGGAAGGGCAGAGACACCCTTTACTGTATATGAGTGTCAGGTGGGCTCCTGGCACAGGGAGACTGAGATACCTTCTAGAACAGATTAAAAAAAAATTGCTTGGAGGTGTGTGGTGTGTGGTCCAGACCTGGGCTGGACATGACAGCATGGGCAGGGCAGGTCTACAGGTCAAGTGTGGCATGGCATGGGAGAGGACCATGAATGGAACCTGGGTACAGAGGGTTAGCACTGGGGACTAGTGGGGAGCCGCAGAGAGGCAGGGAGGACGTGGGGGTGTGGCTTCCTGAGAGCCACATGAAGGAAGCATTTTTGAGCATGAAACAATCTCAGTGTGGCAGAGGGCTGAAGCATCAGTTAGACTTAGCAGCAGTCTGATGCCGCTGTGGTGTTCCCTCCTAAGGCCCCTGGCCTTTGTCTTCTCTGATTTCTGGTGCGTTTGACACCTGGACCCTGTGGTCTCCTCTGGCCTTGTCTCTCCTCACCCATCCTTTCACACTTAGTGATAGTCGTATGAGGTCACATCTCAGCAGGACCCCACTCCCTTGCTTCTTGTACCCATATGCCCCTGGCCCAGCCCTGGGCTCATAGAGGCCCTTCTGACATGTTCCTCTTCCTTCTCCTCTTCCTTCTTGAGCAGCGTCTACCTCCTCTTTGCTCTGATCTGGTATCTCCCTGGGACCTCCTGGACATGGTCACCCATCCTTGATCTCATCTAGATATTTACAGAGTTCCCACTCTCACAGTGATGACATCTCTGAGGATGACGTTCTGCCTGGTCATCCACTGCATCTCAGCATCCTTCAGGCACCACTCAACGTCATTAGCCCCATGTAGCCATGCTGGGGATGGAGAGAGAGCCAGGAGGACGAGGAGAGAATGCAGGAAGCGATGAGACCCTAACAAACTTCAGGGGTGTTCAGGAATGGATGCTAAGGCTACAAGCAGTCACCACCTGTGGAGGGATGGTTTCCCTGGACAGTTTTAGTCAGGATTCCCACTCCCTTACTTAGTATTCTCGTTGTTCCCATTTTCCAAGGAGCTGTGATTATCACTGTAATTGATCCTTTGATTTAGAGATTATATAGTTCTTTTCCTTTGCTTGCTTCTTGTTGTTGTTCTGGGAAAGGGCTTTGTGTAACCCGGGCTGCCCTGAAACTCACTGTGTACCCAATGATGATCTTGAATTTCTAATCTTCCTGCCTCCAACTCCTAAGTGATGGCATCACAAGCATGCCCCAAGCCCTGGTTTTCGACAGTGCTAGGGATTGGAGCCAGAGTTAGCTAGGCAAGTGATTTACAAACTGGACCACGTCCCTAGCTACCCTAGGGTTCTTTTGAACAAACATCTAAGGAAGTATTTGTTATTTTAAAATTTTAACTATCATTCAAAATGTATGTCCACAAAGTCTACTTTGGGAGTGGGGTGTTTTAGAATCTGCTTTACAAATTGAGATGTACAAGATATATAGTCACGTGTACTACACATTATCTTACAGCCTAAGTGGGTTGCGTTTTTGAATAGTGCCTTAGACTATTTTCCTTTCCTAACCCCAATCTACCCTCTCCACAGGCTCCCACACACTAATGTCCAGGATGAAAATATAGTGCTTAGAAATGAAACAATAAAAATGAAATAATTTATGCACTATCATGGCATTCACATGAAAAAAATTTGTTTTTCCTTTTTTAGAATTTATTAAGATGTTCCTTGTGGTTAACTGAGTGATTGACATAGGAAAATCACGTAAGTGCTGGGGGAGAAGGTGTTGCCAGCATCGAGGATCGAGAGTGAACCTGTTACAGAGTTGAAACATACATGCTGGTGTAAGAATGCCACGTGACTACAGGTGTGTTTTCGATCTCAATGCATTGCACTAGCCAAGACTTCCAGATCTTTGTGGGCAGAGGGTCATTTCTGAACACACACATGAAAGGAGACGGCTTTGTATCCAAGTTAAGGGTGGCTGTCAAGATGCCTTTGGCCATCCCAGGTGCTTTCCCACACCTGCATGGCCACTGGCTTCTGAGGAGGTCCTCAGTCTACTAAGGACTCTGACTACACCTTCAATCCATGAGGCTGGTGTACACACGAGGATGAGACAGGTCCACAGGAATGAGAAACTCCACGTGACCCAGGAAGTGTTGGGATGGTACTTTTCTCTGAGGTCCCCCAACTTCCTGGAACTCCAGGAGAAAATGGGGAATGGGAAAGGGATGAAAGCTATGGATGATGATCTCATGTATCCCAGACTGGCCTTGAACTTGCTATGTAGGACTGGGGATATAGCTCAGTTGGTAGAGTGCCTCCTTAGCATGCACAGGAGCCTGGGTTTAGTCTCCAGCACCGTGTACGCCTGGCACGGTGGCCCATACCTGCAATTATAGCACTTTGGAAGTGGAAGCAAGGGCATCAGAAGTTCAAGACCATCTTGGATACATAGCAAATTGGAGGCCAGCTTGGGATACATAGTATCATATCTCTAAGGCTACCGGAAGTTCAGTAACTCCCCAGGACTAGCTGCCTCAGTCAGCTCCTCTCCAAAGGGTCCTTCTCCCTATCCCCAGATGTAACCTCCTGTTTCTCAGCCTCCAAGGAATCGTGCTGTTAACTGCTCAACTATGAATCCATTTCCAGATCCCCCTTAGCAACTTCCCATCCTGCCATTGGCTCTGATTTATCAAGTTTGGTGGAGACAGGTTTAGACAAGGTTGGAAAGGGGTTGGTTTACTCATCTGCCTGCCCTAGGAGGAACTTTGGCCCAGGAGCATTTCCTGGGCACCCCTGGGAGGATGCTATCCCAGCAGCCCTCACAGAGGTCCTTACCCCTTTGGTGCTGGCTCTGGCCCTGTACCCAGCTGGTGCTGGCAGGGTGGAGGTGTCAGGGCCATTCTCCAGGCATGGGGGCAGAGGCCAATTGGGTGAGGCATGTGGCTGGGCACTGAACAGCGAGGGGACATGCGGCAGGGCAGCATCTGGGAACGAGTGGTTCCGCGTTTTGCAGGTCTGGCTCACAGACCCTCAGGTTCCTGGCTGGCTCTCCCTCCTAATTAGTATCAGTCCTCCAGACGCCAGCTCCCACGTGTTGTCTGCCCCTCCAGATAGGCAGTGTTTGGTTCTTATCCTTATTGGTGTCTGGGTCCAGGAATGGGGGCGGGGCTATGAGGCATACAGGGCAGGCGACATTCTGACCCGAAGTTCTCTGTGCCAGTGTTTTAATTTCTCGGAGGGGGGGGGCTGCTCACTGCGTGCTGCTGGAGAGGGGTCTGTGCTGTGTACACCATTCAAGACACTCGAGGTCAAGGCCCTTTTCTTTCCTTCCATTCTGCTTCCCCCGCCCACAATTTGACTTTCCTTCCCTTCCTCGTGTCTAGATGAGGGGCCAGGCAGAGCTGTCCATGGCCTCTGTCATCTGCTTACGTTCGTCCCTCCTCTTCTTGTCTTCCCTGTCATCACTGTCCTACATTGTCCAGGAGTCACGTTGGCTTCACAAAAGGGCAGAGGTATGGCCAGAGACTCCCATGGCGACCTTGTGCTGTGGAACCACAGCCTTGAGTTTTTCTTCAGCAGGCATTCCGAGGACTGGCCAAGACAGAGGGACACATGGGGGTGTCTTTGTTTCTTGTCCCCAAGAAGTAAATGCCAAGTGGGTGCTGTGAGTTTAGTGCCTCCCAAGGAGCTGGGATGGGGTGGGGCAATTGATCGCTCCACAGTACCAAGGGCATCTGGAACTACAGAGCCTTGAGCCGCACCCCCTCACTCCGCCTCTGGCTTTATACCCTGCAGCTGTCCTGTGGTAAAATATCCCCAACTTTTCTGTGTGACATCTTCCTGCTCTCCCTCCTTCTGTGGATCCTCCATGGGGTAGTGGCTGGGCTTCCCCGTGACGCTTGAGTGGCCTCCATCCTGTGGGGAGCTGAAGAGGGCCGGGGCTGTTTCCCATGTCCACTCTGTCTGCCTGCACTGAGCACTGGGGTGACATGCTTAATGAGGATTTGCTGAGGGAGGGAGGGAGGGAGGGAGGGAGGGAGGGAGGGAGGGAGGAAAAGCCCTGCAGACATGGCGTCAAGGCACAGAACAGAAGAAGAAAGTAACCACAGCGTCAGAACTGGCATGCTTCAGGGTCATGTAAAGAGCACCTCAGATCACTTACAGAGCAGCAGGTGACCAGACAGAACGTCAGGCACAGCGTTGGGACTGGCACTTCCAGAGAACAGTGCCAGGCTCACGGTGTCAGGGAGATGTGGTTAAGGCTACAGCTGGTGACCAGCACTGGGCCGCACAACTGGCAAAAAGAAATACTGATGTTGTGCTAGAAGCAGAGACTGCCAATCACTGAGTGTAGGCCAGTCAAGTCACTTTGGGAAATTGTTCCACAGAGCTTTGTGGCACTAAAGATCCCAATACACAGCTCAACCTCTCTGTGTCTATACACCCCACCCCCCAAAACAGGCAGATGAAAGGACACCAAGATAGCTTACAAATAGCCCTTACCTCTTGTCCCAGCATCCCGAACCCAGAAACATCTGGAAAGGCCACCAAGAGCAGGTGGAGATGCATGTGGTGTGGGTATCCAGTCAGAGACCAAGCTTGTTGATCCATCCCATAAATGGATGGCGCACTATGGGCTAGCCACAATTAGCGACTCCAGTGGACACCATGGAGCTAAAACTGCTAAGTCATCTGGCTGAGGAGGTAGGAATAACCTTTAGTAAAAAGGACACTGGGAGACACAGGCATCAGCTCACAGCTGCTAGGGGTTTGCCATGCGTCTTTCCAAAGACCTGGGGAAATGAGTGTCAGCAGCCTAGCCTAATGACCAGGAGCTGGCTACATCCAGGCGAGCCTCAGCATCTATCCTGCAAGTACCAGCTCTCGGCAGAAACAGGCTGAATGTAGCACATCCCAGTTTAAATACAACCTGGAGCACTGGGGAGATGATCTTTTCCTCCAGAGACCCTGGGTGCTGGTAAGGGATGCTCCTCTCTAGGGTGGAGCTGGTAGCCCTTGGGGTGCTGGGCCCCTGACCGGGAGTCTAGCTGCCCCTGTGCTGAGGGGCAGGGACAAAGCTGGTGCCTCTTTGGGCTGCTGAGCCTGCGTGAGGCCAGATCATCTGCACCATCTTGATTTCGAGGACTGTAGACCCTCCTCGGTCCAGGAGCCTGATGCTCCCTCCCTTGAGACCTTGGCTTTTACTGCGTCCATAGGCTCTTCACATGCCATCGTAAACGTGAGAGGAGGGCATTTACCAGAGGAGTCCTTACAACATGGCTGGAAGCTGCTTGAGTGGGTCCCTTCCCACCAGTTTTTCCAAATGACAGTCTGTGATAATGTGGCTGGCTGCATCACTCCTTAGGAATGTGGCTCCAGCAGCAGCAGCAGCAGCAGCAGCAGCAGCAGCAGCAGCAGCAGCAGCAACCCAGTGTGTACAAGCTGGGGCCTTACCAGGCCCCTGGGGTAAGGGTACTATCCTTCTCTGGTCCCCAAGACTGTTGTTCTGAGGACATTTTGGGCCACAGTGGCTGCCCTTGTAAGGCAGTCAGAGCACCCGGGTGGCTGGTCTGTGAGACATTCCATGGGACACACCCTCATCCTGGCCATCTCTGGATATCCCAACAGTTACCCCTGTCTTTCAGCCAGGTAGCCCTAGGCCTCAGAATCACCCGTGTGGCCAGGAGGACAAGGCAGAGGCAGGCAGGGACAGCACGTGCAGGCCTTTTGGGCTCCAGGGTTGGGAGGGGTGTGGAGACCTGGCCTCAGTACTGGTCAGAGCACCATTAGGACCATTTGCTCCGCAAAACACTGGGCCCCACAGACAGAAAGGACCATGGAGGAGGCAGGGGTAGACTCTGGCGTCAGGCCAGTCCTGAGGCTTCCTGAGCAGGTGTTGGGGTCCAGACAGGCCTGCATCACTGGGTCTGCAGCTAGGGGTAAGAGCCTACTGGAGGGAGAAGGTCCCAGGAAAGGACACCTGAGGGGTGGGATTAGGGACCTTGACGTCACTGACTTTCTGATATCAGGACCGGGCTCCTGTGTGTACGGGAGTATGTTTGCCCTGGTAAGTGGTGTCTGTGTCCGAGTGTGATCTTGTACGAGGCTGTGTAGGTGTGGGAGACTGCCTGAGTGAGGAGCGTCTGCATCCGAGTGTGCTCCTGTGAGTGTGAGGCAGTGTGGATGTGGAGGAGTGTGAGGTACCTACAACCCAGAGCCTCTCTGAACCAAAAAGCTCTTTTTGCCTTGGTCAAACCACAAAGTCCTTCAGAAGTCTGGCCATAGCCTCTTTCAGCCAACCCCCCTTCCTTTGCAGACAATGTATTTCTCAAGCTATGGGACACTGATGTTTAGTTTCTTAAGATGTTCATCGTGCTATGTGAACTTTGTCATACATGGATATGGTCCACTTGACAACAAAAGCCAGAGTGAGCTGCTCACCTGTATTTGACCTCCCTTAGCTGACCTCTCTCAGGGCGAGGTACAGTTGCTGAGTCCTAGGCCCTGATGTGGAGTTCTTCAACTTCCTGGGAAATGAATTGGGGGTTCCTGCCGAGCCTCCAGATATGATTATTACTCCGATGTACCCCAAGGGGAGCCCTGAGAAATAGAGCCAGGTCTCAGAGACCTACTTCCTTCTGCTCCAGAGCACTTTCTTACCTATTTCTCAGCCCAGGATGGGGAGGAGTTTATGGGGAAGCTTGGGATGAGTGACTCCTGGTGGCTCAGAAGCCCTTTTGGAGGGCACAGGAGCCATCATCAAGGATGGAGGTAAAAATGTCACTCAGTGATTTTCAGTAGTGTTTATGAACCTCCTGAGCCAATGTCAGGGTCGCACAGACCCCTGCCCCACTTCAGGAGAACAAATAGTACCCTGCCTTAGATGGATGGGCTATTCTGCCTTCCCACAGAGGTGTCCCAAAAGGAAGGTAACTTCTCTACCTTTGCATACAACAGCCCACCTCTCTGAGTGACCCAAGCTTGTATGAGGGTGAGTTTGGCCCAGGATCAGGGAGTTGCATTGTGCTCCAAGTGCCTGGAGGGCCCCTCTGGGACCTAGTCAGGAGCTGGGCTGTGGGTGGCCAGGCCCCTGGCTGTCCATCCCATCCCACTGAGGGCAGCATTCTGCTCAGGCCGAGCAGGTGCGGCCCCAGACAGCTGGGCTGCCCAGCATGCTTGTGGCGTGAAGTCAGCTGCCCAGCCCGGCCACCAGCCGCACCCTGGCTATTTTGGGAGCCTCCAGCTCAGAGCCCTGCCTAGCTGTTCCCACCCCTACAGCTCCTGGGAGTCCGATCAGAGTGTGGACAATGACCCTCTTGTTGCACATCTGTCCCTTCCCCAGAGCCCCTGCAGGCCTCTCTTCCCCCACAGACACAGCTGGCCCTGCCGGAGGGCGGGGAGCAGTGCCAGGCAGGAGGAAGCTGGATTTATACTGGGTCTTAGGATCACAGCAGAACTGGGCCTTGAAAGGTTGGAAGGAAGAGGCTGGCAGGGAGTAAGAGCCTGACACCCCCAGATGAGTGGCGAGACCTACCCTATCATGGCAGAGAGGAGCTCTGGAAAGTTCTCTCCAGACCCTCTTAGCCTATGCTTTCCCAAGCCCAGAGACTGTCCTAGAGAGGTGGTCAGGGAATAGCAAGGTTTGCTGCACAGCAGGGCCAGCCCTGCCTCTCGCCCACAGTTGGAAACATGTGGAGGTTCTCTGCAAATGAAGAGCTGAATCGTTGGCCCCTTCTTTCATTGCCTGGACAGATTTCCGAGGCCTGATGTTATGGAGTGCATCAGACTTGCTCCTGGATTGGAGCGTGTGCCCCTGAACATACACTCGGATCCTGGAATATGTGCCCTGACCTTGGAGCAGGCAGCCCTTCACCTTAGAGTATGTGCCCCTGGTCTTGGGGCAGGCAACCCTGTGCACAAGCAGGCATGGGAGAAGAGGCCTTTGAGCATCTTTTCTGCTGGGCTGAGTGTGGCAGGTTGGAGTCTTCACTGTGGGTCAGGTGAGGGAGAGGACGCAATGCTGTAGGGTATTGTGGGAGTGAGGCAGGAGGGCAGTGGGACAGGTGATTTTAATGTTAGGGTACTTTGTACTTTGGCAACAGGACCCACTATGGAGTTCTAAATGAGCAGTGGGATGGGGGTTAAGTGTCAAGAGGGGAGGGTCAGAGGGCACTGGAAGGAGATAGTGGAGATCATCGAGGACATGGTAAGCTTGAGAAGGCCAAAGGGCCAGTGACATACGTTAATGGAACACACTTGGTAGAACACCTGTATTCTACCACATTCCAGCCCAGAGACAAGGGTGAAGGCTCTGGATGCTTCCAGATGGGATCTGGCCCTGGGTACTAGATGCTTCGTCCAGAGTCCACAGGTACCTGGGCCCAATCTGGAGTGGGGACAAAGCATGCCCCATGCTTTGGAGACTGTTCTGACATCTGTTTTCCCAGAATTCCTGCTGTTGGACCTCCAAGTACTACCCCCCCACACACACACACATACATCTTCTCCAGGTTCCTGTAGCAAAATCCCATAGACTGAATGGCTTATGAACAGTATAACCTCCTTTTTCACTACTTAGAGGGCCCTGAAATCCAGTCAAGGCAGAGGCAGATGTAACATTCTCTATGACATTGAGGGCCAAGTTTTCCATAGGTGATGCTGTGTCTTTGTGTCCTCACATAAGTGGAAGGGCAAAGAGGCTACCTCTGTGTGCATGTTGGGGGCTTAGAGGTCAGCCTTGGGCATCTTCCTCAACTGCTCAAACCTTATATTTTAGATAGTGTTTCTTAATGATCCCGGAGCTCACCAATTCTGCAAGACTAACTGGCCAATGAGCCCACCCCAGGAGCCCTCTCATCTTGGATTCCCCAGAGCCAGGATTACAAGCATGCACCGCTGTGCCTGGCTTTTGATGCGGCTGCCGGGAATCAGAACTCACGTTCTCAAGCATGCGCTTTCTCAACTGAGCCTGAGTCATCTCTCCAGTCCTGACTGGTTTTTGTTTGTTTGTTGTTTGTCTGTTTTTGAGTCAGGGTCTGTCCCTCATTGGTGTGGACCTTGCCAAGTAGGTCAGTGAGCCCCAAGAATCCACCTGTTTCCATGTTGACAGTGCTAGGATCACAAATGTGCATCACCATGCTCAGCTTTTTGTTTTTTGAAATGTGGGTTCCACTGAGGTTCTCATTCTTAACAAAAGGCAAGCACTTCACTGATAGAGCTATCTCCCTAGCCACTTTTCTTCTTTTGTAAGGACTCGAATTCTCTCCACAAGGGCTGTGTTTTCACAATGTACTCACCCCCAAAGGCTCTCAATGCTATAGTAGCGTCATTTGTTAGGTTTCAGCATGTGAATTCAGGGAACTATTGTGGAACCATCTTTTTGTACACTCTGAAGACGTGTCACTCTGGTTGGTTTAATAAAGAGCTGAATGGCCAATAGCTTGGCAAGGTTTCCAGGCACAGAAGACGCTGGGAGAAGGGCAGAGTCACAAGGAGATGCAGAGGAAGCATGCATGACATATAGAAGCTGAGGTAACAAGCCATAAGGCATGTGTCAGCATACAAATTAAAATAAATGGGTTAAATCAAGTTATAAGAGCTAGTAAGAAACAAGCCTAAGCTATCTGCCAAGCTTTTATAATTAATAATAAGTCTCTGTGTCATTACTGGGGAGCCAATGGTCCGGATGAAAAAGTCTGACTACAGGGGACACAAACATTCTGACCATAAGGAACAGAGTAGTGGCCAATCCAAGATCTAGCACATGTGGCTGCCCTGGGAACTGATGGTCAGGGGTCTAAGGGCTGTCTGGGGCTGAGTCTGGCTGGGCCTGCCTTTCAAGCCCTCAAGGTGAAGCCACACTTGTTTCAGTAGGCCAGAGACTCAGATACTCCATGCTTCCAGCCTGTGCAGTGTTTGCTGTCAGAATACTTCAGCTGCAAAATCCAGCAAGGAACCTCCTACCTGGGAAAAGAACAGGTACTGGGGAGCATGATCCTGGACGTCCTTGGAGATGAGGCAGGTACCAAGGGTCCTCCCTGACAGGAACCTTGAAACCATGGAGCCCTGCTCATGAGTACTTTACTAGGATGCATGAGCCCAACACCATCAGGATGGGGAGTCCTGAGCCCCAACAGCGCTCAGGTGTGGGAAGTGGCAGGGACCTGACTGACACTCTGCTTAGGTGTCCCTGAGGTTGAAGATGCTCCAGGGGCTTTGGCCAGGATATTGAGTCTGTGTTGACAGATCATCAGCCTTGTCTGATGGTCCTAGTGGAGGCCATGCCTTTCATGGCTTATGGTATTTTCACTCTCCCGTGTGGAATAAGTGAGGGGCTCCGCGTGGAACCCCTTCTCAGAGCAGGGGTTAAATGTCTTTTTTTTTTTTTAATTCGAAGCTGAGGACCGAACCCAGGGCCTTGGGCTTGCTAGGCAAGCACTCTACCACTGAGCTAAATCCACAACCCCCTTAAATGTGTTCTTAATCCCTCTTTTCACCCCTACACCTCCTGGGTGTCTCGCACAATGGGGTTCTTCTTAGTGACCTAACCAGCATGTAGGGCTGATACTTATTCTTAGCTCTGTACACGTAATGCTTTCTCTTCATCCAGTACAGTGTGAGTGAGCTGTGTGCTCAGCCCTCGACAGCTGTGAGCTAGTGAGCATTCCTGATGGGGAGATGCTAGCCCTGGACTCCTGTCTTCTTCCTCTTTGGGTTGGGCTGTGTTCTTCCGTGCTCCTCAGCCTTGCCAGTGCAGACTCTTCTGAGGGCCTCGTAGTCCTTTCAGCCTTCCATGGGTGTGTCTCATCCCTCTCTAGAAAAGAGTCAGTTTCTTCTTGATTCGCCCCAGTAGAGGAACTGTGAGGCCTCCAGAAGCTAATTACCATCCTGCATCTATCCATCCAGCCCTTGGCTACCAGCATCCTGGGGCTAGGAAGAGCCATCCTGTCCCACCACATTGGGCTTTCTTTACTCTGCTCTGGGTGGAGTTCCTCTCAGGAGCATCAGTGCCCATGATGGAGGCTCATGGAGACATTGTGTTCACCCCGACCTGGGGGAGGCAGGCAAAGGAAGTGATCCCTACTCCACAGAGTGACAAGGGAAACCTGTTTCCACAGGTGGCACCTCCCTGCAAGGGTTGAGGCTTCCAGCTGATATCCTCTTTCTAAAAGAAGGCTGGGGAGGGACACACGCAGGCTCACCCCTTTCAGAGCTGGCGGAGGCTGTGTGGCCTGGCAAGTCCTGAATTTCCTGGACTGTGTGGTTTCTGGGGCCTCTGAATTCAGAGAAGAATAAAGGCCACAGGGTGTGCTCCTAGGACGGCACAGCCTGGATTTCTGGGCCCAGACAGGGTAGAGGAGGGGCAGCCTTGCTGTTCTCTGGCCGCTTTGGAGTCTGTGGCAGATGGTTCTGAGTTTTCATCTCAGAGAGGAGAAGGCTCCCTGTTCTTGGAGGTGACTGAGGAAGCTGGGTGGGCTGTTGCTGGCCCTGCTGAGTCCGAGCTCTCCATACAGCTGTGGTCAGAGGTGACAGAGGTATCCTTGTGTTCATGACCAGAAAGGCTGGGCATTGGAAAGGGGTGTCCTTGTTGTCCAGTTCCTACGGAGGGGCCAGTTTAGAGCTCAAACACACCTTTGAGACCAAAATCAGATTCAGATTCCAAGCGATGATGCTGAAAAGCCTTGGAGCTTGGGGAAGGCTCCTCAGACTTAGGGAGGGATTACTCAGTGTTCTAGGGGGAGTTCTCGGGGTACTAGGCCTGGAACTCCTGTGTAGCTTGGGCACTCCAGGTCCAGTATTGAAGAAGATGCTGCCCCAAAGGCCTGCTCTGAGCTGCGCCTGTCTTGAGGCATCCAAGCCACAGGGTGGAGGAGAAAGAACATCCAGAGGCCTGAGTGGAGCCAAGAAACTCTCGTCTGCGCTCAGGCCAGCCGGAACCCACAGGCTTGAATTAAGCAAGCCAGGCTGCAACTGCACCCCAGATTCTGTGGGCACCGCCCAAGATGCTGCCCGAACCACCACACCGCAAGGGTTTCTTCCTGCACAGGCAGACATCTGTGTGTGCTGTGGGGGTGGAGGGCAGATCCCCTGGGATATTGTGTCCTGAAAGCATGTGGAGCGGGGGCAGGGCAGGATGCTGAGGTCTCCTCAGGGTTGGGGTCCTGACCTTCAGAGGAGAGAGAATAGCTGTTACTCAGGCCCGTGACAAAGGCTGTGGCTGGAGCCTCAGCACTGCCTGGCCTACCTTCAGGGCCAGCCTCTTCTTTTCCAGTTGACCCAATTGGGATGAACCCAGCTTCCTGGGAATGCAGGTACCGACTAGGGAGGGCCCTAAGGTGGGGTACAAGAGGGTACATTTGAATTCTCTTTGCCCCTCCAAGAGGGGTTGTTGTTGGCACGCAGAGTGTGTGGCGTGGCTCCCCGTCCTGTAAAGGCTCCCATATGGGCAGGAGGGGTGAGCTGCTTCCTTTCCAATTACCCATGAGCAGGCTGATGAGCTGGGAGCCTGGAGAGCTGGGAGGAAGCAGCTCTGTTCTCGCAGCAAGTGCGCTCTTCCTGGCTCCTGCTTGGAAGGACAGAGAGGGAGACTTGGGGTAGGGACCGGCACAGTGCTCTTAGGGTATCCTGGGTGTCTTGGAGGTTCTGAGCCAGAGCTGGTCAATAGACTCAAGTTCAGACAGGTTAGCAGTGAGGCCTTTGGGAGCTGGTGGACCAGAACAGGGATTTCCCCCTCCCTCTGGATGTACAAGCTTGGAAGAATACCACAGCTTTTCTGAGCCTGTGTGTTTCTTGTTGCTGTGATAAACATTCAGCTGAAGGGAAGGGAAGGTTTATGTTGGCTCGTCTTGGTGGCAGGAGCTTGAGCTGGTCACGCGGTATACGGAGTTAAGAAGCAGAGAGAGATGAAGGCTGGTATGCTGCTCCTGTTCTCCTTTTTATTTGATCTAGGGTCTGCTATCTAGGGAACGGTGATGTCTGTAGTGTCGGGGCCTTCTTGTACAAATAAAGATTGTCACTCACAGACACGCCTGCAGTATCTCCCAAGTGATTCTTCATCTCACCCAGTTGAGACTTGAAATTGACACAACCACAGCCTCTTTACAAATGGAGTGACCCCTCTAGGGTACCGTGAGGCCTCCATGAGGTAGGGGTGTGTGTGTGTGTGTGTGTGTGTGTGTGTGTGTGTGTGTGTGTATGCAGTGCTTGCCAAGCCTGTAGTGCTGATATGACACAGATGACCCTCCACAGTGGAGTCTCAGCTAGGCCACTGAGGATAAACAGGACTTTCTGGGTGGAGGGATCTAAGCACCGTGCTGAGGTGAGATGAACTCATGGGATTGGGAGCCAGTGACTGACATAGAGCAGGAAGGCCCAGCAGCCAAGATGCCCCAGGTACAGCCTCAGTGGTCTCAGAGCTCCTGGTAGATGCATGATACCTGTACCCAGCAGGTGCTGGCTATCCACCTGAGTCATTTAAGCGGATGTTCTCGGGTGGGCAGGATGGCTCTCTACACACAAGGACAATGTCCCAGCTAATCCTGTGGTCTGTTTTGAAAACGATGGGGCTTGTGTGGAAAAGCCTCCATGGTGAGCACTCAAGATGCAGGGAATTCAGAGAAGAGGAACTGGGAATGCAATTCCACGCTGGCAAAGATTTCCTGTATCCAAGGCCCGGGGTGGGAGAATCTGTGGGGAAGGGGGTCTAGTATACAGCCATGTCCTTGGGGGGTAGCATGGCTAAGGAAGACACTTAGCTCACCTTGGAACAATACCCTTTTAAATCCAAGGACCACAGAGTAAAAGAAAAATCAATTTCCAATTACTTTTAAGCCCAAGGCTTTTCAGGAAGATAAACTCAGAAAGCGGGGGCCGAAGACTACTGCCACAGAGGACAGCATGTCATCCTGGACTCTACAAGACCTGAAGGGCATGACCTTGATCAAGAGACCCTCTGTGTACCAGGACTCCCTCACCTTCCAAGGACAGGCTGGACATGCTGCCACCCTTCTATTTCTGGGGACTTCCTGTATCCCACTGATGCATCATCGTACCTGTGATGAGCATTGAGGCTGGGAAGAAGGGTGTGGGGTGGGTGGGAAATGGCCTTTCTCCCTTGACATCCTACTGTGGTTTGAATGAGAATGGCCTCCATAGGTTCATGTGTTTGAATACTTGGCCTCTGTTGGTGGATCTGTTTGGGAAGGTGTGGCTTTGTGGGAGGAGGTGTGTCACTGCGGGGTGGGCTTTGAGGTTTCAAAATATTCATGCCATTCACGGTACCCTCTCTGCCTCTGGCTTGTGAATCCAGATGTGAGCTTTCCTGTCCTTATTGCTGTGACCTGGGTCTTCCTCACTTGGCTACTCCAGAGTCAAATCTTAAGGCAGAATGGATGTCACCACCTGGAAAGCCACATTGAGTACACACAGGCTACATAGTTCCTTTTGATGCCACACAAGGGGAAGAAGCGTGTTCTAGGACTCATGTCTTCCTCTTCTGGGACCATTTGTTTGTAACAAATTTCTAGAAATGGAACCCATGGAGCAAAAATCCTATGTCTAGGAGTGTGTGTGTGTGTGTGTGTGTGTGTGTGTGTGTGTGTGTGTATGTGTGTGTATACATGTGTGGTATGTGTGT
The DNA here is from genome assembly GCF_949786415.1 of Peromyscus eremicus. Lineage (NCBI taxonomy): Eukaryota > Metazoa > Chordata > Mammalia > Rodentia > Cricetidae > Peromyscus > Peromyscus eremicus. The sequence goes on along the minus strand of NC_081429.1, from coordinate 9,147,486 downwards.
GTGAGCACGTGTGTACATGTGTGTGTGTACATGTGTGTGGTGTGTGTGTGTACACATGTGTGGTGTGTGTGTACATGTGGTGTGTGTGTGTATACATGTGTGGTATGTGTGTGTGAGCACATGTGTGTACATGTGTGTGTGTACATGTGTGTGGTGTGTGTGTGTACACATGTGTGGTGTGTGTGTGTGTGTGTGTGTGTGTGTGTGTGTGTATCCATGTGCCATGTGGAGGGCAGAGGTTGACCTCAGGTGTTATTCCTCAGAAGCTATCCACTCCTGTTGTTTTTGAGACAGTGTCTCTCACTGGACTTGAGTTTTCTCCAGCTTGACTAGAGTGGCTGACCACCAAGCCCTAGGAACCCACCTGCCTCCACTTCCTCAGTGCTGTGATTTCAGGCGTGCACCCTTACACGAGCATTTTCTGTGGACACCGGGGATCGAACTTGGGTCCTCATGCTTGAGTGGCACGCGTTTTGCCAGCTGAGCTGTCTTACTGGCTACTGGCATTTATTTCTGAACAGTCTACAACAAAGGCAGATGCACACATGTACCGACAGGTGGGAGATTCCTTTGGACCACATCCTTGTCCTTATTCACAGCGATCAGACCACGTCCTTGTCCTCATTCACAGCGATCACTCTTCGTGTTCAGACTTCCCAAGGAAACAGAAGCCTCGACAGAGAGGCTCTCTATTGGAGCCTCCCCTTTGCTAATAGCCTATCGTCCGTGGGAATAAGGACCCCGTGGCCTCTGTAGCTTTCCCCTAGGTCTCTGGGTGTGACTCTGTTGTCCCCGTGACTCCAGGAGCCTTCTGATCAGCATTTCCGCCATTTTGCAGCCCTACTCCATTGGTACCCCATTCTCTGCAGTGGCTCTTGGCAGTGAGTCTGGCAGATGTGGTGGGGTCCTCTGGGGCATTGCAGGTCTAAGGAGTTTCTGTCTCTTGTATGAAGGCCCAAGGATGGGCTGGACTAGAGATCTAAAGTTAATTTTCTTCCAACCTCTGAGAACACTCCTGACTGTCCCCTCATGTCATCTCTGCACTGGGCAAGCTGACACTGTGGTACCAATTCTCTCAGGTTCTGCTTCTCCCAGGACATCTAGAATGTGCCCTTCCAAGTTCCTTGATGCCCCAAAGGGTATGTGTGCTGCCTGTTAGTGACCCATGTGCCCTTGGCTGTGAGGTCCTCTCTGTCACTTTCATGGCTATTAGTTTTTCTGTCTCATTAATTCCCTGTGACTTTTGATTACAGATGTGACACCCACATCTGTCTCTCCACTTTGATTTTTTTTCTGTCTCATATCTCTTCCCCTTCCACATTCCCAGGGGGATGTCTGGTCGTTCCCTCTCATGGAGTATGTCGGTTTCCTTGGCAACCCCATCTCTGAGCCTATCTTTGTGTGTGTGGTGGTTGTAGTGGTAATATGTATGCATTTGGAAGTGGGAGGTCAGAAGTCAACCTTGTCATTCCCCAGACACCACTCACTTTGTTTCTTGAGACAGGCTCTCTCTATGTCTGTCACTGATTTTTAAAGATTAATTTTATTATTTTTTATTACATGTATATGTGCGTGCTTGTACATATACATAAGCTTGTGGATTCCCTGGATCTGGAGTTACAGGTGGTTATGAAAAGCTCCAATAACCCCCTAGTACCTTCCCTCATCACCCTCTGGGCTGGGTCAGCCCTGCTGGGTTCCAGCTCCCTCTCATAGGAGGAGCAAGTGGACAGTCTGGGCTCTTTAGGAGTTACGGGCAGAGGCCACCTCCCTGCAGTGGTCACCAGGGGCTGAGGAGGGGACAGATGGGAGCCAGAAGGCCACTGCATCCCGGCTGTGAGATCTGCTAACGCATGCCACTTATCTAAAGCAAGCATCACTGTGGCAAGAGGGAACTCTGCGTGTCAAAAGCAGGTTCACGGACATTCTGTCTTAGTTTCTCTTCTGTTGCTTTGATAGAACGCTCTGGTCAAAGCACGCAACTCAAGGGAGAAGAGCTTAATTCTGGCTTACAGTTCCACAGAGTTGAGTCCACCATGGCGGGGAAGGTGTAGCAGCAGGAACCTGGGACCAGTTCTTTACGTGGCACAGCAGACAAGGAACAGGAAGTGGGGCTGAGCAATGAAACATCGAAGCCCATCCCCAGAGGTGCGCCTCCTCCAGCAAGGATCCATCATCTCTTAAAGGTTTCCTAACCTCTGTAAATAGCTCCAACAAAACTGGGAACCAAGCGTTCAACCACGAGTCCATGGGGGGCATTTCCCATTGCTATCAAGTAGTATGGGAAGTTCTAGCCTCCCAGACCTGAATACAAGGCTGAATACTTTTATGGACCCAACAGGGGTCTTGGAGGATGAGCTCACTGTCCTCAGAGGATTCAGTCAGTCTGTGGTGCCAGCCATCTTGGGGACTTGTGCCCACCTTGTCACTCTCTTGAGTGTTGGAGGGCACACAGGTTGGCAGCAGACTTAGTTGTCCAGAGTGCCAACATGAACCACAGGTGCAAGCCATGGGAAGACGAGGCTGCTACTCTGGTTGCCCTGGGAGAGATGGGACAGCTTCCATCCCTGACTGCAGCCTGTGTCCAACGAGTCCCAGAATGATAGGACAGCTCATGGCTGTCTAACTACAGAGAGGACAGCCGATATGCATGGTACAGGTGGGGGCTGGGGCTGCTGCTCACAGGGTGGCTGGCATCAGGGCGTGACGTCTGTCGGGGTTTGGCTCACGCAACTGTGGAGTAAATACTGCAGGAAAATCTGAGGAAAGACTCACAGTCCAGACACAGCCAGGATAATAGGAATGAGAAGGGCGGGACTGAGCTGGGAGAGGATGATTTTTCCTTGTGTGTTTCTCTGTTGTAGGTGTTACTCACTTAGATTTCACATAGGCTGGTCCATCTCTGGGGAAGTATGTGTACCAGCCTGGCACCTTAGAGGGAATTGTGTAGAAGCCCAGGCTAGAGGCTGGCTTAGCTCCTGGCAGCCCTCTCTTTCTACAGGTGGTTTTTGGTTTTGTTTGTTTGTTTGTTTGTTTGTTTTGGTCCAGCAGCCTATAGTCCAGACACTTGTATTTTTGGTTGTGAGCCTAGCCTTTAACGGCTGAGCCATCTCTCCAGCCCAAGTCCAGACACTTGTAAAGATGGCCACAAGTGGAAACTTCCACTTGCTAGGCATCAGAGTAGATGATTTGGGCTTCAACGTGGGTAGCTCTTGTCCAGTCTAGACCAGATGCTCTGTCCTTGCTCTTATTATTCCCAAGAGGATCTGTATATATGGCAAGTCTGCGGTCCTTCCCACATTTGGAAACTGAGGTTGGAAAGCACAGAGCCAGAAAGGCCCCATTCTCTTTGAGAATGTCTTATAATAGGGATTGAACCCAGGCCCCAATAATGCTAGGCAAGTGCTCTACCACTGAGCTATGTCTCCAGTTCCAAGTTAAGCACAGTTAAATCGTGTTAAGAATGTTCTTATCTTTATTATAAGCACCGTTTAATGCTTATTTTTCCTGCAGATAAACTAAGCTGTTGGATTTTGTGATAATTTGACCCTCTGATTGATGTCGGCCAGACCCCTCGCTTGTGCCTGACTGCCTTGAGCAGGGAGTGTCACACAAGCAGCCCCCTCCTTTGTTAGCTTGCTGGGCTGTCACGGCATCCTAAATGGCTTGAGAACCTGCCCTTCAGCTGCCGGGGCCTCTTCAACCACAGGGCTGCTGGAGTCACGCGCTTCTGCTTCAGAGAAGGACCTTCTCCAGCCAGGACTGCTCCAGACAACTTCACTCAGATTATCAGAAGCCCCAACAAACTCTAGATGAATCTGCTTGCCCTGCAGCTACTCAGGACAGAAGGGAGATCGCCTCCCCAGTGACTCAGCAAAAGGCCTATGATCTGTGCAGCGTAATGATTTTATGACTGGCAGAATCCAGTGCTATACCCATGCAAGGCTGTGGCTTGTGGAATTACACTCTGGGCACACGTTGCATGACCCTCTCCGGCTGCACAATTAGGCTTCTCTTCCGCGTACTGTGTCCTGGTGTTGCAAAGGTTAGGTTCCATTCAAGGTGTCACCTGAGTGGCCCTTTACCTACTTTTGGTCTGCATTATGGGTAGAGTGGGTTGAGCTGGCTGCAGCAGGAGCAGAGAGAGACCTGGGGCTTCTAGCGGAAGCAGCAGAGTAGTTCCAGAGAGCCACCAGGACCTGAGGGTCTGGATATGAGAAGCTCTGGACTGTAACACCAGAAGGCAGCTAGAGCATTCCAGAGGATGACTATAGGCAGTGGATGTATAGAGAAGGTAAGCGATGCACCACAGCTGAATCTACAGAGCCTGAGAGGCTAGGAAGAACCAGAAGGAGGAGTTGAGCCATCGGGTGGCGGCTCCAGGAGAGCTCAAGAGAGACACCTGAGAATTGAAGGTCCTTATTCAAATCTCCAGCACTGTAACTGGACCTGGATGTCGGGGCTCTAAGCCCTGGGCAGAGAGCCTCAGCCTGGATTACCTGCACAGCCAGCAGCCCTGGCTCTGAAAGCTTAATGTTCTGAGCCACTGGTTCTCGGAGCTTAGAGCTAAAAGCCTTTTGTTTGGAAACTCAGCTTGTGAGTCTCTGAAACATAGAGCTGTTAACACGAATGGAACCATTCTCTGCCTTCCTGAAAGTTCTGTGTACCTCTAGGCAGCTTTTGTGACACCACTGAGTGGCTCCCTGGGGTGGCTTGGCTGGTGACTTGCAGAGGACTTGATGCGAATCTTCCTGGAGTCCAGGACTGAGCTTGGAGGCTTCCAATGCTGGGTGGACACAGCGCTTACTACCCTGTAGGATAGAGGATGTTCCCACTCAGAGTGCCAGGTGCCACACCACAAGCAGGTGTGGGGTTCTTATCAGTCCAGGAGTGTTCCATCAGGACACTGTCCCACCTTTGACTGTCTGGGGAGCACTGTTGCCATTTGTGTGTGTGTGGGGGGGTTCCAGGGGACCTCTCACGGCACCAGTATGCCTGGATTTAAACCAAGCCAGAATCTGGTCCTGTCTGGTGTGTGTGTGTGTGTGTGTGTGTGTGTGTGTGTATTATATGTATTTTGTGTGTGAGGGATGTGCTTTGTGTGTGTGCAGGTTCATGATATGTGATATGTATGGTGTGTGTGCGCGCGCCCAGGGCTCCTGGCTCCCTGAGAGCCACAGGCGAATGCATAACACACAGAGACCCAGGTGTTTACAACAGTGACCGCTGGAAAACCCCTTTCCCAATGCTTTGATCTGTTTCAAAGAAACCAAAACAAAATAAAACCACACCCCTGCAAACCAAAAAACTTGCCAAACCAAACCAAACCAAACCAAAACAAAACAAAAAAATGGGAGAGAAGAGACCATCGCAAAGGTCGAGGAGGCCATGATAAAGTGAAGACACACACCTAGCTCTGAGGTCACTTCCAAAAGACTCATGGCCACATGAGTGTGCTGATGGTAAATGATGCTGCGTTAGGACGCAGGGCTGCAGCTTCCTGGTCAGGTGTTTGCACCATCCACTTACAACACTGAGGAGTGACAGAGAAACAAGCGGCGAGATGCGTCGATCCAGGCTTTTCTTTAAGTGGCGATGCCTGTCGCTCTTGGGAGCTGAGAAGTCTGCCCACCAGTTGACAGCCAAGGGACGGGGCACCTGACCTACAGCAGAAGGGCTGAGCAACTTTGCTGACAGTTCAGCCCATTTGCGCCCTATCTGCAGCCCTGCCCACAGGATTCACATGGTGTCGGCCTTGCTTACATACCTCTCGTGCCAACAGATTCACTACTCTGTGAGCTTCGACCCCACGGTCTCTCATCATGGAGGTGCTGCTCCTCACAGCGGTCCCAAGGATACCCACAGTCCCTTCCCAGCGGTGCCGTCTGCTTCCCTGGATCATCTGGAAGCCAGCTGTGCTGGGGAAGTTCGCACACTCTCCTTAAGGATTTATAAAAAGAGGGGGAACTCCCAGGAAGTAAAAGGCTAGGCTCTCCCGAAGAGCTGAGCATGCCTGATTACTAATCCCTCCCAGACCAGCCTTTCATCAGCGATAAGGGCTGTCTGAGTTTAACAGCCACAGAGCCGCACAGACTGGAGACTGAGGAGTGACATGCCCTTAGATCGCATTTGACGTAAATCCTTTTCACTTTGTCTCATCCTGGTACTTCAAAGGAGCCGAGGATCCTGGAGGCAGAGGGCCGATGCCACCTCCCGTCACCACAGGGATGGCCCTGCGGTGGCTGCATCTTGCTAAGAATGGCATCTGGCCTCTGGTTCTCTGTGCTGGACATGGGCATGCTCACTGACACCACCGCTGCCTGGCACACTCGGCAGTCTCACGTGACCAGGCCACAAAAGACCACGGCGGCGGTGGACATTGAGACTCACTGGGACACAGAAGGAGCTGATTTTGGTCGGGGATGCAGCTGACACAAAACAGACACAAACCAGACTCAAAACAGATGCAGCCTGTCCTCATCAAGAGCTTTGCAGAGAGAAACCCAAACCAGGATTGGATTTTAACAAGAAGCAAACCATTTGCACATGATGGGCAATGAGAGGCGCTTGACATAACGTATTGCAAATAGTGGCCCGTGATGACAGGGCCTGTCTACAGACAGGCTAACGGGGAATCAGGCTTGTGTGCACGGTTTCCTGAGCCACCCTTCCTACTGTAGTTCATGTCTTTCTTTTTTTTCCCCTGGAGTGACTGCATTAGTGAAAATGGTTGCCGTGGTAAACTACCATGAACAGGCCGTAGCCTCCATGATTTCTTCTTTAACCACTGTAATTTGAAACAAATGTATTTGACCAGGAACACGAGAGAATGCTCGCCTATTCTGACTTGGAAGCCCTAGACATTTCCTGCATCCTCCTGCCCGTTGGGTAGACAGCCTGCCGTTCCCGCGGTGCTGTGCACAGTCACCTTGCCTCTTCAAGCCACTGCTCCATTGTGTCCTCAGCTTAGGTGATCTCATGGATGCAGACAGACCCATCGGGACCAGTTTCCTACTGCCGCTCAGATTCCCACACCACAGACAATCATAGTGGCTTGAAATGACACAAATATTGTTGTTCCAGTGTGTAATCAATTAAAAAACGATGACTCAGAGATGAGACAGTTTTACTGGCTCTTCAAAATCAGGTGTGCTTCACTTTCAGTTCATCTCGGGGTAGACGGGCCACATTTTAAGTGCCCAGTGGCTGGTGTACGGTTGCTGGCATGGCAAGGTCTGAGAGATGACTTAGAACTTTTGGATGGAACAGAATGCCAGGCATCCAGGAGCCCTGTGCCAGCAACACCTGCTGCTCACGGCCCTTCTAGAACTTTTGTCCCCGAGAGTCAGTCACTTCCCAATTGGCTCAGACTGGTGGGTGTCTTCTGCCCTTCCCCCACCCCACTGTCACTGGATGTCAGCATCATTTCCTCTTGGGATTGGTGAAGGTCTCAAGCAGTGGTCCCTTAAAGAGCATGAGGGCATTTGAACGGCCCCAGGTCAAATTTGGGGGTCCATTATAGAAAGCAAACAAAACTACAGGTAGAAATTGTCTTAGGGTTCCTATTGCTGTGATAAAAAACATCATGACCAAAGGCAACTTGGGGAGGAAAGGGTTTATCTCATCTGGTGCTCCCAGGTGACAGTGTATCACAGAGGGGAGTTAGGGCAGAACCTCAAACCCAGCAGGAAGCTGGAGGCAGGAGATGATGCAGAGGCCATGGAGGGGTACTGCTTACTGTTTTTCTCCTTGTGGATTACTCAGCCTGTCTTCGTATAGCACCCAAGACCACCCAGGCCACAGTGACCTGGGCCCTCCCACATCAATTATCAATTAAGAAAATGCACCTCAGGCCTGCTCAAAGGCCAGTCTGGCAGGAGCATTTTCTCAACTGAAGCTCTCTCCTCCAAAATGACTCTAGCTTGTGTGACGGTGACATAAAACTAGCCACCACAGCAATAAAGTTGAGGGCCCGGCAGGGGTTCTGTGCCAACAGCCACGGAGCTTGTACTTCCTCTGCACTTGGCCCTCGGGGCTAGGTGTGGGTACAGAACAGGAGATGCTCAAACCACCAGCAGTCCGCTTCACACCACTCCCGAGATTCTGTATGGGTTTCTTCTTGATGTGATTTGGTTTATGCTTTATATAAAATTATATGACCCCTTTATCATTGTATTGTATTTCTCTCATGATTACAAATGTTCTAGAAACGGGTTTGTTACGACAGAAGAGTACCACAGAAACAATTCAGAAATTGAGTTCCTCCACTTTGGTGGGCCATCCACAGCAGGAGGGTGTGCTGGGCATGGACCTTCCTCAGGATGGCTGATTAGTTAGATGAGCCGTGCAGCTCTGAACAGCATACCTTACATTTGGCCTGGGAGACTCGCTGATAGACAGGCTGGAGCTCCTAGAGGAGGCGCAAGGCTGGTGTGGTGGAACAGGCAGAGTGTTGCCCCCCTGCTTTGTCTGGGATGGGGTCAGACCAATTGGCTTGAGAGCTGGCAGACAAGACGAATTCAGGACCACAGTGATGTGGCCATGATTGCATCAGGAAAACTGGGACAGACTGCAGGCTTAGAAACAGAGGCTGAGTTGTCCCTCGCTTGAGATGCCAGAAGCCTAAGGGGCCAGGACTCTTCTGCACACCCCAGAGGTGAGCTTGAGGATGTGTTCAGTGGCATGGCACCCCCATCTAGTGCTCCTGGCATCCTCAGGCCTCTCTGGGAGAGACCAGCTTCTACTCCCATCTCCCCCGAGGCTCCCTAGTGGAACTGGAACCCCCTGCAGGGTAGAAGGGGGAAGGAAGCCTTTAGCTCTGAAACAGTCTTGTTCTAGTCTGTCTGTGCCTCTGTAACAAAATATCCAGGACCCGGAGGTCCAAGGCCAAGGCACTTGCAGGCCTGGTTCCCGGTGAGAACTTTCTAATTCCTAGGTGCAGAGAGCAGAGCAGAAGCAAGACAGATCTATGACTTGCAAGCAGACAGACAAGACTCCATCGCTATGACTTTAGCCCCAGCAGATCAAGGAGCCCCTTCAGCTCAGGGAGAGGAGAGAGCAGAGATGGAGGGAGCAGGCTGCTTCTTGTAGAACAAAGGAAGCAGAGGCTTTTCTGCTTGCCCGGGGTGGGCTAAAGTTTGGCAGTTGTCCATTGGTCTTGGGCACAGTTTCAAAAGATGTTTTCTTCTCATGCATAGCATTCTGGCCTTGAGGTTTGCAGGCGGATGGGCAGTGACTTAACCTGGGAACTGCTGAGTTACTCATCTTGCATAAATATTCTGACCTCGTGGTTTGGTCTGAGCTTATGATGCATCTGAGTGACTTCAGTGCCCGAGCTGCATAAGGGTGGCATGGAAGAAGTATACACCAGCTCCCGTGGATGCCAGGCAGAATTCACCCTGCATTAGTGTCTTGGGCAGCAGCACATGATCAACAGGCCTCCACACACAGCTGAGTGGAGTCTTGTTCCAAGGTTGTGGCCACAAAGGGTACAGACACAGTATGCAGAGATGCCAACCCCTTGACCCCTCTCACTCACCCTCCAGATATCTTCAGGCTCCAGGAAAGAGTCAGTGGTCTAGCCACCACATCTTAGGGTTTCCAGAAAGTCACCAGTGTGACTACGGTCACAGCCCACAAGTCTGCATGACACTTGCACAGAGCTGGTGGCAAACTAACAATGTGTCATCCAGCTGCATGGCCTCCAGAGTGAAAGACTTGAGTCAGTTATGGGAAATGGCCACAACTTGGCTCTGATGGCCAGTTTGACATCTGAGGTAGATTGGAGGGAATGAAGCGCCCCGTTTTGTCTTCTATGTGGCTGTTTCAAATCTCACCTGTTGAACCATAAGGGGGCCCTAGTCTGTGCCCACCCTGGCCTTGTGGTGCAACCCTTCTCCCTGGATGGTGGGGACCCGGCATGCAGTCCCAAGGAGACAGAAGCACTTATCACCCAGGGGATGTTCCTTTGGGTCTCCATGTTCTCCAAGTGCCCTGTGAGTGGATGAGTGAGGCAGCCCCTCGCTGGGGTATAGGAGCCTCATACGGCCCAGAGGGCATCTGGGAGGCAGACAAGGGTCTATGCAGATACATACAGCATCCCAGGCCAGAGACTGCCCGACAGAGTTTGAACTAGCTGGGAAAAAAAAAAAGCGCCAGGTAACTCTGAGGAGGGCTACCAAGACTCTTGCCTGTTTCTGGGGCCGCAGGTCAAGGTTGGGGACAAGGGTTACAGGAAAGACGAACTTCTTCCTCTCTCATGTCCTTCTTAAGACTCTGGCAGGCACAAGAACATTTGAAAATGTGACCCCGGGGGAGGCCCGTGTCTCAAAGGGGGTTGGGAGATCTTTGAGAATGACAGAGAATGTCGAAATCGGGCTCAGCACCATTTTAGTAATTAGAAACAACAGCCAATAACAAGAAAGGAACAGCCTGTCCCCCATGAGAAAGGGGTTAGGATGATCTGCGGGGTGGGACCTGAGCTCAGGTGTCTTCTGCTTGGCTTCACATGATGGTACCCAGGGAGACTGATGTGGTGACAACAGGGGACATAAGTCTGGGAGGGAGCTAAGCCAGGTTCAGGAGGTGGGAGAGCCAAGCAGCAGGTCTGGTCTCACCCAGGACTTATTCACCTCTCTCTACCCCAGTGCTGGCCCCTACACCACGGGCTCTGGGTCTGTTCCACTCTCCGTCTCTCTTGTCTGCAGACCCCTCTCCTTGTCCACAGGGCTGCGTGGCTCCACCAAGCACTGATGCCCTGCTGTGCTCAGGGCTTGTAGGGGGTTGAAAGAGACAGGGCAAGGAAGCAGCCCTGTGGCTTGGCCCCTGGCCTGATTAGCAGAGAGACCTTCTTTCTGCTGCTAGCCTGTGTGCAAATTGAGGCAGGCCTGTCCTAGACAACCAGAAGAGGCAGCAGGCCCCGGTCACAGCCTCCTGGGCCTCCAGTGCCGAGGCACCCTTTTCCAGGCCCCATTGTGATCTCACTGGGAGGCCTTGGGGCCAGGCTGTGGCGAACACTGTCTTTTTGTTGCCTTGGCTCAGGCTCCATCCTGGGGTCAGATGGCTCCGAAAGGCCATATTTGCCTTGAAGTCATGGAATGGGGAGGGGAGGAAGCTGGGCCTGCTGCACTGTGTTGTTGTCTCCGGGTCCCTACCCTACATACTGTGTCCCATTCATCCCAGGCAGCCAGGGGCAATGCTCCTCATGACACAGCACGGCCCCCACCCAGGGAGGCTATCACATGACATCACCCAACCTGTCAGCCGCAGGGCTGGTGGAGGGTCCGGCAGAAGCTGGACTCTGGGCATCCTTCACCTGTTTTGGGTGGCTGTGGCCCCACTCCTGGAACCCGAGCTGGGTGGGCCAGAAGGAGGGAATCTAGGGTAGGGGGTCTAGCATCTGTCCACAAGCCCTATTTAAAGGTAACCCAGTATCTGCCAGAAGCACTCCTGACCAACATGAGGGAGCCTGGGCTCTGTCTAATCCAGGATTCAGCTCAGGGACATCTGCCCATGTCTGGAGATCCCTCTGATTCAGTTCAGGAGAAGGGTCTGCCTGGTGAGAGCTGGTATACATGTATATGCACATCCCCACCACCAACAAGGATGTGCCCCCGCCTCCCAGGGAGGGCTTTCTGATTTCCACCCCATCCGAAAACTCTGTGCCAGACCCAGGGATCTCCTGGAGGGGGAGGGTATGGTGCTGCCCCATGATCAGATTTCTACTGGCATCACCTAGACCTGTGGGGGTGAGACTTGCCCTTAGGGAGGGAGGAGAGCCCCTGGTCATGGAACGGAGAAGCTCTTCTCTCTGCTGCACCCTGGTGTGACCCTGGCCGGGAGCTGTGGCTGTCACAGAATTGGTACTTCAGTGGCGTGGCCACACCCACCTGCTGCAGCTGAGACTTTGCTCACCCTTCACTCTGACACACCCTTGTCAAGCTGCTTCCCACCTTTCTCAAGTTTACATGTGGGGAAATTAAGGCCCCAGAGAGCTCCTTCGTGGCTGTGTGCCTGTGAAGACAGCTCTTCCTGAGGTATGGCTTATGCTAAATTAAAGCAAGCAGACCTCCAAATGTCGGCAAAGACCTTTATTTCAGGGAAGGGTCTTCTCCCAGGCTGGGGTGAGGACATGGCCATGTGTTGGAAGCAATCAACCCTCCAGCCTGAAGTCCACATGTATGGACTTCAACCAACCCTGACCTGGTCTCCCACTGGTCCTCAGACCCTCTGAGTCCTCTGCTTCAAGCCCCAGTCCCAACAGCCTGAGCGATGTATGCTACCCAGAAACAAGGAACATGCATGGCTTTCGCCTTAATTCCAAGCTGTCCCTTTTGGTGTTTCCAGTCAGCTAAGGCGGTTCCATTTTAGACATGATGACCCCCGAATGTCTTACTGCATAGTGCTATGGATGAGGCCAAGCAAGGGGACCCAGTTCCTTTCCAGGGCACTTGGCAGGTGCCCACCCTGAACTGCTAGCCTCCCAGATGCAGGCAAAGCTGTGAGTTGCTTTCTGTGAGAGCCTGTGTGTCACAGATAAATAAGGAGGGGATGGTGGAGGTCAGCCGCTTGCTTGCTGTTGACATGTAGACTTATTTCAAATCTGTGTGTGGTCTCCATGTAAAGTCTTTTACCAAACACACCTGTTGTCAGCTTGATACAGCTGGGGCTGTGTGCAGGCTGTGCTGAGACTCTCCTGGCCCCCTTTGCCAGTGTTTCTAGCCAGACTTCTCTGGCCTGGTGCCAGGGCAGTGAGGCAGAATAGGGGGAGTCAGGGGTTGGGGAGAGCAGGAGTCTCTGCTTAGTATGCACAGAAGATGATGTAGCCCTACCTGGGGTCGGAACCCTCCAGTGCCCTGAGGCATGAAACAACTTGATCTTTTCCAGCTCCTGCCTGCCACTCACTCCAAATTTCCGTCTTCTGAGGAAATTGACTTTCTCTATATTTTGGTTCCTGTTCTGTCTGCGAGGCCTCTGCCCCACCCCTTTGTCCTTCCCTTCCCCATTACCCTAGTGGATTTATCTGGAGTGATCAGAGATGAACCTACTCTGTACTTCACAGGATGCCCTCCAGTGCATTTTTTTTCAGAGTCATTTTCTGCATCCTAGCCATACCAACGTTGTGTTTTTTTCCCCCTTGGCTTTCTTGGAACGTAGTGGGTACATGCAGCAGCACCTGGGCATTTGACCAACAGGGGAATTCTAGCTACATTCACACTGCACAGGATGAAAATAGCAACAGTGATGTGATGTGCTCCTGACGTCAAATGGCACCCAGAGAGCAAATCCCTGGCCCAAGGCGTGAAACACAGAATTCTAGGTGGCAGGTACTCTCAGAGACAAAGCACCCAGGGCTATGAGTGGGAAGGAGGGAGGGGCAGAATGGGGAGTCTCCACTTAGTATGTACCTCGCTTACTGAGGAACCTGGAAGCAACTTCCCAAGGGCATATACCATAGGGTATAGCAATTGTTTTTCCAGGCTACTGTTGGACACCCCACAAATGGAGACTGGGGCAGGGCCTGGCTGTACTGTCAGTCCTTCAATATCTCATGGAGTCACATTCCCAATAGCATCCTACAGTTTTCATGACGACCGTGGGTAAGGAGAGGAAAGCCAGATCAGTCAGAGGTACCCTGGAGGACTATCTTGTACCACTTCACTTGACCAAAGAGACATGAGCAGAGGCAGCATGCTCACCTCTGAGGGCAGTTTACGAACCAGTGCCAGCCTGTCAGGGCCACTTCCCTCCCTACCCGGCTCTACTTCTGCAGTCCTGGCTCCCCATGTTGGTTCTGAGGGACCATGGTGGGGACCAGATTCTTAGTTAACTCGTGATGGATGAACAGGGATGAAGAGGACATTAATCTTGGCTGTGGGGAACCCCTGGGGTCTGGGTGTTGGGCTATCACAATGTAACCCAGCACCATTGGCTGATTGGCACCCACAGTGGAATCTCAGATGTGTTTATTGATAGGACAGCAAGAAATGTAGGCAGATCAGAATCAAGCTTCACATCAGAAAAGCAGCCACACACTGCTCACATAAGGACTAGCTTCTGCTAACTCTTCTAAGGGACTAGACCAAAGCTAACCATCATGGATGGCCACAGGTCACCAGACTGTGTCTGGTGCAGCACCAGGTTGCTGACCTGGTAGTGGGAGTGACCTGCACTGTGGACGTCCTTGTTCATGCGCTGGCTTTGAAGGGAGATTTCACTGTTAGTTACATGTGTGAACTAGTCATCTGTGTTCTTTCAAAACTGTTCTGAAAGGATTATTCCCCAAGGAGTGGCCGGAAATAAGAAAAAGACGGTGCAAGCAATAACAGAGCCGGAAGTAACCAAGCTCCTGTCACTCGACCCAGGCCAGAGCCTTTCTGGTCCTTCCACTCATTTCCAGGGGCCTGAGGTTGCACTGATGCCCAGCTGTGCCAGGCTTTGTCTAAGTGGTCAAGCTGGGGGATGTGCGGACAGCAAGACGGTGTTTGGTGTGTCACACGTGGCTCAAGCGTCTTCACACTCTGAGTGTCTGGAAGAGGAGCGTCAATAGAAACAATCGACAATGTGTACTGTCAACTTGCTTTCCAGACATCCTGCATTGATTTGCCCTCCAGTGGCGACATGTTGTCCATGGTTCATTCTGGGTGCTCTAGCAGCAAATTTCATCTCCAGGGTCTCAGCCAATTTTATAGGCAAGCGCTCACACACTTCTCTTCATATTCCACCCAATTTAAGCACTTTAAAACATGACCAGTGACTATTTGCATTTCCTTGAGTTTCTTTCTTTCTTTTCTTTCTTTCTTTCTTTCTTTCTTTCTTTCTTTCTTTCTTTCTTTCTTTCCTTCCTTCCTTCCTTCCTTCCTTCCTTCCTTTCTTTCTTTCTTTCTTTCTTTCTTTCTTTCTTTCTTTCTTTCCTTCTTTTTGTTTTTCAAGACAGGGTTTCTCTGTGTAGTTTTGGTGCCTGTCCTGGATCTCGCTCTGTAGACCAGGCTGGCCTCGAACTCACAGAGCTCCGCCTGCCTCTGCCTCCCAAGTGCTGGGATTAAAGGCGCGCACCACCGCCCGGCCATTTCTTTGAGTTTTATATTTTGTTTTCCCTATGCTTTTCTTCCTGTTAAAGCCCTACTGTCTGGACCAGTGAGACGGCTCAGTGAGTAAAGGCATTTGCCACCAAACCTGAAGACTGGAGTTCGATCCCTAGAACTCACGGTAGAAGGAGGAAATTGACTCTCACAAGTTATTTTCTGACATTCACAAGCATCCTGTGGTATACCTACACACACACACACACACACACACACACACACACACGCACGCACACACGTGCATGCACACACACATGCACACGATAGTACACTAAATTTTTGAAAAGACCTACTGTTGTAAGAACACCTTAATCACATATTTCCGCTAACTCCACATGTCAACATCACTAAAACGCACGGGGTGAAGAATGGAGCTGACCGCGGTGGCTGACCCCTTAGCCCTTGCAGCTAGCTGCTCTTCCCTCTTTGATTGACATCTTCTGGCTCTGGCTTGTCAGACCACGGCCTCTGGGTTTCCATGTGAATTTGGGATGATGCTCACTCTGCCCTGCCCCACTGTCACCCTGCCATGGTGGCAGGGAACTTAACATCCTCTAGCCCCTGGGCCACGGGATTGCCTTGGAGCTTCCCCTGCCTGGGTGCTCAGTGGTCTTGCTGTCCTGTGCTCAGGGCTTTCCTTGACTCCCTCCACTCTGCAGTCTTTCTTTAGCTACCTGTGCTGGAACAAAGACCTTCTTCCTGCCTTGACCTTCACTCTCTTTATGTTTTTCCTCCTGACCTCTGCAGCCAACATTGTGATGGTGAGTTTTAACTGTCAACTTGACACAACCTAGAAGCACCTGGGAAGAAAGTCTCAGCAAGGGATGATCTAGACAAGGTTGGCCCATGGGCATGTCTATGGGGATCTGTCTTGGTTCTTCTTGTTGATGTGGGAAGACCCAGCCTAAGCGTGGACAGCGTTTTCAGGGATCAACTCAGATAAGAGGATGTGCAAAAGGCAAGGCGTTCCCGCTTTTTGCCTTGCTCGACCTTCACTCTTGCTGGTAAGTTCATCTACTCTGTGGCTTCCACTGCTGACTCCTTCACCATTACTAATTCAGCTCCTTCAGTCTTCCAGCGCGGACTTTCTAGGAATCTTCTAGGCCTTCAGTGCCAGATTGGGACTGCCAAAGCATGCAGCCTCACGGACTGAGCGCCTTGTGGGGTCTTGGCCCATCTGGTGTGAGACAGCTATTGTTGGGCTGCTCGGACATGAAGCTGATCTGAGAGAACCGCTTTCATGTACATTCCTTCTGTGGGGTCTGCTCCCTTCAGAACCCTGACTGCCACAGGTGGGCAGCACGTGTGTTCTGCTCTGAAGTCAGGGTCTGGTCTCCCCCACTTCATTCCTCAGTCTCAAGAGTCTAAACTGTTTGTGCTTTGCAACACTGGACACAGTGTCCGACATTCACCCCTAAGAAGAGCAGATTCCTTTGGGTCCACGGCTTCAGAGATTTCCGTCCATGGCAGGCTGGCTCTGCTCCTTTGGGCCTGAGCTCAGGGCGGCTCACCTCATGGTGACCAAAAGACCAGAAAAGACCAGTGACAGACACATCTCCCCAAGGCATGCTTCTTGCCGCCCTTCCTCCCACTTGACCCATGTTGTAGGGTCCCCAAGGCCTAGGAACAGGCCAATCAACGTAACTACGGACTAGTCCCTTGATGAGGTCACACCCAGGCACCGCTCATCAGTTGGGTACACCAGCCTCAGACTAATCTCTCAGTACCTCAGCCTCTGAGGGAGAAAGTCCAGATCCAAACTACAGAACAAACAGACAACAGCAGCAAAAGCCCAGAGAGCTGATGTATGATGACTCTGTGAATATTACTTACTTTCCACCAAAAGAAAAAGAAAAATGTACTTATCTTTCTCAGTGGAAGCTCTATTATACTAATGTTTTAGGGGCCATGGTGTAATTTCCTTTAATGCCTGGTCATTTGCCTTCCTGGGACTTTAATGGTCCTGCATGGTCTATCTCAGTCACTCAGTGAATCCATCAGGGATCCCGGAACAAAAGCTTTTCTCGGAAGTTGCATCCTGCCTTGATGCTTCCTCCTGTGATCTTTGACGTTTCTGCAGCCCAGGGGCCTGCTGGCTGGGCTGCCGTTCAGCTGGGGCTGGTGACATCGTTCCTGCCGTAGGCTGTATCCGAGCTTCCGTCTCTTTCTGTTGTACTGTACGCCTTCATTTTATAGGATATAATCGAGAAGACAGGGTAGATAAGCTGAGCACTCATAACTCCACAGTAAGAAGACAAAAGTGATTTTGAAAGTTGGCAAAGGACATGAACAATTGCCACAAGAAAGCTGTGACAGTGGCTGACATACTTAGGGAAATATAGGTTGAAGCCACAATGAAAGCCCATCGGCCAGGATGGCAGTAAGAGTGGACAGGGTCAAGGACAACTGCAGCCTCAGTGTCTCTGGTGGGGCGCTCTGAGGCTAACAGTTTGACAGTCTCCAAAAAACATGAACATAGATGTAGGGAAAGTCATGGGAGTATGCACATACATCCGGTGTGTGGTAGGCAGCAGGTCCTAGGACTCAGGGGCCTGAGGACCTACTGCCTCTTATTTCCTATTAAAATGCTCATATGTTCTATTTTAATCCTAGAGAAAGAATGTGCTGGACTAACACCTGCCAAGTGGCAGGAGAAAATCTCTCTGAACCTAGAATTCTATCCCCAGGTGGACTCTAGATTCTGTACCAGGAACTTCAGTAAGCCAGCCCTGAAAACCAGCCATTCTGCTGAGGACACAGCCTGAGAATTAAAAAAACATGTTTACAGAGCCAGCAAGATGGCTCAGCAAGTTAAGGTGCTTGTGGCACAAGCCTGGTGACCTAAGTTCGATCCCTGGAACTCACAGTGGAATGAGAGGGCCGCGGAAACAGTGGGTCTCACTGAGACATTCACCCGTGGAGGGGATGAAATACTATATAGCTATCGAAGGGAAAAGACCAATATATTCCGCAACGTAGTGAACTCTGAAAATATTATGCACAAGGTAAAAAGCCAAACAGGAAACAGGATACATGAATGAGGTCACTTACTCGAAATGTTCACCCCAGGCAAATCTACGGAGACAGAAATCAGCTTCGTAATTGCCAGAGGCTGGGGAGGAGGAGGGATGCCTCTAACGGGAATTTGTATGGAGAGGCAATGATATGCTGGTCAAGAGAGAGACATCTGCACCATCTCACAAAGGTCCTGACCTTGAACAGAGCATTTAAGATGGAGGATTTTATAGTGTGTAAACTGCATCAGCAAAAATTCATATGTATGTGGCTTTGTGTAGTCCAATAGCACTGAGGTAGACCACTCTGGAGACTTCACGTGTCTGAACTGGTCTTTGTTTTCACTCTGTTCTGTTTCCTCACTGTCTGAGGAGTTACTGCCTGGTGCACACCACAGACTAGCTCCCTGGTTTGTGTTTCCCTGGCCCGTGCCTTTTCCATTTTGATAACCAATTGGAAGAACACAAGGGATCTCGTGATACAAAGTCTTTTTAGCTGATGTCTGTCTCCCGAGAAAAAGGTTACATGACCATGCTAGAAGTGTTGATATTGTAAAGTCCTGTGTATCAAAAATCTTGAATTAAACTCTGAATGTTGTAAGAGTCAGTGTCAGAAATGAGTGTGAGATGGTATCACTGGGGCCCCATCCCGGGCCTGCACACAGCAGCCACCCAGACTCCGCGTTCATCAGCTCAGACTTAAAGCTCGCTAACCTGTAAGTGTTTTCTTACCCTTTATTCCGTTTTAGCAAATCAGCAGGGTTTCGAGATTACTATGTATTTCATTGTAACTATTGTCTTAAACACAATGAAAAGTGGCCTCTCAGGCTGTGTTCTCGGCAGAATGGCTGGTTTTCAGGGCTGGCTTACTGAAGTTCCTGGTACAGAACCTAGAGTCCACCTGGGGATAGAATTCTAGGTTCAGAGAGATTTTCTCCTGCCACTTGGCAGGTGCTAGTCCAGCACATTCTTTCTCTAGGAATAAAATAGAAAATATGAGCACTCATGGGGACAAGGGACAGTCCTCAGGGCCCTGAGTCCTAGGACCTACTGCCTACCACACACTGGCCTGAGAGTCCTCTTCTTCCAAGGCTTACAAGTGTGTGGGACGTCTGTCTCCTACCACAAGAGAAAAACCACTTCCGGGATGTCCCCAGGGGATGCTGGTCACCATTCAGTATCTTACATGGCAACATCCACTTAAACGACAAGGAAGAGATTAAAAAAAAAACAACAACAAAAAACACAATAACAGCAAAAGTAAAAACAAACAACAAACAAGCCAAACTAAACCACCACCACCACAAAAATCACACACCATTCTCTTGACTAGCATACCTCAGAGTCCACACAAACCTGACAGAGAAGCAGGACCCTTCCCTCTGTCAGTCAGAGTCTCCTTGGGGCCATGTGAGCCCTTTCCCTTGAGAGCCTCTGCTGGAGCTTTTAGACTCTCTTTTAGCTCAGGGCTCTGCCCGGGATATGCCACCTGTCCCTGGCTACTGTGGTCATGCCTCTGCCTGCTTCCTGTTTCCATGACTTTCCTAGGATCATAGACCCAAGGGGGAATCCTGCCTGGTGCCTGGTCCCAGGGCTCCGGCCTGGCAGTCTTGACAATAGGTCCTTAATTTCCAACTTGGTCAATATTCCTATGTGTCGTTGAACTGGCTCTCAGGTTAAACCCACATCTGTGGCCTGGCCTGGCATTAGCAGGTTAGGTCTCTGAGCAGGAACACGGTGAGAGCCCTGGCTGGCAGCATTGCTTGGTTCTGTGGTTTGTGTATGTTTGACAGTGAGGACATGTCAGCCTAGGAAGGACAGAGTCACAAGAGAGCTGCAGCTGGTCCCTGCTGTGTTGAAACTAGCAGCCCTTCATTATGCTCTGTGGCTGGTGGCTGCCCCCAGTCTTCCTTAACAAGCTACAGAGGTCCCCATCTGTGTTCCCTCCCCTTCATACCTTTTTTCATTCCCCTTGATGCCTGGGACACAGACAGAGTTTCACAGGTGTCCCTTGGAGTGTGTCAGTGTGTGTGTGTGTGTGTGTGTGTGTGTGTGTGTGTGTGTGTGTGTGTGTATGTGTGTGTGTGTCAATGTGTGTGTGTATATGTGTGTGTATGTGTGTGTGTATGTGTGTGTGTGTGTGTGTGTGTGTGTGTGTCACAAAACACAGTTACACCGTACAATCCATGTGTTCCAGCCCTGCTTCCAAGTTGCTAAACAGCATCTCACCAAGTGCTGGTCCTTGGTTTGAGCTGTAGGCTAACAGAGCAAGGTGAGGAAGGCGGAACTGAAGAACTTCAAAGACCCAGCATTCAAGATAGGCATCTTTGACTTTGAAGTTTTTTTAAAAATTCCAAAGGGACAAAAATAAAAGCCCCAAGACAAAACAGGACAATTTCAAAGAGTTGGGCTTGGTTATAGGTGTGAACAGGAGCCCAGACAGAAGGGCATTCAGGACATTGGTCTCTTTAAAAAGTGGTCAGTGAGGTGGCTGTGGGGTGTCCCTCAGATGACTGTGCAGGCAGATGTGGGGCAGGCCAGTCTTGGTTCCAGGGCTGTGGGACTCTTAGTAGGGAGATGTAGAAGACAGAGTGCCCGCTCTTCTGATTTTCTCCATCACACAAGTATCCATAGAGGAAACGTCAGGGTTCCTGAAGCCTGGGGCTCAGGATGAAGCAGGCTTCCTGATGTTTACCTTTCATCCCTGCTCCGTGTGTAAGGAGACTGGACTAACAAATCAAATTCAGAGGTGGTACTGGCTCTTCTGTGATGCATACACATTTTTTTCCCTGAAGTTCTGGCTGAGTCCTGATTCTCCATCCTTCCAGAAAGGAGGTAGGAGCCACACTCTCTAACAGGCAGGCCAATGGCCACTGTACCAGTTTACCAGTTCTGCCAAAACGAATACTACAGGCCAACAAGTCACAGGAGGAAAAGGCTGGGCTGTCATTGATTCTGATCCCACGTCTTCTGTCTTGTGTCCTCCTGGCTTCTTGTTGCCTGATTGTTACACAAAACCCAAGACTGAATTCAAGGTTAGGAGTCCCAGGACAGCGATGCCAGGAGAGCTGAGATGAAGCCATGGCACCTCTGAGCTGGCTATTTTGTGTCACTGTGACCACACTTCCTGACAGAGACAAAGTAGAGGAAACATTCATTCTGGCTCGTGGTTTCAAGGGGTCTCAGTCCATCACGGCAGAGAAGGCCTGGTGGAGTAGCTCAGCTCATGGCAGAGGGGGCATAGAGGAAGCAGAGAGGGAGGTGGGGCCCAGGTGTGAACTCCAAAGGCCTGACCTAGTGACCACTTCCAACAACGAGGCCCTGCCTCCCGAAGGCTCCACCACCTCTCAAAATCTTACCAGCAGCTAGAGAATCTGCATTCTAAACGCCAGCCTTTGGAGGGACATGTCAGATTTAAACCAAGTAACCTTGGTGATCTGGTTTCTCATGGGACAGCCTGGTTAAAGGCAGCTTTGGACTGATCCCAACAACCCCAGGCACACTGCTGGGGACAGTGGATGGGAAGGGTTGACTGGGAGCAGTGCTCTCTGCATCCAGTGCTGTGAGTTGAAGTACCAATCCCTAGTTCCTGTGACTTTGTTTAGGTCAGTGGTTCTCAACCTTCCTAATGCTGTGATCTTGTGTTGTGGTGGCCTCCAACCAAAAAATTATTTTCGTTGCTACTTCAGAACTGTAATTTTGCTACTGTTATGAATCATAATATGAATATCTGATATGCAGGAGATCTGATGTGTGAGCCTTGTGGAAGGGTCATTCAACCTCCAGAAGGGTCTCGACTCACAGGTTTGAGAACCACTGATTCAGTCTTCAGAGATGTAAGTCACATGGATTAGGGGAGAAACCTAATGACAATGGCCTTATAAGGTGAGTTTTGGGGAGGTACAGAGATACTCAAGAAAGGTGGCTGTGATGTCCTATGTCAATTCAGGTTGCTGTAAACCAAACCCAGCAAATACGTCAAGCTAGGAAATTGGCAGTCAGTGCATAGCGAGCATGGGTCCTCTCAGGGAGTCCCCTCACTGAGACCCTGCCTGCTGAAAGGGCTCGCTGACCTCTTCTGTAAGGCTGTGAGCCCACTTGTGACCAATTGCCACTGTGGAGGTCAGGCTGTGCTTGCTCTAAGTGACAGCCGTGGCTTCCAGTGACTTCATCTTATACAACAGCAGCTGGTTCCACCGAGTGCAAACGCCATGGCAGAATGGTTCCCCATCTTATGTCCACATCCACCTGTCCAGCATGAATCACAAAGGATGGACAGACAACACGTTCAAAAAACATATTACCGCCTCCTATGAATTCACCAGATGAAACCAAGAACCCAAGGACACATGGGGAGTCAAAATGATCTCAGAAAAATAAGGCCTGAGAGAATATCAAACATGGAGAGCATTTTATGAGGCAATCTTTACCCCTGGGTGTAGGAGGAAATGTAGGCATGACCTGGCGGCCAGTCTACTTGGCACGCTGCACTTCTAAATGAGAAGCATGGCATACCATGCTCCTGATGTCGGAACACTGAATTATGAAGAAGTGTGAGTAGCTGATAGCTGGTCAGTTGACCGGTCTGCACTCTCCACACTTCCTTTTATCTGTTCCTTCTGCATAGAGACCCTGGTGGTATGAGCACTCGCTGTCCAATCTCAGGTAATGTGCTCGCCAAGCACAGTCGATAGGCGTCCACTGTATAAGTAGCTGTTCATGTACAACAAAGTGGATGTTGTTCTCTGAACCTGTCTCTTGCGTGATTCATCTCCACATTCTTTACCGACCCACAGGCATTGCAGTCTTGTCAGGGGATGCCCCAGTCATGAAAGTACCTGGGTCACAGAAAAGGAGGAAGACCCATCTTTGGTGCCCAGTGGTCCCCACTAACTAACCTGTCACCAGACTGTCTGGTGCATTCACTCCAGAATTCGCAGAGGACAAGCTCTTAGCTTCGTCCTTGGGGTTCCAGCCCAGCACCGTCCCCTGCTCAGATTTTAGAGGGAAAACACATGCAGATTAGCCAATACATCAAAGCCACAGAGTGCAGGGACTCCCGGAGCCCCAAGAAGCAGAAACAAGATAAAACGATGGTTCTTCCGTGGAGTCTCTGGAGGGAGCCCAGTGGTGGACACCTCAGACTTCACATGTACAGTTATTAGAATGTAGCAGAAGCCCCCAGTCTGGGGCAATTGCTGGAACAGCCTTGGAAACTGACACCCAGAATGAAATGCCAGCCCTCCCCTAAAGCAGGGGAGTGTAAGACAAGCAACAGAGAGCTAGGATAGGGAAAGGAAGCATTTGGTCTAGGAGTGCCATTCGTTCAGCTGCTGAGGACTCTGGTGAAGGCTGACCCTGGACAGCGTTTGCTCTCCATGACCTTGTGCAAGTTCAAGGACGGGCTCCTGAACCAGGTGCTGACACGGACCCTGTGGCAGACGGACTTGCCGGAGGGAGAATGTTGTTCTTTTGGCTTATTTCTGTCTTGTGATTTTCCTCAGTTCAGCAGCACACAGGATCTTTGCAAGTGAGAAAAAGGCACCAGCCACAGCTTTTAAGTGAGAAGGTAGAACTTGAGAATGCCCTGATGTGGCCTTTCTTCTGTCAAGCGACAGGGCTTCCATTGCCAAAGGGCCTAGAGGGCCAAGACCCTGGCAGAGCCCACTGGTGCCCTGCTTCCCTTAGCAGATGCTCTACTCGGTGTGCCTTTCCACACCGCTGCTTCCATCCACCCTCATTGCTGGCTTAATCCATGTCCAACTCTTTGCTTTTACCTTATGAACAAACAGCAAAAATGTCAGAGTAGGAAGAGAAGCATCTGAAAGTGGAGATGTAGAAACCCCACAAGCTTCTGCTGTCTTCTAAGATACCACCCTGTGTACTGTCACTGCCGGTGCCTCGAGTACATCCCAAGGGGCTTCGTCCCCTAAGTCCCGAGCCAGAACCCATGTGCTTGTGACCAGGCCCTGGAAGGCAGCAAGACCATCACACGAAGATCTGTCTGGATTGTCTTCTGCCACAGGCTTCTTGGAAGTGCTCTAAAAATGAGCAAAGATTTCTGCAGGAAGTCAGCCGCCACTAGAGGCTCCTGGAACATGACTAGAAAATGCCATGGCCTCTAAAGGGAGGGAAGTGTGTCAGTTAGAGGAGGCACCATTCCATATCACATGTGCTTGGGATGGTGACTGGCCAGTTGCGGAAGTGGCGGTCTGGGTGTTATTCATGTAAACACACCCAGGCACACTTACCATGCCATGTGGGCAGCCTTTTAACACTCACTGTTCTATTTCCTGCTACCTGTGGTAGGGTAGGGTTCAGTCCTTCAGTGCACAATGGGCCTGCTGATGGCACCAGGCACTTGGCCAGCCTGGACTAAACCAGGTGTGGAAAGGGGCAGAGGACAGATGGTTCAGATCTGCTACTCTAACCTGAGCCAGAGACATCCTCCTGTGTCAGCTGGTCCATGACTTCTGCTGGGTCACCTGCAGCTGCTGCGAGGCTGGGCCTGGGACGAAATTCATGATCATTACCCTAGGTGGGGACGCCAGAGTTTGACTGCTTTTAGGCATTGTGACAATTGCAGTTTTGCTGTTAGATGCCCAAGAGCATGGTGGAGAACAGCAAGAGTTAACAGGGGGTTGAGGAGCTACAGGCATCCAGAGAACTCACACTCAATGATAACAGGGCTGGATCAGGGCCGGCTGAGAGGAGGTGTGTGAAGACAGGCTGATGGGACTGAGGCGGGACTGAGTTGGCAGCCAAGAGGCATCCTGAGAGCCGTTGAGTCTAGAAATGAAGACAGCACCTACGAGGGCCTTGAAACTGTGACCAAGGCATGCCTGCTGAATGGAAGCGGCATACAGAAGTGAGTCTCTTCACAGACAAGAATGAGATGCAGCTGGCATTCTGCCAAAATGTGGGCAGAGCACTGAGGGAGACTGGCATCATCATGCTGGGCAGAGCTCTCCCCAGAAAGTCTATTCTGGTCCCTGCTCAGCACAACAAAGCCAGGATGGCACACGTCCTTTCAGCAGACGTCCCCTACAGATTCGGGATCACGGGTGAGGCAGAGGGCAGAGTGCTTTCTTTGGCTTGTAACTGGCAGAGAGGTGGTGGGAGAATAGTTCCTCACCCTGGACACAGACCGCTCTAGGCCAGCGGCCTCTGCTCGATGGTAGAACACATGAGACTGAGGGTGGACAGCTCCCTGTCAGTCATTGGAGTCTGATGCTTTGTCGTGAAAATCTGAGCTCCTTTGGTCTGAAAGTCCTGGGCCTGGGGGTTTGGGGCTTCCAAAGGGCAATGCTAAATCTCCGCAGACTTTGGGGGTTAGCTCCTGCCTCATCTCTTAGGGCTTCTCCAGCTGTGGTTAGCTTTAATTGCCAAACTGACTCAATGTAGAATCTCCTGGGAAGACAGTCTCAATGCGCAATTGTCTGGATCAGGTTGGCCTGTGGCCATGTCTGTGGGAGATTATTTTGATTATGTTAATTGATGTGGGAAGACCCATCTTAAAAGTCGGTGGGACCACTGCTTGGTCTGGGGTCCTGAACTGTACGAGAGGAGAAAAAGCAGAGGTGTAGGCACACAGGCCTGTATGCTCTCGCTGCTCTTACTGTGGGTGCGAATACCCATGTCAAGCTCCTGTCTATTTCCCCACAATGATGAACTGCAACCTGGAACTGTGACCTGAGTAAATCTCTTCCCTAAGTTACCTTTTTTTCAGGGGATTTTTTTTTTGTTCATTTGTTTTTGTTTTTGTTTTTTTAATCACAGGAACAGATACGAATCTAGGACCCCAGCCAAAAGGCCAGCAGGACAGGGAGGGGTCATCACATTGGCAGGGAGACCGGCTGTCAAGAGGAGACACGGAAGCAAGACAGAACTGCTTGTGTCTTGTGGGGCTTTGAAGTGCCAGTGGCTGGGTGGCCCTGAACAGGAGATCTGAGCTCTTGGTAACCCATCTTTCCATCAAAGGTGCTGTGGGAGGGTGGCGGGGTCCCAGGTGGGTAGTAGGGGGTGGCAAGCATAGTGCTGGCTCCCCCATCATCCTTCCTGCTGCAACTCTCAAGAGCAGAGACCAGTGGGTCCCAAGGAGCCGCTCCTGCAAGGCCACGCTTGCCAGGCCATGCTGCCCCAGGAGGGTTGTGATGCCAAGAGCCCAAGGAAGAGGTATCGTGTATTGATGATGATGCTTAAAGCTGGGTCTCTCTGGGGGGACTTCTTTGACCCCCAAGGAGCTGTTCTACACAGTGCTCTGCTCACCCCTGACCCAGTTCATACCCAGTGGCCCTCTGTGCTGTCCCAGGTCCTCCCTGTTTCCCCACACAGGATGCCCATGCCATCTGCAGCGGTGGGTGCGATAGCCACGTTGATTTCGCCTTCTCCTTGGCCCAGGTGCTTCCCATGCCCTTACATGTGTGAGTCTTAAGGGTTCAAGTCCCTGGCATAGAAACGCCCACTGGAAAGTCTGTTTCTCACGACAACCACAGGTCTTTCTGTCGTGACGATCAGCTGCTGGTGAGCTGATCCTCCCACTGGTGAGGGCTGGCCTCTTGTCACCCTCCCTGTCCCCCTTCCCCCCTCTTTCCAGTGTAATGAGATTAGGTTATCCTTTCAACCTTTGTAGCAGCGAACACGCCACACAGGTAACACTTCCTACAGGGAGCACCTCCTATAGGGAGGACCTTCATAGGGAGGACCTTTCTGTCTTAGGGTTTCTATTGTTGTAAAGAGACACTATGATCATGGCAATTCTTTTTTTTTTTTTTTTTTTTTCTGGTTTTTCGAGGCAGGGTTTCTCTGTGTAGTTTTGCGCCTTTCCTGGAACTCACTTGGTAGCCCAGGCTGGCCTCGAACTCACAGAGATCCGCCTGGCTCTGCCTCCCGAGTGCTGGGATTAAAGGTGTGCGCCACCACCGCCCGGCGCACAAGCCCTGGAGCTCTTTTTTTTTTTTTTTTTTTTTTTTTTCTGGTGATCATGGCAATTCTTCTAAAGGAAAACATTTAATTGGGGTGGTTTGCAGTTCAGAGGTTCAGTCCATCACCATCATGGTGGGACATGGAGATACACAGGCAGACATGCTGCTGGAGAGGTAGCTGAGAGTCCTGTGTCCTGACTCACAGGCAACAGAGAGTGATCTGAGACACTGGGTGTGGCTTGAGTGTATATGAGACCTCAAAGCCCATCTCCACAGTGACACACTCCTTCCAACAAAGTCACACCTCTTAATAGCACTGCTCCTCTTTCAAACCATCACACTCATATAGCAGACATGTCTTATAGGGAGCACCCCACACAGGGAGCACCTCACATAGGGAGCACCCCACACAGGGACATAGGGAGCACCCCACACAGGGAGCACCCCACACAGGGAGCACCCCACACAGGGAGCACCCCACACAGGGAGCACCCCACACAGGGAGCACCCCACACAGGGAGCCCCTCACACAGGGAGATTCTCACAAAGAGAGTGTATCGTACAGGCAGTACTTCACACAGCGAACACCTCAGACAGTCAGCACCTCACGCAGAGAGCATTTCACACACCAAGTCCCTCACACAGTGGCACTTCATGCACTGAGCACCCCCTAGAGCAGACACTGCACACAGTGAGCATCTCACACAGCATCCGTGTTTCTCCTGACACCCAGTGTCACAGTAACCATCTTCCTGTGGCCGGCCTGTGGCTTTGTGACACCAGGATCTTCTCTGTGGCTTCCCCTCCTCCACCTCCTGATGCCTTCGTTGGTTATTATACTCCACCATCAAAGCCTAGATTCAGTCCTGTCTTACACAGAGGCCACCCTAATTTGGAAGGTAAATGTTTGCCTTTTGGACGCCCGGCTGAGATCAACCCTAGCAGAGTCAGGGAGTGGCTTTCTTTTCTCCTGAAATCCCAAATGCACCCTGGGTCTTCTTCCTCTATGATGCTGCTGGCTTTTCCTCTGCCCCGGAAGATGTTTGAAGTCTCCTGGAGGCCAGCACTTCTTCAGTCCATTTCAGACAAAGCTTATGTCTAGGGTGTCAGGGCTGCAGTGTGGCCTGGCCAGCAGATGGAATCCTCACTTCCCTCCTGCGTCTGCTGCCTGCAGGGGGACCAGGGCCAGGTCAGGGCCTCTGGGAGCTCCTCCATTTCCCAGTTCTGGCTTCCTTGAAGGCAGTTTTGTAGCCTTTCAGGTGGGCATGGATTGCCAAAGCCCCTGCTCCCCTGCCTGGGGCAGCTGGGATGGCTTGTCTTCAGAGCTGAGGACGTGGGTCCCTGAGGTGTTGAGTGGTACCAAAGTTCCACAGCTGGGCTATCTGCTGTCTCCACACACCAGTGTGGCCTTGCTCCTCCCTTGTGACAGCTCTGCATCATAGCTCCCCCCAAGTCTGTCATGTGGATGATGCCCCTTGGTGGTACGGAGACCATGCTAGGGACACTGCCATCTTGCGTTCAGGCTTCCTCAAATGTATTTAGACCCTGAGTTCATGCAGGCACCTCCCCTTTCTCTTTGCGGCAGCAGGTCTGTCTTGTGTAGCTTCTGCTGCGGCAGTTCACAGGGTCCAGATGGAGTTCTGTGATTACTGGCCATCACTAGCTGGCAATGGGGCTTGCTCTGCTTTCCAGGGAAGCCTGCCAAGGGCTCGGCCACACACCTTGAAGATGTGGACTCCAAGATCCTAAGCGCTCATTGCTCATTACGTACCTGGAAGTTAATCTGACTCCCTGACACTTAAATATCAAACAGTACTGACAGCTGGTACCAGCTCACCAACACACCCGTAATCCAGGGACTTGGGTCCTATGGCCTTTTTATGAAAAAAAAAATTGCCTGTATACTTGAGGGGTCCCATCTGAGGCAGCTTCCCAGGAAAATGAGAAAGTGGCCTCAGAAGGTCTTTCTAGGACCCTTTGGACACATGTGATATCCTCCATTCTTCTTCTCACGGTTGCAGACGGGAGCCTGAGCTGGG
Organism: Peromyscus eremicus; assembly: GCF_949786415.1. NCBI lineage: Eukaryota > Metazoa > Chordata > Mammalia > Rodentia > Cricetidae > Peromyscus > Peromyscus eremicus. The sequence continues at coordinate 9,118,426 of NC_081429.1, read as the reverse complement.
GAACCTTTACTCTCTTTTCTCCCTGGATGTGCAGGCCACAGAACAAGGGGGTGAAAACCCCAGTGTCTGGGGTGGGCAACAGTGAGCTCTCATCCAGGGTCAGGTGGCCTCTCTATCCGCAACTCCCTGTTGCTGTGTCCGAAGCTCCGTGCCGTGCAAATCTGCAGACTTGCAATCCTGGATGATCTTGGACTCTGGCATGTGCACCACTGATCCGTAACTGATTTCAGAGAAGCGTGGAGCTGCAGAGCATCAGGCCTCAAGCTGAAGGTACTCATTCTCTCTTCCATTCTTGCACATGCTCTCACCGCATGCATAAGGCGCACATTTGCTTCTCGTGAAACTGGGACAATATCTGCTGTCAAAATGTCAATCTTTCCCCACTCCCCAGAGCAGCGACAGCGGCCCTGGTCTGCCCTCCTGGGCCCTCCTAAGCATACGTGGTTACACCTGGACAAACACACACATACTTGGCAGCAATGAAGTCTCAGGCAATTAAGGACTTTCTGGACAGGAGGAAGGATGCTGTTTAATGCTTTGGCCTTGCTCTGGCTCTGCAGTTTGGCCTGAACATCTTCACATCCCCAGAGGACCACAGGCCCTTGGCATCCGTGGCTATATGTGCTTTTGGCTTCATTCTCTTGGACCCTACACCCTCTCAGCCCACTCTGGCTTGGTCCCCCTTGAGAGTGTTACAATGGTTCCTGCCCACAGGAGTTTATGCTTCCCTCCTGGGGACCAGGGATGATGACTCAGGGGAAAGGCAGTGGAGCAGCACACCCCCTTCAATCACTAAGTCTCTTTCCTCAAGCCCCAGAGCCAAGCCTGCTTCCTGCCCCCACCCCAAGGTGAGGCACATTAGCCATTGCAGAGAGCACAAGCAGAGGGAAAGAGAAGTCTTCCTCGGGATGGAATAGGCATATCTCATGTGTGAGGAAGGCACCACCTTGGACTGTGTTAGAGTCCTCTGAGCTGCTGCAGGATGTTGCACAGCTGAGGACAAAGGACATTCAGGAGAGTTCACTGTTCGTGTGACAAGGACTTGTCCAGAGCTGCCTAAGACAGATGCAGTCTTGGTGTATTGGGGGGGGGGGGGGGGAAGACTGTCTTTCTGAGCCTCCATCTCCCTGGGGTCTCTCAGGTACACACTGATTTGGCAGTTTTTCCAATACCTTCAGACAATTGACTTCTGTGCACAGAGCGAGACCTTCTCATTGTTTTCAGAATAGTTAATGTACGAACAAAAAGTAACACCTTGTGCTGGAAGAGGGGAAGGTGGTCCTTCTCTTCACTGCAGCCAGTCCATCCATCCATCCATCCATCCATCCATCCATCCATCCATCCATCCTTTCCCTCATAGTCAGATGCTGCTGTTGTTCCTCAGGAAAGTATTCTCTATGCCAAGTCCTAAGTATTTTCTCTCACGCTGCATCCATCAGTGTTGATGGTTTTCCCTTTCACACTCATTTTAACTCTGAGGCTGACTGTCAGTATGCTGTTGGGAAGGATGGGTGACTCAACAGCACGGGGTTCCAGGGACAGAGACACTGTCACTCCTGCCAAGCTGTAAAGTTCCTTTTGCAAAATCCTTTGTTTTAAGAACGGTAATTTGCATACAATTCTGGTCTAGTAACAGCTTTTTGTTTTTCTTTCTGGCTCCTGTGACAGGCAGTTGATAGAATCCTTGTCACCCTTGCTTGTCTGAGGCATTGGAAGGTGTCACTCAGCTCAGCCTCTGCCTGGGCTTGTTGAAACCCCAAAAAACGTGAGGACAATGGGAGGAGCAGTGAAGAGGAACCCAGAGAGCAAGGAAACACTGGACCTCCCCAGGCTCCTAGGAAGGACAGCTCAGATGGCTGCCAGAATAAATGATTTCATTCTAGCCATAGTGCTTGGAATTATAAACCCACTTGGAAATGGTCTGGCTTAGTTACTTTTCCGTCACTGTGATAAATCACCATGACCTAAGCAACTCAGAGAAGGAAGGGCTTATGTGTGGCTTACGGTTCCAGATGGTTGAAGTCTATCACCATCACAGAGTGGAGCGTGGTGGCAGGCAGGCAGGCATGGTGTTACAGCAGCAGCTGAGCGCTCACATCTTGATCCACAAACACCAAGCAGAGAGCTAACTCAAAATGCTGTGAGTCTTTTGAAACTTCAAAGCTTGTCTTCAGTGACACATCTCTTCCACAAGGCCACACATCCTAATCCTTCCCAAATAGTTCTACCAACTGGGGACCAACTATTCTAACATGAGAACCTACGGAGACCTTTCTTATTCAAACTATCACACGGGCACAGGATTTACATATGCTGGGACTCTTAACAAATGAGAGCTTAGGCCTAGGGAGAACATGAGGGGTCACTAAGTATGAGCAGACATGGGGAAATGTAGGGGTCCAACGATCTTTGCTATGCTGAAAATGAGACTAGGCTTGTAAAAGAGTCTCTGTGTTAGCTGGCCTTTCAAAACTTTACAAAATATCTCAGATAATTAACTGCCAAAAACTGCAGGGGGAGGGGGGACGGTGTTGTTACAGTTCATAGTCTTTGAGGTTTTGGCCCATTGGTTTTAAGTTCTGGTGGGTGAAATATGGAAATAGCAGGAGGAAAAAAAAACCACTTACATTACTAGTCAGGACATGAAGAAGAAAGATGGTGCCAGGTTCCATCAAATTGGAAAAGCATGGAGAGTCTCTGTCCATGATGGCAGAGTGTGAGGTAGTGGTGTTGTTGGTTGTTTTATTACACCTTTACTCTTGGCTCTTTTGGGGGGCCCACCACCCAGCTCCCAAATAAATCACCCACAGAGGCTTATTCTTTATTATAAATGCCTGACCTTAGCTTGGCTTGTTTCTTGCCAGCTTTTCTTAACTTAAATTAATCCATCTATCTTTTGCCTCTAGGCTTTTACCTTTCTCTATTTTTATATACCTTTTTTCTTTTCTATTGCTGGTTGTGCAGCTGGGTGGCTGGCCCCTGATGTCCTCCTCTTTCTCTGGCTACTTCCTTTTTCTCCAAGATTTCCCCCTCTATATACTCTCTCTGCCTGCCAGCCCTACCTATTCTTTCTCCTGCCTCACCATTGGCTGTTCAGTTCTTTATTAGACATCAGGTGTTTTAGACAGGTACAGTAACACAGCTTCACAGAGTTAAAGAAATGCAACATAAACAAAAATAATGCACCTTAAAATAATATTCTACAACATAGTGGCATGGACAAAAGAGTAGAGAACTAGATAGGAACAGTGACAGATATAACCTTCAGAGACGTAACTTGAGTGGCTATTTCTGCCAGCCAGATCCTACCTCTCAAAGGACCCACCACCTCAAATAATTGGGAGACCACTTGCTAGGGACAAAAATTCAAAATATGAGCCTGTGGGAGACATTCACATTCAAACTATGGCATTTCACCCCTAACCTTCAAAGTCATATGATTTATAAAAGAAAATGCACCCAGCTCAACTTCAAAAATCCCCATAGTCTTACTGGGCCTAACACTGTTGAAAAAAAAAATCTCATGTGAGACTCAAGAAAATCTCTTAACTGTGAGCCCATGTTAAATAAAAAATAAACTTAGAGTCTTCCATCATACAATGAAGCAGAGTAAGGCATGGGTACTGTATGGAAAAAACAGGCAAAAGCAGGACCAAATGCCAGCAGGGAAAACATCACATCTTGTAGCTCCATGATCTGTATCCTGGCCATGTAGTGGCATCATCTGAACTGGATCAGACTCAGGTACCTCTTCTAGCTTTATTCTGTTGCTGTGACAGATCCCAAGACCAAGAGCAACCTAGGGGAGGAAAAAGGTTCATTTCCTCTTACAGGTTGCAGCCCATCATGGAGGGAAGTCAGCAAGAACTCAAAGCAGAACCTGAAGGCAAGCTTGGTTGCTGTTCCACACAGCATTATTCCTGACCAGGGAACTAACTCACAGCCAAGGAAGCACAGCAGTAATGATAGAGGAACACTGCTTGAGGGCTCCTAGGTGAGCTTATAGAAGCTGGCTTCCCAGGGAATGGTGCTGCCCATAGTGGGTTGAGTACTCCTATATCAATTAATCATCAAAAGAATCCCCCACAGACATGTGCACAGGCCAATCAGATCTGGGCAACCCCTCAATTTAGACTCTTTTTTCAAATGACTCTAGGCTGTGTCAAGTTCAGTTAAAGCTGACTAGGACAGCCTCCCTAACCCTACAGAACTATAGTGACTGGGAAGGCTGGATATGAGGTTGTTGGCAACATTAGGACTCCCCCACTGGTACAAAGAAACCTGAGGCAAGATGCTGGACCTCTGAGCTTAGGTCATAGACCTTCAGCTGTTGCCCTACATGGCCAACTTCCTGTAGGGAACATCCTCTGCACCCCAGAGGGATCTTCTGAATGTGTCAGCTTCAAACCTCCAGAGACAGGCTGGTGAACAAGGCTTTAAGATATGGATTCCCAGGCCCCTGAACAGTGATGATCGAGGAAGTAGAGGGAAGGGTGCTGGAGTCTGTGGTCCACACACCGTCTTGAGATTCGGGGAACACCACACTAACTGGGCTTCATGGAAACAATATCAGCCCAATAGCAAACTACTTTATCCCCATCCCTTCAGTAAAGCTGAGAAGGAGTATGTCGGCACGGCTGTCACCGGGTAAAGGATTTTGTTTGTTTGTGTATATTTGCCAAACTTCCTATAGTGGTGATGCATTTCTTGGAGAGTGGAAGATCTTTTCCTTTAAAGGGTCTTGATTTATAGGACAAACACTGAAGCCTACAGGCCACAAGTGTCCATCACCAAGGGCTGAGACTGTGACTTGGCTCTGTGCCGACATGGATGACTTCCTGGCAATTGCCAGCTAGGACGGAGCAGCCTGCGGGCGAGACACGATCATCTGCTGGCTTTCCCCCAGTGATTCATGGTTTTAGATCAGCAGTCCTCAGCTGATCTTCAGGTCACTGACTGGCCCCTGCTTGTGTAGGGGTGGCAGCTGTCAGAGCTACTGGGCTAGAGGTTAGAGGACAGAAAAATGTTAACTACGTTTTGTTAATTCATTGAAAGTTAACCACAACAGACTCATCACACACTTCAGCACAGATAATATATTCTGATGAAGAATATACATATTTTCCAAATAAAAAAAGGGTGGAGTAGCATTACTTGAAAGTTTATTCATTTATTATTTTGTGTGCGTGTGAATGTGAGTGTGAGTGTATGTGGTGTGTGTACTTCCACCACGATACACGGGTGCACATCAGGAAACCACTGGCAGAGGTTGGTTTATTCCTTCCTCTGTCTGGGTCCTGGTTGTCAGTCTTGGCGGCAAGTGCCTGTACCTGCTGAGTCACCTCACTGTTCCAAATTAAAAACAAAAACAAAAAACAAACAAACAAAAAACCACAGTTTTTCAGATATATCTAGTGTTGGGCTTGCTAGAAGACAGCTCGATTTTTCAAGCCGCTTCTGTATTCTATCTTTGGTCAGAGTGTGTCTGCCATGAATCATGGCTTCACACAGGCTGTAGCAGGAGACGTGAGGAGAGTTCAGTAGAATTTGTTGATAACTGTGGATGCTGTTCTTTGAAATTAACTAAAACTGGACACATTAGTATCTTCATTAGTTCAAAGGAGATTATGAAGGTACATTCAAGACAGAGCATTTCTTCGTTACATAACAATCCAGAACTCTGTCTGGACCTGGAGCGGATTTTTGGCAGGGATTTTTGTTGTCAGCCTTTGGCCATTTGGGAAACATGGGCTTACCACCCAGTGTGGGTCTCCCTTCCTTGTGCGGCTTCCCCAGTGCTGAGGCATCTCATCACAGCAGCACGCAGCCCATAGTAAAGGCCCTCGTGGGCTGGCATTGCATGTAGCTCACAATGCGAGGTCTTCAAAGTCTAATCTTTGATTGGGAGCTTGACTGTTACCATTGGCATAGTTCTATGCTACCTTTTTTTTTCCAAGTCAAAATTTTATTTTGTTCATTCTTGAGAAAAATGTCTGCTAAATACCAAGTCTGATTAAACACAGTTTGGTCTCTGTTACATCCTGCACAGTTCCAGGGACAGACAGACACACAGAAAAACCAGGTTCAGATATACTGAAGTATCTGATGGAGAAACCACAGAGTCCTGGAAGCTCAGTGTGTTTATTACAGAGTTGAACAGAGATAAAGGATTATTGCATACAGTTGAACAAGAGGGTGGCGTAATTACATACAGACAAACAAGGAGGCAGGGTTCATGGAATACAGCTGGATCAAGGAGACAGGTTAAGCTCTGGCTCAAAGTGGGTGAAGAGAAGACTTTGTGGTGAGGCCTGGGCAATGGAACTGGTCTATGGAATGCTGAGTTGTGCTGGTACAAGGCAATGGAACTTGTCTATGGGAGGCTGAATTGTGCTGGTACAAGTCAATGGAACTGGTCTATGGGAGGCTGAGTTGTGCTGGTACAAGTCAATGGAACTGGTCTATGGAATGCTGAGTTGTGCTGGTACAAGGCAATGGAACTTGTCCATGGGATGCTGAGTTGTGCTGGTACAAGTCAATGGAACTGGCCTATGGGATGCTGAGTTGTGCTGGTACAAGTCAATGGAACTGGTCTATGGGAGGCTGAGTTGTGCTGGTACAAGTCAACGGAACTGGTCCACTGAGTGCTGCCCTCTAATGGAGCAAGGACAATGGAACTGATCCAAAGACAGGGGATGCAACAGATTAGCCCCATGAGCATTAGACTGTGCACTTGAATACTCCACAGGATAAAGGACAGTTAAGGGACAGGGGTGCATTGAACTGCAGGCCTGATTTCAGAAAAATGTGAAAGGCCATTTTAATTCTCAGATGATGGACTCCAGCAGGGATTTACTCTTGGTCCTAGCTTCCTGACTGCCCACCACCCTCCGTGGTCAGCCTTGCTTTATTCTTCCCCAACACCTCCCTGACTTCCCAGGCAGAGGGAAGCAGATGGGACTCCCTGAAGCTTTGTGTCCAATGAGATTCTGTTCCTTTGTGCATGACAGGTCCTTGACCTCTGACCTCCCTGGTCAGCAGCCTTTTCTCCTTTCTGCAGGAGCCTGACACACTTGTACTTAGGGCCCTCAGATGGTGTGTCCCTCGGGAGCAGCATTTGTGTCTGGTGCATCCTTCATGCCAGGGTCATACCAAGGGTCCTGAATGAAGAGACGAATAATATAAAAAGAGGGAAGAAGAGAAGGGAAGGCTTTTGTCTTAGACTGGAAAAATCACACATCCCATTGTTTGCTTTTGGTAAATGTCTAAAAACTAAGATTTAAAAAAAAACCTTAAATTTCTGGTGCTTGTCAATTCTTGTGGTGTAAATAGCCCACCATGGTTGATACAGTTGGCAGTGCTGGCCCTCAGGATCTGGCACCAGCAGCTCTTTCCCTGCAAGTCAGTGCACAGGCCCAGGGCTGCTCCCCTGACCCCTCTCAATGAGGCGCATGGAGCTGTAGCTTGAGGTACAAGCTCCCGCCGTGTTGGTTCATAAGGGGAGAGCACTGAGTCTATTCCGCACAAGCTCCCAGGTTCTGGAGAAATAACAAAGAAGGACAAGACAGGCTGAGGCAGAGGCTGCCTCTGTAGAGCGGGGTTTCCACCTCCATTTCTCAAGTCCTCCGTTCAGCTGCTGGCTGGCCTGTTTCCTTCTGTGCCTGGGGTGAGCTCCCTGTGCTGAGCAGCCGGCCCTCTGTCTGAACTGACAGGCAGCAGATTCTCCAGCAGTCCAGGGTGCTGCACATTCTTGTCCTCTTGGGCTCACACTTATGTTTGGAGTATCTTCTCTGTCTGTCCTCTGTTTGCCCTGAAGGCCTTGACTCCTGACCCAGCCCATCAGCAAGCCTTGTTTGCACCTTTTGGCAGAGCCGGGGTGCTGGGACATGTGGGTAAGTGAAAGACTTACTTCTGCTTCTTGGTCACCTCTAGGGTTCCTCCACAGCCTCCTCTAAAGTGAAGCTGCACCCACATTTCCTTGTGGGGGTTGCCGGCCCTAGCACAACATGCTGTTCTTGACTTAGGGCATTCCAGCTGGTCCCTGGATCTCAGGAGCAGGACAGGGTCCAGGAAAAGTGCCTTCCTGTCCCCAGGCCAGCCCAGTGAGGGTGACTTTGTGGGTCAGAGGCTTCACAATAGGCTCCATGATGCTTGACAGGCAGACCAAACAATGTGCCCTGGCTCAGGGCTTGTCCTGAATGCCCCTAAAGCCCTTGCCATACCACAGTAACTATGAAGCCGAGGCTATGCAGACATCTGAAGGCTTTGTAGGAAATCTGGAGGGGGCAGATGGGTTGGAGTTAACCATGGTGGAGAGGCGGTGGCACTTGCTTTTCTTTGGCACCCTGCCCTGCCACCCCTAACACACAGGATCATTTTATCACTTCTGCCTTGACTTTTGTGACAGACACAAAATCCTTAGTTCACAAAAATTTTTTGAACTGAAAAGTAACTACACTTCCCCATGGTTCCAGTGTGGTGGAAACTGGCCAGGATCACTATGAGGCAGGCCCGTGCACAAGATCCATCTGGCCAGGCCTCAGGTCTTCATTTCTGGGCTATGTAAGCAGTATCATGGCCTGCTCCAGGCTGTAAGGGGCCTTGCTACCCTGGTGAGATTGTTCAGCCTGGGCCCAGCTTGCATAACATTGTTGACTGATGTTTTTTATATGTCTGACTCAGGCCATGGTTTATCTTTGTGTGTGTGTGTGTGTCCAAGTATTGGTACATTTCAGAGCTTAGAGTCAGGGGAGGACCAGGTAGGCCTGGCCTATGTATCTGGGCTCAACAGTGACAGTGATGGTCTCTAGGGGCTGTATTGCTGTCCCTTGAAGGGACTGAGGTGCCTGCTGCTGGCTATTTGGAGAGATGGTCATGGGTTAGACACGGACTTTCCCTGCATCGGGAAATTTACTCAGCACCTCAGGCAGGATCATCTGAAGCCAGGTCAGGAAAACCTAAGGAGGGAGCTAATTGGACAGGTCTAGAAGATAGATCTAGATCCTTGGGAGGTCGGGTGTCCTCTTGACAGCTCTTCACCTTGACAAGTGTCCTATCATCCACCAGGAAGGCCTGGAACAAGGCTCTAAGCAGAGGTATATGGCCTGGAAATCACGAGGAACTTTCACAGACAGGACACTGTGGCCGTGAGTTGGGAGCTTCGGAAGGGGCCAGGGCAGACTCTCTTCTCAAGTTTTTTCTTGCTTTGCAATGTGGCCCAGGACAGGGTTTAGCTGCTTCCCAAGAGAGTTCCATCTGAGGCTCCCCGGGAGCCATTCTGCTCTCCCCGGGCTTAGTTTAGGTCCTGTGTAACCAAGCCACCCGTGTGTCTGGAAAAATGTCAAAAAGAAAGGAGATAATGGGGAGAAGAAAGGACAGAGTGAGAGAAAAAGGCAGAGGGGGAGAGAAGGAGGTGGAGGGAGAGCGGGAGGGAGGGAAGGAAGGATGGGAGAGGAGAAAGAGGAGGGAGAAAAAGAAGGGGGAAGGTGAGAAAAGAAGAGAATGAAGGGGAAAGACAAGGAGAGAAGGGAGGGAAGAGAGAATGACAGGTGTAAGTAACCCCAGGAGCCATCTTCTCCCAGCTCCCGGGCTGTCACTCAGTCCCTCTGCAGCCTTCAGAACACGGTGGATTTTTTTTTTTTTGTACTGATGCTTCTGTATTTTACATTTAAAGCTTTCTATTGAGCTTGGTCTCCTGGGATCTACTCCACTTTCTCAGACTGGTCCCAAAGTTGGCACCATCTGCCCTTTGGTGAGCAGCTCACCAGCTCCAGGACTCTGTAACTGTTGCCCACATCTCTGTAGGAGTCTATGGTGGGCTTCTGGATGGGAGAACAGAGGCTGCCCACGGGCCAAGTCAAATGTCCCTTTGCTGGGAAGACCCGGTGCCCAGCTGCTCTGCCTTGAGTTTCTTCTGTCTGGGGAACGCCAAACATTTCCTGGGTTGACTCTGCCCACTCTTGAGAGACCCTCCTATAACAGAAAGACAATGTAATTAGGTTAATTTGAGTGCCCCAAGGACATAACTTTCTGGGTTGAAGAGCTGAGGGGTGGACTTGGTAGGAGTCTGGACCCAGCTGGACAATCAGTTTATCTGGAAGGAAGATCTTTGGATTCAAATGTTGGGCCTCTGAACCTCCTGCCCTTCCTTTTCTCTGGAACACACCGAACTTCCTCGGTCACCCTAGGAGTCACACCCCACAGGCCGCCACTGGGTCCTACAGAAACTTCTAGATTGTCAACAGCTAAGTTCCCCCATGCCACTCTTCCCCGAAGTGACTCTGTGGTCACCAGCTAGGACCTCCGTGTGGACAGCTTGCTTCCTGCTTTGCCCTTCCGTGAAGCCCCACTCCAAACTGTCTATGATTCTGTCCCCTGAAGTCTTCCTGGAAGAACATAAGCTCTGTGTGGGAGGGGCTGCTGCTCTCCCATAGCAGGAAACCTGACACTAAGAGCCCCCCACCACCACCACGCCCGATGGAGTTTGCTGGGCTAGTGCACCTGAGCGTCTGCAGAAGCAGCATGTGGCACCTGCAAGCCTGGGTACCGGGGCTTCCCAGCAGAACATAGGTCCCCTTGAACCTGTTTAATGATAGCAGAGGACTTATCTCATGGAGGACAGGATGAAAGGGAAGCAAGGACAGACAGATCCAGTGGGCTGCAAACAGCGGCTTCCTACTAGAGCCCCATCTGGGCCCCACAGGCTCAGAAATAGCTTCATTGGCTGGACTACAGGAGACTGGGAGAGCTGAGAGGAAAGGGTCCTGTCTCTAGCCTAGAGCATGCACAATGTCCGATCAGAGCGGCATGGGAGGGGGGCATCCCCTACAAGACAAGACCCCGCGCTTTGGAAGGGTACTACCTTGGGAAGAGTCACCAGAAACGACACCCTCAGCCTGGTCTGCAGACTTGGGACAGGAAATCCAGAGCATGCGGTCATCTTGAGCCCTCTGTACTGGAGACAGTTCTGAGAGGCAGAGAGTGCTCTGTGCTGGCCTGGGGAGGGAGTGGTCACCAAGAACCCACCCCAGCCCTCTACCCTCCCACTGGGCCAGCAGGAACCAGCTCTTCCAAACTAGGGAGGGAGAGGGGGACCTTGCAAGGGCTGGCAGCATAGCCCTTCATGAATATGCATGAGGGAGGTGCCCCTCTGGGGGCCATTCCCACCAGCCAAGGCACTTATCTTTGGTGGTGAATAGGGTGCTATTGTGGGCAGGGCTTCAGAATTTTAATGACTTGCAAAATATAGTTAATTATGTAAAAAGACATCTTCTGCACTTTTTCATGTAAATGAGACAAATTAATTGGCGCTCAGTAGTTTTGAGAGCCGCCTGGTCTCAGGGGGGGAGGGGGAAGTCCTTGATGGTTCTGAAGTAGGTGCTTGCTGAAAGCAAGGTGAAAAGCAGACACAGAGAAGGGCAATTTCTGATCCATTTAATTAATCCCATCACTAAACCCGCTCAGGGTTTGTAACTCAAACCGTGAGAAAGCGCGGCCTGCGTGTTCTCGCGCCACTGCCAGTCAATGGGTACAGCCCAGGAACCCTGGGGGCTGCTGGGAAAGGCTGGGGGGCAGGGCCCTGAGGCAACCAGCTTCACCAGCCCCTGGTCCTTAGCCAAGTTCCCAACAGTGGCTCTGAAGATGACACTGGGGGTATGGGGCCAGCGTCCAGATCGGCTTCAGGTGAGACAGAACGTTTGAGTGGCAAAATCTGCCCCCTTCAAGGTCTTGCAAGGACATTTCTCCAGAGATGTCCAAGTGGCTAGCAGGCACAGGGAGAGGCAGGGCACCACTGTTAATCACTGAGAAATGTGAGTCCGACCATGGAAAGATGCCACCTCCTGCCCGCCACAATGGCTATAATCAAAACCACAGAACACATGTTCACGAGGGTCGGGGTGAGCCTCGGTGTGCTGCTGTTGGGGATGTAAAGCGGTGACCCCACGACAGAAAGCAGTTTGGTGTTTTCGGGAAAGGTTCCATGTAGAGTCACCCTATGCCCGAGCGACTCTCCTTGGGCATGTAGACACAGGAAGCGGGGGTTCAGAGACGTCTGCACACGGTGCTCAGGCAGCATTGCTCACAAGAGGCCCACAGCCCACGTGTCCATCAGAAGACGAGCGGATAAGCACGGGACCCATCCACACAATGGAACATTGGCCAGCTATGGAAAGGAAGAAAATTCTGACACAGAAGAATCTCAGGGACACGGTAAAAAAGTGAGGCACTGGAAGGACCAACACCTCTCTCAGGTCCCTAGTAGAGGCAGAGAGAAAAGGGTGGCTGTGGGGGAACACCCGAGTTTTGGTTGCAGATGGATGTACTTGGTGTTACAGTATTGCCCAGTGGAAATGTTCTCTTTGAATCTGCTTCTTTACCAGCATTATCTGCAGCCAGCCCTTGCCTAGGCCTGTGCCTGGCGATACAGAGACACCCCCCACCCCCCGCAGCCTCCATGTCCTGTCTGGAGGGTAGCTGGGCTCAGCAGAGCAGCCAGAGTGCCAAGGGACACGCCAACACTCTGGGCCCTCACCTGCTCCACCACCGGGTCACTTTACACATTCCCAGATCCTAATCAAATCGCACCTGCCCCGCTTGGCTCATCTTTCGGAAGCCCCTTGGCCCAACCAGCCTGACTGAGGAGCCAGCCTGGAGGCCTCTGCTCTGCATGGGAAACACCATGGGAGAGCTGGCAACAATGGGCTTCTATCTCAGGAGAAACCTGAGCCTGTGTTCTCATGGCCGGGCTGCCCAGCCAGGGGTGGAACCTGACCTACACATGCTGCTGTAGTCTTTTTTTGAAAAAAATAAAGAAGAAATGGAGGCAGGGTCTTGGGGATAGGCAGCAGGCAATGCTGGGGAGATGCCCTTGGACATGGTCATTCTGCTTCCTCCTGGGTCACATTGCCCTGCAGCCCCTGGGATTCCGGTCAGAACCTTGGAAACAGCACATGCTCACAAACAGCAGGAGGCCTTGTTGCCGTCCAGATGTGCTGCCAGAGCCCTGTAGAGTCAGCTGGCTGCAAGAGCATCCAAGCTGGAGGCTTGCGAAATCGACTTCCTAATTTCTACCATGGGCACCCACCTGAGTCGGGGTGCTACTCGGCGTCCCTGGCTGTCTGGGGAATAGCTGGGGCCTAAGTCATCTGTGACAAGACTGAGCCTGCACTTGCCTCCGAAGGACATCCAGGCCAGACACCCTGAGGATGGCATGGCCCCAGGGTGTCAGGTGCATGCCTCAGATATCTGAACACCGCTGACTGGGACCTCCGTAGGCCCAGTGGAAGCTGGGGCTGTCGGGACTCTGCCTGGGCCACCCCTCCGTCTGAGGCAGAGCAGAAAGGGCTCCTCCAGGCCAGCCCGGGCAGCATTGCCCTTCTCTTTATGCGTATCCTTTCTCTCCATGTCCCTCAGTGCTGGCTCTGTAACCAAAGGGCAGGGCAGCCTGGACAGGCATCACCCTCCCGTACCACATGATCACCAGCACCAAAGCTCCATGGCTGGGCAGAGGATGCTTGGTGAAGACAGGGCCCGGCAGGCTAGATGGTCACTGGCTGTGATTATCTTAGTTTCCTCCTGCCTGCAACCCCTGCCACTGAGTGTCACGTCACTGGATCCAGAAGTCAGAGTCTCTAATAAAGAGCACTTACCCATGCGCAAGGTACTAGAAAAAAGGGCAACTTCAGGAGTCCATGGAGTCCACGAGAACTACCTGCGGTGGCCGGATCCTCCTGAGCTGCCCTCGGGCCTCATGCTAGCATCTTCAGACATAGCTGGGAATCAGGCAGGACTAAGTACCAGGCACCAACACGCACCGTCTCCACCACAAACTAGCGACCTCCATGTTGGTCAGATGACAGCCTGTGGTAGGGGGGTTAAAAGCCAAGAACAGCAAAAGCGGTGTCGGCTGGTCCTGGAGCCCCTTCCCAATCCTGGTGCCCAGTGATGCCTGCTACCACTGCCACTTTGCCTAGAGGTCTGTGGGTGCCCTGTGGAATGTCTGTCCTGAAGGCTGGTGTTAAAAACACTCCCTCCCCAAGCCAACTTCATGGCTGAGGGGTGAGGTCCCAGCACTGACCTGGGACCTTCTGAGGTCTGGACCTATTTGTCTCAGTGCCCTTAGGGTGTGATCAGGGCTTAGCCCATGGGAGACACCCAGAAAATGAGAAAGGGAAAGGAGAGAGAGGGAAAAAAAAGGATAAAGAGGGAATGATAGGACAGGGTCCTGGGTACCAGACTTAAGTGGGTAGGGTCCAGGCTGCACACTGGTTGAGGACTCAGAAAACATGTACATACACAGTAGCACTACAGAGCTGTTCTGCTCTTCCAGGCACCATTAACAATGAAGGGGTGTTTGGGAGCATGGATGTATGCTTATGCATGTGTGCATGTAAAACCAACCTTAGTTTAATAGAACTGTGTTGACCTTCTATGTAACATTTGGAGTCCTACATATATCAGGGTAGACCCGATCCATTCACTTTGCCATGCTGCCCAGTGTCCATGGCATGGCAGATGGACTGAAGTCCATCTCTGTGTGCACTGACAGAGCTGACTATCATGAACCTACTTGTTTTGAGCAGTCACCCTATGCTGTCAACCCTAGAGGTTGAGATTTTATGACGAGCTGTGTCTGTGTACCATGGGCAAGCAGCACACATTGGATAAACACTCAGAACCTGCAGACCCATGGGCTGATACATGACTAACTTGGGCAGATGTCGTCCTGCTGTCTCCGAGCTGCTCAGCATGGGCTTCTGTGAGCACCTGCCCACTCCTTCTGATTCTGTCAGCTCAGACACGGAGAACTGCAGCTCCCAATGATCTCATTAGTGTGTTGCTGGTCCCCAGCAGGCTGAGCGTCTTTCTGGATCGGGTCCTCTCACATGATCAGTGTGGTAAGGCGAGGGGGACCTTGTTTTGTGATGTAATGCAGGTGGGAGTCAGGCGATGTGCAGTGGAGACACTGTGACTGAGTGACAGCCATGGGTGAAGGAAGTCTGTCTTTGCTCTAGGGCTGAGGCAGCTCTGTGGGACATGGAGGAATCGGTGCTCTCTTGACCACAGAGAAAAGGGAGGGAAAAGGAGTGAGCTGCCCTGGATTGCTGGAGATTGCCAAGCTGCCCCCGAGTCCAGAACCTTCCACAGCACAGGGCTCTCTGTGAGTGACACTGGCCGCTGCTCCTGTCCTTCGCCTCCTTCCTTCTGTGATGTTTTTGTCTTCTCCGTGGTGACAGGAGGGAGGCAATGTATTCTGGATGTGGCTGATCTTTTGTGTTTAATCTGTCACGAATGTTTCCTCGCCCACTGGTACTTGTCTTTTCACTTGAAATACTCACTGAAGATATTTTTCAGCCCCTGAAAGTCATTAATATTCATGAGCAATAAATGTCTGTCAATATTTCCCTTTGAGCATCTGGGCTTAGGGCCCGAAGCTGCAGGACATCTTTCCAAGGTTACAGAGTGTCCTGTGTAGGAGTCACCACGCTCCAAAAACCCCATTCTCATGGAAGGTTCTGGGCTCATTGGTGGCTTGGCAAACTCTGGTTATCCAGGGAGCACTCAGCCTGTCTGCCTTTACCTTTTTTTGCCTCTGCATTTCTTTGTGGTCAGGAGGGTCCCAGTTTCTCCGTGCCCCTTAGTGTTGCCTCAGCTCTGCAACAAAGATGGACCTGGGTTCCGTTCATTGATTCTGTGCTCCTGGGTCGTGATGGTATTAGCATTCAGCTCCAAGGGGTCACTCAGTACCTAGCCCAATCTCTGCCTGTAGTCTTTATGTTGTGAAGCTAGGTTCTATCCATTCCGTCAGTTTGGGTGCAGGAAAGCCAAGGTTGATGTAGGCTAGGCTCTGAGCCCAAGGATGGGAGTGACTGGGCAGATGAACAGACGTCTTTGGGGCTCTTGGGCCAGTCTGAAGCTGTAGCAGCAGAGGATGTGATGGGATGCTCATTTGAAAGAGCCTAGGCAGGGAATGTCTTTCTCTCTGGTTCTGGGTGGGAGTTGTTCTTCCTCTCTCTGGGCACTTGGTGAGGAAGAGGAGGAGGCCGAATCCTACCCTTAGCCTGGGCTGCCCCCACAGCTGCGGAAACTCTACAGGAGAGGGTCTTGTTCCTCCTGTGGTGCCAACGGGCAGCAGTCCACAGAGATCATGGGACCCAGGATGTTGACTAGGGAACCATGGTTGGGTCACTCCAGAACACCAGCTTGCACTGAGGTATTCCAGAGGCCGGACCCAAGCCAAGCCCTTGCCTATGTCCTCCATCCAGGTTGTAAGGGCCTGAAAGGTGTGAGGACAGGGTGGGGGCACAGAGCAGAGCTGGGATGCAGGGCCTACCCCAAGCCCTGGTCTCCCAATGTGAGACTATTCAGTATTCAGGGTCACACTTCCCAGTGTTCCAGGGTCTGCAAGAACTGTTGGGGTGTTCTAAATGATCAGAGCTGTAGGCAGCAGATACCATTGGAAGGCTTTGGACTATGGCCACTGTATTACTTCACCTCAGGTCCAAGCCTTCTCCATGACCTGAAAATAGCCCCTCATCAGCTCAGGGAGAATTCCCTCTAAGTCCACCAGGTCCCTCATGTCCTCCAGACCCTGACCTCATCTTCATGAAGGTCCCCTACCGTCAAGGTAGGCAGGTGCACCTATTTCTACCTGAGACCTTGAGGGAGGACCCTCTTACTCCGCAGCAGCACACCAACCTTGGGAGCAGCTTCCCACATGGCCTGCCCCTGCACTGGCCCTCAGGCCTGCTGCTCAGGATGTCTGCCACCAAACCACTTACAGAATGAACTGAACTGAACTGGAAGAAGAACGGGGCTGGGGAGCCATAGCTGAGACGGTACATCACTTAATTAAGAAGTTAGCTAAATTCTGCAGGTTTATTCATCTCTAAGAATCTTGTTAGGTTCTTCATAAGGGAACTACAGAGGGCAAGGGCAGACACACTGTCGGATTCTAGATTTCTAACGGAATTGCTGACCTACTTTTGCCAACTTAGGCTCAATTTAAATGTCTAATTGAGTAGACGGAAGTCCATAGGATTCTTGGATTCTGTGGCTGGTTGGTTCTTAAAGAGAAAAAAAAAAAAGGTCTGGTCAGCTGGCTCAGGAGCTACAGGCTGGAGCTTGGAAACTGACTCAAGCTAGTGCCTTAACAGTTCTTTCGCTGCTGTGGCCCACCCAGACCTACAGACCCATCAATCGGTAAGAGCGTAGGTCACGTGCCACAGCCTCCTCAGGTAGGTTTGTAGCTCGTCCCTGGCCTGGGTTAGGGCAGCCAAGCAGGTTCTGAATACACCCATGAAGAGGGAGGGATAAAGAGGGAGGTGCTGGGATGGGGCCGGGACTGTCTGGGAGCTCAGGGTTGTTTGAGGTGCTAGAATGTCACATGGGGCGGGGGAGGGTGACTGGCACAGCCTGAGGGCATGTCTTCCCTTTGACTTGGCGTCCCCAAGCAGCAGATGCAGACTGTTCCAGGATTCTGGCTCTCGACGTGCCTGGAGATGCCAGCTATGCTTAAAACCTGGGCGAGACAAGCCTGGCCCATGGAGGGGCAGTCAGCCACAAACTTTTCCTCAACTTCCCCAGTGACCCCCAAGTTTCACCTGGGTTGAGTAGCACTGTCCTCAGGTATGCTGAGCCAGTGGGGTGCTCAGGACCCAGGGGGACAGGCTGGCTGGTGGGAGCAGGTGGTCCACTGAATGTTCTGTGCAACCTCATGTCAATCTTCAAAGGCCGTGTTGAGCTAGGGAGGCCTCTCTGAACCAATGTGTCATGTCACTGTTCCCTGTAGCAGAGTGCCCTAGGGTGCTGGTATTCTGCAGGTAGGTACCATGTGTCTGTGTGAGCACTGGCTGTGCAGAGACACCTTGATGTCCTTGTCACAGACTGTTACTGGACCATTCAATGGGCTTCCTACCAGACTGGTTTATAGAACACAGTGAGGTCCATTGTTCCAGTTCTCTGGCTTTGAGCATGTCTCAAAGCTCAAGGAGCATGGACCCCCAAGTCTGTTCAAGGACACCTAGCCAGAACGTTTCCCATTGTGAACCTAAAGTGCTTTTGCTTGGATTAGAACTTCCCTTCCAATGGCATGTTACAGCAGGTTTTCCATCACTGTGCTGCAGCCAAGCCCAAATCATATTTCACTGGTCTTCAATAATGGTGTTGTCGTCTTGCCAATTCACTCCCGTAATTGGGCCAGCAGGAAGGCTACAGAGAAGGCTCCTCTGTGCTTGCCTGGAGGCACAGGGGACCTGTGAAAGGCAGGGCTGTAGCCAGGCATGCTGCAGGTCCCGTCTATTCGATAGCAGAGGGGGCAGGGGTCGTACAAGCTGGGAGGCACCCATTTCGGTCTAATGGACACAGACCCAGGGTAGGTCTTTCCTACTGATGCTGCCAGCATTTCGTGTGTTCAGGAGCTCGAGTCAAGCTGTTTAGCTATTTCCTTCCTCCCTCTGCCAGGAGACAGGCGCTGACCAGAGCATAAGGAAGTGGTTCCCGGCATTTGTCCCTCTGCTGAGCTTGCTAGGGACGATGTTAATCTAGGCCAGAGACAAATGCTGCAGTTACGAGGAAAACCACGAGGCCGATGGTTTCTCAAGTTCAAAAGTGAGAATTTGAGCCTTTCCCTGGCTTCACTGCAGAGCTATTGCTCTCAAGTTCAAGGCTGCTTTGCTGAGTGTCTCAAATACAGAGGAGACATACTGAATGCAACCAGGTCTTGTGACTGCCGTGGAAGGAAAACCTCCAGATGTCCTGCACCCAGGCAGAGTCACAGACATTTCCAGTTTCCTGGAGGCTTCCCTCCTCAGGAAGGGTCTCCCATCCCAGCATCCATCACCAAAGCCAGTCTTGCCTTGCCTATTAACACATTTAACAAATGGAATAGTGTGGTAAACCATTCCATTTAGTGTGAGTCTTCCCTGAATAGCAGGGTGTTGGTGGGATCCATCTTTCTGTGGTTTGAATGTGGAATGTCTTCACAGGCTCACGTTTTGAACGCTTGATCTCCATCCTATGATGCTATTTGGAAGTCCAGGAAGTCTTTAGGATGCAGGGCCGGGTTGGCAGAAATAGGTATGTGGGGGTGGGGTGGGGCAGGCCATTTCTGGTTCTGGCCTATTTTCTCTGCTTTCTGATCAATGACCAAGCTCACCACATGCTCCTTCTGTCATGGAGCCAGTCCTCCATGCTGCTCTTGTTGCTCCCACAGACTGAGTCCTCTGAACCATGGAGGGCTGTGAGTGGGTGGCTTTGTCAACCTGTCCCTTTTCTGCTGAGATAAAATACCCTGACCAAAGCAACTTAGAGGAGAAAGAGCTTTCTGTTTTGTTTTCCCCATAACTCCTTTTTGCAGCGTATTATTGCAGTCTATAGTTGCGGTGCATCATGGCTATCAATCATTGCAGTGCATCATTGCAGAGCCTCATTGCAGTCCATCATTGCAGCACATCATTGCAGTGCAACATTGCAGCCCATCATTGCAGTCCATCATTGCAGTGCATCATTGCAGCCCATCATTGCAGTGCATCATTGCAGCCCATCATTGCCGTCCATCATGGCTGTCAATCATTGCAGTGCATCATTGCAGCGCATCATTGCAGCCCATCATTGCAGCCCATCATTGCAGTCCAGCACTGCATTGCATCATTGCAGTCTATTGTTGCTGGGAAGTCAAGGCTACAGGGACTTGAAGCAACTGGTACATTGGCCGTCAACGAATGAATGAGCAATGAGTGAATGCACTTACTTTAGTGCTCAGCTTACCCTCTCTGTTTTAAATAAAGTCCAGCTCATGAAGTGGTGCCACCCACATTCAGGGTGGATGGACTTCCCAGCTCAATCTATCTAGGACAATCTCTTATAAACATGTCTACAGGCTACTCTAATCCAGACAATTCCTCAATGAGATTCCTTTCCAAAGTGATTCTTGATTGTGCCTACCTCTACTTGACCAGCACTTGAGAGGCAGAGGCAGGCAGGTTCCTATGAAGGTGGGGCCAGCCTGGTTTACATAGTGAATTCCAGGCCACACAGAGCTACATAGTGAAACCCTGTCTCAAAAAAAGAACAAATATATAAATAACAAAAACCCCTAACCATCACACCATGAGAGCCATGAGATGCCATGAGGGCCTTTGCAAGTCTGGGCACAGGGACTGCTATGACAGCATAGAGCACCAGAGAAGGCACGCTGTTGGATTCTCCCGAAACTTATCTCAAACCCTGCTAGCCACCCCCTCACCATGCCTCACTTTCCCAACCAGCCTAGGCTTGTCCCTCTTCCTTAGCTCTCTCTCAGATCACTGTTGGTAGAATTTGACAATCCCAGGTGAGTGAGTGGTCCTACTACCTGGGACTAACCCACAGACTTACCTCTTCTTGGATACACAGCATTGATGGAGCCTATAATTTCTCCATTTCTTTGTGTTCTGGGATGGAATATATATTTGACAATAGTCTACACCGGTAACTGGAGGCCATGCATTTAGGGAATGGGTAACTTCACTGAGGCCAACATCCCAGATCTCTTAAGGCCATGGCTGTGTGTCCTGAGGCCAGTTGTTTGATCTTTCTGAACCAACTGCTTCATCAATGAAGTACAGGTGACAGTTACATCACCCTTGATGAGATCCTACCAGGAAACAGCCTTCATACCTGTGACAGGTAAAATGAACCTCATTCTGCACCCAGTTTTTAAGTAAACCATTTCTTTAGACTTGTGTTCATGCCAGGCTGTAATCCATATCTCTTAAGACAGTGGTTTTTCAAGCTGTGCCTTGCCTGGAGAGACTCCATTTTAGAAGCAGCACTTGACTCAATTTTAAGTGCAAACACAAAGGCAGAATGACTCTGCATCACAGGAGACCCTTGAAAACGCCATCCATCTCACACCAGCCGTGAGGCACACACTGACAATTTATTTCCAAGGTAGAAAGGGTGCCACCTAGAAATTTGTTAAATGTATCAAAGTAAATTGGGATCCCAGGAACACAGACATAAAAAAATCAAATCAGGATGACCAGGCCTGAGAAATATTGAACAGACCAGAATGAGGAAATGGTGCAACATTACCCAGACCTCAAAAAGAGAAGACTAGTTTGTGATGTTGATGGCCCCACAGACCTTCCATCTGGCCACCTAGTGTGTGAGTCAAGGAAGCACAGAGGACTCAGGGCTATCCCAGGGTATCAGTTCAGCCTATTTTCTGTTGTTGACACGGCTTGCTAAAGTTGCTATCTGTCCGTCTGTCTGCATTTGTTCGTCCATCTTGACCTCCCATCTGTTCTTCCACACATTTATTTGTTGAAGACAGTCCCATTTTTTGCCTCTATGGCCTCTGGTCCCAGGACATTTGTAAATTTGAATGAGGGAATCTTTGGTTCAGAGGCCTGGGTGGTGTGGGGTTGAGGGTAGCTAGCTGTCTACTCAGAAACATCTGACATGGCTCTTTGGGATGAAACAGGATTGGGTCCAGGGATGGAGCCTGTAGGTGTATCTGTGGGGAGGTGCTCAGGATCTGGCCAGGCTATTGCTCAGGCGGGAAAATGCCCAGATGCTGGGTTATATCCAGGTGTGTTGTGTATGCCCAAAGGTATGCCAGGGCACTTTGAAGTGTTTCAGGCATGGGTTGTGCACAAGGCATAACCAGGGAAAGTCCATGCCCTTTGAGCTGGTATCACTAGGCATAGTCCTTCTTCAGGGTCACCAAGTCCCAATGCCTGGCTGCCCTATGGAGTTGTAGTCATGGTGACTGTTCAAGGACATGTCTTCAATCCTCAAGCTCATCCAGCAGTTCCAGTCCTTGTCAACATCGTAGTCATTCAGGTTTTCCTGGTTTGATTTTGTTTCTGTAATCTGTATGGGATCTGGATTTGACTGCATGTAACAGAGAGAACATTGACTTGTACAAGCAAGAGTATGCTTATCTTCTGTCTATTAAATAAGACAAAATTTAAGTAGTTTAACTATATAATACATAAAATCTAACAATAAATTGTTATTATGCTATTTAAGTATACTTAAATACACACATACACATAAAACAGAAATGAATGTGGACTGAGGCTGCCCGTGGCTCAAGGATCTCACCTTTTCTGTCTTATTGCTTATGTCCATCAGACTTGTCACTGTGGTAGAATGTAATTGGCCCCCATAATTTCATAGAGAGTGGCACTATTAGGAGGTGTGGCTTTGTTGGATTGAGTGTGGCCTTGTTGGAGGAAGTGTGTA
This sequence comes from Peromyscus eremicus, assembly GCF_949786415.1. Classification (NCBI taxonomy): domain Eukaryota; kingdom Metazoa; phylum Chordata; class Mammalia; order Rodentia; family Cricetidae; genus Peromyscus; species Peromyscus eremicus. The sequence continues at coordinate 9,096,193 of NC_081429.1, read as the reverse complement.
ACTGTCAGGGCAGGCTTTGAGGTTTCCTATGCTCGGAATACCACCCAGTGTCTCAGTCAACTTTCTGTTGCCTGTACAAGATGTAGGACTCTCAGCTACTTCTCCAGCACCGTGTCTGCCTGCATACCGCCATGCTCCCTGCTGTGGTGATAATGGACTGAACCTCTGAACTATAAGCGAGCCACCCCAATTAAATGTTTTCCTTTATAAGAGTTGCCGGAGTCATGGTGTCTCTTCACAGCAATAAAAACCCTAAGTAAGACAGTCACTATGACAAAGTGTTTGCAACAATATCAGGAAGGAAGATGTGTTTTTGGATCCTAGTCTTCTGGTTTCGTTCAGTTGGGGCAGAACATCTTACCTCACGGTAGAAGCAAATAGGGAGCAGGTACAACCTTCAAAATCCTGCCTCCTGTCTCCTACTTCCTCTAGCCAAGCCCCACCTCCCACACTTTCTACCACCTCCTCAGCTAGTGCTACCAGCTGGGGACCAAACATTCAGCACACAAGCCTGAGGGAGACGCTTCATATTGAAACTATAACACTCTGCCTCTGGCTCCCAAGGTCATGGTCATCTCATAAGGTACTTAGTCTATCTCCAAGAGTCTCCTAGGTTTTAAAGATACTAACAAGTATGAATTTCCTCTAGACTCAAAGAAAACTTTTGGCTGTGAGCTCTTACAGAAGCAAAACACGGTGTAAAATCCCCAGAATGAGTACAGAGAGTAAACATTCCCATCCCAAAAACAGGGATGGAGAGAGGCATGAAACAGGGCTGTAGTGATGTAGGACTGAAACCCAGAAGGAGAAACACAGATCCGGGTCAGAGCCACATCCTGTCATGTCAGCTCCCAAGGGTTGCCTCACGGCTATGGCTTGGCCAATTGCAACCTACATACTCTCTTTGGCTGGATCTGCTCATGGCCTTCCTCCTTTTTTGACATTTTACATTCCTGGAATCTCTGGGGTCCCAATGAAGTCTCTACTGAGTCTTTGGGCCACACACATCATCTTCTCTGGGGATGCTGCAGGCCTTCAGACCCTGTACAGATCACTTGGCTTCTCAGGCCTTTGTTTGAAGTCTAAGTGGATGCCTCTGTGACCTCACAGCTTTCAAATTCTGTGTGTCTGCAAAACCAACATCCTGTGGATAATACCAAGTCCAGCTGACAGCTTGTGTGGGGCTGGGGAGCACTGTCTGAGGGAGGGTTGGGGAGCACTGTCCACAACTGCAGTAATTTCTGAGTACCTAGATGGCTGAAGGCAGGAAAGAATTTCTCTAGGTGGTCCTGTGTGAACAGGTACCCTGACGCTCTCTTCTTAAAGTCTTTCCAATGAGCTAAAACCTTTATACCCTTGAACCTGAGCTGGGTGGAGTCTAGCCAACCCATGAGATGGTCAGGACATCTTTCCCATTGTCCTAATGCAGAAATACTTGGCTTATTTTAAGGTACAAATCTCTTTCACCACATCATCTTCCTTGACCTCGATTTTAAATGTACTCATTTTCTGGCCAAAATGGATGATTTTTCAAATCTTTTTGTTCTTTACAAAAATTTATTGTCTTTTAAAAAATTATGTGTGTGCATGCATATGGGTATGAGTATTCGAGTGCAGGTACTCATGGAAGCCTGAAGAGGGCTTGCATCTCCTGGAGCTGGATATTTGAGATACAGGTGAGCTGCCTGTGATGAGTGCTGGGAACCAAACTCTGTTCCTCTGGAGGAGCAGTACATGTTCTTAACTAGCCTCTTCTTTCTATTCTTCTCTTTCCTCTCAGCTCTTTCTATTAAACTTACTAAAGCAGCCCCAAAACCCACCACAATGGCTCATGCCTGCAACCCTGCCTTCTGGGAGGCTGAGGAAGGAGGATTGCCAGGAAGGAGTTCAAGGCCAACCTCGACTACACAGCAAAACCCGTCTCAAGCCTTCTACCTGTAAAAATCCATTATTTTTGCCAGCTGTGTCTCAGTGAGTGGACAAGATGGAGACAAGTTCCCTTCTAGATAGAACATATACAACAGAGTCCCTGTTCCCATCTGAGACCCGAGCACAGCCTTCACTGTGCACACTCCTCTTGGCTTTCTGATCTTCCAAGCTCCATCAGAATCACCCACAGGCATCGTGACAACATTCTAGGCATTCTCCAGCCTGCTTCTCCAAATGTTTCCACATTCCTCCCACAAGCCAGTTCCAAAGGCTTAAGAACCACATGGTTAGGTTTAATCGCAGGAACAAACTACTTCTCTGGCACAGTTTCTGTGTTAGAATCTTCGTTGCTTTGGAAAATATCTGAGAGAAATTAGGGAAGAAAGATCCATTCTGGTTCAGGGTTTCAGAGGTTTCCATCTGTTATGGTGGGAAGGGTAAAGGGCTGCAGCCCACGTGATGGTGGCCGGGACGATGGAGGAGTTAGGGTCCAAGTATTGTCTTCCAAAGCATACTTCAGTGATCCACTCCTCCAGCTAGGCTCTATCTCTAAACTTTCTAGCACTTTCTGAGACAATACCACCAGTTGGGACCAAGCATTCAACATATGAGCCTGCAGGACACATTGCGTATTCAAACATCACACTCTTCCACTTCATTTAGAAGTGACATTTACCCTCCTTGTTACCATGTGGTTGCTACACCTCCAAGCATCATCCCTTCTTTCCAGGAAGGAAGAAATACGAAAAGCAAAGAGAGTGAGCCATTCCTTGTCAGGAAAATAAAAGATGTCCCTGGAGGCCTCACACAGAGGGTCTCTGCTCAGGTTGTAACTGCAGGAGGTTGTGCAGTGAGCACCCCAAACTAGAAGGTGTGAGGAATGGAGGAGAGAGGGAGGGGGGACTGCGAGCTCAGAGGGTGCTTTGAGCTCTCCTAGGGTGAGTTACCATGACAGACAGACACTTTCACATTCCCAGGGCATTGTGACTTATTCAGAGTACCTAATCATGATGCTTATGTTTATTGAGACACGACTATGGAATGTCTTAATTGACACTGGAGTTTGATTTAGGGTTTTCGTCTTTATGAAGGAATTTGTCTTTGCTTTAGTTTTTGTGTTCCGCCTAGTTACTAACTCTGCAAACGAACATGATGGGATGATAGACTGAATTATGATTTGCTGACGAGTGCTGATTGGGGTGTTAAAAAAATCTTCTAAGATTATGGGTCCTTATCACAGACCCTGGTGTGAGGGATGGACATGGGCTTTGTCACACATAGATCCTGTGAAGGATGTACCCAGGGTTCTGCCTCATGCACAGATCCCAGTGTGGGTGATTAGGGAGTCTCGGGCTGTATACACTTCCCTCCTCATGAGTCTGTATCTTTGCCCGGTTGTCCCCAGCACGTGGCCTGTCAGACAAGGTCACTGTAAGACAGCCAGTTCCTTCTGAAGCCTACTGGTCTTCCTCCTCTCTATTCCATCTGTGGCCACTCTGATTCCCATCCAAGGCCAGCCACGAGCCCTTGCGCTCAACAGTAGTACTGACCCGTGAGAGGTACCACACAAGGACGTTGCTATGATCTGGCTCATGGCTTGGAGTCACCAGAGCTGAGGGCCTGCCTTGTCTATCGCTGGGATTCTGAGGGGCACAGAGGTTTGCAATGGACTGGGTTGTACTTGTCATGGTGCTGTGTCTACCAGGAATGCTCTATCATAAATCAAAAGCCCACAAGTCAAAAGTAGTTCCTTCCTCCTGATGACAGGACTCCCTGACCTGCTGGACTCGTGTCTGGAGAAGCCTGAATTGACACAGTGTGAAGAGATGCCCCAAAGCCCATTGACCCTGGAGTCCAGGAAGGAGCCATCATTAGTCTGTGTGGAGAGGGATGTGGGCTTCACTAATGGGCCTCCAACTCAGCCCTGAGTTCTGGCAGAAGAGAGTCCTTTAGGAAAATGGACTGAGGGAGGTAGCTCCAAGATGGAATACTTACCAGAGATCTGAGGGAAGAATAAAAAAGGAGAGTCTCACTGGGACAGAGACTCTTGCTAAGGATCACGGGCAAGAGAGAGAGAGGTCCCCCAGCTGAGGCCCAAAGAGACAGCACTCAGCTATGGGAGCCACTGACCACGGCTCCGTTTGCCAAGCTGGCAATGGCTTTGTTCACATTTCAAAGCTGGAGTTGTCAATCAGGCACTCAGGCCACAAAACCTGGGCAGTTAACAAGAGAAGGGAATGTTGACATGATAGATCTCATTCGGGACACCAAGTGCAAGGTGACAACTGGCAGCAATCCAGACTCCTGAGGAGGAAAGTGTGCATAGCCCAAGGCCTGTTCTCTCACCCCAGGACCTGTGCATGAGACACAAAGTACTGTCCATGCTTCTCAGTGTCTGTGTGTGGTAGAGCCCTGTGCCCATCCCTCATACAATGTGTGTGACAGAACCTCATGTCCACCCCTCACACCAGAGTTTGTATATCATAAAGACCTGCAAACTGTTTTTAATTGATTATCTTTTTGTGCATTCCTTGGTGGTTACCAACAGTTCTCTATTTAGACTTAAAACTCTCTTGACAAAAGAGAAACCATACCTGATATTGGAAACCTAACTTCTTGGTGCTAATGAAACCATGGTTATTGGAGGAGAATCTCTAACCACTACTTTGCTAAATCAGCATAATTCCCAACAACATTCTATAAACATCATACCCACAGGTAAGCGTAGTCCTCACCTTTCATCAATGAGACTTCTCTTTGCAGGAGACAGAGGGCCACTACAGAAAACTACACCCAATCAAAATGCAGAGTGGTGAATCCCAGTCCCAGTGGATATGTCTACACTCCCACACCTAAGGGTCAGAGGGAGTGGAAAGATTGTAATAGCCAGAGGATCAGGGAGTTTGCTGTGGGATTGTGTCTCCTAAGAGTGTCAAAAGTTACACCCATAAAAACTCACCAACATGACTACAGAAACATGAGCATGAGGATGACACCATTGGGCATGCCAAAGTGGACAGGGAAAAACCCACAAGACCTCAACCCTACACAACCCTAGGCAACTGAGGAAGGTGGGAGAGGTGGTCTTCTCAAGGCAAAAGCACACCAATTGGCTGTGTAGTGTCAAATGGTCAGCCCTGAAAACATACTTACAAGTAATGCATATGGACTACACAGGTAATATTTACAAATATATATGTATATATATGCATACAATAACAATTAATGAACAAAGAGGCCCTGAATTTGAAGGAGAGTGGGGAGGGGTACATGGGAATATAGTAGTATTTGCTCCACCCATGACCTTGGGCTATAGGGCCCAAAGGAGGCGGTGCTTCCTGCTGTTGTACGTGACCTCTTATAAGGAGTTGGAGAAGGGTCATATGCCCCTTCTCCCTGCTCCTGCCTGCGAGGTAGATTCATTCCTGGTCAGATCAGAGGACAACTTCAGCTGTCTACTCTGTTCTGTATTTGTGAGTATATTTCCTCAATTTATATCTTTAAAAATTCTGTTACCCATTTCATAGATTCACATAGACTGATTATAATAAGTGAATCCTAAGGCACTCGGGCAGCTGCTGGTGAGTTTCTTTGCTCTGCAGAGCCTGGCTAGCTCAGTCAGAAGAGCATGAGACTCTTAATTGCAGGGTTGTGGGTTTGTGCCCCACATTGGGCACCACTTATCATGATCAATCCACATGAGTCTATTATGGGAGGGTTTGGAGGGAGGAAAGGGAAGGAAGAACTTGTAATTATAATCTCAAAATTTAAAAGAAAGTTAAAAATTTAGATATTTTCAAACTCCTTGTGCTGACTAGTTTTATTTCAACTGGACACAATTTATAGTCATCTGAGAGGAGAGAAACTCAACTGAGAAAATGCCTCCATAAAACGGGGCTGTAGGGCATTTTCTTAAGTGATTGATGTGGAGTACCCAGCCTATTGTGAGTGGAACCACTTAAGGGATGGTGGTCCTGGGTTGTATAAGAAAGCAGGCTGAACAAGCCATGGGGAGCAAGCCAGCAAGCAGCACTTCTCCATGGCTCTGCATCTGCTCCTGCCTCCAGGTTCCTGCCTTGCTTGAGTTCCTGCCTTGACTTCCCTCAGTGGACTGTGATTCAGGATATGGAAACCAAATAAGCCCTTTCCTTCCCAAGTTGCTTTTAAAAGTCATGGTACTTCATTACAGTAACAGTAACCCTAACTAAGACACACCCCCTTAGCACTCCCTAGCAAGTCATAAATTTGTCTATGGTTCCAGCAACACTGGGAAGTAAAAATGATGGGCTCAGATAAATGGTCTCATAGCTGGCACCAGACTCATTCTCTGATGATAGGCTTTGAACAAATACACAAAACTGGCAGTAGAGTTTAAGATATCAGTGTGCAGCCTAACCCAGACAGGAAGGACGATGGTTAGTGCTAAGGGGCATCTGGCTCACAAAACCCACGCAGAAGAGCAGGGCATCTCAGGATGATGGTTCACAATGGGGAGAGAATCTAAGCAACTAGGGAGCTGTAGAGGGTGCAGCTTGGATCTGCTTGGTTATCTTTCATAGTGTTACATCTCTGTTCTTTCTGGACCTAATGATTCTCCTTCTATAGACTTACTGGGAGAAATGAAAGCAGGTGTTCAGAAAAAGATAGGGACAGACATTTAGAACCACTTTATGGGTAGAACCTCAGAACCAGAAAAACAGCTCAAATGCTCTTGAAGGGGGAATTGGACAAATAAATAGGAGGCACCTTCACACACCTTCACACAACAGGACACTATGCAATGGTGAAAATGAGCGTGTAACACCAGGGACCACCTCCAAGGTTCTGGGACAAGTGACAGAAGCCAGATGCAAACAACACTGTCCAGTGAATCTATTTTAGTGAGGTACAAAAAGAGGCAAAGTCAATGAGCAGTGATGGGCATTGGAAAAGTGCGTGAGTCAGGCAGGGTAGGGGAAGCAAGAGACCATCCTGCCAGGGGAGAGGCAGCTCAGGCTGAGATCAACTCTTGGAGATACTGTGAGGCACAGGGCACCACAGTGCAGCCTGCCTGGCCCTGCCTGGCCCTGCCTGGCCCTGTCTGGCCGTGGTGATACAGTCAGGCCACCAATATCTGCAGCAGGTCTGGTATGTGGAGTTGCAAGCATGCACTCCTCCAGGCTTGTCACTGGTTACAGGGAAGCACAGCTGTCCCCACCCAGCCAGAGTCCCACAGTGGCTGCTCACATATCCTGCAGGGTCCTTTAAGCTCTCATTTCTGTGTTAAAACTATATGGCAACTTCCCTTTTCTCAGGTCTCAGGATGAAGTACAGGGCTCCCCTGGAGAAACTGAAATGTCCCCACCTAGGGCAAGTGCGCATCTCAAAGCATTAGAGGGACTGGGAAGGCTTGAGAGAGCCACAGTAAGTATGGGCAAAGGTGCCTGAAGCAAGAGCCGGTGTGGGCTTGTGGAAGCAATCAGGAATGATGTCCCACATCAGAGTGGAAGCCCCGACCCTGGCTGGCTTCCTTGTCCTGGGAGGTGCTGACTCAGACAGATGGGGCAACTTGCTGGCCCTGCTTTTGTCTTGAGTTGGGACTAGGGGTGGGGGTTGGGACCGTGGAGCCGGGGGGGGGGGGCGGGGGGGCACAAAGCTCTCTCTGTGTCAGAGATAAGTCACAGCGCGGCTTCTGTTGCCAGAGAGCAAAAATAGACGGAGTCTTTAGACGTTTTCCAGAAGGGGCCTGCTGTGGGGCCCCAGCTAGGATGCCTTCTGCCCTTAGCCTTGAGAAGAGCATGCCTGGTGGTTCAAGATTTCCTTCCTTCCTTCCTTCCTCCTCCTCCTCCTCCTCCTCCTCCTCCTCCTCGTTTCCCTCTCCCCTCTTCCCTTCCCTTTCCCCTCCTCCCTTCCCTTCCGGCTACCTATCCTCTTCCTTCCTCCTCCTCTTCCCCCCTTTTCCCTTCTGCCCTCTCCTTTCCCTTCCATGGTCCAGGCTCTTCCTCTGCAGAGGCAAGAGGACAGGGAAAGGCCCTCTAGACCCGCCTGTCCATCATTCCTTGGGGTCTCTGAGGGAAGGGATCTCCAATCTCCCTTCCATGGGACTTTGCTGATGGGACTCCCTGTGGTGCAGGGCCACAGAACCCAAGACATGCCCAGGGCAGGGGTCTGTAATAATGTATGCTCAGGCAGGAGAGAGAATCAGGCAGACACACTGGCTCCTCTGAGGTACCTGCTCTGTTCACACAGGAGCCTAGGCCAAGAGCTGGACCCAGAGGTTGCTGGTGAAGGGCCTCCCAAGCCTGAGGCTCTCTTGAGGCATTTGTGGCTCTAGGCTATGGTCCATCACCAGGCCTGACAGGCACCCCAAGGGGCTCCTGGGTAATGCAGGTGAGCAGACAGCTGTAAGAAGCTTTATGTCCTAGCATGCGGCCTACTTTCTACATGGGACCGTTTCCAACTCTGTCCTTTCCTGGATATCTCATCTAGGGAGGGATGCCCTGCACTGTCGCAAAGCATCCACTCACCAAACACACAGCTCCCTACTGTGTGCTGGGCAGAAGAGGGAGCAGAGGGGCCTAACACGCAGCTCCCAGACACAAGTTATACCAGAAGGTGCAGGAAGCCGATCTGTCCAGTTGTAGACGGGAGCTCTGGAGAGACTAGCTGCGTGCACCTGGAAAGAGGTATGGTATGAAGCCACAATGAAGGTCAAGAGATCTTGGCGGTATAATGGGTCATCACTTAGGTGTTCAGAGGCAGGCATGGGTCAGAGCTCTGACAGGGCTTCCTAGAGGAGGCCACACAGTTGGGAAAGAGCTGAGGTCAGGTGCTGGCCTTAGTTGCAGAGGTCAGGGGCATGGATGGCTCAGGAGCATGTGGTTCAGCCACATTCCCATTCATTTGCTATACTCAGGACACTGGAGGAGTCTGCGATTTGAAGTACTGGTGAGGGCCTACCCAGAAACTGGTTGACACAGGTCAGCCAGGCCAGGAGGGCAGCCCCAGCCACGCCTTGATGGAAGCCAGGGTGACAGAAAGAGTTAGGAAGATGTTGGCCACACTGTCCTGGCCTCCACTACCCAAGTTCCATTCAGGCAGCTGTTAAAAGCTGACAAACAGGGACTGCACAGGGACTGTCTTCCCTGGCCAAGGGTGGTCTCAGGGTGCCAAGGGTAGATCCTTGATGAGACCCAGTTGAAGGGACAAGGGGAGGGACTGGCTTCCTCCAGCGTGACACCATTCTGCCATTGTCTCCTTTTGGTCTGAAGGTGCCTAGGGCTGTTTGCTCTGACCTGGGCCAGCTCCTGAGCCTTCTATGAATTCTTACAGCTCCCACATGCCAGGTAACTCCTTAGAGGGTGAGGAGGCATGGCTAGACCACCAGACAGAGAGTGGGTTCCACCCCTCAGGGTAGGGTCGAGGCTTTTATGGACTGTGATTTGGGTCACACTATCAAGGATCCATACATGGTGTGTATGTATGGGGGGGGGGGCTCCTGTGGAAAGCTGAGTGCTCTATGCACCCCAGCAAGCTGCAGAGCCCGAGTGTCGGGCAGCAAGAGGCCCAGGGAGAGCTAGAGCAGTGACTTCTGCTTTCACCCACAAGGGCTATGGAACTGAGCCGGGGGATAGGAACATCAGCCTCCTTCCAGGCCTGCGCATGCTCATGACTCTTGTCCTTACTCACTTTGACCCCACAGCCTGTATCCTGATATATTTATGCTTCCCTTCTCTCCCGTAGTGCATTTCAGAGGTGGATGTAAAGAAAATTCTGATCTTTTAAAATAGATTTCACAAGGGGGAGGGAGCGGCAGGGACGAATTCACCAGGAGATTGCTTTAAAATAGGCCAGTGTGCACCTCAGGTATTTGCCTTTGGTGCCAGCTCCAAGGACAGCCCTTTCTGAGAGGGCCCCATGCTATTTCTATGCCTTTGACTCTCAAACCTGAGGGGAGCTTGGTCTAATAATGATACTCGTGGTTGGATGTGTATGTGGAGATGAGTGAGCCAGAGAGAAAGAGAGTACATTGAAACCGGACAGGGGATGGTTCCTGAATTATCCTCAGATGAGTGTCGGTTATCCTGAGTGAGCAGGCAGAGTGTGCTAGCAGAGTGAGCTAGCAGAGTGTAGACAATACAAGACCCTGTTAGAAAAACAGGTCAGCTACCTGAAGCTGACCAGGGGATGGCCTCTGTGCTGGTCAACAGCTACCCAGAACCCTGGGCCACGTGTGGGCTCAAGCGGTCCCTAGTGAGCTGACTGGAGAGGTTTACAACTGTGTGGCTTCGTGGTGGAGCTCAGGTGTGTGTGTGTGTGTGTGTGTGTGTGTGTGTGTGTGTGTGTGTGTTGGGGGGGAGCAGGGTAGAAACTCAGAGGGGGTCATCTTGGTAATTCACAGAGCAGGTGAGATTTCCTGGCTGGAAGCACCCCCACTTTTGTGGCCTCTGAGTCTTGATCTCATCTGTGGACACCGTAGGTCCCTGACAGTCGTTTAATGAGTTATGGATATTGTCATTGTTTATGATGGTTGGTTACAAGTTGTTAATTGTTAATGGTCAGGAAAAAAGCTGAACATGGAGATCAGATTCAGAGATTTTGTTTAAAAAAAGGAAAAAGAAAAAAGAGAATATAGATATGAGGTAGATCATTGACTCTGAGAAAAAAAGATAAAGAAATAATAGGATAAATGGGTAGATCACTGAATCTAATCTAAAAAGAAAAAGAGGAGGATATAACTACAATGGTCCTGGTAATTCTTCTCTGAACAAGCAGCAGTAGACCTTTCCTCCTTCCCAAGGGAAAGTAACTTCTTTCTCCCCACTATTTCATCAACCGGAGACAGCAAGCAGACCAGCCGGACACAATCCCAGCCCTGTGAGGAAGGGCTCAGTGGTCAGAGAACACCCCTGTGCCAGGAAGAGATACCTTCAGTCTGTTCTGTTGTTCTTTTGCCTTTTGTTTTTCTAACAGGGTCTTGTATGTCTAAGACGGCATTAAACTCACGCTGAAGATCCCTCTGATAGTCCTGCCTTCACCTTCTGAGCTCCAGGACTAGGGGTATGCACTACCACACCTATTTTATGGCATGCTGGGGATGGAACCCAGGGATAGGACATGCTAGGCCAGCATTCTGCCATTCCCAGCCACATGCCCTGGCTACATCCCTGGCCCAGACATCATCCTTAAAACCTGAAGTGGTACAATTACTTGTTTCATACAAGTGGAAAATGTAGGGACAGATAAGCTTAATTGGTACAGCTGCATCTGGCTGCAGGGGGAGGGGCACTATTCAGAACATGTGAGATGTCAAATGTCAGAGAGACCTGTCCGTCTGTCTCTCTGTCTCACATTGCTTTATGCTTAAGTTAGCATCTCCACGGGGACAGTGATGGCTCTAATAACCTCCACAGACTTCCCAGTCTCCTATCAGAAAGATTAGCCATTTGGGGCCAGATGCCCTACCTTGTGCCAGACAGAACCTTAGGATAGACAGAGAGGACTGGCCAGCCTGGGTCATGGGTGCACTGCTGTTTCCAGCACATCCAGGGCTGATCATCTCTAGAAAGAAACACGAGGATTTGATCTCACTGTTCACAGCCGCACCAGAGGGCCAGAAGGCCCTAGGGAGAGAAAGTGTGCTGGCTAGTTATTATTTTATTTTATTTTTTTTCAATCAACTTGACACAAGCTAGAATTATCTAGGAAGCAGAACCTCCGTTGAGAAAACATCTCCATCAGATTGCCTGCAGGCAAGCCTGTAGGGTGTTTTCTTGATTGATTGATGTGGGAGGGCCCAGCCCACTGAGGGTGGTGTCATCCCTGGACAAGTGAAAGCAGGCTGAGCAAGCCATGGCGAGCAAGCCAGCAAGCAGCCCTCCTCCATGACCTCTGTTTTATTCCTGTCTCGAGTTCCTACCCTGATTTCCCTCAGTGATGGGCAGTTACTGGAATCTATAAGGTGCAATAACCTCTTTCCTCCCTGTGTTGCTTTTGGTCATGGTGTTTTATCACAGCAATAGAAACCCCGACTAAGACAGAAAGTCTTTCCAACATTTTTCCGAGGCTCCAGCTCTGCTCCTCTGCTTCTTTCTATTGGAAGGGGGGGGGGGGGAGCTGTGGCTTTCAGGACCTGCCTGGCCAAGACCTGGGAAGGGTTCAAAGAGGCCTGTCCAGTTTGCCAGCTTTGATCTGGGATGGGAACTTGCTGAAAACACAATCAGAAGGAATGTGTGTGATCTCAGGTATGTGCAATTTCTATCTTGGATAGAAAGTGGCATTCTGTTGCCAGCCGAGAAGTCTCCTGAGGTTCAGATGCCCCAAATCACCTCTCTTTTTGTCTGGTTTGCAGCTGTTTGGCGAATCTACCCCTGCTTTGCTTATCTGGAATCCTAGAAGATGAGAACACAGGGGCTGTGCTGGGCCTAGGTCGAGGTTTGGTGACATTAGGACAATCTCAGGACAGCTGGGGCTGGGACTTCAGGGTTTTGTGGTCCCAGTTCAGCTAGACTGCTCTGTGTCCTTGGGTAAATTGCATCTCATTTCTGAGTCCCAGTTTGAGCCGTCTCTGTAGCCTCGTGGCATCTGTACAGGGCACAGGTTTTAGCTAGCTAACCCTGTTCACCTTATACTCTGATGTTGGTTGAAACAAGTGGAATATGATTTATAGTCATTTCCAAATGTGAAACATCCAAATCCTGGATCCAACCTGGGAACAGAGGAAAGACAGAGCTTCTCACGGGATGATCTACAGGAAGGAACTTCAGGCAGAGGGGCAGCCACGGGGATGCAGGGCTGAGAGGCAGCCACAGGGCTGCAGGGTTGAGGGGCAGCCAGAGGGATGCAGGGTTGAGGGGCAGCTATGGGGATGCAGGGTTGAGGGGCAGACACAGGGATGAAGGGTTGAGGGGCAGCCACAGGGATGCAGGGTTGAGGGGCAGACACAGGGATGCAGGGTTGAGGGGCAGACAATGGGATCTAGACTTGAAGTGGGCAGTTTTGAAAAAGCAGATGCCTGGGCAGCCAAATGACAAGGATGGAGGAGTCAGGACAAGGGCATGGAAGGGGCACAGGAGTGAGGCAAGGACTGGCTGTGTGAAGCTGTGACCAGGGTCAGGGCAGATGGCCTGTCTCCCCTTCCCCTTGTTCTCTGCATGGGGAGGTGTGGAGTACTTTCACCCCGACTGTCAGTGAGGTGGGAGTCAGAGTCCTGGCTGGTGGTACAGCAAAGACAGGTATTCTGAGCACTGTAGGCTCAGCCTGCTGACCTACAGCCCGCACTGTGCTCCAGGGCTCGGGTCGGGGATCACGGCTTGACGGATAAGATTCTCAAGGGCTGGGGCAGAAAGACTGGCCAACACCTTGCTGGCTTGTGCAGGGCTCCCAAGCTCATCTAGTTTGGCTAATGGGACTTGAGGCTAAGGGCCAAAGACACAATCCTGGCAGTGGATTGGGCTCCTGGTCTGGCATCTCTCTCAGTACGAGGCCCACCTGTGGGTGGTCTCCATACTTCTGATTTTACAGCTTCCCCACTGCAGAACCTGACCTTCTCAAGGTCATGTGACTCAGATTCTGGGCCAAGGATCTCAGCCTCTTCCACACCCAGGGCCTGGATCCCCCTGAGAGGAGCACTAGTTGGGGACATCCTCGTCACCCTTCTTAGCGGCACAGTGATTCTGACAGCCTCTGCAGTCGATCCCAGAGCAGAAAGCCCACATTCCTTTGTTGTTCGGGCTGTCCAGCCAGCACAGGGGACACAGGGTTGAAGCAGAAAAGGGAGTCTATTTCCTTCACAGTTCAAAGCCCTGAGTCGCAGCTCAGGTGCCAGCAGAAGACAGAGGAGCTAGGCTTCTCCGGAGGAGCCATCCAGGGCAGGAAATTAGATCAGGTGCAGTGAGGGAGCGGGCAATCAGAAAGTGGCAGCCACCACGCCCTTCACTGGGTGGGGGATGGGGCCAGCCAGCGCTCAGAGGGCTTTCAGATAAAATCAATTCCCTTTAAATCACTGGCTAATTTCGTTTGCAATTCCTTTCAGCTTGAGTGGAATAGCAATAAATCGAGGCATGCTGGTGTGAGGCCTGCAGGGGCAGTGAAAGTGATTCTTCCAGCCTCTCAGGGAGATGGGCCAGCTTCATTCTGCCCAGAGAGGCCCTCGCTGGGAGGCTTGAGAACGAACAAGTCCCTGACAACGTGGGGACAAGATGTTCCCATCCACCTGGTTCTAATTCTTGGTCCTGATTCTGCGTCTAGGACACTGAGCCCCGGTGTCCACGCATAAGGGCTGCTGGCTACAGATGAACGGGCCATTGAGTGTTCAGCTCTTCGCACCCTTGGAGCATCTGTGGAGTGGAGTGAAGTGGATTGGAGAGTCTCTCCCCAATGCACTTACTCCTAAGCCCTAGGCCTGCAAGTATGACCCTATTAAGTGTCCACAGAGGCCATTAAGGATCTTGAGATGTGACCATCTTGAATGAGGACAGACTAATCTACTGCCAGTGTCTAAAAGAGAAAGCCCTGAGCCAGATATAGGGAGAAGGCTACATGAGACCCATGAAGACCAGAGAAGTGTACCATAAGCAGAGACACCCGGGAGCCACCAGGAGCTAGAGAGGTGAGGGAGGCTCCTGTGGCCTGTGCCCTTCCCTCACATCCTGGGTCCTCAGAGCCCTGTGTAACTCGAGGGTTCCTCTTCTAGATAACTCATGCCCATCTAGCAGCTCCAGCAACCCTCTGCAACTGGGTGTCTAGCCCAGTCCAGGCAGGCCCTAGTCAGCCTCCTTCGGGGAAAAGGCTATTCTGCAACCCAGCTTGACAGTGTTCTAGCTTGTTTCTCTGCTGCTCTGATAAGACACTGATCAAAAGCAACTTGGGGAGGAAAGAGTTTATTTGCCGTACACTTTGCGGTTATAGTCCATTGTTGAAGGGAACAGCGACAGTTAAGGAATGCTGATTACTTATCATGGACCACTCTGCTGGTTTTTAAACTATAACCCAGGACCACCTGCCTAGGGGTGGTGCCACCCATCATGGACTGGGCTGTCCCACATCAACCATCGATCAAGGAAATCCCTCACAGACTTGCCTATAGCCAATCTAATGGAAGCATTTTCTTAGTTGACAGTCACTCTTCTCAGATGATTCTAGTTTGGGTCAATTTGACAAAAAAACAAAAACAAAAACAAAAACAAAAAAACAAAAACAAAAACAAAAACAAAAACAAAACACCAAAAACTAACCATGACAGACATGGGCGACTCTAGCAAAGACACAAGGGTCCTTGAGGGGTCACACAGCAACGGGCTTAGGGCAGACTGAATCTAGCCAGTGGGCTCATGTTGTACTCCTAGTCTGCGGTTACAAGCTGTTGCTGCCCTTACAGGCCCAGGCTCGGTGCATGGTCCCCAGGCTGTCCTTTGCCAGCATCTCTCCAAATCAGGTCTAGCTCTCTTCAGGAAACCGTCCCTGGTCCAAGGCACTGTGGCTTCCTTGCTTCTAGCTCTATATACAGCCTTATGACGGCCACCTTGTCCTAGCTCGGGTTTTTGTTTGGCTTTGAGGGTTACCTCTCTTTCCCTGACGGTACTTCTTCCGGGACATGAAGGGCAGGGTCACGTCTCACTAGGTTCTGTGTATCCCGACTGTGAACCTGAAGCCAGCCCAGGTGTTCTCCTTGTACGTGAGCTGTGCCGGCTGCATCCTGTGCACAGCCCAGGACAGAAGACAGCACAAGGGCATGGATCATAGGTTGTGATGCTCAGTGACCGCAGTGTGCCAGCCGTGTGCTGGGCTCTCTGAACTCAGGACCCAGTGACGACACAGGCAGCCCCGGCAGTGCCCACCCAGATTGGGACATTCAGGGCTAGATCCTCACATTGCTGGGGTGGGCTGGGAACTCTGCTGCCTCCCAGGGTTGGGAGATGTGGCTTCCCACTGTCTCAGTAGCCACAGTCCGTCACAGTAGCCAATTGCAAATGTGAATTTCTCAGGAGTCTGTGAACCAGCACCCGCTCGGTTATTTGACTCACCCAAGTATTGTCACCTGCTAATTATAATTAAATCTTTCACAAGCTGCTTCTTATCTTCTTAATTAAAATAATTATGATAGATGGAGGTGGAGTGGGGGCATCTAACTCCAATAATGTAGAAGGTGCTGGTGCCCAGACCCTGTCCTCGGTGGACAATCACCAGCCAGCCCATGGTCAACTCTAGTGAGTTCCAATTCACTTCAGACCCTCAGAGCCCGTGTCCCTCTCCTGAAAGGGGGCAGGAAGGACATGGTGGCTATCTCCTGCCCCATAGGGACTCCATCCTGTGGCAGCAAGTGTATTCACACCAGACTCTCATGTAGGTGGTGCTGGAAGGCTTGGGGCACTGCTGGGTTGTCCACAGTGTGACTGTGACCCATGAGCCTGGACCCTGTTCCTCTGGTTGTCACAGCTATGAATGAATGGCTGACCATGGTCACTTAGCACTTCACAATGTACAAAGTCCTGGATGAATAACAGTACTGTACAGTGCACAAAACCCTGGGTGATTCATAAGACTTCACAGTTTCTAGAGCCTTGGAGGAGCCACACTGCTCCACAGGCCGGGTCACCATGTTCCCTCCCACAGGGACTGGGCTGTGACTGAGGGAGAAGCGGGCGCAGCAGGCCTGGAGGCGGGGGCTTGCCCACCAGGACTGGTGAGTCACAGCATAGTGGGAACACAGCCCGGGCCCTGCCAGCTTCCCCTACCATCCAACACAAGAGCGGAGCACTTCGTCTGCATTCCTGCAGCAGGCTAGCTATCCCAGGATCACATCCTCATCTCCAAGCCTTGCTTCTCTCTGGGTAGAATGGAGGCAGGGTAGACTTTGAGGTCACTGGGCCTTGAGATGGGGTGAGACACCAGAGACAGAAAACAAAGGTCTGACATGACTCACGGTCTCAGGCCAAGCTGTCTCCTCAAGGCTGTGGGTTTAGGTTATTTCCCCAGCTCCGAGACTCACATTCACAGAGAGCTCAGTGCAGCTCTGGTCCTGGGCCAGAGGAACAGTGTCCTTGCCATGCAGTGCTGGTGAGGAAAGAGGGCCACATCTAGCCCTGTGAGGACTAGTCAGGGCCCTTTGGAGGATGTGTGGGGCTATGAGCCTGTGACAGCTGGGCCAGGTTGTCCTGAGGGTACTCAGGGTGGGTGGTGAACACTGATGGGCATGTTGCTCCCCTTTCCTGTAGATGTTATCTCCATAGCTCAAAGTGCTCTATTCTGAGTGCTGACCTGGGCACTGACCCGTGGTAAGAAGGAGACAGCAAAAGGAAAAAAATGGGAGGCCATCTTTTCCAATAAGTTCAGGCACTGATTCCACTGGAGACAGGCCTAGGTCCCTGGCCTCTGGGGGCATCTGCCTCCTGCGGGAAGCATTTCCTATTGGAACCATCTAGCTAGGTTGCTGTCCCTGGAGGCCCATTCTGGGGTGAGGGAGGCCCCAAAGAGAGGATGGGTTAAGCCCTGGGCCCAGGAACCTGGGCAGCTCCTCCTTGTTGCTATGGACTCATCCTCAGGGAAACACCATGGGTGAGAGGTGTGATTGTGTTAGTGTGAGTTTGCTCCACAGACTCAGGTAGGGCTGTTGGGATGTCTTTTGAGGTACCCTGGGCGACCATCAGTTTCTTAAGACTAACAGGGCATACCGAGGGCATGTGCCAAAGATTAGCATCTCCACTCTTTGAAGGGACAGTCAGAAGTGGAGAATGGCTATGGCCATCAGGTATACTCCAGGAAGAGTTGTCCCAGAAAGACTGCCCTGCACAGAAAGATTCTCTTTGTGCCCCCCAACCTCCCTTAGCTCCCCAAGCACTGGGACACTGTTGGTGCAGAACTGCTCAGCATATGTACCGGTGGGTTGACTCTCAAGGTAGCCATCTTGGTGAAGGGTAGCCCTCCACCTTCTCCTGTTTGTTGGTCTTGATTGCTGGAGGCTTTCAGGGACTCCTGGCCCCTCCCACTTTGTATCCTTTCCAAGTCAGCATCTACCTTTCTCCACAAGCCTGGGAAGATGTCCCTCAGAATCTGCAGACACACATCTGCCCTTTCAGAAAACAGTGAGAGAAATGGAAACACACGGGATGGCTTGAAAGTTCTCAACGCTTGTTCCAAAGCAGCCCTACCCACCAAAAATGCTGTGAATTCACATAGATGAGTTGAATCCTAGACATAGTGAGGGTCATCAGTCTCCTTTGGGAAGCCATAGTGAGAGGTGGGTCCAGGGAGGAGGGAGTCCCCCACCCCCACCCCTGCTCAGGGTGAGTGGGTGGATGGGGGAGCTAGACATGTGTATTTCTCCTCGACCTGCTATAGAAGCCCAGCCTCAATGCTACAGCCTCTGAGGAGCTCTCGGGGTCCTCTTCCTGTGATGTTGTCCCCTCATGCCCTGTCTCAGGAAGAAATGCTCACAGGGCTCTCCTGACAGGGGAGGGTCCTCTCATCACTGAATCTGGCCATAGTAGGTCATAGCAAATCCAGGGGAGGGGCTGCCACTGGGTAGAATTGGGACTGTCCCTGCTGTGACTGACTCCTCAGCTCAGGCCAGGCTAAGACCTGGCAAGGCCAAGGAGACAAGAGGAAGGTCACCAGCTGCAGGCAGCCTCACCCCCTGCTGGCTCTGTGGAATCAGGACCGATCCCTAGCCACTGCTGTTCCTCCAGCGCTGGGCACAGGCCTCTGGGGGTGTAGGGACACAGCCGGAAGGACATTCTCACCTGTTCCCCAGGGCCAGGAGCGGTGACAACATTACTGTGTCAGTTATTATTCTGCGTTCTCTGTCTTTTGTTCAGGTAGCGCCATGAGACAGACAAGCTTCAGTCACTGGGTCACATGGGTCAAAGCGACATGTCTCTGAAGTCTTAGGATGGCATCAGTCCTACTTGGCATCTTGTGGTGGCCTCTCTCTAATCCAGTGGTTCTCAACCTTCCTAAAGCGGCAACCCTTTAATACAGTTGTATTATAATAATCCCTCATGTTGTGGTGACCCCCAACCATAGAATTATTTTCATTGCTACTTCATAACTGTAATTTTACTACTGTTACGAATCATAATGTAAATATCCGATATGTAGATAGTCTTAGGTGATCCCTGTGAAAGGGTCTTTTGACCCTCAGAAGGGGTCAAGGTCCACAGGTTAAGAACCACTACTCTAACCCAATACCCTGATTCTTGATCCCTAGGATAGGCATATTGAGGCCTTTGTGTCTATACTGTCTGCAGATGGAATCCTGTGGCAGGGGTCAGGAAGGCCCTGTGAAGTAATGTTAAAGCTTGATATAATGAGACTATCCAAGGGAAGGGCCCTCCAGGGGAAGGGAACATGAATGAAGGGACCTTGAACCCCAAATCGAGGAGCCTGTGCAGCTGGAGCAGGGGACAGAGGGAGCAGGAGGCTGGGAGGAGCCAGACCTCTGAAGACAGGCCTGTCTGGCCACGAGGAAGACATGGGTGATGACCTTAACATGAGCAGTCTTGGGGGTTCTGAGCAGATCGGCAGGGCCTGATGCTGCCTGGTGGGAAGACTCCAGGCCAGCATGTGCCAGCACTTGGAGGCCACTTAGGATGCCACCTCAACATGGGATCTAAGTTGTCCTAGAGCCACGCTGGCATGTTTGCAAATGGGCTAGACGAGACTATGAGACAGAAGTCCGGGTGCCAGCTTGACCTTCTGCTGAATGATACAGCCATGTATTGGGCAGGAAGAGAAGTGGTCAGGCCTGGGAATGGGGGCCTGATGACACCAAGCTTGTGTGTGGACTCCTGAACACAGACCCTGGGAAGATGACCAGCATGGCCCCAGAGGGATAACAGGTCTCGGTGTTTCTGGGTATGTGAGAGTTGGTCTGTTCCTGAGAGCTGCTGTGTGCTGGCCCGGGGCCAGAAGGACACTTTGCACTGTAGATGGAGAGTGGAGGTGGGATTGTTGACAGGGTCCAGCACAGGTAGAAAAAGTGCATCTTGGGAAAAGCCTGGGGGCTTGTGCCTTTCATCCCAGCTTCTCGGGAAGCTGAGGTAAGAACATTTGAGCCCAGGAATTTGCGACCAGCTTGAGCAATATAATAAGATTAAAAAACAAAACAAAATAAAAAGAAAAATGCTAAGTGTCTCTCTACCCCGTGGCCTGAGTACGTGTGTGCTTACCTATGTGCCTGTGTGTGTATTAAGGTGTCCAGAACCGTTGGGGTGCCCACCCACAGCATCCATATGGGCCTTGGGCCTTGACCCCACCAAGCCAAGTTCCATCTTCTCCTAAGGGTCTGGAGATCCTAACTCTTCCATGTCCAGCTCTCCTGGAGGCAATAGCCTGACAGGTAGGCAGAGGAGTCACTGGAGATAAGGCAGGTAGACAGAGGGGCCACTGGAGATAAGGCAGGCATGCATGTGGCCACGTGAGCTTCCCCAGGGCAGCTAAGTGGCCCCGTCTGTATGGTCACCACACGCTGCCGATCTGCTGTCCCTCCCATACTTCCCTGTGATCCAGCTGCTGGGAAATGTCTCTCCCCTCCAACAGCTGCATGTCATGGCATGTCCCAGGAGAGCGCAGTCCTAGCGCTGAGCCCCAGGAGGGCAGCAGATGTGTTTGTACCGCCAGCATAGTTTATTTTCTTGTGGAAACAGCCATTTAGAGGGACAGTTGCCAGAGACAACTGGAATGATGAAGAAAGGACCCTTAGATTAGGGGCTCCCCGCTTCTCAGAGGTATTTAAATTGGCTCCTGGCTCAAGAGCGAACTTGGCAATCATTTAGTCCAAATTATCAGTTTATAGATTCCCCAAACCTTGGTTTACGGAGGTCCTGGGTGCTCAGCGAACCTACAGTATGCCCCAGCACTGTGTTGGTGGGTAAATAACTTCTTCAGCACCAAGCCCTGTGTACCCCAGGGGCCCAGGTGGATCACACGGCATGGTGCCCCCGCTCCCAAGGGGGTCAGATATAACATACAGGAAATTTAAAATAAATCATGTTCAAAAGGACAGAGAAGCTAGAGAGATGGCTTAGAAGTTAAGAGTGTGTGGTGTTCTCACAGAGGTTCGATCCCCATGCTGGGGAGTTCACAACTCCAGCTCCAAGTGTTTGGATGTCCCCTTCTGGCCTCCATGGGCACGGCTCTCCTGTACACACACACACACACACACACACACACACACACACACACACACATACACACACACACACACACACACACACACACACACACACACACACACACACTGGCATGGCACTGCAATTTTCATTTAATGATCCATGTGATCTGGGAGCATCATTATTCACTCATAGACTCACAGAGTTGGGGTTACCTGTACAGGATCAAGTCAGAGAAGTTCCACCGGAGCTGGGGTAGATCATTTCCAGGCCCCAGCTCCAACTGAGGGGCTATCGGAAGTTGACGGTTGCTCAGGCGTGAGGATGTGGCCGCTGTTGGACTTCCATGCTCCAAGGGATTGTCCCATGCCCATGCTCACATGGGCGGACTTCGTTATTAAAAGGAAGAAAGAAAAGACAAAGTTGGATGATGTGTTAAGGGAGGGAGACGTGGGGGAGCTTGGAGGGGGCAAATGAGGGCATCAGATTCCATGGGACTGGAGTTACTGGAGTTCCTGGAGTTACAGGGAGTTGTGAGCTGTCTGATATGAGCACTGGGAGCCAAACTCAGGTCTCTGCCATGGAGCACAGCAAATGCTCTTAATTGCTGAGTCATCTCCTCAGCCCCCCAAATTTCAATTTTAAAACCAAACAAAAAGATACAGCTACATGTCAATTGAAGATTTTAAAAAAATTCAGCAAAACTTGTAACTATCACATTGCTGTGATAAAATATGGTAACAAAATTAACTTAGGGGGAAAGGGCTTGTTGTTCGAGGGGGACAAGTAGGGCAAGGAGAGAAGGGGCGGCCACAAGCAGGGAAGGGGTAGCAGCAGGAGCAAGAGGCTGCCCAGCCACGCTGCATCTGTGCCCAGGAAACAGCAGCAACAGGAAGTAGGGGGCAGGCCATAAAGCCTCAGAGCCCACCCCACAGTGACTCACTTCCTCCAGCAAAGCTCCGTGACCTTCCCAAACAACACCAGCAGCAGGGAAGGATCAAGTGTTGAAACTCATGATCCTGTGGGGGACATTTCACGTTCAAATCTCCACGAGAACCAAAAACAAGTGACGCTCTCAAAAACGAGATTAAGAAAAATATTATGTGGAAATATCCAGACAGAACACCTAAACAGATAGTAGTAAACACCACCGTAAGACCTCAGAAATATATTTTACATAAATGAAAGCATAATTTAAGAACTGTAGGAGAGCTGGGCGGTGGTGGCGCACACCTTTAATCCCAGCGCTTAGGAGGCAGATGCAGACGGATCTCTGAGTTTGAGACCAGCCTGGTCTATAGAGTGAGTTCCAGGACAGCTAGGGCTACACAGAGAACCGCTGTCTTTTTATTTATTTATTTATTTATTTATTTATTTATTTATTTATTTATTTATTTACGTACTTACTTACTTATTTATTTAATGCCAAATGCTGTTTATTGAAGGAGAGAAGAGGTCTTAAACACAGGCTTACAACACAATGGGATAACCCTGGAGGGCAGAAGTTTGCGACAACTCTTGCATCTAAGCTGTTAACGCCCATTATGCAGGATACACAGACAAGGAACTTCCCTTAAGCATTTAGGAGGGTGGAACCCATCAGGGAATTAGCATAGAGAGGATATCAAGGTCAAGGTCAGCAAGCAAGGCAAAAGTTACCCAAAACGGGAGCCAGAGCCCGACAGGTCCCCCTTTTACTAAAAAATAAGTTTCTGACTTAGGTTGCATGGGACATCAGCAGGTCACCTTACCCGTCATGAAGACGCCTGCCCAGGTCACACAGGCAGATAACTCCTGTCTTGAGAAACCAAATAAAACCAAACCAAACCAAAACAAAACAAAACTGCATGGATGTTATCAGAAAATTGAATCAAATTAATGAAAAATGTCATTACGAATGAATCTAAGCAAATATCTACTGTGGTGAGAGGGGAAGAGAGCATGAGTCAACGTATTGTGAAGAAATCCAACAGATTTTTTGTTACTTAATCAAACCATCTATTTTAAGAAAATAACTCAAGGCTTGGCATGGTGGTGCACACCTTTAATCCCAGAACTTGAGAGGCAGAAGCAGGCAAATCTCTGTGAGTTTGGGACCAGCCTGGTCTACACAGCACATTCTGGCAGAAAGAATTAGAGTCACCGACATTCGAAGAAAAGGAAAAGGTTTTCTGAGCAAACATTCAGGAGAGCAGGGAAAGGTGTCAAGACAGCTGAGCACGGCCTGGCACAGTCACAGACTGAGGCATGGAGAGGCAGTGTACAGACTGACCCAGGCTCACACAGCCAGGAGCCTGCTGACGAGCTCAGCGAGGTCATGTCGCCATAGATGGGCATTTTGTGTTTCCAAACAGAATGGATGGGAATGGCTCATTTTGGTTCAGACCTGGTCATTATAAACAGTGACTCCCGGCAGGGCTCCAGGCGGCTGATGGAGCGAATGCTGTGGTCTTCTTTGTGTTGTAAAATCCACATTTTTAAATCTAAAGATGTGTATCGCTTTCAGAACGCGAAAAGCACACAAAATCCTCTTTTGAAAAATATCCTCATTTCAACAGGCGCTGGCAATGGATATGAAAGAACGCAGCTGGGTTCCTCTGCTGGACGTGACTCATGCCAAAGTGGACCACAGGCTCAACACACAAGCTAAAACCATAACAGTCTGAGAAGGTATAGGAGTGCACCTTGATGGCTTTGGGTTCCAAATCAATAGAAACAAAAACCTCTCACATAAAGATAAAAAGACGCAGGTGAAGAGGGATATAGAGGAATTAGACTCCATGGAACTTAAAACTGCACTGTAAAAAGTACCACCAGATAGTGCAAGGAGGGAGCGGCGGTTGGGGGAGATGGCTCCTTTCATAAAGTGCTTGTCCCACACGCATGAGGACCTGGACATCCGGGTCCAGTTTGGATCTCCATCACTCATGTGAACAGCCACGCATGGTGGTGTGTGCCTGTCATCTCAGCACTGGGAAGGTGGAGATGGGAAACCCTGGGGCTTGCTAGCCAGCCAGTCTTGTTGAATCACTGAGTTCCGGGTTCAGTGAGAGACCCTGCTTTAAAAAAAACAAGGTGGACAGCAATGGGCAAGGACACTCAGTGTTGACCTCTAACCTCTACTGCCTAGGCATATATACACTCGAACAGGTACACACACACAGGGCAAGGAAAGCTCACAGAATGGGAGAAAACACACAGAATTTGTAAAGATCCCTTGCATCTCAACAATAAAAACATCACTGTTGTAGTTCCATTCCCGTTGCTGTGATAAAACACTCCGACCAAAAGCATCATAGAGGAGGAAAGAGTTTGCTTGGCTTACACCTCTGTGTCACATCCCATCATTGAGGGAAGTCAGGGCAGGAACCTGAAAGCAGAAACTGTCGAGGAATGCTGCTTGATGGCTTACCATGGGTTCACTCACACTTAGCTAGGGATGGTGCTGCCCACAGTGGGCTGGGCCATCACATCAATTAATGATCAAGACAGTCCCCTATGGATGTGCCTGAAGGCCAAACTGACCTGGCAATCCCTCAATCTAGGCTTTCCTCTCAGATGACTCAAGGCTGTGTCAAGTTGACAGTTAAAGCTAACCAAGGCAATAACCTACCTAGAAAATGGTCAAGGATCAGAACAGAAATCTCTTCAAGGAAGTTACATAATACCCACTGAAAGCTGGAAAAGACACTCAAGATCATTAGCCATTAAGGAAATGAAAATTGACTGACATCACACAGCGCTCCAGACCCAGGAAGGTGGCCATAGCCAATACCAAGTGTGGGCAGGATGTGACCATGTGAGACAGCCAGGTCTTGCTGATGGAAAAATAAAATGCAGCTCAGGCTGTTGAGCACAGGGGTGCCTATGGCCTGGCAGCAAGTACGTCTACGTGAGGCCTCCTGACAGCTGGAGCAGCAGCTCAGAGCAGCGGGGTTAGTCACCATATCCCAACTGGGAAACTACCCAACTTTCCACCAGCCGATGGGAGGATGAATTACGTGTGGTATCATGATCGTGCAACGCAATATTATTTGGCAGTGAAGAGAATGAAGCCCTGACACAGGGTAGACACGGAAGACCTTGAAAACATTCCGTGGAGGATAGAGGGCAGTCACGGCAGACCGCGCCACATGACCCCACTTCTGTAGAGTGTCCCAACCGGGGACATCTACAGAGGCAGAAAGTGGATTAGTGGTTGCCTAGGGCTGGAGGAGGAGGGAGGGACTGCGGAGGGACTGTTCCCAGGACGTGGTTTTGGGAGTGGATGAAAATGTTCTAAAATTAGAGCTGGCTGATGGCTGCGAGACCCTGTGACAGAATAAACCTGGGGAAGCTTCCACTTGGAGGGGTGAACCCACGGCACACCAGCCACATCTCAGACGTGGAAAAACAGGGATGGGGGTGACAGAAGGGAAGGAAAAGAAGGGCAGGGGAGGGGCGGGAGCAGGGGAGAGGCGGGAGCAGGGGAGGGGCGGGAGCAGGGGAGAGGCGGGAGCAGGGAGGGGCGGGAGCAGGGGAGGGGCGGGAGCAGGGGAGGGGCGGGAGCAGGGAGGGGCGGGAGCAGGGGAGGGGCGGGAGCAGGGGAGGGGCGGGAGCAGGGAGGGAGGGCGATACAAACGGAGGCTTAGCCACTGCTGCGCTCTGCACCCCAAGACAGGCTTTACATCTTCATCTTGTCTGTAAGGTTGGGACTCTGTGCCTGGAGATGATGACCCCATCCATCCCTCGTGCCCGGCCACTGCCTGGGTACCACCTGTCCTGCTTCCTGCTGTAGCAGCTGGAGGTTGGCTGGGGCGGCTGACAGGGAACCAGGCTCAGCAGGTATCAAGAGTCCCTCTTGCCAAAGCCATCTTCCCAGAGACTCTCAGGGCTAGGGACAAGGGGCTGGCTCTGTGGACTTAAGGGGTCTGACTCTAGGGGCCACATGCCACCTTGTAGGGAACTCAGCTAAGGCCCTCAGAGCCTTGAGCCCAAGTGATTTCCTTGCCATCCTAGGTCTTGTCACCATGGTGACCACCTCATCTCCACAGGACAGGATGTAGTCAGACCAGTCTCTGTCCTCACAGAGCTCTGGCCCAAGTAGGTAGGGAAGGGGCTAAACTCCTCTCAGTGGTATTCTCTGGGAGCAAGGAGGAAGTGGGGCCCATGCAGGGGTAGAGCAGAAACACAGAATTAGACTCACAAAGATGGAACGGGGCAAAGCTCTATCTCAAGAATGTGGAGAAGTCACACTTTTTTGTTGTTGGTTTTTTTTGTTATTTGTTTTTGTTTTGGTTGTTGTTGTTGTTTATTGAGACAGGGTTTCACCATGTAGCCTTTGCTGTCCTGGAACTTGCTCTGTAGACCAGGCTGGCCTCGAACTCATAGATCCACCTGCCTCTGCCTCCCAAGTGGAATTAAAAGCGTGCACCACCACATCTGGCTAAGACAAACTTTAACTGATGGGCTCAGGACCATTGACAGGCATGCTGATGGAGACAGTCTTGGACCCACCTTTCTTTAGGAGGGTCACCAAGAGGGCCACACAAGGTGAGACATACACCGGTACCCTCCTTTACACCTGAGACAAAGGAAGTCTTTCCAGCTGTGACCCAAAACTAGACGCCAGAGTGAAGTGAGCTCACCAGCAGAGGTTCATGTGGGCAAAGCACACCATTATCTACCAGGCATGTCTGGCCCACGGCCTGTAGTCCACATGCAGCTCAGGACAACAGAGAACGAAGCCCAACACATCATCATAAACTTAGAACATCATGATTTTTGTTAAATTATAAGCTCAGTCGTGTGGTTCTCAGGCATGAAGACTGTAGACGACCACGTTATGTGCTCCCATCAAAGGGCTGGCTCCCACCGGATTGACACTCACGGCTCAGGCTTATGTCACTGACAGGCTGGTGTTCCTGCAAAGGGAAATCTAGCAACCTGGGGGGAAACTGACAGATGTAAACAGATGAGAGCACAGTGTCTCCCCGCCATGTATGAAAGGACCCTGATCTTGTTCCAAAGACATAAGCCTGAATTTTAGCAGCCCTGCGATTCCATGTCTCACAAGGTTTGTTTTTAAAAAATGAGTAAAAACTTCACCTGGAGAAGCTCTGAGAGGTCGGTGTCCATATGCTGGTTGATGGAAATGGGAACTGCTCCTCCTGCACTGAGGGACTCACAGGGGCCTACAGGGTTCCATTGGGGGCTCACAGGAGCTCACAGGGGCCTGCAGGGTTCCACAGGGTCCCACAGGCGGCTCACAGGGGCCTGCAGTATCCCACAGGGACTCACAGGGACTCACAGGGGCTCACAGGGACCTGCAGGGTTCCACAGGGTCCCACAGGGGGCTCACAGGGGCCTCCAGTGTCCCACAGGGACTTATAGGGGTTCATAGGGGCCTGGAGTGTCCCACAGGGGCTCACAGGGGCCTGCAGGGGCCCACAAGGGCCTACAGGGGCTCATAAGGGCATGTAGGGGCACACAGGGGCTCAAATGTGTGGCTCAGTCATGTGTATTGGCTTGGCCCCACTGATGCCACGTCTCTGTGTCTCTCCCAAGGGCATGCTGGGAGCACACAGTGTCATCCTTAGAAGCTGTTTGCTGTGGTTATTTACAGTGAGAGCTTGTGTGGACATGCAATGCTGGGCCAGACCACAGGGTGTGGGGTACAACCGTAGGGAGGTGGGCAAGCAAGGGGCCGGCCTACCTTGATGCCTCCTGAGCAAGCTTAGTGGGGGGTGGCTCCTGGGAGGCTCTGAGGTAGA
Source organism: Peromyscus eremicus (assembly GCF_949786415.1). Taxonomy (NCBI): domain Eukaryota; kingdom Metazoa; phylum Chordata; class Mammalia; order Rodentia; family Cricetidae; genus Peromyscus; species Peromyscus eremicus. The sequence goes on along the minus strand of NC_081429.1, from coordinate 9,068,424 downwards.
TTTGTTTGTGCTTGTGATGTTTTCCAGGTAATTCCCAAAGTAATTACCAAGGCTGTTCATGGGTGTGGGAGTGAGGAGAGCAAGGGAGACTTGAGCTGACCTTGGCCTTCCTGAGGATAGTGTTTACCCTAAAATCACAAGAATACTTTATTGAAGAAAAAAATCGTAAGTTGAGGACAGATAGGAATAAGAAAACCTAAGTGTTGTCATATTGGTGTGAGAAATTAAGTAGTTTAAACTGTACCTTCCTCCCCATGGCATTTTCAGCATTAAATCTTACTGAGATAAGTCTAAGCACAAACCGAAACACGTTCTTTAAAAAAGTTTTAAGAGCTGGGTATGCTAAATGAGACATCTATATCCCCCCTCCAAGGCACAGGAGCATGGTAAAAGGAGTCAGAAAAAAGTAGGAGGCAGAGGATGAGGTAGAGCTCTGTGAAATACTGTCTTCTAGGCTGCTACAACCAAGATCCCACAGCAGGTCAGGCCAATGGCACTGGACATGCATGGGATTGGGTCCCTCACCTTTCCATCATGGGTGGGGAGGAGCTTATGAGGCCCCGCCCCTCCTCTGGGATCTATTGGCTGTTAATAGCTGCTGAAGGAGAAGTTATTTTCTCTAGTGGTGTAGCCACTGGTAAGTTGCCCTGCTCAAATAAACCTATTGTAACCTTTTGTAAGCAAGGCTAAATAAAGTCAGTGGGGCACATGTACACACACACACACACACACACACACACACACACACACACACACACATGGCGGGGCAGTAAAGAGAGGGGAGGTGCCACATACCTGTTATCCCAACACTCAAGAAGCAAAGGCAGAAGGTTTTCTGCATGTTCAAAGGATGCCTGGTCTACACAAGGAGTTCTGGGCCAGCCTGGTCTACATTAGGAATTTGGGGCCATCCTGGTCAACATAAGGATTATCAGGCCCAACCAGGGCTACATAATTCGACCATGCTTTAAAGAAAACTTTCCCAAGGAAAAGGAGTAGCAGGAGAGACTGCGGAGGAGCAGTGTCTTCCCTGATGGGAGACGGCAGGTCTCTGAATCTTGCTGAGGAGGCAGAGAAGAGGGCATCCTGGCTGGCTGCTGGCATGGAGATAGTGTTGGCTGAGGCTGGTCAACACACAGCAGGAGGTCCTGTGGCTCTGAACTCTCTTTCTGGCACTTTTTGCTCTGGATGGAGCTTCCAACAAGACTCGAATTATGAACAGGGAAGACTTTGGGGGAGCAGAGGAAAGCTGGCTTCTGAGGCTGGGCCACTGAGGAATCCCTGAGGGACAGACCCTGCTGACCTGGCCTAGGACCACTCCAAGCCCTGGGTCCTGGTGACGCATCTGGGACAGCTAGGGCTTAGCTCTAGGAGAGAAACTGCAGTTTATTGAAGAGGCTAGAATGGAGGAGAAAGGGGGGGCATGTCAGAAGAAACTAGGGTCAGTTAATATGACCGCGGGTGCCTTTTCTTCCTGCTCACCTCTGCCTGGGGCTCCACCCCACAGCTGCATTCATATACCCAGGAGCGGAGGCATCACCTGTCCGGGACTCCAAGCTGGTGAGCCTCTGGGTGCAGTTGGTGGGGTGGCACTCAGAACCATGCTCCGGGGGCTGCATATGTAACCACAGCCTGGTGCAGGGCCATTTGGGCTGTGAGACAACAGGCGTGGCTTCACTTGGCCATCTCTGCACCCCTGCTGCAGCCTGGGCAGGAGTGACTCTGCAGCCCAGCGGGAGGGCCACAGCTCCTCCCAAACAGGCAGCTACTTCAGCTCAGCTCAGCAGCAGGGCAGAAAGGATGACAGGTGTGCCACCGCCCCGGCGCCTGTCACTGGGAACCAGCTGCCTCCTGTCAGCAGCCCATCAAGCCCAAGGACCCGGGACAAACAGTCCTGCCGAGATGCCGCTCCCTGACCTGCCCCCAGCAGGCCTCTTTCAGGGCCAGCACGTGCTTCTGTCTGGTTGCTTCCAGGGTCTGGTATGAACAGGCCCTGCAGGAGGGAGAGAGAGGGCAAGGAGCCTAGAGAGATGCTCTCAGGAAAAAAGGCTGCTGGTGGAGGAACCAGGGGAGGCTTCTTGGAGGAGGAGTCAGGAGAGCCAGTGGGCCGAGGAGGGATGGGGTGTGCTGGGGAAGCAGGGGTTTCAGTAGGAAGGCAGTGTCTTGGGTTTATGAGGGCAAGTCTGGGGCAGGACCTTCTTGGGGGACAGTGGGACTTAGATGGGTGCCATTTGTGGAGGTGGGTATCCCGGAGGGTTGTGGGCTGGGAGCAGCCCAGTGGAGCTGGCTCGGGGCCAGCTGAGGCCCCCACTTCAGAAACAGGAGAAAGAAGAACCAGAGGCAAGAAGGATATTGGGGCATCCAGCCCGCCCCCCAAACACACACAGCACCACCCCTTGCCGATTTCTGCCCCACCCAGGTTCCCTTCTGTCATTGGTCTGCATAGCAAGTGACATCAGTGTTAACAGGGACCATGCTTCCGTTTCTACGGGGCCATGGCTTCTTCATATCAAGAAGCATTCGGAGCACAGGGGGCATCTCCATGGAGAAAGGGAAGTCTTCGTGATGCTTTCACTCTTGCGGGAGTCGTTTCCTCTGTGGCGCGGTGTTTCTGTTTGATCCACTTAATCTGAGACAAAACGCAGAAGTTTTACAGCTGCTGTGGGCTGTGGTGGGAGGAAACTCAAGTTAACCTGGCTCTAGGGTAGGGGACTCCTGGGAGACAGAGGAGGTGGCACTAGGAGGAGCCGAGACCAGCCTGTGGCCTCTGTACCACCAGGGATCACCGTCACACTGGGACTGCCAGGTTGGTGGCAAGGACGGCTATCAGCAGGGGCTGATTTTAGCTGTGCTCAGAGGCAGCCCCATCTAGGTGCCCCATCCAAACACCACTACCTTGTCAATGAATCCTCTCAAGGAAAGATCTCTCCAAGCCAAAGCGTGGACCCTGACCATGGGGTGGCTGGGCCTCACCCTTTGCCCTTCATCTACCCTCCCAGAGCTAGCCCTAAGAACAAGCCCTACCCCAATGGGTGCTTGCCAGGGCCTGGGTTTGAGCTCTGTCTGGACACATAGCCTATGACCTGGGGCTCAAGAGGGCTGGGGGCGGGGAGACACTGTGAAGCCAAGCATATACAGACAAAATGATGCAAGTTGGGTTGTCCCTGGGTGTAGCACCTGTGGCCCTAAGTTCTCCTGAGTGCTCCCCTGTCTTTCCTTTGGTCTCATCCTGCTCAGTGGATGACTGAGACCCGCAGTTGAGTTCACAGCCCACAGAGCCTCCAAGCTCTGAAAAGCCACCCTGGAAGAGCACATAGATCCATCAACTAAGGGACACTCAGAGAGCCCCGTGCATGAGGGAACTCAAAAACGTTCTGCCCAGGGCTGGTATTCAGTGTGGGTTTTTGCTGGCTGCAGGATTCCACACATATTTCCTGGGGCCTCGATGGGCATGACAAAGCAACAAATTGGGGCCAACAGAGGTCAGTCAGGACACCACCCAGAGAAGCCCGGATCCCGCATAGTCACATGTCATACCTCACTCATTCACTCTCCAGCCTCGAGAGCTCAGTATCCAGGGTCATCCAAAGTGGTTTCAAGCAGAGGGAACGGTTGGGGGCCAGAGTCACTCACTGCCTGCTGTGGGTTTGCAGAAGTTAACTGCATCCTTGTTGACCGGGGCTGCTTCTTAACTCTCAGATCAGGGAGCGGTGCAGCTTAAACACATGCATGTTGGTGTACAGTGTTCCGGGGATCAGCCCCAGCTTAGCTACTTCTGAGATTAGCCACCCTGGTGAGGTCATCCAACCTCTCTGGGGTGCAGCTTCCTAGCACGTAAACTGAGGCTGCCGTGGTGCATCCCGCATCCCAGTGAGCTGAGCCCTGGGTGAGCTCATTCACAGAGCACCTCACACAGCCTGTGGGGACTGCCTAGAGAGGGCACCATGATCTACCCCAGCAAAGCCTGGGTGACTGTGGTGCAGCCAGGATGGGATGGATAGGCACCACTCGACTCTTGTATCCATAGTCATGCTGGACAGGTGTCACAGGTCGGTGGGACCAAAGAGAGCACTTACCCAAGCTCCTAGGGCTCCCAAGGACCTGGGCAATGTGAGGTCATCCAGCTGTCATTTGCTTAAGGAACATTCTTCATCCCGTACTATGAGTAAGGGTTTGTACTCTTCCTCAGGCCCACACCCTAACTTCATTGCCTCACTGTAATCAATACATATGGTAGAGGGGGGACCTCCCAGAACCGTGGGGTGGGGTTGGGGGGCATGAGGTTCCCGCACACGGGAGCCACAGCACCTCACGTTCCTCTTGTGGGGTTATGCTGATGGTCTGCTAAGTCCTGAGGTCTCCATCCCCAAGCCAAGAAGGAAGGCCCAGGCTTGCCCAGCCTGGCTGTAGATCTGGGCGTCCCAGTCAGTCCACATCAGTTGGGATACATCTCCTTAGCAAGTTAACTCTGGCAGTTTGGAGGAGGGGGGCTGTAAACGGATTCAGAGACTGACATGGAGTGTGCCCCAGCCCTCCTCCAAGGTCTTTCTTGAGCGTCAGCGCCCCCTAGTGGTGGGAGGCCATCATTTGCCGTAGGCTGTGAGTGCTTCAGCATTTGCCTCCCCCGCTCACCAGGTCTTGGGATATGGGTGCTGCTAGGAACCCTACACTTGAGGAAGGATTGAGGACCTGGGCCTGGAATCAGAGGCTAAGGGACACAGGCCAGGAGAGGGGATGGATGCCCTGGAGAAGACAGGCCTCCTAGACTGCTGTTGCACATCCCAAGACAGAGCAGGCCCGGACCCCTCTTTATCAGCCCGCCTCTCTTCAGGGTGTTTGTGGGCTGTGGGCCAAGTTCAGCCCAACAACAGGGTTGTCTGGGAAGGGGTGTGTGTCAGGACATGTGGCATGTCACACTGGATACACAGGCCAGGGCTTGCTCCACCAGAGCCCTGTGTGACTCTCCCTGGAAACCAGAAGCCCCAGACACGAGCACCTGGAGGGACATCTGGGAGAGGCTACTGGCAGGGTGGGAGGCCTAGCTGGGTCTCTTGGTCCTGTAGTTGGGTTCACATCCACTGAACTTGCTCCCATGACCTGTAGCGTGGAGAATGGCTCACAGATTAGAAAGAGCGCTGACCAGGCCTGGTACCAGAGGTTCTTGCCTGGTATGGAACTCTCTCACTCATGTTCTTATCCTGTGCTGTTTTTTCTGATGTGAAAATCTCTGTGTACATTGTAGAGACTTAAACACTGTGGGTAAGCATCAAGACAAGAGGCGTCTCGGAGCTCCCCTGACTCCTGGGCATCTCTGTGTCCAGTGAACTGCTTCTCAGCGTTAGCGTCCATGAGCAGAGAGAGGAGAGGGTCTGCCTCCGATTTCTGCAAGTTGTGTCCTCCGTGTTTAATTCTGAGTGGGCATTGCTTTCCTATCACACACTCTCTCTCTCTCTCTCTCTCTCTCTCTCTCTCTCTCTCTCTCTCTCTCTGTAAACATCCGGGATGGAGAGGTGTGAGCACCTGAAAACGAATTTAATTGGATGGGCATTGTGGTTTGAATCAGAATGGCCCCCATAGGTCCCTATGTTTGAATGCTTAGTCACCAGGGAGTGGAATTCTTTGATAGGATTAGGATTAGGAGGTGTGGACTCGTGGTAGGAAGTGTGTCACTGGGGGTGGGCTTTGAGGTTTCAAAGAGTCCATGCCAGGCCAGGTCTTCTGGCCTCTCAGCTACTGCTCCAACCCCTGAGTGCTGTCGTGCCCCCGCCATGATAATGGACGAAGCTGAAACTGTAAGTGAGCTCCCCAGTTAAATGCTGCCTTGGTCATGGCGTCTCTTTCACGGCAATAGAGCAGTGACTAAGGCAGGCAGAGCTAGAGAGGTTTGGTGCTCATCACTGTTCCTTTAGGGTAGAGTCCTATGCATTCCGGCATGTCCTCTGTTGGCTTTGTGGTTTGTGAGATGAGGTCTCACACTGTAGCCCAGGCTGGATTTGAACTCACCAGATAACCCAGGTTGGCCTTGAACTTGTGGTAGTCCTCTTTTCTCAGTCTGCAACAAGAGTGCTGGGATTGTAGCCATGACCCCCTACGTCCAACTGTTCACATGGCTCCCAGAAAGTGCTCATTCCCCCAGGTTCTGGACCCCGGGCAGGTGCCCTTCTACCCCAACCGGGAAGGATCCCCTTCTCCAAGACCCCTGGCAGACCCTGCAGTCTCCACGCCCTGCCCCCACGCCCATCTGCCTGAGCCCCAAGCCTCTTCCTGAGACTTAGAGGCCGGCCCCCAGCTCCCATCTTGCCCAGGACTTCCCTTCTGAAGCACAGGTGAGTGCCCTAGCTTGCCCCCGACCCCATCCCTGGGCACCAGCCACTCCGGGGAAGACCTGCCCAACTTGGGCCCAGGTTCTGGACCCCGGGCAGGTGCCCTTCTACCCCAACCGGGAAGGATCCCCTTCTCCAAGACCCCTGGCAGACCCTGCAGTCTCCACGCCCTGCCCCCACGCCCATCTGCCTGAGCCCCAAGCCTCTTCCTGAGACTTAGAGGCCAGCCCCCAGCTCCCATCTTCCCCCGGACTTCCCTTCTGAAGCACAGGTGAGTGCCCTAGCTTGCCCCCGACCCCATCCCTGGGCACCAGCCACTCCGGGGAAGACCTGCCCAACTTGGGCCCAGGTTCTGCTCCCCGGGCAGGTGCCCTTCTAGCCCCACTGGGAAGGATCCCCCTCTCCAAGACCCCTGGCAGACCCTGCAGTCTCCACGCCCTGCCCCCACGCCCATCCGCCTGAGCCCCAAGCCTCTGCCTGAGACTTAGAGGCCAGGCCCCCCAGCTCCCATCTTGCCCAGGACTTCCCTTCTGAAGCACAGGTGAGTGCCCTAGCTTGCCCCCGACCCCATCCCTGGGCACCAGCCACTCCGGGGAAGACCTGCCCAACTTGGGCCCAGGTTCTGGACCCCGGGCAGGTGCCCTTCTACCCCAACCGGGAAGGATCCCCTTCTCCAAGACCCCTGGCAGACCCTGCAGTCTCCACGCCCTGCCCCCACGCCCATCTGCCTGAGCCCCAAGCCTCTTCCTGAGACTTAGAGGCCAGCCCCCAGCTCCCATCTTGCCCAGGACTTCCCTTCTGAAGCACAGGTGAGTGCCCTAGCTTGCCCCCGACCCCATCCCTGGGCACCAGCCACTCCGGGGAAGACCTGCCCAACTTGGGCCCAGGTTCTGGACCCCGGGCAGGTGCCCTTCTACCCCAACCGGGAAGGATCCCCTTCTCCAAGACCCCTGGCAGACCCTGCAGTCTCCACGCCCTGCCCCCACGCCCATCTGCCTGAGCCCCAAGCCTCTTCCTGAGACTTAGAGGCCGGCCCCCAGCTCCCATCTTGCCGTGGATTTCCCATCTGGAGGAGAGAGAGAGAGAGAGAGAGAGAGAGAGAGAGAGAGAGAGAGAGAGAGGAGAGCACCCATCCTCCCCCGGACTTCCCTTCTGAACAAGAGCTTCCATCCTGCCCCGGACTTCCAATTTGGACAAGAGAGCTCCCATCTGGACAAGAGAGAGAGACTTCCTGAATCTGTCAGCTCTGAACCAAGTGTGCGGATAAGGCCAGGAACGAACCACAAGGAGATGGGCAGACGTCAAGGCAGAAACACATACAACAAAATGAATAGTAATACACCATCACCAGGCCCTAGCCCTCCTCCAACACCTAGACCTGAACATCAGAAATTGGAAGAAGCAGAAGAAAATAGCCTTATGAATGTCATCATGAAGAAGCTAGAGGCTCGTGTAGAGGAAAAGACAAAAAAATGTGAAGAACGCTGTAAACAACTAGAGGAAAGGGCAAACAAATTAGAAGAAATCAATAAAGTCCTGGAAGAGAACAATAAAATACTGAAAGAAAATCAAGAAAAATCAATGAAACAAATGAAGGAAACAGTCCAAGACCTGAAAAAGGAAATAGAAAAAATGAAGAAGACACAAACAGAGGGAATGCTGGAAATAGAAAATCTGAGAAAACGATTGGGAACTTCAGATGCAAGTATAATCAACAGAATGCAAGAGATGGAAGAGAGGATCTCTAGCGTTGAAGATACAATAGAAGAAATAGATTCATCAGTCAAAGAAAACACTAAAGTCAACAAAGTCATGAACCAAAATGTCCAAGAAATTTGGGACACCATGAAAAGACCAAACCTACGAATAATAGGGGTAGAAGAAGGAGAAGAATACCAACTCAAGGGCACAGAAAATATATTCAACAAGATCATAGAAGAAAACTTTCCCAACTTAAAGAAGGAAATGCCTATGAAGATACAGGAAGCCTATAGAACACCAAACAGACTAGACCCCCAGAAAAAGTCCCCTCGCCACATAATAATTAAACAATTAAACGTACAGAATAAAGAAAGAATATTAAGAGCAGCAAAGGAAAAAGGCCAAGTGACATATAAAGGCAAACCTATCAGAATAACACCCGATTTCTCAATGGAGACTTTGAAAGCCAGAAGGTCCTGGACAGATGTAATGCAGACATTAAGAGACCATGGATGTCAGCCTAGACTAATATACCCAGCAAAACTTTCAATCGTCATAGATGGAGTGAACAAGACATTCCATGACAAAGCCAGATTTAAACAATATTTATCCACAAACCCAGCCCTACAGAAAGCACTAGAAGGAAAATTCCAACCTAAGGAAGTCAGATACAACCTCGAAAACACAGGCAATAGATAAAGCCACAGCAGTAGACCCCAACGAAGAAAAGTACACACACATCACCACCAAAAAATAACAGGAATGAACAATCACTGGACATTAATATCCCTCAATATCAATGGACTTAATTCACCTATAAAAAGACATAGGCTTACAGAATGGATACGAAAGCAGGACCCATCTTTCTGCTGCATACAAGAAACACATCTCAAATTCAAAGATAGACACTACCTAAAAATAAAAGGCTGGGAAAAGACTTTCCAATCAAACGGTCTTAAGAAACAAGCGGGTGTAGCCATCCTGATATCCAGCAAAATAGACTTCAAACTAAAATCAATCAAAAGAGATCAAGAAGGGCATTACATACTCATCACAGGAAAGATCCACCAAGATGAAGTCTCAATTCTGAACATTTATGCCCCAAACACAAGGGCACCCACATATGTAAAAGAAACATTATTAAAGCTTAAATCACATATAAAACCCCACACATTAATAGTGGGAGACCTCAACACCCCACTTTCACCACTGGACAGATCCCCCAAATCGAAACTTAACAGAGAAATAAAGGACTTAATTGATGTCATGACTCAAATGGACTTAATCGACATCTACAGAACATTCCATCCTAACAAAAAAGAATATACCTTCTTCTCAGCACCCCATGGAACCTTCTCTAAAATTGACCACATACTTGGTCACAAAGCAAATCTAAACAGATACAAAACAATTAGAATAACCTCCTGTGTTCTATCAGACCACCATGGTCTAAAGTTGGATTTCAACAACAACAAAAACTACAGAAAACCTACAATCTCATGGAAACTGAACAATACCCACCTGAATCACCAATGGGTTAAGGAAGAAATAAAGAAAGAAATTAAAGACTTCCTAGAGATCAACGAAAATGAAGACACCACATATCCAAACCTATGGGACACTATGAAAGCAGTACTAAGAGGGAAATTCATAGCACTAAACGCCCACATAAATAAGCTGGAGAAATCTCACACTAGTGACTTAACAGCACACCTGAAAGTTCTAGAACAGGAAGAAGCAAAGTCTCCCAGGAAAAATAGATGCCAGGAAATTATCAAAGTGAGAGCTGAAATCAATAAAATAGAAACAAAGAGAACAATACAAAAAATTAATGAAACAAAGAGTTGGTTCTTTGAGAAAATCAACAAGATAGACAAGCCCTTATCCAAACTAACCAAAAGACAGAGAGAGAGCATCCAAATCAACAAAATCAGAAATGAAAAGGGGGACATAACAACAGACATTGAGGAAATCCAGAGAATCATCAGGTCATACTTCAAAAACCTCTATTCCACAAAACTGGAAAACCTAAAAGAAATGGATAATTTTCTGGATAGGTACCACATACCTAAATTAAATCAAGACCAGATAAACTATTTAAATAGTCCAATAACCCCTAACGAAATAGAAACAGTCATTAAAAGTCTCCCAACCAAAAAAAGCCCAGGACCAGATGGTTTCAGTGCAGAATTCTACCAGATCTTCAAAGAAGAGTTAATACCAATACTCTCTAAATTGTTCCATACAATAGAAACAGAAGGAACATTACCAAACTCCTTCTATGAGGCTACAATTACCCTGATTCCCAAACCAAACAAGGATACAACAAAGAAAGAGAACTACAGACCGATCTCCCTCATGAACATTGATGCAAAAATACTCAATAAAATACTGGCAAACAGACTCCAAGACCACATCAAAACAATTATCCACCATGATCAAGTAGGATTCATTCCAGGGATGCAAGGATGGTTCAACATACGAAAGTCTGTCAATGTGATACACCATATAAACAAACTCAAAGAAAAAAACCACATGATCATCTCACTAGATGCTGAAAAGGCATTTGACAAAATCCAACACCCCTTCATGATAAAGGTCTTGGAGCGATCAGGAATACAGGGAACATACCTAAACATAATAAAGGCAATTTACAGCAAGCCAACAGCCAACATCAAATTAAATGGAGAGAAACTCAAAGCAATTCCACTAAAATCAGGAACGAGGCAAGGCTGTCCGCTCTCCCCATACTTATTCAATATAGTACTTGAAGTTCTAGCCAGAGCAATAAGACAACATAAGGAGATTAAGGGGATACAAATTGGAAAGGAAGAAGTCAAGCTTTCCCTATTTGCAGATGACATGATAGTATACTTGAGCAACCCCAAAGATTCCACCAAGGAACTGATACAGCTTATAAACACCTTCAGCAACATAGCAGGATACAAGATCAACTCCAAAAAATCAGTAGCCCTCCTATATACAATGGACAAAAAAGCGGAGAAGGAAATCAGAGATACATCACCCTTTACTATAGCCACAAATGACATAAAATACCTTGGGGTAATACTAACCAAGCAAGTGAAGGACCTATATGACAAGAACTTTAAGTCCCTGAAAAAAGAAATTGAAGAAGATGTCAGAAAATGGAAAGATCTCCCATGCTCATGGATAGGCAGAACTAACATAGTAAAAATGGCAATCTTACCAAAAGCAATCTACAGATTCAATGCAATCCCCATCAAAATACCAACACAATTCTTCACAGACCTGGAAAGAATAATACTCAACTTCATATGGAAAAACAAAAAACCCAGGATAGCCAAAAGAATCCTGTACAATAAAACAACCTCTGGAGGCATCACGATCCCTGACTTCAAGCTGTACTATAGAGCTACAGTAATAAAAACAGCTTGGTACTGGCATAAAAACCGACATGTGGACCAATGGAATCGAATTGAAGACCCTGATATTAATCCGCACACCTATGAACAAATAATTTTTGACAAAGAAGCCAAAAGTGCACAATGGAAAAAAGAAAGCATCTTCAACAAATGGTGCTGGCAAAACTGGATATCAACATGTAGAAGGCTGCAAATAGATCCATATCTATCACCGTGCACAAAACTTAAGTCCAAGTGGATCAAGGACCTCAACATAAATCCAGCTACTCTGAACCTGCTAGAAGAGAAAGTAGGAAGTAGTCTTGAACACATTGGCATAGGAGACCACTTTCTAAATAGAACACCAGTAGCACAGACACTGAGAGAAACAATCAATCAGTGGGACCTCTTGAAACTGAGAAGCTTTTGTAGGGCAAAGGAAACGGTCAACAAAGCAAAGCGACAGCCTACAGAATGGGAAAAGATCTTCACCAATCCCACATCTGACAGAGGACTGATATCCAGAATATATAAGGAACTCAAGAAATTAGACATCAAAATGCCCAACAGTCCAATTAAGAAATGGGCTATAGAACTAAACAGAGAATTCTCAACAGAGGAAACTCAAATGGCTGAAAGACATTTAAGGAATTGCTCAACATCCCTAATCATCAGGGAAATGCAAATCAAAACAACTCTGAGATACCACCTTACGCCTGTCAGAATGGCTAAGATCAAAAACACTGAAGACACCTTATGCTGGAGAGGATGTGGAGCTAGGGGAACTCTCCTCCACTGCTGGTGGGAATGCAAGCTTGTACAACCACTTTGGAAATCAATATGGCGATTTCTTAGAAAATTGGGAATCCATCTCCCCCAAGATCCAGCTATACCACTCTTGGGCATATACCCAAGGAATGCTCAACCACACCACAAGAGCACTTGTTCAGCTATGTTCATATCAGCGTTGTTTGTAATAGCCAGAACATGGAAACAACCTAGATGCCCTTCAACTGAAGAATGGATAAACAAAATGTGGTACATATACACAATGGAATACTACTCAGCAGAGAAAAACAATGACATCATGAGGTTTGCAGACAAATGGATGGATCTAGAAAAAATCATCCTGAGTGAGGTATCCCAGACTCAGAAAGACAAACATGGTATGTACTCACTCATAACAGGATACTAGATGTGGAACAAGGATGACTGGACTGCTACTCACATCACCAGGCAGGCTACCTGGAAAACAGGACCCCAAGAAAGACACAGGGATCGCCCAACGACAGAGAAATGGAATGAGATCTACATGAACAGCCTGGACAGGAGTGGGGGTAGTGAAGGGCGAGGGTCGAGGGAAAGAGAGCTTGGGTGAGTGGGAGATCCCAGCTGGATCAAAAACAGAGAGGGAGAACAAGGAATAGGAGACCATGGTAAATGAAGACCACATGAGAATAGGAAGAAACAAAGTGCTAGAGAGGCCCACAGAAATCCACAAAGATACCCCCACAACAGACTGCTGGCAATGATCGAGCGACAATCCGATCTGACCTACTCTGGTGATGGGATGGCCAAACACCCTAATTGTCGTGCTAGAAACCTCATCCAACTACTGATGGACCTGGAGGCAGAGATCCATGACTAGGCCCCAGGTGGATCTCTGGGAGTCCAATTAGCGAGAATGAGGAGGGTTTATATGAGAGAGAATTGTTGAGACCAAGGTCGGATAAAGCACAGAGACAAATAGCCAAACAAACGGAAACACATGAAATATGAACCAATGGCTGAGGGGTCACCAACTGGATCAGGCCCTCTGAGTGGGTGAGACAGTTGATTGGCCTGATCTGTTTGGGAGGCATCCAGGCAGTGGGACCGGGTCCTGTGCTCATTGCATGAGTTGGCAGTTTGAAACCTGGGGCCTATGCAGGGTCCCTTGGCTCAGCATGGGAGGAGGGGACTGGACCTACCTGGACTGAGTCCACCAGGTTGATCTCAGTCTGTGGGGAAGGCTTTGCCCTGGAGGAGATTGGAATGGGGGGCGGGCTGGGGGGAAGGTGAGGGGGGCGGGAGGGGGGAGAACAAGGGAATCTGTGGCTGATATGTAGAACTGAATTGTATTGCAAAATAAAAATTAAAAAAAAACAAAAAAAAAACAAAAAAAAAACAAAAAAAAAAAAAAAAGAAAGTGCTCATTCCTTCTAGTCCTTCTGTCAGACTAGACATTTGCTTGTGAAGTAGCCAGCTAAACTACTGTTTTTACTGTCTTTTCTAATTCTTCTGGATTAACAAGTTATATTGCTCTATTGATTCTCAAATCTGTTTAGCAGTTCTCTCTCTCTCTGTCTCTCTCTCTCTGTCTCTCTCTCTGTCTCTCTGTCTCTGTCTCTGTCTCTGTCTCTCTCTCTCTCTCTCTCTCTCTCTCTCTCTCTGTGTGTGTGTGTGTGTGTGTGTGTGTGTGTGTGTGTGTGTGTGTGTGTATACACCTGTGTATGTAAGTCAGAGAGTGATATCAGGTCAATCTCCACTTTATTTGTTGAGGCAAATTCTCCCCCTGAATCTGGAGCTCACCAGTTTGAACTAGTCTCTCTAGCCAGCTCACCCCTGGGATCCTGTCTCTGTCTCCAGAATGCTGGAATTACCCTGGCTTTTAGTGGGTGCTGGGGATTTGAACTGTTTCTTACACTTAACAAGTCCTTATCCACCTCTCTCTCCACCTAGCCATCTCTCCAGCTCCTCAATACCAGTTCTATTCATGGTTTTAGTATTCTTTTAATTTCCTGGGCAGCTATCACAGAGGTTCAATACACCTTTTCCCCTTGCTTTTTTCTCACTGATACTTGGCGTGTTGAAAATTCGCCCTCAACCTCTGTCTACTCTCCTGTTGTTTATCGGCCTGTAGTTTCTCGCCTCGGTGTTTCTGTTGTGTGGCACGAAGCGCTCTGCTCCTTGTCGTGGGTGGGTGGTTCCCAGGTCACCCATGTCACTCTCACAGACCTGCGGTGAGGTCCAGCTTCCTTGGAGTCTGGATTTTATCCCAGGCAGCTTCCCCAATGTGCGCTTTGTCTCCCTGATCTTTCCATTATCATCCCAGCGCGTGTCTGACTTAATTCTTGTGGTCTTCTTAGAGTCTGAGATATGAAGCTGGTGTATTCTGCATGACAAAGTATTTTGCTTAGCTTTTTTTTTTTTTCAAATAATTTTAGGATGTTTTATTTTTAAATAATTTCTCCCCCCTATTTTTTTTGCTAATATGTTGAATGTGTGAGTTATTTTGCAAAGAATGAGCAACTCTGACCTGTTTAGTCTGTCACTCGGGGACGTGACAATGCCACCTGTCCCTGATTATACTGAAGTGTACCCCACCCCCAGATAGGACCCTGCAAGTGCTTTGGTTTGCTTCTGCTCATTTTGGGATTTTGAGGCAATTATGAGTTATTTTTGTGTCTTATTATCTGCTCTGCCAGGCTGTCTCAGCCTCGGGGAACATCTTTGGTTATTGGGTTTCTTTTCACACCCTACTTCTTTGTCGAAACTTCTTATTAACCCTGAATTTTCTGCTGATTGTTTTAAGGTTTGAAACGGTAAAAACTATTTTCTTTTCCTGCTTCCCGCTGATGATCGAGAACCCTCCTCCACCTGGTCCTGCCTCTATCCAGATTGCACTGCTGAGTTAAAGAATTCTACAGCTGATAAACTGGTGGGGTGGGGTGGGTACACCCGTGACCGGGACCCTGACATTTGGGAGGTGGAGGCAGAGGATTAGAAGTTGCAGGTCATCTGCAGCACAAGTGTGAGGTCAACCTGGTCTACATGAGACCTCGTCTTAAAGGAAAAAAAGAAAGCAGAGTTATGCAGTTAGCAAATGAGTGTTCACACATACTGATTTTAAGTGCCCCTTCTCTGGGATGTACTGCCAAGGAAGTGTTGTTTGAAGGGGATGTGCATCCTTCTATTGAAGACATTTCCTCTGTGCCTTGATTACTTGTCCCAAAGGCATGGTGTCCCAGTCAGAGATGTTTCCACACCTTCCTGGCCCATCCAGGGTGGAGATGGCTTCTTTCTCTTCACAGAAGCTCCATTGCCCCACTTCCTGCTCTTGAACCCTGACACAGTGTGACCACTGTCAGCTCTCACTATTCAGGATGCCCTTGGAAGGCTGTTCCCATGCGAAAATACAGGACCTCCCTGGCAATTCACACTACCTCCTGGTTATGGAATGGGGGTCCTCCTCCAGCTCTGGACCCCTTTCTTTCTATAGCTGTTACTGAACCCTGCTAAGACACTGTTTTCAAACCCATAATCTTCCAGATATGCTCATCTGTCCCTTCCCCAGACACTAGAAGCCTGCTCTGAGACGTCCTCTGCAGTGACTGATTTCCACAGAATTCTCAGCACCAGCCTTCCTGGCCACTACAGTGACACTTAACACAATCTAGACTCATCAGGGAAGAGAGTCTCAAAGAAGAACCACCTAGATCAGGTTGGCCTATAGTCACGTATGTGGGGAATTGTCTTGATGACAAATATTTTATTACAGTTACATTAATTGATGTGGGAAGATTCAGTCCACCCTGGGTGGCCCCATTCCCTAGGGTTGGGTCCTGGACTGTGAAATGGTGGAGAAAGTAAGATGAACACTGGCATGGGACATTCACTCCTGACAGATGCTTTAGGTTCACATAACCTTGGCTTCCCTGCTGATGGACAGTTGTAGCTGGAGTTATCTCCAATCCCACCTAGGCCCGTAGCCACTCAGACCCAAATAAACACACAGACGTTTATATTATTTAAACTGTTTGGCCTGATGGCTCAGGCGCCTTCTATCTAGTTTTTATATCTTAAATTAACCCATTTCTATTAATCTATAAGTTGCCATGTGGTTTGTGGCTTACCGGTACTTACATCTTACTTCTCATGGTGGCAGCGGCAGCTCCTGTCTCAGCCTTCCTGTTCCCAGAATTCTCCTCTCTCTTTGTCCCGCCTATACTTCCTGCCTGGTTACTGGCCAATCAGCACTTTATTTATTAACCAATCAGAGCAACACATTCACAGCGTATAGATATCCACAGCAGGCAGTGATCTGGAACTGTGAGCTGAATAAACCCCTGCCTCCAAGTTTCATTTCCTCAGATCATTTTATCCTAACAACAGGAAGCAAAACTAACATTTGGGGGTTAAGACTTGAAAATATAAATTGTGGAGGGACACAACTTGCCTAATAAAATTTACTTCCCATTCACTCCCTAGCTGAATTGTGTGTGTGTGTGTGTGTGTGTGTGTGTGTGTGTGTGTGTGTGTGTGTGTGTGTAGGGTAGGTATTTGAAAGTGAAACTAAAAAGAAGACCCAAAGAGCAAATTAATGGGGCTGGGGAGATGGCTCAGTTGGTAAAGTGGTGTGCGAGCATGAGGACCTGAGTTTGAATCCCCAGAACCCACCTAAAAAGCTGGGCATTACAGCACACACTTGTAACTCCAGCACCAGGGGCAGGTTAGGAGAAAAGAAGCCATCTTGTCTAATGAACCAATAAGGTTCAGGTTTAGTGAGAGACCCTGTCTCAAAGAATAAGATGGAAAGTGATTGGGAGAACACACCCCATGTTAACCTCTGGTCTATTCATGCACAGACACATGCACGCAAACACATGCACATAGGTGTACACACATGTACACTGTTGGAAATCTGGGCAGCTGGGATGTGAAAGCAAGCCTCTAATGAGAGTTTTGCTTTTGTTTATTAGCTTAGGGCATTGTGTGGCATAATCTGCCCACAGTTCAGGCCCGCAGTCTGGTTTTTGAAGAAAGATTTATCCAATCACCTGGAGGTAGGGATGCGCATGGCAGCTTGGAGCTGGTGGTAAAAACCTGCTAGTCAATTTTTTCAGACCCTAATTAGCAGAGTTCGTGCCAGTGCCTGAAGTCCACTCCGGCAGGACCTGCACACATGGCACAGAGCAGGGCAGGGTGTATCTTGCAGGAGTATGCTGTCTTCATTTGATTCCCTGGTGTCGTTTCTTGCTGACATGTCTTGTGGCTCAAATAGCTAAATGCCAGCATGTGTTGAGTCTGGGGTGAGACATGGCTGCCTACATTTTAATCTTAGTTTTTCTAAGCTGGGAGTTTTTGTATGTTCATATAAGAATGAATAACTGCTCCTGGGATGTAGCTTGCTTAGTTTGATCCCCAGCCCCACATAAATCAGGCATCTGGTGCGGCCTATAATCTCTCCAGGAAGAGGAGGCCTCTGGGTGGGAATGGGCAAGCAGGGGCTTGGGGGCCAGCCCCTGCCCCAGCATAGTGGCGGGCGGGTAAGAGGCAGATGCGCCACCATGGGAACCGATGTCACTCCAGGGCAGCTGTGCCATTGGGCACTGTAAGCGCCAGGCCTTGGCTGGGAACTGAGGTTCCTGACAGAGGGGTGCTGGCTCTTAAATTGTGAATATGCTCATTCCCAGGGAGGGAGGCTCCCAGATCCGCTGACACTGTGGGGTTGGGAGAGCCTCATGGATGGCTTCCTTCTGACACTGCAGTGAGCTGCAGCCAGATGAGCTGCAGACCTGCAGCCTCCTTTCAGAGTGCTGCTGGGCAGTGAGACACAGGAGAGCTGCTGTGAGGCAGGCTCTAGTCAGCTGAGATGGAGGGATCTGTCTGACGGTGGTGGGCCTGGACAGGGAAGCTGAGGGTGGGGTCTTCTGGGAACAAGCTCAGGTTACTGTAGAGACTGAATTTCTTTGTAAGAACCCAGCTCCCCCCCCCATATGAGGTTCATATGCACTCTGACTTCCTGAACCCCAATACCCTAGCAGAGACAGTGATGCCTAGAATGCCCCTCCCCTGTCCCTGTTTTTCAGAGGGTACAGACAGGAAAAGTGAGAGCGGGGCTGTGAGCCCCAGATGAGAAGCCCAGGGACCCCTCCCCTCCTTCCCTGGTGAGGCTTCCGCTCACGAGGTGCATGGTCACCTGAGGCCATGACTAAGAAATAGAATCTGTGAGTGGAACATGATTTTCCAAGTGCAACTGAGGTTCTAGAAGGATCTGCTCTAGGCTTGGGTATAGGTCCCTCAGTCAGAAGGGCTGACTCCTGCTTCCTGAAGAGCTGCCTCCAGGCTGGGGTGACTGTGCAACAAAATGTGGGTTAGAAATGGGGTGCTATGGACAGAGCTGTGGCTGCTGCTCCCACGGGACATGATGGTTCAGTCAGGGCAGGTTCTCAGGGCCTGACACTTGCCAAAGCGGGGTGTGTCAGAGAAGAGATGCTGGGGTCTTCAGGCAGGGCTAGGGCACCCCAACTCTCTTACCATGCTATGTCTCAGCTAATCAGAGGCAGGAAGTCACAGGAATAAAATTCACATGTCATTGCTTTCTAAAAGAACTTTCAAAAACTTCATTTTCATTACAAAAGTCACCGAAATTCATTATCTAGTAAACAGATGAGCTGAGACTTTTCCAGATACCATGGCCACCGACTACCAATATACGTTTCAGTAATTACAAATTCTTGTGTCTGCATTTCCTTTGTGTTTCACAAAGCTGAGGAACCAGTGCGCCTGAACCAAAGGCAATGTTCCACTCACCACTGAGCTGTTCCTGTGTGTGCATTGGAGCCTGTGGACATGCCCTCAGTCTGTACTCCTCACATCACCCCACCGGGCCATCAGTCACCCAGGTAGGACCTGGATAATCTGTGAGAAAGCCACGTCCTCCCCAGAATTTAGCTGATTTCCCATCCAAAACCTCGGCGTATGAAGGATCAGCTTGGTGCGTGTCACAGGAATGTCTCCAACTCCTCTACATGTGGGCCCCACCCCGGGTCTGCGGCAGTTATCCCGTGAGTGTCCCAGGAGAAGCTGTTGGAAGTCATACTGAGCACATGGTTGCAGGAGGCATGTGATGGTTAGTGCTAACAGTCAATTTGACAGAATCTGCAATCACCTGGGAGATGGGCCTCCGGGCGTGCCTGTGGGATTATCCTGATTACATTTAACTGAGGTGAGAAGCCCACCCCACCTCAACTATTGGTAACACCTTTCTCTGGGCAGCAGGCACTGGGTGGTGTAAGTGGAGACAGGAGCTGAGCAGCAGCATGCAGACATCATTCTCTGCTTCCTAATGGTGGATGTGGAGTGGCCAGTGCTTTGGCCCCTGCCATGATGGACTGGGTCTTGAACCCTGAGTCAGAACAAACTCTCTCCCATGCCCTGTTTTGTTTGTTTTTTCGAGACAGGGTTTCTCTGTGCAGCCCTGGCTACTCTGGAACTCACTCTGTAGATCAGGCTGGCCTCGAATTCACAGAGACCCACCTGCCTCTGCCTCCTGAGTGCTGGGATCAAAGGTGTGCACTACCACCATCCAGCCTCTTTTTCCTTTTTATTCCTTTTGTCAGAGTATTTTATCACAGTGCGAGGAAAAGATACTAAGGCAATAGTGTCTTAGCTTTCTATCGCTGTGATAACCACCATGACCAAAAGCAACTTGGGAGGAAAGAGTTTATTTCAGCTTATACCTATAATCCATCACCCAGGAAAGTCAGAAACTCAGGCAGGAACTGATGCAGAGGTCATGGAGGGATGCTATTTACCAGCTTGCTCCTCATGGCTCGCTCAGCCTGCTTTCTTATAGTACCCAGGACCACCAGCTCAAAGATGGCGCTGTCCACAGTGATCTGGGCCTCCCACATCAATCATCAATCAAGAAAACGTACCACAAGCTTGCCCGCATGACAAACTGGTAGGGGCATTTTGTCAATGGAGGTGCCCCCTTCTAAAATGCCTCTAGCTTAGATTGAGTTGACATACAACTAGCCAGCATAGGCAGTGACCAACAGGTGTTTCCAGGGTGGCTTCTGGGACAGGAGTCTGGAAATGGCACTCTGTGCCCTGGGCAGGGCAAGAACATGGAGCAGCCCACAAGAGGACAGCTGGCTAACATGGGAGGTTGGGTCAAGGTCATTTCAGCTTCACACTTGAGGGAGTTGATGGTGTCTGGAAGGTGAAAAATTTCTCTAGAGGCCTCAGGATCATTTCTAACATCTTAAAAAGCTAGACATAAAATAAGTCGGGGTAACAACTGCCTAATGTATTCCTTCTCCTTCTCTTCTTCCTCCTCCTCTTCTTCTTGAGACATGGTCTCAAGTAGCCCAGGCTAGTCTTGAACTTGCTGTATAGCAGAGGATAACCTTGAACTTCTGATCCTCCTGTCTCCACTCGGGAAGCCTTGACTGAAGAGAAGAGGTGTTTCCATGGCTACCAGGATGCTATGGCTAGAAAACAGGGCTGACTCCCAGTGACTCCCTCAGGCCCCAAACACCTTGAGCACACATAGGAAGTACCCTGTCACCTGACAGATAAAAACAAACACATAAACAAGGTCCAGACAGGCCAGAAACGAGTGCATTGCAAGAGTCACTTGTAGGGCTCTGATTCCAGTTACCACAGGGCAACACAGGCCTAGTTTCCAAGCAGTGACAGCAGACCTCTCCTAGGACCCCTCCCCGCCCCACCCAAGCCCACATTTCCCCACGCCTAGCCCAGCCAGCTCAGTAATAGCACCTACTTCAGAGGGTTATAGATGTTTGGAGTCTTGACTGGGAATATGCAGATACGATTTAAGCAGAATCAGATGTGGGGTTGCCAGAGAGGCAGCAGTACTAGCTTGCCATTTACTCATGAAGATTTCTGAGCAGTGATTGAAGGCCTGGCTGCAGATTATAATGAGTAAATGTGATTCCTCTCTGCCCAGCACCCGCACGTCACACATTTATTTTTATAAGCTGCAGGTAGCAATTGCTAAGGGTGAGAGAAGAGTCTCCTGACTCTTCAAGGCAATAATCCCCAGACACGGGGAGAAACCCAACATTTGAAAATGGCTGACCCGCACATTCCCAGTGATCTCATTGTGGTGAAAAGCAGAACTTCTCCAGGGAAAAGGGCGTGCATCTTTGATGAACACAGAGTGCGGTGGGAGGCATGAGCAGCCAGCCATAGCCGGTCATCCCTGGAGACAGCAGTAGTGGGTGGGGGGGGCGGCTGACAGCTTCTTACATCTGCATTTGCTTTGCTGAGGAAGAATGGATCCCTGTGTTCCTCACCCCTTCTCTTGAAAGGGCAGTGGTGATATGCCCAGCTTTCCATCGAAGAGGCAGAAATACAGGTAATCTCTCTTCTCAAACTACAAGCTGAAATAAGCCTGTCTCTACATAAATGTCATCTTGTTAGGGATTTTGTCACAGTAATGAACAAAGTAACTTGCTGTCCAGATGGCCTCCAGAGAATGCCATTCCTCCTCCATGACTCCTGGCTTAGAATGTCTGTCCTCACATAGTAGGAAAGTGCTTTTGGAGTCCCCATGTTCCCAGTTCACCTAGCCACTCCCCGAGCTCCTACCGTGTGCCAAGCTGTGTCCCAAAGCTGGTGGACAGACAGAGGGTGGCAAGGCTGACAGTTGGCAGCAGCCCAGGGAGTTTTTGAACCACTGAAGAGGGGAATGTAAATCTGGTCAAGGCTTAGGACAAGGCTTCATGGAACAAAAGACGGGCTAGACAAAGACTGAGCGTGCTGGGCAAAGGAAGAGGAGGGAGAGAAAAAGCAACCGGACCCCAGAGCAGAGAAAGTTTCCACTTTTGTTAATTTGTCTGTTTTCACAACTGTTAATAGGGAGGCCCCACCAGAGACAGTGTCATTATAGCACGCTTAAGAGTGGGTGTGCCGACAGAGAGCTGGGAAGGAATCCAGTCAAAGGCACCGGAGCCGAGGCTCACACCCTTTATAGGTCATTCCTGTCGTACCTGCCTCTTCCTTGTTTGTAAATTCTGGGCTTTCCCACCTGAGCTCTGTTACATGTGGCGCAGGGGAGGGACATTTCCAGGCCTGTCCCAGTCAGCTTCACTCCTGTGTTAATGTTATGCTGCTCTCTCTGGTCCTTGCTTTCCTGCCGGGGTCCTTCATAGGGTGGGTGCGTCTCTTGATGGCAGACTTCCAAACGTTTGGGAACTAATTAATAACCCGTGGGTCAAGGAACGTAAGAGGAACACTAGAAAATATTTTGAACTGATGAGAAAACACAATTTATAGTATAAATATCTTTATTAGAGAAAAAAACAAATAAATCAAAAACCTGATCTCAGCTTCCACCCAGAGAAACTAGAAAAATTGCAGTAAGTCAAACCAAAGCCAGCAGAGAAAATAGAAAAGATCAGAAATCGGTAATTTAAAACATAAATGTTAGAGATTAATGGGACCACGGGTGGCTCCCTCAGAACAAAATTAATAAACTCCCCCGGCAGACAGACCAAGCATATAACCAGTCAATATAAAAGAACATGAATCACCTGTCACAGGAAGGCGGAGTCCCTTGGGATGCTGAAGAAATTAATGTCCAGCACAACTCTAGGCCAACAATTCAGCTGTCAGATGGCAGCGATGAACTACTTAAAGTACACTGCACCCAGACACACACAGGTGGAGACACAAACTGTGACCATGTGCCCACCTAAAGGAGAGGGCAAAGGCGTGTGTCAAAACTCCTTTCCACAAGGAAGCCTTCAGGGCTATGGGCTCCCATCAGTGGATTAGAATAGCACCAGCAGGTGAAATAACACCGTGAGTGGAAGGAAGCTCTCCCACAGATTCTGGGAGGCTTCATGAACCTAATACCAAACCCCACAAGCAACTGACAGGTCATTTCACATAGTCATTTTCCTCATGAGAAGAGTGAAAACACCCAGTCAACTCGTAGCAAATATACCTAGCTATATCTTGTATATTTATATTTATACATGTATATAAAATACAGTACTTGTACATATTAAGTATATGATACAGAAGTGTATACATAATTTATATATACTATATGGATAAAACTGCAACATATAATGTTGCACAGATAATTATCTTTGAGTTCACCCAGGTGTCTTGTTGCGTGTGCACAGCCACTCTTTGTATTACTGACCCTGAGTGAACCACTCACCAACACAAAAGTGAAATGTCTCCAAAGAGAGATTGCTCATAGTGGCTGGGCTTTGCTTTGAAATGGAACAAGCTACTACCAACATGAGTTCAAACGTGAGCTGTCTCTAACTTGCCTAAGTTCTTATCAGAGATGGGAAATAAGAGTTTGGCTTTTGAGAAGAATAGCAATTCAGACACTTAGGAAAGTCTGCCCCTTAAGAGTAGATTTTTCAGTACATCTTCGGATATTTTTCTAGCTCAATCCATGGCCTCCGGTTTGATAGCTCTTTTTGTTTGTTTGAGACAGGATTTCTTTGTGTAGCTGTCCTGGCACTCACTTTGTAGACCAGGCTGGCCTTGAACTCACAGAGATCCACCCGCCTCTGCCTCCCAAGTGTTGGAATTAAAGGCATGCACCACCACTGCCCAGCTGATAGCTCTATTTTTACGTGTAAGCTTTACAAACTATGTCCCAAATATCTAGGTTAAATTATATAAAATTATGTATGTTATACATTTGTGTGTGCATTATTTACATATAAATAAAATATGCCTAAATTTTATCTTGTACGTATAAAAATATATACAGTATCTTCACATAGATAGAAATGTACATTAAAAAGCAGATGCACGTGCTAAGCAAGTGCTCTACCACTGAGCTACCTCCCCAGGCCGGGCAGTGGTGGCGCACACCTTTAATCCCAGCACTCAGGAGGCAGAGCCAGGCGGATCTTTGTGAGTTCAAGACCAGCCTGGTGTACAGAGCGAGATCCAGGAAAGGTGCAACGCTACACAGAGAAACTCTGTCTCAAAAAACCAAAAAAAAAAAACCAAAAAAAAAAAGATGCAAATATCATCAAGTCCTCCATAGATATGTGCCCGCCGTATTTATATGTATGTGTATCTAACCTATGGATATGCATGTGAGTACATATCTCTTACAAGTGTTTCATTTATGTGTATAATACAATCAGAGTTAAAAGCAGAAATCAGTCAACTCAATTGCAAAATAAAATGAGGAACCAAATAACCCGGTAGTTGTTAAGAGAACAACGTGTGAGGAGCTAGGGAGATGTTGGTGAAGTGTCCCATGCATGCATGAGGTCCGGAGTTTGAACCCTCAGCACCTACATAAAAGTCAAACATAGTGGGGCTCTCCTGCCATCTCAGCCCCAGGGAGGCACAGACAAGCAGTTCCCTGGAGCTCGCTGCCATGTGTATGCCCATGCGGGAAAACAAGCATATTATATACACACACTAAATGAAAGTGATTGTTCTTAAAGGGGAAACATTTTTACTGTTTTAGGTCAGTTTAGCTGTCCTAGGGCACATGTGACACACAGGCAGGATAGACAAACATTCTAGAATATACAAAGCAACCTGGAAAAAGAAACTTAGGAGCCCCTATATTGATTTAAGGCTTATTATTATAGGTTGGGTGTGAAGCTCAATACTACAGCTCCTGATTAGCCTGAGTGAAGCCATGTGTTCAATTCCCAGTGGGCTTTGCACACGCACACTACCCCCAATACACAGACAATTACTATAAAGCTGGAGTCATTGTGAGAGTGTCTTAGTTGGGGTGTGTATTGCTGTGATGAAACACCATGACCAAAAGCAACTTGGGGAGGAAAGGGTTTATTTCATCTTATACTTCTAGTATTAACAGTTTACCACTAAGGGAAGCCAGAGCAGGAACTCAAGCAGGGCAGGAACCTGGAGGCAGGAACCAAAGCAGAATGGTCTAAGATTACTCCGTTTGCTTTCTTATACACCCCAGGACCACCTGATCATGGATGGTACCACCCACGATGGGCTGGGCCTCCCAGCATCAATCACCAGTCAAGAAAATGCCTCCCCCAGGCTTGCCCACCAGCCAGTCTGGTGGGGACACTTTTTCAATTGAGATTTCCTCTTCCCAAATGACTCTAGCTTGTGTCAAACTGACATAAAACTAGCCAGCACAAGAATTAAACACTCCACTGTATACGATGGAAAAACCAGAAATTGTGTCTACATTTTGTGGCCACTTGATTTTTGACACAGTCAAGAAGGAAATTTGACAGAAAAATCTGTTGGACAAACAACGCTGGAATAATTCATGGGAGGAGTGTAAAACAGACCAGAGCCTTGGTCAGACAAGCTCAGACCTGGCCAGGGGTTTGGCTCACAGCTGTATGACTATCTGGGTTACAGGTGTAAGGCGAGGGGAGTATTTTGCCAAATATTCCAGAGAGACCCAACCCTCAGTGACCTGACTGGATGGGGCCAGCTCATCATGATTTTAGGCTTTGAGGAAGGGGGTACAATGTCCCTGCTGTTGATTCTCAAATGCTCCTATAGTCCCCAAGTGTCCTGGACAGTGCGGGTGTGAGTGGGTCTGGCTGTCTTGGTGATTTCAGCTCATGGGAGGCAGTGGCCCCTTGACCCCTGGTGGTGGGTTGGGCTGGCTATGGTGGGAGAATCTCTCTCTGCTGTGACTCAGCCAGCAGGCTCCAGGTAGTTTCCCATCTGACCACTAGCAGCTCATCTTGCTCAAGTCAGCCCTGGGAGATCCTCCAAGTCCCTGCTGAGGCATATCACTCTGGCATAACTATACCGTGTTAGGCTTTGTGGAGGGACTCTGCCTGCAGTGGCAGAGGAGTTAGCTGTGTCATATAGAGTACAAAGACAAGCCATGTCCCATCCCTTCCCATGCCTTTCTGCTTAGTCATCAGCAAAGCTTCCAAGAAAACAATCACAGTTGTGCTGGAGGCTGGGGCACAGACAGACACAGCTGTTACTTCCTTAGCGCTGTGTGGGTAGGCCAGGGCAGGGATGGGTGCCAGCCTGTCAGGGACGCTCCAGGCAGAGGCAGGTGCACACTCTGCCAGGAGTCAGGCCTGAGCCCACCTTAAGCGGCTGGGCAGATAACTAACTGGCTCTGGATCTGAAACTAGTCCCTTCTCAGGCTGTGAGGACCAGCAGGAACAGTCCGTAGCTTCTCTTTGAGGCCTGGATGGAGCCTGCCTTTGGAAAGTAAGTGAGAAGTGGTCAGCAAGAAAGACCACCCAACAGGACAGGACTGTCCAGAAAGCCCACCCAGACACGTTATGTGTTAGCAGAGCCCCCTACATCCTCAGGGGTGAGTTGGTAGCCTGGACTGTCTCAGAGTCTTCGTATGATTTGCAATATAGCCATTTGCCATCTGAGGCCTGGAGTCTTTGATAAGGAATAAGGATGAGGCTGCAACCTGGCTAGGAGACCTCACTGTACTATGTCTGTCTTCCTTCCCTGAGGGCCCTTAGCCCTCTCTCTAGAGCGGTGGAACCATCTATGAACCCAGGAGGAGAGAAAGGGTCAGCTTGAGGGTCACTAAGCCCTGGTTCTGGGCCGTCTGCTCCTCCCATTCCTTGTGAGCTCTTAGTAAGGCTCTGCTGAGGCTCCTAGAAGATCTGGGGGCATGAGGGAAAGATAATTTAACACAAAGGATGCAAAGGCTGCGCCAAGGTCAAAACAAGGGTGTTAGCAAATCGCTGGCTAAGGCTGGGGACTCCTGGGGTTCAGCAGCGGACAGGGGTCTACTCCATCATGAAATTTAAGTTCCTCTGTGGGACACAGGCACATGATCAGGGAAGCAAACATTCCCCAGAGCCAGGTGGTAGATGTGCATGAATGAATACCAAGCTCTTGCTGTTAAGTCTGTGATTTTACTAGTATTAATAGTCTCCTCTGCTTTGCTGAGACGGCCATTTCCCCATCCGGGAGACTATGCCTCTGCTCTGTGCATCACCAGGGGCTGAGTACCCTTGCCAGTGGAGTCTTCTTTGAGGGCTCAGCTGCCTACTTGCTGAGTGAACACATTCTACCACAGCTAGGGTAGGAGGTCAGTCTGCCCAGCTAGCACTGACCTGGGGGACAAATTCCCCTCCTGGATTTGGCACATGCCCATCTCCCAGGTTCCTGCCCTTGATGGAACTCAGAGGCTCCGACCCACTCAGCACAGGGCAGGAGAATGGATCCCTGTCTGGTGGGGGTGGAGATGGCAGGAGGTGGGGTTGTGACCAGCCCAGGGGCAGGGACGCTTATGGGGTGAGGCCCCTGAGGGATGCACAAGGACTCTTGCAGAGTGAGGTCAGTGGGCAAACTTGTCTACCACATGCAAATCAAGTCGCACCCCAACTGAATGGCAGGAAGAGTGGAGTGTGACCGTAGTGCTGGGGGGTGGTAGTGGTCTGTCCATGTTCGGCCAGGACAGTAAAATCAAAGGACAAAGGGATGAGAGAAATGCCCCGGGGCATCCTGACCGATGGCTTACATTAGGGCAACAGATTTTATGATGATTTTTCTCCCGATTCAGCAGGTTTCTGTTGATCAAAACTTGTCCTACATTTTGGGGAAGGCGTTTGCTCGGCACTCTTCCCAACCCTGCAGCCACGAGAACTACCTTGGAGCTGAAGGTACAAGGCTTCTTCTTGGAACTGAGGCCAGACTGGAGGCAAGGATGAAGCTGAGGGCTGGGGCTGTGGGCTGTCAGAGGTGGAAAACAAGTTCTATCTCATGCTGGAGACCTACAGAGAGTCCACTGCTGGCCAAGATGAGTACTATTGGCAAATGCAGAGCATGGTAGCCTACGAAGAACCTTGCAGGTGACCAAAACAACCTTGCTCAGTACCCTGCCAGGATGCACCTAGAGGAAATGTCCCCCAGCACTTCCCCAGGGACAGGCAAGGAGGCCATCCTCCCTGAGAGGAGGGAACAGGAAACTCACGACAACCTGAACAGTATGCAACAGTCACTACCATTACCATTCATGAGGTCATGTCCATGGGAGATGGTTGAGGGAGCTGGCCCTCGGCCCAGGAGACCCAGTGGAGTGTGGCAGCTGCCCATGGGGTAGGGGCGGGGATGGCTGTTTGTCAATCTCTGTTGTTGTTCGGGGAAGCCTCCTGTAATCTTGTATTGTCAGGGAGTAAATTCAGATGAAAAGCAGCCACATTCAGAGCATGATGGTTCCGCCTTGGGGAGGACAGCGGCAAGATGATGGATCTGAGTTTCAGTGGGTGCATGCTAATGAGCGTCAGCTTAAGTGGTGTTTATGGGCTGCAGCTGCAGGTGGGTTCCTCACCCTTTGCCCTGCCTGCCAGAGCTGGCCCCTCCCACTCTCCAGCTTCTATCTCTCCTTCACATTGGGATTAGGGTGGTGCAGACACAGGGTCCCTCAGCTGCTCTGGGGTCTTTGGGCTGAGGGGGCATACTGCTTCTGGTGGATTCTGAGTGGAAATGCCTAGGCAGAAACTATTTTTAGATGGTGACGCTGGGGCTGAGGGGGACTCACAGCTGCAGCCCCTATGCTGGAAATGGGGTATCTTGAGGGCAGAAGACACCCGTGGAGCACTCACCCAGCTGGGATCTAGAGAAAAGAATTCATTTGGGGCTCAAGGCAGCGCTCTGGGAAGGAACTGCTTTAGAGCCAAGAAGACGCTGGGAAATTGATTACAGATCTAAACTGTGCCCGAAGTTGGTCACAGATCCAAATTGTGCCTGATTCCCTTACAGGAGTGAGATTTGTGATTCCTGTTGGGCAATCCTATATAGGCGCTCTCTGCTTTCTCTAAATATCAGACCCTAGACTGTGGACGCCATGGGCCCACCTGGACCCATGCATGGGCTGTAATCTGGAATTCTCTCATAGAGAAGCTCCACGGAAACTTCTGACCCCTGACCACTCACCAGGCAAGCCCCTGACTTCCATCTGGTGATGGCCTAGAGAGCTCAGGTCTGGGGGTGGAGTTCAGGAGAAGCCCCCTTAGGCAGGGTGATATTCCTAGGGGCTGTTTATGCATTGTGGGATATATTTTGAGAACAGAAGTAAAAAGGTCTTTGAAGCAGGGAAGGGGGCCTTTCTGCTCTAAGTGGGCAAGCACTATGCCATCAGCCAGTGGCAGAAAGGCAGGGGCATCATCGTTCACATGGCACCAGACTCATGATACATATCTGAGGGTACCAGGGACCGGTGGACCTCCACACCAACCCCTTCTTCCTCTGGGCTCAGAAGGGCTAGGACCTAGGGTTTGAAGCCCAGCAGACCTCTACTAGCCTCAGGGATGGGTATCCTCTGCCTGTCCAGGTAAACAACAAGAATACATATCACTCCAGCCCTGGATGGATGCTCTTCTGTTGTGGAATATTATTTTAAGATGTGTTACATTGTTTATGCTGTGAAACACTTATTTAATGATGCAAAGATGTGTTGCATCCTTTTATGTTGCATTTGTTTAACTCTGTGAAGCTGTGTTACTTTGCCTGTCTAAAATACCTGATGGTCTAATAAAGAGCTGAACAGCCAATAGTGAGGCAGGAGAAAGGATAGGTGGGGCTGGTAGGCAGAGAGAATAAATAGGAGAAATCTGGGAGGAAGGAGTGAGGAACGAGAAAAGAAGGAGAACTTCAGTGGCCAGCCACCCAGCTACACAGCAAGCCATGGAGAAAAAAGTAAAGAAAGGTATACAGGAATAGAGAAGGATAAAAGCCCAGAGGCAAAAGATAGATGGGATAATTTAAGAAAAGCTGGCTAGAAACAAGCCAAGTTAAGGCCAGGCATTTATAAGAAAGAAAAAGCCTCAGTGTGATTTAGTTGGGAGCTGGGTGGTGGGCCCCCCAAAGACTAAAGAGTAAATAACTAACAACAACACTCTTCAGCAACGAAGCCTTGGAGACCATACAGAGACCAATGGGTTGACTTCAGAATGAGGGGAGAGCACCCCCATCCTCCTTGAGAGAGTGGTGCCCTGCCCAGTGGCAGTGACCCCTGGGAGTGTAACCCATAGCACTCTGAAGGAGCCTGGGGTCTCTCAAGAAGGAAGGCAGATCCTAGCATGGATGGAGTACAATTGGTATAACATCATGTGCAGCTTCCTTTGAATATCCGCACTGTTGAGGCCTGCCTGAAATACACAAGGGACAAACACACATGCATACTTATAAATTATAGATGTAAATTACATCTTGTGTTATGTATCAATTGTTTGTGAATTGTACATACATAATTTATACATAAATTATGCATCATATTTATATAAATACATAAAATACTTTATTCATATTTATGTCTCATGTATTTAGATATTAATATACTCCTGCTTCTCTGCTTTCTATTTTCATTTAATAATTAATGTTGAAACTCTTCCCATTCAGGACACACAGATCTATCTAACTCTTTCAGATGGCTGCATAACAGGCCATCCTGAGAGCTGTCTATCACTAATTCATCCACTCCATCCACTTTGATGTATGTTTGGTTCACAGACAGCTTTCAGCTGGCCATAAAAGCTGCTGCAATGGATACATTGTTTCCTCCTTTTACGCTTTAATGTGTGAATTTTGTAGATTTCTTAACATTGAACCATCCTTGCATTCTCGTTGTGAGTAAATGCAGGACTTAGTTTTCCAGACATACTGGTAAATCTCAGATCCTAATACTTTGTTTAAGATATGGTCATCAAAAGTCTGTGGGTTTTCTTTCCTAGAATACTTGATAGATTTAAGTACAAAGTTAAACTTATCTCAGCTGTGAAAAGAAATCTGTCTATGTTTGAGGGAGTCATGTGCATTCAGCAGGTATGCAGGGTACAGAGCGGGAGAGTCAAAACTCACACCTACAAGCGCTGTGGTCACAGCTACAGTGGGCATGCTATGATTCACATCTGTGTCATATTATGATTAATAATTTATAGATAAATCAATAGATATCTTGGGCCTAAAGAAAATGTTGAGACCTCACTTGTTCAGCACACAATCTATGTTTGTAAATATTTCCGTGATGTGTAATGAATATATATTTTTGTACACAGGATACACACCTAAATGAAAATTAATTTTAAAACGTTCATAAGCTGAATTCTGAATTGCTCTTTAATCTACTTGCCCTATTAAGGACTGAGAAATGCCTTACACTTTATTGGAATTTTGTGGGGTTTTCTATGAATAGCTTCTAGATGTTTCTGGAGATGAACATGGGGACACATTACTTCCCAGTGGGCTAGAGGAGCCTCAACACAGATGAGCTTGTTGAAGAAAGTGGCATCAGGCATGGGGTCCAAGCCCAGAGCCGCAGAGAATGAGCTTACTTAGGGAAGTGGAGGGAGGGGGCAAGCCCAGAGGCATGAAGGATGGGGGTTTCCAGTGGACTCGCTGTAAGTCAGGACCCACAGATATCACTCCAGAGCCCAGTCAGAAGGCATACTGAACCTTGGGCAGGATAGGGCCTGACCACACTTGCATTTAGATTCCCAGTTCTAAGTATAAAGGAGAGGAGGCTTCCGAACTCTGCCTGGGTTCCAGAAGCTGCTTAATTATTCAAGGCAGTTCCATTAACCGTAATCAAATTATTCCGTACAGTCAGAAGAGGAGATTATCATACAGCATTGTAGTTTAGGTCTCTAAAGTAGCACATGGAGGCACATGAAAGAGAAGGAGCATCCTCAGAGGGAAGGGGCTAGGGTCATCCCTTGCAGCATTTTCTCCAAGAAGCAGTGGGAGGGGGCGGAACAGTGCAGTGAATTAGCTGTGCCTGTGTGGGTGGGAGGGGCAGGGGTTGCCTGCTGAGCCTCCACTGACTGCAGCTCTGGAACCCGCGGAACTGAATTTTCAAAGTCCCGGGTAGGCGCTGCCTTGAGTGTGTACCGCCATTGGCAGGCTCACCATTGGCAGTCAGTGGCAAGCAGCAGGGCAGGGACTTCTCCTGGCACATGGTGCAGGGGACATCACAGGAGCCACAGGCTCTCCAGTGGGCAGGCCACAGTGTAGAACACCTCCTTGTCAACTCATCCCTGACCACCGTGAAGAACAGGTGTCCACCCCACTTCCTTCTCTGCCCAGGAGCCCTCCTTCTATCTGCTGGGATTGCCAGGGCTGAAGCAGGGCTGTGAGAGCTGACCCAGGCAGACGAAAGGAATGGGCTGGGGCACAGGAGGGCAAAGAACTGGATTCTACTGCTAATTAAGATTACGTTGTCTCTGTAGCGAGGGATGAGAAAGGTGTCAAACTGGAGGTTTCTGCTTGAGTTATCGCCAATTTAATTTCTATGTAATTAACAGCTGTGCACTGTGTGGTTAATAAGATTCCCTGATGAGGTCTCTGGCTGATTCCTCCTCCCTCCACACCTCCCTTCAATATTTTTTTTCCCTGCTGGTGCATGCATCCTTAAATATTTGTACGTGGCATGGGTCAGTAGGACCAACAGCTGGCCTTGAGCTCCGCCACCTTGGAGAGGCCGCACATGTGAATCACTGAGGGGAGCACTGTGCACTGCACTCCAGGCTTGTGTGCCTGGATGTTCCACGTGCCTGCAGCCCTCATTGGTACCAAGGTGCTGGGTGTCCTGCCCTCCTCTGCTGTCCATGCAGGATCCTGGGGGCCTGGGGGAATCTTTCTCTGTCATCTGAGGCTCCCAGCATGTGGTGTTAGCTCATCCCACAGTGGGACTCAGTGAGTGTGCACACAGAGGTTCAGCTCAGCTGTGGGGATAGCTGGGCACGGCTGTCGGCCAGCCATGAGTCCTCACACATTGTGGGTTTGGGTCTCTCCACAGGGTGCAAGGTGGAAGCTGAGGTTTAGAATGAGAGATGACAGATAGGAGAATTGAGAACAGCCCAAGACTAGTGCTGTCTTTTTTGCATCCTTCCTGGGAGCCTTGGTCCCTCAGCTGTCACTTCCGCTGCTGTGTGCTTCTGTGAGAAGCTGGCCTCTGGGTCCAGTCACATTCAAGGGGACAGGAAGCAGCTCCACTTGTTGGGCAGGACCTCAAAAATTGATGAATTCATTCCACACCACCTCCACAGCTTCTGCTGACCCCACTTCCTGGGAGAAGCAGGACTTGAGAAGATCATTCTGAATACAGTCTGGATTACACATCACACCATTAGTTACTTTTCTCATGGCTATTGACCAAAACATGGCGCAGAAGACCATTTATTAGAGGAAGGAAGCTTCTTCCCAGACACACCCAGAAGTGTGTCTCCTAGGTGATCCCAAATCCAGTCCAGTGGACAATGAAGATGACCACCACACATATTATTAGGAACCACCAGCAGCAAACCCGCACCAAATGCATGCTGGGAGTGTAAGGCAGCACACTGCTTGGGGAAGCAATGTCAACTGAAGTCACAGAACAAATCGCACGGTGCACATGGCCACAGGCAGACATCAAAAGAGACAGCGGTGGGGATGGCTTCTCAAGATGAAAGACCATTTCTGTCCCTGGCAAACTCCTGTGCTCATGGTACCCTGATGGTGGGGGATGGGCCCTCCAGTTACTCCTCTGCAAAACTACCCAAGAAAGCTGGGGAGACTCAGGAAGTGGTTGTTAGGACCAAGAGTCACCGGCCCAGAACTGGTCCCAGGGGCCCTGCTCTCCCGTGTGTCTACTGGTTGTAGAAGGGGAAGCATGGTGGGTGATGGGCCTCCACTGTGGGGAGAGCAGGGTTAGCTAGGGTGGAAGACCTTGATGGCTGGAGACAAAGACTTGGGCATCAGTGAATGTGACCATCTGAGCTCCCAACTCACAATAGGAGACACAGGGCCATGGGAGCCCTGCCTGTACACCTGGGACTAGACAGGGTCCATATAGCTATCCACAGAGGGTCCCTAAAAGACTTGATTTACCTGGAATCCCTAGATGCCCCTAGGGTCTATGTGGGACAAGGACAGGGCCGTCCAGGCAGGCAACAGCTCTCCATATGGCTGGCTGTTCAAGGTTTGCACCAGCTTCAGCTTGACCATCCCATGGGGCATCGGACTTCCAACTGGGCGATGGTGGAGGATGGGGGTATGCAAGACAGCCTGAGATCTAAGCCATTGCCATGTGGCCAGCCATGCATGCCACCTTCCAAATAAACTACCCAGGAAACTTTGCAGGGGTATGAGACGAAGGGATGGCCGATGACAATGAGCCAGGAGTGGGGTGAGGGCTGTGAGGGCATCAGTGGGGGGTCTCCAGGCAGGAGGGCTGGGAAATGGGATGAAGCACCCCTCCTCCTACCAAGGACATCCTGGATGGACCATGTCCTCTCATGGGAGGCCAATATGGCTGGGGACAAAGATCCAAGCACCAGTGGATGTGAGCTGACCCTTGGGGCCCAGTAAGGGGCTGTCCAGGTCTCTCTGTAAGAGGTATAGGGGCATCGCAGCCCTGCCTAGGTGCCTCCCAGAGCTCCCAGCAGCCAGTCCTAGTTGTGGTAGGGGCTGTTCTGGGCACCCCTGGTCTCCACACACAGAAGTCAGATCACCAGACAATCAAATCATCCAAGTATTGTCAGATATTGGAAGTCTTTTCTTTAACTGAGCTCATCCATCCTGACTCATAATCATGGCTTCTGGCTAAATCCCCTCAGTGGCTAGGGACGAGCAAGTGGGTTCCCAGGACTGCCGGGCAGTGAGTGAATGGCTGTATTCAGCAGACATCTCAGGGCTGTGCTGGGAAAAGGACCTGACAACATCCAGTCATGGCAGGCTCCTAGACAATGGTAGACACAGAACAGAAAAAGGCCCAGGAGCAGAAAGCAGGCCAGGTCCCAAGAAGCTGAGTGGAACAACCAGATGCAGTGTCCACCCACAGTTGAGGCTGTGGGCTTGAGGCTATAGAAAAGGGTCCAGGGCTGGGGCCCTTTGCAGGCCTTGGCTATGGATGTGGCAGGCTGGGTTGCTCTGTTCTAAAACAGCAGACAGACTACTGTTAATACACTGCCTGGCATCCTGGAGACCCAAAGGACTCAGGGGTGGAGAGAGCTCCGGACCAGGTCCCATTTCTCTCCTTCCATGGTCTGGGGGCTGTGAGTCTGAAATCCAGGGGGCTAATGATTCTGTCTCCCTCAGCCTCTGGGCCCAGGGCTTCCTTGGCTGATGGCTGCATTGCTCCAGCCTGCCTCTGTCATCACATGGTCTTCCCTGAAAATCTTCATTTTCCTTCCCCTGTTATAAGGATGCCTACACTGGATTCAGGGCATGCTCTAAACCCAAGATGATTTCATCCTGACATCCTCAACTAACTCCGTTTACTAAGTAAGGTCTTGTTTTCAAGCCAGGACACCATCTGCTCTCAGGGTTCCTGGTATACACTACTCTTCCAGCCACAGAAGACAGCATCCTGCCAGTGGAGAAGCCAGGCAGGGGTCACGGCTTGGCAGTAATGACAGGGTCCCACTCTGTTTTCTTCTTCTGCTCAAGGGAACAGCTCACAGTGGCAATTCCTTTCTCCATCTGATACACTGATAACACAGAAAACCAGAGGGGAAGTAAGCAACTTCCAGAGTTCATCAAATCAAAGCAAAAGGTCACCTAGAGGTCCAGACAGCAGAAAGAACTTACCTGAAACCTTACATCTTAGCTATAGCCATCAGAGAGCTTCTAGACCAAATGCTTAACGCTAATCTAATCCCCAGCACTCAGAATCTGATCTTAATTGAATCCACAGCACCCAGAATTACTTTAACTATGATTTTCCAGTGGAAGGTGTTGAGAGAAATACATTCCTTTCCTTATTTTAATCAAATTTCATAAGCTTCAGGGAATGAGCTAGTAGAGAAAACTGATGAGGAAGGAGGATGGAGCTATGTCCAAACCTCTCCCCAGTCCAATAAAGAGGTGGGGCGTTCAGTAAGACTGATTCCTGTGGTTAAGGGGCCATCAGAACCGGACTGTAAGGGATCTGCTAGTCCTGTGAAGCTAGCGTCTACGGAAAGTGCAGCTCAAACCCAAAGTCAGAAAAGCAGGAAATATGTAGATGTTCTCCACTAGACACGTCCTCAGAGAACAGGCAAATCCCAGGAAGACAGAAGTCCCACGGGCAAGCAGGGATCTGCCGACAACATGGCCACTGTTGCGCTTGGCTCAGAGCCACTTTGCTGCCTGCTGCACACACCCTTGTCCTGTGTGTGGCTTCTCTCCCTTTGTCTAATACTAGCTGGGCCATCGCCTCTTGAAAAGCATTCCATGCTTTCCCCAATCCGCGCGGTGACATCCATTGCAGCATCTGGGCAGCATGAACGGCAGTTTCTACCCCCGCAGAAGCTATGCTTTGCTTCTAGTGCTCTGAGACACAGAAGCCAACACCAGGCAGCAAGACCTTTGTCCCAGCGCTAAGCCACACTCAGCAGGATGGGCCATGTGAGTGAGTGGGAGCATGCGTGCTTCAATGAGTAAGAGTCCTGGTTGGGCCACCCAAGGATTCCACCACCCTAAAGCCTCTGCTGTGGGTGAGAGGAACCTGAGGGCTACCCCAAGTACCACAAGCACTCCTGACCACTGCAGCAGCAGTACTTAACAGCTCAATTGATGTTTCTGGTTAAAGTGTATCAGATTGTCGTAGACATAGCTGTTCTCATCTATATCAGAAAGAATGTCTGATACGAAATGTTTAGAGCAATGGTCTCCTAAGACCATCTGCATATCAGTACTTACATTTCAATTCATAACAATAGCAATTGCAGTTATGAAGTAGCAACAAAAATAATGCTATTGTTGGGGGTCACCATACCATGAGGAACTGTAATAAGGGGTTGCAGCATTTGGAAGGTTGAGCGCCACTAGTTAAGAGGCTGATAGTCAACCCCGGAGTGACAGCGTGTTGGTTCAAGCCTCCGTGACTCCCTAACTCCTGTAGTCTGTATGTCTGCAAAGTGAGTGTCACACTGACGTTACTGAGTTCTGCTGCCAGTGTGAGAAACAGCCAAGCTCCCTTGTGCCACCCTTGCTAAAGGAGCCTTCGTCTCTGTGGCTGAGTCTGAGGAACACTTGTGTAGGCAGTGGACCCTGGTGGCATTCTCTTTTCAAATGAAAGTCATAGTTTTATACCTTGAAGCCTCCCATAGGTGAAATTTTGCCCTCTCAATTCCTTTCCCATTGTCCCAGTGCAAAGACCAATCTTAGCGTTTCTTTAAAGGTTCCAATCTTCTGACAGCCACTTTGTCCACAACGTTAAATATGTTCACACTCCTTTCTTAGCCAAGTGATGCATGGCTTCCTTCTGCTCTGCTTCTGGCTCTGGTTTTTCACTGTAAACTTGGTTTCAAGTGACCACCAATAACCATGTGACAGCCTGGATGCTATGCCGTCTTGAAATGTTCTCTGCCAATTAATTAGTCCGTTGCTTTTGAATTCAGCTTCACTCAAGTGTTTAATACACAGGCCAAATGAAGCCAGACTCTTTGCCAAATAAAACACATGTAGCCTAGAACCCACCTCCTCATAGCTCTTCCCACCCGAAACTTCATAAGCACACTCTTAAACGTCTGCCTTTCTGTCAACACTCCGGCCTTCCAAATTCCTGTCGGAATCATCCAGTAATCTTGGGTTACAGCATGCTAGGGATTCCCCCAGCCCGTATCTCCAAACTCTTCCACACGCCTGTTCCAAAAACTGGAGGCTCACACAGCGAGGCTAAGTCTCAGCGGCGGCCTCACTTGTCTGGAAGTAATTCTCTGTACTGGTTTTTGTCCAGTCTCTGTGACAAAGTACCCACCTAGCAGGAGTAATTTGAGGGGGAGGGGGGTTTAGTTGTTCTCGTGATTCCAGGAGAACAGTCTCTGTCCAGGGCCCAGCTCTCTGTAGACAGCACAGAAAAGTGGTGAAATAGTTAAGTTGCTCGCAGACATTGCAGTGAGAGCAGGCTGGGATTAAAGGAAAATAAGGGATTAAAATGTAAACGTCTGGAGCGTGGAGGAAGGTGAATAAAAGGGGTTTTAGCTGGGCAGGAGATAACGAAGCTAATTAGATTAGGGGAGAGACAGGGCTGTGGGCAGTGAAAACAGTCCACTGCCCAGCCCCTCAATGCCCCAACCCCCAACCTCCCAACCCCCAACCTCCCAACCCCTGCCCCATCACCTTAGGAACACACACACACACACACACACACACACACACACACACACACACATACGCACACACACAACGCATCATTGTCCTTTCATATACCCTTGCTTCTTTTGCAGATTATGGCAACTAACTGTAATACGAGTATGGATGGTTTTCTAAAAAGAACCCTCCATCTATATCAGGAAAGAGACCCCAACCATCTCATAGACAAGGAGATAACCAAGAAAGACTGCTGCTACGTCTTGCTGGTGACGACGGGGTTAACTCTCTGCCACGGTAAAACTACAAATCGGTCAAGTAGCTATGAGAACAAAGAGAACATCATCTAATTAGCGTATGTCTAGACACCTGCCAGGCTGGTGGTGGCAGCATTGGCCAGGGCTAACAGCTAGCAGACAATCAAGGGCAGAGATGGGCTGGGGACGATGGGGTTCCAACCACCCTTCACCGTGTGGGCAATGCAAGAACAACACCCACTCATCGCTCTGTTTGGGCCTGGGGGATGTGCAGAGTGTGTGGCCAAGCCAATGGCCGCTCCACAGTCCCCAGAGAACCAACCTCAGTGTAGGTTACCTTAGCCGCTGTCCACTTTCATTCCACAGCTCCTAGGCAGAGGGAGCTGATGGCTTTTCCTTTCTTGGAAACCTCTCCCAGTCCAGAGTTTCTCGCACTTTTCCCTTTCAACTTTTTACTCTTCTGCAATAATTCTTGTATTGCTTCCTCTTCTGCTGCTGTGGAAAAACACCAAGACCAAGGCAATTTAGAGAAGGAAGGGTTTATTTGGCCTACGGGTTCCAGAGGGTTCGAGTCCATCCTGGTGGGGAAGCAGCAGCATTGGCAGCTAGAGCAACAAGCTGAGAGCTCACAGTGTGAACCACAGCAGGAAGTGGAGAGAGCAAACTGGGAGGGTACAAGGCTTTAGGACCTCATGTGTCCCGCCCTCCCACTTCCTGTGACCCACTTCCTGTGAGATCACATCTCTTCGACTCCCCCCCCCCCCAACAGCACCACCACCTGGGAACTAAGTGTTCAAATGACAGAGGCAATGGGGACATTTTAATTCTAACCACGATTCTAAAAAAAATAAAAATAAAAAAAACTCACTTCTCCTTCACATACTCCCATAAAATCCAATGTCCTTAATCTTACGCTAACGAACTCTGAGCCACTACCCTAGGTTGATCTTTGATGACTATGACTGTCCAGCATCTTAAATCTTTGAGCCACCCAAAGCTGGGCTGTGAAAGGTCCTGTTATTCTCAAAACCCCTGTATCCACATGGCAGTTCATGGTAGCAGGATGGGTCTTTTCAGTTTGGCAGGGCAGAAAGGACAGACTGCTCTGCAGATGGCAGGGGTGGGGGTGGAGCAGGGCAGGTGAAACCTTCAAAGGCTCACCCCTACTCAAGGCTCTTCCGCCAGGCTGCTGGTGAGGACTGTGGTCTCATTTGAAGGCTCATGGGAAGTGATTCATTCCCAAGCTCACAGGGGTCGTTGTTCCCTGGACCACTTTAGATCCGGGAAGCCTGTGCTTCTCCACAGGTAGCTCATAACACAGCCATATGGTTGCAGATTTGCATCCGAACAAATCCCAGGGCTGAAGAGGTTAAGACAGCTGCAAAACTGGGCTCAGAAGAGACAGTCACCTCCTTACCACTTTGTCATAGATTTGGGGATCAAATGTGAAAGGTGACAAAATAAAAATGGAACCACTTTGCCACACAAGCAAAGAAAAGCAAGTGCTCATGTTTATCACAGCACTAACACACACACACACACACACACACACACACACACACACACACACCCCAGTATTATTCAACCATGAAGAAGAATGAAGTTATTTCATTTGCAGGAAAATGGCTGTGACAGGCTTGAGATTGTCATGTGTCAGATCAAAATAAGACAGACTTGGGAAATAAATGTCACATTTTTCTATCGTAAAAGTGAACTATTGGAGATGTCAAGGGGGGTAGGAGGTGTGCAGTGGGCTGTGGAAGGGCAACAGAGAGAACAGCATGATCAAAGCACATCATGTTTATGTATAGAAATGTCTCTGGGAAGACTAGCACTTTGTAGAATTTGTCATGGCCAAGGAAAGCTGGGAGGTTGTGAAAAGGTAGTTGTTCATGGGATTGCTCAGTAGCAATTCCCATAAAGACTCTGCCAGAAGCCTTTTACCCACAAGACCACTGTGGTGGTTTGAATGAGAATGGCCCCCATAGGCTCTTATGGTTGAATGCTTTGTTTCATGTTGGTGGAACTGTTTGGGAAGGATTAGGGGGTGTGATCCTGGGGAAGGAGGTGTGTCACTGGAGGTGGACTTTGAGGTTTCAAAAGACCATGCCATTTCTAAATAGCTTTCCCTGTACCCTGTGTTTGTGGATCTGATGTAAGCTCCAGTACCATGGCCTCTGCGGCCATGCTCCCCGCCACTGTGGTCATGGACTCACCCTCTGGAACTGGGAGCCCCGATAAACTCTGTCTTGTATAAGTTGCCTTGGTCATGGTGTCTCTTCACAGCAGTGGAACAGTAACTGAGACAGCCACTACAGCCCTATGTAAGAAGCCATTCTGTGAGGACATCTGTCCACCTAGCAAATGTCTGCTTGGTGGCAGACTAGTGACACTCTGGTTGTTGATCATTGTGTATTTATTTCAGAGTATCTTGTTTTGCCATTAAAAACTTCTCCGCAGTTTTGAACACATGCAGTCCACTGAGGCACACTGCAATGTGCTGCAGCACCCACCTCAACACTTACCAAACGAGACAGATTTCGCTTTGATTTGAACACCTAGTCCTTTAACACCTAGCCCTTTAACAACTCACAGGAGCAAGGCATGTCCTGAGCACACAGAGAGCTTGAACATTATGGTGACTATTGGAACATGTCCTAACCTGGCTTTTGAGTAGCTTACCCCAGTTAACTGCTTCCTCCAAGAGCAGTGAGCACCTGATACCAGATTATTCCTGAGAACACCTGCATGGAGGGGTGTAGACACCGTGGGCTTAATGTCCCAGTCTTCCTGCTGATCGTAGCTCTTTTGCTTGAAATAGCCTCCCTGCTATCTTTGTTCTAGTGTCTCAGAACCCCCTGTGGGTCCTACTTGATGAGGGCTGTATGATGGCAGCTTGGTGGTGTTTGAATGGAAAGATCTTCAAGTTTTCCATTCCTCATTATCATGAGGCAAAAGGTGTGAAGATTTTCAATTTTCTTTTTAATCAAGATGGCATCCTCTGAGGAATACCTGCCAGGTCATTTTGAAGAATGCTTGAAAAGTCCCAAGTCCTGGGGAGACTTAATTAAACTTGTGAAACATAATGGGGAACCACAGTAGCACAGCACACGGGCAAGGGCAGTGGACCACCCACAGCAGCTCTGCCTGGTAGCAGGAACAATTTGGTCTGCCACTGCCGTGAGCCCCATCTGTGGTTCCCGTCCTTCAGACCTCTTCCCTTGGCCCTTCCTCTCACTCCGAGCCCCAGCAGACCCGATGACTCTCCATCCCAGGACCCTGCCTCCCAGGTCGACTCTCTCCTTCCTGGCTGCATCCCCTCTCTAAAGGCTGGAAATGACCTCCACTGGGGTCACCTCTGAACCCCAGAACACTGTCTAAGGCTTTCATGGGGACCAAGACAGAGCTCAGACTGAGCATAGATGAGAGTATAGTGGGAGGCATGATCCTAAGGTAAATGCTTGTGAATTAAGTGGAGCCCAGGTGCCCACTGGTAGGAAGCTCTGGGGTAGTGTAATGGGAAGAATACCAAGGCAGGACTGGGTAGCAGACCAGGTGAAGACAGAGCGATCATGGAAGCTGCAGGTACTCTGGTATCTTCACTACCATATGCAGGGTCTTTGGACATCAAACAAGACCTCATGTGCTACCCAGAGAGATCACATATGCTTGACAATTAAGGAGAGGAAAAACCACATCCAGCATGTGTCTAGAGCTTGGTTGCCTGACCAGCTGGTGCCAAAGCCCTGCCCTCTGAGTGACTGAAGTGCTCAGCCCCAGAAAGGGATGGCGAGGGCACATGAAGGACAGGCTTGATAATAACCCAGGACATTCCAGGTCAACACTGTGGTGAACAAGCTCTACTCCAGTAGGAGGGAAGAATGTTCCACCAGGCAGCTGTCTCCCTCAGTCCTTCCTGCATCACCCACAGAGGCCTCAGGTTCTGATGTAGTCATAGCCCCAAGCAGAGCTCCTACTGGCTCCTTGTCTGGACCATGCTAAAAAACAAAACAATAAAAACAAAACAAAAACCAACCAACCAAACAGACAAAAAACCAGTTGAGTGTAGTCTAGAGTCTGCATTGATCCCAGAGGCCAGAGCAAACCTTAGAACCACAGGGGATAGCCCCAGTGCCCCAGGGCTACTCAGGGATGCCTTTGGGTTCCAGCTAGACCCTTCACTCTTGAAGTCTGTCCTCAAAAAGGATGTGACTTCCACGACATTTGGGGCATGACCTCATGGGCATCATGGCAAATGCATCTGGGACTCTTGGTGTGGGGTTTCCAAGGCTGCAGAGCACTGTAGGCTGGGTATCCTAAGCATTTTCAGAGACCCACCACCAGACACCTAAGGTAGCTGCAAGGGATTCAATCATTTTCCCACAACAGTCCAGAAAACTGAGGCTTGGAGAGGTAGGAGGGCTTCCCTTGCCCTCAGAATAGCAGGCATGTAGGACCTTGCCCTCAAAGCTGACAAGTTCCCCCTGCTGGCTGTGTTTCTCTCAGTGCCTCTCTCCCAACCCAGCCCATGCCCGTTCCATCAGACTCAGCCCTCAGATCACCTCAGGCTGCAATCACGTCCTCTGAGGCGGACGCCCCAGACAGAGATGACACGGGCCCAAACATCATAACCATGGCTGGTGCTTTGAGTGCAAGCCTGGGGATGTGGAGAGGACATGCACAGCTCACCAGAATGCAGGGATGTGCTGAGGAGAGCCTGATGCTGGGACTGGACTTGGGAAGGAGGTTCACCTTTGAAAGGCACCAACATGTAGCACAAGGGTCACACAAGGAGTAGGTCTTCTCCACTGGGGGCCTTCATACAGCACACGGAGAGATGGGGAAAGCTGGAGATAAGGGAGATAAGTGCTCCCTGAGTACTCTACTTGGTTGACCAGTGCCTCGGCCATTCTTGTCTCACCTACAGGACCTGTGAGTGTGACATTATCTGGAAATAGTATCACTGCAGATATAATCAGCTGGAAGAGGTCACTGGATTAGGGTGATTCTTGTGTCCTTTTAAGAGGAAGAAAATTTGTTCACAGATATACACAGACAGAAGTTGGAATGATGATGCCCCAAGCCAAAAGAAGACCGAGGATTCTGGGAAAGCCCCAGCATCACTCTTCCCTGGAGCCCTCTGACTGCTTGGTTCGGACTTTTGACCTCCAGGACTGTGAAAGAGTACATTTGAGTTGTTTGAAGTTATCCAGTCTCGGGTACTTTGTGGCAACCCCCCCCCAAACAAATACAAATATCAATGGTGGGTTTCACCCACAAGCACAGGGAACATGAGTAAGTCTGCAGTGCATTGTGAACCTAGAGGCCCCCCAAGAGGCCTTTCAGGAGGCTCTGGCTATGTGGAGGGTGGCCAAGGAGTGTGGACATAGAGAAATCAAGGCAAAAAGATTGTACACCCACGAAGAGTGAAGATGTAAAGACAGATGGGAAAAATAAGAACAGAGGAAGCAAGAGTTGTATTGGTTTATGTATTAGTCATCTACAGCTGTGTAACAAATGATCATCAACTTAGCATCATAAAACACACATTTATACTCTCTGAAGGTGAAGGTTTCAAGCACAGTTTAGCTTAGTACCCTAACTCAGGCTCAGTAGAGTCTAGAATCCTGACATCACCTAAGGCTGGAGCCAACACAGGCTCTCTGGGGAACAACCCACTTTTAAGCTCATACACGTGACTGCTGTTAGGATTTGGGTTCTTCCTGGCCATTGGATAGGTCGTCGGTTCCTTTCCACACTGAACTTGTGGCCCACTACACAGTCACTGGAGAGTGTTCAGAGGAGGTGAGTGGTGGCGGGTGGACAAGAGGGCTAGAGGGAGGGGGAAAGCCAGGAAGAGTGGGGGAGGAAGGCTAAGAGAGCCTCCAGAAGTGAGTCAGTCTTCACATGTGGGTTATATGAGTTCATGGAATACCATAGGCAGGGGCTAAGGCAGGCTTGGGGAAGAGGACCCACATGGGGACCCTTCCAAAAGCAAGAGACATCTGGCTTCTTTACAGGAAGGGGAGAAATGAGGCCATGCACAGAGAAATGGCAATCAATGAGGATCTGTCTGCAATCCTATTTTTTCAGTCAATATTTTATGGATCCTGTTTTGTGTGGTTCTCACTGGTGAAAAGAACCCTCCATAAATCTCTGTCTGGGCTTCCCACAAGACTGTCAGCATTTCCAGCCCCAGGCTTTAGCAGGACGGGCCATAACCCCTCAGGTCTGCTGCAGGTGCTGTCCACAGCATCAGGAGGCTGTACTTTCAAGTTGAAAAGCTCACCTACCTGCCTGGGGATACAAGAAAGGCACTC
The DNA here is from genome assembly GCF_949786415.1 of Peromyscus eremicus. Taxonomy (NCBI): domain Eukaryota; kingdom Metazoa; phylum Chordata; class Mammalia; order Rodentia; family Cricetidae; genus Peromyscus; species Peromyscus eremicus. Next base: position 9,023,665 of record NC_081429.1, on the reverse strand, counting down.
CCTCCCGTCTTGCAGGACTCCTCCAGAGCTGTAGGTGGCGCTAGAGAAGGTCGGGCAGACACTGTCTCCTTTCCAGTGTGGGACCCTGTTGCTTATTCCTTCCTTTTCCAAAGTCCTTCTGTTTCCTGTGCACTCTAATCGGCCCATTCCCATACCCTCCCCTGTGTACATGAACCTCATTACCCCACACCTAGGTCCCACCCTGTGGTCTGGAGCTTGTTAAAGCTGCATGGAGACCACTTGGGGAACAGCTTTGGATAGTGCCTGACACAATCTAAACCCTGACTAAACCTTGGCCACACCCTTAGAAGATGGGATGTATCAGTATTCCCTAGCTGCCTAGAGCCATTGAGAGTGCCAATGATGTTCACTGTTGTGTTGTTTATGATGCCAACAGAGTGGAAACACCTTGTGAGCATTTCAGTTACCCCCTTTTTCAATAATAAAAACAGGAAGCCAAATGGGGGAAGTATACTTGAATGCCACAATCAGAAAACATGGTGTCATACATGCAGAGATTACTCTGCCCAACAGCCACATACTAAGTATTCCTTTGAGTGAACATTTGAACTAAGACAGACCATCTGCTGAAACGTAAAGCAAAGCACCAATTCTTAAAGATGTAGGTCACAAAAACATGCACCCCGACAAAATGGAATTAAATTCCAATTCATCAGCAGAGGGGTTTACAAGTACCTGGGAGTTGAATAGCACACTCAAATAACCCATAATTCAAAGAAGAAATCAAAGGGGGAATGGAAAACGGAACGAAGTGAGCATGGAAACCCAGGCTTTCCGCATGCACTTTGGGGCCGTGTGCAAGTGCGGCTAAGTAGGGTTTTTGAGCATGGAACGCCCAATCCAGGAAGAAAGAGCAGTTGCAGACTGATGGCCCATCTCTTACATTAAGATACCAGAAAAAGATTAAGTGAGCACAGTGTAAACAGAAAAGGGGAAAAACCAGGATTACAATGGAAATCAATGAGCTAGAAAACAAAAAAAAAGAGGGAAAAATCCATAAAGGCAAACACTGGTTCTTAAAGTAGATCAATAAAAGTGATAAATCTTCCAGTCAGATGTATCAGGAAAAAAGGGAGAAGACACAAATTGCCAACGTGAGGAATGGGGAGGTGACATCATGACAGATTTCTCGGATATCAGAGGATAATAAGGGACCACTGTGGCCAACTTTATGCTAATGGATCTGACACCTTAGATGACATAGACACATTCTTTGCAATTACTAAAGCTCACTCATGGCAAAAACGCATTTCAGTGACCACTTCTTCATTAAATAGACTGAACACATAGCAAAAACCTTCTACAAGTCCCATAGCCTCACAGAGGAACTGAGCCAAATGTGTGGAGGAGATAGAGTCTCTTTCGACAAAAGTCTTTCAGAAGACCGTCAGCTCACCCTGTAAAGGCGACATTACCCCAATACCAAATCCGAGCTCACACTAAGGAAACCACCGACTACGGTCTTTCCTGCAGAGTTGCCCAAACTGTGAGCCAAATTTTAGTGCACTGGCCCAAATACTACGTAAAAAGATAACCTGTGATGTGCCTTGTCATGTTACTGCAGGTTGGTTTAACATTTGAAAAATTTAACTGCAAAAAAAAGAAGTAAACAAATCGTATGTTTATGTCAATAAATGCTAACGATTTATTTAGTAAAATCCAGTTTTCATGCCCGATAAAAAATTCCGAGGGCTAGGCAGTGGTGGAGCACACCTTTGATCCCAGCACTCAGGAGGGAGAGGCAGGCGGATCTCTGAGTTCGAGGCCAGCCTGGTCTGCAGAGTGAGTTCCAGGACAGCCAGGGCTGTTACACAGAGAAACCCTGTCTTGAAAAACAAAAACAAAAAGAATCTGAGAAAGCTAATGATAAGACAGAACTATTTTGAGCATGTTTATCCAAAAGAAACTCCACAGCCTCCGTCAGGCCTCATGGTGGAAACTCAATGTTCCCTCGCTACGATGTCGGTGTGCACACGCACCCCGCCCTTGTCTGTGCTGCAGACACTTCAGCTGCCTCTGACACCTTAGCCGTGGGGGAGGGGCACCTTTGTCCCTTCTTTGGACAGCTCCCACCTGTCTCCACCTACAGCCCCAGTCTGTGCTCAGTGTCTGAGCTCCAGTGACGTGACCCCAGTGTCCGCACTAAAAGCCGAGTTCTAGAAGTGCTACTCACTCTAGTATGAAACTAAGGGGCAGAGGGCTGGCCATGCTCCCTTCCCCAGTGCATGACCCAGAAGCAAAGCCCTTCTTCCCGCCACCCCTCCTATTCTCCTCAAGATAACAGATCAAGAACGGGGGCAGGAAATATGGAAAGGGCTGGATCCATCATCATTTTAGGGTCCACTGATCTTTAAAAAAAAAAAAAAAGTCGAAAAGTTTAATAAATCAGAATTATTATGGCCTAACTTTCAAACCCCAAGCATCAGTAAGAAACCAAGTTAAGCAAAAAACTGCCCACAATTGGGGTAAAAATCTATTTCCTGCCTCTTCTTAGTAGTACTGGGTATTGAACCCAGGGCCTCACACACAGTAGGCAGGGCCTCTGCTTCTCAGCTGTACCCCAGCCCTCATTTCCCTAATTTTTAAGGATTTATTTTATTTAAATTCTGTGTATGTGTGTGGGAGAGTGCACATGACTGCAGGGGCCCGTGGAGTCCAGGGGCATCGGGTTCCCTGGAGCTCGAGTTACAGACACTTGTGAACTCTCTGATGTGGGAGCTGGAAACTGAACTCGGGTCCTCTGCAAGAGCGGTGAGTGGTCTTAACTGCTGAGCCATCTTCCCAGCTGCTATTTCCCTAATTTTTATTTCAACTCCTAGTTAACGCCCAAATTGGACCTTGAGTATTTTTCACATTTCTTTTACGTGTGAGCATTTGCGTACACGAATTCCTTGGAGCACTTGTGGAGGGCAGGGGGCAATTGGTAGGAGTTGGTTCTCTCCTTGAACCATGTGGGTCCCTGGGATTGAACTCAGGTCGTCAGCCTTAGTGGCAAGCAACTTCACCCCCTGAGCCATCCTGCAGGCCCCCAGAAAGACTCTTAAAGCATTGTTCAAAGCTACAAACATGGAGAGCAGGAGTTCAGTTACATAAAATAAATTATACATGCATAAAAAATGATCTTGGCAAGTGTTCATGTGGTTGTGCAGACATGGATAGGGTTAAAGAGGACTTCCACTGTTTTTAATACACACTCTCATAAAGTTTGAACATCCATATGAGGCATGTGTTACATTTACAGTCTCTGGGTAATCAATTTTTCCTGTAAAGAGAAAAATCCCCAGAAGCTAAATGAAGGAAGAAAACAAGTATAATTATTCTGGACTTTCCAAACAGCCTGAGGAGTAACCATATGAATGTGGTAAGAAGCAGAGGACCAGGGACTGGAGAAACGGCTCAGTGGTTAAGGATACTGGCTGCTCTTCCAGAGGACCTAGGTTTGAGTCCCACTACCTACATGGTGATTTGCAATTTTCTGTAACTTCAGTTCTAAGGCATCCAGTGCCCTCTTCTGGTCCCCATGGACACCACAGATGTACCTGGTGTAGAAATACACACGCAGGCAAAACACCCATATGCATATTTTTTTTCCAGTAGAAGACTCCTTCTACTGATGACTCCCAAGATCCCAACCAGGGCAGTGGTGGGATCACTGAGCAGCAAGTATCAGGTAACTGCTCTGGCCATCATGGGGTGCTCGTAACAAAGACGGAGGCCAAATAACTGGCCCCAAAGCCCTCTGTCACCTATTTACATAGTAATGTACCAAACAAACAAAAAACCCACATGTGCTGGTGCAAGTCTATAATCCTAGCACCTGGCAGGCTGAGGCAGGCTGATCAGATCAAAGCTAGTCTGGAGCACTTAGTGTCATCCTGCTCAAAGAGCCAAAGGTCATATGCAAGGTCCTGGGTTCAATCCCCAGCACTGGAAATAAACAAACAAACAAATGATCCCATTTAAATCTACGCACAGCTCCCACTACTTAATTTAAATTCTTCAACCACACCCAAACCTTTAGCACTAATTCACCTACGCTGCAGACCCCTGGCCCTGCAGACTCCAGCCCTGGAGGTCCTGGCCTTCTGTGTGCCCCACCTGCTCTGGATGAAAACCTCCCTCAGTTTTACTAAAGCCTCTGTCTTCCTTTACCGACAGCCTAGGGTGCCACTTGGTGAGTCACACATCCCCTCAATACTCCTCCCCACTCTCTGTGGTGGAGGCTGCAGAGTCTAAGTACATCTAAGTGGCTCAGTGTGGCACAGGTGATGAGATGTCACTCATGATTGTGTGATGTGTAAGTGGGTCCCTACCCACCGGAGCCAGAGATCTACTTGCCGACTGTAAAGTCCACAGCAACAGGACAATCCTGACACCACCCTATACAGGTCAAAACTTTATGGACTCAGAGACTGGTCCCTCGTGGTGATCCTACCTGGGTCCCCATGAGTACCTGGGATCCAGGAGCCTGTATGTCCTCTGCACAAGACAGGGGCATCCAGAAATCGCTGTTTCCTAAGTGAGAACAGACTCATTATTTCATTAAAAGATCCGATTGACAACATCATTTGCTTCCTGCAATTGAAATGAAGTGCCGGGTGGGATTTAACATGGCTGGATTCAGTGGCCAGATTCAGGAGGTACTAGCCAAGCCCAAGCCAGCCACAAAAATAAAGTTTGATCATTATTGAGTTTTTAATCTTCAGCCCAAACTGAGTTCATGAAAATGTGTTAACCACAGAAACAGTATTTTAAAAAAATAATTAACTTAGTTATATAAACAACTGCTTCCTTGGCTCTCAAAATCAAATTCTCAACTGACTCAATACTGTTGACATAATAAAATGGTAAAATGTATCTCAACTTAATAAACAGTCTTGAAATCACATTCTAACCACTTTCCATTGAAGATGGAAGAAAATCAAACACTTGGCATTTTCAGAAAATCTCTGTGATCTCGCTGCAGTTCTGTTCAGAGCTGAGGGAAGGAAGATACATGGCCCCAGTGACACACTCACCCCAGAGATTGTCCCTCAGGCCATTTGTCCTGAGGCTCCATGTGTGGGCTGTTAAGTGGCCCTGTTAAGACCTTAGGCACTGGCTTGGGAAGCATGGCTCTTATCCTGCCCAAGGGTTCAAGGGGAGAGATGACTCTGGCCCCTTACCTGGCCATCATGTCCAAGTTCCACATTCCCAGGCCTCAGAGATACTACATAACTTGTCACCCAACTGACCAGGGCACCTTTGAAAGTGAGTGGTAACTCTTAATAAACAGGCTAGCCTACAGCCTGCAGGTCTGCCCATGGAGGCAGAGGTATGCCCACCTTTCACAAGCCAATAGAGAGATCCCTATTTTTGGAACCTCTGCTTCATCCCTATGTCCCTGCTATCGCTGTGTTAGGAGCGGTCCTGTATAGGGACTGGTCTCGCTACTGGAGCAGAGGTAGGATTGAACATATTGAACATGATTGCTACCTTTTCTAGGTCCCCAGGACCTCCTCCATCCCAGTCCCCCATGGTGGAGCATAGAACACACCAGCAAAGGACTGGAAGCTGGCTCCTCTCTGGAAGAGATGGGGACCTCTTCCCAGGCCTGTAGGTCTCAAGAAGTGAAGAAATGCAGAGAAAAGTAGAGGCCAGAGAGAGCCTATGGGCTCATGAATAGCTGTGTCCTCTATTCTGCTGAAGTTCTCACCCCAAGGTAATAGTACAAGAAACAGGGACTCTGGAGGGGTAGTTAGGTTGTGAGGGGGGCCTCAAGGTGGCATTGAGCCCTTAGAGAGGTGACTCCAAAGCTCTGCCTTGCCACCACATGAGGAAGCAGTAAGGAGGTACTGCCTGTGAACCAGGGTGAGGACTGGGTCTAGGGTCAGCAAGGAGATACTGGTTGTGAACCAGGAAGCCAGTCCTCACTTGTCCTGGGTCTTGTACTTTCTGGACTCCAGCCCTGAGAGAAATGGGTTTCTACTGTTTTTATCCATTTCTCCCCACTATTTTTGTGACTACCCTAGGAGGTGAATAAGAGGAAGAGAGCGGCTCCCTTTGATATTGCAATCCAAGAGACTCTACTGAGGGTCCTGCTATGTACTTGTGGGCCCTCCTTTGTGCTCATGGTCCTCTTAAATGGTCTCTTGTGACACCAGGACCCAGAGGGAGCCCTGATTTCTCTTGTACCCTGTTGCCGATGTCAGGAAGTTGCTCACTTACTAGTTATCAAGTTCCAGGGTTCCATATGCTCACCACACCCACACTGGCCCTGCAGGATACCCCTGTACATATAGGACAGGCTCCAAGAGGTGAGGTAAGATGCCCAAGGTTGTATCACCGTGCCTCACTCAATAGGCTTAGCTCCTTTGATACCCTTACTGTGCCAGGGACCCTGGGTCCCATGTCCACCTGAGATCCTATAATAGATAGCCTGGGCTATGCCCACATCCTCATTCTGGAAGCTGCCTAAGGGTAGACCGGACCTGCTGATTGGGAGTGTTCTCATCCTTGCAGTTTATGCTTCTGACATGGTGAGTCTCAACTTCTGAGGGGAACAGGAGCAGCTCCTGTGCTGCGCTCTGGGCACACAGCCCAGATGGGACCAGTGGAGAACATCTGGGGTGGGGCTAGCCAAGCCTGCTCCCTCTGACCCATTCCCCACAGACACATGCCCCCCAGAGCTCTTGGGGGCTTCTGAGTCTATGTCAATCCTTTCCTCTGCGGCACTTGACCCTGTGGGAGGTCTGGCGTTTTCTCATTTGAAGAGGGAGTTCCTCATGCCTGGCAGGCAGCACTGGCACCTGCTGAATGAGGGCGCCATGAGGGTGCTAGGGCACTCTGGAGTCTGTGTGCAAAACTCAGTTTCATCTCTAGTATGCGTGTATATATGGAAAGCCCGGGCTGTTTCCTGGGAACCCCAGGCCAGTGTGCTCCATCTCAGTGTCTTGCATAGGACAACAGTGACCCTAGAAAAATTAAAGACATGACCCTCAGGCTCAGCATGCTATAGGTACTTGGAAGTGGCAGACTGTTACCTCATGACCCCGGGTGACAGATGAAGGCGACCTTCAGCCCTGACTTGGTAATGAGGTCGCTCACCACTCTGACACTGAACCCCATTTTGCTACCAATATCTTGTATCTGGCCAGATGCTTGGGGACAGCTGTCCTAAGATGGCTCTGCCAGCTCCTCCTAAGCCACTGTGGCCAGGCCCCGCCTTGTGCTGTGAGTCCCTGTGGACAGACCTGCATGGGAACGGCTTCAGATCTCAGGAGGTCACCGCTGGCCCCTGGGTGTCACAGCCTGTGGTAGACATCCTTGCCAGTGAAGTTGTCTGAGAAGCCGATGTGTGGTCCCTGCCGGCCAGCCCTTCATTAATCACCAACTGGGCCTGACACTGATCTCTCACCCCAGGCCCCTTAATCATGGGGGGCTGGAGGGACACGTGCCACTGGATTGAGTGTGCCATTAGCAGAGAGCTGTCCTCCCTCCTACAGTGGTCTCCACCTGGGATTTATGGCTCTCCACCCTCCACTGGCCCCAGGCCACAAGAGCAATTTCACCTTGACTGCATTTGTCAAGACTGGTGGCAGCTTGGGAGAGAGAGAGAGCTTCGGCCATTAACTCACTTCTGCTCCAGGGCCATCCTCAGAGCCTGGAAAACTCAGGGGGCCCTGCTAGAAAGTTCTCTAATGGTGGGATGGGGAACAAGCAGCCTGGGCCACTGAGGCTTAGGGAGAAGGGCCTGTCAAGGACATGTTGGAACAGGAGGCTGGAAGATTTCTTCCAAACATGACGTCCACTGGCTCCTTTCTGGACATTTATCTGTGGATAATTTAGAAAAGCCTGCCTCTGTGTGCATGTTATGGACTGCCACCACACTATGAGACTGGTCCCTCTTCACCCCTTGCCCAGCAGGTGGCTGCCCTGTTTATCCCACCATGTAGCCTACAGGAAAAGTTCTGGGTACACAGATCAGATAGGTCCTCCACGCCTGATCTTTTAGAACAGCAACAATTATGGAGTGACCTCACCACAGGGAGCCACTGAGTTGGGACCTAGACGCTGACACATGGCTCCCATCTGAACTCCCATCGGAGTCATGAAGTTTGCAAATGTCCCTGTGTCGTTTACCGTCCTTATCACGGACGGGAAGCAACTTGAGAGAGAAGAATTTACTCGAGCTCATGACTTGAGGGTGCAGTCTACCCTGGGTGTAGGAGTGGTTCACGGCTGGAGCAGCAGAGGTCAGTCACTTTGGGCAGATCAAGGAGCAGAGAGAGACTGGACAGGAAGTGCTGATGGGTGGGGTTAGTCATTTTGGGGGGGGACACAATTCAAGTCGCGGCAAGGAAGCACTGTCTTCCCACCTCATGCTTAACCTAGCTCTGATCATTTGCTCCTGTCCAGGGCCTCCAGGACACCCTGGTTCAGGCAAGGGGTAACATGAAACTCACAACCTCATCATCCCATTTCCCTCAGTATCATTTTGTGTCCGTGGCCCCCTAGGGCTTCTACTGTGGATTACAAAGAGGGCAGGTTCTCGGCTCAGGAACCTGTGATCTTCCAAGCCCAGACTTGCCTCTACCATACCTTTCCAAGCTATGTCTAGAAGGTTCCAGCTGGTGTCTCTAATTCTGGTGACCTTGTCTGTGACTTTGCTGCAGCACCTTTACCACTCTGCCCCCTCCAGTTTCCTTCCGGTCTTGGCTTCCACCCTGCAAGGGCCTTCATGGACCCTGCAGTCTCATCCCTTACAGCCATTGTCCGTTGCCAGGCTCAGCCTGGATTCGTTAGCGGCTCACACTAGAACAAGTGCACAGAATTCTTGGTGTGAGCTGGGCATGAAGGCTCCGGTGGCATGCGGGACAGGGGACGCCTGTCTCTCATGCTCGTTTCTCACTGCTGCCTGGCCTCATACTTCATGAGGAACGAGCCCTTCAGTCACCACACAGACCATCAAGTCGAGACAAATTGGGCAAAAATCAATTTCCTAAAAGACACCTTGCTAATGGTCAAATGAGTGATGAGCGGGAGCTTTCGGTGCCTCCTCCTGGGAACCCACCCTGCTGTTCTGAACAGTGGGGGTGGCCCAATTAGGGAGCACGGAGAGGAAGAAAGGTGATCCCCACCCCACAGGCAGAAGCCAGAGCAAGGGCCTGCCATGGACACGGGGTTTCCACCTGGCAAAGGTTGCTGGGAGCCCAGGAATAGCGCCAAGAAAAGCCATGAGTATCAGATACCAGACTTCTGGAAGACTGCTGGGGAGAGAAGACCCCGACCTTCACATCGCTCTGCCCTTTTGTTCAGAGGCCGGTCACAGACCATTTCATTCCCTGTCCCTTCTTCTCCCTGGAGGAGAAGTGGTAAAGGTGCTGCTCACTCTATCCTTGTAAGCCACTCAGGCCAAGACACAGAGCATTTTATGTCTGTCCACCCAAACCCACACCAACTCCCCGATGGGCTCTGCAGGAGACCACCCAGCTTCCACCCCTCCTAGGAAAAATGTGTCTACCCCCAACAGCCCAGTTTTTCCTAAATCTGGGGCCTCCATCCAACCTCTTCTGCATCAAGCTAGTCTCTGGTAGGAGCAGGCCCCATGCTGGGCCTCAGAGCATGGTCTCATCCTGTGCTCCTCCACGAGAAGAGAACTTGGATAACCACATTCACCCCTTCCAGGCTGGGATAGCCTCATTCACCCCTTCCAGGCTGGGATAGCCTCATTCACCCCTTCCAGGCTGGGATAGCCTCATTCACCCCTTCCAGGCTGGGATAGCCTCATTCACCCCTTCCAGGCTGGGATAGCCTCATTCATCCCTTCCAGGCTGGGCAGGCCCAGCAGCAGCTGCAGCACAGGTCAGTAGAAGGCTTTCCATGACGACTCTGTCTTGGAGCCCAGGCTAGCATACCCATAGGCGAGGCTGCATGCAAAGTCTCAGCATGCTCTCCTGAGCTGTCTCAAGCACGGCATCAAGTCTTGGGGTGGGAAGGGGGGAGGAAGAGACAAAACCCAAAGTACAGTGCCTTGGCCGTTAGTGGGTTTCTGGGCTGTTTGGGGGTGCAAACATGACAAATGGCATTGAACCTGGTCCCCACCACCTGGGACCCCTCCTCACCCCCTGTTCTGTGACATCTCACCTCCCACACGTGCTTGAGGTCCCAGGACCTGGCACCATACCAGCAGATCATCTGCGCTCAGCAGGTGATGGGATCCTCCGACATGGACAGGGTCAGATCCTCAGCTGGAATCTGCTCCACGACTTAGAGACAAACTTTGATTCCAACTCTTCTCTATCCTCTGCTCTGGGGACCCCGGATCATCCATCCACTCATGGACCCAAAGCTGAGTGAGTCTCAGTATCTGTGTGGGGAAAACGCCCGCTCCAACTAACTATCCCGCCCCGGTTGCGCGACCATCAGTCTGAGGGAGCAGAGACTCCTTCTGGGTGGGGTTTGCTCATGCAGGGGACTGTGGCTGGACATTACCTGAGTCCCACTGCACAGAGCAGCAAAGCTTTTGTTTTGTTTCTTCTCCTAAAAACAGATCTGGGCATATGGTGAGTGATGGGTAAACATCACAAGATCACTAATGGGCAGATCAATATGGCAGGAAAACATCCAGATCTCCTTGAAAAGTCATACAGCATAGGGAGCATGCACTTGTGTGGCGGGTAAATGCATGTATGTGCACCTATGTGGATAAGCATGTGTATATGTGTGTGTGTGTGCACGTATGTATGCTTATGCACACTCTGAAGCAAGGCCACTTTGGAACAAGCGCTTCCTTGCGGCAGAGATGTCTCGGTCACGTGGGTTAGTGCTGATCATGTTGTGTTCCGTTATTCTGCTGGAAGCTCAGCCTTTCTGGCTAAAGACCGGGAAGGAATAGCCTGGGCTGGCGTGGCAGCTTGTAGTGCTGTTGTGCCACATTCCTGTGGCTTTTCTTCCTGGACACTGCTTGTCAGAAGGACTCTGAAAGAGCCTGCAAGATCAAAGCCAGCAGGAAGCGTGTATGGAGACAAGCCAAGGATAGTGGGGGTCCAAGTCCTGCACCCCAAGCTTTGAGCCTGCTATGTGGGGCCTAGCATGGGACTAGTTAGCGGGCGGCAGGTGGAGGTTCAGAGGATCAGGTCAGAAGCCTGCCTGAGAGCCAGGATGGGGGTGGGTGGGACTTCTGGGTCCTGCACCCAGTGATGCTCACTCCAACTCCAGAGGTTCCTTTGGGGGTATGCTGTGCTAGGTTCTTGGGGATCATGCCCTCAACCCCTGAGCAAAGACTCATTTGATCCTGGACTCAGGCCTCCTGGCCCTGAGTGACTTCCCCATGACCTCAGGGTCACCACTCAGGCTCATCTTGTGCTGGTCAGCCTCCCCACTGGCTTGGCTAGGCTGAGCAGAACATGCCAGGCGTGTTGTTCCCCTTGGGTGTAAACGGGAGGCACTCAGAGGAGCAGCTTCTCAGTGGGGCAGGGCTGTGGGGGAGGACATCAGGAATTATGACTGCTCAGCATCTTCACGGCCTGAGAGAAGGCTCCGCTGCCCCCAGGGCTGTGGGGACTTAACAGGGAGAGGTCAACTCTGTCCTAAAACTACCACCAATTGCTTGGCGGTGGGGCCACACACTTTGGTAACTCTATTAGCACACACAAAACACTTCTTGCAGGACACACGTGTCCCAGACTCCCTCACAGTGAGAAGGAGAGTGGGGTCATTGAACTGATGTACCATCTAGGCCTGTGGTTGTCCCTGTCCCACAGGGGGACAATAGAGACATAAGACCCTCCAGATGCCATGTCGGGTCACATCTAGGAACACAGGCTCAGAAGGTGCGCAGTGGCATCCATTCCAGACCCCTCCATGGCACTGGGGACAAAAACAGGAGGCGTCTCATCCAGGGTGAGGGTCCCTAGTTTGCATACTGTTTACATTTTTATTATTATCCACGATTGTCAGCTTGTTCTGAGCTCTCCAAGAAGACTTGAGGATCTCACAGCTCTTTATGAACTTCATGTACCTTGGAGTCTGGGAATGTTCGGACCAGATGTATCAGTGACTCAGAGGTGTGACACTCTAGTGGGGAGACACCAGCTATCAACTTTCACACACAACCTTCGCCTTTGGAGGAACATTTCCCTTGTTATGAGGCTGTCTCCAAACAGGGATTCTGCGTTTCTACGTCTCTCATTTCCCATCACTTATGAAGTGAAAGACATCTAGTCATGTGCTGGCCCATGGCATGCAGACATAGCTTCCTTTTGTGGACATATTAATGACCCCTGTATTAATTTTCAGCTATTTCCAGAGTGCTCAGATCCTGTGCATAGTCCTGCCCCTTCCTAGCCAACTCTATGAAATCCTAAGCTATCACTTGCCTTTGCAAATTGAAGTAACTTCAGACCCTGCTCCACATGCCACAGCACAGGGCTCAACCAGGACCAGTGGCGGCTCACTCCCATCCTAAGCTAGCTCCCTCTGAGCCAGCTCTGCTGGGTGTGGACACAAACCTGAAAATGAGGTCCCCAAATCCACACTAAAGATCCCATACACCCTAGATGTCCGTGCTAGCATATAATGGACAAGATGGGACAGGATACTAAGAAGATAATGGGCTTCACTGGTTCCCCTTAAATACCAAGGTTTGGTTTTGCCAGGACATTTTGGTTTTGTTTTAAAATTTTACAAAACCATGTGACTCATGAGTATACTGTGTGACTCTTTAGAGTACCAGTCGGGTTCCCACAGAGTCTTATGTCTCATGAGTTCAAGGTGAGACTCCTGTCCCTAGTCATCCCATTTCAGGAAATCAACCACACAAAGGAAAACCAAGAACCCATGACCCACTTCATGCTGTCCTTGGCATCCTGCTCAGAGCAGTGGAAACATCCAGTGCCCATCTACAAGGGACAGCTAAGGAAGTGCACTGTGCATACGGTGGGGTGGTGTTCCCAACCTCAGTGTGTCCCCAGTGGTGTGGACAACATCTGAGGTATCTAGGTTTCTGACTGAGGGGAGCTGCTGGCATCCAAGGGCCAGAGGCCAGGGACAGCGACACACTGCAGTGTACAAGGCAACTCCTCTGCAGAGGACCTGTCCACCAAGAGGATCCATGAGCCACCGAGACACTGCAGTGAGGTACTGTCACTGCCAGGAAGAGTGGGTGAACCTGAAAGTATATGGACCTGGCAGACATGCAAAATAGATCAGCCAGGAAGAAATGCCATTATGGGGAAGGACTGTAATTGAGCCTGGCTATGCACGGAAGATCCAGCCCAGAGTGATGGAGAAGTCCAGGCAGGTCAATACCATAGAGTATTCATTCAGGGGGCATGGAAGGCAATGGACTTCATTTCTCTTTTTCCACTTTACAAAGATTTCTCCATTTACAGTGTGCACATACCCCTCAGCCTGCTTCTGGGGCCAGCAGCTGATGCTGATGTCTCCCTGGGAGCAAGATGGGAAATGCGTTCTGCTTTCAAGGCCATGGGCTGGACAGGAGCTTCCCGGCCCTCCGCCGAGACATATTTAGCACATGCTTCAAAGCACAACCAGCCCTTTAATTCTCAGACATGGTTCTTGGCTTAGCCGGGCTCTGCCCAGAGCGAGCCTCCTGATGCCCCGTGCTGTGGGCTCATCATACCTGCTTCTTGGATGAATCAACGGCTCGCAAATCTAGGACAGTCAGCCAGAGCGAGACTGGAGACCTGCTCTTTCATCTCTCTGTTTCCACCGGCATCAGGGGAGGAGAGCCAAAAAGTCAGAGAGGCACGCAGTGGGTGGTCAGCAGGAAGCTCGGAGGAGACGGGTGCCAACTCCAGCCTAGACCTGCAGAGACCGAGCCTAGGGCCCCCCCGAGGGCAACAGGACTGACCACGCTGCCCAGATGCCTCATCCAGGCTGAGAAACACGCTGAGCCCTGGTTCCCATAAATCCGGCTTTCATGTGGTGTTGAATAGGACAAACAATGGATCTATTTCAGGCCACAGAGAACTGGCCCAGCCTGGGGCTCTTCTTGCAGTCGGGAGGCTCAGCATAGTGGCTCTGGAACCCTGGCCCTGCCCAGAGCCCCAGGCAGCCAAATGCCACTGAGTTTTAGGTACTGAGAGTCCTGGAGTCTGCTGCTGGGCGGGCCTCATCTTAATCACAGGAGGATGCGGCCAAGGCTGGCTGCTGTATATTTGCCCTGTCATGTGGACACCATTGGCCCTTAGCCTGGGGTCATATCTCCTAAGGAGAGAAACCCTCCCTGCCCCAAAGTACACCGTGGCATGTCTGCTTCCCCTTCTTCTTTGCCGGCCCTCTCCACAGGTGTCTCAGAACGCAAAGGGCCCGAATCTGCAGTCTGGTGGTGCTGGCTGCCTTCTCGGGGCTCTGCTGTCAGATGCTCAGGGCCCTACTCCGGAAGGTCACATCCTGGAAGAGTTGAGCCTGGCAGTCCTTTCCCCAAAGGAGACTAAGAAAGGAAAGGGTCCCTCAATCAAGTGTCCCCTCTGAAGGTAGCCACAAAGGAACCCCCCCTCCCCCCAGAGCAGGTGTGGCGTTGGTAAAAAGCTGAGTCCTGAACCAGGAGCGCTGAGCCCCAGGAAGGATCCCACTGTGACCCTGGAGAGGTAACCAGGCACGTCTGTGAGACAGCCAGTGAACTGTAGGCTGGAGACTGATGCTCTGCACTCCAACTGGGTAATGACCCATCAGTCCATGTCACCCCTGGTGACAGGAAAATCTTTTTCCCAGCAACAGGATCGATCCACTTACATTCCTACTTAGATTCTGAGCTCTCGGGTCCTTCCCGGGACACCTCACCCCACAGCCCACTCCACAGGGCCTGATTGCTTCTGAGACTCCTGTAGACTACTCTGCAAAGCCCTGGGGACATTCTTAGCCAGGTCCTAGAAAACATTTAACCTTCTCTATTGTGTTAGAAACATGGCAGGTAAGTCACTTGGTTCAGAGGAGCTGGGGGATGGGCTGGGTTATGGCAGGCAGATAGGCGCTCTCCAGCAGTCTGGGGTGGGGGTGGGGGAGGGGCAGGTCTGCTAAAGGGTCTGCACAGCACTGGGTTGTGGCCACTTCTGCTGCTGCTCAGGTACCCGTTCCCCGACTGGGGGTCTGTGGTAGATCCTCGGACCTGTGTCAGCATGTCCACCTTGGAGGAAACGCCTCAGGCACATCCTTCTCAGCCCAGAGTCAACACCAGCCCTTGCTGAGTCCCTGGGAATCTTTTCCCACGAGGCAGAGAAATACAGAGGCTAAAGAATTCCATGGGCAAAAACATACAGGTTATGTGAGGCCCGTCTCTCTGTTGGGGGGGGGAGGTCACAGATGCCCACATGCTAAACATCCATGGCCGGGAACCCCACTCAACTCTCAGGGAGGCAGTTGGCCGCTGTTACTCAGTTTCGGCAAACTAAGTAACTTCCTAGTGAGATGTCTGGCTCCAGGGCTCAGTTAACACCTTGGGTCATCCCAAAGCCCCCAGTTAGGGCCCTTGGAGCTTCCTCTGCTCAGGACAGAGCCCGCAGCAATGACTGGATCTTTGGCTTCAGCATGATCCTACAGTTCTGCCTGGGCTGGTGTCTGGATCCATTGGCCATCAGCAACCCAGATGCTCTTGGGGGCCTTGGGGGTACAGTGATGATTCTGGACCCAGGCCTCAGGCAGCTCCACACCCACCTTGCTCTAGATGCCTTCTGACTCCAGGCTCTTCCCCTACCCTATGGGATAGCAGTGACTGATGCCGGCTTGTGTGCATTGTAAGTGTGTACATACCCGTGCATGCGTATGTGTGGAAGATAGTTTTTGCTAACTCGAATATTCGAGGTACAAGCAGATCCCTGAAAATGTTGGAGACATAAAACTTAACACTAGGAAAGCACTCATGGATTGCTTGAAATTTAAATGTAACCATGCATCCTGTATTTCTCCCAGCTATCCTGCCATTCCTAGGACACACCCCCCCCCCCGACCCCCACATCTCATCCCAACCCAGGTCAGGTCCCCTTTGTTTCTGGAGGCTCTGGGTTTGGCCTGGGACCTGTTCAGAGATTATATGGTCAGTTCAGAGAAGGGAAGGAGGTATTTTAAAATAAGATGATCACATGCTTGCCCATTTCAGCTGCAGATCTGTAAGTGGTCAGTCTTATGACACGCAAGGAGGCTTTGATCCTTTGCGAAGGACACAAATCCTGTCTTGGGGGCCAGCTGCACAGTACCCTGTGAGCATGGTGCCCCCTGGAGCCCATCTCGGGAACATGCAACTCGAAGTCCTCGTGTGGGTTCCTCTGAGCCCCAAACAGCCTGGGACCTGCTGTCTCACCGCAGGCCCTTCTAGATTTCCACTGTTTCCTGTCTCTTAAAGCTGTCACACCCACATCAGCTGCGACAATGGTAGGGACTCCCACCTCGGCAGACTTTTCCAAGTCAGCCCAACACTCAACTTCCTTTTGATGTTTATAAGGTATCATGTTTAATTACGCTCTTCCGTTAAAACTGCAGTCCTATAGCACTCTGTAGATGTGAGAACAAATGTAGGCGACATTAGAAGGTTGTCCCCTCCCTTTGTGGGATCAGGGACAGCACTTCCTGAGGGAAGCGTGTTTGCCAGTGGGTGTTTAGAAGGACAAAGGACAGAATGGCAGCCTTCTGAGTTCCAGCACTGTGTAGTCAGGTGATGTAAGACCACCCTCCTGGACTGTGTGTCCAGCCAGGAGACGCCCCAGCCCTGTCCGTGAGTCAGACACTATTCCATCAGTCTCGGGAACACCCAGGTACCCATCCAATAACACCACACAAGAAGGAAGACAATTTACCTTCTGGATGGAGGATTGGGGCAGAGTGACAGGCTGGGAGATGAAAGGAAAAGCCGAGACTGTAGACGAGGAAGCGGGGTTCCCAGCTGGGGAAGGCAGTCTGAGAAAGCAGCTCCTATTCTCCCTACTAACACTAGGTGCAGTCCAGAAAGCAGGAAACTACCCTAGCATCGGTTACAGCCTGAGGCCTGGGAGCGTGGGGCTGTGTAAACAGCGCGGAAGTATTCAGAACACATTAAAGCCAGGCTGACGGTTTGGTGGGGTGGAGAGTGTAGGAGGCACAGTGACAGGATGGGCTGTGGCCTCGGGACTTTAAATTAGGAGCAAGTGTCTGTGCCCAAGTTGGGACAGCTCAAAGCTGAAGGCCAGCTACTCTGGGCTCCGCCTTCCAGGAGAACAGAGGTGGGTTGGGCCGGCACTTTGGAGTACAGGCCTGGGGCAATTGTGAGACTCAGGATCTATCCAACAGCCATGTGTACTGTCCCAGGATAGACAGCAGGGGGCGCCAGATAACTCCGAATGATACCCAATTTTGGCATTCCTTCTGATCACTGGCCCTTCCAAGCTGACTGCCATGGGAGGTAACAGGGGGTGGGGGGCGCTCTGTCCAAAAAGACTGCCTTATGTAGCCTAAACATCTCCTGACCCGAAGCAGACAGACTCCTCAAGTCTTAGGTGTTTCCACAGGAGGCTCTGTGTGAGGCAGGGGAGCAGGGACTGTCCCCCAGACACTGGATATCTTCCAGGCTTCAGGGCAGTCACTGGGCAGGTTTCAAACTTGCCCACCCTATATGGTACTAAACCTGGGTCCATCCTTTGGGAGTGTCTGAGGATACAATCCCTCCCCGTCCACAGCATTGAATTTTAGGAAGAATCCTAGATGTTATTCAAGGATGAGATCCTTTGTTTTGGGATTCCCACCAAATGTGAATATACAAGGCCCTTGGAAGGCATTTAACATTTTTTTGTTGTTATTGCCTCTTTTATTTTATTTTTTTTACTTTTTATTGATTCTTTGTGGATTTCACATCATGTATCCTGATCCCACTCATCTCCCCATCCCTTCATATCCACCCTCTGCCTTCCCCCGTGCCAAAATAAAATAAAATTTAAAAGGAAAACAAACAAACATACAAAAAACCCTCACAGCATGGAAGCTGTAGTGTGACACGGTGAGTCACACAGTACACACTTTAGTCCATACATCTTTACTCATTCGTTGGAATGAGTCATTGGTCTGCTTCGAGGCCTCTGGCTTCTGCTACACCCTCCATAAGATGCTTAGGCCCTCCTCAGGGCTCCTCTTGGATATCCTGTTGCTGCCTTGCCATGGAGATCCTGCAGTTTTGGATCTGCAGCACTTGGTAGAGCAGGCCCTGTTGGTGGTGGTGTGGGTGAGCTGGCCCTGAGGGCCTGAGAGCAGGAGAGCTGATCCTGCCCCGCCCCCCATCTGCCATGTGGTGGCATGGGTGAGGGAAAGATGCCCTCCCCCTTTGCCCCTTGCCACCTGTAGCAGGTGGGAAAGCTGGCTCTGGAATCACAAGGATGGAAAAGCTGGTCCTGCCCCTCACACATGGGAGATCGGAGATCAGAGATCAGGCCCTACAGGTTTAGCATCAAGAACTTGTACCTGCTGGGCCATTTTAATGGTCCCTCTTGAACGTATTTTGAGTGATCTGCAGGATAACAGGGAGAGAGAAAGAGATGGATGGGTGAGGTGCAATGGAGATGTGTTCTGAGTGGCAGTGGCCCTCCAGATGGGCCAGGGAGGGTCTCTATCCAGGTCAGTGAGATAAGGAGCCTGAAAGACTCAGGTAGAGTGAAAATGTGTGGGGAGTGGAGATGTGATGTGGGGAAGGATGTGTGTCCTGGAAGGTATGAGAGACCTGGGAGATCGACTGACCTCAGTAAGCCAGCATAAGTAATAGAGAGCTGCTGACAGTGGGCCTGTTTAATTTAGTATTCTTATGCAAAAGGAATAAACTGAGAAAAAGACACACCCAGAAAGGGAGGAGAAAGCAGACACCCAGGTTCCCCTCCCAGACCCATCGCTGCTTATTAACTCCAGACTTTTCTAAGCTCAGTCTTATGTTAGCAAACCAGTTTTAAAGGCACCACACATTTCCTTCTATGCCATGTTTCTACCACAGGTGTCTTCAGATACAGGCTCATCAGCGGTGGGCAGGTGACTACCACACCCTGGAGGACCTCTGATGGCCAGATGCTCAGGCTCAGGGTGTCTGCTCTTTTGGGTTCTGACTAGACCCCTTTCCCTTCGCCAGGCTGTCCGTGCCCGTGCTGTAAATCACAGCTGTGAGCACAGCTGTGCTGCCCTGACTGTCCTTGTGAATCATATACCTGGAGGTGGCTCATGGATCCTGACATAATGGCTCATAAAAGCAGCCTCACCTCTTGTGGCACAGAGGCCAGGGTTCTGGAAATGAAACCTGGAGGCTCTCTGCTGCGTAGCTATATGCCAATACTACCGGGCTGTACCCCTCTCTGGGTCTCTGGTTATATTTAGGCTGCTACTTGGGAAAGTATAAGTCATGAATTGTTTGGATGAGGACTTAAGAGACAACTACGATGAATCTGGGACCCTTGGGCCACACAACTCCAGGACGGGGTAGCAGAATCCTTGAGAGTCCCGAGATTTGGGGAACCATGGAGATCATTACCCTGGAAACAGACCCTGTGTCCAGTAGGGTGCTAGGACCCCCAGGGGCACAATGGAGACCATTAACCTGGACATAGGCTCTGCGTCCAGCAGCGTTGAGACCTCAGGGGTGGGGCCACAGAGCTGCACTTACTTGGACAGGTGGGCACAGGTTCTAGTAAGGGATAAGCACAGTAGCCTGAGCCAAAGAATCTCTGTTAGCTGCTGATATTCCCTTGGCTGGGACAGTGTCCCCCCCCCCCCCCACCGCAGAGGCTTGGAGGAAAGCTCTGGTCTGGGGAAAGGGGTCCAGCCTGGCTCCACACTTCCTGTCCTGGCTGCTCTGCCAGTGTCCTGGGTGAGGGAGTGTCTGCAGGCTTACTGAGGAGGCCATGGGATCACAGAGGGTCCATAGCACAGGACTGGGGTCTCAGCAGCTCCTATATCAGATTTAGAATGGCTCTCCTTGTGAGGAGGAGGGGTATTAGCTGCACCCATGCTGAACTCGGCTTTGAAAACTGATGGATTTGATCTGTGATCCAATTCCCCCAGCTGCTCCCCCAGCTCCTCCCTCCAGCCAGCAGGGAAACAGAGACCCATAGTCCTCTGCCTGGGGATGAAATATTCAGTTTGATGGCTTGGGCGGGTGGTGCTTCCTTCCTTGTCCCCAGCCCTCCTATAAAGAGGAGCCTGAGCGTTGGCAATTGCCCCACAAGGCTGCAGATTGGGCGGAGTAGACCAGCAACACGGTACCCTCTGGGAGGGTTTGGACTGCTCTCTCTACAGATAGGGTGAACCTGATGTGTGTGGTGGGGGTGCGGGTGGGGAGTCATCTCTTAAATAGTCAAAATTAATAAGATTTCACTTCAGAGTAATGGCTTAGGAAATCAGAAACAGAAGTAGCTATGAAGATGCTAGGGCTCCCAAGGGTGGTCCACTTTGGGGTGGCAGGATGGGCCAGTCCTAGGGGGCAGCAGCAGCATCCCTGGCTTCCTCCTGCTGCAGGTGGTCCTGAGTGTATTGAGTGCACCTTGGTGAGGATGCAAGCCTGCGTGCTGTGGTGGCTGGCCCTTGGCATCCTGCTGGCGATTCCTGCAGGTGAGGGGCCACTCTGGGCCTGGACGGAGCCATAGCTTCCCTGCCTCTCCATGTCTCTCCTCCACACTGCCCTTGCTGAGGTCTGCAGTGGTTAATGGAGGGTTACCCTGGGTGATGGCTCTCCTTTTCTTTTGCAGGAGCCAAGCCGATGCCCGAGGAAGCAGGTACATTTTTTTTCGATGTCTTTCCTTTCGCTGGCATAAGTTACTGGTACAGGCAGGTGGGTGGGGAGCAGAGGTTGCTTATCCCCAGCAGACACAGAAGAGCGGGAGCCCCAGCTCTCCTGGGAGTATGACAATGTAGATGCCGTTGCCAGCAGGGAGCTGTGCATGCTGAGGGATCCAGGACAGCATCAGGTCGGCCTTGTCTTCTGTCATGTGGGAGCACCGAGACAGAAGGGAGATGGATGAGCCCTCAGGGTCCCACCCTCAGCCTGGGCTCAGACCCTGGGTTCTCTCAGGAGTCCCAACTCAGCCCAGTCCCAGCAAGGTGGCCTGTCCTGTGCCCTAGAACAAGGGTGCTGTGTTCTCTGAAGCCTCATCCGGCATGATGCCTGAGCCCCTCGTCCATCACCCAGCTGCCTCCCTGCCGAGCATCTCCCCATGGGGGACACCATCCATGTGCCCTGGCTGTAGAGGGGGTGTTCTTCCAGGGATGATGGACAGGCCCTGAGGTGCTTCCCCGTGTCTTTCAGACCCGTACACTCAGCCACCAGCCATGCCCTACTGGCCTTTCTCCACCTCTGACTTCTGGAACTACGTGCAATATTTCCAGACCCAGGGTGCCTACCCACAGATTGAGGACATGGCCAGAACCTTCTTTGCCCACTTCCCTCTGGGGAGCACCCTGGGCTTCCATGTCCCCTACCAGGAGGACTGAGCAGTGTCCAGTCTGCTGCCTGCCTGGCTGCACTGGCTGGGGCCTAAGGTGGTCTAAAGACACAGTGATGGGCAAGGGATGGGACTCGTGCTCAATAAACTCCCCATGAAGATGCATAACACCCCGGTGGGTTTCTTTCAAGGAGCCGATATGTGCTATATCACTCTGTGAATTTGCTGGGCTTTATTCTGATGAGTACTGAGCACGTCTTTAATAAAAACAGGCATGGTTTCTATTCATACGAGTGTCAATCAGGTCTTGCACCCTTAGGTATCACCTTGTCATTCTACCCTCATAGTGACCCGGGCGTGGGCTGCAGTGGCCCTAGATTGTAGGTGAGGAACCTGAAACAAAGACACCGGTACAGCCTGACTTGTCAAAGCCACGTGCCTAGTTAGGCAAGCCAGACAGCATCCCAGGCAGCTCCTCCCCTTGGCTGCCTATGAACAGCAGTCACATTGGGGCCAGGCACCCATGCTTAGTACAAAGCATATTCCTGGGAGAAGCAGGAATCAAGAAGTCATATCCCTGTCCGTGAGGGAGAATCATAGCCCACACTCAGTCTTTGAGGGAAAGATTCCAGGTTGAGGCTGCTGGGGGAAGGGGATGGCCACCCTGGGTAGCCCTGTGGGTGTGGGAGGATGTGCAGACAGTGTAACATAGTTCAGGTGCAGCCGATGTACAATTGGTGAGCTTCCCCGGCATACAAGCCAAGAACACACTGGTTAATGCCCCCTCACACTAGTTGGGAGAGAAACTGAATACCAAGCTCCTCTTGACTGCCAGCCTGTCTCAGCGTCCTTGCTGTGACCTTCACTTGGGCATCTCAGGACAACACTGACCTGGCATCTGAGGCTCTCCAGTCATTGCTTACTTCTCCCAGATCCTGCACTTAGGCTGGGGGGTGGGGGTGGGGCACACAATGACCGCCCAGGCCACAGTTCCCGTTGTATCTTGGCTAGGACGGTTTCCCTGGAGCCGTCTTCTCCCTTGACCCCCATGCTCACTCTAGCAGCCCGGACCCTGAGCGCTTGACTTCTCAGAGTTGTTACAGGAAAAACAAAAACAAAACAAAACAAAACAAACAAGCAACCACAACAAAATGAAACGGTCCCTGAACACTGTAAAATCAGAATAAGGGAGGCCATCCAAAGCCATTGTGACAGGTACAAGAGCCATAGCCTTGTACTGCATGGAGAGACTTGGCTCAACAACGTTAGCAAACAGGGACTGATTGACAGTCAAGGAGTGGGGGTGGGGTGGGGGGGAGGTAGATGGGAAATGACTCAGGAGTAACAGGGGTTTTGCTGACGGAAGGGTCGGAGGACACCATCTGGGGATAGTGGAGGGTGATGAGCCTTATATCAGACATGGAGGGCTGGCAGATATCAGTTGGTTTCTGGCTTCTTGCTACATTGACTTCACAGGGATGTTTATTAAACCTACCTAGATCTTGGGGCTGGAGAGATGGCTCAATGGTTAAGAACACTGACTGCTCTTCCAGAGGACCCAGGTTCAATTCCCAGCACCCACATAGCAGCTCACACCCGTCTGCAACTCCAGTTCCAGAGGACCCAACATCCATGGCGAAACACCAATGCACATAAAATAAAATAAATAAATAAATAAATAAACCCCTAGATCTTAGAAGGAGGCGCACAGAGGGTCCTAGGGGCACATCCAGGAGCCTCACTAGAATAGTCTAGACTGTCAGAGCATCTCAGGCTTTCTCTCCCAATGGACCTCCCTCCATCCCTTCCTCGTCTCTTTTTCATTCATTCTTTAAAAACCATGGTACAATACAATATAGCACCCTAAAATGAAACACCTCTCAGTGAACACACCACTGATATAACGGACACCCCTCAACATCGGCCACCCCCAAGCCACTGCACTGCGGCACTTCTAGGAGTTTCGCTGCCCTAGGGATCTCATAAGAGTGGGGGCACAGCGTTTGTTTTATTTCACGTAACAGCATCTTCGAGGCTCGCCCATGCCCATGGGTTAGAAATCCCTTCTTAGGTAAGACTCCACACCATCCCACCGCGTGGATAACGCCTGTTTTGGTTTTGTCTGCGCACATGCATCGGTGGGTACTGGGCTGCTTCCTCCACTTGACTGAGGTGATCCTGAGCGATTGCCGAGTGAACCCAGGCTGGGATTCCGGGTCACGGCCACTGTGCACAACTTTTGGATGTCTGCTACTCCTAGCAGCGCCTGGGGGTCCAATTACCCCCACCTTCTCGCTACCGCATTACCGCCTGCGGTATCTGTATAGTAGCCATTCTGGCGGTTTTGAACTGCATCCCTTCTGGGACACGGACAGTCTCCTTTCTCCGCCAACTACTCGTGCTCGTGGGGTGCTGCAGGCCCTTTAACCGGTCATCGCCGCCCTAGCCTCCTCCGAGGGAGAAAGCTCAGATGCCCAGGAGCCCGGTCGGCGGGCCACCACCGAGTCGCGGTCCTCCCGCGTCTAGACCTGTTCGGAGGCACGCCGGAAGTGGATGAGGCTGGCCGGAAGTGAGCGCAACGCCGCAGCCCCGAGATGAAGCCGGCCGTGGATGAGATGTTCCCCGAGGGCGCGGGGCCCTACGTGGACCTGGATGAGGTGGGGCTGCGGCAGCGCGGAGCGGGGCGCGGGGGCGGGAGCACGGCCCGCAAACACGCGCGGGAGCCCACGCCCTTGGGGATCCAAAAGCTGCAGGCCGGTGGCGACGGTCGCAGGGCCGGAGTCCGTGTTGGTGGTCCTGACAAAGGGAGAGAAATCCCAAGCGAGGCCTATGGACTGACTGGCCGCCAGCACCAAGCCCTGGGGGCAAGGGCAAGAGGCGATGTGTGGCATTTGTGTGCATTGCGCTGGGACTCGGTGAATTCGTGTAGACACACAGTTTTGGAGCGGTCTTATGCCTTAGGTCTCCAACATGGTCACAGAGCGATTTTAATCTGCAACAGGTGTTCCAGTGAGGTGGCCGGCTCTTGTAGCCTCTTGCTCCCCTCAAAGCTCAGCGAGTAGAGAGATGCTCAGATGCAGCCCTGTCCTTAAGAGAGGTCAGGTATGGCCAGAAGAGGCGGATTGCAAAACCGAAGTGTAATAATAGCAAGGGTAGGGGGTGGGGTGTCCTACAGAAGTACCCATGGGATTTTGGTTGGCGCAGTTGAGGCTCAAAAGAGGAGCTTCCCTTGAGTCAAATGGTGAAGGATATGTCCTGTTGTCATGTAGACATGGAGGAAAAGAGCCATCGGAGCAGAGCTCGGGAAGAGTGATGTTCCCTGGCCCACAAAAGGAAGGGAATGCCATGTAGTTGGGCATGGAGGAAGGGGAACAGGCAGGGCCGCATCATGGAGCCTGCAGAATGAGTGTATGGGCTCTGTGATCCAGTGTTGAGGCCGTTGTGTCCAGCCCCAAGCTCCTCAGTACTGGAGCAGGTGGTGTGAGGGCTTCATAGTGAGGAGACACAGGCCGACTTCCTGTGGAGGTTGGTCCTTTGGAGGCTCTGGAGTTTGGATGTGTAGGGAGACAGTAGAGAAATGGAAACAGGAAGGATTAAGACTGGAAGAGGTTCTGAATGAGGCAGTGAAGGTAGGGGGAGCTTGGTCAGGATTTCAGAGGCAGAGTCTGTATGGCTTACTGTGGTGATGGGGTTGGGGAGGGAGGCAGAGAGTCCAGAGAGCAGATTTGAAAGGGAACAGCAGAGGTGTTCAGCCGTTTGAGAACCAGGAGAGGGTTGAGCATGCAGCCTTGGGGCGTTAGGGCCCAGGCAGAAAGGGGCCTGGGCCAGCTGTCCAGGGCGCTGCTGCCTGAGGTCTCTGCTCCTGTCTTCCGGGTAACTAAATGGCACAGAGTCCCAAGAGCATCATATCTCACAGATTGGGTGAGGCCCAATTTGACCACCACCATATGGTGGCCGCCCTGGAGGGTCCTCTGAGACCAGCATCCCAGACCTCAGTGCTGGGATGGTCAGCTTCCCAAGGGGAAGGGCTGTGTTCTCAGTCAGCAGACTTGCTGCTGCACTTCTGTGGCCTGTGCCATGGTCCAGGAGGGGGCTGAAGACCCCAGCAAGAGAGTCCTACACAGGGCAATGCCAAGGAGGACTCAAGGACCTCGGGACCTTGAGAGACCTCTAAAATAATTTGCTTGGCTTCCTCATTCACACTACTCCCTTTGTCTGGAAAATTCTGGCTCCAACTTGAGCATTCTTCCTGTCACCAGTGTTCTGTCCCAGGGAGTAGGATGGATATGGTAATGGACCTACCACCTGCTTTTAGAAAACAAACACATGAAGGACCTCACCTTTCATTCTCCAGGCTGGAGGGAGCACCGGCCTCCTGATGGACTTGGCAGCTAATGAAAAGGCAGTTCATGCGGACTTTTTTAATGGTGAGTGTGCCAGGATTGGGTGCCAGGCTTAATCTGAATTTCCTCTGCCGTAGGCAGCTTTGTGTCATGGATAATTTGGATCGTGGAATAGTGTAACCCAGAGCTTATGCCCTTCTCAGTCCTGTGCCAAGTTTATGGAGTGGTCACCTGGCTGTTAGCTCTGGCTGTCAGCCCTATTTGAGGGGAAAAACATGAAATAAATCCCTGCCCAGCTCACTACCCAAGGTTGAGTTTGAGCACTGGTATGGATAGCATATGCAAATGGACACATTGCTTATGGCCTGGATCCCAGACCTGGGCATAGGGACCTTCCCTCTGCTCTGTCCTATTGGTGGTTTGTGTCTAATCTTTCCTGGGTCACACCTGTTTGCCCACCTGGATTCTCATGTCCTCTGCTGGTTTTGTAGAGGGACAGCTGTGCTGTACTTGAGTTCAGCCTGTGTCTGAAGTCAGGACAGAGGGCGTACTTCTGTCTCATCGCTCAGAGCTTTCTTGGTTAGAATATTTTACCAAAGAAACAGTGAAAGCCGACTGTAAAGTCTCCAGGCATGTGACAGGGCACGTACGTCTTGGCTTCTGATTTCTGAGGGATTCATTCCTACTAGTTAACCCTTACTTAGGTTCAAGTGGCATATGGAAGTTTAGACTCAGTTTCCTATTGGGGGGTAGGAGTGTTTTTCTCCCCTTTCATCCCACCTTAGCTCTGTGGTGCATGGCTTTCCAAAGACCCGTGACTCATCCTGCCATGTTGGTTTCTAGCTTACTAGGGTCCTGAAGTCCTGAGTCCAGATGGGTTTGGGGGCTCACTGGCAGGTGGCTGCTGCTTGAGTGGGGAAGCCATCTGTCAGATGGTGCATTCCTCCCTGGGGACATTGCTTCTCTCCAATTGGTGTTAGAAGGGGCTGAGGGTGACGGGGGGGGGGGCAACACATGTAACACTGGAGCCTTCAAAGACATTTCTCTAAATTCTCTTCAAGGAGTAGATGGAGCAGGACTGCTTCCCAGCGCAGCCTTGTGGGCCCCTGGGAGGCTCCTGGCTCTGTGGGGTGTGCCACCTGAAGGGCTCGTAGTGTTGAAACAGGACTCCTTCAGAGTCCCATTCATCTGGGTCAGCTCACGGTCCTTGAGGGACCAGCTGTCACCGTGGTCACTGCGTGCGATCCTATAGGCAACAGGTGGCCTGGCCTGCACTGTTAGGGAGCACCTGGTACCCTGGGCAACAGACACCCAGCTCCCAGTGACCATGCTGGACAGGGAAGGAATAGAAAGGGTCCCTGTCTCTGCTCCTGCCTACTCAGTGCCTGAGCTCAGGAGAGTGTGTGCTGTTCCACAGTTCGTGCCAAACCCCGGTGCTCAGGAAGCTGTTTATTGTGGGAGGCCTTTGAGACTTTTGGCTCCTTAGACAGATGGGCTTTGGAGCTGTTGTCCGGTGGACATGGGTCCTAACTGGATCTGACTCTCTCTTCCCTTCCTGTGGTTTATAAATAGTGGAGATCTACACAGGCTGCAGACAGGCAGATGAGGGCCCTGGCAGGCTGGGCAGTGTTGTGTGAAGAGCACTATCATAGGGCAGCGTCTCTGGTGACAGGAGTGGTGTCAGGGCAGTAACCACCCAGAGAGACAGGTGATGCCGAGGTCAGGAGGCGGGAGAGTGGAGCATCCTGCATGGCCAGAGCTGCACTGTGGACATGGCCTTTGCCCAGAAAGGCCTAGTGTGGGGAGACAGGAGGCTTCCTGCCTGCCCGTCAGCTCTGGCCGCCCAGGAGACAAACTCTGTACACTCTACTCTCCCAGTGCAGGGACGGCACTGCTGGTGTCCTCACACAGGGATGGCCTCCACCCTGCAATGTGGCTGTGCATGTGTCCACAGCACCCCGTGTGCTTTAGTAAAAATGCCTTCTAAATTAAAACGTGATTAATTGTAGCCGGAAGATTTCCTGTGCCCCGCCCGGCCCACAGCAGCTTATAAAATAATCACTCAGAGGCTTAATATTAATTACAAACTGTTTGGTCTATGGCTCAGGCTTCTTTCTAGCTAGCTCTTTGATCTTAAATTAACCCTTTTCTATTAATCTATGTTTTTCCACGTGGCTTCATGGCTTTCCCTGTGTTCCATTACATCTTGCTCCCCCAGCAGCGCTCAGCGTCTCCTCCAACCCTGCCTTTCTCCTCCTGGTATCTCTGCTTGGATTTCCCGCCTGCCTCTAAGCTGCCTTGCCATAGGCCAAAGCAGCTTATTTATTAACCAGTGGTAGCAACACATACTCATAGCGTATAGAAAGACATCCCACAGGCTCAGGCTTATTATTAACCAGCTCTTACAACTTAACTCAACCCACTCCTATTAATCTATGTTTTGCCACGTGGCTTCATGGCATTACCTGTTCTCTCACATCTTGCTTCTCTTGGCGGTGTCTGCTCTGACCCCGCCTTTCTCCTCCCTGTCTCTCTCTTGGATTCCCCGCCTGGCTCTGTTCTGCCTTGCCATAGGCCAAAGCAGCTTATTTATTAACCAATAGTAGCAACACATATTCACAGCATACAGTAAGACATCCCACACCAATTAAGAATATACTGTAGACGGTACTATCCTCCAGAGTTCCATCTGCTCCCCCTGGCTGGATAAAGTTGAGAGCCTTCTTGGGGAGTCCTCTGCTGTCTACCACTTCCTCTGCCTTTCCAGCTGTTGTCAAATTCATTTTGAAGCAGTGTCCTCTCTTGCTTGTTCGGTACTTGTTAATGCGGGTTTTTTTTTTTTTTTTTCGTAGATTTTGAAGATCTCTTTGATGATGATGATGTCCAGTGAAGCTGTCCAGTCGTATATGCTCCACATTTGTGATGTGTCTCGAATTTCTCAGGACAGGATCGGATGATCATAGAGACCTTGCAGAGATCACTAGAAGTCAGGACCTGGTCAGCCAAAGGAGGGGGACTGTCTGAACCAGCTGAGCGCTGCTGTCTCTGAGAATGCTAGCCCCTCGTTCTTACGTAAATTAAAAACAGTACCATGACACGCAGGGTAATTGTAATTCCTGACTTGTGGATGAGTGTCGCAGTCTCCTCCTCCCCTTGTGCAAACACACCATGCTGCTGCTTTCCATGTGCAGCGACTGGGGATGCACTGTCTGGGCCAGCATGGGCTGTGCAGGCTGTGCAGATGCCTGCCAGAGCACTTTGAAGACCTGTCTAAAGCTGCCCTTGCCCTGTGGATGGAGACCCCTGCGCACACATTTTTCTTCAGCTCCTTCTCAGAGCTGCTCCTATTGCAGAACCCCAGGTGGAAAGATTCGGGATGCCTAGAGTGGTGATTTTAAGGAGGTGCCATCTCCATGAGAAATGCTGACTGGTTCTTCCCGAAGGAGGATACAGAGGCTGTGGGGGACAGTTTTAAAAGACTTACTAGCCAAGGTCACAAATGGCTGAGACAGTTAAGATTACTATTTCGTATCAGTGTCACAGTGAAGTCTTGAGGAGGCCTTTACCAGGTTCCACTGTTTACACTTTCAGAGCAGGAGTTGCCAGTGCCCTAGTGTCCTTGGCAGACAAGGATGCTGGTGTCTGAGGTGCTTCCTGGTTTGGGGATCCCCAGTCTTCAGCATGTAGGAAAGACCTCAGGTAAAGTAAAGAGAGCTGTGTAGTAACCACTCACATGTGCAGAGAACCTTGTAAGGACACGGCGTGGCCAAGAGACCAGAGCTAGGAACCCCAGAGGACTGCCTTCTGGCCTTAGTTCAGACTAGTGTAGTCCAAGCTGCATCAGGGTAGTGATCTACACATGTGAGCCTGTGCATGCTCTGTGGTGTCCACCTTTCCCTTCACAGACGCCCTGCCGCTCCTTCAGTGCTGAGGAGAGGAGGGAGCTCCCTCCTCTCTGACCTGTCAGGGTCAACTCCAGGGGAAAGGAACTTCAGCTTCTGCCTGCTGTTGGCACCTGCTCTTTCCAGTGACACACCTTCATGGAGCTTGTGCCTCATTAGGAACACTTGGGGACATTTCGATTGGTCTACGTTCTGTCAGGTCTCACACAATCTCACAGCCAACAGTGGCCATGCTTCTGCTATGGGAGATGGAAATGCCAACATTCCATGAGAGGGCCTTTTCTTAGCCAGGGCAGGGGAGCAGCCATGATTTATTTGGAGAATGTTTTCTGTTAACCAAGAATTTTGTGGTCCTTGTTCAGCCTCTGAGGGAGGGTGCTAGGGGAGTCCTGTGTGGGTCGCATGTCCTTTGAGACAGCAGTAGAGAAGCCGTGTTTGGTGTCTCAGTCTGTCTGCCACAGGGAAGGACTTTGGAGGGAGTGCTTCCTTCCTGCTTCAGGTTTGCTGCTGGGGTGGGTAAAAGCTTCCATCCCCCTGTGGACACTGCCCCAGGATCAACACCAGCCATGTGAGCGCGAAGACACTTAGGTGTGTTACCAAGATGTGGGAAAGCGCTAGGGAGGAGACGGACCTCGGAGTTTGTGTTGTTTTGTTTCTGAGACAGGTTTCACTATGCATGCCCGCCTGTCGTGGAACTTGCTGTGTAGACCTGGCTGGCCTCAAACTCACAGAGATCTGCATCCCGAGCACTGGCACTAAAGGTATGTGTCACCCCGTCCAGCAAGCATCCAAGTTTGTGGCAAACTGAAGCTGAACCAGTCGCTCTGCTAACATAGCCGTACTTTTAGAAGAGGGCCCTCACTGGTTTAGAAATTCCACTGCTGTGATTACTGCTGGGAGCCGGAAGAGATGCTGAGAAAGTCTCAAAAGGCCCCTTGTCCCTCCAGTGGCCAAAGCTTTGTGTTGTCCTTTATCCACCGTGACCTACAGGCCCCAGGTGGGGTACCAGCCAGGGTCAACTGAGCTTCCTGCTTCAGCGATTATGAGGCACCACAGGCCTTTCAGAAGTATCCAGCCCTGGATCAGCTAGTGTAGATTTTTGGACAGCATTGAATTGTCCCAGCTACACCATAGGTTCTGAATAATGGTTCCCTGATGAACCAGAATACAGTTCTAACGGCTGCTAGGTGACTTTTGAGGAGAGTCAATGATGTGTGCAGTCAGGTGGCTTGTCACCTCAAGGTTGGCAGCAGGGAAGTCTAGCAACAGTCACTGTGTGAGGGATGACCTTGTCCCCAGCGTCAGGCCAACCTTCTGACATACGGTAGGTTCTCAGCAAATGTCTGCTCACTGTAACCACACAACAGCATGCCTGATGTGCATGGGATTTGCAGACCATGTCCTAGGTCCTAAGGAGGAGAGAGATGCCAAGCCTTGTCCCAGCAAGAGCCCTGAGTCCATCTGTGGTGGCTCAACTTAAGTCACCTCCCAAAGGCTGTGCCTCCTCATACTTTCGGGGCTGGGTTTCCTGGGTGTGTGTGTGTGGGGGGGGAGCACAAAAAGCAGACAGCTGACCTTGGAATTGGAGAATGTGCAAACAGGGACAGCCTGACACCAACCTAAAGAGGACAAGGACCTAAACACACCTGCAGTGTGCTGCCTGGGCCAGGATGTGTGTGTGAGAGAGGGCCTGGTTACCAGGGTCCTGGAGCTCAATGCTTGGGTCAGAGCCCAACTGTCCCCGTGGTCTGAGGCTGGCCTGTCTCCTGAGCTCTAAGGTAGCAATTCCATCTTCCTGTGCCTACAAGGAGAGTCAGCCAATTACTCAGGTAACATTCAGCAGCGTCCCGCACATGGCAGCCAGGTACCGTGTAATAGCTGTTTTTAACACATTATGGGTTGCAAGAATTCTGCTTACCCTTGGCTTTCCTGTAAACTCCTGAGCCCCGTGGATTCCTGGCCTTCCGGTGGACACTGACTTGCCGTTTGGCCCGGTTGTCCAGGATTCTAAGGTGCCAGGCCCCATACTGTGTCCTCTCTCCTCAGAGGCCATCAGCAAGGCCAGGTGATGGTTGGTTTGGAAGTCACTCTTGAAGCAAGTCACAGAGCCAAAGTGCAATATTCTTTAGAAAAGTGGACTTAGAAATGGCACAGAAAACAGTAAAAAGGAGTTAGTAGAACAGCCTGTCCATATGGTAAATCTTCAGAAACAGCTGGTAAGATGTAAATGTTCTGAGAAGATGAAACCCTATCCGTTGGTGGTGAAGGGGTGGGGGTGGGGTTGATGTCACGAATCTGCACCCAGCATCTGCACATAGGACAACACTATAATGGCAAGACACTCTAGTTTCCTTACCACAGTGGCCAGATTATCCAGATAAAAGTGATACGGAAAGCCAACCTAGAGCGGATACCTGACAGGCATGCACAGAGCGTCCCACATAACAGCAGCAGTGGACACATCCTTCCCCCATGCTGAGACAAGTGTCTTCTGTTGGTCTGTGTGGCAGCCCTGTGGCAACAGTGATGGACACCAAAGGTGCGTGTGCCGTTGACACAGCAGTGCAGTAAACGGACATTTCTTCCAGAGTTTTCACTAACGAAATTGTGGGTCCACAATGGATGCTCAGCTGCTGGGGAGGTGATATGTACCATCCTGCACTCACTGAACAGTGAGCTAGACTTCTTACCTTATCACAGAGGGGACTCCTCAGGGCCTATGGGTGGGAAAGGTGAGATACAGAGTGGCATTAAGTGACATTTTTACCTGTTTACATGTACCAAAAAAATGTACACTGTGAGTAAAGGTATATATTTTTTGGGTGAGTATATATGATGCATATATGTATACAAAACTTATTACCTGTACAGCCCGTGTTAATCTATGGACAAACACCTACACGTGTGATTATATGTGTATGTGTATACTAATGTTCCTAAAAGGTCATGCTTTCAGCCCTATGAGGAAGCATGTGCACATCAGGCGTGAGAGCTGGAGCTCAGAGAGCAGGGACAGTGTGGCACCCCCTAGATGGAGCCTTAGGAGAAGGTGCTTAGTCTAGAGGGAGGGAGGAGGATGGAAAGCCAAGGTGTGTGGCCACCCGAGGTGGGCCGTCCTAGGTAGAGGCTGGCGCCCAGGCTGGGGTCTTACTCCATTTTCTTTAGTTTATCTATAGCTAAAATAAAAAGGAAGGTTGAGCACCAGGGACAAGGTCTATTAGCTGGTGTGTGCTGTGAAAGAGTGAGTGACTTCATGGCTTGGCCCTCACTGGGACTTGAGGTACATTTGGTCTGCAAGCATGCGAGTCCTCTTCCCTAGCCAGTTTTATCTGGATGACCTGGGTATTGCTCTGGAAGGGACCTACAGAGGGAGGAGTTCCTCTAAAGAGCAGGTGCACCAGGCTCTCCTGCAGTCTCCCTGTACTCAGGGCTGTCTGCTCTGCTTACATTGTGGCAATGCAGAAGTGGACTTCTAAACTGCAGGTCCGCAGGTTGGAGCTTTTTGCATGCAGGACCTGGGATGTTTGTTCTGGTCAGCAGTCTCTGGTTGGGTGTTTTGTTTGCTTAGTGTTTGCTTTTGTCTATTTTCACTTCAGTTTTTATTTTGCTGAGACTTAATTTATACTGTGACCTGGGAAGCTCAGCCTTGTGTCCCCAATTGTACCCAGTGCAGTTGCATAAATGTTGGAAAAGCCTGAAAGAACTCTTGCTGAGGCAGGACAACCACAAGACCCACCACAAGTAACATTTAGGGTAATTATAGATTTATTTATTTGACATCTTACTGATAAACATGGTTCCAGAAGATGTCACTCATTGCAAGCCAGTGTGGAGCCTAGCATTTATCCTCAGAACATTCTGAGGAAGGGCACAGTGGGCTCAGTTTGCAGATGGGCAGCCGGAGCTCAGAGGGTAGGATGGGCACCCAGTCTAGTGCTGAGGTGAGCAGCAGGATAGACTGTCTTTGTCTGCAATTCCATCTCTGTAAGAGACTCTGGGTCTTATCTTAGCGACCTGAGGCAGGGCATCTGTCTCCTCTACCTGTGCTCTGTTGTCTTCACTGAGGGGGATGACTGCAATACTGACTTCAAGACACTGACAATTTCTGTTCAGCTATATACTCTTGAGGAAATGGACAAGCTAAGACTCTGAGGAGATGTTCACAGTTCGCACATCTGACATGTTTTGCCAAGAACAGTTTGCCTATGTCAGAAACTATAAACCAAGAGTAAGCATGTCCAAGCTAATGAAAAAGTGGCAAAAGATGTTTTGTGTATAACTCATTTATATTTGTAACTCCATATAAATGTTCAGAGAGCTCCTATGTGATGCCCAGCCCCATCAGCCACCATCAAAATGCAAATTAAATGGACAGTGAAGATCTAGTCCACATTGATTTCAACAACCTAAGTGTGAAGTTTAAAAGATGGCACCAAATATCATCACAATGATGGAGTCACCCTTGAACTTCCACAGCTAGTAGGAGTTCCATGTGATGTGATCACATCGAAAAGCTTCAGTTTGCTTCAGTTTCCTAAATTATATGATGTGCAGAATGCTTTCCCCCAAAGTCCACATGTAGGTATTTCCCCAAGAGAAAAGAGGAATATTGCATGCACTACAGAGATTTTTCCCA
Source organism: Peromyscus eremicus (assembly GCF_949786415.1). NCBI lineage: Eukaryota > Metazoa > Chordata > Mammalia > Rodentia > Cricetidae > Peromyscus > Peromyscus eremicus. The sequence continues at coordinate 8,989,386 of NC_081429.1, read as the reverse complement.
AGGTGCACACCGCAGCATAAATACAGATCCCTGAACAAGCCCAGGCTGGGTTAGGTGGCTTTTAATGAAGGCATTAAGGAAATTCAACAGCCTTTCGACAGATGTGCTTGAACTAAATATTTACTTGGAGTTATTATCTCTAGCCTGTAGCTGGAGTTTTCCTGCCTGGCCCACAGTCAGGACAAATCTCTGTCACCCGCCAATCCCACAGCCGCTCAGACCCAAGTAAACACAGAGACTTATATTGCTTACAAACTGTATGGCCGTGGCAGGCTTCTTGCTAACTGTTCTTATATCTTAAATTAATCCATTTCTATAAATCTATACCTTGCCACGTGGCTCGTGGCTTACCAGCATCTTCACATGCTGCTTGTCACGGCGGTGGCTGGCAGTGTCTCTCTGCCTCAGCCTTCCACTTCCCAGAATTCTCTTCTCTGCTTGTCGTGCCTATACTTCCTGCCTGGCCACTGGCCAATCAGCATTTTATTTATACAGTGATATCCACAGCACCAGCCCTTTCCTCACATGGAACATAAAAATTAATTTGAAGTGGATCATTGATGGAAAGCTACATTACTAAAACAAAACAAACAAAAAACAGCAAACCAACCAAAAACAAACAAACAAAAATAGAGTTTCATGGCTGTCTTAGCAGTGCACAAGGTTTCAGGACAAAATAAAAAACAATGGAAAAACTAGTAACCTCAATCTAAAAGTTAACACTCCTCGACGAACATATGCTGAACTGAGCTTGGCATGAAAACATGCCCTGTGCTTGAGTCCCTCTGTAATGAGCCTCAGCTGAGCTTGTCAGTAAGCAAGCCCAGACCTAACACAGCCTGTGTCCTGGTAGCAGTCAGTCACAGATGGCCAACCATATTTAGGTAAGGGAAAGCAGGTGTGTCCTCGAATCTCGCCTGCTTTCTGACTGTGCCAGAGCATCATGGCTACTGGAGCTCTTGTTCCTGTTCTGGATTTGAGGGTGTCCTCTGTGCAAATGCTCAGTTAACCTCAGCTTGTTTGGAGTTTTTCTAATTTAAGAAAAACAGAAAAGCAAAAAATATTTTCACTGTCCTGTAAAACCCCAGTAAGAAGATAAACACCTCCACCCCGTAGGCTAAATACTGAGTAGATACTGTACCAGAGAAAACTGTCTTTATATATAATCCATAGGATAGCGAAATTTTTAAGTGTGACAGTTCTAAATGTCAGGAGTTATGTGACTCCACTGGAACTTACCAGTAGGGATGATACAAATTTATAATCACACAGGAGTAGGATTTACCAGGTTCTTATAAAGCCAGACACACTCTTCAACAGGGCAGCCGTTTTAATCCTAGACACCTAATGAAGAAAATTGGAAATGCCATCACAAAAAGCCTTATGCATAACATTCACTACTTCATTAGTATCCAAAACTGAAAAGATGCCCACCACAGATATACATCTAATATTTAAAATATGCTATATCTATACAATGGGGTAGTGAATGCAAACAAAAAAGTGCAGGTTACTGACACACACATCAATGCAATAACACCTCCCAGCACAATGCACCAGATGCACAATGTACAATGCGCCACAGCACAATGCTCCCAGCACAATGCACCACAATGCACAATGTTTCAGTGGTGAGAGTGTAGAGGTCGCAGCAGATAATGCATGAGGGTTGAAATCTGGAGGAGCCTGCTTTACTGCACTTCAGATGAGTGTGAAGCGTATCACCCTGCCTTCCAGTTCCTCACTCTTGGCCTTCTTCCTGCCCCAGCACTTTGTTTTGGAAGGGGATAGCTTGTCTTGTTTACAAGCTCACAGCTAGAGAGCAGCTTTATCTAGGATGAACCATACCTTGAGTATGATCTATACCTGCTTTAGGGATGCACAAATGGGATGTTTGCTGGTATTGGAATGGATTAAAGACCTGGATTTATTTTTTTTGATGAGATTAGCGTAGTATGCAAATGAGAAGACAGAAGTTTCGAGTGGCCAAAGTGGGGTGTTACAGATTAGATAGTGTTCCCCCTTCACCAAAGTCATATTTTATAGTCCTCACCCCTGGTGCCTCAGAATGTGGCAAGTTTGAGTCTGGAGACAGAACCTTAAGTAAGTTGTTAAGGTAAATTGAGGTTGCATTAATGAGTCAATCCAATATTGCTATTATCCTCATAAGAGGAGAATAGGGTATAACACAGGGCTAAAAATCTGTAATCCAAAGAAAGACCTCAGAAGAAAGCAGGGTGCCTTAACTTTAGACTTCTAGCTTCTAGAACTCTGAGTATTAAGTTTTTGTTGCTTCACACACAAGTTGTTTGTCTTAGTTAGGTTTCTATTGCTGTGAAGAGACACCATGACCATGGCAACTCTTATAAAGAAAACATTTAATTGAGGGGGTTCACTTACAGTTTTAGAAGTTCAGTCCATTATCATCATGATGGGAACATGGTGGTGCTGGAGTAGCTGAGAGTCCTATATCTTGCAGGCAACAGGAAGTCAACTGACTGTCACACTGAGGGAAGCTTGAGCAAGAGACCTCAAAGCCCGCCCCCACAGTGACACACTTCCTCTAGAAATGCCACACTTTCTAATACTGCTACTCCCATTAGGGGCCATTTTCTTCCAAACCACCACATTGTCTGATGAATACCCTGGTGGAACACTTCAGCTGCCATGGCATACCAAGAGACCACAGTGTGCAGGGAGACTGTGGGGCAGATCACACAGGGTCTTTGTCCAGGGCCATTCATCATCCAAACTGTGAAGGTCTAGAATGTGGGCGTCTTCCTACTGAGCAATTCTTCCTTCCTGTTCTACATTTTTGGGGGGAGGATTTCATTGATTATTCTTAAAGCTGATTACTGCAGAGGTATTTTAGAGCCCACTTGTCCAGTACTTTATGATAGGGCTGATAGTACCATGACATTTCATAGCTGGCTTATTCATAACTTGAAACCTAACCTATGACCTGTTTCTGCACCTCTTAACCCCTCGTTATGTCTTCCATAACATCTTATATGATTTCTAAATACTTTATATGCCACTTGTTACTTTTACTCATAAGTATTAAAAGTTTATATTGTGCTTTATCTTAAAAATCCAATGCTGAATAATAAAACAGCATAAAATAGACAAAATAGCCTGATAGAATAACATATAGACTCTAGAAATGGGCTGTGTATACAGGGACTCTTGGTTTATGGCAGGTGACATGGTACAACACTGGGGAATATATTTAAAACAATCAGTGGGGAATGTTCTGGAAAAACACAGTCTTAGTGTGTCAGGAGACTGAAGGAAGGTGGACTGAACTGGGACAGTACTGAACAGCAGGTAGTTGGCTTTCTGTTAAGAGCAAAACACATGGGTGCCCACTATTTGGGCAAGAGAAGGGCTCCTGAATTGGCTGGGACAAAAGTGACTTATCCCAGGATGACAAATTCTTTGCACCACAAGCACCAAGTTCTACATCATGGAACTATATGCACCAGTCTCACAGTTTTGTCTGTTTATACTGGGCTACAAAAGTACATGGGGACATGGCAGTCATGGTTCAGGATGACTGATTACTTACAGACAAACAAAGACAGCAAAACTTAATACATAAAAATCATTTCTATGTATTAGATACCAAAATGAAAGAGTAAGAAAAGAAAACAGAAAGAATAAAAAAGTATTCTGTGAGATCTAGTGGAGACAAATATTCTTTCAAGATGCCAGAATTCAGTAACCCTGGAGGGAATGACTAAACTGAGTTTAAGAAATTGTGTTGACTCAAGTTAAAAAAACAAACAGACTAGTATTACTATGACTACAGAAGCTGCAAAGTGGGAGAAAGGTTTGCAAATTCTGTAACCAATAAAGGGATTGTATCCAGAACATGTAAAGAGTTTTGACAATAAATATGAAAAAGAAAACAATACAGTAGGAGAATGGACATGCCATGTATACTTCCTCCAAATATCCAAATGGCTATAAATATAAGAAAAGCTAAACTCATTGACTGTGGATGCTTACAGTGGTGACATGCCCACTATGCACTGGAGTGGATGAAGTGGATGAACAGACAAGACAGTGCTTGTCCACAGTGATGCACAGCAGCAGATTATTCCTGATAAGAATTTCCTGCAGGAATCTGTTTCATTCACACACACACCCCCCCCCCACACACATAATGTGTAAAGAATGTAGAATTGGGGTCCTAATGAGATGTCAGGGTGTAAATTGCCAATGTGTGACCCGGTGAAGGAGGAGAGTCAGAATGAGGGAAAAATACACTGGATTCCAAGAAGAGATAAAAGAACAGAGTTGGAAACACAAAAGGCATGGTTCCTTGAAGAAACGTTGTTTCTAGGAATGCCCTGTTTATAGTCCTTTTTTAGGTGACTTCCTTTACCACAATTGAAACATTTGACATTACTATTTTTCTTCAAACCTCTGGAAATCACCTTTCCTATCATCATGGTCATGAGATTCAATACTAATTATATCTTGGATCCATTCCTCCAAGGGTGCTGATCTTGCCTTTAATGGCCTAATTACCCTTTTGCATTGTGTGATAGTATTTTCAAAAGCCAGAGATTTAATTATTATCTGTCTAGATTCTAAATTTGGTATCATTCTATTTACTGCTGAAGATAGCCTTTGTAAGAAATTCATGATGGTTTCTTTTGGGCCCTATATAACTTTAGTGAATGACTCAATTCTTTTTCCTACTTCTTCAATTCTGTCCCAAGCATTCAAGGCTGCCATGTGGCATAAAATTAGGGTGTGGTCATCATATAAAGATTGTCTTTGTATGTCAGCATAACCACCTTCTCCGAGAAGTTGATCTTGGGAAATTTCCATACCTCTAGCCCTACATTGTTGTTCAACAGTCTTAGCCTTATCTTTCTACCAGGTTCTCCATTGTAACTGTGGACCAGACTTTAAAACAGCTGTAACCAAATCTTGAGGGATAATTCTATTACAAGTTGACCACGAGTTTAACATCTGCTTTACAAACAGAGAATGTATATCATATAACACTATAGCTTCCTTGAATCTCTTTAATTTAACATTTGCACAGGAGTCCAATCAGCTTGTACACAGCCTTGAGCATTTGGCAATTCCTGTAAGGTTACTGGATAGATTAAGGCTGGCTGTTTGAAAGCCTTAGACTGTTTGTCTGTAACCTTATAATGCAATGCTGAGATAGGTTCACCTTTAAACTCCTTTGTCTGGGTCTGAATTTCTCTATGATCTGTTTTTAACAAGTTTTTCTAAAATTTTTATCTTGGCACTCACATTAACAACTTTTTTTTTAATGATAAAACAGAAATGATCAAACAAATAATATTTATAATTGACATTACATCTATCCTATCAACATTAATTATCCTCTCATTTAATTGTTCCATTTTCAGACTGCCTAATGTGTTATCAAACAGAGACCAGACACTCTCCATTGTAAAAATGTTTCCCATTTTTTAATGTGAGAAAATATTCTCTTTTAACTAATTTCTCCTTTTAAGAAATCTTAATTGACTCACCAAATTTGCTGACAGTGACAATTCAGATGTGAGGCTGACTGCTTCTCTGTAGAACAGTAGAAGCCCAAACAGATTTCAAGGCAGCTACCAAAGTGTGGTAGCAGTCTGAGATGGGGATCCAGAGAAAACCCACAACCCACCAGGAGAGAAGAAGCCAAAGAAACTCCAGGCCACTTGGGGTGGAGACTCTGGCTGTGTGCAGCTCAGGCCTGAGCCAGGGGTCTGCAAGGTAACAGGCAAGTGGCTTTTTCATGAATTTGTGACCCACCTTGGATGCCAAATGTAACATGAATCTTAAATGGTCTTTTTTATAAAAAACAAAAACAAAGACAAAAACCCAGAGCCAGATATCAGGGTAAAAGCTGAAAGATCAGAGAAACGGAGCAAGCCAGTCACATTTTTACCTCTACGAAATCCTCAGCCTCAAGAGAGTGAGTTCCTGTTTCCTCATGCCTTATATACCTTTTTCTACCCTGCCATCTTACTTCCTCGGATTAAAGGCATGTGTACTTCCCAAGCAAAGGCATGAGATCTCAAGTGTTGGGATTAAAGGTGTGTGCCATCACTGTCTGGCCTCTATGTCTAATCTAGTGGCTGGCTCTGTCCTCTGATCCCCAGATAAGTTTTATTGGGGTGCACACTATATCACCACATAGAATCCACAAAGTTGAAGAAGTAGCTGAGATAAAACCAAGGGCATAGAGAATCAAGACAATTAAATTATAGAAAAAAATCCCAAATCTAGAAAAAGAACTGGACATCCAAAACCAGAAGAGGCATTTATTTTTTAAAATCTAAATTCTTTGTATATTTATTTAGAATTTCTTTTTTGTAATATTTTAAGTTTATTCATTGAAATTTTCATCCAGGTATATAATATAACTTGATTACATCTACCTGACTCTTCCCTTTTCCAACTCTCCTCAGGACCACCTAACACATCTCTCTTCCAACTGTACCCATGTACATATGGGCAACACTGATTTTACTCAGTAGATTAAAAATAAATACACACAAGAGACATTTAAAAATCCAAATACACACAACTAGAGTTGAACCTTTTCACCGTATATTGTATAGTCAAACTGTCAAAAATATTTTTAAAAACCTAAAAGCTGGAATGGAGAAATAGCACCTTATCTATAAAGGCAAACACATCAATATAATATCAAACCTCCCATCAGCAACCTGAAGAGACAGGAAAGTGCGGAATGATATATTCAATACCTGAAAGTAAATAACTGTCAACCAAGATTACAATAACCAGCAAAACTAGGTTTGAAACTTGAGTTTCATGAGAGGAATAGACAACAAAGGAGAGCTAGGGAGGATCCATCATGTCCAACAAAGTAAACTAACAAGTCAAAAATACCAACACAACTATCCAGCCACACAGGGAACAACCAACAAAGGCATAGGAATCAGCAAGGCCCTCTCAGTAACAACCTCCCATTGAAATGACTTGGACTCACCAATAAGGAGATGCAAATGGTTGGAAACAACAACAACAAAACAAACAAGCAAACAAAAACAAACACACAACAAACCAACATCCAACTATCTATTGTCTGCAAGAAACACACCTCATAGACAAAGGTACTCATAGTCTGAAAGTCAGTTTCCCAATCAGAGAGGAGCCATAAGCAAGCTGGTGGCATAGACTTGAATCCACAATTAGAAAAGATGAAGATGAAAAGCATTACATATTAACAAAGGGGAGTTCATCAAGAGATATAACAGTTGTAAATATATATCAATACATTTCATAAAAAATGACTAATGAGCATAAGAGGACAGGCATGTCATGCTGTAATAATAATGGGTGACATGCTATGCCCCACTGACATCTTCAGATAGGGCCCCTGAGTGAATGTGAACAAAGAAAGCACAGAGTTAGACTATGTCATAAATCAAATGAACTTTCCAGATCTCCACAGAATAATCCATTCAAAACCATAAAATACTCATTTTTCTCAGGAGCACAGATTACATGCTAGACCACAAGGCAACTCCTATCAAATAAAAAATAATTAAAATAATTTGATCACAATAGGATCAAACTAGATATCAATAGTAAGAGAATTCACAAAACTATACAAGTACTTGGAGACTGAGCAATTCACTCTGGAATGAACAGTGTGCTTTGGAAGGAACTGGGGAAGAAATTTGAAAGCTTCATAATGAGATGAGAATGAAAGCACAGCTTTCTAGAAACTGTGAATAGGCAGCGATAAGAAGAAAGTTTATATCATGACTGTTTACAGCATGAGAAGAATCAGGAAGATCTCAAATAATTAACCCAAAAGCAGTAGATGGCAAGAAATAATAATGACCAGAGAAGAAAGAAGTCTAGAAGAAATGAGGAACAGAAGAAATACCAACATCAAAAACCCCATCTATGACAATGCTACAGCAAACATTTACTTAATGGAGAAAACCCAAAAACCCATTGTCTCTCCTTTTATTTAACTCTATATGCTGTGAATATCATTCTGTATGCTGTGAATGTGTGTTGATAAATAAAATACTGATTGGCCAGTAGCCAGGCAGGACATATAGGTGAGATAAGCAGACGAGGAGAATTCTGGGAAGAAGAAGGCTGAATCAGGAGTCACCAGACAGACACAGAGGAAGCAAGATGTCAAGGCAGAACTGAAAAAAGGTTAAACATAGTTAAGAATTATGGGTTAATTTAAGTGTAAGAGCTATCAGTAATAAGTCTGAGCTAAGGACCAAGCAGTTATAATTAATATAAGCCTCTGAGTGTTTACTTGGGGGACAAAAGTGGGAGAGACTTGTCCTGATCACCAGCCGGCTAGTTGGCCGGGACACAGGAAAACATCTGACTACACTATTTGAAGTCTTAGCTAGAGCAATAAGACAAAAGAAGAAACAAAAGGGATAAAAATAGAAAAAGAGTCAAATTATAAATATTTTCAGAAGACATGTTCCCATACATACAAGACTCTAAAAGGGTCTAGAAGAAAATTCTTAAAACTTTCAGCAAAATAGCAAGTATAAAGTCAACATTCAATAATCAATAGCTTTTCTACAAAAGTAAAAAACTTTTAGTAAGTAAAAAACTTACTAAAAAAGAAACCAAGAAAAATCTATCTATAGTAGCTTAAAAAATACCAATGAGTAAAAGCTAACCAAAGAGGTGAAAATCTCTATGGTGAAAACCTTAAAACACCAAAGAAAAGCCGGGCGGTGGTGGCGCACACCTTTAATTCCAGCACTTGGGAGGCAGAGCCAGGTGGATCTCTGTGAGTTCGAGGCCAGCCTGGTCTCCAAAGCGAGTTCCAGGAAAGGCGCAAAGCTACACAGAGAAACCCTGTCTCGAAAAACCAAAAAAAAAAAAAAAAAAAAAAAAACACCAAAGAAAAGGATTGAGGAGGACAGTGGGAGATGAGAAGACCTCCCATGTCCTTAACTTGTCAGAATTCAAGATATGAAAATGACTATGTTAAAAAAAAGCATTATAGATCTACACAATCCCCATCACATTCCAATGATGTTCTTTTCAGAACTAGAAAGGGGATCTTAAAATTTGGAAGGAAGCACAAAAGATCTTGACAAGTCAAAGCCACACTAAGCAGAGAACAATGCTGGGCCACCGCAGTTCCTGATTTCACAGTATACAACAAGCCACAGTGAACTCAGTGTGGTGGGCACAAAAGCAGACAGACAAACCAATGGAATAGAATACAGCACCCAGAAATAAACCCAGTCATCTGCCCCCCCAATCTTGACAAAGATGTCTACACATACATTTGTCAAAAGACAGCCTCTTCAACAAATGATACCAGGAAAATTGGACACTCACACTTAAAAGGACAAAATCACAAGTATCTCTCATTGTACCCAACTCAAATAAAAAATAATCAAAGACCTTAATGTAAGAAACTTCAAAACAGCAACTTCAAAACAGCTAGAGGAAAGACTGGGGAGATGTTTCAAGATGTAGGCAAAGGTAAGGACTTTTAAAAAGAACTCCAATAACACAGGAAATAATCCCCATGATTGACAAGTGGGGTTTGATGAATTTAAAAAGCCTCTGCAAAGCACATCAGCATACTGAAGAATGGAGAAAAATCTATGTCAGTTGTGCATCCTACAGAGAGTCAATATCTAGAACCTACAAATGACTTCAAAAATCCATCTAGTCAACAAATACACAAATAGATGGAGCAAACAGTTCTCACAGGAGAAGATTCAACTGGCCAATGAGGATTAGGAAAAGTGTTTAGCTCCTTTAGCCAGCAAGGAAAGGGAAATTAAAATCATGTTGAGAGTCATCTCACTCCTGTCAGAATGGCTATAATCAAGAAAACAAACAGAGGTGGGGGAGGGGATGGAAGGAGAGGAGGGAGGGGAGGAGGGAGAGGAGGAGGGAGGGGAAACTGCAGTCGGGAAGTAAAATGAATAAAAAAATTAATAAAAAAAGAAAACTGAATGCTGGGAGGCTGGGGGGGTATAGTTAGGGGTTTTTACTTTTTTGGGGGGGCCCGCCACCCAGCTCCCAAATAAATAAAGCACACACGGAGGCTTATTATTACTTATGGATGTGTGGCCTTAGCTTGGTTTAGTTTCTAGACATCTTTTCTTAATGTATCCTGACTACCTTTTGCCTCTGGGCTTTTCATTTTCTATTCCTTAATACCTTTTTTTGTCTCTTACTCTGTGGTTGGCTGTGTGGCTGTGTGGCTGTGTGGCTGTGTGACTGTGTGGCTGTGTGACTGTGTGGCTGTGGATCTGGGTGGCTGTGTGGCTGTGTGACTGTGTGGCTGTGTGACTGTGTGGCTTTGTGGCTGTGTGGTTGGGTGGCTGTGTGGCTGTGTGGCTGGGTGGCTGGGTGGCTGGGTGGCTGGGTGGCTGGCCCCTGGAATCCTCTTCCTTCTCTGGCTCCGACTTGATCTCCTTTTCCAGATTTCTCCTCCTATATATCCTCCCTGCCTGCCAGCCCCGCCTACCCTTTCTCCTGCCTCACTATTGGCCGTTCAGCTCTTTATTAGACCATCAGGTGTTTTACACAGGCAAAGTAACACAGCTTCACAGAGTTAAACAAACGCAACACAAACAAAAGTCACACACCTTCAAATACTCTACTTCAGGGGGGAGGGGAACGCTTACACACTGGGGAGGGGAACACTGACACACTGGGGAGGGGAACACTGACACACTGGGGAGGGGAACACTGACACACTGGGGAGGGGAACACTTACACACTGGGGGAGGGGAACACTGACACACTGGGGAGGGGAGCACTGACACACTGGGGAGGGGAACACTGACACACTGGGGAGGGGAACACTGACACACTGGGGAGGGGAACACTGACACACTGTGAGAGAAGCACTTACTCACTGGGGAGGGGAGCACTGACACACTGGGGAGGGGAGCACTTACACACTGGGGAGGGGAGCACTTACACATTGGGGAGGGGAACACTGACACACTGGAGAGGGGAGCACTGATACACTGGGGAGGAGAGCACTGACACACTGTGAGGGGAACACTTACACACTGGGGAGGGAGGGGAACACTTACACACTGGGGAGAGGAGCACTGACACACTGGGGGTGGAGTAGAAATGAATGCAGCCTTTATAAGAACCAGCATGGGGCTTCCTGAAAAACTAAACAGAAACTCACATGACCAGATATATCACCCTTGGGTAACCGGGCTCTGAGTCAGTGTACCAATGAGGCACTTGCACATCCATGTTTACTGCTGAACTCGTCACAACAACCAAGGTATGGAACCAGGTGGATGTCCATCACCAGGGGAATGAATGAAGAAAACTAGGTACATGCAAAATGAAATTTTAATTCAGCTGTAAAGGAAAATGAAATTAGGACATTTGTAGAAAACTTCATGGACCTGAAGATCATCCTGTTAAGAGGGATAAGCCAGGCTCAGAAACGATTACCACAATCTTTCTCTGGTGTATGGAATATATACATATATACATATATATACACATACAAATACATGTATGTGTATGAAAGGGGACTTTTGAGGAGAGAAGGATGTCTAAGGGTGGGGAGGAGGAACCAGTGAAGGTAATAGAATGTGTACGTCAGGAAAGCAAATGGAACTATTTGAGGGACAAGGGACGAAAGGGACCAGCTGGGGAGATTGGGGATGGCAATGGGGAATTGAGTGTGATGATATGCATGGCTATGTGTATAGATATTTATTTTTATGTATAGACACCCTTTCTATTTTCATACATACATAGTATATATAATACATATGAATATATGTGTGTATGTGTAAGAATATATCACCATGAAGTTCTTTTCTTTGTATATCAATCAAAATTTAAAAGACATAAAGCTAAACAAGAATTACCTTCGAAACTGACAAGTGGAAGCAAACTAAATGTTCATGTCAGGAGGATGAACAAATAAAATTATGATGGTAATACCATATCAGACGGTCTCCAGAGCTTGCAAAGGTTCAGGATCAACTTATTTTCAACTTTACAATTATGTAAAGGCTCACTTCTACAGTTGTATACTTTCCATATTTAGTACGGTATTGGACCACATGAGACACCTAGCATTCTACTAGAGAGCAGGCATTGTATTACAGTCAGATAGTTTTGCTCAACTGCAACCTTATAAGGTAGCTCATCAATATTAGCTAGAACATTTGCCAAGTTAGAAGCATTAAATGCATTTCAATTTATGATATTAAAAACTTGTGATGATTTAATAAGGATGCAAACTTTTGTTAAACTGGGGAACATCTGTGGTGGAATCAATATAATAATACAGTCTTTTACAGAGAGCCTGGTGTTATAGGCCATTGCATGCATTGACCTTAGAAAGGTATTATTGAGAAACAAAAGCCAGTCACAGAGGAAGAAAAGCTGTACGCTTCTATTCACAGCTAGCTGTGTGAGATGAAGTGTGTCTGTGTGTTGGATCCAGGGTGGGAGTTCACCTTGAGGGGGAATGTCAGGAAGTGGTGTGAGGGCACTGTAAAATCTGAGCAAACACTTTCTCTTTATCTGGTTGTATTGACCATGCTGAGCTACTACAGATATGATCCAAGTGTGTTCTTACATGCTGCAAGTCTATATTAATTTATATTTGCATATATCCTATATATATATTGTTTACAGTAAATTTACATATGAAGTGGATGTCTACACTTCCTCACACAACTCTTCCAAGAAGCTGGGCGCTCTGTCAATGGATTCGTCTGAGAGCCGTGATGGAGCAGGAGTCTAACAAAGGTTCTAGCTTAAAAGAAACAACCCCAAACCCACAGACATCTAGCTAGGATCCTTCTTTAAAAACCTTTTTTTTATTACTTTTAATTATGTGCACGATTGTGTGTACGTGGTTATGTGCACATGAGTGCAGGTGTCCAAGGAGGCCAGAGGTCAGACACCCTGGAGGTAGTTTCAGACTTAATACCTGTGTAACACTTGGTTGTGAGCTGCCTGTCAAGGGTGCTGGGAATTGAACTCAGGTCCTCTGAAGGAGCAGCAAGTGCTCTGAACCACTGAGCCATCTCTCCAGACCCAGGTCGGGGGGCGGGTGTCTTTCTTAAAAGAGGTATCATTTGTTAGTTCTGAGATAGCCCTAGCCCATCTCCTCTTTCTTGACACCAGCTTCACTGGCCAGGATGCCTTGGCCACTGACTAAGCTGTTGTTTCGAAAGATCTCTTGGCGGTAGTGTGGAAAATGGGCTGAGAAGTGAGTGGCAGAAGAGGAGAGGAAGTTGGAGTTACCTCTCAAAAATGGCCACCAGAGCAGGCATGGTGTTGGAGGGTTAATTGGACAGAAACATTTTGTTTATTGACAAACTTGATCAAGATAAAAAATGCGTAACTTCTCCTATGGAGGAAGCCAGCACATGGCCCAGAGAAGCTGAGAAGCGGTTGGTAGAAGAGCCAGCCCTGCTTTGACTTGTGGATGGTTGAAGTTCTCAGTCGATCTTCATGTGATTGGAGATCTCACTCCTTTCAACCTTTAGGATTCTGCATGCAGAGTAAACTGCTCAATTTTGTAGCTCACAGTAGGTCAATGTTGTGTCCGTGAAATAGTTTAAAAGAAGACCGAATGTCAATGGGCAAATAGATTTCACACATATTCATTTCCATTTTGAAGACAGGAAGGGGGTGGTTTTCACTGATCAGCGATCCCCACAGAATCCTTCCCCTCAGCTTCGGACAGCCCTTCACCGCCCACCCTCCCTCACGAGGCTGTGTCTCTGACCCAGCCGCCACAGGGCGTCCGTCACATCCTTGTTGCGCAGACTGTAGATGAGGGGGTTGAGCATGGGGATGACCAGGGTGTAGAAGATGGAGACCACCTTACCCTGCTCCATGGATGTCACAGCTCCTGGCTGTGCGTACATGACGAAAAGAGTCCCATAAAACAAGGACACAGCCGTCAGGTGAGAGCCACAGGTGGAGAAAACCTTGTGCCGCCCGGATCCTGAGTGCATCCTGAGGATGGTCACGGTGATGTAGCCATAGGAGACCAGGACAGCTAATGTGGTGCTCACAATGATGAACCCACAGAGGCCGAAGAGAAGGAGCTCATTGAGAGCTGTGTCTGCACAGGCCAGCTGGAGAAGTGGGGGCACGTCGCAGTAGAAGTGGTCGATGCGGTTGGAACTGCAGAAGGGCAGCTGGAATGTGAGGCTGGTCTGCACGATGGAGTTCAGGCAGCCCACACAGAAGGTACCCAGAACCAGACGAACACATGCCATGTGGCACATGGTCACAGGGTACCTCAGAGGACTGCAAATGGCCATGAAACGGTCATAGGCCATCACGGCTAAAAGAAAAGTCTCAGTGGTAGCCAATAAAGAGAAAAAGAAGAACTGTGTGGCACAGCCCTCAAAGCTGATGACCTTGGAGGAGGAAAAGAAGTTGGCCAGGGCATTAGGGGCAATGACAGAGGAGTAGCAGAGGTCGACAAAGGACAGGTTCTTGAGGAAGAAGTACATTGGAGAGTGCAGGCGGGCATCCAGGGTGATGACCACGATCATGGTGAGGTTGCCAAGGATGGTTACAATGTACAGGACCAGGAAGACAACAAAGAGCAGGGCCTGGGTCTCTGCACCTCCCCCAAATCCCACCAGCACAAACACATGCAAGGACACTGCTGAGAGACTTGCGTTTCTGTGGACTGGTGTGGCCATGAGTGGGGACAGATGCAGAGAGGATGGCAGTGGAGGCAGCGAGAGGGAGCAGATCTCACTGGTGCCGTTGGATGTTCCACAGGCTGCAGGAGCCTGTTGGTGACATGCTGTCCACTGTGCAAAGGTTTACTGGCTGTTCTGGTCTCCTACCAGATGAGCTGGAATGGCCTGAAAGAGGGACATTTCCTCTAGTTTACCTAATTTGTGTCAAGCTCTCTCTGTGAATGAGACTGAGCTATGCTCTAGGAATTCAAAGAGGTATCAAGACACCGGTGACCCTCAGGTTACAAACAGCCTTTTAGCATCCCTGTGTTGTGTCTGAGTTGCTCATTCTCCATGGCAGAGGATGCTTCTGAGCAGTGCCTTTGGTACACCCGGCTGCCGAGAACCACCCACACTTTCCACACTTCATCTGACTGATGAAAGAATGTTTAGGAGGGTCTCTTGTCCTTCAAGCCTCATGCTAGCTGACCCTTCTATCTGTAGGCTGAATCCAGAGCAGGGATCAGCCATCCCTACATTGAAGCTGCATGTCTTTGTGGCTTGCAGAATACTGGCCACACTTCGGTAGCTCTGGCTCCAAGCCTGATCCAGAGTGACAATCAGTGTGCAGAGACCTTCTGATTGATTGTGAAGGGTTCCTGCTAATTTTTAGATGTTAGAGGTTGTGGGGAGGCCGTAACCCAGAACCATGTACTGAGAAACCAAGGCTGGGGCCCAGACGTATTTGGGACCTGGTTATGGCTTCCAACCCCATCTCACTGGCATCTCTCCTCTCTGCTACACTCAGCTTTGGGGTTTTCTAAGTTTTCACTCTTTGCTATTGAAAATTAGTCAAAACTGGCCTCTGCCCATTGTCCTTGGGCCATTCATGATCCTTTTCTCTTATTCCCAGTGATCACAGTACTGACAACACAGGAGTGTCCTATGTGAAGGTGGCTGCCACTTTTCTGTTTGTTCCCAGAAGGGATTCAAGAGGCTCCATTGTCCTGGGGTGACTTGGGTGGCTCAGAGACCTGGGCTGGGTGAGCCCCAATAATGCACCTACTCTTTCCCTCCATTGTGTGTGTGTGTGTGTGGCGGGGGAGGGGGTTGGAGGAACCCAGTTGAGACAACCACGCACTGTTGTCTCAACCATGACTATCTCACTGCTAGCTCAAAGGTGTAAATGTATTGGCTTTGCATTCACACTCTTAGCAATTCCCACAACCCTCCCACTGCCGGATCACACTTTCCTTCACAGGGAGTGTGAAATGCCGGGAAATGTTCATGTCAAGGCTGTCCCTTTCTCCCTGCTGGAGGAAGGACAAGTATGACCTCTCCAGCTTGCCAAGGATGCAGGGTATCTTCAGTGTCAGTGGAAATCGCAACTGGCCAAGGGCTGAGGATGCTGCTCCATTGTGAGAGAGTTGACTGCCATTGTCTATGAAGAAACAGCTTCTGTGCCCCTTGACCCTGCCCCTCTGGAGTGAGCACCATCACTGTCTCCTGCGGTCTGGTTGGATGCAGAGCTTCAGCCTACCTGTCTGCAGAACTAAATAAAGGGAGAGGTCCCCCCACCCCCTGACTTGTACGAAGGCCTGGGATGGTCAGGACAGGGCATGTTAGCATACTGAGGCAAGCCCCAAGTGCACACTGTGAACTCATGCCATCATTCTGCTCTCTACCCACATGGTTTCCGACTCCTTACAGGTGACATACCGAACTTACCTTTCTGAGGTGAGAGTCAGGTCTACCCCAAGATCACACAGCCAACGTCCATGCTCTCAATGCCCCAGGACCGCTGAGCCTGGTCTCCGTTGAACATGGAGAAGTGGGTACCAGTTGCTCTTGTCTTTTCTTAGATCAGTCATGGCTCTGGGTAGTGGAGCAGAGTGAGCATGCGCACAGGTGGGCACCAGGGTCCCTGCGAGACTTTAGGTGTCCAAGTTCTGGCTACACTAGCTGCAGGTCTTCTGAAAAGGGATGTAGGTCTTGCCTCCTGTCTTGTTCCCATTAGCAGGACAGTGTGTGTGGAGACACCTGCCCTTGGGGTCACTCTGCTTGAGAGGATTCCCTACATCTGGTAGAGCAGGGACTTGTAGCCTCCAGTGGCCAATTAGGGAGGCACTGGCCTCTGGCAGCTGGGATTCCAATTTCCTGGGCTTCAGAGCTGCAGCATGCCTGTGGCCCTTTTTGCCTCTGTTATGGAGTTTGTGACTCCTGGGAAAAGACCACAGACTCAATCCAATTAGAATTAAAAGACTTATTGATTAGCTGCTGGCAGGATGAACATTCTCTGAGCCAAATTCGAGATTGCTGTGAGAAATCGGGGATGGTAGGGTCAGGGGGTGGTGGTGGTGAGGGAAGGATTTTTAAAGAAGATGTTCAATATCTATGTAAGATATCACCCCCGGGTAGGGATGATACGGCCTCTGTAGATGAATTTCTAAACAGTGTTAGTAAATAAGAAACACAGAGCCAAATACAGGGGTAATAGCCGAAGAGATAAGAGAATTAACGAAGAGCCACTGACTACCCTTTAGCTTACCACCAAGCTGTAGTTTCCCACACGAGAGAGCTTTTTCCTGCCTAACCTGTGCTTTTATTGCTTTCCTGTTCTGCCTTCTCATTGGCTATAAGTTTAGCCACATGACTTCCTTGTCACTGCCTGTCTATACAGACCTCCAGGTCCCTATGGTTGGTACTGGGATTAAAGGCTCATATCACCACGCTTGGCTGTGGCCTTGACCACACAGAGACTCGACCTGCCATGTGATTGGGATTAAGGGCATGTGCTACCACCACCTGACTTCTGTTTATGGCTTGCTGACCTCTGATCTCCAGGCAAACTTTATTTATTAACATACAAATAAAATCACATTTCAGCACAATTAAAATATCACCACAGGCCCAATGGCATAGCCCTTGCCCCTATCCATGTCTTAGTTAGGGTTTTTATTGCTGTTAAGAGACACTATGACCACAGAAACTCTTATAAAGAAAACATTTAATTGGGGTGGCTGGCTTACAGCTTCAGGGGTTCAGTCCATTATCATCATGAGGGAGCATGACAGCATGCAGGCAGACGTGGTGCTGGAGCTGAGAGTCCTACATCTTGCAGGCAACAGGAAGTCGACTGGGCAGTGTCCTGAGCATAGGAAACCTCAAAGTCTGCCCCATAGTGACACACTTCCTCCAACAAGGCCATGCCCACTCCAACAAAGCCATACCTCCTAATAGTGCCATTTCCTATGAGATTTTGGGGGCCAATTACATTCAAACTACCACAGCGAGCAAGCAAAACTGGTCTGTTCTGTGAGGTTAAGTAACCCAAAACAATTTTGGATATCTCTGTAACAAGTTACAGAAGCCAAAAAGAAAAAAAAAGCAGTTGTTCACATCACAACAAGTAGATGGTCATGGCTGTATACTTTTGGGTGGGGGTCACTGAGTCGGGGTCCCTGAGTCAGGGTTACTGGGACTTAACTTCCAGGGACTGGTATCAGAGGAATAGCAGTGGGTGCCAAGATGGATGCATGAAGTGGACTTTCTTTAACCATTACACCTCGTCGCTACTCTCTGGTGGGTTGGCAGGAAGCCCAAAGACCTCAGCAAAAAGAATTCAGAGGGACCCTGTGCCCCGTGTACCTCATCAGAGCAGTTACCCCGGGTAGGGATGATATGGCCTCATGGCATAGCCCTTGCCTCTGCTGCTCCCCACGGCCATGTTGATGTGAGGGGGATGTGGGCGGAGTCTGGTCTGCAGCATCATTATCCCACTCCTTCCAAGCCCTTACTTGGCTCCCCTCAGTACTATTAGGAGTCCAGGTAGAGGACATCCGTTTTCTTCCTTCTTTTGTTGTTGTTACCACACGAGTAAAATTCTTCTGTGGGGAGGGAGTTGAAAGTTTACCTCTCCGTGTCTTCTTCTGAGAGTCAGATCTGTGCTACCCCATCCTGACCTGGAGTGGAGCTAGTGTATTTTTGCTAACGACTCTCTGGGTCAAATTAAGTCTGTGATTATGGTAATTTAAAATATGCACAAAATCAGAATAACGTAGTGAGCTTTAAATACCTCTCACTCACTCAATAGTAACCAGCTCAGTCAGCTTGGGCAAGGACTACGGAATCTTCCTCCTCCAGCTCCTTGCATTATTTCAAAACAAAGTCTCAAACATTACATAATTTCTTTCACGTGTGTTTTCTGCACATCTCTAAAATGTAAGGTATTTACTTTTAGAAAAGTGCAGAGTAGAATTTGCATTCCCTAAAGAAAAATAATTCCTCAATGTTATCAAGTATCCTTCAGCATCCACCCATGCAATGACCCCATTATATAATGTGATTTTTGTGTGGCTATTCAAATAAGCTAAAAAAATTTCTTACAGATCTCTGATGTCTTCTACGTATGCAGGGCCATCTGATCACTTTGCTTCGTTGCTATTGTTTATGAAGAAGCAGAGGATGTTGGCTGTATTTATTTAAAATAGATGTGTGGAATTTCCCATGGATCAAACTTGATAGTGCCGTTCTATTAATTCCCTGTTAGCCTCCTCCATGCTGTGTGCCCCCTGTCAGTTGAACCTGGAGGCCTGGTTGGAATCCACTTGTTATTGTCACCATATGGGCATTGTTGACCTGACTGTGCTGTGGATGCTTGGGGCTCTTCTCTCAGGAGAATTGTACCTGTCTGTCTTCTTCTGGATGGAAACAGCCTCTGACAGTACTTCCCAGCTGCATTAATTCAGTGAGGTTTCTAAAATGGTGACGATTACAATGCTTCTGTGAAGTCAATTTTGGCTGTGCAGATAACTACTGCTCTCTGAGAAACCACCTTTGTTTTGTCTTTGGGCCTTAGAATAGACATTTACTCATTGGCCACCATGTCCTGGTATGTACGTTTATATGGGGAATGCCAGAGAAATTTTGGGTCCATCTAGCTCTGTGGTTCTCAACCTTCCTAAAGCTGAGACTCTTTAATACAGTTCCTCATGTCGTGGTGACCCCCAAGCATAAAATTATTTTATTGCTACTCCATAACTGCAGTTATGGTACTGTTATGAACTGTAATGTAAATATCTGATATGCAGGGTATTGGACATGCAATGTGATCCATAGATTGAGGACCACTGATCTAGCTCTTTAGAGACCATTTCAAAACGGCAAGTTGGCTCTTAGTGCCCTCTAGTGGTCAGTACTTTCTGTGCCAGCAAGAACTCAAGAGCAAGTCTGGTTTTCACTCTACTGAAGTTGTGGCTCTACTCATTCTAAAATTGTTTCTTATTTTTTTTTTTACCCATTAGGAATCACTTTAATCAAGTAAAAGTCACTTCATAAGCAACTAAATAGAGTTAAAATGTGGACTGATGTAAAGTATCAGGCTGTGCATGGTGGCCTAGGATGCCTGTACTCACAGAACTGTGGAGGCTACGTCAGAAGGGTCACGTGTTCAAAGTCAGCTTGAGCTACCAGTGAGACCCTGTCTCAGAAGCAAACACAGACCAACAAAAGCCAAACAGTGACCCAGAATTTTTGTCATCTGGGATGTAAAAGCCAAATCAGGCTATTGAAGAGACATGACTTTCATATGAATATTTAGAAAACATGAAAGTAAAATGCCTGAAATTGTTAAGCCGTGAAAATTCTGATGTGACTATTTAAGTAGGGCTTAAGGGAAGATGTTCACCTATAAAGATATGTTTCGTGGTAAAATGTTTGATCAGATTGGACAGGTGAAAAAATTATTTTGTCTATAGCCAAAAGTGATTTGAATATATAAAGTGGATGGCTGAGGATATCACATGCTTTGGTTGCAGGACATTAGAGAAATCAAGCTGAAACTGAGCTGGAAACTTTCTGCCTGCTGCCTGGAAATAATAGTGGCAGAAAGTGCTGTACAGGCTGCTTGAAAATTCATCCACACTTTTACTCAGTAGCAGACATCACACGCTCCCTGACCTGCCGGGCAAGGTGAGCTGGTGCAATTGTGGCATGGATGTTATGTGAGAAACCAGCCATATTCTAGGTTCGAGACCCACTCTACAGGAGCGGATTCACATCTGATACCACAAACCTAGTCAAACCCACTCTGTACAAGTCCTGTGACCTCTAGGTCACAGCTGCTGAGGGTCAAGAGTGCACTGGCCAGGTCGTGCATGGAAGACAACGTCCCACATACCCACCCCATCTTCTGGACCTTACATTAATTCTTCCCTTTTTCTATAATGTTCCTTGAGCCTTAGAGGGAGTAATAGAGATTCCCATTTGGAGCTGAGCACTCAACAGTTGCTTGTTCTTGATACTTTGACCAGCTGTGAGGTCTCTGCAATAACCACTGTCCACTGCATGTGATGTGTCTGTCAAATTGCCTTCTAAATATTATGTTCATAGATGATAGGCAGTTAATGACTGTTGGGGGAAAGGCCAGAGATGGTCTCAAGTGGTATAGCCTCTGGCAAGCTGTCCACACTCCTGAAAATAACCCCTTGCTCCTGCTTCTATAGTAACTCTAATTAAACTCGTTTGTTTATCCCCTTAGAAAGGGACATAAAAGTAGAGGTGGGGATAGGAGGGCAAAGAGATCAACAAGAATGGGAGAAGGAAAAGGGCACTGGGGGAATTATGATCAAAATAGCTTACATCTTCCTGATCTTTTATTTTAACCTTATCAGCACACCATTTTCACCCCAAAACCCAAGCAATGTGCCTCATAAGCTGGTTTACAGTCTCATTTACAAAAGGAAATTCTTTAGAGAAATAAGCAAGTCAGTCCACAGATTTACCTAGTTTTTAAACTCTGCTTCATGTTTGCACTCTCTCGGGGTTATTTCCTTTGAGCACCATATCTGCAGAGGCCACAAATCACACACCGCTGTAATTAAACACTAAGTGTGTCTCTTAGTTCCTGCATTCAATACACACTTCTAACTCCTATATTCAAAATAAACTGCCCTGAGTGTGAATTTTGCTGTTCTTTCTCTCTCTCTCCTTCCCTCCCCCCTCTCCCTCTCTCTCTTTCTTTCTTTCTTTTTTGAGACAGGGTCTCACTATGTAGCTCTGGCTATCTTGGAACTCCCTCTGTAGACCAGGCTGGCCTTGAACTCACAAAGATCCACCTGCCTCTGCTTCCCAAGCACTGCCACTGTGCCCAGTTTATTTTGCTTTTCTTAATAGACCTCAGCTTTGCCTAACCAGAGCTCACCCTGAGCTGGCCACGGCTGAGTGGAGGTCCTTAAGAGGGACTCGTGCTGCACGCTGGCGGCATCGGGTCGAGTCTCCTGCTGTCACTGACATCTGTAGGGGAATCGCTCCGGATCCCCCGAATGCGGCGCCTTAGACTGCTCATCCATCCCGATGGCACCTGGGATCCTCCGAGGCATTGTTGGTGGGTTTCTCCCGACAGCTGCTTCTCTGCTCAGAGGAACTCTCTGGCTTGTGTTCCTTTTCATTGCTTCACCTGCCTTTCTAGCAGGAGGCCTACCTAGTGGGTGCAAGCCGTGCTGGCGACAGGGACCTCTATAGAGGTTTCCGTCTTCGCTTCTTGAGTCAGATGGGACAATCACAGTCTGGAGGACACCACTTGAAGGACTAATCCACGGATGTCCTAAGCCACTGTGTTGCCTTTGATAAAGCAGGAGAGCTGTCTTAGGCACTGCCGTGGTGAACGACCTGGAGGGGCTGAGTGCATTAATCAGCACGTTTCAGACTTAAGCCTTATTTAGGTGGAAAATTCTTGTCTTCTTCTTGTGGACACAAAGACTCCCATGGGCCCCCCTTCTGGTCTTGTGCTAATCGCCTTGTGCAAAGCTCAGGCTCACGTGTAGTGATGCGGACCAGATTTCCTTCAGGTCCCACCTCGCGGCTTTACAATTGCAGCCTCAAATTTTCCCTTCTTAGATTCCCGTTCTCTCTACTACTTCTGGGTCTTAAGTGAACGGTGTTTTGCGGAAGGGGACCATGACACTTTAATTTGTTGCCTTGTTATCCTCTGTGGGTGCAGCTCAGGAAGGAACGGTCCTTTGTATTCAGAGCCATTTTCGTATTGGTACCATCTGTGGGATAAAGTTACTGCACCTCCTCTAGGAGTGACCACACCCACATAAAGGCACACTCCTCTTTGCGTAGGGCCCTGGCATTCAAAGGGGAAACAGCTGTGGGAAGTTCCTCTTCTTGGTCATAAAATCTAACAATGGCTCACAATATTTACTGTCTTTCTTTTTTAAGATTTACTCTCTTAAATTATTCCTATTTATGACATCAACAGGAAGTTCACCACTCTCTTTGAAACTGTCTTTCCATGGATGCTTCATTTTCTTCTCACACATGATGAGCTTAGGCTCCATAGGTTCTCATTACAGGAGATTAAGAATGCAGCTGCCACATGCATCGGATAATGCCTCTAACAACTATAGTAAAGATGTGTGATGTGGTCTGTGTGTGTGGCCTCTTCAGCACAGCTGGAAAATTAGTCACCTGCCTGGTGGGGACACCCAGTGCCCAGGAGATGGCAGTGTAGGATAGGCTGGTGCCAGGCAGGCGAGCAATGTGGGGCCTCAGAAAGGTCTCATGATTCTTCTCACTATTTTCTTTTTTCTTCCCTATTCTTTTAGCAAACACAGGGACAAGTTTTTTCTAGAAACTCTAGCAACAACAGAACATCTGTAGCTGGAGAGTTTCTCTTCGGGTCCAGCCAAGTGCCTGCAGTTATGCAGCCGACTTATAAAATAATCACTCAGATGCTTGTATTACTTATAAACTGTATGGCCATGGCAGGCTCCTTGCTATCCAGTTCTTATATCTTAAATTAACCCATTTCTATTAATTTATAAGTCACCACATGTTCCATGGCTTTACCTGTTGCCTTTACATGTTGCTCCCTGGATGACAGGCTGGCATCTCTCCCTCAGCCCTCTTGTTCCTAGCATTCTCCTCTCTCTTTGTCCCACCTACACTTCCTACCTGGCCACTGGCTAATCAGCACTTTATTAATTAACCAATCAGAGCAACACAGTCAGAGCATACAGAACATCCCACAGCACTTCCCCTTTTCTTTTTTTTCAAAAAGGAGGGTTTTAACTTTTACATAGTAAAATTACATATAACAAAACAATTATCAAGCAAGAATTGTATTCTATAGGACACAGAGCAAAGTGACTGAGATACTCTAGGCCTGTGGGCTGAAGACAGATGCCCCAAACTTTACAGAGGAAATTTGGATAACTGTCCAGGCTGTCAGCTGTTTCTGTCTACTCTCGCAAGACTCCTGAAAGTTTCTTTCATCCTTCTCCCATTTCTCAGGTAATATTATATCCTTCTGAGGTCTTTGATGTAGTTGAAGACTAGATAGTTATAATTTCCTTAGGTATGATAAAAGATAAGTTAGATATGAAACCTTAGACTCACAAATATAGGATAGATAGAATATCTTCTTTAATCTTGCCAAGTACAAATAGACTAGATATTATAAATAGACTAGATATTGTAACTGTAATTCTTGCTTGATAATTGTTTTGTTATATGTAATTTTACTATGTTAAAGTTAAAATATTCCTTTTTGAAAAAACAGAAAAGGGGAAGTGCTGTGGGGTATCCTGTATGCTGTAAATATATGTTGCTATGATTGATTGATAAATAAAATGGTGAATTGGCCAGAGGCCAGGCAGGAAGGATAGTGTAGGTGGGATAAGGAGGAGGAGGAGAATTCTGGGAGGCAGAAGGCTGAGGCAGAGAGACACTGCCAGATGCTGCCAGACGCCACCATGAAAAGTGAGATGTAAGGTACTGGTAAGCCATGAGCCACATGGCAACTTATAGACTAATAGATATGGGTTAATTTGAGATATAGGAACTAGATAATATGAAACCTGAGCCATTAGGCCAGACAGTTTAAATAATATAAGTGTCTGTGTGTTTATTTTATAAGTGGGCTGTGGGACTGCCAGGGCTTGGCAGGAGCTGGAGAGAAACTCTCCAGCTACAAACATCTCTTTTTAGGAACTTACCACTAGTTTGCACTTCTACAATGGAGGTCATTTTAAAGGCAGATGGATAAAAACAGAAATTGCTCTTTTTCTATAACATAGTTTGGCATCAATATAAATCAGGAAGTAGAGAAACTCAGCTTAAAAAAGATGGACCCTTGGGCTATGATAAAACCTTGCAGTGAGATTTCACAAGAGGAAAGAAAATGGGCTGAGATTCCTGGTGTTTAGATATTCATGTTATTGTGTTAGAGCCCAAAGTTATGGGGACTTGTGAGGTTTGCTGAGCCCTGTGCTTGTGGAAACAGAGGGTTCCTTAGAGGGTTGGAGTGGTTTTGAACATGATATACACAAGCTCATGTGTTAGAACACTTGGTGGTCCCTAGCTAGAGATACCATTGACAGTTCTGGAACCTTTAGAATATGGAGTCTCTGTAGGGTAAGTGGGTCACTACTAAAAGTCCTTGAGGTTTTACACTCTGGCTCCTTTCTGTCTGCTCTCCACTTCCCAATTGCAGATGCAATGTGACCTACTGCCTACGTTCCCACTGCTGTGCTTTCTCAGCCATGATGGACTATGCACCCCCCTGAACTGTAAGCCAAAAAAAACCCTGAGTTGCTTTGGTCAGGTGCTCTATGTCACAGCAAGAAGGAAAGAAACAAGGGATTTATCAGTGGGTAAAATGCTTGCTGGGCAAGCAGAAGACCTGTGTTGGAGTTCCCAACACCTGTATAAAATGCCTGCCACCTCCTCAATACATTGCCCCACCACCCCTGAACCTTGTGCATCTTCAGTCAGAGTGTGAGGGAAGGAGTGTCTGAATGACATTGTCTTCTCATGCCCTGCCTCCCCAGTTTTGTGAGAGAACATTAGATGACACTCTGCTTGCAGCAGCAGAAAGTCCCAAATATGACAGCAGAGCAAGCCCAAGCCCTGATACTTGGTCAGTGGCAAGCACAGCATCTTAATGCAGCTCTGGTTTCCTGGATCTTTTTCTTTTATACTGTTGGGGAGTTTGTGGTGTCAGACTGGCTTCTGACTAAGGAGAAATGCTCTCACAGCGAGGCTGGGAGCTGACTCCTCACTGTTTGCACCACTCACATCAACAAGGTGCAGATGAGGTTACACTTGAGGACGGGCCAGTACAAAGACACTGTCAATGGTTCTAACATTGAATTAGTATGGAGGACACCACCTGGATTGCTCCTTTATTGCTAAAAAAACTCAGAGGATGGCAAAAGAAAGGATAGTGTGATGGAGAACAGAAGCAAGCAGAGGAAGAGAAGGTGGGGGAGAGAATATCACTGAAGTTGAGACTCATGCCATTCACAGAACAGAACATTCCAGAACTGCTCAAAGAAAGGAAGACTTTGACCAGCTAAACATGAAACCAGGGGATGATGCTGGGGTCTGGAGGCTGCAACTAGATGGCTATAAGAACTAGACGGAGACCTGCGGGGTACCCAGAGATGTTGCTCAAATTCCTAAACGGTCTGTTACAGGCCACAGGGATATGAAATAGAAGCCCAGCTGTATGATAAAGCTATACCTAGAAGGATCAAGGAATTCTTCTGGAGGAAGCCATATATCAAGGAGTATTTGGTGTTATTTGGCTTTTAATGTATCAACTGATTCTTGCTTTGAATTTCTTGGGCTCATAATTTCCCCAAGAACAGTATGTATGGACCATTCTTTGGGCATATACGCTTAAAGTATTTGGATAAGGTCATATAGACAAGGCTTTCTGCCTCCAGGCTCCCTGCTCCCTTTTTAGCATTTGAATTGGATTTCTGCCTTCTGCAAAAATCCCATTTAGCTAACATCCAAAGACAGGGCCAGCTCCAAACAAAGTATCCAAGGACAAGCCATGAACAGAATAGCTGGTCAGACCACATGCTAGATGCCTGAAGACCCTGAATTAAGGTAAAACATCCTTGTGGAGACACAGCCTGACTCCTGGGCCAAGCACCTGGCTCCTAGGTGCATAGCTTTGCTTCTCGTGCAAATCAAGCTCAGATCTTCCCTCCTCTTACAGCCCTAGTGCAACTTCTCAGAACAAAAAGGTTTTCTTCATACCAGGTGCTTCAAGCTGTGATGAAAATTGACTGGCAATCAGTACTCCTCCCCCGCCCTGTCAGAAAAACTGCGACATAGGAAAATAGAGGCAGTTTTATCTTAGTGACTTATAGATTTCTTTACCCAACCACCTGTAGTTTGAGCACATTTATGATAGACTCATAACGTTTTCATCTAACCACTTATAAGAATGTATTTCTAGCATGTAAATTCCTTTTCTGACTTATTCCAGCCCTTATCTGACTCCACCTTTATTCACTCCCTCTTTGAGTTGCAAATGAAGTCAACCAGAAAGGCTCTGACGGTGACCTTGCAAGTCTTGTATTGTATTATAAACATGAGAGTGTTGCTGTTTGGGGGAGATATAGACAGGTTCCCTGAGAGGACAGGTTAGAATTAGGGTGGCAGATGAATAAACCAGTTAGATAAAAGAGCTCCGTGTATTTAGATTCTTTCCCCATAAATCATTCGCTCCATTAGTAGCGTCTCTTCTGGGCCCCTGAGAAGGAAATTAAAGAGACTAGACCTCAAAATTTCTGAAAATGGTCTTTTAATAAAAACCTGGGGCCAGATATTGGAGTAAATGCTGAAAGATCAGGGAGACAAAGGAAGAAGCCACTGCTATGTCTCACCTCTAGGACTCCTCAGCCTGAAAAGCCTTTGCCAAAAGAGCTTCAGACGAAAAGCATTTAGTTCCTGTCTCCTCACACCTTATATACCTTTCTCTGCCCAGTCATCACTTCCTTCCTAGTGCTGGGATTAATGGCATGTGTGCTTCCCAAACACTGGGACTAAAGGTGTGAGATCTCAAGTGCTAGGATTAAAGGCACGTGACTCCCAAGCATTAGGATTAAAGGTGTGTGCCACCACTGCCTGGCTCTGTTTCTCTTCTAGACTGAGTCAATATCATGTAGTCCAGGGTGGCTTTGAACTCACAGAGATCCAGATGGATCTCTGCCTCCTGAGTACTAGGATTAAAGGTGTGTGCCACCACTGCCTGGCCTCCATATTTAATCTAGTGGCTTGTTCTGTTCTCTGATCTTCAGGCAAATTTTATTAGGGAACACATTTCCCCTTTTTTTGTCTAAAATAATAAAAGGTTATAACTAATATAAGAAAAACTATATACAATAAGTACAATAAGTATATACAATATATACAGTAAAGAATTACATTGATGATGTCCAGTCCATTAATATTTGACAAGTTCAGAGAAAATACTCCATTATTTATCCTATTTGGGTGAGTCCAAAATGTTGTACCTAATCCACTTTCTTTTTTTTTTTTTTTGTTTTTTTGTTTTTTGAGACAGGGTTTCTCTGTGTAGCTTTGCGGCTTTTCCTGGATCTCGCTTTGTAGACCAGGCTGGCCTCGAACTCACAAAGATCCACCTGCCTCTGCCTCCCGAGTGCTGGGACTAAAGGCCTGCGCCACCACCACCCAGCCTAATCCACCACCCAGCCTAATCCACTTTCTATCCTAACTTGTGTCACCAACTGAAAACTATCTTTTATGTCTTTCAAACTTATACAGTTTACATCTCTTTAGTGAGTTTCTTTTCTGAAATTGTTAACAAGGAAAACTGTAACTATAACTATCTAGTCTTCAATTCCCTCAGAGACCAGAGAAGGACATAATATTACCTAAGTAAACAAGAAGTGCAGGCAAACAACTTCCAAAAAAATGTGAGAAATAACAGAAACAGTTGGCTGCCTGGACAGTCACCCAAGATTCCTCTGCAATGTTGGGGCATCCATCTTTGGCCTACAGGCTTAGCATATCTGACAGACTCATCTGTGAAGCAGGATTTTCTGAAGGGCTGTCCTACTTTGTCTTTGCAAGGTGCAGCAGTCCTTTGTTTTGTGTCCTGCTTGTCCATTTGGATAGCATACTGTCAGCAGTTGAGGTAAAGGCACTTTCTGGCCCAGCAGCTAACTTTTGCCACAAAGAAAGTAAACTCCATATGGGGTTTTCTTCAATGCCCATCATTTTCTCTGAAGTAGATTGGTGCTGCCAGGAGCAGACTGCAGCTGGAAGTTTTCCATTGTCCTGCCCAGTCCCGCATGGTCCAGACAAATCTCTCTCACCCATGGTCATGCAGCCACATATAAAATAATCATTCAGAAGCTTAATATTATTTATAACTGCTTGACCATTAGCTCAGGCTTATTACAGACTAGCGCTTAATCAATAATTCTTATATGTTTAGCCATGTGGCCTGGTGGCTTTTTTCAGTTCTGCCTTCACATCTTGCTTCCTCTGTGTCTGCCCGGCAACTCCTGACTCTGCTCTTCCTCTTCCCAGCATTCCTTTAGTCTGCTTGCCACACATATACTTCCTGCCTGACTATTGGCCAATCAGTGTTTTATTAAACCAGTGTAAAACAGCATTATCCTACGGCATTTTCCCTTTTCTGTCTAATCAAAAAGGAAGGTTTTAACTTTAACATAGTAAAATTACATATAACAAAACAGTTATCAAACAAGCATTACATTTATAATATCTAGTCTATTTGCATATGGCAAAATTAAAGAAAATATTTTATCTATCCTATATTTGTGAGTCTAAAGTTTTATATCTAATTTATCTCTTATTATAACCAACGAAAACCATAATTATATCTAGTCTTCAACTATATCAAAGACCCCAGAAAGATACAATATTATCTAAGTAAACAGGAAGAACATTGTAAGAAACTTCCAAAAATCTAGAATGATAGAGACAGCTGCCTGCCTGTCATCCAAAGTTCTTCTGCAATGTTGGGGGATCCATTTTCAGCCCATAGGCCTATAGTCTCTCAGTCATTTCTCTTTGTGTTCTGTAGAATGTCTGGCAGTTTCTTCTGTGAAGCAGGAACCTAAAGGGCCATTTTGCCTTGCAAAGTTCAGTGGTCACCTTCCTGTGGGTCCTGCATGTCCAGTCAATACAACATTTTGTCAAGGAGTCCAGGCAAGAACAGTTTCTTCCCCAAATGTCTATTTTTGCCAAGAAGAAGATAAATTTCATATGGAGTATCTTCAATGCCCATCTTTCTCTCTGAAGTAAATCAGTGCTGCCAGGAGCAGACATGTCTCATTGTCCAGAAAGTCTAAGTTTGTAAAACATTTTCAATGCTATATGCTGTAGGTCTTTGAAGTGTTTGAAGATTACCTACCTAACTGAATTATATCTATGTATACCTAATTGAATTATATCTATGTATATCTAGAAAACTTAACATTACTATAAGTTTGACTATCATAGAAGACTAATTATTAATCTGTATTTTTAATTATCCATTACAATTTAAATGAGCTGCACAAACATAATATCTTAAGAGTAGAAATATACATACAGTATAACAAAATTAACTTTAAATTTGTATCAATAAACTAAAATCTATACCAATGTAAAACATTTTAAACAAGTTGCTCTTGTTTTATCACCCTTTTATCCTATATTATCTATATCCTATATTTCCATATCATATCCCCCTTTCTTCTTTTAGAAAGACATTGACTATGGCCAATAACAATTTGTAATCAACAACCTAAACAAAGACAAACATCCATAATCTATTTTTTTGATAATATGGGCATAGTTTTTTAGGTTACTTCCTGCTGATAGAGGGCACTATATTCTTATGGGGATCCTGAGAAAATTAAGAATTATGGTCAAGTGCTGACTGGAATAGTCTGTGATGTTGTATTCTCTGAGCCAGTTGCCTTGAAGCTGTTTTGGATGTTGGGTCATCTGAGCATCTGGGGGGGGGGGTCTTCCTTGATCAAACCATATTAGCCTGGGAAGCAATCCACAGGTTTTCATCTTCTATGGAAACAAAAGCAGAACCTCTTTCCCAAAGCAACGTATCCTTAGACATTAATTTTGAAATTGAGATATCTTTAAATATATATATATATATATATATAAATATATATATATATTGACTTAACTCAGCAGCTTTTACAATCAAATGTCTCTCTGCAGTTAAAAATCCCAAAGACAACATAATCCATACTCTCTGTGTGATTTCTAACTTTCGCGGCTTATTTTTTATATTACTTTTACTGTCTCTTTAAAGACTATTTTCTAAAATTATTTTTATATAACTGTCTATATTTCTTTTTCTCTCTTTTTCAAGCCTATGTACATTTTTACACACGCTGTAAAACATTTAAAGTCTTATTCCACCTGAGTCTGCCTTATTGTGAATCTATTGCTTTACACTGTAATGGTTAGTACTGAAGCAGCAGCCTTGGTTGATGACTCCGCTCATCTCAGCTTTTCAACATGGTGGAGATAATTCACCTCCAGCTCTGGGAGCCATGCTTTCTGCTGACTCTGGGAGGCAGTGGGTCTATGCTTCTATCAAAGCAGTGTGTAGCCCAGAAACTTTTTTTTGTCTGTACTAGCAAACGCTAAAGCTACCACGCAGTGTACTGTGCAGCTTGGAGAAGCCTCTGTGTACCACTGCAAAAATCCACCATGCTGCAGGTCACCCACACACCATAGACCCGCCATAAAGTAGCTCCAGACCATAGGCTGTGGCTGGCCTCCTGAGAGAGACTACTAGGAAGCTAGGTTCCATTTTAGAATGGAATCTCTCTCTTTTTTTAAAAGCTTTCTCAGGTTTTAGGTGGAAACTCTTGCCTCATGTTTCCGCACCATTTCCGCACAGCCAGAAGTTTTGCTGTGTCCCACCTGGTTAGTAGCTGCTCAGACCCAATTAAACACACAGAAGCTTATATTAATTAAAACTGCTTGGCAATTAGCTCAGGCTTACTACTGACTAGCTCTTACACTTAAACTCAGCCCACTTCTGTTAATCTGTAGGTCACCACGTGTTCCATGGCTTTACCTGTGTGTCCTTATGTGCTGCTCCCTGTATGGCGGGCTGGCATCTCCTGACTCAGCCTTCCTCTTCCCAAAATTCTCCTTGTCTGCTTATCCCACCTATACTTCCTGCCTGGCTACTGGCCAATCAGTGTTTTATTAAACCAGTATACAAAAGCATTATTCCACAGCAGCAGACATCTCTCATTGGCATAAAAAAATCTATGTTATTAAAACATCTTAAATGCCATATTCTTTAGATTTCTGAAGTGTTTGAAGATGACCTGTCTGTCTAAAATATATTTCTGTTTGACCTTGAAAACACACCTGATATGACTTCAAGTTCGATTGTAATAGGTGACTAACTACTAATTTACATTTCTTTATACCCTAATTAGTTGGTGATAATAACTTTCAAGGACTAGTAATTTGCATTATGTTAAATTAGGAATATATGTACAGTATTTTCTAACAAAATCAATCTCAAATTTGTATCAATATACATAATTTGTATACAATATACAAAAATCTAATCCAATGTAAAATATTTAAAACTAGTAGTTGCTTTCTAAAAGTAGATTCAATAACCTGCCTTTTTAATCTCATCATATCCATATCCTCCCTTTTTTCTTTTCAGAGTAGATTCAATAATCTACCTTTTATCTTATCATGTCTTATCCTCTTTTTTCTTTTCAGAGTAGATTCAATAATCTACCCTTTTATCCTATTATTTCTGTATTTTTTAGAGTAGATTCAATAATCTTTTTATCCTATCATTTCTATATTATATATTTCTATGTCATAGCCCCCTTTCTTCTTTTAGAAAGAGATTGATTATGACCAATAACAATTTTTAACCAATCCCTAAACAAAGACAAACATCCATAACCCATTTTTGGGAATGTGGATATAGTTTTCTAGGCTACTTCCTGTGGATTAGGGGCACTGGTTGTCTTATGGGGACACAAAGAAAATTTAGAATTATGGCCAAGTCCTGATTTTTGTAGTCTGTGAAGCTGTATCATTTCAGCTAGCCATCTCAATATTGCCCTGAGCAGTTTGTAGTCCAAAGCCGATGTTTGGGTGGTGTTTGTCAGCTTAATGGCATTATCATTGTCCTGATGGAATCATTGTTGTAGAGTCTCATCATACTTTTTGGAGATTTCAAAGGTTGCTGTTAGGCATGGTCAAGGTTCACTGCAGAAAATCTTTCCTGTGGGACATTTTTTTTCTGGATGATTTGTCCTTTTTCTTCAAATATCTCATTTGTCCAGTGTTCTTCAGATTCCTTAGCCTTCCTTCTCCTGAAGGACAAAAACAAAACCCTTCCCAACCCTAACTTTGGAGAGGTTCCCTTTTTATTCTTTATCAATTTTGATTTATGATTTCTCCTGAATTTTTTGTTCTCTCTTCTATAGCTGTTCTATCACCCTGAGAAATATGTTTTTTTACAACAGGCATTAGGTTTTTTAACTGCTCTGGTAAGGAGTTTCTTCCATGATGGCAGGAAAGGACTGAATGGAATTTGACATGGAGGCCTGTGAGAGCCCCCTCAGGGAGTTTCCCAATGCCAAAAACAAGGGATTACCTTGTCTGTCCCTTGTTGATCTACATTTGTTAGTCCAATGTCTGCCTTTGCCACACCTTCTGCATAATCCAGAAGGAGGGGCATTCTATTGGGATTATTCTTTGAAAAAGCATTATTTCTAGGAATGCCCTATTTACAGTCCCTTTTTAGGTGACCTCATTTACCACAATTGAACATTTGACATTACTATTTTTCTTCAAACTTCTGGAAATCACCTCTCCTATCGAAGCATCATCATGGTCATGAGATTCAATATTAACTGTATCTTGGATCCATTCCTCCAAGGGTGCTGATCTTGCCTTTATTGGTCTAATTATTCTTTTGCATTGTGCATTAACATTTTCAAAAGCCCGAGATTCAACTATTATTTTTCTAGCTTCTGGATTTGGTATTATTATATTTGCTGCTGAAGTCAATCTTTGTAAGAAATCAGTGAAGGTTTCTTTGAGCCCTGTATAACTTTAGTAAATGACTCAATTTTCTTTCCTACTTCTTCAATTCTATCCCAAGTATTCAAGGCTGCCATGTAGCATAAAGCCAGGGTGTGGTCATCATATAAAGATTATCTTTGTATATCAGCATAATCACCTTCTCCAAGAAGTTGATCTTGAGAGAGTTTAAGACCTCTAGCCTACTCCATTGTTCAATTGTCTTAGTTTCATCTTTCTACCAGGTCCTCCATTGTAATTTGGGAACAGTCTGTAAGACTGCTAAAACCAAATCTCCCCAGTCTTGAGGGATAATTCTATTATAAGTTGACCATGAGCTTAACATCTGTTTCACAAAAGATTAGTGGATGCCATATGAGACTACTGCTTCTTTGAATCTCCTCAAATCTAACATTTGCACAGGAGTCCAATCAGCTTGTACCCAGTCTTGGGGATATCTATTATTTGGTAGTTCCTGTAAGGTTACTGGATAAATTAAGGTTGGCTATTTGAAAGCTTTGGCTATTTATCCATAACCTTATAATGCAATGTTAAAATTGGTTCTTTAAATTTCTCTGTCTTGGTCTAAATATCTCTATGATTAGTTTGAACAAGTTTTTCTAAAACTTTTATCCTGGCACTCATATTAACCAACTTTTTAAATGATAAAACAGAAATGATCAAACAAATAATATTTATAACTGATATTACATAAATCCCATCAACATTAATTATCCTCTCATTTAATTGCTCCATTTTCAGACCACCAATTGTATTATCAAACAGAGACCAAACTCCCTCCATTGTAACAATGTTTGCCATTTTTCCCCTCCCTTTTTTTTTATGTTTGCCATTTTTTAATGTGGGAAAACTTTCTTTTAACTAATTCCTCTCTTTAAGAAATCCCAATTGACTCACCAAATCTGCTGATAATGATGATTCAGATGACGGTGTGGCAGCAGCCCTAGGAGGGGGCCCAAGAAAAGCCAAAACCCACCAGGAGAGGAAAAAAAGTGAAAGATCCAGCTGTCTGCATGGGGCAAGTGTGTGAAAGCTGCTAACTCCTGTGGGTTTTGGAGCCCAGAAAAACCTATGGAGTTTGCTGCAGAGAGGCTGAAACAAAAGCTTACCCTGCAGGGTAGGGACTCTGGTCGTGTGTAGCTCTGGAAAGTGACTTTTTCATGAATCCATGCCCCAAAAGTTGGATACCAGATGTAACACGAATTCTAAGAGGTGTTTTTATAAATATAATCCCAGAACCAGATATTAGGGTAAACGCTAAAAGATGAGAGAGACAAAAGAACAAGCCACTGCCATGTCTCACCTCGCCAACTCCACAATTCCTCTGACTGAATGTCTCTGAAGCTCTCCAGCCAAAAAGCCTTTAGTTCCTGTCTCTTCATGCCTTATATACCTTTCTCCACTCAGCCGTCACTTCCTTCTTAGTGCTGGGATTAATGGCATGCGTGCTTCCCAAACACTGGGATTAAAGGTGTGAGATCTCAAGTGCTGAGATTAAAGGCACATGACTCCCAAGTATTAGGATTAAAGGTGTGTGCCACCACTGCCAGCTCTGTTTCTCTCCTAGACTGAGTCAATCTCATGTGGCCCATGGTAGCTTTGAACTCACAGAGATCCACATGGATCTCTATCTCTCGAGTGCTAGGATTAACGGTATGTGCCACCACTGCCTGGCCTCTATGTTTAATCTAGTGGCTTGTTTCGTTTTCTGATCTTTAGGCAGATTTTATTAGGATACACAATATATCATGACAAGAGAGGGAAACTTTGAGGAAGCCTTCAGCCCTGTTTAGAGGTCAGTTCTGTCCCTTAAGGTCTCCTAGGCAAGAGCAGCATGGAACTGAGGGCTGGCATCAGACACACAGGGCAAGGAGGGACACAGAGAAGTCCTATGTGCAGAGCACAGCAGGCTATTGTGAAGTGGAGTTCACCAAAGCCTCATCCTTATTTGGAGGATGAACAACACCTTGATATCATCACAAGCTGCCAGACCAGATTTTAATGGTTCCCTGAACTTTGAATATAACTATGACTTCCTCTCTAACCTATAGCTGGAGGTTGAAGGGATATGCTGGGAGCCATTTGCATGTAGGTAGGTTCCTCATGACTCCAGCAGTACACTGTGATACCCTATGAGGAGAGCAGCTTCAGGAGCAGAGGAAGGAGGGGGAAGCAGCAATATTGTAAAGCTGAGGAGGAAGTCTGCAGAGCTATCCTTTTAGCCCATCCTCATACTAGATCAATGTAAGGATGGGTCAACACGTAGTTTCTAAGGGCCACAGTCTTAGATGCTCAGAGGGAAGTTCCTACCACACTGACATTAGATTTAGTGATGAAAAAAAAAAGGAAAGTGCCATAGAGAAATCTGCAGCTATGTAGCTTCACTGGGAGATGTTGGCAATGGTCCCCAAATCTAGTTCCTGTTACAGTGCTTTGTCCTCTGTCAAACTAAAGGGATTCAGGATTCTTCCAACTGTGGGCCATTTGGTGGCAAAGAATGTGCTTTATTCACATTCTGTAAATGCTTGCCCAATAATATACATTCAAGAAAGACAGGGCAGACAGTAAACAGGTGGGTGTGTTGGTAGATTAATGGGTGGATGAATACATGAATGAATGAAGAAAAGAAGCCAGGAAGGTAGAAAGTAGGAAACAAGAGGACAAAGAAAACAGGATAGGTAGACATAGAAACAAAATAAGATACTTGATCTCCTAAGGACATTTTTCTTCTATGATCCTAGCATAGTTTCTGATGATGACACCAGCCACTCTCCTTCACCAGACTGTGTCTCTGACCCAGCCTCCTCAAGGCATCCTTTACATCTTTGTTGCGCAGACTGTAGATGAGGGGGTTGAACATGGGGATGACCAGGGTGTAGAAGATGGACACCATCTTGCCCTGCTCCATGGATGTCACACCTCCTGGCTGGCCATATATAACAAAGCCAGTTCCATAAAACAAGCACACAGCTGTCATGTGGGAACCACAGGTAGAGAAGACTTTGTGTCGCCCTGATGCTGAATGCATTCTGAGGATGGTCACTGTGATGTAACCATAGGAGATGATGACTACAAGAACAGCACAGACAATAATGAACCCACAGATGCCAAACATGACAAGCTCATTGAGCGCTGTGTCTGCACAGGCCAGCCGGAGCAGTGGGGGCACGTCACAAAAGTAGTAGTCGATGCGGTTGGAACTGCAGAAGGGCAGCTGGAATGTGAGGCTGGTCTGCACGATAGAGTTCAGGCAGCCAACACAGAAGGTACCCAGAACCAGACGGGCACAGGTCATAGAGCACATGGTCACAGGGTACCTCAGGGGATTACAGATGGCCATGAAACGGTCATAGGCCATTACAGCTAAGAGGACAGCCTCAGTGGCAGCCAACAAGGAGAAAAAGAAGAACTGAGTGGCACATCCTGCAAAGCTGATAGCCTTGGAAGAGGAGAAGATGTTGGCCAGGGCATTGGGCACAATAATAGAAGAGAGGCAGAGGTCAACAAAGGACAGGTTCTTGAGGAAGAAGTACATGGGGGAGTGCAGGCGAGCATCCAGGGTGATGACTACGATCATGGTGAGGTTGCCCAGGACGGTCACTATGTACAAGGCCAGGAAGACAGCAAAGAGCAGGGCCTGGATCTCTGCACTTCCCCCAAATCCCACCAGCACGAACCCCCCACAAGACACAACTGAGAGACTTGCATTTCTGTGGACTGCTGTGGCCATGAGTGGGGACAGATGCAGAGAGGATGGTGGTGGAGGCAGCGAGAGGGAACAAATCTCACTGTGCTGTCCACTGTGCAAAGGTTCTTTGGTTGCTCTGATCTCCTTCCAGATGAGCTGGTGTGGCCTGAAAGAGGACAATTCCTCAGATTTACTTAATTCATGAGGTTGTGCTGAGCCCTCCCTGTGTACAAGCCTGAGCTG
Organism: Peromyscus eremicus; assembly: GCF_949786415.1. Taxonomy (NCBI): domain Eukaryota; kingdom Metazoa; phylum Chordata; class Mammalia; order Rodentia; family Cricetidae; genus Peromyscus; species Peromyscus eremicus. The sequence continues at coordinate 8,951,871 of NC_081429.1, read as the reverse complement.
TGCTCTGGGGATACAAAGTGGCTTCCCACCTTAGTGGCTCTCAGAGTACAGACAGCCTTTCAGTATCCCCATGCCTGCCTCTGGGCCTTGTTTCCTCCCTTCCAAGGGGCACTTCTGAGCAGTGCCATTGATGCAGCTGTCTCCTGAGTCCCATTAAACACCCCCAGTTATTCATCTTACTGATTCAAAAACGTTCATGAAGACCCACTGTTCTCCAACAAACTGGGCTGGGTGATTCTTTCCTTTGTAGGATGGAATCAGAACAGGAAACTGCCCTCCCCACACTCAGTTTTATATCATTTTGTACCTCAGAGGACTATGATCTCACCTCAGCAGCTGTGGCTCAAATGCTGGCACACAGTGACAGCATCAGTGTGCAGACTCTGCTTGTCTGATGTGAGGGGTTCCTGTCAATGTCTAGATGTTGGGGATTATGGTGAGGGGCAGCCCCATGTCCTGAATAACACCAGGACTGTGTCACAGGCATCTGTGGGACACGCTCATGGCCTCTAACCTGATCTCATTGCTAGCTCTGTTCCCTGCTCCAACCTCAGCTTTGGGGGTCCACAAGGTCTTACTCTTGGCCATTTAAAAACAGACGAAGCTGGCCTCTGCCCAGTGTCCTTGGGCCATTCATGGTCACTTTCTCTTCTCATTGTGTCCACAGTTTGAAATATATACAAATGTCCTGTGGGGCTAACTTCAATTGCTACTGTTTGTATGAGGAGGAATATGAGAGGATGCTGGAGATAGGAGCCTGGATATAGATGTAGCTGGAGAATTTTTCTCCAGCTCCCACCGCCAAGTCCCGCCAGTCCCAGAGCCCACGTATAAAATAAACACACAGACTCTTACATTATTTAAACTCCTTGGCCATTAGCTCAGGCCTATCATTGTCTAGCTCTCACTCTTATATTCAGCCCATTTCTATTAATCTTTACTTTGCCACGTGGCTTGTGGCTTACCAGTACTTTACAACTTCCTTGTCTTGGCAGTGGCTCCAGCCAGTCTCCCCTTCCTTCCTCCTTCCTCAATTCTCCTCTCTCCTTGTCCCGCCTATACTTCCTGCCTGATCACTGACCAATCAGTGCTTTATTTATATAGAGCGATATCCACAGCACTTCCCCTTTTTTTTCTTTTTCAAAATGGAAGGTTTTAGCTTTGACATAGTAATATTACATATAACAAAATAATTATCGAGTAAGAATTATAGTTACAATATAAAAGAAGATATCTATCTTATATTTGTGAGTTTAAGGTTTTATATCTAACTTATCTTTTATCATAACTAAGGAAAATTTTAAGTATCTAGTCTTTAACCACATCAAAGACCTCAGAAGGATATAATACTACCTGAGAAATGGGAGAAGGATGCAAGCAACTTTCGGGAGTCTTGTTTTTGGATATCACTCTATATAAATAAAGCACTGATTGGTCAGTGATCAGGCAGGAAGTATAGGCGGGACAAGGAGAGAGGAGAATTGAGGAAGGAGAAAGGAAGGGGAGACTGGCTGGAGCCACTGCCAAGACAAGGAAGATGTAAAGTACCGGTAAGCCACAAGCCACGTGGCAAAGTAAAGATTAATAGAAATGGATTAATTTAAGCTGTAAGAACAGTTAGCAAGAAGCCTGACATGGCCATACAGTTTGTAACCAATATAAGTCTCTGTGTTTACTTGTTTGGGTCTGAGCAGCTGTGGGACTGGCAGGTGATAGGGATTTGTCCTGACTGTGGGCCAGGCAGGAAAACTCTAGCTACATATAGATGAATGGAATGTCTCTTCTACATCATCCTGGGAGCTTAGGGAGGTCTCTGTATGGATCAGTTGTTGAACTATTACACACTGCCTACAGTGAGGACATGGAATCTGGAGTGCTCTAGCTGAGCCCACCATACATACATAACTTTCTTTCCCACTGAAAGCTTAAAGGTATGCATGAAGATTTGTGCTCACACTTGACACACCTGACAGAGATCTAAGTACTTACCACATGGGTTTCCTTTGTACTCAGTGCGATGTGTATAGATATGTCCGTGTCATAGTGGGTCCTATGTTTCCTCTTGGAGCAAGGACAAGCATAATCTTTCCAGCTTGCCAAGGATGTAATCCATCTAGAGGCATAAGCGGAAATGGCAGGTGGCCATGGACAGCTCTGCCTCTAGGAGAATCAGGGTACAATGACTATGAAGAGACAGTCTGTGCTCATCTCAGCCTTGCCCCTCCTAAGCCAGCATCATCATCATGTCCTGTGGTGGATGCAGAGATTCAGTTTTCTAGGTTGCAGAATTGGAGCTGGTGTTCAAGATGGTGACCCTGTGTGGAGCCTCTGAAAACTGCTCGCCCTGACCTGGAGCAATGTGAATCTTCACCACAATAGGACACTTTTTTCCACAGAGCTAAGTCTACAGTTATTGCTGAGGACCCACCCCAGATATCCCCAATGTATGTCTTCTATTTTCAGCATCCTTCACAGGCAACACACTGACCTTACCTTATCAAGATGAGACTCAGGACTCACACAAAGTCAGATACAATCAATCACCCATGCTCCTCAGGTCCCCATAGTATTGAGGCTGGTCTGTGCTGAAGATAGACACCAAGTGTTCCTTGTCCTCCTTTAGGCTAGCTATGGCTTTCTGCACAATAGAATGAGGTCATATGGGCAGAGCTGTAGACCTTGAGCCTCATGAGTGTCTGGGTGTGCAAGTCCTGGTTGAGGAAGGTTCTGTGTCTTGTGAAGTGTGAGGTCTGGGTTTTCTGACCTGTCTTCCTCTCCCATACCTGTTATCAGGGCAGTGTGTGTGTGTCTATACTTGGGTTCACTCTATGGTGAAGGACACTCTGCATGGTAGAGCTGGGACTTGCAATCTCCAGTGGCCAATTAAGGAGACACTGTTCTCTGTGGCATCTAGGACACAAACTCCCTGACCTCCAGAGGTATACCACTGGCTGTAGACAATCTCTGCCTCATAGCAACATTCTCCTGGTGAGTTGGCAGGAAGCCTGGGGTCCTCAGGGACCTGGGGAGGCTCCATCAGAAGTATGGCAGATGACTCAGAGGGATCCTAGTCCACTGTCCCTCATTAAAGCTGTTACCTGAGTTGGGCATCATGGCTTCCTGGCCATGGCATTTCTTCCTCCAACCTCTGCTAGCTATACCGATATGAGGAATGGACATAAGGAGCCCTGTATGGGACTGTTCAGCCTGCTCCTCCTACAACCACAAGTCAGCCTTCTCAGTCCATTGACTCTTCAGTACTACCAGGAGCCTGGGTAGATGGTCTCAACTCTCTTTCTGTCCCCTTGTTCTTGTTGTTTTATTTGAACACAAATCCTACTTAATGGATTAAAATCCTATTTAAAGGATTAAAAATTCAAGACAATAAGTAATGATCTAAACCACAGGGATAGCTCTTCTCTTTGGTGAGTGATCCTCCGTCCTTTGGTGATTAGCTATGCCTCCCACCCATGCCTTCAACCCTGCAGACTCCCTCTGCTGTCTTTCTGAGGAGGGATCACAATACTCTTTCATTCTGCACTTGATGTTGACCTTGACAGCTCATCATGGGAGATAACTTGGCCAGTGCCTGAGTTCTTCCATTACCCTCTCTCACTGCTCCCCCACCACTTGCTCTGAATCTCTTCTACCCAACAAGTCCTCCTCGCCCTTCATTCTCGTGTGTGTGTGTGTGTGTGTGTGTGTGTGTGTGTGTGTGTGTGTGTGCATGTTTCACTGATTTTCATTAGGCTTATTTGCTTGAGCATGAGAGAGTTGGGCTTATTTACTTGATCAAGGGCAACTTACCTGCGGCTACAACTGATTAATATGACCTCCCTCCCCCTCCAGCCATTAACAGCCAATGGCTCCTAGGGGAGGAATGGGACCTCATAAGCTCCTCCCCGTTGTCTATCAATGTTGATGGCCCAAGCCTGTTCAAGTAGTCACACCTTTTTTTTAACTCATGAATACAGCAACTGAGCCAAGTCCAGAGGCATCATTTCTGTCCTTTTATCTCTCATTTGTTTTAGTTGTTTGTTTTACTTTGTGCTAGCCCTGCTAGAGCCTTTTCATTGTGAATTAAATTTTCTGATGCTTGTAGTCAGATTTTTCTTTGGATTGCCAGCTGACAAATAATGACACGGAGACTCATTATCAGTTATGAAAGCTCAGCCTCAGTTTAGGCTTGTTCCACTAGCTCTTAAAACAAATTAATTTGCTTTTATTAACCAGTGTTTTATCACGTGGCTTTTTACCTTTCTTTAATTCTGTATGTCTGACTACCTCCATTTCTCATTGGTGTCTTGCTGGTGTAATTTGCATGCCTAGATTCCTCCTCCTCCTCTTCTTTTCTCTCTCTGGAAATCCAGCCTATCCTCCCTGTCTAGCTATTGGCCATTCAGCTCCTTATTACAGCAGTCACAGAAATCTTCACATAATGTGCAAATATTCCATAACATTTCTCTCTTATTGTCTAAATAAAAAAGAAAGGTTTAATTCTAACACAGTGAAAAATTATCAGATAAGAATTACATTCACAATGTCCAGTCCATTTGTATTTGGCATATTTGGAGAAAATACTCTATTCTTTATCCTATCTTGATGAATTTAAAGTTTTATACCTAAGCCGTTTTCTATCATAACTTGTATTACCATTTTAAAAATATCTTTTTAACCTTAAAACATTGTTTTAGATAAACAACTTTAACTTTTTTGTTTTTCGACCTTATAAAATTTTTAACTTTTACATAAGATTTTAAAAAATTTGGTAACAAAGAAAACTGTATGACTATCTAGTCTTCAATCCCCATCAGAGACCCAAGAAAGGTAAAATATTATTTGAGTAAAGAGGAAGTGCAGAGCAAACAACTTCCAAAACTACAGCAATGACAGACACAGCTGGCTGCCTGGACAGTCATTCCTCAGCAATGTTGGGGTATCCATCTTTAGTCTTCAGGCCTGGAATATCTGACAGACTTTTCTGTGAAGCAGAAATTCTGAAGGACTCCCTTACCTTGTCTTGACAAAGTTCTGCAGTCACTTTCTTGTGTTCTGCTTGTACAGTTTGAACAGCATACTGTCAGTAATTGAGGCAAGAGCAGTTTCTTGTCCAAACATCTAGCTTTGCCATACTGAAAAACTCCATATAGAAATTCTTCAATGTCTTTCATCCTTTTTAAGTAATTGGTGCTGCCAGGAGTAGACATGTCTCATTGTCATGAAAAAGCCTTATGTTATTAAAACATTTTAAATGCCATATTCTGTAGGTCTTTGAAGTACTTGAAGACCATCTATCAATTTAAAATATATCTCTGTTTAACCTTGAAAACATATCTAACATCACTACAAGTTTTATTATAGATGACTAACTACTCACCTGTATTATACATTTTTAAATGAGCTGCATAGATGTAATACCTTAGGCAAGAGTAGAAACATATATACAGTATAACAAAAATAACCTTAAATGTGTATCAATATACAAAAATATCTTACACAAGAGTAGAAACATATAAAGAGTATGTTCTAACAAAAATAACCTTAAATTTGTATCAATACACAAAAATTCATAGCAATATAAAATATTTGAGATTAATAGTTGCTTTTTTGTTTAAAGTAGATTCAATAATCTACCATTTTATCCTATCCTTTCCATATCCTTTCTTTCCTTTTTAGAAACAGATCCTTGAATCCAACCACCTTGTTTTGTTTCCTCCCTTCCCATGATCAGCAACTTGTAACCAATCTCCCTCAATGATGATAAACATCTATAAGCCATTGAAAGACCACCCACTCTACCTCTTGGGAATGTGAGTGTTGTGTTCTTAAAATTACTTCTTGCTGTCTGGGGGATGACAGCATTTTTAGGGAACTCTGAAAAAATTGAGATTATAGTCAAGTCCTGAGAGAGCTAGTTGTATCATTTTTTGTTTAGTCTCTGTGTGATAGGAAAGTGTAGAGCTTATTTGAAGTCTGATTGGAGTAATTTGTGAGGCTGAACCATCTTAGCTGGCAGCTTTGAAGTTATTCTGGATGTAGTTTTTTTGAGGAAACTGCAACAGAGGCGTTCTGAGAGGCTAGATCACCTGAGCTACTTATCTTCATTGATGTCTGATCCTTTTTTTTCCTGAAAACACACAAACTTCTAAAGGTAACATTTATATCTGCATTAACATAAGCATGGAATGTGCAGTGTGCACAAGTCAGTTAAAGATGTTTTTTTGTTTTATGTTTGAGAAGGTAAAATAGATCTGTCAACTTTATAAGTCCATTTGGACTGTATAATCAAACCTCTATCCATGCCATATGAAAGGATGACATATAATAATAATTCATGGCGACTCTTTAGCCAACAAAATTTATCAAGCCAACTGGATTTATCATCCAGTCTCAGAGCTGTTCCCATCATAGAAGAATCTGCATATATGTCATCTGTCCTGTAGTCTTGGTTTCTTTTTTCATGTCTGTAGCCAAGATTTTCAGAGGATCTCTCCCAATCAAATCTGATCTTTACTAATTTTGATGAGAACCATAACTTTTTGTTTCCTGTGGAAACAAAGGCACAAACTCTCCCCTAATGCACTATCTTTTCTGACTTTCATTTTGAAGTTAAAATATTCTTAAAATATATAGGTTGGTTCAATTTAGCAGTTTTCATAATCCAATGTCTCTCTCAGCAGCTATTGTCTCTTGTACATTAGCATTTAAAAAATTCATAGTCAACAAAGAACCATACAGGATCCATGCATCCTGTGTATTTCCCATCTTTATGTGACATGCTTTTTATATTACTTTCTCCTTTTTTTTTTTTGGTTTTTTTTTTTTTTTTGGTTTTTTGAGACAGGGTTTCTCTGTGTAGCTTTGCGCCTTTCCTGGAGCTCACTTGGTAGCCCAGGCTGGCCTCGAACTCACAGAGATCTGCCTGGCTCTGCCTCCCGAGTGCTGGGATTAAAGGCGTGCGCCACCACCGCCCGGCAATTAGCCTGTGTCTTTTTATAGATGAATTGAGACCATTGATATTAAGGGATATTAATGACCAGTGATTGTTGATTTCTGTTATTTTTGGTGGTAGTGTATGTGGTAGTGTATCTTTGGGATTTGCTACTGTGGGGTTATCTATTGCCTGTGTTTTCATTGGTGTTTTTGACTTCCTTAGGTTGGAACACTCCTCCACTGTTGGTGGGAGTGCAAACTTGTTCAGCCACTTTGGAAATCAGTATAGTGGTTTCTCAGAAAATTGGGAATCAATCTTCCTCAAGACCCAGCTATACCACTCTTGGGCATATACCTATGGAATGCTCAATTAAAGCACAAGGACACAAGCTCAAATATGTTCATAGAAGCATTATTAATAATAGACAGAACCTGGAAACAACCTAGAAGCTCCTCAACTGAAGAATAGATAAAGAAAATGGAATACACAATGGAATACTACTCAACAGTAAAACCCAATGACATTGTGAAATTTGCAGGCAAATGGATGGAACTAGAAAATATTATCCTGAGTGAGGTAACCCAGACCCAGAAGGACAAGCATGGTATGTACTCACTCATAAGTGGATACTAGATGTAAAGCAAAGGATAACCAGACTACAATCCACAGCTCCAGAGAAGTTAGCTAACAAGGAGAACCCTAAGAGGGATGCATGGATCGCACTGGGAAGAGGAAATAGATGAGATCTCCATGAGTAAACTGGGGATGAGGGGGGCCAATGGAGGGTAGTGGGTGGGGGATAAGAACATAAGGGAATGGGATGGTAGAGCTGGAACAGGGATGGAATGGGAGAGCAATAAAGAGATACCATGATAGAGGGAGACATCATGGGGATAGGAGAAACCGGGTGCTAGGGAAGTTCCCAGGAATCCACAAGGATGACACCAGCTTAGACTACTAGCAATAGTGGGGAGAATGCCTGAGCTGGCCTACCCTGGTAATCAGATTGGTGAGTACCCTAACTGTCATCATAGAGCCTTCATCCAGTAACTGATGAAAGCAGATGCAGAGATCCACAGTCAAGCATCAGGCTGAGCCCCTTGAGTCCAGTTGAAGAAAGGGAAGAGGTATTCTATGAGCAAAGGGCATCAAGATCATGATGGGGAAACCTACAGAGACCTCCAAACCAAACTAGTGGGAACTCATGAAATTTAGACCAATACCTGTGGAGCGTCCACAGGACTGGACTAGGCCCTCTGCATAGATGAGACAGTTGTGTAGCTTGATCTGCTTAAGGGGCCCCCTGGCAGTAGGATCAGAATCCATCCCTTGTGCATGAACTGGCTTTTTGGAGCCCACTACCTATGGTGGGACACATCGCACAGCCTTGATGCAGGGGGAGGGCCTTGGACCTGCCTCTACTGAATGTACCAGTCCCTGCTGAGTCCCAATGGGAGGCCATACCTTGTTGGAGGAGGGAATGGAGTGTGGGTTGGGGGAAGGCTGGAGGGAGGAGGGAAGAGAAGGAGATCTGTGGTTGATATGTAAAATGAATAAAAAAACCTTAATAAAAATGACAGAGAAAAATAAATAAGAAGTGAGAAGCCCTCATGGTGGCCAACTGTGGGGATGCAGGGCTGTCTGTCCTGATGCTTTTTTTTCTCTCTCTTCTGTTTGTGATTCTTCACCAAGTCTAACTGGGTCTGTCCTGCTTGGGATCCCAACAGCTCTAAGAAAAGGAAGGCAAAGGAACTCTTCGGGAAGCATTCTGAATTCGGAGTGTCCCTGGTGAGCAACGTCCTCATAGTAAGTTTTTTTATGACCACACACTGTAACTGCCAAATTTCTCTAAAGTGGTTCTTAATGACACACTACCAGAACATTCCATGTTTATCCATCTGTCTCCATTTTGATGGGTGTGTTAAGTATATAACATAGATCATTTAGAATTCCAGTAAGTTTCCAGGGGATTTCAGTCTATTCCAATTCAGCTTACTGTTTTCTGTCTTAGGCATTTGATAGTATTCTATGTTCTGTAACTGTGATATCAAAAAGTTTTATTTTTGCAGGCTCTATTTCTCCTCCTGTTCTTATTTTCATAAATCAATTGACATTGTGCATACCATTTTAGAACTAGTTCACTCCTCTGCTAGGAAAATCCAGTCAAGACTGGACTAGTCTTGAATACATAGTCATGATGGTGTTTAATCTTCAAAGCTAGAGACTGGAAGAGGCCATAAAAGGATTGTGGGATTTGGGCAAGATTTTTCTTCCTTGACCTGAGAGTTAGGAACTAATTAGGGAACTTTAGAGTTTGTAGCTTCCATCCTGGAACTAGAAGGGTAGATATCCTGGCCACGACTCTGAGGCAATGCCATCCAAGACAATCGGGTGATAGGGTCCAAGAAAGCCTATGCTGCCATATTAGATTGCCACACGCCCCTCAGGAGGCCAGCTAGCTTCTTCTTGAAAGAGTTCATGATATATCAGGGCCTTTGTCACATCCATTCCTCCTGATACACTACTTACTGTTAGGAACAGTTAATGATGTATTAAAACATTTATTTATACATAGCTCTTTGGTGACATTGTGGAAGATGGGCTAGGAAAGGCATGGTGGAAGCAAGAGCAGCCAAGACCTGAGTCTGGGAGAGGGAGAGGGAGGTGGAGGTCTATTATACTTTATAGTTTATATTGAATTATATGGCAAAATCACCCAGTCAGTGGAAAAAAAAGAGGAAAGAATGTAGAGAGGACCTGAGTCCTACATTATACAGCAGGTCAGATGAACACATGGAAGGGAAGTCATGGAAAGAGACCAGAAAGAGAGAGGGAAGAAAATTTATTTAGAGAAATATTGACACAAAGCTTCCTCTATGAGGAGCAGAAAAGGACACCCCAATTCAAGAAGCTCTAAAGATCCTTCAGAGGCTAGAACTAACAATGCCTACATGAGGTAAATTATCAAAATACAAATATAAAGGGGAATTTTTAAGGCAGCAACTGAAAAGCAACATTATATTCAAGGACAGACAAGATACCATTGGTTGTTTCTTGGCATTTACTCTCTAGTCTACATGTAATAATAAAGGCAAGGGAAGGGGTTTTCCAGAAAAAATTGATAGCAAGGGTGTTTCTCAGAACTGATCTAGCTTACAGGAAGAGCTGGAAGAGGCTCCCCAGGTGGAAAGATTGCTAAGGAGCAGCACAAAGCATCTGAAAATATACATCTCCATCGGGAAAGCTGAGAGGTTAGAAGCTACTGCCATGTGGCACAGCAAATGAGATCAGGGGACTAGAGAAAAGAGACTTTCAAAAAGAGGAAGATTGGACAGTGTTGGAAATTACAAGTGTGCATTAGAACTGGCGAAGACTGGAGAGGACTGAAGAGTGGAGGATGTAGGACACTCCATGCCCACTACTAAAATCAACTAGGCAAGCTGGGGTGGGGGCAGTAGGAGGTACAGGGGAATAAAGGAAGAGAAGACAGAATGGAGAGAATATCATTAAACATGAGATACATGCCACTCACAGAGCAGAATGTTCCAGAATAGCCCAAACAAAGGAAGACTTTGATACCAACTGGACAGAAAGCCAGGGAATGAGATTGGAGTCTGGAAGCTGAGACCAGATGGCCACAGGAAGTAAATGGAGACCCACAGGGTGTTGTGGGAGGGGAAATGGGAAGAAGCCTTCAGCCCTGCTTAGAGGTCATTCTCTGCAGGCTTCCTGGACAGGTACATCAGGAGAATGAGGGCTGGGATCAGACACACAGGGCAGGGACACAGACCAGCCCATGTCTGGAGGACAGCTGGCTGGTGAGACACAGGATAATGGATGGATGTGAGAAAGGGAGACACATCCCAGAAGGAACACCACCACAAACCAAGGACTGGAGGGATGAGGATGGGGAACAAGACGGGGAGCCCCTTGGGAGGTCAGACTCAGGCTCAGGCTCTTGGCCAGTGCCAGAGAGAACCTTCATTCAGCAGAACTCCAGAATCTGCAACAAGAAAATGATGTTCCATTCTCCACTCCTCACACTGTTGTAGCCACTGAGACTTCATCCCTATGTGGAGACATCTGTGGTGATCAAGGAGTCCTTGATAAAGTCACACGCTGCTAGACCAGGTTCTTTTTTTTAGTGCGTAAAGCCCCCTGATGGAACATAGATAAGAAACAGACATCCATTATCAACTTTTTAAAAAATCATTTAATTTTATTTTAAGTGCATTTGTGTGACGGTGTCATGTCTCTTGGAACGGGAGTTATAGACAGTTATGAGCTTCCATGTGGGTGCTGGGAATTGAACCCAGGTCCTCTGGAAGAGCAGCCAATGCTCCTAACCCCTGAGCCATCTCTCCAGCCCGTCCAGGCCAGGTTTTAAAGGTTCCCTGAATTGTGACTCTGACTGAGGCTTCATACTGCTGCAGGTTGAAGGAATATGTTGGAGCCAGTGCACTATGGGATTCTCCTGCTTCCAGCCATGCACTGTGATACTCCACAAGGGCAGCTCCATGAGTGGAGGAAGGTGGAGGAGACAAAAACCGTTGGCAAGCTGAAGAGGAAGTCTGCCATCCCTTTAGCCCATCCTTATACTAGATCAATGTAAGGATGGGTCAACACACAGCTTCTAAGGGCCACAGTCTTAGATGCTCAGAGGGAAGTTCCTACCACACTGACATTAGATTCAGTGATGAATGAAAAGGAAAGGACCATTGAGAAATCTGTTGTCCTGTAGTTCATTGGGAGATGTTGCCAATGGTTCTCATGCTGTTCTCAAGGACTCTTGTCTTAACTCTGCCTTCTGTCAAACCAAAGTGAAAGGGATTCAGGCTTCTTCCAAGTATGAACCATTTGCTTTGTTATGGCAAACAAAAATGCCTCATTCACATTTTTGTAAATGCTTGGAGAATAATATGCACTCATGAAAGAGGGGGTAGATAGTGGACAGATGGGTGTGTTCATGGATGAATGGGTAAATGGATTAAAGAATGGAAGAAAGGAATAAGGCAGGAACATGTTAAACCAAAAAGCAAGAGAAACTGGATAATAAAGAAAACAGCAAATTAAAGGCACCTAGTGTCTGCCAAGGATGGTTTCTTTCCATTATGCTGACACGATCCCTACTTGCCTCCTTTCTCCACAAGGCTGTGTCTCTGACCCAGCCTCTGCAGGGCGTCCTTCACATCCTTGTTGCGCAGACTGTAGATGAGGGGGTTGAGCATGGGGATGACCAGGGTGTAGAAGACAGATATCACCTTGCCCTGTGCCATGGATGCCACTGCTCCTGGCTGTGCATACATGACAAACACAGTTCCATAAAACAAGGACACAGCCGTCAGGTGAGAGCCACAGGTGGAGAAGACCTTGTGCCGCCCGGATCCTGAGTGCATCCTGAGGATGGTCACTGTGATGTAGCCATAGGAGACCAGGACAGCTAACGTGGTGCTCACAATGATGAACCCACAGAGGCCGAAGAGAAGGAGTTCATTGAGAGCTGTGTCTGCACAGGCCAGCTGGAGCAGTGGGGGCACGTCGCAGTAGAAGTGGTCGATGCGGTTGGAACTGCAGAAGGGCAGCTGGAATGTGAGGCTGGTCTGCACGATGGAGTTCAGGCAGCCTCCACAGTAGGTACCCAGAACCAGACGAACACAGGTCATAGAGCACATAGTCACAGGGTACCTCAGAGGACTGCAAATGGCCATGAAACGGTCATAGGCCATCACGGCTAAGAGGAAAGCCTCAGTGGTAGCCAATAAAGAGAAAAAGAAGAGCTGTGTGGCACAGCCCTCAAAGCTGATGACCTTGGAGGAGGAAAAGAAGTTGGCCAGGGCATTAGGGGCAATGACAGAGGAGTAGCAGAGGTCGACAAAGGACAGGTTCTTGAGGAAGAAGTACATGGGGGAGTGCAGGCGGGCATCCAGGGTGATGACCACGATCATGGTGAGGTTGCCAAGCATGGTCACAATGTACAGGGCCAGGAAGACAGCAAAGAGCAGGGCTTGGGTCTCTGCACCTCCCCCAAAACCAACCAGCACGAACTCCTGCACAGACACTGCCGAGAGACTTGCATTTCTGTGGAATGGTGTGGCCATGAGTGGGGACAGATGCGAGGAGGTAGATGGAGACAGCGAGAGGGAGCAGATCTCACCGGTGCCGTTGGATGTTCCACAGGCTGCAGGAGCCTGTTGGTGACATACTGTCCCCCATGCAAGAGGTCGCTAGCTCCTCTGATCTCCTTCCAGTTGAGCTAGGATGACCTGAAAGGGGACATTTTCTCTGACTTTTTTAATTCATGAGGTTGTGCTGAGCCTTGTCTGTACAGGAAGCTGAGCTATGCATCTGAGGAGGCAAAGAGACGTCTTGAGCTGTGTTATTCTCAGGTGCAGACAGCTTCAGCATCCTTCAGCTGCCTCCGGGTTGTTTGCTCATCACCTCCAGGGACATTCCTTCGGGACGTCATTTGTAGAGCTGCTCCTAACCCCACCCTAAGCTTCCATCTTACTCACTGACCATAGAATGGACACGAGGATCTGCTGGCCTCCCAGCGACTGGGGTGGGTGATCTTGTCATCATCGCCAGGCATGAGTCAAGGTAGGAAAATGGCCCTCACCCCGAGGCTGTGCCTTTGTCCCCTGCGGGACTCTGACCTCACCGAGGTACCTCTAACCCCAAGCCTGGACCACAGTCACAATCAACATGCAGAAACTCTGCTTGCTTGAGGATATGAAACGTTCCTGCCAATCAACATCTATATGTGATAAGTGGGCAGTACAGGCCTGTGCTCTGAGAAACAGCAGGACAGGTACTCATGCATATTTGGGACCCGCTCATGGCTTCCAACCTGATCTCACTGCCAACTCTGCTACCTGCTTTACTTCAGCTTTAGGAGTTTAAAACATTATTGTCTTTCTAATTTGAAAAGCAGACAAAACTGGCCTCTGCCTAGTGCCTTTTGCCCTTCTGTGGCTACTTTCTCATCATCCTAGGGTCCACAGCAGTAGGACAGGAGCATCCTGTTTGGGACTGGCCATGTATCACTACTCTGAAAATCCCTGAGATGGATTCAGGAGGCTGCTGTCATTAGGAGCTTGGCTAGATAGGGACAGGTGTCTAATTTACTTAGCCTGAGGTTTCAAGGAAGTCTCTGCTCAGTTATTGCAAAACCCACCACTACCATCCTCCACAGACCACAGACAGTGGGGACATGGATCTTGGAGTGCCCATTTAATCCTAACATTTACGATGTAGCCAACTTTCCCAGTGCAAGCTCAAATGAATACATGGGCCTTGACACACCCACCAGGGGTCTTGGTACTGACCACATAGGTTTCTTCCATGGTAAATGTGATGGAAATGCCCATGCCATATCTGGACCTTTGCTTCCTGCTGGAGCAAAGACACGTCTGATCTCTCAGTTCAGTAAGGGCTCAGGGTGCCCACAGGATCGGTGGAAAGAGCAGCTGGTTGGCAGTGAAGTACCAGCCTGTGCTCACTCTCCTCAGCCCTGCCCCTCCTGAGCCAGCTCCATCACAGCCTCTGGTGAGCTGGCTTTATTCCACCTGACTGCAGAAGCGGAACTTTTGTCTAACAAGCTAAGCCTAGGGTGGATGCTCCAGTACTACCAACTTCGAACTGGCCAAGACCGGGGCTGTTCAGGACAGGAGAGTTTCTGCTGCTGAGACAAGTCATCCCTTCCTCCTGAATGCTGGCCCCGCTGCCTTGTAGCCGTGGAGTCTCCTACACTTGCAGGCCTGACAGTCCCACACTTACCATTTCTAGGTGAGAGTCCAGTCTGCAGCAAGATCACACAGCCAACACCTCTCTCCCAGGATCCTCGGGCCGGCAAGCCTGGTCTTCACTGAAGATGGGCATCAGTTTCTGTCTGTTCTTAAAGTTATTTATGGCTTTCTTGGCAGTGGAGTGAGGTGAGTGTAAGAGGGCACCTGGGTCCCCATGAGGGTCTGGTATGTACGTTCTTGCTGTCTCAGACTCTGGTTCCTGTGAAGAGGGAGGGCTCCTGCCTCCTTTGCCCAGGTTCCCCTCAGGTCCCTCTTAGATGGGCAGTGTGTGTCGGGTTCACTCCGCTTGGGAGGATTCTCTGCATCTGGCAGGGTTGGGACTTTTGGCCTCCAGTGTCCAATTAGGAAGACACTGTCCTCTATGATGGCTGGAACTCCACCCCGACCCCTGGGCTCCAGAGGTTCAGAATTGGCTCTGGCTAATCTCTCCCTTACCACATCTTCTCCTGGTTGATTGGCAGGAAGTTTTGGTCCTCAGAGACCCGGAGAAGGACCATCAGAAGTATGGCTGAGTCAGCTCAGAAGGACCAATGCCTAGAACAGTCATCAAGGCAATGCAGTTTGGCCTCTAGCTATGGCTCTTCCTCTGCTGCTTAAAGAACTCAGCTCCTTGAAACATACAGCTCCTGCTTAAAGGAAATCAAAATCCATGCCAGTAGTAGTAACAGCCATCGGAACTAAGGGAAAGTGCTTCTCCTGGACTACAGTGACCCCTGTTTCCCTCAGCTGTTGGCCATGTGTTCCCCAGGTGACTGCACACCCGTGGCTTTGGCTGGCATCTTTATACATCTGGATCACAGTACTCACTTGTCCTACACTTGACACGAATCCCAGTGCTCACATCTTTTTTAATAATTTCATTTTCAGGCTACATACATGTGTTGAACAGCTTTCCCCTCACACCCCTAGACCCACCCTTCACTTAGCTCACTCCGTTGTTGTGACTTCTCTCCCCAGACAGTTTGACTCCCACTTCCGTGACATATGTACATGCATGGTTTAACGTGTCTATATAAAATCTAGGATCCACAGATCAGAGGAAACATGGCACTTGTCTTAAGTTACTCAATAAGATTATCTCTAGTTGTATCCATTTTCCAGCAGATAAAATAGCTTGGTTCTTCCTATGGTTGACAAAAGTCCCACTGTGTATGCATACCATATTTTTGCCATCCATTCCTCTGCTGCTGGGCACCTCAGTTGGCTGCATGATTCGGCTATTATGACGGGTGCTGCAGTAAACAGTGATGTGCAAGTGTCTCTGTGATGCGTTGACTTAGAGTCCTTCAGGGAAACGCCCAGAAGAGCTGCATCTGGATTCTGTGGAGATCTGTTGTTGGTTTTTCAAGAACCCTCCGTGCTGACTTCCATAGTGACTAGTTTACATCCCTACTAGTGATGTATGGGGGTTCCCTGAGGTCCACGTCCTCACTAGCATTTATTGTTTTGTTTATTCTTAATGACTATCATCAAGACAATTTCATTGCATTAACAAAATTGTCATATTCTGAGGTAAAATTGAATTTTGGTGTTGTTTCTTTTAAGATTTTTTTTTTATTTTATGTGTATTTGGCTGTATGTGTTTGTGTGCACCACATGTCTATAGTCACCACATGTGTACAGTGCCCACGTGTGTGTGTGTACCACATGTGTATAGTGCCCACATGTGCGTCCACTAATGTGTATAGCGCCCATGTGTGTGTGCACCACATGTGTATAGTGCCCGTGTGTGTGTGTGTGTGTGTGTACCACATGTGTATAGTGCCCGTGTGTGTGTGCACCACATGTGTATAGTGCCCACGTTTGTGTGCACCACATGTGTATAGTGCCCATGTGTGTGTGTGTGCACCACATGTGTATAGTGCCCATGTGTGTGTGTGTGCACCACATGTGTATAGTGCCCATGTGAGAGTGCACCACATGTGTATAGTGCCCACAGAGGCTGGCAGAGGGGGCTGAATCTCCTGGAACTGGAGTCACAGATGTTTGTGTGCTGCCATGTGGGTGCTGGTTCCTCTGCAGGAGTGCCAAGTGCATTAACCACTGAGCCACCCCAACCCCCTCCCGGGAGCCTTAATTCACATTTCCCTGATGGCTGGTGAAGCTGAGCATTTCCTATACGTTTACTGGCCATTTGTGTTCCATCTGTTGAGCAATGTCCATTTGTTTCATCTCTCGATTGGGTTATTTGATTTTGTTGAAACATATTTCCTTCTTTTTTATTGATCAAGAATTTCATACAGGAATATATTGTTTTTTTTTTAATAAAATCCATACTCCAAATCCATGCTCCCCCATCCCTCCCATCCCTCTCCTGTCCCAGCTTCACGAGTGCTCATGCGCGTGCTCTCTCTCTAATTCACGAGTTCAGTTAGTGCTGCCTGTGCGTACGGGTGTGGAACTGTCTGTGTATGTGCAGTTTAGGTTCTGGGTTTGTCTTTTTTTTTTAGTTTTTGTTATATTCTAAATACCAATCCTGTCATATTTATAAGTTGAGAATATTTTCTCCAATTCTGTATCTATTCACTCAATTAATTGTGTCCTTTGGTAAACAGAATTTTGTTTTGTTTGTTTTAATTTCATGAGGTCGTATTTATTAACTGTTGGCCTGTTCTCCTGAGAAGCTGGAGTCTTCCTGAGAAGGTCTTGCTGATAGTTGCCTCTTGATGGGTGCCTGGCTTTGCTGCCTCTGTCAAGCCCGTCTGTGGGTGACGAGGGTACCTCCTCTTCCTTCCTCTAGTGACAGCCAGCTTGACACGACCCCTTCTGTTCTGGCCTGGGATGGATCAGGAATGGATCATCTGTGCTTCTGCTGTGTTTCAGCCATTTGTGTCCTGAGCAGCATCCTATGTTATACAGCAGTCAGCAACAGTGCTACTGTTTCCTGTTTCCCTTCAGAAACATGGAGTATGTCTCCTCTGCATGGCACATGGAAGCCTGGGTTTCCCATCCCTCAAAAAAAAGTTGTTCTCAACCATCTTCATACAACATGTCTGGTGGACAAGGTGAGCTTGTGTTTAGTGAGCGCATTTATGCCTCTCGGTGAGGTTGTACCTATGTTCCTGTGTCTCACATGTTTGCCTTTATGTTTCTGAGAACTGTCTCCCTAATGAAGTGTCCTTGAGCCCAGCCCTACCACAGTCCCTAGGCTAACCAGGCTCCACCATGACTCCTGTGATGGCGATGAAAACATCTGAGCCCAGCACGAAGGAAACCCCTGCTTGGGCCGTGTCCCCGCCAGACACCACTTGCCTCAGTCTTGCCCTCCTAACCACGTTCTCTGTTTGGATAAAACAATATATCTTGCTCCAGGGTGGTGCCCAAAGGCCCTTGGGAGGATGGGCGAGTTCTCTTTGTGTGTTGCCCATTTCAGCCAACTAGTTCTTGTGGCCCTGGCTCTTGAAATAGTCATCTGATTAAATTTTTATTTTTAAGTTGTTTTAGAAGCATATTTTTATGTTTTATTTCTTTTTGAAAACTTCATACAGTATATTCTGACCCTATTATTTCCCCTCCCCCAACCCCTTCTAGATCCTCACCTCCTTCCCTACCCACCCAATCTCCTGTCTTTTCTGTCTCTTAGAAAAAACAAAAAACCCAAACAAAACAGCAAAAAAAGAAAGAAAAAGAAAAAGAAAACCATTTCTACCATCACTCAGTTTAGCTTTTCTTCAGTAATTCTACCTTTTCACTGAGTTCTGTTTTCATGTCTTGCGTTGCCTTCCTTATTCCACGCCCTTTTGGTATTCTTTCCATGGAGTGTGTCCGTGTCTTCTTTGAGTTGTTCAAATGTAGCTATCACTGTTCTTTTGAACTCTATCAGGGAGACCTTGGAGGCCATTCTCACTGGGGGCCATTATTATAGGATTAGTCCTTTTGGAAGAGATGTGCTGTCTCACATTTTGGGGTTGTTTCTGTTTTTGTAAGGGAAGTTGAACATCTGAAATTGGCTGGGTGAGTGGAACTGTGGGCCTCAGGCTGAGGGGTGCTTATCTGTCAGCACGGGGGTTAGGCAGAGCTACACAAGTCAGGGGAGAGCCTGCTGGGATGCCTTACCTATTGGCACTAGGTACTGTGCAGACAGAAAGTTTGGGCCCAGTGGTGGGGTCTGAGAACTCTTCTCCTGTCAGCACTAGGGGCTGGGCAGGCTGGGCAAGTTTGGGCCTGGTGGTGGGCCCTGGGGATGCTTTACCTGTTGGTGCCAGGGGTAAAGTGTGTAAGGGAAGTTTGGGCAGAGTCTCATGTTAGCCTTACATGCCATTTGGTTTCGCTGTTGGCTTGTGTCTCTGAATTGCTGTTCTTGTTGTATGTATATTTCCATGTGATACTAACACAGAATTTTGATTTTCCCCTCTCAAACTAATTATCTGGGTGTTTTCTTTCTTTTTTTCTTTTATGTATTCTAAAAAAAAGAGTTAGTTATCCAACATTGCCACCTCAAACCCATCCTAGCTAAAGTCCAGAACTGCAGGACTTAGGGTCAGTCTGGCTTGGGACTGCATCGTTGAGGTTTATTTGGGCTGCACAACAGCAACAGCAAAGGTTTTAGAGTGAACTGACCCAGGTAACACGTGATCCTAGTGCATTCGGTTCCGCCATAGGCTTAGGTTCAACGTTCCTGCAGAGACTGGTAAATCTGCTTCGCTGTGTTGGTGTCCTGACCAAGGTTCTAATGCAGAAGTTGCATAAATGGGTATGCTCCTAGATGCTGTCTGGGCATATGTGTTATCTGGTGTTTACATCATAAGCAGTCTTCCCCCGAAAGGATCTAGTTCAAATTGACATATAAAATGAGAGTTCACATAAAATTAGCCCAAGTTTTCTTTAGCTCATAATGTAGCAGGTGTTTTAAGAAAGAAACCCAAGCTCCAAGCAGTCCCAATGGGCTGGGCTTAGCCACCTGTTCCAATATGCCCTTTACAGAGTCCAGTGATGGCTAGAGTGAAGGAGAGGAAGTTTGACAATTGTAACTACACTGCCGAGAGTGGACAGCAGGTCTAGTGACATGAGTCCATTTCTGGGGTACCGACATGAGTTATAGTTGAATAGGACAGGCATTGAGACAGAGGACAGCAGTGTAGCTCACCATGGGGCTCTCCATTCTACAGAGTGGCCTAAGAAACCCCTCGCTGTTTGAAGGAAAAGCTGGTTCCCAGGGGGTGATTATTTCTGCTCCAAGGAGCAGCCTCGTCCTCATGGATAATTGTCCTAATATAGTAGTGTCTATCCCATGAGCCTTTGCTGTTTGTGATGGAAGGAGGCAAACAAGGGTTCGGGAAGGAGGAGAGCATACAGGAAGCTACCCAGAAGCAAGCCGGAAAGCAAGACTCAAAACACACGTAAACTGTTCTAGTAATGAGATGTGTCTTCCACACAACCATTCCCTCCATTCCCAGACACCGTCCCTTACTGGCCGCCTTCCTTCACACAGCTCCACATCTCTGTCCCAGTCTCTGCAGGGCGTCCTTCACATCTTTGTTGCGCAGACTGTAGATGAGGGGGTTGAGCATGGGGATGACCAGGGTGTAAAAGATGGAGACCACTTTGCCTTGCTCTCTAGATGCCACACCACCTGGCTGGCCATATATAGCAATGCCAGTCCCATAAAACAAGGACACAGCTGTCATGTGGGAGCCACAGGTGGAGAAGACCTTGTGCCTGGATCCCGAGTGCATGCCAAGGATGGTCATGGTGATGTAGCTGTAGGAAATCAGGATGACTAGTGTGGCCCCCATTAGAATGAAACCGCAGATAGCAAACATCACCAACTCATTCACAGAGGTGTCGGCACAGGCAAGCTGGAGGAGAGGGGGCACATCACAGAAGAAATGGTCGATGCGATTGGAGCGACAGAAGGGAAGTTGGAAAGTGAGGCTGGTCTCCACAATGGAGTTGAGGCAGCCTCCACAGTAGGCAGCCAGCACAAGGCAAGCACAGACTGTGGGGGACATGGTCACTGGGTAGTGCAGAGGACTACAGATGGCCACGAAGCGGTCGTAGGCCATCACGGCCAAGAGTAAAGCTTCAGTTGTTCCCAGAAAGGAGAAGAAAAACAATTGTGTGGCACAACCAGCAACACCTATGACGTTGGAAGAATAGAAGTTGGCCATGGCTTTGGGGCCAATGACAGAGGAGTAGCAGAGGTCAACAAAGGACAGGTTCTTGAGGAAGAAGTACATGGGGGAGTGCAGGCGGGCATCCAGGGTGATGACCACGATCATGGTGAGGTTGCCCAGGAAGGATACCATGTACAGAGCCAGGAAGACAGCAAAGAGCAGGGCCTGGGTCTCTGCACTTCCCTCAAATCCCACGAGCACGAACCCCTGTAAGGACACTGTGGAGAGACTTGCATTTCTGTGGACTGGTGCGGCCATGAGTGGGGACAAATGCAGAGAGGATGGCAGTGGAGGCAGAAAGGAGACAGTCCTCCCCTCTAAAGTCATATGTGCCATGGAGTACCGAGACTCATCAGGGACATGCTGCCCACAAACTAAGAGGCCTGGATCTCCTTCCGGATAGACCAGTGTGGCATTAAAGGAGACATTTCCTCCAACTTACATAATTCATGAGGCTGTGTTGAGTGAGCCCTGTCTGTGCAGAAGCCTGGGCTGGGTTGTGAGGATACAAAGATGGTTTCTGAGCTGAGTTTTAGGTGCAGACAGCTGTTCAGTGCTCCTCCACTTGCTTCTGAGTTGTTTGCTGTCCACCTGAGTGGACACTCCGGAGTGTTACCATTTTTAAAGTTGTCCCCAAACCCTACCCTGACATTCTATCCTACTCACCAATCATAGAATGGACAACAGAACCTACTGACCTCCCAGAAGCTGGGGTAGGAGACTTTGTCATCTCTAGGCTGGGCTCGGAGTAGGGAAATAGCTCTCTCCAGGCTGTGCCCGTGTCCCCTGCAGGATTCCTGACCTCGCCACGGCAGCTCTGACTCCAAGTCTGGTGCGCAGACTCTGCTTCCTTGAGGATGTGAGGAGTCCCTGCAAACGTCAAGAACTGGATATTGTGGTGAGGGTGTAACCTTACCTTCACCCAGATCCGTGTCCTGACAAATACCAACACTGGGGCCCACACGTGTTTAGGACATGCTCATGGCATTGAACCTTGTCTCACTGTCAGCTCTGTCTCTATTCTGCTTCAGCTTTGGGGCTTTCAGGGATCCTGTCCTACTTCCTCCAAGGGATGCCTGTGTCATCAGTACAGCTGTCCCCTGACTCCCACCCTGTGTCTCCCACACCTCACTATACTCATTGATTCAAGAATATTACAAGGGCCTCCTGCCCTTCCAAAAGTTGGGTTGTGTGATCCTATTCTTCCATCTCCTGGCTGAAAACAAAAGGCAGAGAGCAGCCCTTCCCAGGCTGAGGCTGAGCCATGTCCGTCCCATGCAGGACCAAGTCTTCTTATTCTGAACATGGAATTCAGTGGCCATCAGTGTGTGCCAGGGAATTCCTGTCAATGTCTTGTTGAATAGAACCTGGAGAGGAGATAGCCCAGTTCCAGCATATAAAAAACAGCAGGATGGGTCCTTGATATATTTGGGACATCCTTGAGCCCTCAAAACTGATCTCACTGCCAGCTCTGCTTTGTACTTCAACTCAAGTTTGGAGGATTTAAAAGATTGCACTCTTTCCCGTTTGAAAACTAGGTAGAGTTGGATCTGTCCAATGCTCTCAGACCATTCCTGGCCACTTTTTCTTATACTCACAGCACTGAAAGGCTAGGAGTGTCCTGAGTGGGGATGACTATGGTCACGACAGTATTGGTTCACACACAGGACCAAGACAGGAAGTTGCTATGCTGAGACACACGGGTAGATCTGTGTGATGTCTATTCTTTATCATTCTGGACATTAGGAAAGTTCTCAGGTCTGAGTGGGCTCATTTTTTGTGTCCTCTGCTCTCCTTCACATTTCACCTTCACACAGGAGTGATATGGTGGTTGGGGGCCCCCATCTGCACCCACCATGCACTACAAAGCTCAATTTTCTACTGTGGGCTCAAAGATGTGTGTGGAATTGTGCTCACACTCTTGACACAGCCACCAGGGATCACAGTACTGACCACACACAGGTTTCCATGGTAATGAGTGTGATATGGAAAGGAAAGCTAGTCCTTTGCTTCCTGTTAACCCCCAAACAAGCTTGCTTATCTAAGGACTGTTGTGGAATAGAAGGGAAGCATAGATTGAGGACATTTCTCTGCTGTGAGAGAGCCGGTGGTAGTGACTGTGAGGGAACAACCATTGCACACTCCAACCCTGCTCCTCATGAGCTGACAGAGTTACTTCCTCCTGTGATCTGCCTGGATGCAGAGCTTTAACTCACTTACCTGCAGAATTGGAGCTAGTGTTCAATAAGGTTGAGAAAGGCTAGGCCCCTCCAAAACTGTGTACTCTACACTGCCAAGGCCAGGGGTGACCAAGATAGAATATACCAGCTTACTGAGGCAGGCCCCAAGTGAACATGGCTTAGTCTACCCTTCTGAGCTCTACCTACATTGTTTCCTACTCCTCACAGGTGAGACAATGAACTTACCTTTCATAAGTAAATCAGGTCTACCCCAGGCTCACACAGCCAACACTCAAGCTCCCCGTGCCCCCGTGCTGCTGAGCCTGGTCTGTGATGGCTACATGGAGTGGACATTGGTTGATTATGTCCCTTAATCAGATCTTCCGTGGATTCCTGTGAAATAGAGTGAGGTAACTATGATCAGAGGTGGGTACCTGGGTGCCCGTGAGGGTCCTGGCTGTCCTGGCTGTGACAGGTTCTGGGTTTTGTAAAGAAGGAAGCCTAAGCTTCCTCACCTTGCCTGCTTTCCTGTTACTGCAAGCAGGAAACTATGTGGAGAGGATACTCTGCTAGAGAGGATGCTCTGGATCTCGCCATGGGACTCTTGGCCTCCAATGGCCAATTAAGAGGGTGCTGGCCCACTGACAGCTGGGAATCTAACTCTCTGGGCTCTACAGGTGGAGGACTGGCTGTGGCCAGTCTCTGCCTCATCACCATCCATGCCCTATGGGTTGGCAGGAAGCCTGCAGCTCTCAGGGACCCCTGGAGGTACCATCAGGATTACCGCAGAGACAACTCGGGAGCACAAGTCAGTGTAACTCATTAGAGCAGCCACCCTATGGGCAACGTGGCCACCCTACGGGCAATGTGGCCACCCTATGGGCAATGTGGCCACCCTATGGGCAATGTGGCCTCCTGGCCACAGCCGTTCCCTCGTCACTCTCTTCAACTTGCTACGTTGATGTGAGAAGTATGATGTTGGAGTCCTTCTGTAAGGTCGTTAGCTGGTCAATTCATTCCACCCTAAATGAGCAGGCATGGATAATGCTGGTGGGGGAATCAGAAAGTCAGACTGCTGGAAGGAATGTGGACAGTGAAGGCCCGGCCCACGAGGCCTGAGATGGGGTCATAGCTTGGCATCAACCACCAGATGGTAGTTTAGCAAATATACAAGTGCAAGCATTATCAGGTCATGAATACTTTCCACTCAGATTACAAAGGAATGTCTTGGGAGGTCAGACAACAGACAGCAAGGTTGCTACACCTGTGGGCAGGCCTTCTCAGTGTCATGTATAACACGAATTGCTAAACACATTTATTAATTAAAAAAAAACAGAGCCAGATATTAGGGTGAAAGGTGGAAGATCAGAGAAACAGAACAAGCCACAGCCAACTTCACCTTACCAACTCCTCAGCCTCCAGAGAGAGCTACTTCTTGTATACTCACACCTATAAACCTTCCTATTCCCTGCCATCTTACTTCCTCTCTCTGCCCAGCTATATCACTTCCTGTCTGTCTAGGCCTCCAGATCTCTATGTTTAATTAGTGCTGGGGTTAAAGGTGTGTGCCACCATGGCTGGCTCTGTTCCCAGTGTGGCCTTGAACTCACAGAGATCCAGATGGATCTCTGACTTTTGAATGCTAGGATTAAAGACTTGTGCTACCACTGCTTGGCTCTATGTTTAATATAGTGGCTGGTTTTTTCCTCTGATCCCCAGATAAGCTTTATTAGGGTGCACAAAATAAATATTGCCACAGCCATGTGTAAACCATAGGTTGCAATTGTGACCTCAGGGTATTGAGGCACATGGGATGTCTACTAGTCAAGGCTGTAGACAATGGGAGAAACTGTATGGACTCCAACATGCAAGGCCATGGGGGTGTGATTTCTCAAGGTTAGTGAAGCTCTTGATACCACATGCCCTTGGAAAAGAACCTTGTGCTAGGGGCATCTGATGGGTTTGGGTCTTATATTTTGTCCACCCTTACTTTCTGTGTTCCCATTATATCTTGTGGAAATGTTAATTCTATTTCATTGTGGTTTGGGAGTTCTATTGCTGTGAAGAGACACCGTGACCAAGGCAAGTTTTATAAAATAAATCATTTAATTAGGGGCTTGCTTACAGTTTTACAGGGTTACGTGATCATCATGGCGGGAAGCAGACAGGCATGCTGCCAAAGCAGTAGCTGAACATCCTAATCCACAAGCAGCAGGAAGAGAGAGAGAAAGCAGCCTGCCCTGGGTGTTTGAAGCCTCAAAGCCCACTTCCAGTGACATGCCTCCTTCAATAAGACCATACCTCCTAATCTTTCACAACCAGATCTAACTGGTGACTAAGCATTCAAATATATGAGCCAATGAAGGCCGATCTCACGCAAGCCGCCACAGGAGTTTATAAATTATTCTTGTTATAGAAAACATGGCTAAGATTTTACTTTCATTTTCAGTGGAGTCTTTGGTCTTTGACTTTTGAATGATGTTAGAAATGTTACGAGTTTGGGGACTTGTAAAGATGGCTAAGCTTATTTCCCATCATGCATTGAACATAAGCCTCGGGGGGAAGGGATAGAACGTTAAGGTTTGAATGCAAAACTATCCCTTATGAACTCGTATGCTGGTTTCCCCAAGACGGTGGCATCCAAGACTAGGATCCATATGAAGTGGGGTCTTACCTAGGGGAAATGGGTCACTAGGACACTTCTTGGATGGTGTACTTGGTCCCCACACCCCTTTCCTGCCCTCATTCCTGGTCACCATGAAGTTAAAAGTCTTTTTCTCCACTTCGCGTGCCACCATGATGTTTGACTCAGTATGGACCAATATGAACAGAGCTGAGGTCATGGGCTGATGCCATAAGCCAAACCAAATATTTCCTTATATAAGTTGTTTCGTTGAGGTATTTTTATAGCACAGAACTGACCAATATGCATTACAAACTCTTCTATGCATACTTCATCTGGCATCTCTAAAGCACCAGGGCTTTTCAAAGGGTCTTTATAGTGCTATTACACCCGCAGAAATAGAAGTCCCTCAAGTTATCTGTCAGTGTTCAAGTATCTGAAAGCTGTGTGTGGAGTCTGAACTGGCTTTACATGTCTCTGGAATCAGTGTCCTCTTAATACAGAATCGCCGAGATCATTTTCTTTGATTGGTATATTTCTGAGGTCAATGTCTTTAGTTCACCAGATCTTTTATTCTCTAGAATCTCTTCTACTCTGGGCCTGATGACTTCATCTCATGGTGTTGTGCGTGAGTTCCTCTGCCCTGTCTGTCTCTTGTCAATCACCTTTCGGTTCCAAATGCTTCATTGGGATCTAGTTGTTATCTCCACTACTGTGGCTACCATTGAGCAGCCTCACTGTGGCAGGCCTGGCTTCTTCCTTCAGGAGGTCTCTGGTGTCAGATTTTCTTTTATGATTGCATCAATCATCAATGAGCACAGTTTATTCCCCCCCCCCCCGCTCATGCATGGGTTTTACACAGTAATTGGGTGCATTTGTTATCCTGCTTCACAGCTGCAGAACTGGAGATGGCTGGTCCTCTCACTTTGAAACAGGCGTTGCTTCCTACTTGGCTGTGATGAAGAATTACCCACTTTTCAGTGATACATCATAGAGGGAGGGCAAGATAAGCACTCTCTATTTATGTATAATAATCAATTAGGAGATCAGCGTCTTCCAATGATATATTTGAGCATATCAACTTATATCTGTCAGTCTACTGAATTTATGATCATTCTTCACAATAAAACATTTATCTTTGACCATTAGAGTTCCCCTCAGGTCAACACTACACGAAATAAAATGTCTCTATTGAAACCAAAGTTTGTAAAACCAAGATACAATCCATAATCAATGTTTTAAAAAGAGGATGTGTTGCGAAGTACAGATAATAGAAAGAAAAAGCTGAAATGGGTTATATTGTAAACATACTCGAAAAGAAGGAGGAACAATATAAATATCTAGAAAAAACTTTATTTTAAAGATTAATTTATAGAGAGTTATTTCATATGAATATATTTAATCCAACAGATAGCATTAGCATTTTAATTTGAATATAAACAAGGTTTTAAAATTTGTAAAGTTGGGCTGGGAAGATGCCTAGTGGTTAAAATCATGTGCTGCATAAGCCTGAGGACTTGAGTTTAGACCCTTCCCTCAGCACCTACTTAAACGTTGGGTGTGGCCACACATATCTGTCACCCCAGTGCTGGGAGACAGGAACAGGGAAATACTGGGAGATTATTGGCCGTCCAGCCTAGATAAATGAATGGACTCCAGGTAAAGTGAAAGATGGCTCACAGAAATAATGTGGAGAGTGGTGGTGTACATACATATGTACACATGCATGCATACAACACACACACACACACACACACACACACACGAGAGAGAGACAGAGACAGAGAGAGACAGAGACAGAGAGAGCAAGAGAGAGAGAGAGAGAGAGAGACAGACAGACACCATACATAAAAGAGACAGAAAGTAAAATAAAGCAGAATCATGAATTTAAGAGGACATGCTTACTTATAAATTTAAATTTAAAATTCACCACAGTTCTCTCAGCAACTGATAAAATGGACAAAAACTAGCAATTAAGAGTTAGCATTGAACAAAGAATGATAGCCACTGGGCTTAATGACCTAGATAGAGCACTACATCCAGCAAGGACAGAATATAACTTCCTTTCAACATATAGACCACGGCTGAACTCACTGAGTAGTGTCCTAAAATCCATGGCTACCTGGAAACAGAGTGTGCCATCTGAGAGACAAGATCTTTGCAGCTACATTGGCCAATGTCTGGTTCCCCTGTAAACAGAGGTCAGGATGTGTAATACGAAATACAATAATAGAAATACATGTAAAGTGTGGGCAGAGATGGGATAAGGAAGCCCCAAGACAAGAAACACCACAGATCACTGGGAGCTATTCTATGCTGAGAGGACAAGGAAGAAATTTTTCTAGAGATGTCAGGGGCTTCATAGTGTTGACAACTTGATTTGAGACATCTGTCTTCTAGGTCAGTGGAAATCTAACCTTTCATGCTTTGTGTTACGGGTTCCTGAGACGCTGACTCTGCAGGAGAGAAGCCGTCTGCTTTCACCTGGTAACGTAAGCAATGCACCCACACCATTCTACCTCTCCAGTATTGTAGCTCTGTGGCTCCATGTCACAAATTTCAGACCTTGATCACACAGGGTCCCTATAAATCACCACCATCTACTGCTTTTGATACTACACAAAAACTTCCCTTTCTCTGAAGAGTCTTCTGATGAAGGTTGATAAGGCTGCTTTTTCAATTGTAAACAACACAGCAGTGAAGGGAAGTGAATTGCACTTAGGAAGACACCGGGGAGGCATTCTGCAAGCCTCATCAGTGATAGTGGTGAGGGCCAGCTGCAAGGACACAGGAGGTCCTATCCAGATTTCCCTTTCAGGTTTCAGTTCCTTACCAGGGTGCTGTGAGTCTAGCCTGCCCTATTATACTGTGCATGAGGACACAAGGTTGGACTTTTCTTGCTAAATATCTTTTGTTTGTTTGTTTGACTATTCCCATGAGCAACTACATCATGCTGAATCTTCCTTTCTTATCCACTCACCTGGCCAGATTTCTCTCAAAATGATGAAATAAATTAAACATCCAAGCAGGATTTGAGTTCTACCCTCACACCCCTCCTTGTTTTGATGAGTGCACTTAATCACTGCTAGTTACTAAAAATTCAGATCCCCCTTACCGACAATTTCCAGTAACATTCCAAAGGGTTCTTGTACCCAGACATTTGAGGCATCTTTCTAATATTTCTATGAACATACCCAAATACTGGCATTTCATATACTTTATAAACACGTTTTGATATTTGCAAGACATGTTCCTCTTCTTTGTTCCCATTTTCAAAAATCCCCGGAATTACTATTTGAGGTGTCCCATCATGTTGTAGATTAATTTGTTCAGGTTTTTTTTTTAAAAAAACAAAACAAAAACAAAACACCTGATCAAACATGACTGATTGAGTTTATAAGTTAAGTTGAATGCTGATCTTTATCCCGCATCATCCATCCGCATCAATATCACTGAACTTTTCCATTCTTCCTAAGTTGTTTAGACAATTACACATTTGAATATTTATTCTTAAATGCTGCCGAGTTATTACTGATAATTTTTGGAAAATGAACTTAACTTTTCTGGGTTTTAGTTTTTACTTCCCATATTTTATTACATTATTATATATTAGCATGATATCATAAAATGGCTTCAGGACAGGCAAAACGCTCAATGGATAGAATGGAGTCAAGGCACACACACACACACACACACACACACACACACACACACACACACGGATCCTGGGGTAGCAAGAAACTCAGTGGGAGGAGTGGAGTTGAGCAGCACAGGCAAGCATCAACGCTGGGGTGCAGAGGAAGCGGCATCGCAGAGCTGCTGGGGAAAACCACACCTGATTTTCTAAGAGGTCAGTAGTCATGTTGAGAAAAATAGAAGTTGCTATTATATCAAATCAAACATGAAAAATAATTTTATGTGAATGAATAAATAAAAATAATAATAAAAGTGTTTCAGAGACTCATTGACATAGTGGGTATCAGCTCGGTCCCAAAGGGTGAGAGACCCATTGGCTTAGAGTAAACCAAGCTTCTCTGGACATGACACAGTGCATTAACCATAAAGAAACAGATGGCTGACTCAAAACATTAAGTACAAGAGCTTCTGTTGAGCTAAAGACACATGATGAAGCACAGCCCCAAAGCAGAAATGCTATTGGAAAAGAAAACAATCAGCAGAGCCCCCCATGACCACATGTGTGAAGTGGACATGGTAAAAACATCTGAACAGGGAAGCTACAAGCAAAGCAACCAAGTGGTCACTAGATACATGAAGAGAAGTTCCCGATTGTTAGCCAACCAGGACATACACACTAAGCACAGGGAGTGTCCAAGCAAATTCAAACTAGTAGCTTCTACAAAAGATTAACTTTTGCATACCCTTTTCCTAAGCAACTGCACTTACAGCAATTTCCAACAGAAACCCTCTCACGTAGGAGACCGACGGGGCCATGGCAGCACAGCCTCAGCAGACAGTAATGACAAACCACAGCCATTTCCCCAAAAGCAGAGCATATGGTGTCCTCAAGCTGCAGTCACAGACAGCAGTAGACACCATGCAGCTTCTGCTGTACACAAGCACGTGGATTAATCTTGTGATTAATGCTGAGCAACAGAAATTGCGAACAAAGACAAATGCTTGGCTGTCTTATAGACTGTTTCCAGAAGACAGTGGGAACTATGGTAAGAATCTGGTTAAGTGTTGGAGTTTTGGCAGAAGGCCTGGGGTTGTATGGAGGATATTATGGGATTGTACATCTTTTCCCTAGCAACAGTGTAGTGAACTCGCAGGATTGTGGGTTTAAAATGAATTGATTTTAATATATGCATATATGTTCATATATAAGATGTATATATTCACTACCACATTAGTTTTAGACCATGGCTCTTTGTGAGAAAGACTCCATATTAGATGTTGTTCACTAGAGCTGTGGAACCCATTATGAGGAACACTTGGCAATGCATTCAAAGTTATTTTATGTGACTTGTAAAATTTTTATTTATGTGTATGTGTGTTTGGTAGTATGGACAAGTGTGTACAGGTGTCCATGGAAAAAAGTGGAAGTGGGTGTGAAGTCCACTGGAGTTAAGAGTTTGAGTCTCTTGACTTGGGTACTGGGAACTGAACTCTGGTTTTCTGCAAGAACACCAAGCACTCTTAACTGTGAGCCACCTCTCCAGCCGCTGGAGTTATTTTCGACACGTTTCATCTCAGTGGTGTGGAGAGAGCTGGAAGGAACTGAAGAGAAGTAGAAGACACTTTGGTTGTATGCTCATAAGGGGTCACTAAGACATGCCTAGCAGTGCATCTGTGGGGTCAGGGAGAAGGACTTGATATTAGGGATTTATTCTGTTTTGCACATTATGTCCAAACAGCTATCTCCTTTCATAGAAAAGAAAAAACCTCCTTCAATCCCAACAACTGTGAATCCTGTTCACTGCATCGCACAGCAGCAAGTGGCTTGGAACTTGCTCTCAGCACAGCGGTCTTCTGCTTCCTGCTTAGCCAGGACCTGGTCTGCAATGAGCCTTCAAGAACCATTGCAGAATGGGTGAATGGAAGAGATCGGAAAATGTTTCAGTGGAAATCTCCCCTCCAGCCCTAGGACAGCCCCTTACTGCCCACCCTCCTTCACAAGGCTAGGTCTTTGTCCTAGCCTTTTGAGGGCATCTTTCACATCCTTGTTGCGCAGACTGTAGATGAGAGGGTTGAGCATGGGGATGACCAGGGTGTAGAAGACAGAGACCACCTTGCCCTGCTCCATGGATGCCACTGCTCCTGGCTGTGCGTACATGACAAACACAGTCCCATAAAACAAGGACACAGCCGTCATGTGGGAACCACAGGTGGAGAAAACCTTGTGCCGCCCTGACCCGGAGCGCATCCTGAGGATAGTCACTGTGATGTAGCCATAGGAGATGAGGACCACAAGAGTGGTAGACACAATGATGAGCCCACAGATGCCAAACATGACAAGCTCATTGAGCGCTGTGTCTGCACAGGCCAGCCGGAGCAGTGGGGGCACGTCGCAGTAGAAGTGGTCGATGTGGTTGGAACTGCAGAAGGGCAGCTGGAATGTGAGGCTGGTCTGCACGATGGAGTTCAGGCAGCCTCCACAGTAGGTACCCAGAACCAGACGAACACATGCCATGTGGCACATGGTCACAGGGTACCTCAGGGGACTGCAGATGGCCATAAAGCGGTCATAGGCCATTACTGCTAAGAGGAAGCCTTCGGTGGTAACCAGAAGGGAGAAAAAGAAGAGCTGTGTGGCACAGCCCTCGAAGCTGATGACCTTGGAGGAGGAAAGGAAGATGGTCATGGCTTTGGGGGCAATGACAGAGGAGTAGCAAAGGTCGACAAAGGACAGGTTCTTGAGGAAGAAGTACATGGGGGAGTGCAGGTGGGCATCCAGGGTGATGACCACGATCATGGTGAGGTTGCCCAGGACAGTCACCATGTACAGAGCCAGGAAGACAGCGAAGAGCAGGGCCTGGGTCTCTGCACCTCCCCCAAATCCCACCAACACAAACCCCTGCAAGGACACTGCTGAGACACTTGCGTTTCTGTGGACTGGTGTGGCCATGAGTGGGGACAGATGCAGAGGGGTAGATGAACGCAGTGAGAGGGAGCAGATCTCACCGGTGCAGTCAAACGTGCCACAGACCACAGCAACCCATTCTCCACGTGCTGTCCCCTGTCCAAAAGTCTGCTACTTCTGTGATCTCCCAAACGATCTTGAGTGGCCTGGAAGGGGGACATTCCTCTGCTTTACTCAGTTCTCAGGGATTTGCTGAGCCCTCCCTCTGCAGGGAGGCTGGACAGTGCTCTCAGGACATGGAGAGACTTCCAGAGCTGACTGAGTATAAAGAGCCTTTCAAGGTCCCCGTGCCTGCCTCTTAGTCACTTGTCCTACCTAATCACAAAGACACCTCAGAGCAGCTCTCCTGGTACAGATGCCCACTAAGTCCACCCGCACCATTCAGGTCTCATTGACTCAAAATGTTCATGAGGACTTCCTGCCCTCCCCAAGCTGGGTGATCTTGTCCCCTCCAGGAAGGACTAAGAGTAGGGAAGAACCCTTGCCTGTTCCCTGCAGGATGCTCAGCCGCTCTAGCTCCATGTCTTGTCCACAATAATAATGTATAGATCCTCTGTTTGCTGGAGGATGTGAGGGTCTCCAGACAATGAGTAGATGTTGGCTATCGTGGTGAAGGGGCAGCTGAGACCCGTGTCCTGAGAAACAGCTGGACTGCATTCTAGATATCTTTGGGACATGCTTGTCATCTCCCACTGGATCTCACTACCATTTCTACTCCCCACTCCACTTCATCTTTGGAGGTTTATAAAGTCTTGTTCTTTGCCACTTAAGACCAGAGAGAGATGGCCTCTGGCCTTCTGACCACTTACAGTCACTTTTTCTTATTCACAGTGGTCATAGCATTGACTGATTAGGGATGTCCTCAAAGTGTCTGGCTATGATGACCATGCTATTGGCCAATAAATCAACACAGGGAGGTGCCGAACTGAGTGTCTTGGATAGAGAGAAGAGGGTGTCTGTTCTCCATTACACTGGAGCTTGGGGGACTTCTCTGGCCTGAGTGAGTTCATTTGTTATGTGCTCCTTTCTCCTCCATAGCTCACCCTCACACAGGAGTGATGTGGAGGTTGGGGGGCACATTTCAGCCCATCTCACCCTACATAGGTGATTTTTCTCACTGTGAGCTCAAAGGTGTGCCTGAAATGGCTTTGTATTCACACTCTTGACACAGCAGCCAGGGGTCACAGTACTGACCACAAAGGTCTCCATGGTGATACATGTGATGTGTAAATGAAAGTTAGTCCTTGGTTTCCAGGTGCAACAAGGACAAGCTTGATCATCCCAGGTTGCTGAGGGAAAATATTATCTAAGGGTGTTTGTGCAAGGGGAGAGAGGTATGGGCTGAGGACTCAGCTCTGCTGTGGGCGAGCTGGCAGACGTCGTGTGTGTAGGGAAAGCCCGTGTTCCCCTTGGCCTTGTCCCTCCTGAGTGAGCACCATCACAGCGTCCTTGAGCTGGTTGGATGAAGACCTTCAGCCCACCTGCCTACACAATTGGAGCTGGTGTTTAATAAGACTCCCAAACTACATACTCTAACCTGTGCCAAAGCCTGAGGTGATTAGGACAAGACATGTCAGTTTACTGAGGCAGGTCCTGAGTGTACACTGTGTGCTCCACCTTTCTGCTCCCCACCCCCATGGATGGTCCCCTACTCCTGAAAGGTGATACAATGAACTTACCTTTCTTAGGTAAGAGTCATGTGTGCCCAGGGTCACACAGCTAATACCCATGCACCCAGTGCCCCATGCTGATGAGCCTGGTCTGTGATGGATTTGGAGAGGCAGATCGATTGGTTTTGGACCATCTTCATGTCAGCTGTGGATTCCGGGGCCATGGAGTGAGGTGGGCCATGTGAGCGGAGCTGGGTCCCTGTGTCCCTGTAGGAGACTGGCTGTGCATGTTCTGGTTGCGGTGGGTTCTGGGTCTTTTAAGAGAGAAGTCAGGGTTTCCTCACTTTGGCTGCTCTCCTGTCAACTCTGGCAGGGTGTGGAGCAGCCTGCCCTTGGGGTCACTCTGCTGGATAGGATGCTCTGCACCTAGTAGTACTGGGGCTCTGGCCTCCAGTGGCCAATTAAGGAGTTTCTGGCCACTGACAGCTGGGACTCTAATTCCCCAGGCTCCATAGATGAAAGACAGGCTGTGGCCAATCTCTGCTTTGCCACCCACTCTCTACGGCAATGGTTCCCAACCTTCCTAATGCTGGGACCCTTTAATACAGTTCCTCATGTTGTGGTGACCCCAACCATAAAATTACTTTGTTGCTACTTTATAACTGTAATTTTGCTACTGTTATGCATCATAACATAAATATCTGATATGTGACCTCAAAGGGGTCATGACCCACTGGTTGAGAACTGCTGCTCTCTGGGTTGGCAGGAAGCCTGCAGTCCTCTGGAAACCTTTGAGGAACCACCAGAATTACAGCAGAGACAACTCAGGACCAACTGTATCCTGTGTCTCTCATTAGAGCAGTCACTATAATGGGGCAACATGGGCCCCTTGTTGCTCCCCCAACTCACTATGTTAATGTGGGAGGAATGATGTAAGGAGCCCTCCCTAGGGCAGATGGCCAGCCCACCACACTCTAGATGGCAACTAGATCTACACAGTCCGCTAATTCTGCAAATCCAAAACCCTCGGTGTCACTAGAAGCCTGGGTAGATGACTCTCATCCCCTTTCTGTTCCTTTCTGAATGTTTCCGGTTTGAAAAACTAACACAAGTTTTGCTCAGAGCAATTTGAGGCAGCAAACCATGATCCAACCCAAAGAGATGGAAAAGACAAGGCTCCTCACAGGGCCCAGAGTAGCCCCTTCCCTCCCACAGCTGTTAGCTGTGTCCCCACATGTGGATCTGATTGTCTCTGGATTGCATGAGGCACTAATCACAATGCTCTTTAGTTTTGCTCTTAAGATCTTCTCTGTATCTTGATAGAGGGAGACATCATGGCGATAGGGAGAAACTGGGTACTAGGGAAGTTCCCAGGAATCCACAAAGATGACCCCACCTTAGACTACCAGCATTCGTGGAGAGGGTGCCTGAACTGGTCTACCCCGGTAATCAGATTGGTGAATACCCTAACTGTATTCATAGAACCTTCATCCAGCAACCGATGGAAGCAGATGCAGAGATGCACAGCCAAGCACCAGGCCGAGCTCTGGGAGTCCAGTTGAAGAGAGAGAAGAGGGATTCTATGAGCAAGGGGCATCAAGATCGTGATGGTGAAATGTACAGAGACAACCAAACCAATCTAGTGGGAGCTCATGAACTGTGGACCAATAGCTGTGGAGCCTCCATGGGACTGGACTAGGCCCTCTGCATAGGTAGACAGTTTTGTTTCTTAAGGGGCCCCTGGCAGTGGGATCAGGATCCATCCCTGGTGCATGAGTGGGCTTTTTGGAGCCCACTGCCTACGATGGGACACCTCACACAGCCTTGGTGCAGGGGGAGGGGCTTAGACCTGTCTCAACTGAGTGTGTCAGGCTCTGCTGACTCACCATGGGAGGCCTTGCCTTGGAGGAGGTGGGAATGGAGGATAGGTTTGGAGGGGGGAGCCTGGGGGATGGGAGGAGGGAGGGGAGGGGGATCTGTGATTGCTATGTAAGATGAATATAAAATTTCTTAATAATAAAAAAAGAAAAAAAGAAAAAGATCTTCTCTGAGTTTGAGGCAACATCTGTGCTTCTGCTAACATTTCCAGTAATGGCCAGCAACGTTGCTATACCTGCTGGGAACCTTGACAAAGTCCCGTGTAAACTGTTTGAAATCTGGGCTGCAAATGTGTGCCCCCTTATGCAGGTGTGAACTTGTGAGTGTGGATATGAGATCCTATGTATGGATATGAACTCCTGAGTGCTGAGTTAGATCCAGGGTACAGGACTGAACTCCTGGATGCTGGTGTAAATTCTTAGTACAGGTGCGAGTTTCTGTGTACAAGTGTGAGTTCCCAAGTGTGAGCTACTATGTAGAGATGTGAGCTCTTGAGTACAAATGTGAGCCCTTATGTGGAGACATAAACTCCTGAGTGCAGATGTGAATTCCTGGGTGCTCTCTTATGGGTATATTATGGTTTAATTCTTCCCTGGCATTAACATGGCAAAGTGTGTCTTCCTGGTAATAATTGCATAGGCTAACAGCTGGTTTCTATACCATTGTCTCTTTGCACTTCACATAATCCTTGAGATTCCACCATTGCCATGTGCATTTGTGCATCTCAACACTTCTCAATGCCATCAGTTTTTGAGATGTCCACGTTCCTACCATGGTGTGAGAGGTAATTTTATGTGTCAGCATAACTAGGACATTGGGTGTTTGGATAATAGTTGAAATATTATTCTGAGTGTTTCTTTGAAGGTGCTGTGGATACATTTAACATTGCAGCCATGGACTGGGTAAAGAGAATTTTCTCTTTAATGTGAGTGGTTTTTGTTTTATCAGTTGCCAGCCTGAATAGCACCAAAGGGCTGGCTATTCTCTGAATACAAGGGAACATCTGCTGCCTGCTTGTCTTGGAGCTGAGACAACAGCTTTGTTACTTCCTGTGACTTCTGACTCCAGTTGTCCTGTGTCTTCTGCCGATCTGGAGACTTGTTGGCCACTGTACCCAAGGGAGTCCATTCCCTATGGTCCCACTTCGCAGTACACACAATACTTCCTTTTAGTGACCATGACTTTGCTCCTGTAGTTCATGGTGGCTGCACACACTTGTCATCCATCTCTGCTTCTTTATACCACATGCCCCAGGCAGTGGTGATGTAATTCTTCCAGGGTGTTGTGACTTTAGCAGGCAAGGCATCTGAGCCCCAGTGGAAGTGTTGCCCTTCCTGTAGATCATATACCCATGCTCTTGTAACCCAGGGCACAGCTGTTCCCATTCACTTTAGATCTTTCCCAACTGCACTCCAGGCTGGGTTTATTTCCCTGGTGGGAAAGATGGTGCTCAGAAGTTGTTCTTCCTTTCTACCCTTTCTCTTACACTAGTGTTTCATTTTCCCACTCAATTGACGAGCCTTTTCTTGTTGGATTTTGTGAACTCATTACACATTACAGACCTTTTCATCTTACATATATTGCAAATATCTTTTCTAGGTCACTGGTCTCTGGCCCTATCTCTGTGGCTTCTATAGGACTGTCTCCATGTGTACTCTGATACCCCTTGGAAATGGAGTGTCACTCATGGCTGCACACTCTTGACTAACTTCATATGTAAGCTAGAACAACCACAGAAGCCCTCTTGGACAATATGGTGGTGCTTGGGTGGCTGAACAATATACCAGGCTTTTTCTTTTGGACCACCAACCAGCTCCCAAATCATAGCACAAACTTCTATTGGTTTTGAATGCTCAGCCTAGCTTAGCTCTTTCTGGCTAGGTCTTTTAACTTAAATTAACCTGTTTCTCTTTATCTACCTTTTGCCCCGGGCCTTATTATTTTTCTTCCCTCTGTATGTTTTACTTTCACTGCATCTCATGTCTGCTGACTGGTGGCTGCCTGGCTTCTGGCCCCAGGTGTCTCCCTCATTCTCTCCTCCTCCTTCTCTCGTTTCTAAATTCTCTCTGCCCACCAACCCTGCCTATCCTTTCTCCTGCCTAGCTATCAGCCATCCAGCTCTTTTTAGACCAATCAGGTGCCTTAGGCAGGCAAGGTAAACAAATGCAACACCTCTTTACATAGTTAAACAAATGCTGCACAGACAAAAGTAACACATCTTTACACAGTTAAAGTGATATTCTACAGCATAAACAAATGTAACATGTCTTTGCTGAATTAAAATAACATTTTATAACAGAACAGGGTAAAACAACTCCTGGGAAGAACGTCCTAAGTATCCCCTGTGAGCAGAATGCTCTAGGAAAAGCCTTTCAAATGAAAGGTTCGTACCCTTGAACCTGGTATGGGCAGGGGGTAGCCAGTTCCTAATATGCTCCAAACCTTCTTATTGTCATGATGTAAAACAATTGATTCCTTTTCAATGACATGGATCCCTTCAGAAACCGTACCTGCTTTTCCTTCCTTCTTTCTTTCCTTCCTTCCTTCCTTCCTTCCTTCCTTCCTTCCTTCCTTCCTTCCTTCCCCCTCTCTCCCTCCCTCCCTCCCTTCTTCCCTCCTTCTTTCCTTCCTCTCTCCCTCCCTCCCTTTCTTCTTTTCTGAAACAGGCTTTCACTGTGTAGCTCTGTCTTGGCACTCCCTATCTGTATCAGGCTGGCCTCAAACTCACGGAGATTCACCTGCCTCTACCTCCTCCTGTGCACTGGAATTAAAGATGTGCACCACCATGTCTGGCTCTTAGTCCCCAATTTACATGTGATTTTCCAACCATGCTAACTTTTTCAAAACATTCGTCTTCTGAGAGTCACCGTAAGTCCAGCTAAAAGGAGTCAGCAAAAAACATGCCACCGCCGGAATGCTGAGCTTCCTTTAAAAGTTCTTACCAAATTGTTAGGGTGTTGCCTTTACATTCAGCCTCAGGAAAAGTGTCAGAATGCAGATAAAATGTAGACAAGTTCTTGCCACAATGTAACATAGACTCTAGTCCAATGCCCAGAAGAGCCCCTCATTTCCTCTTGAAACCTGGTGAGGGTTGACTTTACTGTCCAGTCTGGTCTTAAGAGCTTCCAAGAGAATTGTTAATCTGTGTTTATAGAATTCTAGGCTTCTCAGGCCCACATCTACAAACCTCCTCCAAATTCCTCCCATAGACCAGTTCCAAAGACTCCTGGAACGCATTGCCAGGGATTACAGCATGACCCTGCTCCTGGTACAGATGTCCTGTGTCAGCCAGCTTCCCATTGCTGTGACAGAGCACATGGAAAAGCAACCGGAGGAAAAGAAATGCTTATTTTATCTCTTTTTCTGGAGGCCTCGGTCCATAGTCCTTGGTTCTACTGACCATCATGCCAGCTGGATCATGTGGCAGAAACTGCGTGCCTCAAGGCATAAGGAAGCAGGTAGGGAGGATCAGTTCTAACCTTCAGAGTTACATTCCCAGTGACCTACTTCATCCAAGCAGGTCCACACTACCCAAAGTTTCCAGAACCCCCTATAATAGTGACATCAGGAAGGTATCAAGCATTGAACACGTGGGACATTGAACTATGGGGCATTTCACATGAAAATCATAATAATTACAGAGGTAATGCTTTTTGGTAATGCTGTTCACTTTATAATAGGAATGGATCAACATAGCCAATCTTAATAGTTATAAATAGAAAACAAGGTTCTGAGCTGAACCCTGTCATCGAAGGTTCAGTTTCAAGGACCAGTTTCCCATGTGATGGTGGATATGTTACACATCCTCTCTCACATACCTTATTACTCTTTATTAGTGGCTTTGCTTCCACTCTGCCTCTCCCTCCTCCAGCATCCAGCGATAGAAAGTTACAAGGTGTTTTGTCAACACCACCAATTGACAAGACAATAGTAGGTTCCACCCTAAGTCTTATGACCTTCCAAGACATGGGCTGGACTTTTTGCCAGGTTTACACAGGCAGGCATTAACTCTTCCCTGTAGAACAGGCCTCAGAGACAATCAGAAAGCATTGGTTACCCTGTAACAGTCATGCTGCCGTTGTCCAATAGGTCAGTATTGTCACGTGCAAAATCTAGCCTGGGTAACCTCAGTTACCAGTCTTTTCCAGTTCTACCCATTTATCTTATATACAAATTCATTATATAATTTTTCTTTATAAATGTGTGATACTGCATTCCGTAAAAGCACTACACTTTCAGTATCCATTAGTCAGTTGATGGGCACCTAAGTTGTTCCCATTTCCTGGTTATTGTGAAGAGAGCAACAATGAATATGGATGGATTATTATCTCTGAAGTAGGATAAAAATTCTTTTGTGTCTATGCCCAGGAATGGTATAGTTTGGTCATATGGTAGATCCATTTCTAGTGTTTTGAGAGACTTGCAAACTGCTCTTCACAGTGTATAGTTTACAATCCTACCAACAGTGTATGAGGGTTCCTGTTCCTACAACCTAGTAAGTGCTTTGCATTTGCATTTCTGGTGATAACCATTCTGACTGAGATGAGATGGAGTGTGAAAATAGTTGTGATTTGCACTTCCCTGAGAGCTAAGGATGCTGGACACATTTGAAGTGTTTACTGACCATTAGTCTTTCTTCTTTTGAGGGCTTCCTATCTGGTTGGATTTTTTATTTTCTTGCTATTTAGATTTTGTGTAGATCTTTGTGTACTCTAGATGCCGATCCTGTCAGATGTATAGCTGAGAGGATTTTCTCCCATTCTCTGAGCTGCCTCTTCACTCAGTTGACAGTTTCCTGTGCTGTATGAAAGCTTTTAAAATTTCATACGAATGGCATTTGTCAATTGTTGGCCTTATTTCCTGTGTTACTAGAGTCCTATTCAGAAAGCTTTTGCCTGTGCTGTGAGTCCAAGCGTTCTTCCCACATTCTCCTGTGGAGGCCCTTGATTCTTCTGAAGTTGAGTTTTATGCAGGGTGAGAGATAAGAACCTCTTTTCATCTTCTGTGTATTGAAAGACGGGCTTCCCATCACCATTTGTTGATGACGATATCTTTTCTTGAATGTACATTTTTATTATCTTTCTAAAAAAACTGTAGTTTCTCAGAGTCCTCTATTCTATACAATTGATCTATGTTTTTGTGCCAGTACCATACTGTTTTTATTGCTATGCTCTACAGTATAATTTGAAATCAGGTATGATGATATCTCCAGCAGTATTTTTTGTTCAGGGTTGATTTGGATATTCTTGGACTTTTGGACCTCCACATAAATTTTGGAATTTTTTTATGTCTGTGAGAATTAACCGTGGAATCTTAATTGTGACTGCATTGAATCTGTAGATTTCTTTTGGTAGGATGGCCATTTTCACATGACTGATTTTTCTGATCCAGGAGCAAGGTAGGTCTTTCTATCTTCTAATGCCTTCCTTTATGTCCTTCTCCAGTTTCTTAGGGTTTTTATTGTAGAGGTCTTTTATTCCCTTGGTTAGATTTTGTAGCTATTGTGAATGGGATTGGCTCCCTTAGCTCCTTTTCATTGTATGTCACTGGTATAGAAAAAAAAACTTTTGTTGTGGCTTCAGGGTAACAGCCCTAGGGCATGGTCTTGTCTGCATAATTGGGGGCCTGGAGCCAGATCAAGCAGTGGAGAGTGGCTTGTAGTTGGTCCCCATTACCCTTGGGCAGAATCACAGCTGGATTAGGAACAGCCTTTACTTGTTCTGTATTCATAAGTGAGATCCCCATTTTATTCCTTAATAAGTCTTCTTCCCAGACATCCATGGATTTCTCACATTTTTTTGGCACTCAACATGGGGCATGGACCCATGACCCTGAGATTAAAAGTCTCATGCTCTACCAACTGAGATGCTATTGATTTTTGTCTGTTAATTTTGAAATTTGCTGCTTGAATGAAAGTATTCATCAGCTGTAAGAGATTTTTAGTGGAGTCTTTGTGGTCTCATATATAAAATCATATCATCTGTAAATAGGGATACTTTGACTTCTCTTCCAATTTGTATCTCTTTTATTTCTTTCTCTCTTCTTATTTGATAGCAGTGGAGAGAGTGGACACCCTTGTCTTAGTCCCAATCTTAGTATGAATGCTTTGGGGTCTTCCCCAATTATTGTAATATTATGTTGGGTATAGATTTGTTATTGTAGATAGCCTTTATAATTCTGAGCTATGCTCCCTCCAACCCTAGACTCTTAAGGACTTTTTTCATGAAGAAATGTTTGATTTTTATCAAGGTCACTTTTTGTCTATCTAGATGGTCATGACAAACTTTTAAATAAATTAAACAAAAAGAAAAGAAAAGACACAAATTAATAAAGTTAGAAATGAGAAGGGAGAGATTACAGCCAACAATAATAAAATTAAGAAAGTCATAAAGAAATACCTTTAAAACTAATATTCCATTAAATTGGAAAATCTTAAGAAATGAGTGAATTTCTAAATGTATATGACATACCAAAATTAAACCAAGATGAAATGTATAATTTAAACAGATCTAGATTCATAACCAACAATTATATTGAAGCAGTGATTTGAAAAATATATCCAAGTATGGAGGAAAAGGTGATAGTGGAAAATAAGAGAGGAACTGGAGGAGAGTTAGGTCGATTTGATCCAAACATATTATATGTGTGTAGAATATTAAATGAAATATATTTTTAAATCCCCCAACTAAGGGTGCCCAGTTTCAGATGGATTCACTGCAGAATTCTCTCAGAACTTCAAAGAAGCATTAACATCAATATTACCAAAATATTTCATAAAGTATAAAAGAAAGAAAGGCTTCAAAAATCTTTTTGTCAAATATTACTCTCATACCAAAACCAGATAAAGGTACAACACAGACACAGACACACACAGACACACACACACACACACACACACACACACACACACACACACAATTACAAACTGATCTCCCTGATGAACATAGATACAAGATTCTCAATAAAATTCTTGCAAAACAAATTCAAGATCACATCAAAAAGGTCATTCATTGTGACCAAATTGGCTTCATTTCAGACATGCAGGGATAGTTCCAACACTATTTTTGAACTCCCATATTCAAATTCATATTCTGAAATATACTAATCAACCTACCTTATATAATTATAAATTCAAGCTAAAAATAACCTCACACAGCCTCATCTCAACATGTTGTGAGCCCAAAACTAATGTGCTTGGGTGTGTTTTGTGTCTGTCCGGAGAGATCAGGGCCAGTGCTGAACCAGAACCCAGCGAATGTCTTCTGAACACAAATTCTAGCACAGTTTCCACCTGAAAGGCACCCTTGGCTGCTTGCCCTCTGCTCTGTCCCTATTGGAAATGAGGGATTCATCTCCCTGGACTGTGCACTAACAACACAGAACTTATTTTCCATCTCTAATGTAGCTGCTCCCCTGGGTTCCACCTTCAGACAACCTCTGCTAATTTGCTGGAGACTCTGCCTGGTTACTGAGTTGCTAATGAGCTCATCAAACATGAATAACTGGGCCAAGGACAGGGCCCCAGAGGATCTGGGTTCTGAGCCAGTGAACAAGGGAAGT
Source organism: Peromyscus eremicus (assembly GCF_949786415.1). Classification (NCBI taxonomy): domain Eukaryota; kingdom Metazoa; phylum Chordata; class Mammalia; order Rodentia; family Cricetidae; genus Peromyscus; species Peromyscus eremicus. The sequence goes on along the minus strand of NC_081429.1, from coordinate 8,908,564 downwards.
AGCCCGTGAGGATTCAGTCTGTGCGCTTTGGGGATCCTAATGAGTAAATCTCACTAACAACAAGCTCTCATTGAGCAGAAATCATCCAACAGAATTATAAGGAGTTTGGACTTTTGACCTGGCCCTCAGTAGGCCAGTGTGGTGAGCTGCTTCTATAACTATCATATTGTTCTGCCACCACCATATGCCAAACCTCACAGACCACAGGCCCAAGTGAACACCCCATTCTTACCTGTATAAGCTGGTTCTAAACATCTTGATGCCACACAGCACCAGAATCATGGAACCTATACCACCCCCAAATGTTCATTTAGTCAAATATCCTCAAATAGGGAGGAGGCATAAACAATGTAGAATTTTATGTTTTGTGAGTTGTTTTCTATTAATCGTAAATTGAAGATCCATAAACCATGAAACCTTTACAAAATGGGTTATTGCAGGGATGTAGAAGACATAGCAGTTGCATCATCAAAAGACCCACTCAGCATGGGTGACGATTCATGAAAATTGTTCACCTGGAGCTCCATTCATAACTTGCAGGCAGCTCAGGGGTTGCTCACCTGGAGCTCCATTCATAACTTGTAGGCAGCTCAGGGGTGGGTCCTTGGGGAGTATCTTCCCCTGAGTAAAATTGTTACTGCTCATATAACCTTGCGAAGGGCTATGTGCATCCTGTAAGTTTCAGGAGCTTCCTAAGACTTGTGAGTTGTTTACCTTCTGAGACTTGTAAGTTTTGTTTAATTCCTAAGTCTTAACAAGCCTCTTTCCAGCCTAAAATGTTTCAAGTCACAGGGAAAAGCTATACAACAATGTCATTAGTGAAAAATGGGCAAAAGAATGAGAAACTCTATGTGTTCCAGCCCTTGAAGAAAGCTCTTGTGCTTATGATGCATGGCAGCAGAACCAGCATCGTTAAGGGCTTTTAGTACAGCACTTGTTGTTTTCAGCTCATAACACCCTGAACTATTCAGATATAATAGCTAAAACCAAGTGTTAGTAGGGATCTACACAGACACGTGTAAAATGTGTAATTCAAACAAGTGGAGTTTGGGACAATTGGCTTTATTTGGAGAAGTTAAATTCTACCTCACTTAATAAAAAAAATAAATTCAGATGGATTAAAATCAAAACATAAAAATACTAAAAGTTCACATAGGTAAATGTTTTGTAAATGGCTAAGAATGGTTTTACTCACTTCATATTAGAGATGTTGTCTATGAAAGTACAAACCTTAGAAGTGATAATGTAACAAAAAGACTTCACAGACAATGGTGGTGATTGAAACAGTGTCAAGATGCAAGCCGAAAAATGATCCAGCACATACGGAGAAGTACTACATAGCAAGAAAAGTAGGATTGGGAGCAGCAAGGAAGATAAAAATTCAAATGAACAGTCAACATCAAAAGATTTTATATCTCGATGATTAGTTATTGGTCATTTGTGAAAAATTGCAGTGTGATGCTGAATAGTGTGTTGATTTCCTTGTTGCTGCGGTAAAATACTCTGACAGAATCAACTCAAAGGAGACATTGTTTGCTCCAGTTCACAGCTCAAGGTACAGTTCATCGCTGTCTGGGAAGTCAAGGAAGGGGGAGCCTAAAGTAGTGGTCACGTCACACCAAATGCAAAATCCAGATTTGTTGCTTTCAGCACAAAACACCCTGGAATGTTCAAATCTACTAGCTAAAACCGTGTGTTAGTGGGGGACCCTACAGACAGACTGGCACATCCTTATGCAAAGGGAGCTCTGGTTGAGCACATTTTATGAATCGTCACCCACACTGAGTGAGCCTTTTGATGGTGCATCTACTTGGACTCTCCCATATCCCTGTAAGAGCCCCTCTTTGTGAAGGCTTTATGATTTATGTATCTCCTCTTTATGATGAACACAAAACTTATAAAACGTATAAAATGTTGCCTTGTCTATGCCTTTTGACATTAGAAGGTATTTGACTAAATAAACATTTGGGGTTGTCCAGGGTCCCTGATTCCAACTCCATGTGACACAGTCAGGAAGCAGAGGGTGATGACTGCACATTGCTGATCAGTCCCTTGTACAGTCCAGGATCCCACCCTGGAAATGGTGCCACCCACAGTGGGTGGGTCTTCCCACCTCAATTATAATCAAGATCATCTCTCCAGATGCTCGAGGCCCATCTCCCAGGGGAGATGTTGTCAAGTTGCCAACACTGACCACCATAAACATTTTTGACCTCAATGAGGAGAAATCCACATTTCTATGGTTAGGAAAACCAGTAATGGATTAAACACTTAAATTTTATTGATAAAGTAATGCTTACAAGATGAATAGTATCCTGTGTGGGACAGGAATGTCATCTTTAACTGGATACCTCACAAGAACGCTCAAAATAAACATATCTAAAAGCAACCCTTTAATTTTAATGTCCCTCCCCAGCCTCTTCTTTCCCCACTTCTGACTCCTCCACTCAAGCCCAGCACAGATTCTCTTCCCTTGAACTTTCTTTCCCCTCCCATACAATCCTCTCACATGATCACCTGTTTCCCATCATTATCTACATCATAGGTGCACGTTGAAAACTGGAAACAATGACATACGTATTAGAATATATACTGAAATTGTCTCACTGTTTCCAGAGGACTGCCAGGAATACTGCTTCAGAGCCGAACCGTGGTCTCTGCTCATCTGTAACAGTGTCAGATTTGAGCCGACTTCATTGTCCCTCAAACACAGTCAAGTTGACACTTCACAGTGCCAAGATGACCCATTTTCCCCAAACCCAGGGTCATTGCACTTACCATTTTTTTAGACTTTAAAATGTGGTAAAATATGGAAATAATTTACCAATTTAACTATTTTAGAGTATCTTTTATGGAAATGAGTGTTTTCCATTGTTGTGCAGCCGCCATTTCTGCCCATCTCCAGAACTCTTCCACCCTCCCCACTAAAATCTGTATCCACTGAAAAGAACATGTTTTTAATCTGTAGCAACCAAAACAACATGGTCCCGGTGTGAAAGAAGTCACGTAGACCAGTGGAACAAAATAGGGAACCCAGTAATCAACACACACACACACACACACACACACACACACACACACACACACACACACACCAGCTGCACCAAGAGTTTGTGGGGTGTGGGATGCTCTCATTAGTGACCAGTATGGCAACCTGGATGTCCATATGCAAACAGAAGCAAAAGCCCCTTCACTCACACGTACACAAGTCACCTCAGAATGAGTAAAGATGTAAGTGTGAGAGTGAGAGCCATGAAGCTACTAGAATAAAGCTCAGGGAGAACCTTCAGGACATGGGCTTGAACAAAGATGCTCTAGATCACAAAAGCTGAACATCAAAAGCAAAATGAATAAAAAGCCCCAGACAAATTAGGTCACATCAAACCGAGAAGCTTCTGCACAGCCCTAGAAACAATCAAGGAGAGAAGAGGGAAGAGAAAAGAGGAGGCACGTGCTGGAAAGGGCAGCCTCTTCAACAAGTGCTGCTGAGGAAACAGGATCCAGATACAGACTACTGTTGCTCGCTCCCAATCTCCTCCCCCCCTTTACAAAAGGCAACCAGAAATGCAGTGAGGACTCTAACACCAGTCTGGAAACTGGAAATCACAGGGAAATGCCTCAAGACTGAGGGAGGGGTAGTAACTCTCAGAATAGGATGCCATGGTCCAAAAATAATGGCAAGAATTGGCAAACAGAAGAGGATCAAATTAAAGCAAAACATACCCCCCAAACCAAAAACAAAAACAGAGTGACGAGACACCCTACAGAACAGGGGAAAATCTGAGAGCATCTGTTCATTTGGCAGGGGAGTAATTTCCACAATGTGTAAAGAACTAAAAACATCAAATACCAGGAAAGCAAATAACCCAGTCAATAATCCAGGGAGTGAACCAGGCAGACAATTCTCAAATGAAGAAATATAAATGGGCAATAAATACATGAAAATGATCAACATTTTTGGCCATCAGGGAAATACAAACCAAATCGAGAGATTCTATTTCAGCCACTACACAATTGCTGTCATCAAGAAAACAAAAGCCAAGTGCTGGCATAGAGGCATGCCTGAGCAGGGGAGGCTTGGACACTGTTGGTGGCATGTAAATTAGCCCTGACGCTGTGGAAATCAGCGTGAAGTTTCTTCAAAAACTAAAACTGTAATTTGCATGTAATCCAAATATATCACTGCTGGATACAGAACCAAAATAACCAAAGCCAGCACACTCAAAGACACCTGCACATTCATGTTTACCCAACACTGATCACAACAGCCAAGTCATGCAATCAGCCTCAGAACAGACTGGTAGATAGACAGACCAAGAGCATGTGGTATATATGGACAGACAGTTTTATTTACCTGTAAAGAAGAATGAAACTATGCTGTTTTTAGGAGAATGAATTGAATTGGAGGCCGTGAGGCTAAGTGAAGTGAGCCAGTCAATCATACATAGCATTATGGGTTTTTTCTCATGTGTGAATTTGGGGAAGTGAGGTAGAAGAGGGACCATTGGAAGTGGAGGGTCACAGAGGGAGTAACTGTCATCAAAACACATTACATGTTGTATGAGAATGTTATAATAAAGCCCACTATTTTGTATGACTAATATGTGCTAAAAAGAATGCTTACCCTTGGAATCCCATTGCCATGGAACCTGGGAGAGAAGTTGCATTTGTGCTCTAGCCACTGGATCTGCCCAGGATGCAGCTCTGCTTTAGGGAATTGTAAAGACTCCCAAGCTTCCAAAGCAGTACTGTACCAAATGCCTGAGAAGATCAACTTATAAAGAGAAATAGTTTAAAGAGAAATGGCTTAGTTTGGATTTCTTTTCTCTCTCTTAGACTTTTAAAATAAAAGCTTAATTTTTTATTTTTAGCTCTTTCTTTTTTTAATATTTAAAGCCACAAAGTTCCCAGAAGAACTGCCTTACTTGAATCCCTTTAACCTGGATATGTTGTGTTTCAATTTCATTGAGTTTTTTGTTTTAAAGAATATATTTTACTCTTGGAAAGTTCCATGTAATGTATACAGTGTAGGAAGGGGCACGAACCCACTCCAGCATGTGGCTCTGGCAGGCCTTGCCCCCCCCACCCCCACCCCAGTCTTGCTAAAAACCACTAGATTATAATCCTAAAGCTAGCCACCAAGGTCCATTCCCTTATTTGGCCACTTCCCCCTCCTGAGGCTGACTACCAAGATCCAGCTATCAAAGTATTGAAGTCCAGCAATCAGAAGCTCCCTTTGGCTACCCTAATTAACATTCCCAATTAAAGTTAACCAACTTATCCTAATGTGGGACTCCCCCTTTCCCTTTATAAACTGCCATTTGCCTCTGGGCCACATCTGTCTCCTCTCTATCCAGAGGCCACCCTTTGTCTCCCCAGGACAAACACCCCTGCCCCCTTTCCCTTGTCCCCTTCCCCTTCTCTCTCTTCCCCTGTCTCCTTTGCCATCACATCCCAGCCCATTCTAACACAGACCTCACCTTCTTCTCCTCTTAAAAATCACACCTGCAAGGTCATTGGCTCCTGTTTTTCTGCCTGAGTCAGAAAGCAGCCACTTTAACTTTTCTTTCCCGATTATAAAGGATCTCTCTGTCAAAGAGGTGTTTGGGTGTGGTTTGTGCCTCATCCAGGAGGGACCCCCACTGTGCGGGGTGGGGGGGTCCCCTTCGATGTGTACTGATCACATCCATCCACCACTATTCACTCTAACTCCTACTCCTGCACCATCCGCCTCTGTCTCAGCTTCAAGTCCCCTTTTTATTTTTTTTTTATTTTTATTTTTTTGGTTTTTCGAGACAGGGTTTCTCTGTGTAGCTTTGTGCCTCACCTGGAACTCACTTGGTAGACCAGGCTGGCCTCGAACTCACAGAGATCCACCTGCCTCTGCCTCCCGAGTGCTGGGATTAAAGGCGTGCGCCACCACCGCCAGGCCTTTTACTTTTATTTATTTCTCAAGAACCCCCTGAGTCCAATTAGTGTTGTCCCTATGCATTTGGGTGAATCTCTTTCCCTTGGGAAGTTCAAAATACTTTGTAAATTCTCTTGTAATTTTTTTGACAAATACTCTATTTGTAATTTATATAATAATATATAATTTATATTGCACATAATATATCATTGACAAATCTCTGTGAGTTTTATAACATTCCATCTATTGTTGATTTTTGTGGTAACCAGAGTAAATCATTTGTATGATTTTAAACTTTTTAATGTATTTTATGGCTTAGCATATATTGAATCCTGAATAATTTTTTTTTAATGCCAAATGCCGTTTATTGAAGGAGGGAGGAGGTCTTAAATACAGGCTTACAGCACAATGGGAGAACCCCGAGGGCAGAAGTTCGCTACCAATGTTTTATAATTTTGCATCTAAGCTGTTAACACCCAATATGCAGGATGCACAGACAAGGAACTTCCCTTAAGCATTCAGGAGGGTGGAACCTGGCAGGGAATTAGCATAGGGATGATATCAAGGTCAAGGTCAGCAAGCAAGGCAACGGTTACCCAAAATGCGGGTCAGGGCTCTACATTTTTTAGTAAAATCTAAAAAATGAGCTTCTGACTTAGGTTGTGTGCAACGTCAGCAGGTCACCTTACCCTTCATGGAGACGCCTGCCCAGGCCACACAGGCGCTCTGTCTTAGGTTGGTGAGCGCGCCCCAGGCATTATCCGTCTCTGAGTACTCATTATCATACAGGCTCAATTGTGTGTGAGCTGCAGAGTTAACTGCTGCCAAAGATCTCAAAGTGGCGCTGGGCTTGCAATCTGTGTGTTTGACACAGAAAAGACCAACTGAATAATTTTTTCATGTGGGCTTGCAAAGATATTTACTCTTTTGATGTTGGGTCTAGGGCTTATAAAAAGCTGTTAGGATGTGTTGGGAGTTAATCTTGTTCAAGGGTTCTATGTCAGCCTTACTCTAATGTTGCCATAACAGAATACCTGAATGTGGGTACTTTATAAAGACAAGACATTTATTTAGTGAACAGTTTTGGGTGGTGAAAATCCATCCAAGAGCCCCATGTCCAGATTTTGTTGAGTGTTTTTTTGGCTAGGTCACAACATGACAGAGAGGGAGAAGGAGGAAATCTCCCCCTGCAGGAGTTGTCAAGGACAGAAAGTGGTTTTACTTTATACTAACCTGCCTTTAACTTGATCTGACAACATATGCCTGTAAGTCCAGAACTTGGGAGGCAGAGGCAGGAGGATTGCTGCAAGTTTGAGGACAGCCTGGATTACATGGAGAGTTCCCAGCCAACCATAATTGTGAAATGAGACCCTGTCTAAAATTTTAGTTTTCCATGTATGTAGCTTACCTCCTCTTCTCCAGACCCCTTTCCCTTTCTTGTCCCCTATCCTTCCTGTTGGCTCCTGTTCCCTCCTCACACAGTCCCCTTCAACTGCCATGCCTTTGTTTTTAAACCTAAGTTTTGCATATGACAGAAACATGACATCTTTGTCATTTTTAGTCTGGCTTATTTTGCTCAACATCTCCAGTTCCATCCATGTTTCTGAAAATGATGGAATTTCAATCTTCTTTATGGTTAAATAAAAATCCATTATGTGTTTATGTCACATTTTTTTTTATTTATCTGCTGATGGACTTCTAAGCCATTGCATAATTGGCTACTTTGAATAGTGCCACAGTGAACACAGATGCATCTCTGGGGTGGAACTTGGATTCCTTCAGATGGATACAAGAGTTTGTCTAGGTTGCAAGGCAGTTCTATTTTTAGCTTTTAGTATAAGGATTGGCTTTTCGTTTGTCACTATTTGGTGCTGTTTGTTTTCTTGATAATGCTGTTCTGACTGGAATAAGGTAGAATAATAATCCAATTTTTAATTTTCCTGATGGGTAAAGATGTTAAACATATTTTCATATATTTATTGGCCATTTGTAATTCACCCTTTGAGGATTATCTATTCAATTCATTTGCCTATTTATAGATAGTGTCATTTGGATTTTGGTATTTTATGTAGCTGGAGTGTTTTCTCTCTGGGTTCCACCAAGCCCCGGCAGTCCCGGAGCCCACTTATAAAATAACATACAGATGCTTATATTATTTAAACTGCTTGGCCATTATCTCAGGCCTATCATTGTATAGCTCTTACTCTTATATTTAGTCCATTTCTATTAATCTATACTTTGCCACATGGCCAGTGGCTTACTGGTACCTTACATCTTCCTTGTCCTGGTGGCGGCTGCAGGAAGTCCCCTCCTCCATCTTCCTGTTCCCTCAATTCTCCTCTCAGTTAGTCCCACCTATACTTTCTGTCTGGCTACTGGCCAATCAGTCTTTTATTTATAAAGAGTGATATCCACAGCAATTTTATTTTTAAATTCTTTGCATTTTCTATTAACCACTGTCACATGCACGGCTGGTGGCCTTCCTCATGACCTGCAGCCACCTCCTCACTGTTGGTTGCTCTACATGTAGTCCATGAGCTTCTGAGTGTCACACAGTCCAAAAGACCAGTCCCTGCCCTTGCTGTCTGGGCTGTTAGAGCCCTCTTCAGAAAACTCTTGTCTCTACGTTTGCCTTGAAGTGTTTTCCCCAAAATTTTCAGAATTATTGGTCTCTCATTAAGGTCTCTGATCCATTTTAACTGGTTTTTATAGGAGGTAAGATTCAGGATCTAGTTGCATCCACATACATGTGGGTATCCAGCTCCCAGAATCCTTATGGAACACTCTTTCTTCTCCAATATTTTTGGCAACTACGGCAAATATCAGGTGGCTGCATCTGTGTGGTGTTTGTTTTGAGTTCTCTACTCCATAACCTTGCTCTGTGTGTTTGTTTTGTGCCCACACCATGCTGATTTTCATAACTGTGGCTGGGGAATATAACTTGGAGTCACACACTGTGCCTCCAAACTTGCTTTTTCTTCTTAGAATGTCTTTGGATGTTTGGGGTATTTTGTGCTTCCAAATGAATGTCAGCATCTTTTTTCTAGTTCTTGCAAAGCATGCTGTTAGAATTCTGAAGGGGCCTCAGTAAATCTTAGCTTGACTGGGTTGTGTAGCCGTTTTCACAGGTTGATCTATGGGCATGGAAGGTTTTCCCATGTTCTAGTGTCTTCTTCGGTTTCCTTTCTTCAATGTTTTAAAGTTTTCATTGTAGATGTTTTATTCCTATGTAATTTTTCTTGTCGCAAATGAGATTTTTTTTTCCTGGTTTCTTTCTCCACAAGTCCGTTATTGGTATATAGAAAAGCTGCTGGATCCTGTGTGTGGATCTGTCTCCTGTTACTTGCTGAAAGTGTTCATCAGATTTCAAAGGTTTTTGGTAGAGTCTTTAAATATAGATTATGTTGTCTTAAAAGAGTAATAATTTCACCTCTTCCATTTTGTTTGTATCTATTTTCTTTCTTTTGCTTATTGCACTGTTAATAATTCAATTATAACATTTAATAAAAGTGGAGAGATGCATACACTTGTCTTGTTATGAATTGGAAAGGAAATGCTTTCAATCTCTCCCCACGTAGAATAGTGAAAACAGTGTGTTTGTTTATACCCATTGCTACATTGAGGTACGTTTCTAGTACTCTGGTCACATCTAAGGTTTTGTTATGAAGGGATGCTCAAGTTTTTCAGAACTTTTCTGCACATATTTAGATAACAATACTGTTGTTGTTTTACTCTTAGCTCTTTACTCTTTTGTCCCCCCCCCCACCCAGCTCCCAAATAAATCACACATGGAGGCTTATTATTACATACAAATGCCCAGCCTTAGATTGGCTTGTTTCTAGCCAGCTTTTCTTAAATTATCCTGTCTACCTTTTTGCCTCTGGGCTTTTTCCTTTTCTTACTTCTGTAATCCTACTTTCACTTTTGAAATTTTTATATTAAGAATTTTTTTTATTCATTTTATATACCAATCACAGATCAACCTCTTCCCTCCTCCTGCCTTTCCAGCCCCCCCCAACCCACCCCCCATTTCCTCCTATAAGAAGATAAGGCCTCCCATGGAGAGTCAGCAGAGCCTGGTACATTCAGTAGGTCTAAGCCCCTCCCCCTGTCTCAAGGCTGAGCCAGGTGTCCCACCATAGGTAGTGGGCTCCAAAAAACCTGCTCATGCAACACAGATGGATCCTGATCCTACTGCCAGGGAGCCCCTTAAGCAGATCTTACTTTCACTTTTACTCTACGGCTGGTTGTGTGGCTGGGTGGCTGGGTGGCTGGCCCCTGGCATCCTTCTCTCCTTGTTCCCTTGCTCTTTATCCCCCCCCCAGATTTCTCCTTCTATTTATACTCTCTGCCTGGTAGCCCTGCCTATCCTTTATCCTGCCTTGCTATTAGCCATTCAGCTCTTTATTAGACCATCAGGTATTTTAGACAGGCAAAGTAACACAACTTCACAGAGTTAAACAAATGCAACGTAAAAGAATGCAACACATCTGTGCATCATTAAACAAATGTTCCAGAGCATAAACAAATAAACAAACCCCTTAGAATAATATTCTACAACATCTACAATTTCGGTCTGTGGATCCTTCCATGTGGTGTATTTTATCTCTTTGTTTACAAATGTTGATGCATCCTTGTATCCCTGGAATGGAACCAGCTTGGTCATGGTGAGATGCTTACTGTGTGTTGGAAAACTCAGGTTTGATACTCTTTGCTTCGTGTTACTTTTAGAAGCTACCCCATAGTTTTCTTCTCTTATCTCCTTATCTAATTTAGGTATCTGGGTAACATTGCCTGCATAGAAGGAGTTTAGCAGTGTTCCTTCCCTTCATGGCTTCATATTTCATGCAATATTTTGAGGAACATTGATATCAATTCTTTAAAGATCTGTTGGGAATAAGCTGTGATTACCACAGCCTGAGTTTTTCACCACCAGGAGTCTACGACTTCTTCAGCTCAGTGCTCAGTATACATCTACTCCAGTTGCTGTGTCTTCTTGATTTAATTTGATAGGCCATATGTGTCCAAGGATTCATCCATTTCTTCTCAATTTTCCCATGCACTGGAATGTAAGTTTTCAGAGAATCCCCTTATTATTTCAATTGACTCCATTGCAGTTATTCAGGTGTCCTCTCTGTTGTTTATTTGTGGTGCTACTTACCATGCAAAAGAAAGCATGAGGTACAACAAAACCCACTACAAGAGTTTTATTATGAGAGGGGAAGGGGGGATTGCAATAGACCTACTAGAAACTAAGGGTGCTGAGAGGGTGGAGAATGGGCGGAATTTGCTTTTATAGCCTCATCCCCCCCCCCCGCCCCCTGCCATGTCAATATGGGCTTATGCAACTACACCACATATGCGCATAGATTACGTGATCATGTTTCGCAAAGATTACTTGATCACGGGTGCAGGGATTATGTAGTACGCAAGGCCCTGGAGTGACTAGGCATTCTGCCTGACTGCTGGACAGTGCATGTGCGGTCATGCAGTTAGGGACTGGCTAGGAATTATAATACTCTCCCTTTTAAATTAGACTAAGGGGTTGTTAATCATCATTATTCTTTTAAAAGAATCATCTCTTTGTCTCATGTCTTTTGTATTGTTTTTAGTCTCCATTTCCACTAATTTTCCCTGGTATTTGTCATTTATTTCTGTATAATAAGCTACTTTTCTGAGATATCTCTAGTGTCCTTTAATGTAAACACTCACAGCTCAAAACACTCCCTTTAGATCTTCCTTCGTTGCTACATTCCAAGGTACTGGTAAGTTGTGTTTTCATCTTCCTTTGATCCCAAGTACTTTCCAATTCCCTTACCAGTGTGTTCAGTGACCTACTGATCACTGGACAGTGTGCTGTTGGGTTGCTGTGTTAGTAGTGGCTGTAGTTTCCAATGCTACCAATGTCCCATGCTGGTCCATTTTAATCTAATAATATAATATTACTTTGCATATATTTACTTTTGTATTTGTTAAGACTTGCTTTATCACCTAAAATATTATCTATTTTAGAGATGGTTGTAAGGGATCCTGAGAAGAATGTGTATTCTATAGTTGTTTGATGGAATATTCAGGAGATACCTGTAAGCCAATTTGATCTGTGATACAGCTTAACTATGAAATTTCTTTGATAATTTTTTTTGTCTGAATGTTGTATTGGCTATTTTTTTATTACTGTGGTAAGATACCATGACCAAGGCAACTTACAGATATTCATATGGGTTTATGGATCAAGAGGGTTTAAGAGTCTATGATGGCAGTAAGTGGCAGGCATGGTGGCAGAAGACAAGAGCTTACATTTCGAGCCACAAGTGGGCAGCAGCAGAGCAAGCTGAGAATGGCAGTCTTTGAAGTCTCAGCAAGGCCACACCCTTAAACCTCCTATAGTGCCACCAACTGGGAACCAAGAGTTCAAGTGTCTGTGGCAGACACCTCATCCAAACGACCACAGAAATTATGTTTATGGATAAGAGCAGGATATGGAAATCATCCACCATTGCCATGTACTTAGTTACCTATCCCTGTATAATCATTACAATTTGTCTTATAAAACTGATGGCTCATTTGGTGATACAGATTTACAACAGCTGTAGAACAGTTCCTCCTCCTATCCCTCTCCTCCCCTTTTTCTCCTCTTCTTCCTCCTCCTCCCCTTCCTTTTCCTCTTCCTCCTCCTCTCCCCCTCCTTCCCTTCCCCCTCCTCTCCTCCTCCTCCTCCTCCTCCTCCTCCTCCTCCTCCTCCTCCTCCTCCTCATTCTCTGTGTTGTGTTCTTTAAGCATCTTCTGCAATGCTGGCATAGTAGTCATCCGTTGCCTTGGTTTATGCTTTCCTTGGAAGCTCTTTCTTTCTTCATCAATTCACAAAGGTCACATGGCTGGCTACAGCAATCTTGATTGGCAGTTGTCTACTCTCAAGTCTTGATCATTTCACCCCCTCAGGGCTTTTGGTGTTTTTGCTGAAAGGTTTCATGCTCATTATTTGCAATTTCCTTTTGAAGTTTTTAATGTTATTTTTTGCTTTGTAGGCAGGCCCTGTGTTTGGGGTTCTAAATACTTGTATGTCCATGTCTTTCCATGGACTTGGAGCTTTTTCTCCTATAATTTTATTGAAAACATGTTTCTCTAACTTTAATTCATGTCTTGCCTCTGGATTCTTAGCTTTGGCAATTTATGTCACAGAATGATAAAAGTTTTGGTCATGCTTTCTTCTTTTTTTTCCAAATTATTTGAATATAGTATTTCCTTCATCTTGTCTTCAGTACTTGGTATTTTGTTTTGTTTTATCTAGTTTATTAGTGGTGCCTTTCATTGTGTTTTTATTTTGTTGAGTTTTTATTTCCAACATTTGTTTGTTTTCAAGATCAACATTTCCTTGCTCCATTTTTCATGCATGTTGCTTATTTTCTGGTCCAAGTCCTAAGTTAACTTCTTGTTTTATTCATCTGCTGAGTTGAATCCTAGCTGATGGTACTCATCAGTTTAAAATTAGACTTGAATTCTTTGTCTGGTACTTCAATCATTTCAGTATCTTTGGATTCAGTTATACAGTTGTGAACTTTTTAAGGCATCATGTTGCCTTGCCTTTTTGTGTTTCTGAATTATGATTTGTTCATCTTTTGGGATTGATATATCTTCTGATTTTTTTCATCTTTTGAGATTGATATACCTTCTGATTTTAATCGAGGACTTAGTGAGCAGTAGTCTCATGAGTAGTCCATGGTAAGTACCACTCAGAAAACTAAAGTTTAACAGCAACAATACTAAACCAAATAAGACACACAAATACAAGTAGAAATCAATTACAGCCAATGCCTACACAACCAATGACCACAGAAAATAAAAGGGAAATATAATATGGAGGAAAGTGTGTTTAAAAACCATAAAAACAAAATTAGAAATAATAAATGAATGAAACAAAGAAAGTTATCAGTGAAGGGGAAGAAGCTAATGTTAAATAAAGAAAGAGAGAAAAAGGAATAAGAATGTTAGGAAGAGAGAGAGAAAGGGAAAGATTAACACTTGATTACAGGATAAAGGAAAATACATAAATAAAAACGGAGAAATAGAGGAAGAGAAACAAAATTCAAGATCTTTAAAAAATAAAGTAAACACAGTATTAAAGATCAGGTAAAATGGAGACACAGTGTAGAAAAAAATGAAACCATTTATAAGTAGCAAAGTACTTGGTTGTGGGTCTCTGCATCCGCTTCCATCAGTTACTGGATGAAGGCTCTGATGACAATGAGGGTATTCACCAATCTGATTTCAGGATAAGGCCAGTTCAGGCACTCTCCACTACTGCTAGAATTCTTATCTGGGGGAGGTTGTGGAGGGAATAGGAAAAGAGAAAGGATGGGAAATTGTGGTTGGTATGTAAAATAAATGAAAAAATTTAATTAAAAAAAGAAAAAAGAAAGAAGTAGTAAAGTATTAGGAGCTTTTTCCTGGGCCCTGGAACAGTGCTGGAAGAACAGAGGTTGGCTGCAGCTGGAGCTTCCTGCTTCTTCTGCCATTCAGGTTGGTGCTGAGGCTAGGCAGGTACAAGATCAGTTGTCTGTCAAGGCTGTAGTCACTTAGACCAACGGTTCTCAACCTTCCTAATGCTACAACCCCTTAATAGAGTTCCTCAGGTTGTGGTGACCCCAACCATAAAATTGTTTTCATTGCTACTTCATAACTGTAATTTTGCTGCTGTTATGAATGGTAATGTAAATATTTGTGTTTTCCAATGGTCTTAAGTGACTCTCCCACCCCCCTCCCCCAGGGGCTGGAAACCCACAGGTTGAAAACAGCTGCCCTAGAAGCTTCCTTTCTCTGCCCACCAAGAGCTGTTGCTCGCTGCACCTAACTTTGTGGTCTGTAATCTGGGAAAACTCTCAACTGTTCCAGAAACCTTCCCGTTGGTGTGTCCCCTCTTCAATGTGTCTCACAGCCACCTCAGACCCAGTCACTATGCCAAGGTGTCCCCAGGCCCCCTAAGCTGTGATATTAATATGAATATGCTATTTGAGGGGATGAATGAGAAAGGAAAGGTTCTAGTTTAAAAGTGATGTGTTTGTGTGTCAACTTGACAAGAGCCCAGTTGTGACGAGTAGTTTTATGTCAACTTGATCCAAGGTAGAGAGGCATTTGGGAAGAGGGAACCCAAACTGAGAAAATGTCCTCATCAGACTGGCCTGGGGGAAAGCCTGTGGTACATTTTCTTAATTGATGATTGATATGGGATAGCCCAGCCCATTGTTCCACTCTGGGCAAGTAGACCTGGATGCTATAAAAAAGCAAGCTGAGAAATCCATGAGGAAACAGCCAGTCAGCAGCCCTCTTCCATGGCCTCTGCATCAGCCCGACTCCAGTCTTTCCCTGACTTCCCTGAATAATTAATTATAAGCTATAAGATGAAATAAACCAGCAATCAAATATATCACAGCAATAAACATGTAACTACAACATAATTTTTGTTGTGGTTGTTGTTGTTGCCTTGATGTAAGTTTTTTCCAAGGAAGCTTCTAATCCATCAGTTTATCTTCAGGGTTGGAAAGCATCCCTTCCCCATTTTTAAGGATTCCCTGAAGTCTGTGGACTCACTAAGGTACCTGGAACAGCCTCCTAGTCCTCATCCTGGTCATCTCTGTAACTGTCATCTCTCTGCCCTGTACAATGACAGTCACAGATCTCAGAGCTCAGGATGTGGGCATGACTGGGAGGATTATTCTGTCCATCACTCCACCCAAAGAATAGCTCAAACATTTATGGAAAAGAAAAACGGATATTAAAAGCGCATCACTCACCCAAAGAGGAAAGGATGAGGGAAGCGTACCAAGGGAAGGGTTTGGAAACAGAAAGTAATGCAGAGGATTCCACACACCTCATAACTTACATTGTGTGTAAGTGGCGTAAATGCTCACGGAAGACAAGGTTGCCTAATTTTTTTTTAATGTGCTCTCTGATCTTAAAGCCTGTGGTTTGCCTTTTAGAGACAGGTTGCTTTGCAAATGTTGGCTTAGAATCCATGTAGTTGCTTGTCCAAGGATCCTGGGAGGCTGTCTCTTTTCCTCTGTGGTTTCCAGAGCAAACCCCTTTCTCCTCAGACAAGAGTTCATCGCCAAGCCTGGAAAGCATTAAGTCAGCACTATTCCTCCCCAGGAAGAGAGCCACCGCAAGCCAAGGAAAGTAGAAGCACTTTCCAAACATTCCTGACTGCACAATGGCCCAATACAACCTGAAAAGTCAAAACAAATTTTGCTCTGTGATTAGCTCCCAAGCTCCAGACTTCACACCTAACCTGAGGCAACCTTTGTGGTTCATGCCACTGTTGCATTACTTGGGGAAAAGACTATCTGGCAAGACTGTCTCATCTGAGCACCGAGGACTTCGCAAGCATCCAAGGAGCATTTAAGGTCAGCAGAATGCTATTTCAAAGAGTGAGCAGAAAGGAAACCCAGTGGGACAAAAACTACCTCAGACATTTGTGGCACTTCTCCGTATTTCAGTCAGCATGACTTGACTTGTCTACAGAAGGTTCCCCTCACCCCTCCGCCAACACAGGCTTTATGAGTGTGTCTCTGTCCTACACAACCAGATTTCCCATTCCTCTTGTTTTGTCAGGGAAGGCACCTGTCAGAAATTGGGACAGAGCCAGGACTGTAAAAGCTGTAACCAGAAAGGTGACTCCTGTAGAGATGATGCTGATTGGTAGCATGGATGCTGCTGGCCGTGGGTGTTTGCTGTGTAGAGAAAGACCATCTGAGGCAAGAAGCCAACAGACAGACAGAGATGAGACAGCCAGCTCAAATGTCCCCAACCTGTGCCCAGGCCACCTACGTCTGTTCTGCCCGCCCTTCCACCAACCCCATGGCTTCCTGTCAGAGGGCTGGGAAGGGCCGACCCAGCTCCAGTTACTCTGTGATAAATAAGATAACCTCAGGCTGTTCCTTGACCGGAGTCACTCCACTTTCCAAAGCGACAGTTTTGACTTGAGTCATTCCGTTTTGAGTATAAGTGACAGGGAGAATAACATGTTACTTATACAAGTAAAAGCCACTGCGGTGTGTGTCAGGAGACACAGATAGGTCAATTATTTATCTGTGTCAGTAAAAAGTGACACCTGTGAACAGATCAGATTCCATCAGCAATGCTGGCCATGGTCTTCAGTCACACCAGAGACAACCTCAACTGGGACTTTAGAAATGGGAGTTTTTAAAGCGTAGCAACACTCTGACCCATCATGTGGCTACTTGTCCTAGTCTTTGACACAGTGGAGAACTCCACCTACCTGTCCCCAGCTCCAGTTCAATCGTGGCTCCTCCTGCTTGTTGCCCTTCTCAAGCCCTTGACACTGCCTGTCCCTGGACCTTCCCTGGACTGCTCTGCACTGAGCAACTCTGTGTCCAAGCTCTGTTTCAAATCTCTTATCTGGCCACTGAGACTGCACGCACATCTCTCTACTCTTTCAGTTCTGTGGCCCCTCAGCCCCTGTGGCCCGCTTGAAGTCGTTCTACGAGAGCCTCTGTTATATTGCTGCAGGGAGTGAAAGTTATTTAAATGAGCAATGACTATTAGAGTGGAATAAAAGAACCGTGCTGGCCAACGGCCACAGATACAGAGTGAAATAAAAAGTGCTCATGAAGAGCAAACGAAGCTGACTGCCAATGAAGATACTGTCGTTCAACAAACTAAAACTGAGCAAAGACACAAGCGTGTCCCCGTTATTGGCATAGCTTGTTCATGACAGTAACAGCTGAATCGTCATCCTTTCCAAGGAAGAAAACATCTGCTCTTTACTGAAAGCATCTCCCACAAGCCTCCCCTGGAGTGGTTCTTCCCGAGCACTTAGCTGTTCGCTGTTATCCAGCTAGAGCTGAGGACCCCACTAGGTTCACCCATTTGGTGTGATGTCACCTCCTGACTCCAGGCTCACAGTCAGCAGCAGCATCACCCTCTGTTGCTGTTGCTATGAATCTGGCAAGGACAGTCACATGGGTGTCTCTGATTGTGGCTCTCATGCTAAATGGGGACAAGTGAAATGATTTTTTGTCAGTGTCAAAGATAACTGCTCTTGGAGACCGCTGTTGCTGTAAGAGTATGCCAATAAATGCCGCAACTTGCATGTAAGTCTGGATGCTCAAAAATTCAGCTCATCAAAGCTGGTGCAGGATGTAATGAAAATCACGAAATCCATGTAATCTGCTGAATAAATGAGAATTCAAATAAAAATTCCTCGGTGAAAATGCCAGCCTAGCAAGTTTCATGGATATTGCTATAAAATATAGTAAGAAATAATTTCCATTTTTAGAGAAACATTTATTTTTCTGGAAACAAAGGAGAGGCCTATGTTCCAGTTTGTGATTGAAGCTAGTAAGACCCTGCTACCAAACACAGAGGACCCTATAAGAACACAGCTGACAAAATCCTTATTAACTAAAATCATCAAGTGTCTAAAACATTAATAAGCCTGCGACATAAAAAAGGATCCCATATCCTCACCCAGTGGTCTTTGTCTGTGAATTCAAATTCTCCATATTGATGAAAAATAACTCAGCAGAACCATTTGATCATCTGATTAATGCAGAAAAATATTTGGCAAAAAGTCGGCAGCCATTCAAAGTAAAAGAAAAAAAAATGATTTTTCCTCAAACCAGAAAAGGTAAGCTACAAAACTTTACGGCTACCTCATGGCTGGCCATGAAAAGTGGAGGTTTCCCTCAGGTCCAGAAGAAGGCCAGAGAGTGGAGAGCAAGCCAGGGCTGACAGAAAAGGTTCTAACATGCACGCTCACATTGTGAACATCGCCCTTGAGGCCCCACCTACAAGGGCAAAGGCTTGCTGTGGCTGTCCAGCTGTCCAGCCCGGAACCGGGAGGAAGCGCGGTGTTTGCCATTTCCACAGCATCTTCCATCCCTGGGAATATGGGCTTCTCCTGCCCAAGAGACCGCCTGAGGGAAGGCCACACATGGGGT
Source organism: Peromyscus eremicus (assembly GCF_949786415.1). Classification (NCBI taxonomy): domain Eukaryota; kingdom Metazoa; phylum Chordata; class Mammalia; order Rodentia; family Cricetidae; genus Peromyscus; species Peromyscus eremicus. The sequence goes on along the minus strand of NC_081429.1, from coordinate 8,889,700 downwards.
CTTAACGGAAGAAGGCTACTGCCGACTTCCGAAAGGAAATGCAGTGGTTCCCTCAGTGTCTTGGGGTCGCTTAAGGAGTTATCTGCCATTGCTGTTTTGCAAACCCAAGCACCCTGCTAAAGCCCACAGGCGCCACCCAGTGGCAGGTACTGGAATTTGGGGTACCCCCCCCCGCCCCCAGCGAAAAACTGTGTGATGCTGTGACATGGTCTGCTGTTCAAGAAACAACATCCAGAGTGCTATGGGGTCGGGACACAGCCTCTAGTTCTGACCAACATAAAATAACCCACGAACCTGAAATTCCCATAATGCCTTGGGTGAACCTCTAAGATCAATGCCCAGAGAGTTCCAGAACTAACGGGAGAAGCTGTCAGGATCATGGACCAGGGGCTGTGGGAAGTGTTTTTCCTCCATGACCCAAGAAAAGCTACCTGAGGGACTGACAATCCTGTCCTCACGTGGGCAGTGTCCAGGAAGTAGCTCCTAGAAGTTTTCCCTGCAACCGCCGATGAGACAGCTGATGGAAGAGGGGGTCAAGCAGGAGCCCCATGTGGGATCTGTACTGACCAGGGCAGTGGCCAAGGACCAGGCTATGTGGCTAGTGAGAATCTGGTCTACCGAAAGGTCCTGCTGGGGGTGCATATGGTTGCCCTCACCGCACCTCATGTTGAGGCCTGGTGCCTCCGGTGGCACCATGAGGGATAGGGGCTGTGTGGGAGGTACTGAGAGCATGTGGAGCCCTCCAGACAGGCCACTGAGGCTGGTGGTGGCCCTGAGTTCTTCCTCTAGTGGGACAGGGTTGGTGAGTTTGAGAGGGGGTGTCAGGGTGTCGAGAAGCTGAGCCTGGCTCCCCGCACACTTGCACACTCCACACGCTTGGTCACCACCTCACATGCACTCTTGCTGAGCTTGCCCTCTGGTGGCACAGCTAGAGTCCTTTGCCCAGTGAGATCCCCGATCGTTTAACTCCCGGACTGGTGTGATATTCTGCTAGGCAATCTCTTCTCTTTACACTCAGTGTCGGGTTCTCTGCTGCAGCATCTGGAAAATGGGCTAAGACACGTTTTTTAGGCATCACATCACTGGAAATTTGACAAAAGCTACTCTCAGCCTTAATCTGAGAAGCCGCTCTTTCCAGTGAACAGTGGTGAAGGCAGACACACAGCTGCTAAAGGTACGGAGATCAAATGATGGGTGAGTGGTAGGCCCTAAACAAGGCATTGCTACCATCCGCTCCATGACTCAGGGAACATTGTGGAGAAAAGGATAGAAAGAATGTAAGCTGGAAGATAAGGACAAGGACTGTGAGGTGCCGTCTTCTGGGCAAGACACAGCCGTTAAATCATGAGCTCACAGTCGCTGTGAATGTCTGCACTGGGTCTGCAGGAGAATGGATCTGTCAACAGACAGGCATGGGTGGAGGAGGGTCCCGGGGACTCTACCCCCTACACACACACACACACACACACACACACACACACACACACACACACACACTGCTGAACTATTGGATCATTGTAGATTCAGAGAGAGAAAGGGAGTTATTGCTTTCAGTTATTTATGCACTGGTCACTCCACTGGGCTCCGTGAATAGGTCCAATCCAGTGCTCCCACAGACGGCCCGTGTTAAACTGAATGGGTCACAAAATAAAACTTAAATCCAGGAATCTGGGGAAGGGACTGGTGGGGAGGAGGTGAACTGATAGGGCTGGGAGGGAGATAAGAAAGAGTATGGGGGGTGGTAATCAGAATGCGCTATATACGAGTGTGAAATTGTCAGTGAACCAAATTAATCAATGCAAAGTAATTTCTAGCATCATTTGACAGAGCATTTAAAGGAGGCAAGCAGTTCAGGAGACTATGGACACAGCAAGAGTCTCTCTTACTGCTGGCGAAGAAGACCTTCCTGCCAGGCGATAGGCTTGGCCACACAAGCCATTCACGCTCCTCCCAGGCAATGCCAAGAGCTGATCTCCTTAACTCTGGGTACCTATGACTTTATGAAGTATGAGGGAGATGTTATAACCATGAGTTTTTTTAGAGGTTTGGATTGGTCAATGTTCCCCAGGAGTTGGGAAAGGACCATCTAGCCCTGAGTTCACAGGCTCCAGGAGGGACAGGTGCCCAGTGCTTTGGTTCTTCCTGGAAACCTAATCAGAGCCCCAAATGGGCAATGAGCACAGGGCAATGGGGGACCCACCCACGTCGTCCCGTGTCTAGGCAGCTGACTTGTGGCTACAGCTGAACAGGGAAGGGCTCCAGTCTGCTTAGCCAGTAACATATTGCAGGACCTCAGACCATTCCCAGCTTTTGAGAGATGATGAAGGGAACAGACATACACATGTGGTGTTTAGAGTTGTATGTGAATAGATTTGCACATGTATAGAGTTGTAAATCTACTTTTATAGTGCTCTAAGAGACTGCTAGACTTCTTTTGCAGCGTGGCTGGGCTATCTCGCTCACACCAGTAGTGTGTATGAGAGTCTGGCTTCCCCGCAGCCACCAACCTTCATTACTGTCATAGGTTCTGCCTTAGCCTCTCCAAGAAGCTTGTAGGCCTGCTTGGTCATGCTCGATTTGTGTCACCTACTGGCTAATGGTAGTTTGTGACTCTCCTCTGAAGAAGGACTGGTTGCCTTATCAGCTCACTTCTAACCTGGGTTGAGCTTGGCTCTCTCGGTTGGCCTTGCTGAAGACGTGGGGAGGTTGAGCATTTCTTTATACCCTGGTCTCACTCTTCTGCCTAGGTTCCATGGCTCCCATCACTATGCTCACCCGGCAGGTCTGTTTGCTTTAGACTTAAGCTGTGGAGTTTTGTGCTGGTCTCTCACAAGAAAGATGCCACTGTCCATGTCATAAGCTCAGCCTTCCCTTTTCCCTCATGAACGATGACACTCACAAATTGTGGGACTGGGTGGAGCCCTACCTCATCCTCTCCTGGGCTAGACCTGGTTATAACTCTCCACAGAGTCATGTCCCTCCCTGCCTTGAAGAACAAAGGTGGCTATGGTCAGGACAAGACCATGTGGTCAGAAAATGAGTCAATGGAGAGGAAGTTCTGCCAAGGGCCTGATGGCTTGGACAGGGTGCTGGGGACAAGCAGCAGTGATGCTAGAAGGGCTGAGTTCCTTGCCAGCCTTTACCATCCAGCACAGGAGACCAGAGCTAATTGGTGGTGTGGGGCAGATCCACTTAACCATGGGGTAATTGGGCCCTGGAGTCCCACATCCTTGCACGTGGGGAAGGAAGCTTCCTTTCTTCTTCAGTGTTTCCTTTAAACCAGCTGTGGCTCAAACAGGCCAGCTGCTGTAGGAATTAGTCAGGCTACAGCAGAAGCCAGTTGTCTGGGGGTGACAGTAGGCAGGGAGAAGTGAATCTCTGGGCTTCAGCAGACTGAGGACAGCCGCACAGCCACGCAGATCTCCAAGGTAGGGACCCATGGCATCCTTCCCGCTCAGTAAGGGGACCACTGTTCTTAGAGCTGATTGTGCCATAGAGGGGCTCCTTGCTCCCAGCCTCCATCCTCCTGCCTCCTGTTGGTATTTGTATGCCCTCTTCAGCACCCCCTATACCCTTTGTATCTAACATCTTCTCCAGGTACTATTCCCATTTCCATTTTGTGTCCCAACTCCATTTGCGTGCCCTTTAGGACATGTCCCCTTGATCCTCATGCCAAAAATGGGGAAGAAACGTTCCGAGCCTCAACAAGGGCTGACATCTGCCCTTCTCCACTTCTTCCTTGCCGGAAGCTGCCCTGCTCCCCCACATACACCTCTCCCTCCCTCTGCCTGTGGTCAGCTGGAGGGATTCATGCGGGAACATCAGAAAGCCCATCTTCCCAGTGTCTGATGCCAATAAGTCAACCCCATGTGCTGTCAGGGCAGGGCCTGCTGCTGTTTCCAGAGCCCACCTTCACTGTGGCCATGGCGTGATGATGGATCCGAACCAAGGACTCAGCCTCTGGGAAGACTGCCCCTCGCTGCTTCCCACCTGCTCCCCTTTGTTGCCCCACACTTTTTTGCTTCCTCTCTCACCCACTTAAACTTCCGTGTCTCATTTTGGTGAATCCAGAAAGAATCACAAGTTTTCCTTGCAATTTGGAACTTTGAAGGCCACAAGAAGCACAGGACTCTAAGGGCTGCCGAGAACAGCTTCCCCCCAACATTTCCCTTCAGAAGTGGGACCACCCTCTTTCCCGATCCCATCCTGGGATCCTGCCCTGACTCCTTGGGGAGCTAGACATGCCCCAGGCTATAATAAGAATCCAGTACAGTCCCACCTCCCATCCCAGGTTCTAATCCAGGGCAAAGCCCAAACTCCATGCCAGTTGGACTGGACTCTAGGTAGGGCTGGGGACTCTGGGGCAGACATGGCAGAGGATATCAGTGTTTCCAGGGCCCCTTACTTCCCAGGCCCTGCCATGCCCACACTCTCACCTGCCTGCCCCTGTCCACTGCCACTCAGACTGCCGAGTGGGGACATGTCCCTGGCTTTTCATGGGAACCGACCTTCACCTCCACACTTGCCAAAAGTCTTGCCAGACATTGGAGGAGCAGGGACTCATGTCCTGTGCCCTCCGCCTTGCTCTTTTGAGCCTCACAAAGCTGACAAGCTAGTTCCTGCTCAAGATGACAGAGAAGCAAAGGGTGTGTGGGACTGAGGAGTGGAGGACAGGTGAGCTTCCAGATTTCCTGTTGTCCTCTCCTGGGAGGACTCTGCTCTGCATGCAAGTACATTTCCTTTCCCACCCCGTTTGCTCGGGGTGGTCTGGTCGCTAATCAGACAGCCCAGTCCCAGTCCTGAGCCCCTGAACTCCCAGCAGGGAGACTCTGCTTGGCCTGATTGGGACCTCACATCTCTGCGTATCCCCTTCCTCAACCTACCCCAGGGCACTGTCCTGTCATGTTTCTGGTCGTTCTCAGCCCATCTCACATTTGGTGCCAATGATTTATTGACCAGTGTCATCCTCGACTCTTGGGGTCTGTATCAAGAAAATGTGTCAGGCACTGTCCCTAGCCGAGCCCCCCACCTCCTCCCAGAGGGACCAGCAGCTTTATACTGGCACCCTTCCTCACTTCCTTCATCCACCGGGTCTCACTGTATCAATCATTTAGAATATAGATCAGCCCTGCCACCGCTCATCAGAGTGATGGCCAATCCATCAGCCTCATGGGTCCTTCAAATTCTCTTCCCCTCTAGTCCACACTGTCCCTCCAACTGGACTGATCCTGACTCCCTTCACATCCCTCAGCCATGTAGTATGTAGCCTCTGCCTTCTTCTTCCCAGGGAGCCACAGGGCAGATCTTCACCTCTTGGAGAAGTTTCTCAAGTGTCACTTCTTGCTGCTGTTACCACCCTGCTGCCCAGTCCCACCGACCTGCTCCCCCAGCTCACCACCTCCTCCCAGGCTCCCCCAGCTCACCACCTCCTCCTAGGCTCCCCCAGCTCACCACCTCCTCCTAGGCTCCCCCAGCTCACCACCTCCTCCTAGGCTCCCCCAGCTCACCACCTCCTCCCAAGCTCCCTCCAGCTCACCACCTCCTCCCAAGCTCCCCCCAGCTCACCACCTCCTCGCAGGCTAGAAGCCATACATCTTGACTGCTTCCTGCTTTACTAGAATTCACAGTCCCCATAGATGGTGGGTTGGGGCTGGTGCTTTCTCCTGATTCACTCAATTGATTGGAATGACTGCCTTGTAGTAGGCACTCAGTGAAACTGGATGGGCGAATAAGCGGTGAAGGTTCCCACCCCAGTTACGCCATCTGACCCTTGTCTCCTGGTGAGTGCTGCATATCACTGTTTACTCCTTGCACTTTTCATGGTGATCATGGGCACCAAAACCCAGCATGTCCCTGAGTTCTAGGTCATCTTCCACAAGTGCTCTTCCCAGTGCCCAAAGCCCCAAGAAGGCAGAGTCATCTTTATGCTCTTCAGAACAGTCTTCAATTTCATCCAGGAAGGTCCTAGTTAGCAGGGATATATGAGAAGACTTTAAAAAAATTGAGGCAGGATCTCACTGTGAAGTCTAGGCTTGTCTCAGGCTCATGGTGATCCTCCTGCCTCAGCCTCAAGAAGACAATTTTTAGTACCTATTTAGAAATTCCTGTTGTGACAGTGTTAATGGATTTTCAATATGAAAAGACCATGTCCTCTGAAAATCAGGACAATTTGTCCACATCTTTATCCCTTTTGTAGCAGGTAGCAGAGGGAGCTTGGTATACACACAGGTATACAGCGGCCATAGTGAAGAGCCCACTGGTGGGGTGGAGGTGACTCTGAAGGCTGTGGGTTGCTTTGATCACATCTTGAGAACCAACTTCCCTGGGTCTGTGGATGTGTTTCATTGTGAGAATTTTGACAGCTCACTATCTAGCCCTGACCTTGGAGGTGAACTGTGCTCTGGTGTAGCTTTTGTTCTGACCAACGGCACAGCTGCTTCCTGGGATCTCCTGAAGTTCCGAGAGTGTAGTAAAACATGAGACCGCCGTGTGGGCTTTCCCTCCACAACATGTGGAGTGTTCCTGTTAGGAATGGCTACCACTGAGACTAGCCTGGAAGACTCCTCCACGCTCAGAACTGTTTCCACACGGGGCAGAGATCTGAGGTCCTCACAGGTGAAGCTCCTAGGTCAGTCCCTCTTCTCTGAAGCCTCGTCAACAGCCCTGTTGGCCTCATGGTGACATCAGCTCTCTGTTGTCACTGTGTCAGTGTTCTCAGAAGACTGCCCCGCACTTGAACCTCTGGTGTTCACCCTTACGGGACTGCTTTTGACACTGTGGGCCACAGGGTGCCTCCTCTCACTTGTGAGGGGAGCTGTAAGAGAACTGGGGTAGCACAACTGCTGGGTGCTCAGTATAAGATGTGTTGAAGTTTGCTGTAACTGCTCCCCCTTTACCTCCTTCTCCTAATACCATTTTTTTTTGGGGGGGGCGGAGCTTTTGATACTAAATTGAAGTAATTATTTTTGATGAAAGGTTCTATAAGCAAAACTGTTTGGGGCGTGGATTTTACTTGATGAGACTCACGCTTTCTCTTTATTTTCATCCCTGACTGGGTAGTTTCCAGCTGAGTCTTCAAGTCCATGTGTGTAGCCAGCTATCCACTAGGGTCAGAAACCCCCTTTGCTGGGCGACCCTGTCCTATCTACAGTTTTCCTCACTGCTGGTAGTTTTCTTAATGCAGTCCTTGTTCCGCATCACCCCGCACGTTTTCTCATTTCCTTTATTTCTACATTCTTTTGTTGTTCTTTCGACTCTTAAGGATCCACGTCCTGTTAAACCCCGGCTTACCTTGAAAAGATCTGAGACTGTGCTAGCTACAAACTCGAAGGATAAAACAGCCTCTGACTTCCTCCCGTGACACAAGGCCAAACCTGCAGTCTGCTTATCGTAATCTCAACCTCACCCAAGGTTCCCACAAGTACTAAAGTGTAGCTTGTCGTTTTCCCGAAGAAGTGTCACCCTCCACTTCTTCTCAGGTGGCAAGGACTGGTGAGTGCCCCTTTCTTGGTGTGCCAACGGCACCTGAAGGTCCAAGGGGTATTTAAAAGGTTTATTCCCGTCACACATCCCTCTCCTGTGGGCAGTCCTCTCCTGTAATGATGCTCTTGGTCCAGGATTACGGTCTTGTCTCTGGTTAATGGCTGTGGCACTTGAGTTTCCCACTGAGGGAGGGTGTGTGAGTCCCTGTTCAGAATAGGTGGTCAGAAGTCTCACAGGTGGCTCCAGGTCTGGGTACAACCGGTTACGTATTCTCACCCCTCCGTGGACAATGCCTTGCTGCATTCTTGACTCTCAATGTTTGGAACTGGAGACTAAATCTAGCCCAGCTAGTCTTCCATTTTATACAACATTTTATTCTCCCTGGATGCCTTAGGATTCTTCTGCCTCGAAGTTGCGTGTGTGTGTGTGTGTGTGTGTGTGTGTGTGTGTGTGTGTGTGTGTATATGTGTGTTTGTGTGTGTGTGTGTGTGTATGTGTGTTTGTGTGTGTGTGTGTGTGTGTTGTTGTTGTTGTTGTTGTTTGTCATTTGGAACCTTCACTGTGCATCTTGGGGAGCGATAGGCAGACTTTGCTATGACTTTTTCCTTGAGTGTCCACTGCGTTGGTTACTTTTGTTGCCACTGTGCTAGAACACCGGACAGAAACAAGTTAAAGCAAGAAAGGTTCCCCGTGGCTTGCGCTGGCTCTTCTTCCCCTTCTCACAACATAGAGAATTAAGCAGAGAGCTTGATCCTTCACCAGAATCATACCTGGCCTTCAAGACCCACTTCACCTTAATAGGCCATATGTCCTAGCTGGGGACCAAGTATTTAAACCACATGAGCCTGTAGGAGACATTTTACATTTACATTCAAACCATGATGTCTTTGAAGGCCCATCAGTCAAAGGTCTAGTCACAGCCTGGGAAGGTACACGGGAATGATGAAACTTTGTGGGGGGCTGGTGGGAAGGAGTTAGGACATGTGCTCCAGAAGAGGTTGCTAGGTCCCCTAGCCACTTTCCCCCGATTCCTGCTGCCATGCTGGGGACAGCCTTCACCATGCCTTCCCACCATGATGTGCTTGGGTCACCAGGGACTGAGAACAGCCGGGCAAATGTCCATGCACCAACACCTCTGAAACCAGGAGCCAAACGAAGCTCTCCCTCCTGACGTTGAATCTCTGGTATGTTCTAGTTACGGCAGTCAGACCTGACTGACAGGTCTGCCCTTTCTGAATGGCTGAAAGAATATTCTATAATATTAAATGGCCAAACACAGGCAGGCCTTCCTGAAGGAACGTTGGGTGGTTTGTTAATTCAGATACTTGTTTTTGGCTATGAACCGGCCTTCTCCCTGTAGCCCTGCATTTCTTCCTCATAGAGGATTCGCTGCCTCTCCTTCTGAACACTCCTGCTCACCCTGTGACCTTTCCTTTCTTAGTTCACGATAGTAATGCCAGACGGTAACAGCCACTGCATGTACCCATCTTAACATTCCAGATTGCTGCTAACATTGCTATCCAGCACCCACATGGGCCCACATTCGGTTGTTGGTATCTCATGAAGAGAGCAGTGGCCTGGTGTTAGAAGACCGTGTTTTGTGCTCTGATGCAGCCTTGGTCTCGGGTAAGTGCACAGACTGAAAGTGGACACGTGCCACGTTCACAAATGTGATAAGAAAGGATTCCTGTTACATACTTGGACATGGTAAGAGTAAAGATGTTCATCTTGTTGAGTCTGCTTCTGGTAACCTTGGCAATGGACAACCACTAGACTGGTATGACCGCAGTTTCTGCCCTGAGTGACTCCTCCCTTCACTGTGGGCACCGCCATACTATTCGAGACTTCCTCCACTCGGCTGCCTTCAGACCCAGGAGTGCTGGCTTTCTCTGACTAAAACTGGTGCTGAGACTCCTCCATTGTGGATGGCTCATGTGGTCTATAAAGACAGGGATGGAGCTACTGTCCCGTGCCTGAAAGCCAGTCCTGAGGAAGGGCCTATCATAGGGTCTCCATAACCTGAACCTACCATTCCAGGAGTCCTGATGATGTCAAGTCTATTTTAAAAATCTTTTCTGAAGCCAAGCAAAGACCCAACCTATGCTAATGAGGACAGAATGCTTAGATGCAGAACAGTAGCCCCCAATGGCCCTAAAAATCACGAACCATTTGCCTAGAGAACAGGCACAAGGAACCCACTACTCTCCCATGATCATAGACTTGCTGGAGGGGTCCAGAGTACAAATTACAGTCTTGTTGTCACTACGGACTCACTAGGGGAGTATGAAAAGTATATTTCTGAGCCCAGGATCAAAGCCAAACCACCTGGCATTAAGTACTAACTACACTTGTAGCATTTTTCTCCTGCCCCGGCATTTGCAGCAGCCAAGTGTGCCTCTGTCTGCAGATCTGTCAGCCTATTCTCCCTGCACACTGCCGTTCTGCCTCTGCCAGTACCTTCTTGATTCTTTCAGGTGCAGAAGGATGAGAGGGGAGAACATCACCAAGGTGAGCACATTCATCCTGCTGGGCTTCCCCACAGCCCCCAGACTGCAGTTCCTGCTCTTCCTCCTCTTCCTGCTCATCTACCTCTTTGTGCTAGTGGAGAACCTGGCCATCATCCTCACTGTCTGGAGCAGCACCTCTCTCCACAGGCCCATGTACTACTTCTTGGGCATCATGTCCACCTTGGAGATCTGGTATGTTTGTGACATCATCCCCAAGATGCTGGATGGCTTCCTCCTGCAGAGGAAACACATTTCTTTCATTGGTTGCATGACTCAGCTCTATTTCTTCAGCTCCCTGGTGTGCACAGAGTGTGTACTCCTGGCTTCCATGGCCTATGACCGCTATGTGGCCATCTGCCATCCCCTACGCTACCAAGTCATCATGACCACGGGGCTGTGTGTCCAGCTCGTGATCTTCTCTTTTGCTAGTGGCTTCACCATCTCTGTGATCAAGGTCTACTTTATTTCCAGTGCCACCTTCTGTGGCTCCAATGTCTTGAACCACTTCTTCTGTGACATCTCCCCCATCCTCAAACTGGCCTGCACCGACTTCTCTACTGCAGAGCTGGTGGACTTCATCCTGGCCTTCATCATTCTGGTGTTCCCTCTCCTGGCCACCATTCTGTCCTACGGACACATCACCCTGGCTGTGCTTCGGATCCCTTCAGCCACAGGACGGTGGAGGGCCTTCTCCACCTGTGCCTCCCACCTCACTGTGGTCACCATCTTCTACACAGCCTTGCTTTTCATGTATGTGCGGCCCCAGGCCATTGATACCCGGAGCTCGAACAAGCTCATCTCTGTTCTGTACACAGTCCTCACACCTATCTTGAACCCCTTGATCTACTGTCTGAGGAACAAAGAGTTCAAAGATGCCTTAAGAAAGGCCTTGGGCTTGAGTCAAGCTCCATCATAGGAGGGAGGGCACCTTCTGATTCCAGAGCATCTCATGAACATGAGATGAGAATGTGGGAACACTTGGCATTGCTGTAGTGCTGAAGCTATTTAGAGCATCACTTTCTACCTTTGTGGAGTAGACATAACGGGCACTCTTTGTGTAGTGATACCATTCTATTTCTTTTATACGTGCAGAGCAAGTCTTGGTAAAATTGAATGCATTTCTCATCCCATTAAAATCAATGTCCACTTTTTGGTTGAAGGGCATTTAGGTTGTTTCCAAGTTCTGGCTATTACAAATAATGCTGCTGTGAACATAGTTGAGCAAATGTCCTTGTGGTGTGATTGAGCATCTTTTAGATATATGCATAGGAGTAGTATTGCTGGGTCTTGATGTAGGTTGATTCCCAATTTTCTGAGATACTGCCACACTGAGTGGCTGTAAAAGATTGCATTCCCACCAGCAGTGGAGGAGTGTTCCCCTTTCTCCACATCATTTCCAACGTAAACTGTCATCTGTGTTTTTTATCTTAGCCATCCTGACAGGCCTAAGATGGTATCTAAGAGTTGTTTTGATTTGTATTTCCCTGATGGCTAAGGATATTGAACATTTCCTTAAATGTCTTTCGGCCATTTGAGATTCTTTTGCTAAGAATTTTCTGTTTAGATCTGTAGGCCATTTTTAATTGGATTATTTGATATTTTGCTGTCAAGTTTCTTGAATTATTCATATATTTTGGATATCAGCCCTCTATCAGATGTGGAGTTGGTAAAGATTTTTGTGTGGGACAGAACTAGGTCCTCTGAATGTGAGTAAAAGTTGCATGGCTTGATGTGTTTATGGGTCTCCTGGTGATGTGACCAGGACTTATCCCATGTACACAAACTGGATTTTTAGAGCCCATTCCTTATGGTGTGATGCCTTACTTAGCCTTGATGCAAGGAGGAGGGGCTAGGTCCAGCCCCAACTTGGTATGCCAGCCTCTGTTGACTACTCAAGGGAGGTCTTACCCTCTATGATGAGGGGATGGGGTGGGATGGGGTAGGTGGGGGGAGCAGGAGAAAGGGAGGGAGGTGCAATAGAGGTTGGTACATAAAAGGAAAGAAAAAATTTTATTAAATAAAAAAATTATTGTCTATATTTCAGAAGACAGGAAACCCTGCTAGGCCTAGAAGGTGAGGTCTACAGTCTTAGTAGGTTTTAGTGTGTGGAAGTAGGGAAATACTGAAACATGGGAAAATGAGCTCCCAAAGTCCCCAAAGCACAGTGTGTCTGGGAACTGTGAGAGTCCACAGACTTGTTTTAGCTCATAGGGAATGCTCTGTGACAGTTCTCTGGAACAAACTTTAGCCTTTTCTTGTCACACAGCTCTTCCTACAGCCCCTCTGCTGCTGAGAAAATAGTCTTTCAACTGCTTGCATTAATCCCAATTGACAATCAGGTGGAGACTGTATCTTTGCTGTGGGATGGATGTCTTTCTGTATGCTGTGAATATGTGTTGTTCTGATTGGTTGATAAATAAAGCTGCATTGGCCTATGGCAAGGTAGCTTAGAGGCAGGCACAAATCCAAGCAGATAGACAGGAAGAAAAGGGAGAGGCAGAGAGATACCAGCATGCTGCCCAAGAAACAACATGCCAACAGACCAGTAAGCCACAGAACATGTGACAAAACAGATTAATAGAAATGGATTAGTTTAAGTTATAAGAGCTAGCTAGCAAGAGGCTTGCCATAGGCTGTGCAATTGGTAATTAATATAAGCCTCTGAGTAATTATTTTATAAATGGCTGTGGGACTGTGGGCCAGGCGATACCAGAGAAACCTTCTGACTAGAAATGCCGCCCAACGTGGGGCAAAAGTTTCCACCTAAAACCTGAGAGAGCTTAAGAAGAGATTATAAATATAGCTAAGAGCACCTTCCTAGTTCATGTTGCTCATGGCAGGCTGAGGTACAATGATGTGTCCCCTGGCCGTGGCAGGTTCACAGTGTGAGCTACAGCATGGAGATTCCCGCCAAGGTACACAGAGGTTTCTCCAAGCCATACAGTGCACTGCATGGTGGATTTAGCTTTTACTAATAAAAAAAAAAAGGTTTCTGGGCTACACATTGCTGGATGGAGCATGGACCCTCTGCATTCCAGAGTCATCAGACAGCATGGCTCTCAGAGCTGGAGGTGAATTACCTCTGCCATGTTGGGAAGCTGAGGTGGGCAGAGCCAGCAGCCAGGCCTGCTTCGGTCCTAGCCATGCTGCAGTTTAAAGCAGTGGTCAGAAAATGGTTACAGAAACACAGAAAGAACAGATTCAGATGGAATAAAACTCTAAACAGTGTATGTAAAAAAATGTATGTAGGCTTGGAAGAGAGAGGAAAAGAAGTATATATAGTTATATAAAGAAATAAATAGTTTTTAAAAATAAGGTCTTTAAAGAAACAGTAAAAATAATATAAAAGATAAGCCACATAAAGATGGAAATTACACAGAGTCTGTATTATATTGTCTTTGGGATTGTTAACTACAGAAAGATATTTGATTGTAAAGGCTGCTGGATTAAAACAATACATATATTTTTAAAGATATCTTGACTTCAAAAATGTGTGTCTAAGAATACATTGCTATGGAAAAGAGGTTCTGCTTTTGTTTCCACAGAAGATGAGAACCTGTGGATTGCATCCAGGCTAATATGGTTTGATCAACCAAGACCCTCTAAAAGGTCTCCAATGACACCATGGCAGAGATGATCCAACATCCAAAATCAGCTTCAAGACAACTGGCTCAGACAATGCAGTCACACAGACTACTCCAAGCAGGACTTGATCATAATTCTTAATTTTCTCAGGATCCCCATAAGATTACCAGTGCCCCCATCCTGCAGGAAGTAGTATGAGAAGCTATACCCAAATTCCCAAAATATTGTTTATAAATGTTTGTTTTTATTTAAAGCAGGTTGATTATAAATGCAATCTCTTTCTAAAGAAAAAAAAGGCTGATATTATAGATATGATAGGATGAAAGAATAGATTATTGAATCTACTTTTAAGAGCAACAACTTGTTTGAAATGTTTTACATTGCTATAGATTTTTAGTTTATTATAAATTTAAAGTTAATTTTGTTATATTGTATGTATATTTCTACTATTATTTAAGGAATTATGTGTGTGCAGCTCATTTAAAATTGTAATAATTAAATAAGAAATGCAGATTAATAGTTATCTAGGATAATCACATTTGTAGTCGTGTTAGTTAAGTTTTCTAGGTATACACAGATATATTTCAATTAGGTAGGTAATCTTCAAGCACTTCAAAGACCTACAGAATATGGCATTTAAAAAGTTTTAAAAACTTAGACTTTCCTGGACAATGAAACATGTCTGGTCCTGGCAGCAACAATTACTTCAAGGAGGATGATAGGCATTGAAGAAACTCATTATGGAGTTTGCTTTCTTTGTGGCAAAAGTTATTCACTGAGGAAAAAGTGCCCTTGCATCAACTAATTGACAATATGTTGTATAAACTGGACATACAGGACCCATAGGAAAGTGACCACTGAACTTTGCAAGACAAGATGGTTCTTTGCAGAGGAGACTGCCAGACATTCTACAGAACACAGAGAGAAGTGACTGAAAAACTCTAGGCCTATAGGCTGAGGATGGATGCCCCAACATTACAGAGGAACTTTGGATGACTCTCCAGGAAGGCAGCTGTCTCTGTCATTTCCAGAATTTTGGAAGTTGCTTACAATGTATTTCCAGTTTACTTAGGTAATATTATATCCTTCTGGGGTCTTTGATGTAGTTGAAGACTAGATAGTTATGATTATAATTTTCTTTGGTTATAAAAAGATAAATTAGATATGAAACTTTAGACTCACAAATATAGGATAGATAGAATATTTCTTTAAATTTGGCAAATATAAATAGGCAAGATATTATAACTGTAATTCCTGCTTAATAATTGTTTTGTTATATGTAATTTTACTATGTTAAGGTTAAAACCTTCCTTTTTGATTAGAAAGAAAAGGGGAAGGGCTGTGGGATGTTTTTCTATATGCTGTGAATATGTGTTTCTCTGCTTGGTTGATAAATAAAGCTGCATTGGCCTATGGCAAGGCAGCTTAGAGGCAGGCACAAATCCAAGCAGATAGACAGGAAGAAAAGGGAGAGGCAGAGAGACACCAGCATGCTGCCCAAGGAACAACATGCCAACAGACCAATAAGCCACAGAACATGTGACAAAACAGATTAATAGAAATGGGTTAATTTAAGTTATAAGAGCTAACTAGCAAGAGGCTTGCCATAGGCTGTGCAATTGGTAATTAATATAAGCCTCTGAGTAATTATTTTATAAATGGCTATGGGACCATGGTTCAGGTGGTACTGAAGAAACTTTCCAACTACATGTCTTCCTATTATTATTGGTTCCTTTAAAAACCACAATGCCTGCTGTCTATTAACCAACCAGGAGACAGGCTGGGTGTGGTGACTTGTAGCATGTGAAGCCTAAGTATGTGCAGGTTCTTGGGACATGAAGATAGAAAGAAAACCCACAGGAGGGAGGTGAGAAGAACACAGGTGGTGTGGCTCCCACAATTTAAAGCAGGAGTTGATGTGGTTTGCGGTGAAAAGTAAAGAAGAGGAAAGGAAGTCCAGATAACCCCAGCAGCAAAGCTCAGAGGCAGGAAGCAGCTGGAAAGGTGCAGAGCACAGAGATGCTGATAGGTTTAGTTTAGTGTTTGCATATGAGGGAGACGCTGGGGGCAGAGTCCCCAGCATGCACAAGGCTGGCCACTGAAGATTGGAAATTCCTACCTAGGCCTACTTGCAGCTGTGTAATGAATGAAAAGGGACCCTCTGGGAAGTGGAGAAACTGTGCAGGAGATGTTGGCCTGTTCTAGAAGCAATGAGCATCCCTGAGACTGAGCAGCAAACACATGGGTGGGATGGGTTTTCCAGGGTTCAAGTGGGCATTAGGATTATGGTAGGGAAAGCAGAGAACAGGCTATGCTTCTTGTAAAATGGTGTCTATTAAATATTTATCCATTTGTTGTTGCTATGGTAACAAAAGTCACGCTAAGACGCTCATCTCTGCTGTGTACACTGTCCTCACACTCATCTTCAATAAATCAAGGTTTATCCATCCTGTATACTTTTAATAGAATATATAGAATGATTATATCCCTACTGCCACTTCTAGTTGCCTTTTCTATTTCTTTGATAAACTATCCAGACAAGAGCAACTTATCAAGGAGGGTTTATTTGGCTCCCAGTTGAAGCTTGTATTCTGTTCTGATCGAGGAGTCCCAGTGGCAGGAACTTGAGGCAGCTGGTCACATTGCACTAGCAGTCAAAATATAAAAAAACAAACACTTGTGCTCAGCAAGCTTTCTCCTCTTCATACAGTCCAGGACCAAAGCCTAGGGAATGGAGCTATCCACTTTTAGTGTGGCTCACCTCAATAAACTAATCAGCATAGTCTCTCATACATGAGTGCAGAGGTTAAATGTTGCTTCACAGGTGCTTGGAGGCTCTTTCCCTAGACATTCCAAGTCCTTGATGCTCAACACCAAACATTACATTATCAAAATCAATCCACAGATTTAATACAATCCCAATCAAAATTCCAATACCATTCTGTTGTAGAATATTATTTTAAGATGTGTTACTTTTGTTTATGTTGAATTTGTTTAAATCTGTGAAGCTGTGTTACTTTGCATGTCTAAAACACCTGATGGTCTAACAAAGAACTGAACAGCCAATAGCAAAGCAGGAGAAAGGAGAAGCAGGACAGGCAGACAGAGAGAATATATAGAAGGAGAAATCTGGGAGGAAAAAAAGAAGTAGCCAGAGAAAGAGGAGGGTATCAGGGGCCAGGCACCCAGCTCCACAGCCAGACATGGAGTAAGAAATAATGAAAGATATATACAAATAGAGAAAGGTAAAAGAACTGAGTCAAATGATAGACAGAATAATTTAAGGAAAGCTGGGTAGAAACTAGCCAAGTTAGGCTGGGCATTTATAAGTAAGAATAAGCCTCCATGTGTGATTTATTTGGGAGCTGGCTGGTGGCCCCTCCCAAGGAATAAAGAGCCAAAAAAAACAACCAACAATATTTTGGCACTCAGCATGGGGCTAGAGTAAAAGAAAGAAACAACCAACACCATTCTTGACTTAGACAGAAAATAATCTTAAAATTCTTATGGAAAGGCTTTGGATGGCCAAAGCAAACCTCAGCAAAAAGAATAATGTTGGATGGTTGCCACCACCAGCTTCAAATTATAAAACAGACATATAGTAACAAAGGAAGCATGACATTGGCACAAATATGGTCAGGCAAATTCATGGACCAGAACAGAAGGCCCATGCCAAACATATATATTGTAGCCAGGCAGTGGTGGCAGATGCCTTTACCCTGTACACAGTAGGCAGGGGCAGGTAAACCTCTGTGGGTTTGAGGCCAAGCCTAGTACAGAGCAAGTTCCAGAACAAGCTCCAAAGCTACACAAAGAAACCCTGTCTCAAAAAAAAAACCCAAAAACTACATGTATATGTACATATATAATGTATGTACATTGGGGGAAAGATATCATCAACACATGGTGCTGGGATGCTGGGGAAAATTAATATTTACATGTAGAAGAATGAGGTTAGATCTCTATATCTTACCCTACACAAAAATTAACATGAAATGGAGCAAAGATCCTAACTTAAGACCCAAAACTCTGAAAC
The DNA here is from genome assembly GCF_949786415.1 of Peromyscus eremicus. Lineage (NCBI taxonomy): Eukaryota > Metazoa > Chordata > Mammalia > Rodentia > Cricetidae > Peromyscus > Peromyscus eremicus. The sequence goes on along the minus strand of NC_081429.1, from coordinate 8,872,090 downwards.
TATTAAGTAAGAATGAGCCTCCATGTGTGATTTATTTGAGAGCTGGCACAAAAATGGGCACACAAATCCATGGAACAGAACAGAAGACCCATGTCAAAAATATACAATGGAGCCAGGCAGTGGTAGTGCACGCCTTTATTTCAGCACTCAGGAGGCAGGGGCAGGCGGATCTCTGTGGTTTTGAGGCCAAGCCTAGTCTACAGAGCAAGTTCCAGGACAGGCTCCAAAGCTACACAGAGAAATCCTCTCTTGAAAAAAACAAAAACAAAAATCTACATATAGGAGAAAAGATATCTTCAACAAATGCTGCTGGAAAAACTGGATGTTTACCTGTAGAACAATGAGGTTAGATCTCTATATCTTACCCTATACAAAAATTCACTCCAAATGGATCAAAGATCTCAAGACCCCAAACTCTGAAACTATTAGAGAAAAAAGTTGGCATAACACCTGAAGATACAGGTCTAGGCCAGATATCTCAACAGAATTCTATTTTATCAAGAAATAAAGACCATTGACCAATGGGTCCTCAAGAAATTTTCTATACAGCAATGGAGAGGACTGAGGGCAGGCAGGGTGCAAGGATATCTGCAAGCTACACATCTGACTGGGAACTGATACCTAGGTACACAAAGAACTAAACAACCTCAACAAGAAATCAAACAACCCGATGAGTCAATGGGGAATGAAATGAACACACAGTTCTCCAAATGTTACACATGGCTGCGAACATATGAAAAGTGTTCAATGTCACCAACAATCACAGCAACACAAGAAGTGAGACTGGCCTTGCTTTTCCCTCAACGTCTTTCCATCTTAGGCTTCTCTTTGAAAGCTGTCACCTACTCTGAGGAAGAGACTCCCTGCTTAGATAATCCTGTCTCCAGATGCCTTCAGAGAGCAGCCCAGAGATGTGTTTCTTGATTAAATACAGATCCCACCAGGTTGACAATCATGGTTTTGGGGCATGTAAAATATAAGGAGTGCACAGTCACTAAAATTGGCTGGAAATCATCCAAAACACCTCTTTGTCTTTGTCCTAGCTCTGAAATCTGTGAATTGCACCTCACTAGGAAAAAGGCTGTGGATTATCTGGTTGTCTTCACATCCAATGTTGAGGATCCTTACAACAGGGATATGAACAGATTTGGCACACAAAGAGGAAGAAATGAACATGAGGAACAAGGCTTCCAAAAGCCCAGGGTCCAGAAGCCACCAGAGCTGGTGGAGGAAGAAAGAGACTCCTAATCCAGAAGACCATGGAGACTAAAGGAAGTGTGGGAAAGAGAGAAGACAAATGTGAGGAGAACGATCCATAGGGAATAGGTGGTCCAAAACCCTCCAGGAAGGTTTAAGATACATGAGCTGAAGAAAGCGGTCAGGAGAACTGAGATGTGGGGAAATGAGTCCTGAGAACAGAAAGCCTGGTGGATCCATTAGATCCTTTCCTAAAAGTGAGGTCCTGGGGCTCTTGGCACGAGTCACAATCTCCTGTGATATCCACTACCTATGATGCGTTATGATTCCTGAGGGCTCAACCCAGCCACCTCTATGTTTACCCATCCTCCTTCTTCTCCAGTCTTGCTCCTGCACACAGGCCTGGGGTCCTGTTGAGGACCAGCCTGACTCTCAGCAATAGCCCTTGCATAATTGTTGAGCCCATGGCCACAGGTGACACAGGGACCCTCGTTACAGTGCTCCTCCAGTAGGGAGTGTAGCAGCCAGCCAGGAAAGAGGTGCGGAGGTAACTAATGAAGCCAAGATGCTCCACAGGTTGACAGGCATAGGCAGTAGCAGGGGCAGCCTGCCCCAGAGGTCCTGATCTAGCTCATTACCAGTGTGGGCAGCTTCATCAGCTGCAAGGGGGTAATTGGGCCCAGGAGACACTGGGCTCCAGCTAAAAAGCCATAACTATTCCTCCCTATACTTGAGGAGCCCATGTCCTAAGAATCTGTCTGAAGCTCAGCTGGTCATTCTGGCCAGCCTGGGAGTCACCAGCCAGGAAGAGGCCTCTCCTTGTTCCCAAAGTCTGTCCAAGTGAGGTTTCCAGAGCCCCAGGTAGGATGAGTGTGTCTCAAGCCAGGATGGATCATGCTGTGATTTTAGAGAATGTTATAAATGTGCATCACAGAAGACCCACGTGTGCAGTGTGACTGAAACCCCATCATACGTGTCCACACTGAGGCTGGGGCAAGATTCATCTACAGTCACAGCACCCAGCATGAAGGCTCACAATACTGTATCTAAGGGTTTTGCATCTGTAAGTGCTATGCTGAGTAGTGGGTCCTCTATGCATATAGTGGTCAGTCACACTGCAATGAGTGTACATTGATGGACGCTGTGTGAGTGTGCATCTATGAGTAGTGTGCTGAGTTTGTGTGGATGAGTAGTGTGCTTAGTCTGATGTATACATGATCAGGATTTGTGTGCTAAGTGCATATGATGAGTCCTGTGTTGAGTAAGCATTGGTGGGTACTGTGTTGAATCTGGATCTGTGAGAACTGTGCTGAGTGCATATTTGGAGGTCCACACTGAATATATAGTTTGGGGTCCTGTGTTCTGTCCTCCCATCTAGCAGCACACAGTCTTAGTTAGCATCCTCACTGCACTGAGCAGATCAGAATATATCTGCTCCCCAGAATGGCTAGGTCCTTATCAGTTGGTTCTACCATGTATGAGGGTAGCCTCTGAACTCAAGACTACAGGCTGACATGGGGCAGAACTTTTCATAGATGCCCAGGGAACCTCCAGTCTGCAGAAATTATCTTTTCTTGGTTTCTTGCATGAACCTGATATTGAACTCTGTCAACTCAAGGGAATTAAGTCCGAGGCACCAGGCAGACCTGGCTTGTGATGAGAGACCCCCTGGCCACTCATCAGAACCCGTGTGGCCCCTCATTCTTTTCAAGAACTATGAAAGCCAGCTCAAAAATGCAGTAACTCTCAGCCTATCCCACAGGTGGCCTCAACTGTGTTACTGCTCAGCTCCAGATCACTGAGGACGATAGCCTGGGTCTTAACAGAACAGGCATCTATTCCATCACAAGGAAGGGGACCAGAAGTTCAAAATTAATGGGTATCTGGTACAGGAAAAGACACGGGAGCTAAGAGTTTGGAACAACTCTGTTTGAGTATAGCTGGGAACAAGGTGCCTGGGCCTCCCTAACCCTGACAGCAATTAGCCTTGTGGAAGATGAACAAAAGGTCCACAGAGTTCTGTGAGTTTATAATAATTCAAAATAGAAAGTTTGTTTGAAAGTGCACACAACCATGACCAAGATTCCAGTGAACTGAGGATGCAGCTCTGAAAAGGATCGATTTACAGATAAAGATTTTATTGATCCCGTTAACCCATTATTAATTGTACCTCCTACAGTGATGGGTAGTTACATTCTATGGGTGAGCACACTCTGTAGGTATGTGCAGTCCTGGGTAGGGATATGAGACACAGCATCCCCAGTCTATAGTCAATCTCAGTCTACAGGAGAGTGTCAATGGGCCTCCACTGAGTACCTTATGTGTACTTCAAAGCCCTCTGTGGCCACTTAGCTGGGAAGAAACACAGACACACCCTGGACTGTGTCCAAGACCTGATGTTCAGATCCTAAAGGCAGTGGCCATTACTGAACTGACATGACAGAGGCTGCATGATGTCCTGGAGGATTTTGAAACACACACTCGCACTTTCCAGGAGAAAGCTGCCTTAATAGCTTCAAAACCTTCCCCAAAATTGAACCTGTCTCTGGGAAATTGGTTTCTAGAAGTTTCCTTGCAGCCAGCTGCCAGCTGATCCCTAGTTGGTGGGGCTATGTGTCCCAACCTGCCACCTTGGTGGGTGTGTCTCTGGGAGACTGAGCAACTTTTATGGAGCCTTCTTTGCTCTCTGTTCAGTTTGAGGACAGCCAGACCTTGTGCTTAAACTCACTACCCAACCTGCAGGAAACTTGCAGGCCTACATCGTGGGTGTTTCTTTGGAGCTTCCATGTCTGTGCCACACGGGAATGCATGTCCCTCCAGCCACCCTCAGACTCTGTCGTTCCCCTTGTCTCACAGCACTGAGCTTCCCTACCCCGAGCCCCTGCTCACCTCCATAGTTCTTCTGGGTCCCACAGCCTATGTGCTGCTCCCTTGTGCCCTCCTCAGGGTGCCCCGAAGTGAATCACTTCACAAATGGCAGTGCTCATCCTTGACATTCTTTCATGTTCCCTTTGCTAGTTTCTTTAACCCAGACCTGCCATCCTGTTCTCATAGATGCTGCTTAAAATCAGGGCACAAGGGTCACCACACAGTCCTGGATTCGCTCTAGTTTCCACCATCAGAACCAGGACAGGTCCTGTTTGTTAACCTGATTCTCACCCACTCACTTGCAACAGGAAGAACCAAGACCAAGAGATGGCACCAGCAGTGAGCCAAGCAAGACCCAGAGATGGCAGCAGCAGTTGCCACATAGGTCTTCAGGTGTACCCCATCCCACTGTGGCCACAACTCCATCCTTAGATGTACTCACTTCACCCAATCCCCTGGACACATCCAGATATGGGACTTCCTTCCCTGAATCTTATGGGTGCTACACCACATCTCCCTCTCTACCTCTCTATTTTGTGTCCCCCAGGATTATAATCTATTTTGAGACCAACCTTCCCCCTGTGACTTCAGGAATTGCCCTAGTACTCCTCTGGCCTTGGATTCCAAATGTTCAAATTAAGCTGGTTTGTTGTAGAACATTATTTTAAGATGTGTTACTTTTGTTTATGTTGCATTTTTTAACTCTGTGAAGCTGGGATACTTTGCCTGTCTGAAATACCTGATGATCTAATAAAGAACTGAGCAGTCAATAGCAAGGTTGGAGAAAGGAGAGGTGAGGTTGGCAGGCAGAGAGAAGATACAGAAGGAGAAATCTGAGAAGAAGGAATTAAAATAAAGAAGTAGCCAGAGAAGGAGGAGGACTCCAGGGGCCAGCCACCCAGCTACACAGCAAGCCATGGAGTAAGAGTAAGATTTACAGAAGTAAGAGAACAGGAAAAGCCCAGAAGCAAGAGATAGACGGGCTAATTTAAAGTTAAAGAAAGCTGGCAAGAAACAAGTCAAGCTAAGGCTGGGCATTCATAATTAAGTATAAGCCTCCATATGTGATTTATTTGGAAGCCGGGTGCTGGGCCCTCCAAAAGAGCAAAATACAAACAACATTTTGGCATGCCTACGTATCACTAGAATTTTCATAGTGCCTGAGAAACCTTTAAACAAAAAGGATAAGCCTCCTTTAAGAGTTTCTGATTGCCCAGTCCCATGGGGGCTCCACAGCCACCAGTCCACAGTTCATGGGCTTCCACTAGTGTGGCCGGTCATCTCTGCATGTCCTCCCATCATGATCTCGACGTCCCTCACCTGCAGTATCTCTCTTCTCTCTCACCATTTAGATTCCCAGAGCTCAGCCTGGTGCCTGGCCATGGATTTCTGTATCTGCCTCCATCAGTCACTGGACAAAGGCTCTATGATGACAGCTTGGTTATTTGCTAGGCTGGTCACCAGAGTAGACTGGTCCAGGCAGACAGTTTTTGGTTCGAACTGTTTGGGGGGCACCCAGGCAGGGGAATTGGGATCTGTCCCTGGTCTATGGGCAGACTTCTGGAATCTGGTGCCTGTGGTGTGACACCTTGCACAGCCTTGGTGCAGTGGGAAGGGACTTGGACCTGCCCAGGCTTAGTGTGCTGGGCTCTGCTGACTCCCCATAGGAGACCTCGATTTGGGGGATGTGGTGATGCGGGGTGGCTTGGGAAAGAGAGCTGGGGGTGGGTGGAGGGAGGAGGGGGGCTCTGTGGATGGTATGTGGAACGAGGAGAAAATTTCTTAATAAAGAAAAATGAAAAAAGAGTTTCTGATTGCTAAGGTAAGCCCTTGAGCAGCCAGTACATTAAGTAGGAACAAAAATCTAAGTAAAAACGCCAGCCACGGAGCAAGCATCGGCGTTCTAGAGCTCAACAGTTCCTGGTCAGACAAACCTCCAACCAGCTGCGAGTTTCATGTCTGCTTTTCATGACCTGAGAAGTGGGCAGAGCCAGCTGAGCGCTGAGTGTGGAAGAACTAGGTGTAGGTTAGCAGTTTAAAGGCTTGCTCGTATGGCCAAAAAGGCTAAAGATATGCAATAAAAGAGGTCCAGATGGAAAAACTTCTATTGTATATATTTAGTTTTACTTTTGTTTAAAAGATTTTTATGAATTGATAAAAATTTAAGGTTATTTTGTTACAATATATTGTATATATGTTCCTATTCTTGCTTTAGGTATTGTACCCATATAGTTTATTTAAAAAATATAAGATAAAATTCTATTTTTCAAGGGTGTTATTATAAACTATAATAGGATAATCATGAAACATAGGTCAGTAGTTAGTCATTTATAATAATCAAACGTGTAGCTATGTTAGGTATGTTTTCTAGGTTAAATAGATATATTTTAGATAGATGGTCTTCAAATACTTCAAGGACCTATAGAATATGGCATTTAAAATCTTTTGTTAACAAAGTTTACAATGAGATACATCTGGCCCCAGCAGCACCAATTTACTTCAGAGATGATGGGCATTGAAGAAACTCCTTATGCAGTTTGCTTTCACTGTGGCAAGGTTGGCCACTGGGCAAAGAAACTGCTCTTGCCTTTGACTGCTGATGATGTGCTGTGCAGACTGGACATGCAGAGCACACAGAAAAAAGACTGATGAACTTTGCCAAAACAAGGCAGGACAGTCCAAAATTCCTGCTTTATAGAAGAGTCTGTCAGATATTCTGCAGGACACACAGGAAAGTAACTAATGAATTTTGTCAACAGAGCAGGACAGTCTTCAAATTTCCTGCTTCATTGAAAAGTCTGCCAGATACTACAGGCATTAGCCACTGGGCAAGAAACTGCTCTTGCCTTTGACTGCCAACAATGTGCTGTGCAGGCCGTAGGCTGCAGATGGATGACCCAGTGTTGCAGAGGAACTTTGGGTGACTGTCCAGACAGCCAAAAGTCTAGATTGTTAGATAATATTATAGCCTTCTTGCTCTTTAATGGAGTTGAAGACTAGATAGTTATAGTTGCAATTTTCCTTAGATACGATAAAAAGTAACTTAGGTATAAAACATTGGAATCACTAAGATAGAATGGATAATGTATTATTTTCTCAATATGCTAAATACAAATGGACTGAATAGTGTGTATGTAATTCTTGATAATTTTTTGTTATGTATAGTTTTACTATGTTAAAGTTAAAACCTTTATATTTGTTTAGACAAAAAGAGGGAAATGTAGTAGAGCATTATTTTAAGGTGTGTTACTTTTGTTTATTTTGCATTTGTTTAACTCTGTGAAGCTGTGATCCTGTGCCTGTGTACAACACCTGATGGTCTAATAAAGAACTGGCCTAGCAAAGCAGGAGAAAAGTTGGATGGGCTGGTAGGCAGAGAGAATATATAGAAGGAGAAATCTGAGAGGAAAGTGGAGGTAGCCAGAGAAAAAGGAGGATATGAGGGACCAGCCACCTAATTACACAGCAAGCCATGGAGTAAGAGTAAGATTTATAGAAGTATAGAACGGGAAATGTCCAGAGGCAAAAGGTAGATGGGCTAATTTAAGATTAAGGAAAGCTGGCAAGAAACAAGCCAAGCTAAGGCTGTGCATTCAAAATTAAGTATAACCATCCATGTATGATTTATTTGGGAGCTAGGTGGAGGCCCACCCCCAAAAGATCAAAAAACAAACATTGGCTTCCCAGCCAACTCTTTAGACATGGGCCTAGAAAGGTAGTGATGCTATCGTCAACACATGGAATGTGTGTCAAGGAGTGTGAACAAATATGAATTCTTACTGGTGTGTGTGTGTGTGTGTGTGTGTGTGTGTGTGTGTGTGTGTGTGTGTTCATGCTAATGTGTGTGGGGGTGGGGAAGCAATTAATTACACTAGTGAGCCAACATTGCAGATCTTACTCTGTCCCAGAACCCCTAAGCCATTATACTCATACATTCTTCGAGGTGGGGGCATGATCCCCACAATATATACTCATTTAAAGGAGGTAGGCCATAGCTTCATCTATACTCAAACTTCCCAATGATGGGGGGACATGAACTAAAATTTTTTAATTCCTCAAGGATTAGATCCAGGGTAGAGGGTATGGATCCATCAACAGGGTAAGAGGCATGAACCCCTCTAAATATAGGACCCCAGACTGTATCCACATGTGCAATATAGACATCTCAAATCCTGATCACCTATACTAGACACTTCCTCTCCATGTCCCCTATTCATTATGCACCCAAACACAAGTGCACAGGTTTTCCAGTTTAAGACCTGGTAGGAGAATGAATTCCTTTCCCTGCTGCTCACAGGAACCAGGAGTGCTGTCTTTCAGCTGAAGTTACTGGTGGGCTCCCTGTTCTCCCCTCAGCTGACACGTGGCCCTTCCTATTGGTCTGTTGACCTTTTGCAGGTGCAGAAGGATGAGAGGGGAGAACATTACCAAGGTGAGCACGTTCATCCTGCTGGGCTTCCCCACAGCCCCCAGGCTGCAGTTCCTGCTCTTCTTCCTCTTCCTGCTCATCTACCTCTTTGTGCTGGTGGAGAACCTGGCCATCATCCTCACTGTCTGGAGCAGCACCTCTCTCCACAGGCCCATGTACTACTTCTTGGGCATCATGTCCACCTTGGAGATCTGGTATGTTTGTGACATCATCCCCAAGATGCTGGACGGCTTCCTCCTGCAGAGGAAGCACATCTCCTTTGTTGGTTGCATGACTCAGCTCTATTTCTTCAGCTCCCTGGTGTGCACAGAGTGTGTACTCCTGGCTTCCATGGCCTATGATCGCTATGTGGCCATCTGCCATCCCCTGCGCTACCAAGTCATCATGACCACGGGGCTGTGTGTCCAGCTCGTGGTCTTCTCTTTTGCTAGTGGCTTCACCATCTCTATGATCAAGGTCTACTTTATCTCCAGTGCCACCTTCTGTGGCTCCAATGTCTTGAACCACTTCTTCTGTGACATCTCCCCCGTCCTCAAGCTGGCCTGCTCTGACTTCTCTACTGCAGAGCTGGCAGACTTCATCCTGGCCTTCATCGTTCTGGTGTTCCCTCTCCTGGCCACCATTCTGTCCTATGGACACATCACCCTGGCTGTGCTTCGGATCCCTTCAGCCACAGGACGGTGGAGGGCCTTCTCCACCTGTGCCTCCCACCTCACTGTGGTCACTATCTTCTATACAGCCTTGTTTTTTATGTATGTTAGGACCCAGGCCATCGATTCCCGGAGCTCGAACAAGCTCATCTCTGTTCTGTACACGGTCCTCACACCCATCTTGAACCCCTTGATCTACTGTCTGAGGAACAATGAATTCAAAGATGCCTTAAGAAAGGCCTTGGGCTTGAATCAAGCTCCATCATAGGAGGGAGGGCCCCTTCTGATTCCACAACATCTGATGAGCATGCATCCTTGGGGATGAGGTCATGGGAACACTTGGCATTGCTGTTGTGCTGAAGGTATTTAGAGCATTGCTTTCTTCCTTTGTGAAATAGACATATTCTATTTGTGTAGTGATAGCATTCTATCACCTTTTATATGTGCAGAGCAGGACTTGGTAAAATTGAATGCATTTCCATCCCTTTGAAATTAACATCCACAGTTCAGAAGACAGTAAGCCCTGCTCAGCCAGGAAGGTGATGTCTACAGTCTTAGTAGTTTTTAGTATGTGGAAGTGTGAAAATACAGAAACATGGGGAAATGAGCCCCAAGAGTCTCCAAAGCACAATGTGTATGGGAACTGGGAGAGTCCACACTAGTTTTAACTCACAGGGCATGCTCTAGGGAACAATCTTCAGACTTTTCTCTTCTTATAGTCTCTTTGCTGCTGAGAAAAGTCTATCTAATGCTTGTATTGATCCCAGTTGACAATCAGATGGGGACTATGTCTTCCAACTGTTATTGGTTCCCTAAAAAACCACAATGGCTTCTGTCTCTTAACCAACCAGGAGATAGGCTGGGTGTGGTGGCTTATAACATGTGAAGACTAAGCATATGCAGGTTCTTGGGACAAGAAGATAGAAAGAAATCCCACAGGAGGGGGGTGAGAAGAACACAGGTGGTGTGGCTCCCACAATTTAAAGCAGGAGTTGATGCGGTTTGCAGTGAAAAGTAAAGAAGAGGAAAGGAAGTCCAGATAACCCCAGCAGCAAAGCTCAGAGGCAGGAAGCATCTGGAAAGGTGCAGAGCACAGAGATGCTGATAGGTTTAGTTTAGTGTTTGCGTATGAGGGAGATGTTGGGGGCAGAGTCCCCAGCATGCACAAGGCTGGCCACTGAAGATTGGAAATCCCTACCTAGGCCTACTTGCAGCTGTGTAATGGATCAAAAGGGACCCACTGGGAAGTAGAGAGACTGTGCAGGAGGTGTTGGCCTGTTCTGGAGGCGATGAGCAGCCCTGAGACTGAGCAGTGAACACATGAGTGGGATAGATTTTCCAGGGTTCAAGTGAGCATTGAGGTTATGGTGGGGAAAGCAGAAAACAGGATATGCTTCTTGTAAAATGGTGTCTATTAAATATTTATCCTTTTTATTGTTGCTATGGTAACAAAAGTCACGCTAAGAAGCTCATCTCTGCTGTGTACACTGTCCTCACACTCATCTTCAATAAATCAAGGTTTATCCATCCTGTATACTTTTAATAGAATATATAGAATGATTATATCCCTGCTGCCACTTCTAGTTGCCTTTTTTATTTCTTTAGTAAACTATGCAGACAAATCAACTTATCAAGGAGGGTTTATTTGGCTCCCAGTTGAAGCTTATATTCTGTTCTGATCGAGGAGTCCCAGTGGCAGGAACTTGAGGCAGCTGGTCACATTGCACTAGCAGTCAAAATATAAAAAAACAAACACTTGTGCTCAGCAAGCTTTCTCCTTTTCATACAGTCCAGGACCCAAGCCTAGGGAATGGAGCTATCCACTTTTGGTGTGGCTCACCTCAATTAACTAATCAACATAGTCCCTCATACATGAGTACAGAGGTTAAATGTTTCTTCACAGGTGTACCTGGAGGCTCTTTCCCCAGACATTCCAAGTCCTTGATGCTAAACATCAAATATCACATTATCAAAATCAATCCACACACTTAATACAATCCCAATCAAAATTCCAATACCATTCTGTTGTAGAATATTATTTTAAGGTGTGTTATTTTTGTTTATGTTGAATTTGTTTAACTCTGTGAAGCTGTGTTACTTTGCCTGTCTAAAACACCTGATGGTCTAATAAAGAACTGAACGGTCAATAGCAAGATGTGAGAAAGGAGAGGCAGGACAGGCAGGCAGAGAGAATATATAGAAGGAGAAATCTGGGAGGAAAAAAGGAGTAGCCAGAGATGGAGGAAGATCTCAGAGGCCAGGTGCCCAGCTACACAGCCAGACATGGAGTAAGAAATAATGACAGATATATAGAAATAGAGAAAGGTAAAAGCCATAACGCAAATGATAGACAGGATAAGGAAAGCTGGCTAAAAACAAACCAAGCTAAGGCTGGGCATTTATAAGTAAAAATTAGACACCATGTGTGATTTATTTGGGAGGACACTGGTGGTCCTCCCAAAGAGTAAAGAGCCAAAAAACAACCAACAACATTTTGGCAACCAGCATGGGGCTAGAATAATAAAAAAAAAAAAAACAACCAACACCATTCTTGACTGAGATAGAAAATAATCTTAAAATTCTTATGGAAAAACATCAAGACCCCATGGAATAGGAAGAAGCAAAGTACTAGAGAGGTCCCCAGAATTCACAAAGATACCTCCACAATAGACTACTGGCAATGGTCAAGAGAAAGCCCAAACGGACCTACTCTGGTGTTAGGATGGCCAAACACCCTAACCATTGTGCTGGAACTCTCTTCCAATGACTGATGGAATCAGATGCAGAGATCCACAGCCAGGACCTAGGTGGAGCTCCAGAGGTCCAATCAGCGAGAAAGAGGAGGGATTATATGAGCGAGAATTGTTGAGACCATGATTGGAAAAAGCACAGGGACAAATAGCCAAACTATTGGAAACATATGAACTATGAACCAATAGCTGAGGAGCCCCCAACTGGATCAGGCACTCTGGATAAGTGAGACAGTTGATTAGCTTGAACTGTTTGGGAGACCCCCAGGCAGTGGGACCGGGACCTGTCCTTAGTGCATGAGCTGGCTGTATGGAGCCTGGGGCCTATGCAGGGACACTTTGCTCAGCCTGGGTAAAGGCAGGGGGGACTGGACCTGCCTCAACTGAATCTACCAGGCTGAGCTGAATCCCCAGGGGAGTCCTTGCCCTGGATGAGATGTGAATAGGGGGTGGTCTGGAGGGGGGGGGCGGGAGAAGGGAAGACAGGGGAATCCGTGGCTGATATGTAAAATTAAATTAAATTATAAAATAAAATAAATAAATAAAATTCTCAAAAAAGTAAAAAAAAACCCATATATATATATATATATATATACACATACATACATATATATATACATATATACATATATGTGTGTGTGTGTGTGTGTGTGTGTGTATTGGGGAAAAGATATCATCAACAAATGGTATGGTGCAGAGGTTCTGGGAAAATGAATATTTACATATAGAAGAATTAGGTTAGATCTCTGTATATTACCCTACACAAAAATTAACTCCAAATGGAGCAAAGATCTTAACTTAAGACCCCAAACTCTGAAACTATTAAGTAAGAATAAGCCTCCATGTGTGATTTATTTGAGAGCTGGCACAAAAATGGACACACAAATCCATGGACCAGTAGGAAGACCCATGCCAAAAATATACGCTGGAGCCAGGGAGTGGTGGCACACACCTTTAACCCCAACACTCAGGAAGCAGGGACAGGTGGATCTCTGTGGGTTTGAGGCCAAGCCTAGTCTACAGAGTAAGTTCCAGGACAGGCTCCAAAGCTACACAGAGAAACCCTGTCTTGAAAAAAACAAAAGCAAAATATCTATATATAGGAGACAAGATATCTTCAACAAATGCTGCTGGAAAAACTGGATGTTTACCTGTAGAACAATGAGGTTAGATCTCTATATCTTACCCTACACAAAAATTCACTCCAAATGGATCAGAGTTCTCAAGACCCAAAACTCTGAAACTACTAGAGGAAAATGCTGGGAAAATACCTGAAGATAAAGTTCTAGACCAGGATTTCTCAACAGAACTCCAGTTTATCAAGAAATAAAGACCGTTGTCCAGTGGGTCCTCATGAAATTTTCTATACAGCGACGGAGAGGACTGAGGGCAGGCAAGGTGCAAGGATATCTGCAAGCTACACATCTGACAGGGAACTGAGACCTATGTACACAAAGAACTAAATAACCTCAACAGGAAATCAAACAACCCGATGAGTCAATGGGGAATGAAATGAACACACAGTTCTCCAAATGTTACACATGGCTGCGAACATATGGACAAGTATTCAATGTCACCAACTATCACAGAAACATAAGAAGTGAGACTGGCCTTGCTTTTCCCTCCACCTCTTTCCATCTTAGGCATCTCTTTGAAAGCTGTCACCTACTCTGAGGAAGAGACTCCCTGCTTAGATAATCCTGTCTCCAGATGCCTTCAGAAAACAGCCCAGAGATGTGTTTCTTGATTAAATACAGATCCCACCAGGATGACAATCATGGTTTGGGACATGTAAAATATAAGCAGTGCACAGTCACTAAAATTGGCTGGAAATCATCCAATACACATCTTTTTCTTTTTCCTAGCTCTGAAATCTGTGAATTGCACCTCATTAGGAAAAAGGCTGTGGATTATCTGGTTGTCTTCACATCCAATGTTGAGGATCCTTACAACAGGGATATGAGCAGATTTGGCACACAAAGAGGAAGAAATGAACATAAGGAGGAACAAGGCTTCCAAAGGCCCAGGGTCCAGAATCTACCAGAGATGGGGGAGGAAGAAAGAGACTCCTAATCCAGAAACCCATGGAGACTAAAGGAAGTGTGGGAAAGAGGGAAGAAAATATAGGGAGAACGATCCATAGGGAATAGGTGGTCCAAAACCCTCCAGGAAGGTTTAAAATACATGAGCTGAAGAAAGCGGTCAGGAGAACTGAGATGTGGGAAAATGAGTCCTGAGAACAGAAAGCCTGGTGGATCCATTAGATCCTTTCCTAAAAGTGAGGTCCTGGGGCTCTTGGCACGAGTCACAATCTCCTGTGATATCCACTACCTATGATGTGTTATGATTCCTGAGGGCTCAACCAAGCCACCTCTATGTTTACCCATCCTCCTTCTTCTCCAGTCTTGCTCCTGCACACAGGCCTGGGGTCCTGTTGAGGACCAGCCTGACTCTCAGCAATAGCCTTTGCATAATTGTTGAGCCCATGGCCACAGGTGACACAGGGACCCTCATTACAGTGCTCCTCCAGTAGGGAGTGTAGCAGCCAGCCAGGAAAGAGGTGCGGAGGTAACTAATGAAGCCAAGATGCTCCACAGGTTGACAGGCATAGGCAGTAGCAGGGGCAGCCTGCCCCAGAGGTCCTGATCTAGCTCATTACCAGTGTGGGCAGCTTCATCAGCTGCAAGGGGGTAATTGGGCCCAGGAGACACTGGGCTCCAGCTAAAAAGCCATAACTATTCCTCCCTACACTTGAGGAGCCCATGTCCTAAGAATCTGTCTGAAGCTCAACTGGTCATTCTGGCCAGCCTGGGAGTCACCAGCCAGGAAGAGGCCTCTCCTTGTTCCCAAAGTCTGTCCAAGTGAGGTTTCCAGAGCCCCAGGTAGGATGAGTGCTTCTCAAGCCAGGATGGATCATGCTGTGATTTTAGAGAATGTTATAAATGTGCATCACAGAAGACCCACGTGTGCAGTGTGACTGAAACCCCATCATACGTGTCCACATTGAGGCTGGGGCAAGATTCATCTACAGCCACAGCACCCAGCATGAAGGCTCACAATACTATATCAAAGGGTCTTGCATCTGTAAGTGCTATGCTGAGTAGTGGGTCCTCTATGCATATAGTGGTCAGTCATACTTCAATGAGTGTACATTGATGGACGCTGTGTGAGTGTGCATCTATGAGTAGTGTGCTGAGTTTGTGTGGATGAGTAGTGTGCTTAGTCTGATGTATAAGTGATCGGGATTTCCGTGCTAAGTGTATATGATGAGTCCTGTGTTGAGTAAGCATTGGTGGGTACTATGTTGAGTAAGCATTGATGGGTACTGTGTTGAATCTGGATCTGTGAGAACTGTGCTGAGTGCATATTTGGAGGTCCACACTGAATATATAGTTTGTGGTCCTGTGTTCTGTCCTCCCATCTAGCAGCACACAGTCTTAGTTAGCATCCTCACTGCACTGAGCAGATCAGAATATATCTGCTCCCCAGAATGGCTAGGTCCTTATCAGTTGGTTCTACCATGTATGAGGGTAGCCTCTGAACTCAAGACTACAGGCTGACATGGGGCAGAACTTTTCATAGATGCCCAGGGAACCTCCAGTCTACAGAAATAATCTTTTCTTGCATTCTTGCATGGACCTGATTTTGAACTCTGTCAACTCAAGGGAATCAAGTCCGAGGCACCTGGCAGACCTGGCTTGTGATGAAAGAACCCCTGGCCCCTCATCAGAACCCGTGTGGCCCCTCATTCTTTTCAAGAACTATGAAAGCCAGCTCAAAAATGCAGTAACTCTCAGTCTATCCCTCAGGTGGCCTCAACTGTGTTACTGCTCAGCTCCAGATCACTGAGGACCATAGCCTGGGTCTTAACAGAACAGGCATCTATTCCATCACAAGGAAGGGGACCAGAAGTTCAAAATTAATGGGTATCTGGGACAGGAAAAGACATGGGAGCTAAGAGTTTCGAACAACTCTGTTTGAGTATAGCTGGGAACAAGGTGCCAGTGCCTCCCTAACTCTGACAGCAATTAGCCTTGTGGAAGATGAACAAAAGGTCCACAGACTTCTGTGAGTTTATAATAATTCAAAATAGAAAGTTTGTTTGAAAGTGCACACAACCATGACCAAGATTCCAGTGAACTGAGGATGCAGCTCTGAAAAGGATCGATTTACAGATAAAGATTTTATTGATCCCGTTAACCCATTATTAATTGTACCTCCTACAGTGATGGGTAGCCACATTCTATGGGTGAGCACAGTCTGTAGGTATGTGCAGTCCTGGATAGGGATATGAGACACAGCATCCCCAGTCTATAGTCAATCTCAGTCTATAGGAGAGTGTCAATGGCCCTCCACTGAGTACCTTATGTGTACTTCAAAGCCCTCTGTGGCCACTTAGCTGGGAAGAAACACAGACACACCCTGGACTGTGTCCAAGACCTGATGTTCAGATCCTAAAGGCAGTGGCCATTACTGAACTGACATGACAGAGGCTGCATGATGTCCTGGAGGATGTTGAATCACACACTCGCACTTTCCAGGAGAAAGCTGCCTTAATAGCATCAAAACCTTCCCCAAAATTGAACCTGTCTCTGGGAAATTGGTTTCTAGAAGTTTCCTTGCAGCCAGCTGCCAGCTGATCCCTAGTTGGTGGGGCTATGTGTCCCAACCTGCCCACCTTGGTGGGTGGGTCTCTGGGAGACTGAGCAACTTTTATGGAGCCTTCTTTGCTCTCTGTTCAGTTTGAGGACAGCCAGACCTTGTGCTGAAACTCACTACCCAACCTGCAGGAAACTTGCAGGCCTGCATCGTGGGTGTTTCTTTGGAGCTTCCATGTCTGTGCCACACGGGAATGCATGTCCCTCCAGCCACCCTCAGACTATGTCATTCCCCTTGTCTCACAGCACTGAGCTTGCCTACCCCAGAGCCCCTGCCCACCTCCATAGTTCTGGGTCCCACAGCCTATGTGCTGCTCCCTTGTGCCCTCCTCAGGGTGCCCCGAAGTGAATCACTTCACAAATGGCAGCGCTCATCCTTGACTTTCTTTCATGCTCCCTTTGCTAGTTTCTTTAACCCAGACCTGCCATCTTGTTCTCATAGATGCTGCTTAAAATCAGGGCACAAGGGTCACCACACAGTCCTGGATTCGCTCTAGTTTCCACCATCAGAACCAGGACAGGTCCTGTTGGTTAACCTGATTCTCACTCACCCACCTGCAACAGGAAGAACCAAGACCCAGAGATGGCACCAGCAGTGAGCCAAGCAAGACCCAGAGATGGCAGCAGCAGTTGCCACATAGGTCTTCAGGTGTACCCCATCCCACTGTGGCCACAACTCCATCCTTAGTTGTACTGACTTCACTCAATGCTCCTGGACACATCCAGGTAGGCGACCATCTTTCCTGATCTGAATGGGTGCTACGCCCCATCCTCCCCTCTAGCTCTCTATTCTGTGTCCCCACATGATTACAATCATGGTCCTGGAGGGGACTGTTCATCTATTGTAAGACCAACAACTTTCTCCACTGCTACTTCAGGGATTGCTCTAGACCTCCTCTGAGCTCAGTTTCCAGATGTTCAGTAGGCTGGTTTCCCAGTCATTACTTTAGTCTGAAGCCAAGGAAAGCAGTGATGCTATCATCAACACGTGGAATGTGTGTCAAGGAGTGTGAGCAAATACGACTGATTCCTTCTGGGGTGTGTGTGTGTGTGTGTGTGTGTGTGTGTGTGTGTGTGTGTGTGTGTGTGTTCATGGTAATGTGGGGAAGCAATCACCCTATCAAGCTAACTTTGGAGATCTCACTCAATCCCAGGAGCCCCTAGGGCCTAGGCCATTACTCTCATGCATTCTGGGAAGTGTGGGGCATGATCCCAACTATACTCACCATAAAGTAGGAAGGCCACAGCTTCATCAATTCTCGCTAACACTTCCATGTTTAAAACATGGAATAAAGTTTGAGGTAAAGTTCCTTCTGTATCTACAAATAAGGTAGGGTTATGGGCTCATCAGTGGAGTAGGAGGCATTGATTCCTCTACATATAGCACTCCAGATTGGGGCCACATTGGCAGCATAAACATCTTAAATCCTGAGCCCCTCTCTTAAGCACTTCATCTCCATGTCCTCTTTTCATAATGCACCCAAACACAAGTGCACAAGTCTTGCCAGTTTAAGACTTGTCAGAAGAATGAATTCCTTTCCCTGCTGCTCACAGGAACCAGGAGTGCTGTCTGTCTTTCAGCTGACGTTACTGGCTGGATCCCTTTATCCCTCAGCTGACACGTGGTCCTTCCTGTTGGCCTGACGATCTTTGGCAGGTGCAGAAGGATGAGAGGGGAGAACATCACCAAGGTGAGCACGTTCATCCTGTTGGGCTTCCCCACAGCCCCTGAGCTGCAGTTCCTGCTCTTCCTCCTCTTCCTGCTCGCCTACCTCTTTGTGCTGGTGGAGAACCTGGCCATCATCCTCACTGTCTGGAGCAGCACCTCTCTCCACAGGCCCATGTACTACTTCCTGGGCTCCTTGTCTTTCCTAGAGATCTGGTATGTGTCAGACATCATCCCCAAGATGCTGGACGGCTTCCTCCTTCAGAGGAAACGCATCTCTTTCGCTGGTTGCATGACTCAGCTCTATTTCTTCATCTCTCTGGTGTGCACAGAGTGTGTACTTCTGGCTTCCATGGCCTATGACCGCTATGTGGCCATCTGCCATCCCCTACGCTACCAAGTCATCATGACCACGGGGCTGTGTGTCCAGCTCGTGATCTTCTCCTTTGCAAGTGCATTCACAGTCTCTGTGATCAAGGTCTACTTTATCTCCAGTGCCACCTTCTGTGGCTCCAATGTCTTGAACCACTTCTTCTGTGACATCTCCCCCATCCTCAAGCTGGCCTGCACCGACTTCTCTACTGCAGAGCTGGTGGACTTCATCCTGGCCTTCATCATTCTGGTGTTCCCTCTCCTGGCCACCATTCTGTCCTATGGACACATCACCCTGGCTGTGCTTCGGATCCCTTCAGCCACAGGACGGTGGAGGGCCTTCTCCACCTGTGCCTCCCACCTCACTGTGGTCACCTTCTTCTATGTGGCCATGATTTTTATATATGTGAGGCCCCAGGCCATTGATACCCGGAGCTCCAACAAACTCATCTCTGCTGTGTACACTGTCCTCACACCCATCTTAAACCCCTTGATTTATTGCCTAAGAAACAAAGAATTTAAGGATGCTCTGAGAAGGACCCTGGGATTGGGTCACACTCTATAGGAGAACATTACATGTTCTAGAACCTAATTTGTGGTGAAAAAGTCTCTTGTATAGCACCTAATGTTCTTTTAAAGTTTTTGTAAAATTTAGTACTAATATGGAGCTAGCTACAGTAACAAACCTTCATCCAAATATGTTTTTTCACTGTAGGCTCAGGTAACTAGCTCCTAAGTAGATCGGGTATTAGAGTCCACCCCTAGTGAGCCTCTCTGCCTCAGAAGACCCACTATGCTAGGTTCTAGGGCTAGAAAGCAATCTGGGTGTTTTGAAGGTTTTATGAATGTAGTCACGAAGCACTTACACTTTCAGGTTCTTTTTTGGCTCAGCATCATGTGTTTGGGTCTTTCTGCCTTAGCATTGATTGATGAATTGTTGCTCAATAGTATTCACATATGTATCAGCATGCAGGTTTGTGTTTTGTTATTGGCTTGCAGTATTGTGGATACTGTCTAGGATGTGTAATGCTGCTATTTGCAATCCAGGTAGTATTTTTTAGCCATGCAGTTTGGTAAGCTACACAGAACTGGATCTAGGCTAGACCTAGTTACATACAGGAACCTGATGAAACACAAAGTTATGTGTATAGTGAGGTTTTGTAGAAACTGAAAAAGCAGTTTTCTAAACTGTATGTACCAGTTTTACTCCCATTAGCAGTATAGAAGAATCCCAAAGGTTCCATACCCTGTCTAAAGGTAGTGTTGCTCATATTTCAATTCAGCCTTTCTTCTGGACTCCAAATTTATCCTAATGTGTCTTAAATCTGCCGCTTCCAATATCCCATTGTCCTACTTTCCTTCGCTGTTGCTATGATAAAATACTTTGAGGAAAAATAGATTTATCTGGCTCATAATTCAGGTTACAGTCTATCATTGCAAAGAAGTCAAGGGGGCAGGGACATACAGCAGCTAGCCACACCCACTGCCCAGAGCAGAGTGAGAGTGAGCACATGTATGTTTGTATTCATCTCGCCTTTTCCCATTTGTTTGTAGTTTTTGATCCAAACCTAGGGTATGACCTCAGCTCAACCTGATCTAGAGACCCCCTTATCAAGACTCCCATCCAAGGTGATTCAACCTTGTGTCAAGTTAGCAATTGAAACTAACCATTCCATTCCTCAAGGGTGGCAATTCAATAGCTTACATCTGTTAGTGGGCAGACACCCCATATGAAATGCTGACTGTCTTCCAGGAGTGACGAGTCTCACAAACCCCAACATGGCTTAGGAGCTATGCTAGTACATTGGGAACAGTCACCTCACCATTTGGTCTATAACCTGGATGATCGTCCTGTTCCCAAGCTTCCCAGAGTTGGCCTTTTAAGAAGAAAGCCTCAAGAGCTCAGGAATGGCCAGTCATTGAGCACTCTGTGAAGCCATGCTTACACAGCCTTTCAGATATCAATTTTGTTTTGTTCCATATCAGAGCACATGTGCCGCTTATTAAGTAGACCGTTCTTTCTGAGGAGGCTTGGAACAGAGCTGTGGAAACACTAGGGTTACATCTCATCAATGTGAGCACTGGCAGATGCAGCACAAAAACCTGCCTTGATGTTGATTGACACATGTAAGCTTCATCTTCATGGTGGCAAGGTATCACTGAGACCAAGGAGAGGATTTTGTCCACGTGGGGTTGTCTTGATGACAGTCCCACTGTACCTGAGAAGTCCTTTGTTTCCCTTACAGGTCCAAATGGCCGTTCCTCCACAACTGTAAATGTGTGTGGCCATTTGCTGGTGTGTCCTTAAGGAATATGACAGATGGGGCACAGGAAGCTCCACTGCTGGGCTGGCTCGGATCCCGAAAGGGTTCCCTTTGCTATTAACTTACTTGGGGCTCGAGCGTCTAGTCTGCCTGAAAGCCTCCTTCTGAGTCTGGCACAGGATTCACCAAGGGAATATGTGGCTCAAGACTGTCCAGTAGACTATCCCACAAAGCAACACCATGGGCCTCCGCTTTGATCCTACACTTGCTGAGTCC
Source organism: Peromyscus eremicus (assembly GCF_949786415.1). Classification (NCBI taxonomy): domain Eukaryota; kingdom Metazoa; phylum Chordata; class Mammalia; order Rodentia; family Cricetidae; genus Peromyscus; species Peromyscus eremicus. The sequence goes on along the minus strand of NC_081429.1, from coordinate 8,850,960 downwards.
ACGGCTTCTCCATCATCCGGCAGTGGTAAGAGGCAGGGTCCAGTTGGCTGCTGTGTCTTAGACACAGGCTCTTTAGATACTTTCCACTCATGATTTCTTGACACAGAGAAATTTTGCACAACCTTTAGAACATAGGGACATAATACGTACTGAAATCAAGTATTTAGTGATATAAAACATAAATACATTTATTTTTTCAAAAGCCTCGGTATAGAAGAATTCCCCTGTTTATTAAAGATAGATGCAGACTTGCATATTTAATCACAAGCTTATTTATTTTTACACAACGAATGAAATCTGGCTGAATATTTGATATTGAAGGACACAGAGAATCTTCAACCTCTTCGGTTGATGGATATCTTTATTTTACACCTGTCAGCGCTGAGAATGCAGTTTCACATAAACGAGGAATACAAAATGGCAGAAGTACATTTAGCACCCTTTCCACAAGTTGTTGGAAATTCTTGGTTTCAAGACAAAATCAATTCAACAGTTTCTCATGAAACTCGAGTTGGTGACTCAAACAGCAATTTTATAGATACAACACTCTAACTCAATCCAATAGAAAAGTGACACTGGTTTGATTCTCAGATGCTGAGGGGTGGTGGTAGGAATATATTGAAAGTTTTTGTGTTCCACAATTAAACCATTCCATGTCTAAAAGAGCAGGAAAGTGTGCTCTTGCAGAAAAAAAAAAAAAAAAAAAAAAACCGCTGCAGTTCCTAACATACGGTGGTCTGGAGCCTGAGCCTGGCATCTCAGGCGGACTTCTGTGGTGTTACGTGGCATGAGGGCACACGTGGCATTCACGTTGTGTTCAGAAGGAAAGCTGTGGTGAGGCCGCATGATTCAACCCAGGTCAGAGCTGTCAGCCACTCTGCTCACTGTCCCTTTAATTGGTGGTTAGTTCTTGTCGTATATGTTATGTTCAGTAACCATTTAGCATTGCTAAATCTTTCATGAAGTTTGTCTCATAGAGAACTTAGGAGAGAATGGGAGAACTCCACAAGATAGTAGTCTAGCTGCTGAGAAACGCTGGGTGGAGTCAGGGAGGGCATCAGCTAGATGCCCAGACGTGGGGAGGCAACAAAGAAAGGCCATAGGCTCCACGGGCTAAAGGGCAGGGGCAGCCTGCGCCACAGGCCCTGATCCAGCTCATTACCATGTGGGCAGCTTCATCAGCTGCAAGGGGGTAATTGGGCCCAGGAGACACTGGGCTCCAGCTAAAAAGCCATAACTATTCCTCTCTACACTTAAGGAGCCCATGTCCTAAGAATCTGTCTGAAGCTCAACTGGTCATTCTGGCAAGCCTGGGAGTCACCAGCCAGGAAAAGGCCCCTCCTTGTTCCCAAAGTCTGTCCAAGTGAGGCTTCCAGAGCCCCAGGTAGGATGAGTGCTTCTCAAGCCAGGATGGATCATGCTGTGATTTTAGAATATGTTGTAAATGTGCACCATAGAAGAGCCTCGTGTGCAGTGTGACTGAAACCCCATCATACATGTCCACATTGAAGCTAGGGCAAGATTCATCTACAACCACAGCACCCAGCATGAAGGCTCACCGTACTGTAACGAAGGGTCTTGCATCTGTAAGTGCTATACTGAGTGCTCATCTTTGGATACTGCAATGAATGTACATTGATGGACGCTGTGTGAGTGTGCATGTATGAGTAGTGTGCTGAGTGTGTGTGGATGAGTTGTGTGCTTAGTCTGATGTATACATGATCAGGATTTCTGTGCTAAGTGTACACGTTGAGTCCTGTGTTGAGTAATCATTAGTGGGTACTATGTTGACTACGCATCGATGGGTGCTTTGTTGAGTATTGATCTGTGAGAATTGTGCTGAGTGCATATTTGGAAATCTATGTTGAATGTATAGTTTGGGGTACTGTGCTATGTCCTCCCATCTAGCAGCATACAGTCGTAGTTAGCAACCTCACTGCACTGAGCATCTAGCCCAAAAATCATCTGCTCCCCACCATGGTTAGGTCCTTGTCCACTGGTTCTACCATGTAGGAGGGTAGCCTCTGAGCTCATGACTGCATGCTGACAGAGGACAGGACCCTCTCACAGACTCCTGGGGCACCTCCAATCTGCAGAAAGTGTCCTTTCCCCTCTTGGTTTCTTGCGTGGACCTGAGTTGGAACTCTGTCCATGCAAGGACATTCTATTCTGTCTGAAGCACCTGGCAGACCTGGCTTGTGATGGGAGAACCCCTGACTCCTCATCAGAACCCGTGTGGCCCTCTGGTCTCCATAAGAACCATAAAACCCAGCATGAACATGTATTCTCAGTGGGGACCTCAGATTAGTGGGGACATGGGAGCCAACAGGTGACAGTCACACAAAGTGGGTACAACTGTGAGCAAGTGCCCTCTCTTCCTGATAGCATGCTCTATTACACAGACCATTGGCCTTGAGGGAGCTGAACAGAAAGTCCACAGTCTGTCAGTCTAAAATGATTCCAAAATAGAAAGTCTGTTTGTAGGAACACACAGCCATGGCCAAGGTACAGGTGAGGATGGGCATGTCCTAGAGACACAGCATTCCCAGGCAAAGCCAGTTTGCCAATGGCTCCCTCAGGACCTTCAAAGCCATTTGTGGCCACTGAGCCAGGAAAGGATACAATCTTGCTCTAGATGGTGGCCAGCACCAGATGTGGAGATTGCAGTGGCCCGGCCATGACTGACTTAGCCAAAAGAGGTATGGGCTGGATGACACGCTGCAGGACATTGTAGGTGCTACTAAAGTCGGTTCTCAGCATCAAATCATACACTAGCATTTTAATGGCATGAAAGTGCTATGTTACCTTGGGATAACTCACAGCTGTGGCAAGTTTGGGTTCTTACAGGACACCATTCTTGGTGGCAGGAATCCTCATCCCAGGTGTAAACCTTGGGCAACATCTTTCCTAGATTTTTCTTTTCATCCCAGAACCTTTCCGTGGACTCCAGGCTTGCTGAGCCAACCTTACAGACAGCATCCAGCAGGCTATCCAACAAGCACTCACAGCACATCTCCCCAGGTAGAGATGCTCCTAGACACGGGGCAGCCACAGGACCCTCTCTGCACTTCCTATCACTGCAATGTCCTGGGCATGCTACACAACTAGCCTCACCTGACTCTCTTTTCCTCTCTCTTTGCTGCCGGGATCCAAGAGACTGCCAGAAGACCAGAGCCTGTGGCTTAAAATGTCAGACATTTAGTCTTTCAAAGTTTGGGGGACCAGACGTTCAAAATCAAACTGCCGCAGGTGGTTCTCCCACCTGACCTCTGGGAGAATCCTCCCTGCCTCTCCTTGTGTCTGGTGGCTTGAGGGATCCTCAGGCCCACAGCTGCATGGTTTCAACATCTGCCTGGGTTGTCATGTGACCATCCCTTCCTAGATGCCTATTCTTTGCTGTCTTTCATAAAGTCATTGTCCTTGGATTTAAGGTCCACCAAAAAGGAGGTCAGAAATTAGAGAAATCGGAGTCTGCCTTGTGACCATCATGTGCACACTGTGATAGCCAACGGGAAGTAGAAGACCCCTTTTATACTGAAGTCCCCAAACCCCTTACTGGGGTTCCAATGGCACAACTTTTCCAGGAGACGCTGCCCCTTTCCAGCAAACATGTAACCACTGATGTCAGCTGGACATCTAAGTATTTATTTACATGATGTTTTCTTCTTTTGCAAACCAGAATTCTAGGGCTAGAATTCCAGTGCCAGAGGAAGGACCCTGAAAACTGCTTCCCCAGACTTACTTTACCCATAACCCTCAAGCCTGCAGCTGGCCAGGCATCAACACTAGCATAGTTTCAGCAGCCTGAGCAAGCAAGGGTTCACCACTCTAAGTCAGCCTTCAGATTTGGTGTCTACCTCACCTTAAACGCTGCAGCATGGCTGGGCAGATACACAAGCCTTACCATGAGGTGCCAGGGGTCATTCATGGACAACTAAAGAGGAGAGGCATGAACCGAGCAAGTGTGGGTATCACTGGGTGGTGGAGAAGAAAGTCACTGGCCCAGAGGCCTGCAGACACAACGGGTTGGGAAAGCTGCCAGCCTGCAGCTAAGGGATGCAAGGACAGTGCTGTTGAGTAGCTCTGTGACCAGCCCACACAGACAGCCTTCTGTCCTAGAGCTGGTGTGTGTCTCGGGTGTTTGTAGGAAAGAGGTCTGAGCCTCTGTTTGGTGCTACTCTGCTACCTACAAGAACTGCCTGTGGCTGTGGGGTCTGTCCTAGGCTCAGACCCATCCTCTTGAATGAACAGTGGCCTTGGCTCTGGTTGTGCCATGGTTGTGAGCTGGTGGGTGTTGGCTGCTCCATGCCCAGGATCTCTAGTTGAAGGGGCCATGGCTCCTGACATCCCTCTTGCCTGACAGTTCTCCAGGATCCTGAGCAGTCTCCGGAGCCTCCCTCTGCTCCCTATTTAGTTTGGGGTCAGCTTGGTTGCCTGGTATCCAGCTCTTGTCCCAAAGCTTACTGTCTGAGCCGCGGGAATCTTGGAGGCTTGTACCAGGTCATCCTGTGGCTACATCTATGTCTGCTCACTGTCCACCCCGAGTAAGGCCTGCCCTGGAACCCTTGTCCAATTCTATCAGTGCTTCTGAGACCTGGGCCTATCCCTGTCTCCATGAGTGGAATACCTTCTGCAAGAGGCAATACTCAGCCCTGGCTTTCTCTGTTTTTACTGTCGGAGCTGCAATGAGCCAGCATTTGCTTCATGGGTCCCCAGCTGCACCTCAGCTCTCTATCCCCACAGCTCTATCCTGCCCTACACCATGAGGCCTTTCTGCCTCAATCTGGATGGGGTACTGTGCCATCTCTCTCCAACTCTCTAATCTTTGTGGCTCAGAGCTGCAGCTGTGGCCTGGCGGGTATTGTTCTTTATCTGCTGATTGATTCTCTTCCCCCAAAGTGCTTCCAGGAACTTTCTTTGGATCTCCTAAGCCCTCAGTTTTTCTATGTTCAAATTAAGTTGGCTTCCCACCCCTGTATTCAAATTAAGCCAGCTTCCTTGTCTGTAGCCAGGAAAGGCAGTGATGTCATCAACACATGGAGTGTCAGGATGTGTGAGCAGATGTGAGTTCTTCCTGGTGTGTATGGGGTGGGATGTGGGGGGTGGGGAGTTGATCACACAGACCAAAGAGCTTTGGAGACCTCACTGAGTCACAGCAGCAGCCCAGGCCATTACACTCACAAGGCAAGAGCACGGTCCTTTCTATTTTCTTGCTTCCAGACTAAGGAACAAGGCCCTGTATATATTCACCCCTGCAGGATAGTACACACAGCCCTATCTATATAGCAGCTTGCTTTCTCTGTGGTAAACGTTTATGATAAAAGCAAAGCAGAGCAAACACCAGCTTTGGCACCTCTGATTCAAGGGGAAAATATACAAAATAAGCATTATCATGCTTGCCATGATTGAACAGGGGGTGAATGCTGACGGTGTATGGAGAAACCAAGGCATGCCCTTCCTAGAATATAGAACCCAAATCCAGCAGCACAGAAAAGAAACCCATTCTGCACCCCAGCTACTCTTCTGATGGGCCATGTAGGCTTCCTACATCCTAAACATCTATCCTCATCAGTCCCCTTCTTGCTTGTCTCTTCATTATGCACTCAAACACAAGTGAACAAGTCTTGCCAGTTTAAGACTTGTCAGAAGAATGAATTCCTTTCCCTGCTGCTCACAGGAACCAGGAGAGCTGTCTGTCTTTCAGTTGACGTTACTGGCTAGATCCCTTTATCCCTCAGCTGACACGTGGTCCTTCCTATTGGCCTGACGATCTTTTGCAGGTGCAGAAGGATGAGAGGGGAGAACATCACCAAGGTGAGCACGTTCATCCTGCTGGGCTTCCCCACAGCCCCTGAGCTGCAGTTCCTGCTCTTCCTCCTCTTCCTGCTCGCCTACCTCTTTGTGCTGGTGGAGAACCTGGCCATCATCCTCACTGTCTGGAGCAGCACCTCTCTCCACAGGCCCATGTACTACTTCCTAGGCTCCTTGTCTTTCCTAGAGATCTGGTATGTGTCAGACATCATCCCCAAGATGCTGGACGGCTTCCTCCTTCAGAGGAAATGCATCTCTTTCGCTGGTTGCATGACTCAGCTCTATTTCTTCAGCTCCCTGGTGTGCACAGAGTGTGTACTTCTGGCTTCTATGGCCTATGACCGCTATGTGGCCATCTGCCATCCCCTGCGCTACCAAGTCATCATGACCACGGGGCTGTGTGTCCAGCTCGTGGTCTTCTCTTTTGCTAGTGGCTTCACCATCTCTATGATCAAGGTCTACTTTATCTCCAGTGCCACCTTCTGTGGCTCCAATGTCTTGAACCACTTCTTCTGTGACATCTCCCCCATCCTCAAGCTGGCCTGCACTGACTTCTCTACTGCAGAGCTGGTGGACTTCATCCTGGCCTTCATCATTCTGGTGTTCCCTCTCCTGGCCACCATTCTGTCCTATGGACACATCACCCTGGCTGTGCTTCAGATCCCTTCAGCCACAGGACGGTGGAGGGCCTTCTCCACCTGTGCCTCCCACCTCACTGTGGTCACCTTCTTCTACATGGCCATGATCTTCATGTATGTGCGGCCCCAGGCCATCGATTCCCGGAGCTCCAACAAGCTCATTTCTGCTGTGTACACTGTCCTCACACCCATGATGAATCCTCTGATTTACTGCCTGAGGAACACTGAATTTAAGGATGCTCTGAGAAGGACCCTGAGAGTGGGTAATACGCCTCAGTAGATATTAAGTATTCTCAAGTGTAATTCAAATAAAACCTCACATCACCTAATTCTACTTAATATTTTAATTAAATTTAACAAACCTGTAAAACTACCTACTGAGCCTTCATGTTTTCTGAGTGCAGATTCAGGGAACATCCCCCAGGTAGATCAGGCATCAGAGACTAGTCCTAGCCATCCTCTCTGCCTCAAGAGAACCACTATGCTGGTTTCTAATGCCAGAGAGTAACCTGGTGTTTTGAGTTTCATTGATGTAATCATGAAGTACTTACACTTTCATGTTCTGCTTTGGCTCAGTAGTATGTGTCTGGGTGTCTCCCTGTCTTTGCATGTAGCAATGATTCATGCACTGTTGCTCAGTAATATTCACATGTGTATCAGCATGTAGTCCTGTGTTTTGCTATTGGCTGGCAGTATTATGGATACTGTCTAGGATGTGTAATACTGCTATACACAATCCAGATATTTTTATTGGTATTCATTCAGTTTAGTGAGCTACACAGAGCTGTATCTAGGTTAGACATAGGTACACATAGGTTGTATGTGTCTATAACTGCTGAAACACAAGGTATGTGTATGGCCAGGTTTAGTAGAAACTTTTCAAAACTTTATGTACCAGTTTTGCTCCAATTAGCAGCATAGGAGAATCCCAGAGGTTCCAAATCCTGGCCAACATTTGGGATTGCTCATATGTTTCAATTCAGTCTTTCTTCTGGGCTCCAAAGGTATCCCACTGTGACTTAAATCTGCATTTTCTAAATGCAAATGGCATTCTGCAGATACTGACACTGTCTCACTGTCCATCTGGTATGGCCTCTCTGGTGAGCCATCTTCTCCACATCTTCTGCCCATTTTCATATTGGTCCCTTTCCTTACAGGGCTTCTTACATCATCTGGATCTGAGCTCCCTGTCAGATCTGAGCCCTTTGATGCAAAAATCATCCAGTTCATTACATGCTCTGCCCTCATAGGTCTTACAATGAGGAAAAGTTCCTCATTTCCATGTCTAATGTGTATAATTCCCCTTATAGAGATTTTACATATAAGAAATGTTTGCTTCCCCTAAGTTCATGAAAATGTTCTCCTGTGACATTCTAGAAGCTTTTTTTTTGTTGTTTAATGTTTAAATTTGTAATCCATCTGAAACTGAAACCATTTTCCTTAAGGAAACTTGAAATTGGTCTAGCACTCACCCATTGTTTGAAAGGTCACACTCTTCCCTAGGTAGTGTCACCCTTTAATAAAACAAATCGCTGAAAACATATGGCTTTCTGTGCTTTGGACTCCAGCCTGCTCTTTTTGGCTACATGGTTTTGGGAACCAGACCCACTCAAGACTTTCTCAGAGGCTCTGATGAGAGGACAAAAAGGAACATTCATTCCACATCCTTGTATGGGAGTAGACTTCACAAGGATGGTCTGGGGCTCAAGCCAGTGCTTTGAAGGAGTCAAGGTTGTGGTTTCTGGGGACCCGACTCTTCACCCTGGGCTATGGTTATCAGTCCTAAAGCAGCTGTGTCTGAAGGATCATGTGTTCTCTTGCCAACATGGTCTGATTTAGCTCTCTGTCGATCTTGGCCATACATCTCCCACTCCCTGCAAATAGTTTATAAGATGCTCTGTTTCTTAATAAACTTGTTTGGCATAAGTCATCAGCTTATGCCAGACTCCAGCTTTTATTCTATCTATCTTCTACCTGCCCCCATCTCCTGGCACTTCTCCCTCAAGACCCAGTCACTGAAGAAGGACCTGGTTCAGGTCAACCGGTCTCTTCCTGCACCAGTAGTACAGGGTTTTTGGAATGTGGCCTTTCCTGTACCGAGAGGTCTATGAGCATGTCCTCCATTCATGTGCTTCTAGTCTAGCTCGTCTTGGTTTCTCTTGGGTCTTCCTGGAAGGAGTTACACTTCTTAGAATCTGCTTGTCAGTGTCAACAAAAGAAAAGCTTGCAGGTTTCTATTCATGGGATTGTGCTGAATCTACAGATTAACTTGGAGACAATGTTATCATCACAATTTTGAAACTTTAGTAAGAAAATAATGAGCACCTGTCTTCTGTCACAATTTCAGTTTCCTGACACTACCTTGTAGCATTGGTTAGCAGTTCTTTCTAGTGCTTGAATTTCTAAAAATTACAACACGAAAAAACATATCTTAAGTTTAAATTGTAAAATTCTGTTACTTTATTACACTGTGCACAATGCAATTTCAAGCTTTTGGAGATAAAGGTAGATTTACATAAAGTAGCAAAGAAATATACCAGGTAGTCAGTCCCATGTGTCCCTTGCCTGGTCTTTCCACTAGTGTCATCTTGCATGACTAAGGTACAGTTTGGTGAGAGGACACTGACTAGGGCACACCCTACAGCACTTGCTCAAGTCCCAACAGTTACGTAGATTCCTATGTCACAGCATATGCTCGTTTGTGATGACTGTGGACACAGCGCAGTTGGGGGCCGAGCACTTCCATCACCAGAAGACATCGATGCTACTGACCTGCAGCCACACCCCTATGCTGTAGCCACTAGAAGCTCCCGAGTTTTTCTTCCTGTCACTTGATTTCAATACCTAATATATAAATGGAACCACACCGCTTGACCTTTGGAGCGTGCCACTATGCCAGATCCTGGGTTATTTCCAACGTGAATTTAAGGAAGCTACTTATATATTGAAGACACAGGTCTGTTGTCAAATATGTGGCTTGTAAATATTTTCTCTACTGTAGTTTGCCTTCTCGTCCTCTTAAGGTCTCATATGGCAGACATTTCTGGGTTTGATAAAGTCTAGTTAACCTGTTTCCTTTTTTGAACTACCATGATACTCTCCAATTGCATTCTTTTCCCCCAAAAAATTTCAAGATTCTTTATGGCTGAACAAAACTTCATTTGTCTGTCCAGCACATTTTCTTCATTCTCTGATGCTGGACACAGGTTGGCTCCATAACTTAGCTATTGTGAGCAGTGTTGCAATAATCGTTGAGGTGCAAGTATTTTTGTGGCATGTTGACTTGGAATTTTTGGGTAAGCACCTAGGTGTGGTATAGCTTGGCCATATGCACTAATTCCACTTTTCTTTAAAAAAAAGAATCTCCATACAGGCTAGCTTAATACATACACTATCACCAGCAGTATATATAAAGTTTTTTTGTCCACATCCTCACCAGAATTAGTGGTTATTCATTTTCTTTATGACTGTCATTCTGCTTGGGCAAAGTGGAATATCAATGTACTTTTACTTTCATTTCTTTGATCACTAATGATGTCTTTAAATTTTTCATATGTTTATTGGCCACCAGTGTTTCATCATTTGAGAATTACCTGCTCACTTCACAGGCCTACTTATTAACTGGGCTGTTTGGTGTTTGGTGAGTTCTTTGCATATTTTAGACATCAATCCTACAGATACGTAGCAAGCAAAGATTTTCTTCCATTTTGTAGACTATCACTTCTCTTAGTTGTTTCTCTTGCTGTGCAGAAGATTTTAGTTTCATGAACTCACTGTTTTCTGTTTGTGTCCTCTGCTTTTCTTCCAGCTTCCAATGCACACCTTGTATATATTTTTTAAAAGAATTCCATCTTTATTTGCTTGTGTTTGGGAGTGTCATTTTTGCAGTATTGTTAATAGTATGTCTAGGAGTTACAGCATGCAGACACACTTACAACTACTACTGTAGGGCTCATTCATTACTCTGCTCACTGGACCAAACATTACTTCCATTCAGGTTCTTCTAGCCCCGCCCCCCTTTTCTTATTCTTTTTACTTATTCTGAGTATTTCCTGTACATACATGAAGCACTACACTAATCATGTTACAGTTCTGTTTCAACCACTCAATGTGATTTAAAAACTCATTCACTGAGGAATAAATTATGAGGCTTCCGTTCTCCATTCTCTCATTCTGACTTTCTGCTGGAGTCCCCAGCCTTCTGCTGCCATTTAGAAAGCTTCCCTCACCCAACTATTTTAAAGAAAAGTCTTGCTGGAGATGAAAGCGGCCACTCAGGTAGGCTTATTCTTCCTCTGGATGGCTGTGGAGTTCCTCCAACAGCTTCAGGAGATCCTCCACCCCCATCAAGAAACCCTCTGGTCACAAGCATCCACGGAAAATAAAATGGGTGGGAATACTTCCCAGGCCATTTTGTTGAAGCCTATATTATGTTGACAATAAGGCGAGACAAAAAGAATCCCTGACTAAAAATCATAGACCACTCTCCTCCACGAACAAGTGAAGGGTTCTTTTTAAAAGTTCAAGTACAACTTATTATTATAAGAATGGCATATATAATCAAATGGGGGGAGTAATCCAGGGATTCAAATCTCATCGAATAGTCAAAATTCACAAATATCTCACAACAGTTAACTCACAATAAAAACTGTCAGCAAACTCAGGGCAGATGACTGACTCCAGCTTAAGTAGCATCATTAAGACCTGCAAGTTAATGGCATACACAGCTTTTCATTATGCCACCAACAGAAGCTGTCAAACACAGAGACCTTATCTTAGGAGGTAAGGCAGTGTCTTTCCTTGAGGGTGAGCAGGGACTGACACCTAGCGCACTGGAGGGGAGTTGTGGAATGGGATGATCAGGATGCAAGAGGAGAGGGTTCCCAAACGGCACTGGGCTTTCTAGAAATGCGGAAATGTAGGGCACGTTTTGTGTCTCCTACATGGAGGTGGTCTACGCCCAGCCCGGGACTGGCCCACTGTTTGGGGGATCCTTCCCCTAACAGCACTTTCCTGGCTTCCTCAGACTCTTCTTCCTTAGCCTCTTCTTCAGCTCCTCAAAGGAGCTGGAGCTGAAGATGTTTCGGGGAGGCAGCTGTGGAAATGAGGCAGGGAGGCTCTGCACTGGAGACCACGGTGGTTCCAGACCTGAGGCCACCTCGGCTCTCAGCACTACTGGAGCTCAGAACTGGGTCGTGCCGGGGTCTCACCCACAGAGCCCGGGCGGGTGGCAGGTCCTCCTCTCGGAACCCAGGGCGGGGAGTGGGTGACGCCCACAGAACCAAGGAAGTGGGTCCTCTCCTCAGAGGTCCGGCGTGGAGCCGGGAGGCAGGTTCTCACCACAGACTCTGGGGAGCGAGCGGGTCCACCCCACAGAACTCGTAGAATACCCGGACGGAGGGGGGTCACATTTTCGGCACACCCCTCAAGGCATCGACGAGAACCCTAGCTCAAAGTTAGCAGCCTCCATGCAATCCACAAGGCGCAGCATCTCGCCCTTAGCCACCACACACGCAGTTCTACTGCCTAGGGTCCAGCCGCGGGGCTCGTTCTCAGGAGCTAACCCCATCCTCAGAGTGTCGGTCTAGGATCAAGCACCGCCCCTCCCCTAGAGCCCCACCGGGTCCCCTGCCCTCTGCGGGAAGATTTTTTTTTCCGACAGGCGCCGCGAACACCTCGGCTGTGATGTCACGACAGCGCGCCGCAGACAGACTAGGACCCCGTCGCGCTCGCGTCCCTCTGGTCCTTGAGTCGGCCGGGACGGCGGAGCTATGGCTTTGAGGCTGCTGAGACTTGTCCCAGCGTCGGCGTCCGCGTGCGGCCTCGCGGCCGGAGCCCAGCGCGTGGTGAGCGGCGGGCGGCTAGTCTTGCTTGGGTCCCGGCCTGTCGGCTCCGCGCCTCGACGCCCGGCATTGTTGATCTGACCTTCGAGCCGCAAGCTCCTGAGGCCCCCACCCGCAGCTCCGGGTGCAGCGTTGCGGCGGGACTCGCTCTCCTGGCTGCACTTAGGGAACCGGGATGCCGGAGCCCTGGAGTCTGGGCCCGCTTGCTCATCCGTTCAGTGATTGGCGAAGCTGCTTGGTCAAGCGCCCTGTAGACGCTGGAGTGATGTGTTGTGTAACAGAGACTTTTGGGGTAGATTGGGGAGGATTAGGACCTTCCTAAGGTGTGTGCAGGATGGTGGGGGAGACTAGGTGCCGAGCGGGCCGTGGCTGGAAACGGGACACGTTTTATGACAGCATGATATCTTCTTTGCTTTCTAATAGCTAGAACTACATAGGTGTTAAATTGTAAAGGGATTGACCTCATACTAAGGATTTTTATTTTGAAGAGAAGAGTGGTGTGTGTGTGAGAGAGAGGTGTGAATGTGAGCCAGAGAGAGAAATGGGGTGTGCATGAATGTGAGCCGGAATTAGCGCTGTCAGCCTAAGCCGCATTAGGACCACACTTACCAGCTGGAGCACAGAGCATATTCACAGTGCACTTTTGCTTTGACCTTGACTCTTAGAGGCTACATTCATTTCTTTGGCCCTCCATCAGTTCCTTCAGTGAGGTTGTTTCACATATGTATGTTGGAAGTTCAGTCACGTTCTGTGTTCCGTCCTAAGTTTTGTGTGCATTGAGTTCATTCCTCACGCTGTGCAGTTCCGTGGTTTTGCACAGTGGGCAGTGACATATCTCTGCCTTTATAGTACCACACGGAGTAGTTCACAGCTTTAAAAAAAAATCCATTGTGCTTAATATTCATTTGTTTTCCACTCCCTAAACTGACAGCCACTGCTCTTTTGATGATTTCTGTCATTTTTGCCTTTTCTAGACTCATGTAGTCAGTCACACATATTGCCCGTCACACTGCTTTCTATGTTTACATTTACTTTTACAGTGGGGCTGGAGAGATAGATCAGCGGTTAAGAGTACTCGTTGCTGTTCTAACACACACACACACACAGTCTAAGTAATAAATCTTTTTTTTTTTTTTTTTTTTTTTTGGTTTTTCGAGACAGGGTTTCCCTGTGTAGCTTTGCGCCTTTTCCTGGAACTCACTTGGTAGACCAGGCTGGCCTCGAACTCACAGAGATCCGCCTGGCTCTGCCTCCCGAGTGCTGGGATCATGGTGTACACCTTTAATTCCAGCATGAGACAGGTAGATCAATGAAATCTAGGGCAGCCTGATCTACACAGGAGTTCCAGGCCTGCCAGGAAGAAAAAAAGATTTGCTCATGTCTTTATGGCTTGTTTAGTCTGGGTAATGCTCCATAGTTTGGATATATGATCATTTGTCTGTTTACCTATTGAAGACCATTTTGGTAGTTTTCCCTTCGAGACGATTATGAAAAAAAAAGCTGCCTTAGGTATGCATGCAGATTTCTTGTGGGAATGTGTTTCCTACAGTTGGGTGATGTGGTTGCTGGGTCCTTAGTGAGGTGGTAGTTTTCTAACCATCTGTCTTCCACTGACTGGCCCATTGCACTACACAGCAGTGCAGAGCATCCTGCCGCACGCTGTCTTGCTGGTGGTGGTGCTGGCAGTCATTTGAATTTGTGGGCATCCTGTGAGCACACACAGTGCATCTCCTGGTTCTCATGGGAGCATCTTAGGTGCTTACTTGCCACCCACATTATCTTTGTGGGATCAGTTTACTTCTCATTTTAAAATTTGCTGCCCTTTGAGTTGTTCACCTTTTAACTGTGTATCCCCCACTCTTCCCTGCTTGGGGATCTTTTTTTTTTGGGGGGGGGGAGAGTGGGTTCCTTCAATTTGGTGAATAGACTGGGAGACTGCTGATGAGGATGTCTCTTGCCTTATGGATGAGAGATGTAAGAATGACCTTAGCATTGGTACAGCAGTAGAGGGAGATGATGCTTCTTCTGCAGAGCCTGGGAGTTTGGCTTCTGTGGGTGATTAGAAGGCAAAGATAATGCTTGTATTTGCTCTGTTGTTTGTTGGATCATGGACAGTTCCCGCTGTAAAGGGCATCATATTTGGGGGTTAGAGTATGGAAACTCTACTTTGGTTTAAGTCTTCTAGCTTTCTCAAGCCTACAATGTGCACTCAGTGGTGGTTAACTAGGTAACTGAAAACAGACGCTTAGATCAGAGAGGTGCTTTTATTCTGTCAGGTTCCCCTCTCCTCTGCCATCTGTTCATCTAATCCACCCACCCAGTTTTTATTAACATAGCAAACATCCTTGTTTCAGGCTCTGTTCTATGACCTAGGGAGGTAAACAGTCAACTCTCAGAGAGCTTACACTGAGGAAAAGGGAGTCAGCTCATCAAGCAAGAGGGACCTCCTCGTATTTTACCTAATAGTTGCTAATGCTTGCAGTAACCACAGTGGTGATGTGATGTGTTTTTCAGGAACAGATTCACACCAGTGTGCAGTGCCAGCTGAAGTATGGGCATTTGGCCTACATTCTTGGTGATAAGGTATCCAAAAAATTCAATGACTACAGCCGAGTGATAACGGTAGACGGGAACCTATGCTCTGGGAAAAGCAAGCTCGCAAAGGATATCGCAGAGACCCTAGGTATGGACAGCATACAGAATGGCCCTGGCTTATCAGGCATGTGACTGCTTATCCTACCTAGAATTGGGTTGACTGTTGACTGACTAAGTTTAGGCCTAAGGTAGATCTTTTACATTTTTCAGTTGCTTGTTGAATATATGCCTATAATCTGTCTCAGTGCTTGAGAGGCTGAGGCAGGAAGACTGGCATGCAATCGAGGCAAGCTTGGGCTATACAGTGAGTACTAGGCCACCAGATCTTCATAGGAAGACCTCCATCTCAAAAAGACTGAATTGTAGTGAATTTAAAAATTAATGGCAGTTACCAATTGGAATTGAGTTTTACCTGGAGTGCAGCAGAGTGCCTGCCTGAGCTGCTTTGCCAGAGGAGCTGTCACTGGATTTGCTTTCACATGGGATGATGGGGAGATAGACCGACCTGTTCCGGTTCTGGGTGCAGCCCTCTGCTTACTTGCCTTTTGCTGATGGTGGACAGCAGCAGTGGGGTGAGGCTTGGAAGGGGCTGTGATGTGCTGCTTGGTCACGGGAAATGGTGAAGTGTGCTCTTTAGCTGTTGTCCACGGCACCTCACGTGCTTCTTGAGCATGTAAAGAAGTGTGGGCAAAAGGTGTCTTCCCTTGGGTTCTGATGCCCAGCCCTGGCGATAGCATTCACATTTTCTTTGTGTTTTTGTCCAGCCACACACTTACAGTCCCAGTGATCAGTCAGCCCATGCTTCATCTGGGTGTCCTCTCCTTAGGCATGAAGCACTTTCCAGAAGCAGGGATACAGTACTCGAGCAGCACCACAGGTGACGGAAGGCCCCTGGACA
The DNA here is from genome assembly GCF_949786415.1 of Peromyscus eremicus. Classification (NCBI taxonomy): domain Eukaryota; kingdom Metazoa; phylum Chordata; class Mammalia; order Rodentia; family Cricetidae; genus Peromyscus; species Peromyscus eremicus. The sequence goes on along the minus strand of NC_081429.1, from coordinate 8,835,175 downwards.
CGGAATTCAGTGGCAGCTGTAGCTTAGAGAAATTTTATGATGACCCGAAGAGCAACGACGGCAACAGCTACCGCCTGCAGTCCTGGCTGTACGCCAGCCGCCTCCTGCAGTACTCAGACGCCCTGGAGCACCTCCTGAGCACAGGTACGACGGACGGGTCCTGGGTGGGAGGCTGGGGGCCCGTTCTGAGTGGAGGTTTTCTAAAAAGGTATTTTAGGCAAGTTCTGTGTTTCCAGTAAGATCATAAATCCTTGAAATCCTTGTTGATCTAGGCTCCCAGCAGCACAGCCTTATCACTGCTGCCCACAGCAGGGAGAGCTGCAGCTTGTAGAAGTGATGTCACTGCTGTAAACATAACCGTGATAGAGGACAGAGCATACAGGTGACTGGGAGGATGTGAAGTCAGACCCATCAAGATGGACTGTGTGTCCTGTAGAGCCTTGAATGACTGCCAGTGGGTTTTCTGGAGGGACAGTGGCCAGGCTGGAAGTTGCCACAGAATAAAATTTAAACCTTGAAAAGATGGCAGAGGTTGGGGGAAGGCAAAACATGCAGGGTCCCAGGGCCCTGCAGTTAGGGAGAGTATGTCCTTAGATGCTATCCAAGCCAAGTATGTTTGGGCAAGCAGAGTTTAGAGTGGGAGACTGCAGCAAGGACTAGGAAGCAAGGACATGGGGGAGAGCAGACGACAGAACAGCGATGTGTGTAGAAGAGGTCAGGATACAGCCCCTTCCCTGGGAAACAGCAAGGGTATTGACTTGGACCTGAACCCAGAAAACTAGCAGCAGACATACTGTGCCACTGGCACATTTGGGGGCGGGGGGAGGATGTGGCCAGTATTTAAGGCTGGGTCTGCTCCTTACAGCAGTGGCTGCCCTGTGGTTGATGAGTGGACCATGTGGGAGAAGGGGTGACTGGTGCTGGCTGCCCCATGATTGATAGACAGATTATGTGGGAAAGACTGGGTGGTTTGTGTTTAAGGCTGTGTCTACTTTCTGTGGCAGTGGCTTCCCTGTGGTTGATGGTGGGTTTAGAAGCAAGTTCAGCTGTACCTGGGAAGTTGGATCAGTGATTCTGATTCTGAGCTATGAGAACAAGGATGTGTTTTCAGTAAGGCCTCAAGATAGCTGATAAAGCTACTTCACAGATTTGCACTTGGGGCCCATTGTCTTGAACTCTTGGGCTCCTGAGCACATAGCGTGTGTCCACAAACCCTGGATCGTGCTGAAGTTATCACAGAAATGTCTGGTTTTTATTTCCCAATTTTATTAATGATTATTTTCTTCCATGGATGGAAGCTCAGGTCTTGATTAGTATTATTCCTAGGAACTTATGTGGTCTGGAGTCTTCTTCTTGGGTTCTGTACTCAGAGAAATCCAAACAGTAGCTTGGAAATGCTATTGGCTTTCAGGGCAGTCCATTTTCTTTTAGAATCATATTCTACTCTATTTTCTAACTGCTTGTTTCTTAAATTAAAAAGAAACACTTTACAGCTGGGCGGTGGTGGCACAGGCCTTTAATCCTAGCACTCAGGCAGGCAAATCTTTGTGAGTTCAAAGCCAGCCTGGTCTACAAATCAAGTTCCAGGACAGCCAGGGCTACACAGAGAAACCCTGTCTCAAAACCAAAAAAAAAAACAAACACTTTACATTTTACATGTTAAGTGAACAGTGATTTGTTTCCTTTTATGCGGTGTTCAGTTTCTCAATATTTTGTAAGTGCCTGCTGTGTGCTAGGCGTATTCCAAAAGCCAGAAATACTGCAGGAAGGAGGCTTCTATTTTAACAGGAGGATAAGACTGACTGGAAATACATATGACAGTAGTGGGCTGGTGGCGAGTGCTCTGGGGAGCTGGTCCTAGGTGAAGTTATATAGTGCTCTGAACAACGAGCTTTCTCCCTGTGGTGTTTGTTCTTCCAGAGGGGAAGGTTCTGCCTAGGCCGAGCAGGATGGGTTGCAGGGACTTTTGTCTTGAGTATCTTGAGTGATTATATTGCAGTGAGTGAAGCTGGCAGTGATGTCCATAAAGGTGAGAAGTGGCCAACTTAGAATATTTGACCTGGAGGTCTTTACTTTGAAGGAGGGAGGAGACCATGTAGTTGGAAGTTTTCCTATGCCCTGCCCAGTCCTGTAGTTGCTAAGTCCCAAGTAAACACACAGAGGCTTATATTAATTACAAACTGTATGGCCTATGGCTCAGGCTTCTTGCTAGCTACCTCTTCCATCTTAACTCAACCCATCTCTATTAATCTATGTTTTGCCACATGGCTTTGTAGCATTACCTGTTCTCTCACATCTTGCTTCTCCTGGCGGCAGCTCGCATCATCTGCCTGACTCCACCCTTCTTCATCTCCATCTTCAGTTTGAATGTACCGCCTAATGCCTAACCTTATTCTGCCTCGCCATTCGGCAAACAGCTTTATCATCAACCAATGAGAGCAACATATATTCACAGCATACAGAAAGATATCCCACAGCAAGATCATTAGGAGATTTGAGCACAGCTTTATCAAGCCCAATTTGCAAGCGTCCTTCTGCTGCTGAGGAGGGAGAATGAAGATATCATTGGGAGAGGCTGTCTTCTGTGCGCTTCCTTTCTCCTTCTCATCGAGTGTGACAGGAGTGGTTGCCTTTGGCTGCCTCAGTACCTCAAAGACAGAGCTGTCCCTGTGTGGCTGCCCATCTCTCAGGCCGTGCCAAAAGATGTAGAAGACACTGGACCAGAGAAAGAAGTGATCTGACATCATTACATATCTGACCTAGAAAGGATATTTGATTAGAATGTTAAGCAGGTCTCAGTCAACAAAAAATAATGCTCTGATCCAGGCTGTTCTTTGGGACATGATTGCTCTGAGGCAATAATCTGAAGCTGCTGCTGAAAGAGAAATAGCTTTCTTTAATGGTGGAGATGGCCTCAGGAGAAACAGGAATCTTACTTTGACCCTATAGTATAGCATTATACTAAATGCTGGAATTCTACCTCTTGTTACAATATCAGGACATGAATTTGTCCCATTTCCAGACACATGAGGTAACAAAGAGTTCTTAAATTATCCTGAACTTGGAACATTTTTGTACTTAATTATTTATATTTAGAAAAACAACAAAAAATATATGTTTGAGAGAATTTGAGGATGGTTGTGATGAGTAAGACATGAAGTATAAGAGGAGTTGACCTGGGGTCTGAGAGGTCACAGTGAGACTGAAGCAGCTAGTTTAGAACCCACATTCCTCTTCTGTCCCAGGTGATAGAGGAGATGGAGTTACCCCAAACCAAAAAAGCACTGTGGTTTTAAAGGTGTTTTCCACTGGCAGTAGTGTAGTCTTTGAATGTATTTGGTAAGAACTGGAACTGTAAGTGACTGGCCTTTTGTTTTCCATTTCTAAAATGAAATTTCTAGTTCGCAGTACTTTTTAATCCATGTGGTTTAAATTTTTTGTTTGCTTGTTTCAACAGGACAAGGTGTGGTCTTGGAGCGCTCCATCTTCAGTGACTTTGTTTTCCTGGAGGCAATGTACAACCAGGGCTTCATCCGAAAGGAGTGTGAGTTGTATAATATGCCCTCCGGTGTGCTTGTGCCTCTGCTGATGGGGATACCTCCACAGAGGCTCAGGGCAGGGTATTTTGTCCTATTGCGTACCGTATTCCCCGGGGAAAGGGAGCTCAGTAAGCTCCCATTGTCCCGGTCATCCTAAATAGGTATCTTTTGTCCCTTCACTTACCCTGAAGCAGAGTGGCATCCTTGGTGCCATCCCCCAGCTTCCTTAGCCATACCCCAAGTGACCCTTGATCCTCAGGTCAGCCCTACAGCTTCACTAGTTTTCCTTGGCCTGTATAGCTAATTGTGCTAAACTCTCCAGTTCTGGTATGTAGTTTTATGAGATTGGGCCATTTTATTTCCTCTCTGTTCCCGCACGGTTGCCCCTCCAACAAATTGGTGAGCCTATTTTAGGAACACTGGCATCGGTTGGGTCATTGGCAGATGACAAAGGAAAGAGACTGAAAGGCTGTTGGTTAAAGGAGGTGGCCCGGGAGCCCTGGGGAGGTTGGTGTGTCTGTAAGGAGTTCAGGTGTGCTGTGCTTAGCTTGAGTCACCTTCAGGGTCTGGCTCTTGCCTGTGTGCTTGATGGCTTGATGTATGCTTGGTCAGGGAAACTGAGGCAAGCAAAATGATGCTATAATCTGGGACTCTGACTCTGGCTCTGCTGTATTCTGGTGGCTAGAGGTCATCCATCTATGTGTGTGGAGCAGAAAGAGTTGGCAGGGGCAGCCTGCCCTGTACATGCCGAGCAGCAGTTGAGGTTGGTCAACAGGTATTTTTGGGGGCTACTGTGAGCACAGCTCTGCCTGGATGCTCAGGGATACCACACAAGGAAGGCTTTTGATATCCTAGAGACGAGGGCATTAAGCCAGCAGAAGTAATGGGTGGCTGCACAGCATCCCTGAGCACCCCTCAGCTTCGCTGTAGAATGCTATGGAAAGAGCATGCCGGGGACCTGGCTGACATGTGACCGGGGTAGTGGGGGTCATTGCCAGGGACAGCTCCTGTGGTGAATGGCCTTCAGGGATCATCTACCAAGTGCAGGAGAGAGTGAGGACAGGGGCATTGTCAGCAGCAGGCTGGGGACTGGGTGGTGGTAGGGTGGCAGAGCATGGCAGGGAATGCACAAGTAAGGACTGGCCTTCGAGGGCAGGAGGCTTGGATAGCTTCTGGAAGTCCTGAGGGACCACTGAGCATTTATTTTAAGTGTGAGAAGGAAGATTTGGTAGGTAGGTGGTCACAGAAATGTCTGGAGGGAACATGTGTGGTGAGGAAAAGTCCAAGGGGAGGAGGCAGTTGGGAGGAAGTGGGAAGGGAACAGGGTGGTCTGGGTTAGCGGACGCACTGGCAGCAGGAGTTACCTGCTAAGGAGATTTAAGCTGACAAAGAGGGAACAGTGGTCACTCCTAGAGAAGCGCAGCAGGAGAGTGAGGAAGACCAGTTTGTAGAATGGAGAGGAGTCAGTAGGCTGCAAAGTGGGTTTCTGTGTGGGTATCGTGGGTGTGGAATTCTCTGGAGTTAGCCCAGGATATCCCCAAAGGCAGACTCATGCTGCTAAGGCCTGTGGGATAGATCCAACAGGTGTAGTTTGGGGTCAGCACTGACAGTAGGCGGGCCTGTTTGGACTTGGTAATGCTCGTGAGTGATAACAGAGTGGTAACCAGGTCCTAGGTATAATTACTGAGGAAGCAGAAACCCCAGAGGATAAAGCTCCGTGGCTGCTTGTGCACAGAAATAGCCAAAGGGTAGGAGAGGGTTGGCCATGCCACAGGGCTGTAACAGGTGACCATCGGATTTTACATGTGTGAGGTTGGTGACTGAGACCAGTCATATTAGTACCAGGACAGGGAAAAGTGCGTTGGCTAAAGTCAGTGACATCCAGTGAGGGAAAAGAGGCCTAGGGGATGGGATATTGGCACAAATAAGCAGGCAAATGGAGAGGAAGCATAGGAAGCAAGGGAGTCCATGACCTTAGCAGAGGGCAAGGCTGGTACATTGCAAGCAGAGCAAGGCCTGGCTTTCTCCTTAGACTTATGTGGGTGTGGTCAGGGCACCATAAAGAAATAGATACACAGCAGGTGTATCATGCATCTCAGCTCAGAAACATACAAGGAGAATACTGGTGTGCCTCCAACTTGCCTAGGAAGTGAGGAAGACATACTCAGTCTGTCCTGTGTGCAGCGGTTAGGGTGATGGTTTAGATCCCCATGTGCCAGAAGCCTGTAGCTGTCTAGAGTTTGATGACGATGGGTTCTCTCACGCAGGTGTGGACCACTACAAGGAAGTGAAACGGCTCACTCTCCCAGAGTACCTGCCACCCCACGTAGTCATCTATGTCGATGTGCCTGTGCCAGAGATACAGAGCCGGATCCAGAAGAGAGAAAATGTAAGTCAGTACCCATGAGAGTCAGGCGTCTCCATGTTTTTGAGATCAGCGTGTGCCAATTCCCAGTGACCTTTACAGGGCAGGAGACACGTGCGGGAGGTCCCAGCCAGGAGCACACATCTGTCCACTGAGCCGTTCCTGTGGGGAGGCAGTGTGAGCTTCTCCTCTACCCTGCTTGGATTTTCCTCTTCTCTAAGAGGTCTCGTGTCCTGTTGTCTAGAGATGAAAGTGATTTGGATGGCCTTTCAGTTGCTGTGTAAACTCGATGGGTGTTTTGTGTTGAGTGTTTATGTTACATTGTGTATCTTTTCTGATCCATCTGCATGTGATCTTGTTTCACTTTGGCCATGGCTAGTGATTCCCTGTCACCCCTACAGTGCCTTGGCCCCTCCCTCACCTGTTAATACTAAGTGCCTGCGTGGTCTGTCAGACGGAAGTGCCTGCAGTTCCTGCGTGGTACCCACTGTGCTGGAGTTCCCGGGTGCAGAGTCAGTCCCCTTCACCTTTGTAGACAGAGTGCAGTTGACTGTCACATTTTCCTGTGCCTGGTCCAGGGACCAGGGCGGCAGGCACACTCAGAAAATGAGTGGCTCTTTTCTTCTTCTGAACAGCTTTAGTGAAATGGAATTTGTACTTAATTACATGCACCAGTTGAAATTTACAACTGATGTTCAGCAAACTTAGCAAATTACAGCAACTTTCATCACAATCCAGTTTTAGAATATTTTCTTTATTTCTATAAGTCAAAACAGTAGGCCTAATCATTTTTTTCTCCCTCTCCTCTTCCTTCCCACAAGTGTTTCTTGAGTACCTATGTACTAGACTACAGGGTGCTGGGGCAGTGTGCTAACTGAGTAGGTGAGTTCCCCACCCCAGCAGCTCACGCTCTAGTAGAGGAGCCCTGTCGTGAGCAAGGAAATCAACAAAAAGCCACAGAGGATGAACCAGGGTGAAAGGATGAATCTCAGCTAAATTGTCCACTCTTAATTGAATTTTAAAATGTTTTAAAATGATCTTCAGATGCAGGGGGAGTGAAAGTGACAGAGTGCGTGGAGGTGGGGAAGAAGGGAAAGAGCAGAGAGGTAGAGAGGGCTCTGCAGCAGGAGAAAGCGGAGGCAGGTGGGAGAGAGTTGGCCTCCCAGTCTTTGGTCCCTTGGTGCCTTCACGTGATGTGAGGCACAGTAGAAAGGCAGGCGGAGCTTTCCAGGGGGACCTTTGTCCTGACCCTGCTCTGTGTAGAGGAGATCATGACATGGGTTCCTCTGTAGTCCAGGAATAGTTCTCGCTGGCTGTACCCCCTCCCCCACCTGTCCCTGAAGCCCTTGCGGCTTGTAGGTCCTTAGGAAAAAGCACTGCCTCCAGTTGTGGTCCTGCTTTACATACACTCAGTGAGAAACCAAGTCTGAATGCCTCCTGCTCGGGTTTCTCTGCTTTCGTTTAGCCACATGAAATGAAGATCACCGCTGCCTATCTCCAGGACATCGAGAATGCCTACAAGAACACCTTCCTCCCAGAGATGAGGTGAGCCCGGCACAGTGCTGACATGCAGGACTCAAGCTGCTTGCAGAGACTGCAGGGAGCCCCATACCCCAGAGTGCTTTCTCCCCCCATCACTGCCTCGGGCTGCAGAGACAACAAGAGACTTTTCAGTTCAGGTTCTGTGAATTTGTTTGGGTGGTTTTTTTTAAATGCTTTCCCCCCTACTGTTATATCCTTAAAATTCTTGATGCTAAAAATAAGTCACTGTTCAAGTCCATATTGAAGTTTAGCAGAAGAGGTGCATTCTTATTCAAGTAGCAGGCAGATATCTAGAAAAATTGCTGGAAACACTTAGCATACTGTGGTGGAAATCCATGAAGACAGTCCATAGATCCTTTTAGTCGGTGTCCTTCTGCAGTATTGGTGTCTTCCCATTCTTGTCCCTGTGTTGAAGCATGAGAGAAGCATGCTTTCCTCACTCCACGGGGTTCTCAGGGTCATAGGTGTATTTGTATGTAAAGGAAGGTGTTACAGTTAGATTGTTTGATGCTGAAAAGTTTCAGGGCATTGTTTAAATTCTCAAAGAAATTAAAATTGTGAATAAAAAAAATGAAGTAAGTGATTGTTGCCTTCTACACAGTCATACTGCAGTGACATGAATACCAGAAAACCCAGGTGACAGGATATGGGGGTGCTGTGTCAGACAGAGCAGGGCCTCTAGTGGCTGCTGGGCATTTGTACAGACCTTCTACCTGGGAATGCTGACTATGTGCCTCTCCTTCTGTCTTACAGTGAGCAGTGTGAAGTTTTGGTGTACAGTACCTGGGAATCTGAAAACTCAATCAAGGTGGGCGATGCTAGCCAATGGTGGATCTTATTCAACTTGATGCATAGGATTCCCAGACCACATGTTGAGTTTGATTGCTACTAGTTTTAGGAGCATTGGTGCTCCTAAATCAAACAGCAGAATCTGCCCTGCTCATCACCCTCCCTGAGCCATCAAGTTGTTGATTCTTTTAAAAAATAGTTTTGTTCATAGGATCTTAAAATCATAGATGACAAAGATGCAAAATGCCTCAAGGCATGTATGTATCCCAGAACATGACAGCTGCACCTTGCATTAGTTCAGAGGAAAAGTTAGTCATTTAAAGAGAACTGGTTTCCTTACATCTACATTTTGTGAAATTCCAGTTAATCTTAACAGATTAACCAGGCAAGAAAATTCTGAAAGGAGTAATTCAGGCCATCTCCTCTCCCAAGTACAAAAGCATATGTACAGTAACAAAACCTCTGTGTCATTAATCCAAGAAATAGCAAGTCACCCGGTTAGTGTGAGTTCTCTCTGGTGCATCGGCCTCAACACAGAGACCGTCTTAGCTTGGCAAAGCCAGTTCCTTCAGTGTAATAATAAAAAGTGAAATAGGAGGGAAAAGGTCATTCTTACATGGTATTAAGGTAAGTAAATATCCATTCGTTGAAAAAACATAAGACTAAAGTAAAGAAACAGAAGTTCAAGGCCAGCCTGAGCTACCTAGTGAATTCTAGACCAGCCTGGGCTGCATGAGACCCTGTGGACAATGACAAAAACTAACACCAAATCTCCCACAGGAGTTCTGCTCTCAATTTATTCATTGTATCGAAGGCTTCAGCTGCCAGCACCTGGGAAGATTACTGCAAGTTTGAGGCAGCCTGGTCTACATAATGAGTTCCAGGCTCGCTAGGGCTCAATAGCAAGACCCCATCTCAGAAAGAAATGAAGGTCAGAAGTTAGTAAATAATAAGAAGCATAGGAATTCAAGACTAAGTGCCAGCTCCGGCCCCTCTGTCCTGCAGAAGGGTCTTGCAGAGCTGGTGGCTCTGAGCACCCTGCATGCTCAGTTCTTCTATACAAAGGGCGGGAGGAAGGGGACCTGGTGAGCTCTCCCACTAGGGAAGAGCATTCTGCTTTCAGAAGGAGCCTGTGTTTAAGCGTGGCTCTGCTGCTTCTTGCTGTAAGTATTCTTGTTCCTGGCTTATCCTACTTGGTCTGAAAGGCTAGTTTCATTACTTTCCTGGTCCTTGTTTGTATTCAGTTTATTTTTATACCTTTTGATTGGTGTTTTGATATCTATTTAGATGGTATGTATCTTAGAATAATGAGCCTTCAAGTGCGGGCCGAGCTAGGTGTGTTCTCGAAGAGCTTTGAACATGAAAATACTGCCTCTGTGAAAGGGCAGGACTGAGGCCTGGACTCTCCAGGAATGTCTTAGTGTTCAGGTTCCTTTGCTTTTCAAAAGTGTGGCTCTTTCCTTCTAGAAGGAACTTATTTGGGAAGACAAGAGTAGTCTATCCTTAATGCTGGCTATTCCGTCTAGTCTTACTTTTCTTCCGGTCTTCAGAGCAGCTCTGTCCCCTTGGTATTTTGGGGTGTTGATGAGGCAGCATCATGCTAAGCAGCATTCAAGTCCTACTATTTTGTTGTTCTTGACTTTTATGCCAAGAGTTTGTACCTTACAGTGTTGCCTCATTCACAATTCTAAAATGAGGTTCTCTCTTTCTCTTGTTTTAGGTGGTAGAGGACATTGAATACCTTAAGTACAACAAAGGGCCTTGGCTTAAACAGAGTGACGTTTCCTTTCACCACCTGCGCTTGCGGTGAGTCACTGGGGAAGCTGTTGGGGCAGGAACAAACTACTCCTTGGAGTATACTGCAGGGGTCTGCTGCATGTTGTAGAAGTAGACAGATTTTAAGTAATAAATGCTTCAACTTAGTTGTCAACTGCACCAGCAAGTACTAAGGTCTTTATCCCTTTCCCTTCCAAAGAACTCATGAATTCTCTAGTGGGCTCAGTGTGTAGTTGTTTGTTGTTATTGATTCCAGCATTATTTTGCTTCTACCCTGTGCCAGGCATGGTTCTAGTTTGAAAGACTATAGGGATCAAATAATATTTCTGCTCTCAGCAGAGACACATTTTAGTGGGAGAAGCAGAGCAAACCAGGTCGTGGAACTATTGAATCATAAAGGCCACTACTAAGTCCTGGAGTGTGAGTGAGCAGGGTATGTAGACCTTTGCATGAAGAGACCTGAAGGAAGTAGGACTCAGCCTTATGCATCTGAAGCTTACCAGGTGTCAGAGGGGCAACAGATGGAGAAGCTGAGGCAGGGGCATGCCGGGTGGGGGTGTAGTCCCACAGTTAAACCTGTGTGGGCAGGCAGAGGAGCCATGGCAGAAGCAGACCACAGGTATGGGAAGGGAGGCCATCTGCCTATGTACAGTCCTCCTACCACAGCCCACACCCCTTTCCCCTATTAGCCTTTTGTGGCATGTCAATATTAGGCTCTCATAGGCGACCTGTGTACACTAAGCCTCCCATTCCATCCTCTTTTGAGCCACAGTGCCCTGACTTTTTGGAATTTGTTCCCATGGACATTTCAGGGGTGATCCCTGTGCTCAGCATGTCCGCTGACCTTGTAGATTTCCAGCCAGTTCTGATTACTGCCAAGCCTGTGCTGCTGGCCCCCAGCTGGACTCCAGTGCACAGGAAGCTTACCTGCCACCCCAGGTCCTACACAGGCTTCATGCAGATGCGCATACAGGAGAGATTCTTGGAGGAGGTGCTTTTCATTGTTTTATAGCTATTCCTACAAATTCAGGAATGACTTTGTAAAGAAAGCATTGTTAATTGTTTGGCTTACATGTCAGAATATTTCAATATTTAGGGCCCCCCTTTTTAAAGGGGTTGCCTGTGTTTCTTAGCTTGGTCTCACACTCATAGGTCTAAGTGATCATCTCACGATGCCTCTCCAGTGGTTGGGAAGACCAGTCTACACCAACATTGCTGCCTTACGGCCTATTAACTTAAAATAATGGGGACCATGGTGTTTGGGGTATGCCTTTGTGTGAAGTCATTCCACTGCCCTGATACTGGGCCTGGGGCCTTGCACTTTGGCACTGCAACTGTGGTCCCTTTGACTCTTCCTGGGCTGCCCGTACCAGAATGGCGTTGGTGCTCAGTCTCTCTTATCAGTATTTGGAAGTAAATGACTGTGACCGTTTCGGTGGCCCTGCCTGGGGCTATGATGGGGGTGCCTCCTCAGTAATGCCGGTGTCCTTGGTCCTTGAGAGTGTGGAGGATGGATCAACTGTGCTTTCTCCACCTGGTGGGTTAAGTGGAGCTGTGGTCTCCTGTGTCCAGGGCACAGCCAGCTCGCTAACATGTATTGCCCAAGGGCAATAAGCTCGGTGGTAGAGCACTTACTTGCCTGTGATGCTGTGGTTCAGTCTCCAGCAGTGTGGGGTGGCTGCAGTGGATGTGTGCGGCAGCTTTTCCTTCCTTCCGTCACCAGAGCAGCGTCACAGCGACAACAGATCCACGTGGGGGCAGGAGTCACCGTGCTGAGTGTACTAATTCACAGCACGGTGTTTAATGGGATTTCAACTTGTAATCAGACTCAAGTGTTAGGTACAAATTACTTTTCTCGTTGGTTGGAATGGATGTTGAAAGCTGAGTAAGGCAGACACAGCTTAGCATCTCTGCAGCAGACTGCAGGGTGGGGATAGGGTTTGCTCTAGCCAGAATGTGGGGCAGGTCACTTGAACCTCTGTGCCTTGCTTTCTTCATCTATGAAATTTTAGCGCTAAGCAGAACATGAGACTGAATTTGCTGACTAGAAAAGAAAAATAAGTGTAAGTATAGAGTTCACACATGTTCCGTTCCATAGACTCACTGACCCACTGTGCAGCAGTCTTATGCTCAGTGAAAGAAACCTGCTGATAGAACTGCATCTCTGAAAAAGGCTCTTTAAAGAATCTAGTATCCTCCATCGAAACACAAGACGGAGGCTCCTTCTGAATCTTCCTGGCCAGGGGAGGAAGCACCCAACTCTGTCTGTGGGTCCTGCATGAGGGCTCTGCAGCCTGGAGGAGTACCTTCTCAGGATGCACACCACAGTCCAGCAGAGGCTGCAAGCTTGCTGATAGACACAGTGAAGCAGAAACAAGAGGGAGCCTCTGGTACCTTAGAAACTCAGGGTTCTCTGCAGTGTTGAAGTTAGCTGGGAAGCTCCCTGAGGCTGTTTTTGTTGTAGTCTGCTATTTGCTGCAAATGTGGCAATGTGACAGAAGGTACTCCTGGAAGTCTCAACTGCTGGATGCACAAGATGGAGAATGGAAAGAAGCAGATGTCATAAAAGGAAATATATTTAAAAGGCTCCAGAGGAAAAGAGACTTTTCTTCATTAAGAGAGACACTTGATACCAGAGACCATCCTGTCATGACTGGGTCAGAGGTGTTCCTTGAGGGTGCCAGGCAAGTGGATCTCAGTGTGTCAGCTTCCTGTCATGGTGACAGATAAAAGAGAAAGGCTTATTTTGGCTCATGGTTTTGGAGGTTTGGGACCATGGTCATTTGGCTGTATGGCTTGGGCCTGTGTCAAAGCAGTACAACATGGTGGACATGTGGTAGAATAGGCCCTCAGCTCATGGTGGCCAGGAAACAAAGGGCTGGTCCTAAAGAGCACACAGCTATAGACCAGTGATGGCACCAAGAACATGTAGACCTTTGGAGGAAGACAAAGAATCCAACTTCTCTTCCTCCCTAGAGTTTAACAGGCTCTGTTGGTGACAGGGACACCCTTCTGTATCTGATTCAGCATCTCTGGGACCTCAGCACCTGCTCAACTGTGGGGATATCTGATTTCCCATCTCAGCTGTGAGCTCTTCAAGTTCTTCAAACACTCATTTTTTGTGTGCTCCCTTGATGCTTTGGAAATGTTCACTACATGAGTGGTTTGTGATCACCTGAGCTTTTCAGAGGAGCTGTTCCTTCCATCAGCTACCTTAGCATTTCCTGCTCCTCTTACATGGCTGTCTTCATATCCTTCCTCACTCGCTGTGATGTCTGTAGGCACAGAGGGTGATGTCTGATGTTGCTTTTCCTCTGATCTCATATCTTTGTAAAATTGTATCTACACTTAGTGTTCCTTATGCATTTTCTTCATTTCTCCTACTCACAAGCATGAATTAAGTGGTGGTCCTGCCATGTGCCACACTTTGTTTACACATCCTTAAGCCACACTTAGAAGTACAGGAGTGTTTGTTACTATTTCAAAAAGTAATAAATGTGAGTTGTGACTTTTTTTGCACAACAATAAATTTTTAAGGAAAAGTAAGCAGTCAGGCTCTTGGGAAGGCATAGGATTTGTGGCACCAATGGTGAAGAAAGATGAGGCAGTGGGCTCATGCTAGTAGCATGAGGCAGCACTAATTAAGCTGCTCAAGGCTAGGCTCCCAGAAAAAAGATGTACAGATAGCAAGGTGAAGTAACTATAGGGCACAGGCACATCTGCTTGTCTTTGGAAGTGAGAAACAAAGATCAAAAGCCAAATTACCTGCCCTCCTGCTGTCACAGGACCAGAGTTGACAGTTGAGTGGGGTTTCCAGTCAGTGCAGTGTGTATTTATGTATTTCTGGATATTGTCTTACAGTTTATATCCTATTTGAATATCACAAACACGTCCCTATTTTACTAAACATTGAAGTTTTTTTATTTTTATTGGCTACCTGTATATGCCATTTCTATCTATTAACTTGATAAATGAATCGGGTTGACAAACTATGGTCTGTAGTTGAAGTTTTCCTGTGTCCACCCAGCTCCTGCAGCTGCTCAGACCCAAGTAAACACACAGAGACTTATATTATTTATAAACTGTGTGGCCTTGGCAGGCTTCTTGCTATCTAGCTCTTATATCTTAAATTAATCCATTTCTGTTAATCTGTAAGTTGCCACGTGACTTGTGGCTTACCAGTACTTTTATATCTTGCTTCCTCTGTGTCTGGCTGGCGACTCCTGACTCAGCCTTCCTGTTCCCAGAATTCTCCTCTCTGCTTATCCCACCTATACTATACTTCCTGCCTGGCTACTGGCCAATCAGAGTTTTATTTATCAACCAAATCAGAGCAACACATTCACAGCATACAGAGCAATATCCATAGCAGTGGTCTGTGTGCCAGATCACCCCAGAGCTGCTCAGACTCTTCTTACATTTGCATATTAGGTGGCAGAAACTGTACAGCGCTCCCAGTTGTGCATGAGAAATGTGTCAGTGAAACCCACTCATATAGCATAGTCACTGTGTAGTTTTAAAGCCTCTCATTTACTATCTGGTCCTCAATAGGAAAAGCTTATTTAACCTCTGGGATAAAGCAGAATTCACTGACTATTTATTTGATTACTGATCTTTCTGAATATTTTTATTCCTTCATATTCACGGCATAAAAATGCACATATTGTGCACACTTCTTTGGTTCCATGTTACTTTCTTAAGTTGTAAGAATTGTTGCTGGGTCAGACTGTACAAATAAATACATTTTACAACTATTGATTTTTTTTTTTCTCAAAGTCTTGAGAAAGTTTTGTAGAAACTGTTGCCAGTAAATATTTTATCTGTTAAAAAGTACAGTTAGGGTTGGGAGATGACTTAGTAAGGGACCTAAGTTAGGAGTGCAGGCACCCCCATAACAAGCTGGGTGTGGTTGTGCATGCTTGTTTGGAAGCAGGGAGATCCCTGGGGCTTGCTGATCAGCCAGTATAGCCAAATCCATTCAGTAAGAGACTTCATCTCAAAAATTAGGATTGAGAGTGAATGAGAAAGATTCTGAGTGTTGCTTTCTGGCCTCTGCACACATAGCAACACACACATATGCATATGCATTTGCACAAACACAGGAACATTAAAGTGTGCATATGTATACACAGTGATACAGTATAATTAAGTAAAAATCAAAACCTGCCATTTTGTTCCCAAACAAAAGAAAAAAATTGTCTTGCTTATGTTCCTCTTGGTTGCTTATGTGCCTTTGTGAGTCTCCTTTTCCTGGTGGTGACTTTTTCAAAGAACTAGGCGTTGTCTTTTCATTTGCTGCTTTGTTTTTAGCTGATGATTTTTGCTTGTTTCATTTTCCTCCTGCTTCCTTAGGTCTCAGCTGTTCTCTGCAGCATCCCAGGGTAGATCTCAGACAGCTGAGTTAGACCCTCTGTCCTAACAAAGCCCTGGTCCACTCAGTTTCCCTCTTATACTACTCTTCCCGCAGCCTACACATTTGATAAGGACCATTGTTAATTTCATGAAGGGAAAATATTTTCAGAGTTCTTTGGAGACTTCCTTGGCTGACATGTGATTTGGGAGTGTGTCATTTTGTTGTGTCTGGAGTTTTCCATCTATCCTTCTACCCCCGTACATAACCCTGGTGTGATCTGCAAACGTTCTGCCTAGTTCTCTTTTTTTACCTCCATTCGGGTGTTCTGTAGGCAAGCATGTCTTATTTATGCCTTGGTACATGCTCTATTGAGCAGACTGTGGGTTCTGCTATGGAACGGGATGCTAAGTCTGCCTATTGATGAAGTGGAGGCATGTGGTGACCGGGTCATCTGTGTCCCCTGTGGATCTGTCAGTTCTGAAATGGGGTTAAAGCCCAAGCAGCGCCAGCTCTCCTGGGTCTCCAGTGAGGCCTGTTTATTTTTGCCTTGTGTTTTGATTCTTGTTGAGAAGAATCTTACATCTTCTAATTCGATAATACCACTTTGTATGTGCCTGATACTTTACTTTGTTTTGAACTCTGCTCTGTCTGAAATATTATATTAAAGACACTTTTGCTCTCAGCATAGGCATGGTATCTTTTTCTTCATTCTTTTACTTTTAAATTGTCTCAATTTAAGATCATTTTCTTACACAGCAAATAGTTGGGTCTTGTTTTTTCATGTCATCTGATAGTCTATGTTTGGATCTTTTATGTTAAAGTGAGCAGTAATAGTGGAATCCATGTTTCCATGATTCCTGTTTTCTACTCCTTACATAGTTTTCTTTTTTACCCCCTCTCTGAAATGAACTGATCGTTTTATATAATTCTACTTATGTATAAGTATTTCATACTTTAGGGGAAAAAAACCACATTTTTAGTTGCTGTGTTTTCCTGTCATTCCCAGCTCATCCGTGTCCACTGCTATTCTACAGGAGGGCAGGTGGCTGACAGCAGGAAGCACCCTTTCTCCCTAACAGTATTGCTGGCATTATTCCACTCTCTGCAAGCTATAATCTCTTAGGATATTGTAATTGTTATCAGTTCTAAGAAAAGGGCAGTTAGCCTACTCTACCACAACACCAACCAAGTTATTTTTTAAAAAAATTGTGACTGCTGAGTATGTGGAGACTTTTCTGTCTTTGTGGTGTGACAGCTTGTGTCCATAGTGGGGGTTACTGAAAGTATACGGCAGGAAACATGGAGGCTGTGTGACAGTACTGTGCTTTTTGTGTTCTTAGAGTTTGCTATCCACAGGGTCCCTAGAAGCACCCTGTGGATACCATGGGGTGCCTATAATTGCTTGAAATGGTGTGTGTGTGTGTGTGTGTGTGTGTGTGTGTGTGTGTGTGTGTGAGAGAGAGAGAGAGAGAGAGAGAGAGAGAGAGAGAGAGAGAGAGAGAGAGAGATTAGATTGACTTATAGGATGCCATTCTAATAGTCCAGCAATGGCTCTTCTCACTGGAGGGACTGAAGACTCGGTCGGGTAGGTGTTCAATCCATGAGGCTGTTCTCTGTAGTCCCAATCTGGCACTCAAGGCCTGGAGGATTCCTAGAGTCTGAAGTACACATTAGAATCCTGAAGATGTTGGTTCTAATATTAGTGCATAAATGCTGCAGCAACAGGATAGATGAACTTGCTAGCAAGAGTGAGGACAAGCTGGTAGTAGTTTCCTCCTTCTGTAGCCCTGACCACCCCAACAAACCATTGTCTACAGCCCATTAATCAATATACATTCAGTCACACATCTGGCTAGTTCTCCTTCCAAGTAAAATGTTAAACCATTTGCACTGCCCATAGTTCTGCTCACTGTGAAGATTTCTCTTCAGGGTCCTCCGGAAAGTAGTATATGCATTGAATCAGCACTCGGTATCTGGCACTACTCCTTTAGCCAAGTCTAGGTATTGGGGTGGAAACAGGAATGGTTCCATTCACTATCACCCCTAGGTATTGGGGTGGAAATAGGAATGGTTCCATTCACTATCACCCCTAGTAATCTGGTAGGCATTTTTTTCTTCCTGATTGCATGACCTTATGCCCTGCTGTCCTAGAAGTTTGGGTACTAGAGAGTGGGTGGTTGTTATGAAGAACTTGACTGTGTTTTGTTTGCTTGTTTGTTTATTTTGTTTTGAGGAATTTGGAAGGTTTTGATGCTTAAACTAGAAAAGCAGTTGAATTTAGTAAGCAGAACTTAATGGACTATTCTAGTAGGAACTTGGAAATCAGTAGCACTGAGGGTAGTACAGACAGTGGAGGGCTCATGGGGTTTCAGAGGAAGCAGGGACTTGACTAACAGCTGTTATATCTTGGCAGAGAATCTGGCTACCTTCTGCCCTCGTCCTGAGAACTTGCCTGAAGTTAAATAATGGACTAATCTCTTTGGCAGAGGAAATTTCAAGACAGTATAACATCGAGTCTTTAGTATGATTATTATCAATAATCCGTACATAGTTCTACATTGAAAAAGAGCAAGTGGGGCAGAAAGAAATAGAACATACATAATTTGGAGGGAAAAAAAGCATTAGGAGGTTTAATCTTTACAACCAAGGCTTGTAAACAAGGCATCTCTTTCAAGAGAGGCTTTTATTATTTAAAGAGATTAGCATAGTTAAAGGAGAATCTACCTGTTCTACATTGAAGGAATAAGATGTCCAGAAGATAAGACCCCACCCAGCTGAGCTTCTGCATTTGGAGGAAGCTTGAGTGGCTTCTCCTCTAGAAAGCTTCAACATACCAATGTGGTTGAAGGCAAGGAGGGGCCATCCCCAGCTGGCAGCTGAACTTGGCAGTGTTATCTACGGTGGGGCTCTAGAGGCATGAAATACGCAAGGGTTGAGGCGCCAGGGATTCTTCCGTGGTTTCAGAGAGCTGCGAGTTGAGGCAGCATGTGGCAGGGGAGTCCCTGTAAGAATGCCAGCCCCAAGAGGACAGGAGGCCATGCAAGAGTATTGCATGAAGCCAAGAACGTTTGCATTAGAGACCCCGAATGTTGGAGATGCTAGAGCTATGGGGTGTCTGTCAAGAAGAGCTGCATGCAAGGAATAGAACCAGCCCAAGAAATTTATGTGTACGTTGGAGGCAGCAAAACTAGAGGGGCAGAGCCATCTAAGCCAACTGAAGTCCCAGACATCTGACATGGAGCTGCAGGATCCTGAGTTTGTCTTGGTAGGTTTTGGTCTTGCTTTGGTCAAGTATTTTCTCAAATGCCCTCTCCTCTCTTTTGGAATGAAAATGTGTATTCTATGCCATTGTATGTTGGGAGGGTGTGGTAGCTTTTTTGATTTTTACAGGAGTCACAGTTTAAAAATGGCCATGAGTATCTGAAGAGAGTATACTTTTGAACTGTGTTAAAATTGAAAAAAGACTTTTGGGGCTTTTAAAATAGACTAAATGTATTTTGCATTATAATGTCTTGAGGGGAGCCTGTTGGGACCAGGGAGTAGAATGTGATTTGAATGAGAAATGTCCCAGTAAGCTCATGTATTTGAACACTTAGTACCTAGCTGGTGGTACTGTTCGGTGAGTTAGAGCCGTGCTGGAGGAAGTACATCACTGAGGGTGGGTTTTGAGACTTCAGAACCTCACCCCACTTCCAGTTTGCTCTCTAATACTCGTTAGTGGTTGAAGGTGTTACCTGTCATCTCCCTGCTCCTGCTGACTTCTGCCATGCCTTCTCCACCATGTGGATTCTCTCTGGAGTCCTAAGCCAAAGAAACTTTCCTTAAGTTGCTTTTAGTCATGGTGGTTTTTATCACAGTATCAGAAAAGTAACTAAAGCACCCTTCTTTTTTTTTTTTGGTTTTTTCGAGACAGGGTTTCTCTGTGTAGCTTTGCGCCTTTTTCCTGGAACTCACTTGGTAGCCCAGGCTGGCCTCGAACTCACAGAGATCCGCCTGCCTCTGCCTCCCGAGTGCTGGGATTAAAGGCGTGCGCCACCACCGCCCGGCTAGCACCCTTCTTTTTAAAAGGTTGCTGTTGGCTTTGTTGTCTGTACCTTGCATGTGTGTTGTGCACATTGTACATGTATGTTGGTAAGTTTACCTTAGTGACACCTACTTTATGGTTCTAACCTTGCTTGACAAGTTCTCTTCACTGTATCACTGTCTGACCTTCAGTTCTGAAATCTATTTGCTACCATATGGCAGTGCCATCAGGAGGGTATGCAGGAAAGTCCTCTGTACTCCATGGAATGTCTGCTTTTCAAGTGAGAAGACCCAGCTCAGGGAGCTTGGCCTGTTAAGGCCCTGTGGCTCCAGTCCATGTGAGGGCTGTGTAAAGATTCTAGTGTTTTGAACTCTGGGAAGTGGAGCTGCTGTTGTGCTCTGAGCCCGTGGCTGCCTGCCCTGCTCTGTCATGTGCTCATGGCTGAGGTTGTAGTACTCACCTGGGCCCCTCTCTCTCATGCCAACCCTCCCTTCTCCCACCGTCCACTCTGAAGCTGATGCACTCCAGTGTGGTGAGATGCTGCTTTGATGCCCTCATTTTGGATCTCTTCTTCTGATCGCTTGTTACTAACTGCTCTCAGCTGTTTCTGTTTATCTTTAAGTTAAGGGAGTTCCTCTTTCGCCTCTATGAAGAGTGCTCCCACACACTGACATTTCTGTTCCTGGGTTAGCTCAGGAACTGTGGCCTCTGTCATTGGCTGAACCCCAGTGTTCTTCATTTCTTCACAGCCTATGCAGTCACCTTAGTACCTTCCCACAGCTCCTCTTAATTCTGTGGGTCTGTCACACAAATGTCTGTGATCCTTGCTTGTTACGATCCGTCACTGCTGGGCAGAATCACACTGCTGTGTAAGCTAGCGTGATACAGGAAAAGAGGACTGCCTGAGATCCGGACACACTTACTGACATTGGGGAGTATGTCTGGCTTTTGACCTCCCACGGATTATAATACCATGTTATTTTCTAAATGCGATTTAAAACACGTGTTAGGGCTGGAGAGATGGCTCAGAGGTTAAGAGCACTGACTGTTCTTCCAGAGGTCCTGAGTTCAATTCCCAGCAACCACATGGTGGCTCACAACCATCTGTAATGAGATCTGGCGCCCTCTTCTGTATACATAATAAAACAACAACAACAAAAAGAATTACAGGGGAGACCGAGGAACAACTAAAATGACACAAGGTCCTGGGTTTGGTCCTCAGCTAAAAAAAAAAAAAATAAAAAATAAAACACGTGTTAATCTGATCCCATGCTTAAAAATCATAATTTTGGTAATTACTTAGTTCTATGGTTATCAGGGTATAGAGCTGTGTCCTGTAATTTCCCCAGTTTGTAAGTTACAGCGTCCAATTAATCGCTTTCATTCCATTGACTGTGGCTTTGTCCTTTCCCTGTCTTGTGTCCTCTGCAGTGTCAGAGCAGTTTACAATGGTAATTGTGTTGACTTTAATTTCTTGAATGAAAATTATGATCAATTTTCTGAGATAATTACTGTAAACATGCCACTTGCCAGTTATACTCATTGGTCCAGAACTTGACCAAATTATTGCTTTCGAGGATTTCTATTTCATTTCAGTTAGGTTTGTGAGTGCGCTCACTCCTCCCCAACCTCCCAGCTTCCATGGAGCCCCACCTGCTGCCTCTGGAGCCCGTTTCCAGACCCATCTGGTACTGTGCAGACAGATGGGAGCTCTCCATGTAGTTTCAGGCAGAACTACAACCCAGGGGAAGCAAAGCCAGGCTGTGAAAGGTGGGAGAAAGGGCACATTCTGCTAATGGAGAAATCTTTAGTCTTAAAACCTCAAGTGTCGTCTTCCTCTTTTCTGTCTTCGCGCCCGTGACCGTCTGTTCAAAGCGGTCTGTCTATCCATAGTGCTTCCAGCAGACTGTGGTCACCACACCATAGCTGCACCCTGGTGTGGCAGGTACATTGTTCTCAGCTGGGTTTCCAGCTGCAGAGTTGAACCAAGTACTCTGTGAGCAGAGCTCTCCTTAGCTACTCTGTGTTCTGAGTCAAAAAAGGCTTCGCAGTGCCTTTATTTTAATTAGCTCTGATGAAGGGTGTTCTCTATAGCCTATCTGAGAAGTATTTACTGGAGATGTGTTATGTGGCTCTCCTCATCTCCGAGATCTCTGCTAAGAGTGGAAATTTTCCAGGTTTAAGTAAACTGCAGAATAGACAACGGATTACTTTTAAAGCTTTCTTCTAACTTTTTCTGGGACATGTGTAAATTGTAATTTTGCCAAATTAAACATAGATGGCGCTGTTGCTCTGACTAGTGTACTTTCAGGACACCGTCTATTTTCTAAGGATTTTCAGCTGTAAGAGTAAACCAGATACCTGCCTACTACTTTGTTATTTGTTAACATTTACCATATACTTCATTTTTAGTTAAAATATTTTGTTGCCACTTCAAAATTAAATGGCAGCAGGTACAAAATAATTCTGTGTTACAGTTGAGAGCTGTGTGCTCATACATTGCTGGCATAGAGTCATATAAAGAGTGTATGAGAAAGTTGTCAGCTTGTAGCTATGGAGAGGGGGTGCTAGAAGATGATGCTGAAGGTGGGCTTTGGTACTGTAAAATTTTATCTAACAGCCAAGCAAAGCAAGCTTATAGAACATAGCTACTTTATGTCCTTTGCAGACTTTACTGTTTGCATGCTTGAATTGTTGTGAAATGTTTTCATATTTTTTGGCAGATAAAAAAACCCCTGGATATGAAAGCTAAGAGAAGCAACCTTAATCTTTGACTGTGTCGAGTATGGCCATTACCTAGACAAGGGCAAGCCACGTGGGAGGATAGGCAGGCAGGGCTTTGGACAGCGCTGCTGGCCATGGGATTTGGGTCCCTGAGTGGTTAATTGTGGGAGTGATGTCGCCTTTGTGCCAGGACACCAGGCCACGCCTTTGCTACTCCTCACGAAGCTCAGTCTGCCACAGCCCTTGTTCCCCCGTGGTCTCCTATGGAAGCATGACCCATGGACCCATGCACCTTGCATTCCGCTTAGGTTGTTCTAGGCCTGTGGGGTCCTGGCTGTCTGTGGCTTTGTATAGTGAGCCTGGATGCTTCTTACAAGGTCCAGCCATCAGGAGCCAGATACAGTACAGAATCTCCACTTGGAAATTGCAGAGAAGGAACACCCTCTGTTGCCTTTACAGCTTAGGGTGGCTAAGTATCTGTTGAAAATAATGACTTTGTTTCTTGAGCATGTAAGAAAAGCTTTAGTGACTTTCCACCTCAGACAGTTGTCTCACCAGGTAGCCCAGGCTAGACTCAAACTTGTGGCAGTTCTATGTCTTAGCTTCCCAAGTATAAGGATTTAAGCATTTAAGGATTTAAGCCTGCATGACTGCTCAGCTTTAGTGCTTCTTTCTTTAAAAAAAAAAAAAAAAAAAAAGTAAAGGTTTATCTCTTCAAGCATAGTGGCTATTTTGAGACCAGCTTTAAAGTGAATGAGCTGTAACAACAGTATAGAGATTCTCACATCAGCAGAATGACATGGTAAAGCAGGGAGAGAAGCCCACAGCTGGTATTACTAGTACCAAAACTGAAGCTGACCGTTGATAAATGTGGTTCCATGGGCTACCTGGTGAGTTCCCGTGGCACTGTCGTGTCTCCTCAGCTGGTTTAGCTGCCTCCTCTGTTGTTGGTATTAATGTCACATATTTTTAACGAGGGCAAAGTATGCATAGCATGATGACCTGCCATCCGCGGGTAGCTTTCTCCTTGTTGTGTGTGAGGCACACATTGACTCCATTTTCCCGTTTCCCAAACTACCCATCAGAGCCCACTGTCTGAAGGTGCCAGGGCTTCCCAGAACTCCCCAGTTCTGGAGCTGTCTCAGCTGAGCGGCTACACAGCCCTGGTGATCTGTGAGAGGGCAGTGCTTTGGAGCAGTGTTTATCTCAGGGGTTTGTTGCTGTTTTGTTCTTCTGAAGATTTATTTATTTTTATTTTATGTGCATTGGTGTTTGGCCTGCATGTGTGTGTGTGTGAGGGTGCCAGATCCCCCTGGAACTGGAGTTAAAGACAATTGTGAACTGCCATGTGGGTACTGGGAATTGAGCCCAGGTCTTCTGGAAGAGGAGCCAGTGTTCTTAACCACTGAGCCATCTCTCTAGCCCCTATTTTAGGGATTTTTTTTATATGGATACTTGAAGAGTCAAAGATAATATTTGCCTAATGGTACTTATTTTGATGGCTTGTTGTAATCCATGTTTTTCTTACTTTTCAGGGTTCAGGATAAGACTGAAGTGCTGAATTTCACTACCGTTCCTATCTATCTCCCAGAAATCACGATTGGAGCTCACCAGGGTACCCGAATCCAAAACAGCTTCAGAGCGGTGAGCCTTAGCCATGGGGTCAGAGTCTGGGGTACTAAGCCACTTCTGTGAAGAGTTGACCTTTTTCTGTGCCCCTCAATTCCAGTCGTAAAGCAGGACTCCTCAGACATGCACCGTGTCCAGTGTCATTTCTGGTGCATTGGCTTGATGGACACATGCCCTCCATTCTTTAGCACTGTCTCCAGTTCTTCACAGCTGTACCTGACGTCCCCTCTCTTCACAGTGCATCTCTAAATCACTAGGCTTGCATTTCTGCAGTGTCCTCCAACCAAGTGGTACGGTGCAGCAAGGATGGCCGAGAAGACAGTGGAGGCAGCAGCCCCACTCTGATCGTGCCTTTCTCTAATTTACACACCTTCCTCATGAGTCATTTGTTCCTCCGTTGGTGTGAGGAATCATTTCCAGCCATCCAGCCAAGGACCAGAGGCCTAACAGGAGTAGTAGCCAGCATCTAGCAGCATCATGGACTGGGAAGAGTGGTCCTCTGTCTGTGGGCTGCTGTAGCTTGTTAGTTATCGGAAAGTGTGAAGTCATGACATTGAAGTGGCCCTGAGGGAAGCATGTGGGAGTCTGTGTCCCTGGGAGAGGTGTGTGTGCCCCTGTCACTTGCACAGCAGAGGCTGCAGAGCACCGGAAGCAGTGAGCAAGCGTTCCGCTGGGCTACTTGTTTTGGTTTGGTTTGGTTTTGGTTTCCCTTTCTTGAAATACTCAACATTTTTTGTTAAGCAAGTTCTTTGGGGCTATTTGAAAATATTTTATCCACTGTAGAAGTTTGGGAGCACAGCCATCAAGACGTCCACCAGGCACCGTCCGTTCATGTGATGCTGCTCTTACTGTGCCATGAGTACAAGCACCTGTGTGCTGCCTGTCTCTTCCTGAGTACACCGTGAAGACCTGTAGCTTCCTCAACCCACGGCTGAGGTGGCTCCTTGCTGTGCACGGTCTGTGTCTGGGCTGACATCATCTTCCCTCAGTGGACTCAGCTGTTCCCTGTGGCCTCCATGTTCACACTCCATCCTCCCTCAGCCATGTAGAAGCAGCCTCATTCAGGTCCATCTTGCCCATTGTCTGCTGTAGCAAAGAGGGTCTACAGCATTGTGGGACCCGCCTCCCTCTGTTCTGTCGGCTTTGGCCTCATTGGTGATGTGAGTGTGCTGTTGGCTAGGTGGTTAGTACTGTCCCTTTTGTGCCTTTAATGTTGGTATCTGTACTGTTAGTAATAAAGCTAGCCTTCAGGCTTGTTCTCAGTGTTACTGCCCACCTTAGACTTCCGTCAGCTAGTATTCGCATAGATAGCTTCTGTCTAGTTACCTGAAGCTATTAAAAACCTCTTGCTCTTCTGAATATCTGGAATATTATCCAGTCACATTGGAAGGAAGATGTACTTAATTGGGTTGTTTTACAGTGTTTTCTGACCTGTCATAGGTTTTTACTTTTTCTTTTATCTTACCTTTCGGGGAAATAAGATTTTTTTTCTGGCTTTCATTTATTTCCCTCTGCTTGCTGACTGGTTATCACTCTATTACTAGTTAATCACTGTAGTTAACTAGTAATCCCTGGTAATTAAAGTGGTCATCTCTGATATATTTGAGTCTAAGGTCAGTAGTTTTCCAGTTCCAGGCCATGTAAAGTCACAGACAGTGTTGAGCTCTGTTTGGCCAACTCCTCCTGTGGGCTGTTGTGATTATGTGTCTTAATTCTCTGTACATTTTAAGTCCCTCAAGACATTACGGGGAATGTAGAAATAGTATTGACTCAAGATAGGTCTGCACCACCCAACACTTAACCCTGCTGTGGTCACATCCTTCTGTGGCTCTGCTTCTGCTTAAGACCATTCCCCTGGAAGAATTTGTTGCAACAAATTAAAATGATCTTTATTTGATCTTCATTTATCTTTTATTGACAAATTTCTAAATTTGTTGGGGAGATACTTCAGACTTTTAAAAATGATAAGAGGGACTGGAGAGATGGTTCAGCAGTTAAGAGCAGAGGACCTGGGTTCAGCTCTTAGCCCCCTGGTGGCTGACAACTGTATAACTGGTTACAGAGGAGTCTGTGTCTTCTTCATGTGGCCACTGACACCAGGCTTGCAAAACACTCATAGAAATAAGATCAAAATGAGTCAGTCTTAAAAAGGACAAGAATAAAGGGCGGCGGCGGCGCACGCCTTTAATCCCAGCACGCGGGAGGCAGAGGTAGGCGGATCTCTGTGAGTTCGAGGCCAGCCTGGTTTACAGAGTGAGTTCCAAGAAAGGCACAAAGCTACACAGAGAAACCCTGTCTCGAAAAAAAAAAAAAAAAAGGACAAGAATAAGCCAGGCATGGTTTCCTGTAGTCCCAGCATTTGGGAGATAAACACAGGAGGATGAAAAATTCAAGGTAATCCGTAGCTATGTGGTGAATTCAAGGCCAAGCTGAAAAAAAGTGCTAATAATAGAAAAGAATAACCTTCCCTGATGCACATGAGATTGCTGTAATGCCTTTTATAATCGTGTGTCATCAAAGTCACTGAATACCATGTTCTTACTCACTGTATGGTCTCAGCACCCTTTCTGCAGGGTGCATGCTCATGCATTAGGAATGCCACTTACTGGACCGCTAGACCTCCTAGACCACAGCCCAGCATGGGCTGTGGAATTGTGTTCTATTGAGTCTTCCATTAAGATTTGGGACGCTTCACTTGAAGATGGCCTTCTTATGAACAAGATGCCACAAGGCCCCCCTGTACCTGGCAGTCTGTATGAGCGGATTTACATGCTGCTGCTAACTACATACCAATTGAGGGCTATCAATGACCCCAGAGACCCAGGATGGATGAGAGGTTACGTCTGATGGCTCTGTCTCCAGTCCTTGTATCTGGATTTTCTCGATATTTAAGAACTTGATACTTCAAAATGTTTGGAGACTACAGGTTGCTTAGTTGTTGAATATCCCTATGTCTGGTGTGTTGGATGTTTCCTCGTGAGTAGATTCAGGCCATAGTGTTTTGTGAAGGGAATGTCAGAAAACTCATTGCAGCTTCCTAGGCAGTAGTATGTGCTGAGTTGGCCCTGTCACTGCTCACATTTCCTTTGATCATCTGACTACAGATGATGTAACTCTTTCATTCTTCATGATCAGGAGTCATTGGGGAAATCTGGGATTGCAAGTGTGTGCTCTTCTGTCAGATTTTCAGAGTTGTGGCGTCCATTGATTTTCTTACTTACTTGGTTATCACTGTGATGGGTTCCTAACTATAGTTCTTTTTCTGTCACCCCTTCCACAGCTTCAGGAGCTGCTGGAAGGAGATCCTCTCCCTGTATGGGATTCATTTGTGTGTTTGTCTGTGGGTGGTGAAAATCATGAGTTCATACTGTCAGGGTCTCACTACCTCTGCAGGGTTGCATGGTGACTGTTCAGCCCTTCTTGCATTCTCCCTGTTGGCACTTACAGGACTACTACTGTGTGAGAGCAGCCTTGTCTGTTCCCCTGCTGGCCTATCACAGTTACCATGCTTTGCTTCAAACCCTACCAGTCTGTCACCCCCACTTTCAGGGAGTCACAAGCTGTATTCAGCCTTATAGAAAGCTGTAGGTCAGACTTGGAAGGAAGGGAGACTGTCTCCGTTCTTGAAGAGGAATTTGCATGGGGCAGAGAATTCTGAATTGCCAGCTTGTTTTCTTTCAGCCGATTCAGACTTGAGCATCTCAGGATTCTGGCTCTGTGTTCTAACGAGCAGCTTACTGTTTCTTTGGAATACTTCTTGTTCCTCTATGGGGTCTGTTTCTTGTCTGGTTCCTGATGGGTCTTGAGCTTTGTCAAGGGTGTGTGTACCTGGGGGTAGGCCATGTCCTTTGTCTTCACTGCCGTGAGGTGCGTGAAGCCCTTTGTCACCTCAGCCGCTCTCTACAGCCAGTGCCAGTTCTCTGCTCTCCTCAGGCTCCCAAAGGCGCTGGTCTCATGCTGTGCCCCGTGTGCTAGGGTTCTGCTGTCTCCTTCCGGCCTTTCTCAGTGTGCTTCAGCCGCACATGTCCTTCTGCCATCTTCCAAGCTGCTAACTCGTTGTCTTTTCCAGCCCTTCTAATCTACGGGCGTGTCATTGGGCTCTTAACTTTAATCATTGTCTTTGTTGTTGTTTCTAGAGTTTACACTTTCATTTCAACTTTGCAGAATTACTTTTGCTGTACAATTTTTTGAAACTTAATCTCAAATAAAGGAATCTGATGAGTGCCATGTCTGTCTTGGGGTCTGCTTGACTGCTGGGCTCGCTGCTGCTGTTTGATCCTTTTGTCCTTACAGCCTGACAGGTGCTTCCTGTGTCTTGTCTCGCTGTGGCTGTTACTTGTCCTTTTTGTTGTGTTTGGTTAAGAATGTAAAGGTAGTTTTGGACTTTGCCAGTGCTACTCATCCACAAAGAGATGCACTGCACAGTCATCTGGTCAGCAGGAAAGGGACAGACCACCAGAATCCATTCTAAGACCACGCTGATGACTGGCTGTGTGTGGGTTCCATGAGGTCTGATGTGTCTGCAGCTTGTCCTGCCTGAGAGAGCATGCTTACCAGGGTCACAGTGTCTTATTGCTGCTGCTGCTCATGAGAGTTGAGGAGACCCCAGGAGGCTGATGTGCTGACTGTAAGCCCCCCTGCTCTTTGTCCTGACACCCTAAAACACAGCCCCTCCTGCCTAGATCCCTGTGAGTGGATGACTTTATGTGCCATCTGCCTCTGCTTGTATGGGAGGGCAGAGTTGGTCTGAACCAGCTAGTCATCCGAAAGCTAGGCGTAAGTGGGTGGCTATCTGGTGAGCTTGCCACTGTCACTATCATTGTGCTTTTATGGCTTTCTTCGTTCTGATATTCTTCTCGGTGATGTCTTGTCAACTTGATACACGCTTTGGGGAGAGGGAACATCAATTGGAAAAATGCCCCTACCAAATTGGTCTTCAGGCAAGCCTGTGAGCGTTTTCTTAATTGATGATTAATATGAGAAGGCCCAGCTCACTGTGGGTGGTACTACCCCTGGGCAGGTAGTCCTAGATAGTATAAGAAAGTAGGCTAATCAAGCCATGCGGGACAAGCCAGTGAGTAGCATTCCTCCATTTCCTGTGCCTCAGTTCCTGCCCCTAGGTTCTGCCTTGAGTTCCTGCTCCAACTTCCGTGGGGGATGGACTACAAACTGTTAAGATGAAGTAAACTCTTTGTTCCCCAAGTTGCTTCTGATCACAGCAATAGAGACCTAACTAAGACAAATACTGAATATCAGAGTTTATGGCATTGCACACATATGGATTTAATTTAATGTTAAAGATTTTAAACAAATAATTGAAGAAATCTATTTTTTTAATTTCAGAATATTTTTAAAAATAAGTTTAAAATAAGTCTAGTTTTTCAAAAACAGATATAGATAGACATATGGGGGGGGGGATGGCTGTGATGTCACCGGCTTTCAGGTCGTAGGAGGCATGGACACTGGGTGTTAACTGAAGTGTCATCCAGGTCTCCTCAGCATTTCCCTCTGTTCCTCTGTGCCAGGCCCCCATCCAGACTTGATGGCACAGACCCCAGTTCTCGGCAGGCTCCTCTCAGCAGTGACGCACGTGACCCTTGTTCTTAGTCACAGTTTAAGGAATCTGCAGTGGAGTTTCAGGTGGGCATTGGTGGGGTGGTAAAGGTCAAGGTGAATGATCAGCATGGCCACTTGTTGACCTTAACCTTGATTGCCTGTGGTCTTCCCTCTGAAGAGTCGCTCTGTCTCTTTCTTCCAGAAGTACTGTGTGTTCTTCAGGTTTCTTCTGTGTTGACTGAGAACTGTGTGACCATTTAGAGGAATGTTGGTTTTGTTTGTTTGTCTTTTAAGGAAACTAAGTTACTTTTATAAAAATGATGGGTTGACATGAAGCATGGCAATAAGTAATAATGACTTTCTTCTTAGAGACAGAATTTTCTTTGCTATTAAAGACAGCAGCAATTATCACAAAATTTCCATCTGGAAATTGCATTATGGATGAATCAGAGATGAATGCATGAAGAGCCCTCCATCCATTTCCTACCTAGCTATCGACAGTCTGGGAATCTGTGGCTTTCATGAAGGTGCTTCTCTGGCAGCAGAATTGTCTTCCAGCTACCGTGCTCAACTGTCAAATAGTCCTTAATGATCTGCTTACACTGCACTGGCAAGTACCACTGCCAGGGCTGTCTGGGTGCCAGCACTGCCCACCCCACTCCTGGGAAGTGGAGAGGTGCCACCAGCCAGGTAGTGAGGCCAACCAAGCACTTGAGACTACAGCGTCAAGACTTCATGTCATGAGGAAGGAGGCTAGTGAGAAGGAGTGAACTGGCTGGATATAAAGAGGTGGTACAGGAGCTGTGCACCTTGGGTACTGTGGGAAGGCCAAGGAGGTGTAGTCGGACTTTTATTTGGGCCACTGGCTCACAAATAATGACATAGAGACTTATTAATTAAGAAAGCAAAAAAAAAAAAAAAAAAAAGAAAGCTTGGCCTATAGCTTAGGCTTATTCCTAACTAGCTCCTATAATTTATATTAATCTATGTTCTATCACGTAGCATTACCTCTCTTCCATCTTGCACCTCCCGTTTCCTGTCTATGTCTCCTGGCATCTCCCTGTGCCTGGATTCCTCCTCCCCTTCCTTTCTTTCCCCGGAAAGCCCACCTATACCTCCTGCCTAGCTATTGGTCAATTGGCTTTTTATTACACCAGTCACAGCAATATGCCTTTACACGGTGTATAGATATTCCACGACAAGGAAGGAAGCTTGGGGTGCTGCTTTGGTGACTGCGTGGGGTCTCAGGTGAACCCTGAGAAAAAGTGTCAGGAGAGTGTGGGAACCGGCTAGCCAGTATTTTATTAGTTTGTTACTTGGTTTTGTTATTGAAGACCAAACATTTTGTGAATTGACAGAGTAAGTGCATTGGAAGCAAGGGAGGAAGTTCAGGACATTGGGGCAGAGGACAGAAGGGGACTAGGGCAGGGGTCCCGGGCCACACTACACAGAGGCCCAGCTGGTCCACTGGGGCAGTGCTTGAGACTGTCCACTCATTTCTGAAGACTTAGTTGCTTTTTTTGTAGCTGCAATGAAACACTTGACAAAAACAACATTAGGGAAGAATTACTTATTTTCCTGAGAGTTTCATGGGTGGCAGTCTATCCTGGCAAGGAGGAAGAGGTAGAGAACAGCAGCTAATACAGCAGTTAAGAAGCTGAGGAAGAGTCACACACCCAAGGACTTGCTCATGGTAGTCACTTCTTCCAGCTGGGCCCCAACTCCTACTTCACCACCTCCCAAACATCTTGTCATATTGTGTGTCCATCCAGGGGTCAGTCTACTCACAGATCAGAACCCTCGTGCTCTCATTGTCTCTAAAAACATAGGCACACTCAAGGTGTGCTTTACTGTCTTCTAGGTCATTCCCAACTCAGAGTAATTATCACAAGTCTGAGCTCTTTGACTTGGCACCCAAAGTCAGCTCTAAACATACACAGTAAGTACCCCAGCCTCCCATCTGCACATGTGTTTGCCAGTACTTCCTTCATCCACTTGATTCACTGTGATCCCACAGATCTGGCTGTGGAGAGCTGGAGCTTATCTCTGCATACATGGCTTCTGCATGTAGAGCAGTTTGTCCCTGGCAAAGTCCTTGACGTCTCTCTTAGCACCTGCCTTCAGAGGGCCCTTGTCAGGTGATGTGGGTCTCCCTGATTTTAACATGCTGTCTGTGGGACTGTGGCTTTGGAACTATTACCACTGGGTAGACACCTGAGAACAGTAACTTCCAGAATCTGTCAGTAGCCAGTAGTTCAACAGGGACAGTAGGGCCCCATGAGTCCCTCCTTGATCTATGGTTGAGTGTTGACAGGCTCTCATACAGGTGCAGTACAGGCAATCACACTGCTGTGAGATGGTGTTTTCAGTGGCTGTGTCGTGCCCTTTTCTTCCCACTTTTACGTTCTTTCTGCTCCCTCTTCCATGATGTTGTCTACGCCTTAGAGAAGGTGTATAAAGGGATGAGTGTTGTTGGTTGTTTGTATTCTTTTGTTCTTTTGGGGCCTGCCACCCAGCTCCCATTTAATTACACATGGAGTCTTATAAATGCCTGGCCTTAGCTTGGCTTGTTTCTAGACGATTTTCTTTAACTTAAATTATCCCATCTACCTTTTGCCCCTGGGCTTTTCCTTTCTCTTACTTCTGTATATCTTACTTTTTCACTCTTCTTACTCCATAGCTGGCTGTGTGCCTCGGTGACTGGCCCCTAGCATCCTCCTCTCCTTGTTTTGCTCCTAGATCCTCCTTTCTCTCTTTTTCTTCTGTTTATTCTCTCTGACTGCCAGCCCCACCTATCCTTTCTCCTGCCTTGCTATTATTGGCCATTCAGCTCATTATTAGACCATCAGGTGTTTTAGACAGGCAAAATAACACAGCTTCACAGAGTTAAACAAATGCAGCATAAAAGAATGCAACACATCTTTGCATCATTAAATAAATGTTCCACAGCCTAAACAAATGTAACACATCTTAAATTAATATTCCGCAACAGATGAGCACTCAGCCATCACTTATTCTTAGTACCTTGAGCAGCCATGAGTCTCTGCATTCACTGTTACTCGCTCACAGAGAAGCTTCTCTGATAGAGTCAAGTAGCGTTTATCTATGAGTATAATCTTAAGTATTTAAAAGGCAGTTTGGTGTCATGTCAGACAACAGTGGTAAGTTCCCCCTAAGACATATGGTTTCCCAACCCTGAGTTTGGGAGCAAAGGTTTATAGTACCAGACATGCATTCCCTCCTGTGGAGCAGGCCTCACATCTAATCCAAGAGTTGGTGGTTACCCATAATAGTAATCCCACTATTGCACTTGTGGATGCATCTTGTCTCACATGGCTTTGTATTTTGTAGTGTTCACACCTAGGTAAAACCACTGATGACTTTTCTCACTCTTTAGTGGGTACAGTGCCTTCCAGCACTGTGAAAGCTATCTGGCAGGGAAGAAACAGTTGGCCGGATTCCAGCTTGATTTCTCTGTATTTTGCAACCAAGGTACATGGTGTCTTATCGTTTAGTTCTGGTGGTATCTGTTGTGGAATATTCCTTGATACTGTGTGAAGATGTGCCACTGTGATTTTTTTTAATAAAGAGCTGAGCAGCCAATAGCTAGGCAGGAGGTATAGGCAGGACTTCTGGACAGAGAGAGCTCTGGGAAGAAGAGAGGCGGGGTTGCAGGCCAGACACAGAGGAAGCAAGATGGGCAGTACAGAGTAAAGGTAGCCAAGCCATGTAAAGAACACAGATTTTAAAATATGGGTTAGTTTAAGTTATAAGAACTAGTTAGGAACAAGCATAAGCTAAGGTTAGGTGGTTATTCAGGAGCTGGCAGGCGGGACAGAAAATGACTGGCTACAGGTAACCAAGAAGAATGCTGGGAACCCATAGTGGGACCTCCACAGCCAATAGGTTATGGGGAGAGATTTTGCGTTTGGCACTGAGATTTTTGTTTAGGCAGCCTGTGGAATAGTAGAAAATATCTGACAACTGTACATCCGACAGAGGACTAACATTTGGATTGTGCAAAGATCTAAGAACAAACCCAAAACTTAAGAGTTCTATTTAAAAATGGGCTTTGGAAATAGAGAATTCTCAAAATAAGAAATATTAATGGCTAATAAATACTTTAGAAAGTATTTAAAATAATTTAGCCATCAAGGAAATGCAAACTGAAACAACTTTGAAATTCCGTCTTGCCCCAGTCAGAATGGCTGTTATCCAGAAGTCAGATGACAGCAGATACTGTTGAGGTGATAGGGAAAGAAGAACTTGTAGTCACTGTTGGTGGGAGTGTGGACTGGTCCATCACTGGAAATCAGTGGGGAGCTTCCACAGAAAGCAACATATGGACCTACCATATGACCCAGCTATACCACCCTGTGCATTATAGTCTACCAAGGAGACCCTGGCCCATCAATGTCCATTGCCGCTCTTTTCATGATAGCCAGAAAATGAGTCAGCCTGAATGTGTTGTCAACAGATGGATGCCGAAAAAGAATGTGGTACATTCAAAATGGAATTGTACTCAGCTGTAAAAAAAAAATAAAATTTACAAGTATATGGATAAAACTAGAAATGTGTGTGTGTGTGTGTGTGTGTGTGTGTGTGTGTGTGTGTGTGTGTGTACCCCAAGTGAGATGACCCAGGACCAAAAGACAAGATCCAGCTTAGACTCTTTAGATCTGTGTGCTTAACTTGGAGCGTATGTAGAAGCCAGGAATTAGAAAAGAGCCATCAGGGGACGCCTTAAGTGAGGGTGTCTGGTAGAACCTAGGTGGTATGAAAGTAGAAAAGGATAAGGCTGGATGTGGGTTTGTTTCCACCAGGGTCGGAAAGATAAGGGTGTGGGATGGGAGAATTAACAAAAACAATGGGTATATATCTCCAATTTTGGAAGTCAATTAGAAAACATCAGTTTAAAAAAGCAAGAGAAGAGAGGTCTCCTGCATGGCTGTAATGTTGCTTCTAGAAGCCATTGTATAAACTGTTACCATTTAAGGAGATTTGGAAAAGGCTCAACTTCTGTCTTCTTCCTGAACTGTCATTTTGGGTGCATTCCATACCTTTGTTTGGACCCTGGTTTGCCTGACTAACTTAACAGTTTTTACAGTATGGATCTGATAGTGACAAATTCCTTTGGCTGGCCAGCTAAAAAAATTTTATTTCAACTCAATCTGGAAGGTGTTTTCAATCGATACAAGGTTGTAGCTTGACCATTCTTACAGCACATGGAAGGTTCTCTGTGCCTTGGGCCTGCGTGGTTTCTGATGAGAAGTCTAGTCAGCTCTAGTTTTTGGTCTTGGTGCCCCAGGACTCTTTGAGGATTTCTACCCCCCCCCCCTTAGTGCTTGTTTTTAGAGGTTTTGTTGTGATTTGCCTCTGTGTGGTTGTCTGTGTATCTTGCAGAGGTCTGCTGAGTGTCTGGGTGTGCTATCTGTACCTTGCAAAGCATTTGGAAAAGGTTTAGCCATTATTCTTAGGGGTTTGGAGGATCTATTTGTATGTGCATTAGACAGAGGTTTTCATGGGTCACTGGAACTGTTCGGCCATTTTCTTTCTGCCTTATTTTGAGTCAATTCTCTTATATCTTTATATTCACTATTTTCTATGCTGTTAAGAAATAGGCTGTTGTTATGTTTTGCTCATTTGGATCTTCAAAGAAACAGAATACAAAGGAAATGCTGAAGCAGTGGATTGGGAGGAAGCAGAGAAGGGTCAACTGGAAGGGGCAGGAGAGCCTGTGGCTTGCCCGACAGTGGGGAGGACAGGTTGAGGAGGCGTGTGGCCAGGCTAGAGAGAATGCCTCCGGGAAGAGCCTGTGACTACAGAGTAGACTGGCGCTGCTCCTTTGTACCCAGCCATTAAGAGGAGGATGTGGCCTGCCAGGAGCAGGACGTGAATCCCAAGGACCGCTCCTCCTTCACAGCCCAGCAGCAGCCCCGCCTAGCACATTCGCTTGACCCCCACGCCCATCCAGTAGAATTGTACTTCAGGATCTTGTTTTAAACTTGGAACTTGTGCCTTTCTGTTTTCCAGTTCTCCCTTACTTCTGTCGTCTGTCATTTTGTTCCCACTTTCCTAACAGATGCTTTAACGTCCCCGTTAACTAATCCATCGCCCTCGTCATTTCTAGTCCGCCTGACTCTCCCTCTGGTTTCGGATCACATTTTCCACTTGCACGTGTCTGGAAGTCTATCACTGGCTGCAGCACAGTGTGAGTTTTAGGGTTTGGCATGCTAGTTTATTCTATTCCGAGTCAAGTGTTGGAGGTTTGCTGGCTGCAGTGCGGGGTACTTGCACAGCAGCATTACTCCTGCGAGCACTGAGTTCCAGTTTTCCAGTGCCTCTAGCGTAGCCTGTTTGGGGGGATGGTATGGCCTGAGATCTCTCTTGTGCTCGTGTCTGTGAGGAGGGGCCACTGGGAACCCATCTGACCCACCGCCTTCAGGGAGTAGCCATGAATTCATACTGCACATAGCTCCTAGAGGTTTTGTCCAGCCTTGCAGGACATCACCTATGCTGCCTGGACATTGTCTTCAGCCCTTAAAGACCAGTGGCCCTGTGACAAATTCTGGAGCTCTTTTTCTGTCTAGACCCTGTCTATGTCCCTACCTCTACCACATCCACTCTGGCCTGTCAGGATCAGATAGGACATGGGACTCAGCTTTCCAGTTTCTAAATGCTTTTAGGTAGAGGAAAGAGGCCAGATGCAGTAGCATACAACGTTGGGAAGCTGCAGTTAGTCTGGCGGGTCTCAATTGTTTGGCCCCAGTACTGGAACCCAGGACCTAGAGGCTGCTATGTTAAGTTGGCCCAAGTCCAGCCTGTGGTCAGGGGAGGCCTTTTCTGCCTGGCTGCGTTGAGACTGAAGTATCCACTCAGCTGGCTGTGGCATGTAGAGGGGCACCTTTTACGACTCTCAGAATCCCATTCCTTCATGTAACTTAAATCCAAAACTCAGTGGCTTCACTTGGGCTACAAGTGACACCTTGCCATTGCCTTCAAGCTCCCAGCTGGACTTTGGTGCGAGGTGGTACCTGGTTTGCAGGGACCCCCAGTGGGCTGGGCCTGGAGTGCAGCCGGTTCGCTCCTCCTGCTAGGAGCCCTGAGAGACCGAGAGCATGGTAGAGTTTTAAGGGGAGGAGGTGCTGAGTCAGCTCCCATGCCTAAGCCTCAGCACAGTAATGCAGACCAGAGCTTCCACACTGTCAAGTTAGAACCACGGAGGGGGTGCTGTCTACACCTGCTGTTCAGGCTGTTTTGCTTCAGCAAGCAATTCTGTTTCTGGGAGTTTATCCTAAGCACATTCGAAGGGGAAGGATTGTAGGGAGGAGCTGGGGCTGGAAACAGCAGGCAGGGCTCGACAGCACAGGTCCACTCTCAGACTGGAGTGGGTGGAACGAGGTGTCCAGGGACTTGGGCTCAGCACCTGCTTCGGAGTTGGAACAAGTGCAGATTCTTGCTCTGGATGGAACAGGTGTGTGTTCGAGGCAGGTGACTTATTCTTTTTGAAAAAGAAATACCTGTGCATGCTATCACATTCCAGAGGTGCAGAAGAGTATCCTGTCCTTCTGTGTCCAACTGCCCAGAGGCTTCATCTGCAACCTTATAATGATCTGAATTGCTGTTTTAATTTCAGCATGGCCTCCAGCCCACAGATGAGCAGTTAGATATTGGGAACTTAGGGGTGCTTTTATGTACATTCAAGTGTTGTACCTTCTCCCCAGAACCTGAAAGCACCCCTCACTGGATTTTATAAGCCAATTAAATGCCCCCGAAAAATTCCAGAGTGGATTTTGTGAAGCAATTAGTAAACATTGGTGAGGATCAGCAGGTTTGGTGGTTTTCAGCTAGTTTTTACATGCTCTAGTTTAAAATTCAGGACAGTGGTAGCAGAAAAAAACTCCTGGGCTTGCTGGCTGACTGGCTGCTGGTGTAACACAGACCCACTCAGATAGTCTTCTAAAGGGTGTGCGTGTTCTGTTCGTCAGGCATAATTGTGTGGATTGTGTCTAACCAAGAAGTGCCCTTCTCTTCAGCTGGATGGCAGTTGGAGAAGCTTTGTGTTTCAGTCCTGGCACACTGTACCTGTACCTCTTGCCTGAGGCGGTTCTAGTCAGCCACCTTCTCTCTGCTGGAAAGCTTGCTTCTGGCTGGGGGAGGTGGGGGGGGGTTGCCTCCAGCCTCTGCCTGCCCTCCTGCAGCCTTTGTACTGATGGGCTGCTCTTGGGGCTGTGTGGAGCACTTCCTGTTGTCATACAGGCAGGTCCCTAGCTGCCTTTTGCTTGTCTGTAGTTCTTTCTGAGCCCTCTGGCTGTTAACACCTGTGTTCTTGTCTGTGCCATCCAGCAGTCCAGCCGGGCAAGGACAGAGCCTCTGGTAAAGGGAGGCTGAAGTCTTGATCCTTTCAGCTCCTGATGACGCCAGGGGCCTCTCCCACAGCTTCCTTGCTCCCAGAGTAGTTTCTTGCCTATGTTCCTTGGACATTTCAGTGGCTTCCCAAGGCCTGTGCCGTCTCCCTTACCTTCCTGCACTTCCCCAGGGCCTATGTTCAGCTCACACATCCCCGTCATGCACTCTTCCAGGCTGAGACCCTGGTGACCATGGCCTCTTAGTGATCTCATCCCTGGTTCTCAAAGCTGTCACCATTCACAGTAACCAAGCAGGCGGTCAGGGCTCGAGAACAAGGCGCTTCCTAGGCCCGGTCCCCTCTGCCAGTCCTCGCTGAGAGCCACCACTGTCTCCTGTCCCTCCTGTCCTTATGGACATCAGTGAGAGGCTAGGGGTTTGTCTTAATCTCTGTCCTGGACAGGGCTTCTGTGGGCAAGGCTGCTTCATTGCAACGGATCCTTGCTCTCGGTGCTCCCCTGGGGACTAGATGCGCAGTAACTGACCAGCTCTGGAGGCTGGGAAGGTGGTCTTTACTCTAAACAGTGTTTTGATGCCTCCTCACAGCTGCCAGGCCGGAAGTACAAGCCTGGGTACAACGCCGAGGTGGGCGACAAGTGGATCTGGCTGAAGTGAATGGTCCCTCTGCCTAGCTGTGTCACCGCCGTGCAGATGTGGCTCTGCCCAACTCTGAATTCCAGAGCTTTGCAAGACAGCAGGAAGAAAGCAGGATCAAGAAATTGCCCGAAGAAATGGTTTAACAAAAACAGTCTGCCCTGTGCCTAGTCAGTTGATTGAAAGATTCAACTTCCACAGAAAAGATTCTGGAACCTTTCAGTTTTATTTTAGAATCATCTGAGAAAAACAAAACAAACAAAGCTGGTCTGCTGTGAAAGAGCAGCTTCCACTAGACGTCCCATGTCCCTGTGCTGTGTCCTTCCGTCCTCTCAACTTCAAGAAATAAAGCTGGCTCTGTAGCTCCTCTTCTTGTGTCTGCACGGCACACACTACAGATGCACACGCACATGCACACCCGCCCCTGGAGGTGAGGCTCAGCCCTCCCATCCCTTCCCTGCACATACACACACGCACATGCACACACATGCGCACACACACACACACACACACACACACACACACACACACGCACACCCCTGGTGATGAGTCTCAGCCCTCCCGTCCCTTCCCTGCGCGTACACACACACACACACACACACACACACACACACACACACACACACACACACCCCTGGTGGTGAGGCTCAGCCCTCCCGTCCCTTCCCTGCAGTTTGGGTCATTCACACATACTGTTGAAGTGATTTTCTGAAGCATTTGTTCTTCTTTTAGCGGTGCACAGTAGAGCAAAAAGGGAAGAAGAACCTCCAGAGATTAGCAGAATGGTGTCTTCTAGAGCATTCTAGAGCAGGCTCACTTGATGAGCGTGGAATTTGGGGACAGACGCTAGTTCTGATGCTGTTACCAAAACTCGGTGCCAGTCCCAAGTAAAAAAAGCAATTGCGTTTTGTCGTTCACCTATATTGGAACCCGGGGAAAGAGTCCCTATGAGCTGGTGTCGGTCCGTGTTGCTGTTCAGAAGTTCCTCTGTAGGTTGTCGTCCTAAGTTGTGAGTTTGCTGAGCCCCCTGCCGTGGCTGCTCTAGTACATGTGATTTACATTTAACTTAATTAAAACTTCATGAAATTTAGCACTCAGTTTCCTGGTAGCGCTGGGCTCCATCAGGTACTCACAGCACATGGAGGTGGGATCAGTATTAGACACTACAGAAGAGAATACTTTCCTCTTCCAGAACGGTCTGCGTGGCCTTACTGCTGTTGCTGCCCGCCTGCCTTTCCTCCCTCTTCCTCCTCCTGAAATGGGCCAGCCCTGGGGTGTTGTGGTTTGAGTAGCGCGGGAACCCTTTGAGGAGAGGCTTAAAGAGAGGAAGGATCTTTATCTTGGCCATACTTCCTGCCTATGGCTAGGAGGAGCTGCCGCTTCTGAAACCCTGCACAGCACACATGCAGCCTTTCCAGCAGTGGGTGCCCAGAGACCTCAGCCATGTTGCCTGGCACATGTCGGCACAGCACACTCGGTCCCTGGGAGTCCAGTCCACATGCTTGTTTCTTTCCCAGTGGCTCTCCTCCCTGGGTGTAGTGTGACCCTTGTGATTTGTGTTGCTGCAGAAGTCCATCTTCCCGTTTCCTGTGTTCCCTCTGTGTGTCGGCAAAGGAAGATGAGGAGTATATGTTCCCAGTCTCCTCCAGGGTGAAGCCCTGCAGAGGAGACTAGTAGATGCTCTGATCTGGTTTCAGTGCATTCCCTCAGTTTCACCAAAAATGCTTACTGCCCTTTAAAACAGATCAGGGCTGAGATGAAAGCATGCGCTTTGAATAGGCCACATTGGCAGCCTCAGCACTTGGAGGATCAGGAATTAAGCACTGTCTCAACACAGGTTCTGTGTGTTTTCTGTTGAAGAGGAAGTCCTCGAGGACTTAACACCCTTATGGCCATCTTCCCCCGCAACCCCCTGGTCTTCAGCAGAGCAAGGCTCAGCCTGGTGGCAGCTGGCATGCTCCCCAGGCCTCAGACTGCTGTCAGCTGCAACCCACCATACAGCCATGGAGCCATGGCAAATAGCCACCTGGCCAGGCAAAGTAGTGCAGTGAGGCAGCATGTCACTGTGTGGCCACGTGCGGGATACAGGATACTAGGGGGCCCCAGGACCTGCAGTCAGGCTGCACTTGGATGTAAGTGTGCACGGTTGTGCAGTGCAGCAGAAGTGAACACCTCTTTTCTTGCTTTACATAGGCCCCTCTTCTAAAGCCTGCTGGCTCCTGATTGCTTGGAAACATCCTGTGTTCTGTTTGCCAGAAAGGACTTCTGGATTGGCTGTTTGTAAGCAGTGTGTGCTGGCGCCAAGGAGACAGGCCTGCTCTGGGGCAGATCTGCAAGGTTAGGGCTGCTGTGCAGTGGGCAGGATGGCCCTGCACTTACCACCCTCCACCTAGGCTTTGAAAGGAAACAGCTCAGGGCTAGGAGGGAGAGCCAGAGTCACCCTGGGCTTTGCATCTAATATAAATAAAGCAGCCCCTGAGGGCATTGCTTCTCTCGGGACCTGCAGCCCTCAGGTCCTCTCATCCTGTTGGGTTTTTTAGAGGGAAGCCCCTCTGGAAGGCAGCAAATCCAGGATTTGACCAGAGAGTTGGGGAGAAAGTGCCTTTCTCAGCTGCATGGCCCTGTGCTCCTTGTCGGGAGGTCTGAGTTTTGGTGCGTCCCATTTTCTCTGGAACTCTGATTTGACACCCTAGGACCAGAGATCTCCAGTATAGACTTACCCCCAAAGGATCAGTGGCAGGAATCTTTAAGGCAGGGTATCATTGGCACCTATGAGATGTTGGCCTTTACTGAATGGTTTAGTATCCTGACAGGAAGCTGGTAAACAAGTCGACCCTTTAAACCTGCGTGTTTCTAGGAAGGGGTGGTGCCAGCAGCACAGTAAGGGTTTTTTCTGCTAATGCGTTGGAAGCAGAGGGTCCCTGTGTTCCTACCAAAATCAGTAGCCTCATGGGAGTGAATGGACTGAGGGCCCAGAGCATAGTCCAGTGGGATGTGAGTAAGGCCTCAGCCAGCAGGCCAGTGGCAAGAAATGAAATGATGCCACCTTGGAGCCGCCCTGGGAGCCAGAGCAATATGAGACAATTCAATACTAAGGAAAAAGACATAACACTGGCTTCCCTCCCACGGTCCCAGGTGGTCTCACCCGCTGCAGTGGGCACATCCCAGTAGATGGTCATCTGTCTGTGGGGATCATCCATCCTGGGCCTTCCTAGCACTTCCCCACACTCTGCCTTCAATCCTTTCTACTGCCTGCAGCAGGGAAATGCAAGGTCAGCTTCAAATTAAAGCACTCTGTGCTTGTAAACCACTCCTTGCCTGTAGGAGGCAAAGGGGAGTGGTTGGCCTTCCTGCATGCAGGCTCTTCAGGATGTCCTTCAGAGGCCCAGGCTCTAAAGGACAGCCCTGGAGAAGCAAGAGGTGAGGCAGAGATGGAAAAAGAACTTCACTGTGGGTAAGAACTGGCCAGTGGGGGGGGGGGGGGGGGGGGAAGCACTGTCTTGAAGGCTCCTCTTGTTGGAAAACTGATACAGGGATGGTTATACAGGAGGTGGGTGGTCACGGCCTGTATATGTATGTCCTGTAGGTGGGGAGTTATGCCCAGATGTGCGCACCTGCCCTTAATCGCCTAGTGAGATTACCTCATTTCAACAAGCCCACAGTCAAAACAGTTATTTTGACAATGATTATTTTGTCCTCAGCCCTTTTAATCCACTTGCTGACGATTCTGCACCCAGACTTTCCCAGTGGCCAGTCTGGAAAGAATGGCTGCCCCAAGGCCCTGTTGCTGATCAAGCCCAGGTAAGGAAAGTGGTACTCTTCCTTCCACTCTTCCTTCATTATGAAGTCCAAACTGGAATGGGCGTGTTGAGCATGGGAGACACATCACTGATCAGCGGTGCAGCCAGCCCCAGGCCCTGAGCTCAGTGTTGTCACAGGAGGGGAGAGTGATTCACTGAGGAACTGTAGCCACAAAGGGAAGGAAGCCTCAGCAATCTTAGATACCCCTTGGCACACAGCTACTCAGGGGTCCTGTGTGATTTCTATAAAAACACCGATGCGGAGGTGCCATGTGTTCTGTACACCGTCTCAGGAGGGACAAGGAGGCACCAATGATACCTCTCCCTCCTTGGCACTCGCACATCTTGGGTGTGAGCTCTTAGAGTGTCAGTCGGAAGCAAAAGGGTGTCCCCATCATGTTACACCCTGTCACTGTACCCCCTCTCCAGCAGCTGGGCACAGCTGTGGTGCCTGAGCACAGAGTCCCCACTCAGGACCAGGCCACATGTGTCGTATCACCAGCCTGGGAGGTGAACACGGCTGAGGCAAAGATGAACAGCCAATGCCCAAACACACCCTCTGGTTCCTGCCTACAGGAAGTGTCTCTGGATCATGAGTGCCCTGCTGGAGTTCAGCCCTCCATTCAGGGGTTCTTGTTGCCCTCAGTGGAGCCTTGTTCTCACACAGCTCTTTCAGAGTCCCGAACACCTGTGGGCTGTGCAGTCTGAGGACAGACCCTGAGGAGGTCTGGGTGTCCAGGCTGCTCAACCTGGAGATGGGCTCTGGGTGAGGGGACTCTCAAGGCCCACACAGAGCACTGGACCCTGATGCTCAGTGTGAACTACAACTTGTGTTTTCCCACAGCCCGGATCTCACATGACAGACACCCCTGCCCTCAGGATTCCCCGTGCAGCTCCCCTCCCAGCTGCCTGTTGTCAAGTCTCTGCAGCCCAGAGGTGCCCTGTGGCCAGCAAGGTGACCCTGGTCAGCCCTGATGTCCATGTACAGTCTCCCCAAGTCTGGGAGCCACCCCCTCTCTCTAGTCTCTTCCTTGGCCTAAGTGAGTCTTTTGGCAGGGCTGGTTAGGAACCAGCAGCTGTTGAGGGGGAGCCATCTGGGAGAAGGACGAGCTGGCTCAGGGAGCCCTGGACAATAGTAGTGGAAATTGCAGGAAATGGGAAGAAATGGCAGATCCGGGCCCTATTTTCCAAGCTGCCAAGCTTTTTGAATATACATATAACAGGTATAATTACGTCTCTTCCTTCTAAACACTTCCAGATCATTTTTTTTTCCCTTTTTAAACTGGCCAGCATCCCACCCTTTGTCAGCAGCACTCAGACCTCCTCTCTGGCCTTAGGGGCTCCCGGAAGCATCGACAGGGCTGCTGGGAAGCCAAGAGAACAGAGCCTGTGGGCTGCTGCAGCCACAGATACCTCTGGTGTGTGCTGGCCTGGCAGGGCTGCTGTCCTTCCTGGCCACTTCAGGCAAGACCTGGCACTTGTCTCCAGGCTACCATGTACCTACGGGTGTTCCAGGTTCAAGGCATAGGAAAAGTCTGATTTTCTAGGTACCTTTGTCTTAGTGAGAGGGAGGTAGAGTGTTGATCATCTCCTCTGAGTCTGGCTTTGACCGGGGCCTTAGAGACAAGGCAGCATCACCAGGACTGACAATCAAGTGGCCTGGGCCGGGCAAGAGGGCTTCTTGAATCCCACCTGCCCCTACCCGTCCACTCAGACCCCCAGTATAAGTTTTTTCATTGATTAAGCATGAACATGGCCGGACAGGAAAGCGTGTGATGGGGTGAAATGACCTACCTGCGGTTCTAACGTCACTGGTCCCAGGCTTCTCTGCGTCCTGACTGCAGGTGCAATGTGAATGGCTGCCTCAAGCTGTTGCCGCCATGCCGTCCCCGCCAGGATGGACTGTACTCGAACTGTGAGCCAGAGCGAGCCCTTTTTAACTTACTTTAGCTGAGTCTTTCGTCACAAAAACAAGAAAGGCAACTAATACAGCAAGTCCAGGCATTTATCCTGAGAGGTGGGACATGGAAGGGACTGTGTGCCCTGAGCTGTGTGGGCTCTGACTGGAGGCCTTAGGTCCTCCCCCACCCACTGCAGCTCTGCTTGTGTGGTCCTGGAGTTAACTTGAAGCCAGGAGTCCTCCCCAGCAAGGGATGTGATGGGCTGTGCACAGAGGAGGAGACGTAGAGGAAGAGGCCTAGAACCTCAGAAGACTTGGATCCCCTCCCCCCTCCCTCTTCCCTACTCTGGAACCACTGGTGTGTGTCACTTACTGATATTACCAAGGTGGAGGGTGACCAGGAAGGCTTCAGCAGGCCAGGCAGCAGGGGTCTTAGGTCCAGGGCTGGCTTCCAGATTCCTAGCCTGTCTGTCGCCTTGGGTTTGCCCCAAGATGTAAGATTACAGGCTCCTACTAGACCTTGCTAAAGCCACTTATGTGAGCCACGTGCCTTCTTGCCCTCCTGGCCCGCACAGAACCTGGGAGGACAGGTGACAGGTCTCCTCTGTGGCCTAGAACAGGACCTTAGAGTCCAGGGTGTCCTGCAAAGATGACATCAGGG
The DNA here is from genome assembly GCF_949786415.1 of Peromyscus eremicus. Classification (NCBI taxonomy): domain Eukaryota; kingdom Metazoa; phylum Chordata; class Mammalia; order Rodentia; family Cricetidae; genus Peromyscus; species Peromyscus eremicus. Next base: position 8,790,517 of record NC_081429.1, on the reverse strand, counting down.
CTCTAGGACATTTAGGCCAGGAGGCCACTGGCGTGCTGCCTTTGAATCCAGTTCTGGTCTCTGATTGGCCACCACCCCTTAGCCTCAGGAGCTGATGACAGGAAGTTCTGGGCTTAGGGAAGTATCCTGTGGCACTGCCTATCTGGGCTCCCTAAAGGTGTTTCCTCCCATGCACTCAGCTCCAGGGCCAGGGCTACAACAACTGCCCCCCCCAACCCGGCTCCCTACAGTGCAACAGCAGCATTTGGGCACACACAGTCCACTTGCCTCCCCGAACCCAGCCTGTCCTTCCTGGACTCTGCCTTCACGCCTTCTGTGAGCTGTAGTCTGAACCTCCTCCCTCCCTGTCCATCTGCTGAGGTGCCCTCTGGAACCTGCGCTCACCCTGAAGCCACCCAGGGGATGCCAAGACAAACTGTCATCGTTGTGGAATGGCCTCTCCCCATCGCTGCCTGGGTTGGATGTTCAGCCTAAGTTCCCCTGATTCCGCACTGTGAAGCATCTTCAGAGGTCACCAGGATGAACTGTTTGAAACCACGTCTGCTGTAAGTACCTTTTCAATGTCTGCATCAAATATGGATGGTTTCCGGAATTACATAGTGCGTGTTGAACAATGGCCGCTGTCAGCGTCACCCTTTGGTTTCGTGAACTCAGAGCCACAGTTGGCTGAATCCAGTCTACTCTCGTTGAAACTTGTCTCTCACTTGTGTATTATCTGGGCCTGTTTATTTTTTCTTTCATCTTAAGAAAAACAAATGATATAAACATTTTTTATAGAGCCATGGAATCAACTTATCACCAGAAATGTTAGTGACAGAATTTTTAATAAAAATTTGATTTCTCTTGAATTTGTCATTGGTAGAAACTCACATAATTAGCCCATTTAAATGTGTGTGTGTGTGTGTGTGTGTGTGTGTGTGTGTGTGTGTGTGTGTATTTACATTACCAAGCAAAACCTTATTGTTAAAGCCTGTCATATATTCTGGAAACATATCCATGTTGCTCTGGGCAATAAAAAGAAGGGGCATATGATTAAGGAAAAAATAGTTTTCATGCCAAAGTCTCTTGGTGGATCACAGAACTCAAATGTTTTGTTAACTACCCTGCAATTTGTTGCAAAAGATAAGTCAGTATTGAAAGCAAAATTCCTTATAATTTAAATGAAAAACAAACTATTTAAAGAATAGTCCTCATTTGATGTTAGCCAAGAAACTGAGACACAAAGAATATTCTATAAGGAAATATTTTCTTTTACGTTATCAGAGCTCCTACAGAATTCTGTTCATGTATACATTTGTATGTGGAGAAATAAGAAATACATATTTTATTTCCCTTCTTTCCAACACAGAACATTTCCTTAAATATTTAGGAAAAGTAGAGAATAAAATGATTAACCCTTCACCCAGATTCAAAAATCTTTGAAGCTGAACTGTAGCTCAGTGGTGGAGTTCTTGCCAGGGGTGCTTGAGGCCTTGGAATCTATCCCCACTGTTGAAAAGTGGGGAAAAATGTTTTTCAATCTTGTTACAACTCCAGCTTGCTGGGGAGCCTGGGACAGCGTCTGTGGCATGCCCAACTTGGATGAGGTGGGCCAGCCCCTTTGTTCTAAAATGTGCCAAAGCAAGCAGCTTGTGACTTGGCTGCACCCACATGAGCCTGCACCTTTCAGTGGTGAGGCCTTTCTCCACATCACCCGGAACCCACTGCTCTCTGGCTCAGGAAGACTTCCCTCATCAAATACAACACAAGCTCACCTCCAGATCTGACTGTTGAGTGGTGTACTCACAGACAGATGTTTGCATCAGGAACCATCAAAGCCAAGTGCCCCGCCCCACGGCGACACAAGGCACAGGCTTGCCGAAGAGCCTGGGACACAGTGTGCGGCATCCCCAGCTTGGGCGAGATGGGCCATTGCCTGTGAACTTTTTAACAGCCCCGTCCACTCCTGACCCTGACGTGTGCAGCAAGTGGCTGCTCTTCTCATGGTTGCTGAGTTTAGAAAAGAATACTGCAAGCAGGCTGTGATGGCTTGTGGACATAGGCCTGTAAGTGAAGCGTTCAAGAGGCTAGAGCAGGAGAATGGAGACCTTGAGGCCGGCCTGGGGTACACAGCAAGACCCAGGCTCCAAAGAATAAATAGATAGATATGATTGATAGATAGATAGGTAGATAGATAGATAGATAGATAGATAGATAAACAGACAGACAGATAGACAGATAGATAGCTCATAAATAGATAGAAGATGGGTGGTTGAATAGACAGACTTTTTTTTTTTTTTTTTTTTTTTTTTTTTTTTTTTTTTTGGTTTTTTGAGACAGGGTTTCTCTGTGTAGCTTTGCGCCTTTCCTGGAACTCACTGTGGAGACCAGGCTGGCCTCGAACTCACAGAGATCCACCTGCCTCTGCCTCCCGAGTGCTGGGATTAAAAGCATGCACCACCACCGCCCGGCTGAATCGACAAACTTTTAATGGAAAGAAAAAAATCATAGAACTCCTGGAGGGCTCAGCACCTAGACGAAGGTTCACAGTCACAGAATTCCCAGAGGGCAAAGCACCTTGGTGAAGATTCACAGGCAATGGCTCACCTCACTCAAGTCCCAGGCTCTCCGACAAGCCAGTGGCAGGGGTTAGATGGAGAGGGAGAGAAAGGAGACTTGGTGGCATGTGGATCTGATGCAAGCAGCCAGCTGTGAGCACGCCATTCAGCAGGCAGATCTGGGTGAATGCTTTCCTTTTCTGATTGGGAGGAGGGGGCTGGGCCTACCGTCACAGGCCTGCTGCATGCAGAAGCCAGGAGTCCAGTGTCACAGGCTGTGGTGTAGGAATTCACAGAAGGGAGAGCCGAGTTGGGCAGGTCAGGCACTTCTCAGGCCAGTCTAAGCAGTGTGAGTTTGTCCTGAGAGTAAGCTGGTTTTCACAGGGAAAAACTTGGCTATGGAAGGGTGGCAGGTGTCCAGCCTCAGGGTCCCTCACAGCATCACCCAACTGCTTCCTGATTCTCTCTGCAGCTGTGCTCTGCACATGTGCCACCCACTCCAATGCTCCGTGTCAGCCTCTCAGGCCCTTCCAGAACACAGGCAGGCTCCGGAGTAGGGTGGCACGGGGGTGCAGCTGCAGGTTCCCAAAAGGCTGATGAGTCTGCTTGCTGTCTTCTCTTTGCATCTTGGTACTTTTATCCCGAAACTCAGGTCTTTGAAGGCCAGCAGAGTGGACACAGGAGCCAAGAGCTACACACTAAGCTTGCCGTCCACCCTTGCCTCACAGCCGTACGGGTGAGGCCAGCTGCAGAACCTGGGTATCCCCTGTGTGGTGTGCTGGAGCTCAGACAAACCTCAGGCAGGGAAAAGGTGACTAAGTCAGCAGAAAGCCGAGGACCACCGGTACCAGGTGGCATGGGCAGGCTGAGGGTGAGGAGGGGTAGGACAAGACTATTTGTTGTCTTCAGCCTTGCGTTGGAGGGTTGCTGGCTGGGCATGAACACTCCCTGCATGTTGAATGTATCTGTGTGCAGAGTTGAGCAGGACCCTGACCCAGCGTCTAAGCAGACAGGTGTAAAATGGTGGGAGAGATGTCAAGCTTTTGTCCTGCTGTTCATGATCCCCAGGACATCTGCAGGCCCAAGAGAGGACTCGGCTCTTAGTCTACATGACAAAAGGGTGGTCTGGCCCTACCCTTATGAACAGGGTCTGCAGAACCGGGATGAGCCTGGTCCTCTGGTGAGCAGGAACCAGGCAGTGTGGCCTCTGCTCTGGATGATCAGAATCTCAAGGGCGAGTTCTGGCTGACACTCTGCACTCCTGGGCTGGGCTGCTGCCTGTGATAATTTCACCTTCGGTGACTTCCATTCTCCTTGCTCTGCTACAGGAATGTCTCCTTGTGGAAACATAGCTCCAGCTACAGGCACTGTCTGGGACAGCCATCAGCAGCCAACCACATCCCCCAGTGACTGCTGCCGGGATGTAGATAGGTGTTCTCTGATAGATTTGAGAAGCTTCCAACCATTATTTTTTCAAACATTTTTCTGTTGCCCTCCCCTCCATTATCCAAGTGTGCACAGACAACATTATCCAAACGCCCAGCATTTCATGGTCCCTTGTGATCATCTCATTTCTACTTTGCTCTTTGGATGCCATAGTATTTATCTATAGGCCTGACTCTTCCCTTCTTGCAATTCACACTAAAAACTGAGCTTCCACTGAAATTTTGATTTTAGTCTCTTTACTTCTTATTGCTAGGATCTCTCTCTGTGTGTGTGTGTGTGTGTGTGTGTGTGTGTGTGTGTGTGTGTGTGTGTACATGTGCACGCACATGTGCATGTTTGTGTGTGGATGGGTCCACATATATGTATGCTTGTGGAGTCAGAGAACAACCTGGGTGGGTGGGTACACACGTTTGTGGGGGATGGAAGGGGTGCTCATGTGTGCATGCTCGTGGCAGTCAGAAGCTATCCTGGTGGGTGGGTACACATGTGTGACAGGGTGGGTACCCCGTGTGCATGCTTGTGGAGGACAGAGGACAATCGCAGCTGTTTCTCAGGCACCATCCAGAGACAGGGCCTCTCACTAGCCTGGAAAGTCACCAAGTAAGCTAGGCTAACTGGCCTGTGAGCTTCAGGGATCCACCTGCCTTGTCGTCGTTGGGATTATAAATGTGAGCCACTGTGTCCAGTTTTACGTGTGGGTTCTGAGGATCGAACTCAGGTCTTCACACTTGCAAGCCGAATGCTTTCCCAACCAAGTCATTTAAATTAACCCTTCAGCTTAATTCTAAAAAACTATCTTTTTATTGATATTATCTACTTGATGAGATGCCATCATCAAACCTGTGTTTTCTAATTTAATCAAGGTTTTCTTTCTTTAGTTGACCATATTTAATTTATGATGACTATTTTGAAGTCTCTCTGTGTTAAACCTGACATCTGTTTACCCTCATAGGCAGGTTCTATTGTTTGCATCTTTTTGAATATTCATTTTATTTTTAATTGTGAGAACTGGAGAGGTAGCTCAGTGGTTAAGAACACATGCTGTTCTTGTGGAGGGTCTGGGTTCAGTACCCAACACCCACTTTGGGTGAATTACCACTGCCTGAAACTCCAGTTCCAGGGGATCTTCTGGCCTCCTCAGGTACCTGCACACACATGGTGCACATACATACACTCAGATACACACATATATACATAAAATAAATAAATACATCTTTATTTTTAAGTATGTGTATGTGAGAGAGAGAGAGTGTGTGTGCTTATGAGCGCAGGTGTCCTTGGAGGCCAGAGGCATCAGATCCCTGGAGCTGGAGTTACAGACTGCTTACAGCTGCCTGACCTAGGTTAGGATTCTCTCTCTGCAAGAGCAGCCAGTGCTCTTAACTGCTGCGCCATCTCTCCAGCCCCTAGTGCTTGAATTTTAAGTCTGAATCTTTGTGTTCTGTCTGTCTGTCGGTATGTTTGAAACAGCCCTTTTAAGATAATATATTATATAATACATAATATATGATAATAAGATAATATATTATATAATACATCAGAGCACATGCTCATCTCCTGCTGACCTAACTGGAGCCATGCTGTGAACTGCCAACATACCTCAGGGGCATGTGTCAGGAACTTCAGGGGATGGGCAGCCCCAGCTGATGGCCAGCAGGAAACAGTGTCCTCCATCACACAGATGCAAGGAGATGAACAAGGTCATGACCTGATGCTGGACCCAGGGTCTTCCCAGAATGGCAACAGTTGACAAACTCCGGAGTCATGGGAAGTGAGGCTCCAGGTGTGCCCTGAGGGCTTTTCCTGATTAAATGAGGAGGGAAGTCCCACCCACTGTGGGTGGCACCATCCCTGGGGGTGGGGTCATCTACTGAATGAGGAGAAAGGGAGCTGAGCTCCAGCATTCAGCTCTCTGCTTCTTCACTGTGGATGCCATGTGACCAGCCTCCTGCTGTTCCTGCCTCTGTGCCTCCCCCACCATGATGGACTGCAGCCTCAGACTGTGGCCAAACTGAACCTCTCTCTTTTCAGTCACTTTTGTCGCCAGATATTGTACTTTAAACATTGGGACGCAGTTGGAGAGGTGAGTGGGCTTGGGGAGGAGAGCCCAGAAGCAGTGTCACTAACACCACAAGTGGTGTAGATGACAGCCACCCCGGCTCCCCGGGGGACAAGGCACACAGGCTCATTTCATCCGTCTTACAGAAAGGATATCCAAGGGCCAGATAAGCTTCCTGTCCAAAGGAGCGCCGTGGAACGGGGGAACATGTTACCCAGCCGAGGCACAAACAACCCAGACAGAACATGACCAGTGCCTTGCTGTCCTCACTACCTAGGGCAAGAGAAGACATGGTTCACTCAAGACTCCCTTCCAGATGAGCTGCGATTGGGAACACTGGGAACACTGTCCTTGGGGTTCAGGGTCTACCCCGCATCAAAGTGCGCGTGTGCAATCATCCCAGGCCACTCAGCCATAGAGCAGACAGAGAGGTACCCATTATTGGTTCATAGGAGGGGCAGGGATGGGACTTCTCAGTCAGTGGGGACCCTCTACAGTAACAACACTCAGAACATCTGGAAATCAAATAAGACATGCCACTTTAGTGACAGATCCACATGCATATAATGTATGTCCATAGTGTCCTGTCCTGCATGCCAGATTCTCTCTGTCTGCATTCTAGACACTATGTATCACCTGTGTAATAACAATAAAAATGAAAGAAAAAAATCAAATTTGTTTTAGAAGGCAAAATCCTGGCTGTGATTCTGGAGGTTTTGCTGACTTTATTAGCAAAAAAAAAAAAAATTACTGTAGCTACATTGCTTGTAAGTAGGGGAAACTCAGGTGGCAAACACACTAGTTATTTAAATTAAACACACTGCTCATAATGCATTATCCTGGAGTTACAGCAAGCTGTTTCTGCTTGAGTCAGAGAATAATCACTTATTAGCAATAAAACTAAAGAAGTCATCAGGATCATTTCAGCAAATGGAAAGGTCTCTTGCCATAGATCTAGAATTCAGAAGGGGGCTCACTGCATGTGCATTAGCTGGAGGTGACCCTCATCTGGGGTCAGGCTGTGTGGACCACACTAGGTGGGGACGACTGTCTCTGTTCCTCAACTGAGGAGATTGAAAGCTGAGGACACTCTAAATGGGGAGACACGTAGACCATGTCTGCCTGCCTTTCTAGAATTAGGGAAACAGAATCTTCTACCTCAAGTCTGTTCCACAGCCCCAGGGGACCCTCTGATGTCTGACATGGAGATGAGGAGAAATGGCCAATGGGGCCCCCATTGGAGAGTTGGTTTAAGGTGACCTGGGCCATGGATTCCAAGGCTGCAGGGACCATGGGCATCAGGAGGACAGGTTGTGGCCCAGCTGTGGGACAGTCACCACACTGCATCTGGGGGCCAATGGAGGCTCTGGGCTCTAGGCTTTAACCTGGGAGGGGCTGTCCATCTATCCTGGACTCCAACCCCCTGTCCACCTGGGTACCCCTGCTGTTCGATGTCTGTCTGTCTTGATGGTTCTCTAGCAAATCCCCAAACGCAGCATGAGGGCCACAAGACACACCACAGTACTCTAAATCCTCCTCCTTGGGCACCTCCACCAGGCCCAGCCATCTCTCTCTGAAACTGTGCAGGTCTCAGGCCAGAACTCTCCCAACCTGGTATCAGGCGCTGCTCTCTATCATGGCCAAAACTGAAAGGACCTTGGCCCATGTCGTGCAGGTGTTCATCTCTGTACCTGTGGCCCGAAGGCTGCTCTGTCCTGTGATCTGGGAGGCCATCCTTAGCCTCTGCAGGGCACGGGCTCTGCATCAACGGTTGGGTGGGTGCAGGCTGGAGATGTGACATTTCCCTCTTCTGACTGCAGTGAAGCTCTGCAGTTTGGGGCTCCTCCTGTGAGCGTCACGGGCCTGGCTTCCATTTTCAGCAGCCGAGTTTCCCTCCCCGGAGTGTGCATGCAGGTATCTCACTTGCCTGTACCAACCAGTGTTCTCGGATCCCTGCAGGTTTCTGATGAATTTGTCCTGCAGAACTGAGAGCTTCACCACTGCCCCCTTCCACCTCTGCCCTCCCTGAGATTCCAGGGGTGGGGGAGCTCCCCTCTTCATGGGCATCTGAAGCGCTCTCTCTCTCTCTCTCTCTCTCTCTCTCTCTCTCTCTCTCTCTCTCTCTCTCTTTCTCTCTCTCTGCTTTTCAGAGCATACACTCCTCCACTCCCCTCCTTGGTTCCCCTGAGGACAGGAATTTTCCCTCAGAGCCCTGGCAGTACGCCTGGGGCTGTTCCTTGTCCCTCAGATGAGCCCCGAGGGAGCCTGTGCCAGCTGCTAGATCCGTCCTCTGTGTCTCAACAGCCTGGATCTTTCAGGAAATATCAGCCATCAGCACAATTTGTTTTAAATGCCGAGAATTGTCTCCTTCAGTTCTTCTGCAGAAAGTGTTCACACTGTGCCCCGAGGTGGATCTTTCCCTTGTTGGTCTCCTCCTGTTTTTGCATTTCTGAAGCTGATTTTCCCAGAAGGCAACCAGTGCCGTGGAAGTTGGTTTCCAATTAAGCTCTGCTTCTAAAAACTGCAGATTCTTCAGGGCCACTTTGTCTTGGCATGAACCAAGCTGACCTCACCTCAGGGACACAAACGCCCACAATAGGTGTCTACAATCCTGTTTTACACAGTAACCAATCCCGAGGCTGCTAGACATCTCTGCTCCCTGACGCCATACCCCAGATCCAGTCTGACTCAGAATATCACATACTTTGCAAAGGTCCTCAGGCCTGTGCAGAGTCTCTCAGGACCCTGCTGCTGGCCACAACAGAAACGCTTCACCCACAGCCAGACCAGTGCCAGGCACCAGGCAGCTCCCTGAGCAGGGAAGCGGGGCCAGGGATGAAGCGGAAATCTTGGGATGTCTGCAAAGTCACAGGAAGAAACAGTGCCACTGTGAGCTACGGGCTTAGCATGTGGTGCAGTCGCCCCCAGAAATGCATGAGAACTACCCTGTTCATCTTTTTTCCCAACTGGAGACTCTAACCCTCCTGCCTCTGGTAACCCAGGATCTTCTGTGGTGAAGCCCAGGGAGGGTTTGGAGGAAGCTGCCCTGCCTCTTACCTTCTGGTTTAGCTGGAATCTTCTCACAGGCCTGGACACGCCCTTTGGCACTCATCTTTGGAAAAGCTGGCTGCTGGTCAGTTTCCCACCATTGTGGCACATAGAGAAGAGATGTTAAGAACAGATTTACCTCGGCTCACGGCTTCAGAGGCTTCAGGCCGTGGTGGTTGAGAGGGCATGGTGGAGTGAACCATTCACACCCAGCTGCAGAGATGGGAAAGACCTGCACAGGGCTCCCTCCTCTCTTCCCTTCCAACCCGTCCAGGCCTCTAGCCTGTGGAGTGATGCCATTCACACTCAAGGCTGGTCTCCCTAAAGTTTCTCTGGACACCCTCCTGGCAGTTCTGTCCAGTCAGGTTGATATTCACGAGTCAGCTTCACACTGACAGAGCAAATGCGGCCGATCTTTGCTGCTGACATCCGAGACCCGCATGCTGGTGTCCCCCTGCTCACTGACCTCGGGTGGGGACCCCTTGCCCTTCTCACCCTGGCCGCACAGTGTGCTCATCATTTACTTTGGGTCAGCTGCTTCTAGAGCCTGAGCAAATCACCCAGAGTAGAGCAGGCAGGTCCTCCCTCCTCGCTTGGGCATACGGGAATTCATGATCTGCATAGTTGGATTTTTTTTTCATTTTTTTTCCATTTCTGTTGACTTTTGACTTTATGTTTATTACACTCCTGATGCTTCCTGGGGTGCTGTTATTTTGAAGATTCTGGAGGTTACCTGCTTTAGTGATGGACACATACCACGCCTCAGATCACCCACTCCACAGTCTGAGCTCTGTTTCAAACACTGGTGCCTTGTGCTGTATTTTCATTCAGATCCAAATGCTAAGTTTCCTTGTGGCTTTTTCATTTCCCCTGATAATGGGTTAAAAGGCTTCATTGGCTTCCAAATGTTTGGGGGTTGTCCAGTATTGTGCAGCTGAGAGCAGTGTGCCTTGTGCCCTCTCGAGAGGAGGCTCTCTAAACTTTACGCTCACAGTGGTTCATGTGTTTATTCCATCTTTTTTCCGTATTCATTTTCCTTATTACTGTTACGTTAGTTATGGGGAGAGACATGTTAGCTCAGACTGAGTACATCTTCCTTTTTGGTTTTATCAATTGTGTGTGTGTGTGTGTGTGTGTGTGTGTGTGTGTGTGTGTGTGTGTGCTCTGAAGCCCTGTTCTAAGGCTCATCTATAAAAAGGCTCATCTCTCTTCTTTGTTTAATGCTTACAAAATTAGGGCTATAAACATATTCCTCATAAATTAAGAATGGAGGAAGAAGAGGAAGAAGAAGAAGAAGAAGAAGAAGAAGAAGAAGAAGAAGAAGAAGAAGAAGAAGAAGAAGAAGAAGAAGAGAAGAAATGTTATGGATGTTTTGGCTGCACAGATACCTATACACCACATGCGTGCAGTGCTCTTGGAGGCCAGAATGATGGTGTGGGATGCCTTGGAACTGTAGTTAACAGAAAATTGTGAGCCACCATGTGGGTGCTGGGAACCAAACCCAGGCCCGGCCCTCTATAAGAGTATCCAGTGCCCATAACCACTGAGCCATCTCTCCAGGCTTACATTCCTCATTTTCAATGGCAATTTCCCCCCCTCAACCCCCAGCCCAGATCTTCCCTCTGTGGTAATATCATCCCTTCAGCTTAGCTCTTGGAAATATAATTTGTTCCGTATGACTTTCCTGTCTTTTTTTTTTTTTTTTTTTTTTTTAGTAGAATGCATCTGGGCATCTTAAGATCAGTCTGGTTGTCTCTGCTCTTCAATTGGTGTTTAGGCTATTTATCTTTAGTGTGATGTGTTCAGAATCCACTAGCTTGCTATTCTCTCTCTCTCTCTCTCTCTCTCTCTCTCTCTCTCTCTCTCTCTCTCTCTTTCCCCTCCCTCCTTTCTTCCCTCCCTCCTTCCCTCTCTTAATGTTGGAGATAGAGCCCAGGGTCACATACATGCTAGGTAAAATGCTCTACTGCTAATTTAATTTATGATATTTAATGACTAGAACTCAAATGTGAATTTTGATAAGATGCTTTTCATGGTCATTCAGTTCAATGTATTTTTTAAAAATTTCTTCTGAAATTAAAATTTTGGAAAAAGGAATGGCCCGTGGATTGTTTTGGAGTGTGCTGTTTAGTCTGCAATAGTCTGGGAAAATCCCAATAGCATTGATCTTTGGGTTGATTTCCTCTAGTCAGAGCCCACACCTCATGGTTGATTCTTTAGCTTTCGTGAGGTTTCCTTTTGGTACAGGCTTCGGTATTGTAAGGATTATGTCCTTAATTATGTCACTAGCCTGTGACGGCGTCCCAGCCTAAAAAGCAGGCATGCCCTCTCTGTGCCCTGTCTTTCCACACTCTCTCCTTCCATATTCTCTCCCCTCCGTGCGGTTCTCTCTCTCTCTCTCTCTCTCTCTCTCTCTCTCTCTCTCTCTCTCTCTCTCTCTCTCCCAATAAAGCTCTAGGAAGGTAACCATGGCTCGTGATTCTTCCTTCACTGATACATCTAGCACTCTCTTCCTTCCGTTGGCATGGCCGCAGGCGGCAGCCAGCCACGAGCCCCGCTGCTTAACCAACAGGTATGTCTTGCTGAATGAGCCCTAACCAGAATGAACCCTTGAACAGAAGATTGTGTCCCACAGGCTATGATGGTGCCGATGTAAGGATTTTTTTTTTTTTTTTTTTTTTTTTTTTTGGTTTTTCGAGACAGGGTTTCTCTGTGTAGCTTTGCGCCTTTCCTGGAACTCACTTGGTAGCCCAGGTGTAGCGAGCACATACCCCAGTTACGGGGGAGGAATAATCACTCTTGATTCAGACTTGGTATAACACTCATTTATTCACACAGTAAGATTACAAGCAATATTCATCCTGTCTTCCAAATGGAAGCAGGAGTACCTCTCCGGGTATACAGGTTCGGACTCGCCACGTCTGTTCCTCTGGATCTTGGGTCAGCCTTCCTCAAGTCAGCCACGTCTGCACTGGGCACAGGATCTCACGTCTCTGGCAGAGGAGAGTCGTCTCGCGCGAGGGCCTGATGAGCTCTGTTGGTCGGGTCTGAGGCTTCATCTTTTATATTCTTTCCTGGCTAGGTTTCTAGTCTTATCCCTACATCCACACATAGTCTATAGCTTATCACTACTCCATTTGTGGTTTACTTACATCATTCTATTGCTTATCACTCCTGACCAGGGTTGTTCACCCTAGGCCTTACATGTGTTCCTTACACCAGGCTGGCCTTGAACTCACAGAGATCCGCCTGGCTCTGCCTCCCAAGTGCTGGGATTAAAAGCGTGCCCCCGGCCGATGTAAGGATTTTGTCCTTAATTACGTCATCAGCCTTCGATGGCGTCCCAGCCTAAAAAGGGGGTGGACCCTCTGTGCACCCCTCTCCTTTCCGCTCCTTTTTCCCGTCGCCCCCCCCCCCCAATAAAGCTCTAAAAAGGTAACTACGGCTCGTGACTCTCCTCCAGCACTCTCCTCCTCGGGCAGCAGCCAGCCACGAGGAGCAGCGCCACAGGGTAACCAACAGCTGTGGCTCATGTTTTTCTGGGGCCTTGCCAACTTTTTGCTCAGTTTTTCTACTGATAGTTGAAAAGAGGATGTTTAAGTCCCCACTCTGAGGATTTGTGGGTTCACCCTTTCACTTCTGACAGTTTTCACCTTATGTCTCTCAGGCCTCTTTGGGGGATGCACACATTTGTGATAGCCCTGCTTCTTGATCGGGTGACCCTTGTTCTGTCATGCCCCTTGGTCTCTGGCCATTTTCTTTGCTCTTTAGTGCACTTTAATATTTGTGCAGAGGCTCCTGACTACATGTGACTGACATCTACTGGATGTGACTTTGTCAACCTTATCTTCTCTACATCACTGTGTGTCTTAGTCACTTTTCAGTTTGCTGTGATGAGACACCATGACCTGGGCAACTTAGAGAGGAAAGAGTTTATTTGGGGTTTTGTGGCGAGCCACAAGAATATGTTATAAGGAGTCCAGCTGTGTATTAAAGCTATACCTTGGCCAGGCCAAGGGTCAGTCAAGTGGGAAGCCATCTAGCATGTACTATTTGGTGTTACACAGCTTAATATTCAGCTGTACCTTGTTATGAATTTCTTGTGCTCACAATTCCCATAGAATGTGTGTGTGAACTTCCGGGCCAGTACTTGGATAAGCTCATGTAGGCAGAGTCAAGCAGGTGGTAGATACATAGCTTTGTTTCTTGTGCAGATAAAGCTCAGACCATCCCCTTGCCTTGAGGCCTAGTGGCTCTCTAGAGCAATTGACTGAAAACAAAAGAGGTTTTTACATATCAAGGTGGAAGGTAGGGTGGAGCAACATTCCTGAGGAGGCAGAGAACCCCCATGGTGAGGGGAAGAAGAGACAGGCGTTTTCTGTAGAAGCAGACAGAACGGCATGACCAGGGAGAAGGGAAGAACATAGAGTTAATGTAGATGGTAAGGCAGAACTCTTCTAGAGTTTATCAGAGCCAGGAATTGAGAGCAAGTAGAGATGGAGGGCGAAGAAACAGAGGACGAAGATGAGGCTGGAAGCATAAAAGCTTAGTAGTTAGCAGGACTATGAGAGGGCAGTAAATGAGAGGACAAAGAGGAACTGAGTGTCAGGATGGAGCTGAAGCTATGTAGACAGGATTTCATCCCAGAGAAATAAAGTAGACGGACAAAGAGCTTGGTGTATCTAGATTTATTCCTGCCCTGAGTGCCTGATGGAGCTGTAGCTGTATAGATAGAACTTTGTCCTAGAGGTATAAAGTTAACAGACATAAGAGCATAGTGTATGTAGATTTTTTTTTTTCCCTCAGATATCCCACGCCAGATGTAGCATCTTCCCCAGACTCTGGGCAATCCATACCATTTCAGAGGGTTAGAATCCATAACGATTATCGTGGGAAGCATGGCAGCAGGCAGATAGACATGGTGCTGGAGCAGTAGCTGAGAGCTCACATCCTTAACTACAAGATGGAGGGAGAATCACCAACTAGAAATGTTGATGGATTTTGAAACCTCAAAGTCCATCTGCATGACACACCTCTAACAGGATCCACCAACTGGGGACCAAGCATTCACATATATAAACCTATGGGGGCCATCCTGGTCCAAACCATCACACCTTGTGAAGGTCATTTCCTGGGCCTTAAGCTCTGTCCTATTGGCCGGCCTTTCCCTGTCTTTACTTGGCTGAGCAGTAGGATAGTCACTGGTGGAGATGATTCTTTATGTCTTCATTTTTGCTGCTTATTTTCTGTTCTTTCTCCAGTGTCTGTGGGCCACGTGGACATTTCTAGCACTCTGTCTTGATTGTTGTGGAGTGTTGCATGGGTCTTGCTCTGGCAATTCTAATGTTTGCTTTAGATGTACACCACACACATCACTTGTCATAGGTTCTGGGTATCTCTATTTCAGATGAACTGCAGGGGCCACACTCCTTTTATGTCCCTTAAGCCCTCCCTATTCCTGATGCTGCTGGCTATTTCCTGTATCTTCTGTCAGAATGTTCTATTTTGTCTGCTGGAATGTTCTGGGTTTTTTGTTTTGTTTTGCTTTGTTTTAATTTATGTCAAACGTATTTACAATTGCTGTGGAAGCATGGCAGTTTCCTTGATATCTTGGTGGGATTCTGACTTCTCTGACACTTCATTGTTGTCGTGTTCTTAGTTTTTCACTCAGTTTCAAGTCCTCCTGGGTCTTGGAAGAACAAGTGACAACCAGTGAAACCCACATGTCTTTCCATTGTGTGACTGAACTCTGGCTCTTATTCGGATCATGTATTGATTAACTCCTTAGATAGGAGACTGACACCCCATTACTTCAGGTATGACAGAAAGCCATGTTCCCTACTCATCCTCCATTAATACCCTTGGTGAGGGCCCTTGTCAATGCTGGAGATGACAGGACATCTGACTCCACACAAGTCTCCAATGACACAGCTGTGCACCTGAAACTTCATCTTAGGACTCTGCAGAGATATGGAAGGATTGGCTTTTGGTATGAAGAACAGCACTCCAATTTTATTGTGAGTCCAGGTACACTGTCAAGAAAGCCATGGGAGCCAAGAAGATACTTGTCATTTAAAAGTGACTGTGGGTGGCATTTCCCAGATGTCTCTAGTAACCTGAACTCAGCTCATGGTGGGCTTGCACAGGAAGCGCAAGGCCGGGTCTAGTGGACTCGTTTGTCATCTTGCCAGGTAAGAGAGGAGAGTCAGCCTAGGGGCTTGACCCACCCACAGGCGCAGGAGCTCTGGGATTTGCTGAATGTGAGGGTGGCATGATTTTCTCTAGGGTTCAGGAGATTTTGCCATTGCTTTTAAAGACACACGTAGCCCCAGAGTACAAGCTCCTAGAATTAGCGAGGCAGGACTTGCAGTAAGAACCAGAGGTTCCTGGAAAGCTGGAGATGAAGATAGCCTCAGCAAGTTCTGAATGTGGCACTCCCAATACCAGCTGAGAAGACCCTGCTCATGTGGCGTTTTGCAGGGGGTCTCTGACCACTGTGGCCAACAGAATAGTGGTCCAGGAGAGGCAAGAAGGTAGTTTGATTCAACATGACTAACCTGGTGTTGGTTCAAACTTAATGAGTCTGACCCGAGTAGTTTATTTTCGGCATATTTAAGCACAACACAGTTTGGTGAAATTTTCACTCTCCTAGTGATAATGGACTGAATCCCGTGTGCACAATAAAGCATACATAAATCACCTTGAGGAACAAAGAAAGCTAAATAAGACTGGACTTTTCTACATCGAAACCCATGTCAAGTACATGTGACACCTTCCATAAAGATGGCTTCTATAGATTGAATAAGAAGTAGGATTACAATAAGGGTCTGGGGAGAATCCAGTGTGGTCCCTGGCCACATGGGTAACATGAAGGTCACCAGGCTATTAACCACGTCTGCTCCCCCAGCCTTCTGGGTGCATAACAGGTTACACATCCCTTCCTTTGAAGGACCAGCCCTGTGTGTATCACATTCCAGATTCCCTAGTGCTGATCTGTGAGCACAAGGACCTTTTGCCACCGACCATGTTTAACACTGATTCAAATCCAAGTACTAGGAGGAACACCACGGTCTTTTCACTTTGTGGATTAAGATGTTGGCATGCAATGTGTGAGGGGAAGCCAGCTTTTTACAGGGATGCAGACCCAAGAGGCTGCCCATGCTCTGGTAAACAGTCCTATTCTATGCACATATGAGCAGCATAAACTGGGCTCAGTCGGTGTTTTATAACAACAGCTTGGGAAGTTGGAGGGAAAAATGGAAAAAGGAATATATAAGGAATTGTAGGGAAGAAAATGGGGTGGATTTGATCAAAACATGTGTGAAATTCTCAAACAGATAAACAAAGATGCAGACATGGACCCAGGGAGGAGACAGGAACTGTAGGGCCACACGGATTAGACCCAGAAGCCGCAAGAAAGGGGTGCGTTTCTTTCTATGTGATAGACAGCCCTGTGGTGAGCTGGTGGTGGGCTGATCAGAACACCCTTCTTCTAGGGGCTTTGCTCACAAGGAGTACACAGCCATCTCACTGTCCCCTCCTGTTCCCACCCAGGTGTGAAAACACCCCCCAAGTGCTAATGTAAGGTCTTTTTCATTCTAAGTCCATGGGGTGGGCTTTGCTCCACCATGTGAAGGGAGGCAGGTGGACTTCAGGAACTACTCATCGATTCCTTGGGGGGCTGAAAAGCTAGGGGTTAAGTGAAAGCTGTGTGCCAGCCTGAAGAGGCCATAGGAAAGGACAAGAGATGACCTAAGGAAGGAAGGAAGGAGGAAGGTGTCACTGTAGGTGAGGGCTGCTGCTTTGTGAAACTTTAGCCCTGCCAAGCACAGGCCTCTTTGTGACCTGTGTCCTCGGACAGCTTACAAGACCCCTGCCTGGTGAAGCTGGTCCCTGTGGCTTTGCCCATGCCCTGCCCTGCCTCTGGATCTTAGGCTCACATAGCTTCAGAAATCTCGATGTCACGAGTCCTCCTTCTCCCCATCCCAATGGCTCTGGGAAGTGACCATGAAGCTCAGGTGGGCCTCACCTCACAGCTGGATTGTCCCCATTGTCCCCATATCCTATGCTTCTGGGCACAGCTCTAATTGAACTTTAGCCACATGGGGTTCCTCTATATCTACTTCCGAAGAACCCACTGCGCTCCACCTCGGACCCTTCCCACTCTGTACTGATGGAGGTGGTGACTGAAGTGTGCACACGATCATGTCTTACCTGTGGTGGAAGGTTCCTGAGTGACCACACCCCGACTCTGTGGAGCTGCGACTCACTGAGGGTGAGCAGCCTGTTGCTGTCACCTAAGTCCGTGTCCTTCATGGGTCCACCTGCTAGTGCAGGCTCGCCTACCACCATCGGGTGGGTGTGGCCTGTGTGTGTCATACTCGCTGGCAAGACCTGAGAACCTGCCCTCTACTCAGGTGCTCCCCACCTCCCATCATCCCAGGAAGCACACCCTCTGAGGCACCAATGCCGAGGTGTCCTCGCGACTGGGTGACTCCTGCCTGTCAGCTCACAGCCCTGCGTTCTGCTGAAACGGCAGAGGATCCTCAGGCCAGGAGGCTCTTCCTTCTGTGCTGTGGCACTCCGGCCCAGCGTGTCTTCCTTCAGATGTGACGAGCTGCAGTGCTGGGTGGAGAATACAATTATTTTTCAAGCCAGCAAGAGAGCGGGGCGACCGAGCATGTCGCTTGTGCCTCGGGCAGCTCTGATGGCTTCAGGCTCTGATTGGCCCTGCACGGCCAGCTTCTCCAGGTCCCTGGCTCCAGCAGAGCACCAGGCACATTCTCTGGCATGGGGAAGCAGGATTTCTAGGTAAAGGTGTGTGGATCTGCATCCCAACCAGGTCCACTCCGCCCACTTCATCTGGCCTTCACTTCACACGACATCCGCCCAACTTTATAGCCAGTGACTTGGAAGACATGTTTTACTTACTGTTGAGTGCACATGGCCTTTGTCCTGGCTGATGGCAATTCTGGCCCAAGCAATTGTGCCTGAAATGAACGGTGCTTGGATTTTGCAATCCAGCGTACAGATCCTGGGCCATGGGGTCGTTCCCGAAGGCTTCTTCCCATCTGTTCTTCTGTCCTGGGGTGAAGAGGAGACCCTCACAGGTCTTTCTTGAGAGCAGGATGTGGCCATGAGACTTTGGGGCTGGGTGTGTGAGCCCTGCTGGGGTTTTCTGTTTTGAGGAGAGCCAGGGCCTGAACATTCTCACTTGGCCTAGGACCCCATCTTACAGCATAGTCTCTTGTGATGACAAACTTTTACCAAGGCAGAGGCCGAGCTAGGGTAGGAGGAGCAAGGGTAGGCAGGGAGGGCCCCATCCCCCACCCAGGAAGGACACAAGGTCTTCTCACACTGACCCAGATCCCCCAGCTACATGTTCACTCACCCCACCAGCCTGTTGTCCCTGTCCCCGGCAGCTAACACACTCTTGTCACCGGGCTTGCCTGGCTCTACTCCACCTGGGACCCCTTCTGTATCAGAGCCATTGGCCTGGCCTCCCCTCCCTCTTCCCTGAATTGTCAGGATTCAACCCAAATGACCCTTCCTGAGAGGCGTGGCTAAGATGGCTCCATCCATGACTCCTTCCTGTCTCTCTTGCCAGTCCATGCCATAACTTGACAAGTTAGATATTTGTTTTTACTGTTTATTGTCAGCTGTAGTCAACGATGTGGCCTTGTCCACCTGTGTATTATCTTTCTTGCCCAGGAGAGACTGCCTGGCAAGCAACAGGTTCTTGGTAAGGAATTGTTGCCTGCCGTTTGTCAGAGACAATCCACTCCTTTCTGACCTCTGACTGGTGCCACACAATCCCAGTGCCCACACTTGATATGTGTTGTGTGTGGATAGCTCCCCAAGCCTCACATGTTAAAGGCTAAGAAAGGTGATTGAGAGGGCTCTGATTTCATCAATGGATCAGCCCACTCATGAGTTTGTAGCCAAATGGACTACTAGAATGTAGCCCTAGTTGGGAGGGTCACTGGGAACGTAACTTTATATATATATTTGTTCCCAGTAGTCTCTCTGTTTCCTGGACACCATGAGCTGAACAGCTGTGCTCTTTCAAATGTTCCTGCTATGACAATCTGCTTCACCATGACAACAGAGCCAAGTGACCACTGGCTGAAACCTCAGAAACCGTGAGCCCAGATAAACCTTTCTTCCTTTTAGTTGATTTTTCTCAGTTATTTTCTTATAGCAATAGATAGCTGACTACCACCATGTGGGACAGGTCACATGACTCTGAGATGTGGTGGTCACTGTCACAAAAATCACCCATCTCCCTGCACTCCTCTCTCTGCTCTCTTCTTAAAAACTTAAATTATAGCTGGATATGGTGGTACACACCTCTAATCTCAGCACTTGCATGGCAGAGGAAAGTCAGAAGTTCAAAGCCATCCTTAGCTGTGTAGTGAATGGAGGCCAGTCTGGATGACATGGGATCTGGGGAAAAAAATGGAGACAGAGTGAAACAAAACCACTTACCTCACCTTATTGATGCTGAAGTCATTTACACAATAAGGCAGAGTTCTGGCTGGAGCAATTGTATGGTGCTGCCACCCCAGAGGAGCCTCAGGCTGCTCCCACTATGTCCAAAGTACCCCTGTTCCTTGTCAGAATCTTCGGTCAGCACCAGTCACGGGCCTGTCATCAGTGGGTATTTGCTGCTTCTAGACTTGTGTCCTGGAACAGCCTTGGTTCCTAGCCTCTGACCTTCGAAATCCCCGAATCATATGTGGTGGCATCTCCTTCCTTCTACTGCCAAGGGGCATCAGCTACATTGTGCTGGCCAGCTTTGTGTCAACTTGACACAGGCTACAGTTATCTGGGAGGAGGGAGCCTCCATTGAGAAAACACCTCCTTGAGATTGGGCTGTGGACAAGCCCGCAGGTTCTAAATGAAGCAGCGTTCAGTGCTGGGGCCTTGTAAGTCAGTGGACCATGAGGACTCTGCCTTCATCAATGAAATAATCTGTTGATGGAGTCATAATCTGATGGTCTTACTGAGAGGAGGCAGTCAAGTAAAGAGGTGGAGCCCTGTTAAAGGAAGCAGGTTGTCAGGGTTCTGTTTTTGAAGAATGTATCTTGCCCAGTGCCCCTTCCTGTCTGGCCCCCCTGCTTCCTGGCCCCATGAAGCAAGAAACTCTTCCACCACGATGCTCTTCCTCAACAGAGCCAGCTGTGTGGGAACGAAGCCTCAGAGACTGGGTGACAAGACAATCCCTCCCCCGTCAGTGTTTTTCTCAGATGCCCTGTCACATCCGTGAGAAGCTAACACACCCACCTGCGTGAGTGAAGCTTTGTCACACAGCCACGCCCACCACCCCGCCACTCTCTGTGGCTGTCCACAGCAGCCGGATGAGGTGAGGTGAGCGTTCCGGACAGGCCATGGTGCACACTCAGCCCACAGTGTTCACCATCTGCTTTTGTGGAAAAAGCAAGCCTGTCCTGCAGTGGGTGGTGGGAAGGGAGAACTTCCTTAGGTTTTAGCTGTTACTGCTCAGCAGCCGAGGAAGCGCGACACATGCCCCACTTACTGTGGCGGTGCTGGGTTGTCTTCATTTGGTTTTGGAAGGAAATATCCTGGGCTGTCTGGCCAGGAGGCGCTCAGACTAGCGTGGTCATGCTCTCCTGAATTAGCCAAGGTTCAGACAGGAGGGGAGGTGCTCTCAGCTGATCCCAGGTGCTGTGGAACTCAAGTCCTACATGACAGGGCCTCTGTGGTCGTGGAATCGGAGCACTAATGGTTACCCACATGATCTGAGGGGGTCATCACACCCCTCAGCTTCCGGCCACTCACTCACTCCTGGCCCCCATCCCAGGCTAAGTGTCATCCTGCCCCAAGTTACACTTGGCTTTGAGGTACTAGCCTACAAGACTTGGAAGGCTGACTAAGGCCAGGACTCTAGTGAGGAGGTTCTTGTGAATCATCACCCATGCTGGGGTGGGCTTTTCATGATGCGGCTGCCTCGGGAACCCTAATACCTCATTGGCTCACCAAGGAGGACCTGGATGGAATCCTTTCACACATCTGTCCATGCTGGGGTGACTACCAATAGGATTCCTTGGGAAAAGTCACACACCACCCGCTAGGTCTCAACTCAAAGGCTGGTCTCAAGGATACTTCTGTGCCACTCTGTCATGGAGGAAGGCCACCTGCCACTGCCACAATGATGTCCTTACACCCCTGGGCCAGCCGTGGCTTGCATCTTAAGCCACACTTCCTGGTCAAGCTTATTGTGATGTACAGTTGTGAGAAGCTGCGTCCTGAATCCAAGTGTGTTTGCCTCTGTGTGGAGATCCCTGCCACACCCATCTCTGCAGCTGTGTTTCAGATCAGTTTATTAAAACATTTATTATAACTGAAAGTGGAAAATCATACACCTTTGGAATGAAGTTAGGAAGCCTTCTTGTAATGAATCTGCACGGGGAAGGTTTGTTTCTGGGCTGTTTGGTTGTCATGGTGACAGCCTGTATTAGCTAATAAGTTTGTTTTGAGAATTTTAACACCAGTTTGCCAGTTTTTCTCTTTCTGTTGTAACTATGGCTTGCACTGTTCCCCGGTCATGTTCCTATGCTGTGTGGCTGTGTGCTTAGGCTCCTGAGCTGGTCAGGTCAGAGCCTCTTCAGTGAACGCTACCCGAGGGAGGCGCTCAGCAGACATGGAGCTGAGCTGAGAGATTTCCAGGCTCCGCAGGTCTGAACAACAGGGTCGCTGCTCTTCATGGGAAGGGTGGGATAGCTCCGAGGAAGCAGAGTTAGGGGAAAACCTAACGGGCCCCCTTTGGTCCTGTCGGTTGCCCGGAGAGAGCCACACAGGTGAAGGCAGCAGAGAAATGTCAGGTGGGGTGGCAGGGTAACCAAGCGCCACACCAGGCAGACGCCAGTGAGACCTGGTGAAAAATCTTCACTTTCCAGTTAGCTTCAGAACCTGCATCAGGGACCCTGCCAGCTCAGCAGACAGGGTGCCATGGAGAGGGGACAAGGGGTGAACGTGGGGCCTGCTGAGCCCCATTGACTCTCTGGGTTTCCGTTTCCCCTGCATGAGCTGTCAGGGATGAACAGGTCAACACAGCCAGCCCATGGATGGGAACTCAGGATCTAGACACTGGAGCCAGGCTGCGCAGAGGCTGTGGGAGGGCATAGGAAGGGCTCTCCTGAGGCCCACAAGGGAAGGCCTGGGAGAAGGACCTTCTGGGTGATGGGTGGAAGCAGCTGTAGACAGCTGGAAGCTGAGCAGCCCCAGGAGGTACCTGGACAGCAGACAGGAGCTGTGTGGCTCTCTGCTCTGCGGCTGAGGGTGCAGTCGCTCTGACTAACGCAGGCGATAAGCCTTGAGTGGGTGGCAGACAGTCCACCTTCTCTGGAGAAGGTCCTCAGCATGTAGAGGTGAGGGGAGACAAGTCCCTTTGATTGTTGGAACAGTGACCAGGTGCTGCCCTTCCAGGGTTCAGATCTCAGCTCCTCAAAGGCTGGGCTGCCTAGACCACTCATTTTTGTCCACACAAGTTGCTGTTCAGAACAGCTTACTCAGTCCTGACCTACCTCAGTTTCCCTGCTGTAAAGTAGAGTTTTCACAGTAGGGTTTGAGACCTCAAAGTTTGAGAAGCAAAGGAAGAGGCCAAGTGGGGCGTCTGCTGGCGGGGATGGATCTGGGCAGTCTGTGAGGAGACTTCTGAGTGAGCTGACTTCTAACGGGTGCAAGCCCCCCCCCCTCCACTACGCTCACTGGCACGTGATGTTTTGAGCAGGTGTGTGTATGTGAAAGATAATATAACGCAGCAGTAAACTCGCATGGACCCGTGCAGCGTTTGCTTATGAGCGATTGCTTGGGCATGGCTGCAGTGTTTGGGCTGGCATCTGTCCTGGCACCCAGGGATTCCTGAATGTGCCCACTGCAAGCCAGAGCCGGGAGCACCAGTCACTCTGGCACATACTTTTCTATTACCGTGCTGGAAAGCAACGGAGGGGAGACAAAGGTTGGTGAATGTATGGAGTCCTCCAGACACTGTCCCTTAGCCCCCACAGCGCAAACACATCTCCTATCTGGCTTCCTAAAGCACAAGTGTTAGGAATAGCAACCTCAGGCAGAGGAGGCAGGTGACCCACACCGTGACATTCAGAGCAGCCGCCATGATTACAGAAACAGGAGCGCACAGAACATACAGGGTCCTCAGAGGCCAATTGGAAGGGTGGGGCACAGGTAACAGTCAACACAGGTTGGGCAGAGGAGGCAGGACGGGGTGCCATGGGAAGAGCCATGTCCACCAAGGGGACAGCCCCAAAGTTCAGCCAGCTCTGGTCAGCAGCAGCTGGCTCTGCACAACCCTGACTCAACGGCCATGCTGGTTATGAGTCTCAGAGCGGCATCCAGAACTTTCCAGTCTAGCAGTTTTCAGTGGGCAAAGAGGTTTGCAGAGAATTTGAGTGCGGCTGCTGCAGTTGGAGAGAGGGACCAGTGGCTTCCTCTACGACCATGCCAGTGGACCCCTACAGAGGCTGGGCCCATATCTGTGAGGGGTAGAGACAGAGGTCAACGCTAGACCATTTAAATGGAAAGATTGAAGTTATAGCTCCCATGGCAGCGCAGTGGTTGCCATACACAGAAATTCCTGCTTCAGGAAACAGTCTGTTCTCGGCTCACTTCTGATCAGACAGGCACTGCTGCCAGCAAACATCACTTTCCTCACGTCAGAAATCCCTTGATTTCACTTCAAAATGTCTGGAAATCCCAGTTCCACTGACGGCTAAACCCTGGCCAGATTTTCTTGATGTTTGTGCTCAGCCCTGCGGTCCCTATCCCCATGTGCCTCCTGCGTCCACACTGAAGAGTTGAGTGGAGCACAGGGGAGCTGTGAGGGGCCTCTCAGTCTGTGACCTCCACAGACCCTATTAGAGAGAGGGGTGGGTTTCGAATCCTCCTCAGGGAACAGAGAGTTATGGTGTCATGACTGCCTGCCTCAGGCATGACCAGTGCTTGCAGAGGCTCAGCCCACAGGGACCTGGGGAAGGAGCAGTGTGTGTCTGCCCTTTTGAGATGCTCCTGGTTTCACAGCTAGAAAGAAGGCTAGAGAAACTAGCTGGTGTTTTTGTCCTGCATACCATCAAGCTGAGGGGTCCTGGCTGAGGCAGCGATGAGATCAGTTATAAGTATCTGAAGAAAACCACCAATGGTAGGCCTAGGGATTGGTGTCGCCTTGGGCACACACATCAAGCTCTCAGGGGTTTTTTGGAGTACGTAGTGACCCAATTAGCATCCGCAGTTCTAAGCTCTGTCTTCATCCGTCAGGGAAGGAAGAAGGGTAGACTTGGAGAAAGGGGCAGCAAGGAATTCAACTGGGATTGTAATGGCACAAATAAAACATGATCCCAGGCCTCAGGGAAGTGCACTGCTCACACTCCTGATGTCTCCATGGACACTGGCAGCTAAGGACCAAGACCCATCCCTCTGTTTCCTCCCATGCGGTCTATGAATGTGCAGGATCACAGATGTCGGGACACACAGACCTTCAGGTCCCACCTCAGGACCTTCTGGCTTAGAATTCCCATTTAATGAGGTCCCTAAGCACATGCAAACCCAGCTAGCCCTGCTCTAAACAGCACAGAAGAGCTAAGGGTGAACTTAAGGAGACCTCCTTACTCATGCCTCAGAGTCTTCACAGGCTGTCGTGGCTCACATCTCACAAGCTCGGGCTCCATTAAACTCTTAGCAGATTTGACCACTCCCTGTGCTCAGAACACGCTTGCTTTCTCTGCTTCTGTTACATACTCAGGGATTGTTGCTGATGCCAGGTGATTTGAGGGTAAAGGTCTGGGATGCAATCTGTTTGCTGATCTACAGGAAGCAGCTGGCACTCTGCCTGGCCCTCCAACCCATGACCAATTTGGAACACTTCCACGGAAGGTCGAGACATTTGGACAAAGTCCAGCCCATAGCACTGACTTCAAGGGAGAAAACAGACAGAGGACTGGCTTTGAGAGGCTGAAGAAGTGGAGGGAGGCCTCTAATATGTCACCCAGGGTAGGGATCCACTGAGCTGGATTGACAGCAGTGATTGGGAAAAGGAAATCATAACTCTATGTGACAAAAGTCTCTGTGGAGAAAAGGGAAGTGTCTATTCGTTCCCGCTGTCGTATCCAAGCACCATCACACATAACTTTTTATACTGGATTTTGGCACAAACAGTGAACCAACAGCATTCACACTTGTAAGATCAGAAACCTCACATTCAGAAGCTAAGTCATCCTCCTAGATGCCCATAATTCTGTCCACTCACCTACCTCCTGATCTGTCCATCCATCTACTCATCCACACACCTACTCACCCACCCATCCCACCCATCCCCCCACCTACTTGCCCAGCCACCCATTTATCTGTACGCTTTCTTATCCTTCTACAAACCCACCCATGCACCCATCCACCCACCCACCCATGCACCCATCCATCCATCCACCATCCATCCATCCACCCATCCATTCATCCATCCACCCATCCATCCATCCACCATCCTTCCATCCACCCACCATCCTTCCATCCATCCACCCATCCATCCATCCATCCATCCATCCATCCATCCATCCATCCTTCCATCCATCCACCCACCCAGGCATCCCAGCAGAGGCACCAATGTGGGATGAAACAGCCATGGTTCCCTACCTGCTGCCCACCTCCTCCCAGGTGAGCACAGGTAGTCCACAGATCATGACAGATAGTAACAGGTTTTAAAGGCACAAAGACTGATCCACGGGCCATTGACAAATCTTCTCCAGGAATCCATGTTAGAAGTGCAGGTGATAGAGAGAAAAGGGGTGGAGCTTAGCCACTCATGGTCACTCCCACAGCTTTCTACTCGCCTGTCAGTCACCAGGGCCAGCAGAAGCAGCTCGTACAAACAGTGAAGGTATGAGGGAGCTGGTCTCTGCTTTTGGAGAATCTACATAGCCCAAGAACACAGCCTAGACTTGGGCAGGGACAGCAGACTTGGAAGGGCCACAAGGG
Organism: Peromyscus eremicus; assembly: GCF_949786415.1. Classification (NCBI taxonomy): domain Eukaryota; kingdom Metazoa; phylum Chordata; class Mammalia; order Rodentia; family Cricetidae; genus Peromyscus; species Peromyscus eremicus. The sequence goes on along the minus strand of NC_081429.1, from coordinate 8,764,426 downwards.
AAGAGCCGCCAAACAAGACAGTGTGATAAGATCGGGGCTTGAGCTGCCTGTATCCTGGCGTTATGGAAAGGATTCTGGGAGGATGGCTTCAAAATTGGTTGCAGGGTTAGAGGGAAGGTTATGATGGTCACATCCTGAGTTGCTCATTTCTGCTTTTCCTCGTTTTTCTATAAACTAGATGACATGATGCCATCACACAAATCAAACTCCTCCACCACAACAGATTAAGGAAACCCACAAATCTCAACAGGAAACTCCTAAAGGTGAGCATGTCTAGGAGTCACACATGAGGAACCAACTTGTCATCGAAGAGCTTGCTTCTGAGACCCACGGCAACATGCAGGGAGGACAGACAGACAGGCAGACAGACGACCTGCTCTTCAGATTGAGTGGAGTCACACCTGAAGAACCAGCTTGTCATTGAAGAGCTTGCCTCTGAGATCAGTGTCGACATGCAGGAAGGGCAGACACATTCACAGACGGACAGACACCTGCTCTTTCAGATCAAGTGAAGAGGCTGACTTTATTTGGGACAGTATGATGCTAGGAGAAAGCCTACCAGGAAATAAATTTACAGTGCTCAAATAGGAAATACCAAAATTAAGAACTTTCTAGAACAATATATAAACAATTTGGAAAGAGGCTTTTTTTTTTTTTTTTTTTTTTTTTTTTTTTTTTTTTTTTTTTTAAGCGTGGCTACAACTCTAGAACTCTCAATGAAAACATGCTGCTAAATGTGACTACATGTGAGTGTACCTCTTCTGTTCAGGAAGAAAGATGGCCAGTCAAGGTGAAGAGCCAACTGATGGCTGACGAGACTCTTCATGAGCGAGTCGGAGGAGAGCCATCCTGACAGAAATAGTGAGAGGGACGCATAAATAACTCGGATCAAAAGCAGCCCATAAATATATGAACTAGATGCAAAAATAACAATGACATTAAAAAAAATATTTTAGAATCGCAAATATTACGAAGGTTGAGAAGCTCTCACTCATGGTTGGTCAATAAAGGGTCTCATAGTAAAACTACAGGGGCAGCAGGTACATAGTACACACCTGTGACCCCCCCCCCAGTGTAAGGGGAGGCTGAGGCAGGAGGGTCAGGTGTTCAGGGCCAGTCTGGGCTATATACCTAGACTCTGCCTCAAAAACAAGACAAGACAAGAAGGAAGAATGAACAAAAGACAATATTACTTACAAAACTAAAGAAATAGGGGAACAATCCAGTGAAACCTACATGCTCATTGAAGACTGGCTGTGTAAGCTGTGACATGTAAGTTTAAAAGTCACACAGTAACAAAACAACAGTATCCGTGCCTCTCCATACAGAGCGATTGTTTCTGTAGTGTATTATCGACCAAATGGACAACTTCAGGATGCTGTGAAACTCCTGGGGTCCATTTGTCAGGGCAGTTACGGGTCCTGGTGCCTTAAACATCACCTCCCTGTGTGTGTTTCAGAAGGAAGGATGTCAGGCTTCTGTCCTCACTGACTTTGGCTTGAGGGAAGGCACTAGGCCCAGTCAGCTCTGTTCTGGAGAGAAGGGTGTGGAGCGAACGTGGCTATAGTGCTGTTCAGGTGGGGAGTACAGTGACCTTCTGCTGTCCCTGTCTGTTGTCTGGGCTGTGAGATCTGTTGTCCACTCTGGGGCCTGTATCACTTCCCCCAGAAGGAAGAAAATTGTGCCAGAAAAGCACAGGGTTGTGCAGAGAAGGCCTGCCGTCCCACACTTGCCGTTTTTGAAGAAGTCCAAAGTAATTCTCAAACCAGGGCAGGATTTGGAAACAGTACCGGGCTGTGCTGTGACTGCTGCTCCCAGGGTAACTAACTTTTCAGGCTATGCCTTCAGACTGCCATGTTCAAAGAACACCACATAACCTTCAGAGGCGCCTGGGGGCAGGAAGAATGCCCCCTGGCTTTTCTCAGAAAGATGAACTGTTTCTCTGGGAGGTCTGAGCTCTGACCTGGGGGCTGAGCTGGAGACAGCCTGGCCTGGAGGCACACAGGGCCTGTTCTCTGCCCGCCTCCCTTCCCTGGACTCTAGCCACTGTGAGGCTGAGGAGTCTGCCTTGCTTCATTACAGCCTTCCTCTTTACCCTTTCTCCTCTGGTCTCAGCCATACAAGGATCAAACAAAGATGGGCTGATCAGATGTCAAAACAGATGCCCTGAAGGACAAGTCCCTGCCCAGGACCAGCCAGAACGTGAGTGGAGCCCAGGGCTCAGAAACAAATCTCCAACCTTCGGGAACTTTGCTGGAGGCTTGGACTGGGTAAGTGGCGGCCTGTCTGTCCTGACTGTCCCGTGCTGTCTGAATTGCTTCGACGTCACAAAGATGACAAAAGGCAGATGTGAAACATAGCTTCTTGGAAATCCTGTTTTGGGCTCCTGGTGTTTTTAAGACCTCTGTTACCATCTATTCCTTTCATCCTCCTCTCAGAGGGAGGAAGGTCTGGTTGTATCTGCCCCCTCCTGTGGGACAGTTTGGAATCGGGGTGTCCCTAGAACCACTAGAGACCGAACATGGGAACTGGCTCAGTGACTCCCAGAAGTCAATCAGGGAGAAAAAAAAATGGAGATGGATCTTGTCCTACCCTGCAGCCAACTGTCTGGGGGAAACAGCAAGGGCTTAGAGATGGGTCCCTGAGCCAACCAAGGCCACGAGGGAGCTGAGCATCATTGTGTTTCTTATTAGCAAGCTATGGTGCCCCCGTTAAGGAAAAGAGCAGGGTGGTAATAAAACAAAGGCCTGCAGAGCCACACTCTTGAGTGCTGTGCTGGGGAGAAGGCTTTAATAGGCCAGAAGGCGTCACCAAAGCACATCGTCAGGTCCACAGGAGGCCCCGCAGGAGAATGCCGCTGCAGCCTGTGAGACCTGAATAATACTCCAGCATCCCAAGCAAACCTGGACCTGTCAGCAAACAGCACAGGGTCTGTGCTCACTTGTGACTCCGTCCCGGAAGTCACCTATGCCGTGAAGCAGCTTACATTGCTCGTTTCTTCTGGGAGGGGATTCTCCATGAGGGTGTGCACACAGCAGAGGACAGTGCGGTCCAGCAGGCTGGTGAGTATATTTGCTGGAGGTCTCCCTTTGGCTGGACAGTCTGGAAGCTTACCTGCCACAGACTGATGCATCCTTCTGTCATCCTGGGTGTCTAATCCTGCCAGCACCTACCCCCAAGGCTGGGGGAGGCATTGATCCTTCAGCAATAAAAGTCAGCAGTAAAAGAAACAACATCCTGCCCAGCAGAGCCCTTTGTTTTACAGAGAAGGAAACTGAGGCTAAGAGAGGGGACATGGCAGGCCTAGTTCTGAAGACCGGGTGGTGGCTGTGAGGGATGTGACCATGTCTGGCTCTGGCCCAATGTCCTCAGATCCTCATGGGTGTGTGAGGAGCCCAGCCCTTCACGCAAAGGGGCACAGAAGTTTCCATGAGACCTGAAAGGGATGTCCCTAAAAATGGAGCTGGAAGGAGGCTGGCAGTCAAACACAGCCATCACCAGAGTCCAGCCATTTGGGTAGAATGTCTCTGTGGCTCTCTCCAGTGACCCTTCCCTCTGTCCACCGAGTGTAGCTGGTGTCCAGCAAATAAGAGGTTAAGTCATTGTTACTTGCTGGTCACATGACCTTGGACAAGGATTCTCATTACAGCATTTTAGTTTGTCTGGTGATGGTAACTTCCCCTCACTGTGGAGCGAAGGTGACATTTCAAATTAGAAGAGGACTTGGGTGGCCTTTGAGGGTCACCTACAACCTTAGGTCTCGGTTGTCTCTCAGGAGAAGGTAGCATCCCCCAGGTCAGCCAGTTCTTGTGTGGGTGCATGTGTGTGTGTGTGTGTGTGTGTGTGTGTGTGTGTGTGTGTGTGTGTGTGGGCTGGAGATCAATGTTAGGTATCTTCCTCAACTGCTCTCCATCTTAACCTTTGAGACAAGGTTTCCCACTGAACTAGTACTTACTGGTTGGCTAGACAGACTAACCAGCAAGCTCTGGGTATCTGTCTGTCTGGCTGGCTCAACTGCTAGTCTGTTTCAGACTTTAGTGACCATGCCAGACTAAGTTGGGAGTGGCCATCCTGGTGCCTGGAGGAGCTAAAACGTATTATTTATTTATTTAGTCTTCAACTGTCTTTAACTGTTCTCTCTCTTGTGGCTGCCATCACACCTGTCTCCTGCCACCGTGTGCTGCGCGTTCCTTTTGGGAAGCTGCCCAGTCACATGACATCAGTAGTCTGGAAGCAGAGAGCAAACAGGAAGTAGGGCCAGGATATACAATCTGAAAGCCCACCCCCAGCAACGTACATCCTTCCACAAAGCTTCAACTCCCTAAAGGTTCCATAAAGTTATGGAGAGCTACCAGCTGAAGACCAAGTGTTTGAACCCTGGAGCCTGTGGGGGGCACATTGAAGTTATAACATCACACTGAAGTTGTAACACTGTCCTGTGGGAAGCCTTGTTTAATGGCGCTGTGGCGAAAGTGCGGCTGGAGAATGCCGACACGCAGAAGACTCCAAAGCCAGGCACTTTGGCAGTTGCACCTCGAGATGATCACACGCATTCTTCCTGTTGAGGGCCTGTGACAGCATGCAGCTACTGCAGAGACGTCAGCTGTCTCCTGGTGCCGCTGACCACAGAAGTAGTAGATAGAACAAAGGTGTTATGAGGCTAAATGGCGAAAATAATAAGGCTGAACTGAAACTAGAAATTTAACCCTGACAACACTAGAACTTTTGGGAGGGACAGTCTTCAACTGTCTTTAACTGTTGTCTCTTAGAAGTGCCACTCCAAGGAGACAGAGGAGAGGGCTGCTGCGGGCACAGTGCCTCCAGACACCAGCCTGTGGATGAGCCCAAGCCGGAGAGCAGGGCGTACTCAGGGAGCCGGTGTTCTTGAGGGGACTGGGGAGGGTCGGGGTGGGCAGAGCACCAGCTGTGGAAGCATGCTTGAGGAGCATGCTAGGTCAGCAATGAATGGGCTTCCACTTGCAAGGTGACCGAGTATAGACAGGCTAGGAGGGCAGTGAGGCGTGTGCAGGTGGCCGTGGGGACTGTGGCGGAAGGAGGTGAGTGTCGAATGTGATGAGCTTGTTTGTAGACTGTAGGTGTGGGATTCAGTGTAAACCTTATCCTTCCTACTGGTTTCTGCAGACAGCTTTGACGGTTGCGTTGCTGGAGTTGAGGAGGGAAGGAGCAGAGCTGGAGGATAAGTGAAAAGACATTGTGTCTTTTTATTCCTAGGTCTTTAAAGCAAGGGCCAAATGCCCTTGCATCCCCAGAGACCTCTCTGCAGATGGAGTCTCCAGGCAGGATGAGCCTCCTGGCTCGAAGCTGAGACCTGCCCCTCTTCCACGCCACCCAGTTCCCTGCAACTCTTGCTACCACTCAGCCAGTTCCATTTCCATCCTAGTCTGTCACTTCGCACTCGGTCTCCTTTCAGAGTTCCCTGAGTTTTATTGAGAACACGGAGCAGATGCTTTCTAAAATCGCCTTCCTCCTGTCGTGAGCAGTAAGCATACCATTCATATGCTTGCATGGAGATGGACAGATAGACAGACATGCAAAGTCAGCCCCCCTCTGCATGGCCTGTGTGGTGGCACGTGGTGTCCTCGGGCGGGGCTGGTGGATTCTGCTCCTTTTGCATTGGCTGCAGGGAGCCTCACTTCTTGGGAAGGACTCCACCTGCCAAGTATCTGGTTCTCTGTGGTTCATCTGCAGAAGATAAAGGACCCCTAGGCCCAAGCAGGAGCACAACCCCATCCTTCAGCCAACCCACGAGAAAGAGATCACTTCCTCAGTCACCAAGGCTATCATTCACATCTTGTCAGGATAGAGAACAAGGCTTGAGAGGCCCCACACCCACACCTGAACTTCTGAACATGAATAGAGTCCATGTTTCTCACGCGCAGTTTGCTTCTGCCCAAAGCCTACAGCTCCCTCTATAATAACTTCAGAAGGATAAGGACTGAAGTAGCTGTCCCTAGTACCCTAGTGTGTGCTCACCCACAGGGACAGCCTCTGCTCTGTCAGAGCCTTCCACCCCCCTGACCTTGGCTCACCTCATGGATGAAGCCATTGAGAATGTCAGTCAGCTTCACTTCCTAAATGAGGAACTGACCCTGAAGGTGGTCAGTGCTTGCCTGGGTTGGCAACGGGCAGTGAGGAGCAAACCAGGTCATGTGTGGAGCCACGTATGCTGTGCTGTCCAGCAAATGGGAGAGGCTGGGACTTGGGCTTCTACCTAGGAGAGATTTCCCAGTGAAAACCCAAGTTCTAGACAAAGCTGGTGCCCCATGCCTCTTCCTCTGCCAGCCCTGACTAGCCTAGGGGACTGCTTTGTCATCCAGAACAGGACAAAACCCTGACTCTGACCAAACATTCAAAGCTTATAGCCTCTTCTTTGGCTTCAGAGGTACTGGATACCATTCCACAGCTGAGGGTCTTTCTCTAGGAAATGAGAGAATCGGTCCTCTCAGACAACACTAGACAGCTCCCTGCTTACCGTGGAGGTTTTGGGGCAGAAGTTGATGTAGTCAATTGTCTACTTAGGAACTTGAACTTGAAGAATAAAAAGAGAGAAGCGAGGCAGAGCAGCAGCCGATGCAAAGATAGGCATCTAAGAAGCACTGTCTTGTTCCTGGCATATTTAAAACACTTTATTATGTATAATTCCGGGCATACAAAATGCGATCGCGGACCTTCACGCATCCCGCTCCCAGTTTGAAGTTTGACACAGGGCCAGTCTTCCCCCTTTCCTTATTTCGACCTCCCTCACGACTCTTCCTTCCTCTGTATTTCTCAGAAACACTTAAGTCATCATGTGGCATCTCCTGCAAATGCTTCCATGTGCATTTCTAAAAATAAGGACCTGTATTTTTAGACGTGATAATGGGTTTCAAGACAGTCACAAATTCCAGCAGCACCAGCCTCAGGTTGGGTCTGTTCCTCGGTGTCTCCCAAGTGCTGACTTGCTCCTTCCATTCACTTGAATCAGAATCTGAGGACACCGAGTCTGATGTGTGATGCTCGTTCTGTCTCTTTCAATCGGCCGGGTTCCCTCTACGTGGTTTTTTCCCCCCTTTGCCACCAATTAGTGAGGGGAAAAAAATCTCAATATTCTCTTTGTGTTTTCATCATTGTGTTCTGAATCAAGAGAGAAAGAAAAGAAGTCACAGCCAGTGTCGCTCCTGATTCTTGATGAGTGTGATTGTGTGTGTGTGTGTGTGTGTGTGTGTGTGTGTGTGTGTGTGTGTTCATACACCACAGTAAGCACGTGGAAGTCAGAAGGCAACTTGCAGGAGTATGCTCTCTCCTTCTACCATTTTGGTCCTGGGGATGGACGGCAGGTTGTCAATCTTGGTGGCAAGCACCTTTATACCCACTGATGCGTCTCGCCAGCCCTTGGAGGTCATATTCTCGGCTGTCACTGGCATCATGGCTTTCATTGGCAGGACAGGATCACTCATCTAAAGTCACCTTTCAAGGGTCACAGAGAACACACCTGTCTCCCTCATACTCTGGGAACACCACAGGGAACACCACAGGGAGCATCTCAGGGACAGCCTAACTGCTTCTTTACTCCAACTCTCCTGCCTTGCAAAGGGTTGGCTTTTGAGGAGCAGTCGGGGGATGCTTGCTTTAGTTATTATTGCTGGAAAGAAAGGAGGGGGACACAGCTCATGCTTGTCCCTCAGCTGCCCCAGACCCAGCGATGCAAAGTCAAAAGGAGGAGCCTGCTTCTAGAAAATGAACAGCAGCAACAAAGCGTGTGTCCCCCAGCTGCCCCAGACCCAGCAATACAAAGTCAAAAGGAGGAGCCTGCTTCTAAAAAATGAACAGCAGCAACAAATGTCCCTGATAACCATCGCTGATGACCTTGATAAACACACTTAAAATTGCTGAAGGACACCAGAGAACTATCAAAGCAAAACCCAGGGATCAAGATCCTGGAGTGGGGAGCTGCAGAGATGGCTCAGCAGTCAAAGAGCACTGGCTGCTCTTCTGGAGGACCGGGGTTCGGTTCCCAGCATCCACATGGTGGCTCACTACCACCAGTTCCCGGGGATCCAATGCCTCTGACCTCTGTGGGCACCAGGCACAGACATGGATAATATGCACAGAATGAAAACAAAGTTTCGTGGGAGATGGTTTTGAAAGCACAGTAGGGACTAGTGAGGTGGCTCAGAAGGTAGGGTGCTTGCCTCCAAGCCGGATGACCTGCACTCAGTCTCTGGGACCCACATGATGGAAGGAGAGAACCAACTACCCAAAACTGTACCCTGACCTTCACCTTCACAGGTCTACTGTGGCATGCAGACAGCCACTCACCAACACCTCTGTACCTACACACACACACACACACACACACACACACACACACATACACACACACACACACACACACACATACACACACACATACACACACACACACACACATACACACACACATACACACACACACACACACATACACACACACATACACACACACACACACACACACACATACACACACAGAGTAAATACATTAAAAAATCAAGTTCAGGGGGCTGGAGAGATGGCTCAGTGGGTAAGAGCACTGATTGTTCTTCCAGAGGACCCAGGTTCAATTCCCAGCACCCACATGGCAGCTAACAACTCCAAGATCTGACACCCTCACACAGACACACATGCAGGCAAAATACTAATGCAATAAAAAAATAAATAAATAAAAAATTAAGTTCAATTTATATGCAATTAGAGCCCTGGGGAGTAGGTAGGGCAAGGGGATTCAATAGAAGAAAGCAGTATTTGGATGTTTACTGGCCCAGAACTTTCCAAACACCAAACACATTGTCGCAGTCTGCTTTTGACTGCTGTGATAAACACCAAGACCCAAAGCAACTTGGGGAAGAAAGAATTTATTCCATTTTACACCTTACATCCTGAGAAGAAGTCAAGGCATGAACCTGGAGGTAAGAGCTGATACAGAGGCCATGGAGGGGAGCTGCTTACTGGCTTGCTCCCCATGGCTTGTTCAGCCTGCTTTCTTATATAGAACCCAGGACCACCAGCCCAGGGGCTGCAGTGGCCCCTTCCTCATCAGTCATTATTCAAGAAGTTCAAATGTTCCACAGATTTTCCTGCAGGCCAAGGTGATGGGACATTTTCTTGCTTGAGGTTCCCTTTTCCCAGGTAACCCTAGTTTGTGCTGCATTGACAAGAAAACAAAACAAAACAAAACCTAGCTAATACACACATTAAACCAAGAACCCAGAAAAGTTGCAGACCCCAAGAAGATTGGTAAAGAAATCCAAAGCTAGACATACTACAGTAAAGCTACTAAAAAACAAACGAACAACAACAACAAAAAAAAGCCTTAAGGAAAAATGGACTCCTCTCACCCAGTGGGATGACCAGTATAAAAAACAAATATGAAGAATAGATACTGGCCATAGTGTGGGGAAGCTGGGACCGTCTCCACTGTTGGTGGGAATATACAATCGGATAGCTGCTAGGAAAAGCAACATGTTGGTTCTTCAAGAAATTAAAAGTGTGTTTACCACGGAATCCTGAAATTCTGTCTTTCGGTGTGTCCTCCAAAACCAGGAAAAATCATCCCAAGGAGATACGCACATATTGGTGTTTACAGCAGTACGTGTACAACAGCTCAGATGCGAGTCATCTCAAATGCCCAGCAGATGCACAGACATCCAAAATGTGGTCCATCCACACAGTGAGCCGTCACACAGCCTCAGAAGGAACGGGGGACATTCTGAGATGTGCTGAAACATCAGTGGGCCCCAAGAACACAGTCACAGAAGGACAAACACCGAGTCTACTCACGAGGGTCCAGAAGGAGTCAAACTGCAGACAGGAGTCAGAATGGTAGGTGCTAAGGGCACAGGCAGGGGCAGGGGGGTTGCTAAATTGGGACACAGATGGCTGAATTGTGTGCCAAAAACAACTGAGGTGGTACATCTTGTATTGTGTACCTCCAAAGCTGAGAGGGTGCTGGGAGAAAATTTGGAGGAGAATGGAAGAGGGGGACATCTTTTTCAAAGAAATAAACTTGATAGCTGTTCTCAGCAGAGAAAGAGTAGAAACCAGAGGGCTGTAAGTGAACGAATGCCATCATTCAAGTGCTGAGGAAAATAATTACCAACTCAGAATTCTCTGCCTGTGACAACCATCTGAACACCAAGGTAAGCCAGAGGAATCTTCAAATCAAGTCTGAGAAAATGTGCAGCCAAAACACATGAGCCAACAGTAATGCACAGGAGAAGTCTCCTGTGGGCGGGAAGTGATTCAGGATGGGGCTTTGAATGAGGAAGGGACAAACGCCCGGGTCAGTCTGGAATGCCCAGTCAGACAGAATGCTTAGAATAATCAAATTAGCAGAGAAAGCGGCCATGGCATAGGAGTGAGTGAGGCCACACCAAGGCAAAGAAGGGAAGAATGAGAAAACATGAAGGGCAAAGAGGGAAAAGAAGACAAGAGACAGACTCAAGAGCCAGAACGGGAGAACGACTTTCACAGGGTCGATCCAGAACTTCTGCCCTTCACGAGAAAAATGAGCAGAAAGACTCGGGGTGTAGCTCAGTGCAATGCAGAGCACTGGTCTAGCCTGTGGGAGGCCCTGGGTTAGATCCCTATCACCACAGGGAGGGAGACAGCACAAGACTCAAATAAGCCACTGACAAAAGGGCCCACAGACCTAAGGAGTCGCAGGAAAGTGCAAACAGAAGCCTTTCAGAGAGAAAGAAATCCACTCTCAATGGTCACTGGAGTGGGTGGAGCCTGGAGCCCCAGGTGCTCCAGCTGGCAGTGAGGTGGCAGATGTGACTGCCTCCCAGTGTCACACCCTGAGCTTCACACCCAGCAGAGCAACACATATGGGCACGAGAGGCGTCCCCACGGCAGGATGGATTCATGGGTAGCATCCAGGTTCCAAGCCACAGCAGCAGAATATGCCGCTGATGCACTCAGGGGGCAGCTCTTACAGAGGCTGTGGACAGGGAACACACTGTAGCTTTCTGCTCAGGAAGAGCTCACAGAGGGTGTCAAAGCCAAGGATGGTGCTTCTAAAAGACCCAAGGCCTCGAGTACCTAGAAAAGCTCTTCTTACTGGAGTGTGTCACCCCAATGTGCACGTCACACTCTGACATTTTGGCAATATTCTGTATAGAAGTTAAACTTCAACAAAGGAGTTTATTTAAAAACATTAAAAGAGGTCAAGAGTTGTTTTAGGGCTGTGGTCATTTAACTGTAGATATTCCAGGAAATTCCTCATTAAAAATATGGTCTGGTGGAAGATGTGGTAACTACATTAGGACATGACTCCAGATAGCCCGGTGGTGGCTGCTGAGGGTCAGGGTGTGCATGCCACAGGGACCCTTTACAGTCTGCAGAGTTAGGGCTGGCTGTCCACCCTACTCTGGACAACTCTGATCAGGAGTGTAACCCCATGTTGGGAGGGAGAACTTGTCTTGGTCCTGACGAGTGACCCATCTAAGGAGCAGTCCTGTTGGGTGCCCAGCCTTCTTAGTGGCCCTGGGCCTGTGGGTGAGCTTATTTTATTATTTGTGTGTCTGGACTTGCTAGCCAGGCTGACTTGAGATGACTGTGGAACAGTCCAGATGAGCTGGAAGGCCAGCTCCAACTTGGCGTTGGACAAGATGAGGGACGGACATCTAATGCTGGGTCCCCTTCAGGAAGATGGGGACACTAACGAAGTTAAGCAATGTCTCCCAAGCTCACGTTTTAGAACAAGCCACATCTTCTAGAAAGGCTCTAGGAGGAATAGAACAGCCAAATGATCCAGGGGTTCCCCAAGGAAGGCAAGTGGGGATGCTCCTAACATACTGGGGCCTGGGGTGCTGAGCTCCTTGGGGACGCTAGGCTCTGAACACTAGAAGCCACAGCAGCTTAGAAATGCCACTAGTTCTTGGCCCCCAGTCCACACCTCCTGTGAGTGGGCCCCTCTGCATTCGTACCTGATCCCTATCAGCAGAGTGCAAACATATTTGGGATGCCAAGCATCTCACGCTCAGGCATGGTTTTCATAGCTTTGGAATGGATAGATGTTGGGAGCATCGTCCTCACTGGTCTATGGACCAAGTGCTGCTGATGGTGGTATCTGTGGGGGAAGCGCTCCAAAGGCCAGGCCATTGAGGCTCCAGTGTCATGGTTTGTGGAAGCTTCTGATGGAGACTGGTCACTCACTGTGTTTAGTGGTGGCATGGCCCTAATCCTTTGACTTATGTAGCTAACCAATCTGGCTGCTCTTAGCAATGGTTCCATGCTTTAGAGAGGGGTATCACTCAACAGTAAAGCGATGCAGAGTAACAGAAACCATGCCAAACTGCTGAGCCATCTCTCCAGCCCCATTCTAAACTTCTTTCATGAAATTTATCTTTTAAATTAACTAATTAACTAAATTTTGAGAAAGGGTCTCACAATGTAGCTCAATGTTTATTTTTTTTAAAAAATATTTACCACTTTCATCTCTTCCTGAAATGGTACTCAGTACGTTTTTAAAGTGTGGACTTCTTCCACTGATCGTTCTCTGCTGGTCATGATATGTGTTGAGGCTCATGTCTACAAAGTAGAGGATGATATTTGCTCTGCTGTTCATGTATCAATGCGTAAACCTCTTAGACCAAGCGTCTCCATGGAAACCATCTTTATGTCTTCATTGAGAGTACATTTCTTCTGCGAGTATAAGATAAAATGTGTCAAATGCACCATATCTATTTATGGTTCTTCTGAATGTTTTACCATATTTAGCTTCTGCAAAATTGTAAGACTTCTCAATTTAATTCTTTTCTGGTACAGAGTGTAAATTTATCCCATTAAAAATAGGTGCTCTCTTAAGAGATTTCCCCCACAAACCAAGATATACCAAAGGAAAGCCACAAAAATCTCAATTTTAAATCTTATACACAAGAGAGGTTTCGTCTGTGTAACATGATCTGTTCTCTCTCTGAATTTGTGCCATTTACATTTAATATAATTACTGTAACGTCTTTCTATTTGTTTCATGTTTGTCCCATCTGTTTTGTTCCTCTCACTTTTTATTCATCAAGTGCTCTCTGTGTGTCCGTGGTGGGGGAAACTCACTATGTAGCCTAGGATTGTCTTGAACTTGTTCACCTTTCAGGTCCCTGAGAGCTGGGATTACAGACTTACAATACCACACCCAGATTCAAATATTTTTTGAAGTTATTCCAAACATAAATTTTATGTTTTCTCTTAGAGGCTTCCTAGAAATTGTCCCATGCATCCACTCGATGTAGTGCATCAACTTCTAACAGCAGTGGCACCACACCCAGAGCAGTGCTAGCCATGAAGGTGCTCTGAAGATCCGTGAGGATGTACCGGAAGGAGAATCAGGATAGAGGGCAGACTTATCCACTGCACACAGATCCTCTAAAGCGTCATGCTCAGGCCACAGTCCCTGTCACAGGATAGTCCAGCCAAGAAGAGCACAGAAAGAGAACACTGTTAACTTGCTCCTGCCTTATAGGATTCCCTTGAAAGGTGACCCTAACACTAGGCTCCCTGTGACCTGAAGGAGACCAAACAAGATGGTCTCAGAGTTGTGCCTAGGCTCCTCCACCCTACCCTTTCCCCTTTCCTCTCCCTTCGTGGGTGGTAGGCCAGCATCATGGCTGAAAATTGTTATTCACCTGTTCTGCTCCCTTCCCTGACTGTCCACAGATGTGTCCCCAGCAAATCTTCTGCAGGTCTGATGTGGTGTTGGCTTCTTGGAAATAGTGAGACAGAAGAGCCTTACAGAAATGTAATTCCTTTTGCCAAAGTCTGCAATTTTGATGTAATAGGAGGCCCAAAAGCCCGACACGCACGGTCATCACTGCTGCTGGCACGTTAGTGTCCTGTACTTTTGCACCTGCATGTGACCTTCCCTGGTTCCTCTTTCCTGTTGCATTCTGGCCTTCTGTTGGGATGGTCTTCTTCCTCAGTCTGACGAACAAGGTTCTTTTGCTATTTCTTAAACTGTGAGTTTTCCAAGAAGGAACTCCCCTTGCTCTCGCCTTTTTGAACACAGTTATTTTTACCTAAATTAAACGAACAAAAAAACTTCAAAATTACATTTATGTGTGTGTGTGTGTGTGTGTGTGTGTGTGTGTGTGTGTGTGTGTGTGTGCACCTGTATGTGACCACGTGTATAGCACCAAATGTGCACCACAGCATATATGTGGCGGTCAGAACTCAGTTCTCTCCTCCTATCTTGCGGGTCTTGGGGATGAAACTTAGGCTGTCAACCTTTGGCAGTCAGCACCCTGAGTCACCGAGCCTTCTCCCTGGCCCTGTTTTTTGCCTAATTTTCCCTTCACATAGACTTTTGAGTTTGCCAAATCCTCTCCAACTTCCTTCTTCACAGCACCCTGTCATGGCCCTGTGGCCTCGAGGACACCAGTATTACCCAGCACTGCTGCTCCTCCTGTGCCAGAGTTTTCTGGTTATTTTCAAATCCATCGAATATATTGATTAGGTTCAGATGTTGTGGTTTTCAGTGCTAGGAGGTCTACATGACTTTTGGAGTTTTTTTTTTTTTGTGTGTTTTTGTTTGTTTGTTTGTCTATTGAAATCCTTTAGATTCTATTTTGTATATTTTCCCTACATTAGACACATTAGACAAAGTTACTTAAAAATGTCACTTGCTAGCTCCGATACTTGAATTAGCAATAAGTCCTCTTTTCTTTCCTGTGGATGAAAAAACCTACAAAAGAACCTTAAGTAATATATTCCCCCAGGAGTTTGGAGTTTCTAGGGCACTTTCCTATTTTGGAGGACTTACGTCTTTTCCATTTTCTTCCTGAGTTGGTTTCTTCCCAGTATTTTGAATAGTTATAAAAGTAACAGGGTTTTGCTGCTGGGGCTGCTGTGGGCCGGAGGATTTGAGGAGCAGGAGCTTCAGGGAGCCCGGCGTCTCTGGCTCTTCTCTCCTCCTGTGGTCTTCGGGTCTGCCGCTTCTAGCCTTGTTTCTAATCATTGCATTAGCTGAAGTCTTCAAAGTGAAGTTCTTCAACGCTCCATTTAGTTAACACTCCGAGTAAAGATTTCAAAATGTTTTTATAATGTGCCATCAATAGCATGATAGGACATTTGGGTTGATTTCCAGAACTCAGATGTTCGTAAAATTAAACTTATGACAAGTGATAAAGGGAAGCAGTGTGCTGCTGTGGGACCACGTTTGCGTCCGACGTAACTTGATCGCAGATGTGTGTGGTTCAACTTCTCCCTCTGTCTCTTTCTCTCTCTGTCTCTCTCTCCCTCCCTCCCTCCCTCCCTCCTTCTCTCCCTCTCTGTCTCTTTCTGTCTGTCTGTCTCTTTCTTTCTCTCTCTGTGGGGTGTGTGTGTGTGTGTGTGTGTGTGTGTGTGTGTGTGTGTGTGTACTCTATGCACCCACCTAGCTAGGCTACAGTGTGCTCAGATTTATGGTTCCTGGGTGTCTGGGGTGGTGTGTCCAGATAGACATTTGAGAGAATGAGCTAAGTAGTGTAGACAGCCCTTCCCAGGGGCTTTATCTAGCCACAGAGGGCCTGAACCAAAGGTAGGAAGTAGGGACTGGTTCCTTGTCCTGACTCACAGCATGGGTGAGCTGGCTCAGCTCACTCTCTCTGCTCTGGAAAGGGAGAGATGTTCACTGGCTCCCCTGTTCTCAGGCCTCCCTCCTGAGAGAGCTCACACCACAGGCCACAGCTGAGCTCCTGCTTCCGGCAGGTTGTGGGGCTACACAGCCTCAGTGACCAGGGAGCTCTCTCTTCCCCTCTCTCTAGAAGCCCCTGATACATACATACATACATACATACATGCATACATACATACATATGTATGTGTATATGTGATTTTAAGTTTTAACGACTAACTTGTTCAACAAGATTCTGAGTTATGTTCAGATAATCTCTCACAGCTTATTTGACAGGACGCAGAGTTCTAGTCACCCACTGACCACATGGGCTCTCATCTTCAGGCCTCCTGACCAGCAGGGGTGGTACTACCATGCTGTGCACCCACCCTCTGTGTCCCTGCAGAATCATGGCCTCGTTTGCCTGGGGATCTTCCTTCAAAGCTTGAACCACACTCACGACATCACCAGATGCCATGCTCTCCAAGGGACATATTTCTCTAGGATTCACCCTGATGCCACAATTAACTGTCAAAAGCAGGACTCTTGGCTAGGACTGACTGCACCTGAGGGTGCTGATGGAGTGGCTGGGAAAGCGGACATCTCTACCGTCCTGCTGGTCTCAGAGTCCCTCTGCTGAGGGGGCCGTGCCTGGCTGCTCTCCTTTCTTCTGGTGTGTGCACACGGAAGCTGGGAGTTTTAATGAGCAGACGGACTTAGAAGAGTGAGCTGATCTAAATGAAGAGGCACGGTTTACAGAGAATGGACCCATGTGCCTTCTCTGTCTTTGCATTCTATGTCATGGTTCTTGGCTGTTGTTTATGGAGAACAGCTAATCTCTCTCTGTGTGTCTCTGTGTCTGTCTGTCTGTCTGTCTGTCTGTCTGTCTCTCTCTCTCTCTCTCTCTGTGTGTGTGTGTGTGTGTGTGTGTGTGTGTGTGTGTGTGTTCAAGTGCATAGGTGGAGACCAAAGGACAAATCTGGCTGTCATGCCCTGGAATACCATCCACTTCCTTTGAGACAAGATCCCTGACTACTCTGGAGCTTGCCAATTGAGCTATATTGTCTGGCTGCTGAGCCCGGGGATTTGCTTGTGTCCTCCTTCCTAGCACTGAAATTACAAGTATGCCCTGACACGAGCATTTATTTACTTACTCGCTTACTTATTCTTATGTGTATGGGTACTTTGCCTGCATGTACGTCTGCGTACCATGTGTGTGCAGTACCTGCAGAGACCAGATGAGGGAGTTAGATCCCCTGGAACTGGAATTATAGACTGTTGGAAGCTGCCTTATAGGTGCTGGAAATTGAGTCCAGGTTCTCTAGAAGAGCAACCAGTGCCGGAACCCTTAAACCAGATTTTTAAATAAAAATTTTCATTTTATTTCCATATTTTCTATGGTTTCTGTTTGTTTGTTTGTTTTTCAAGACAGGGGTTTCTCTGTGTAATCTTGGTTGTCCTAGAACTCTCTCTGTAGACCAGGACTCAAACTCAAAGAGATCTGCCTACCTCTGTCTCCAGAGTGCTGGGATTAAAGGCATGCATCACCACTGCCTGTACTCTAAACCATTTTAACACCCAGCTTCACTTTAACACGAGTGCGGTGGATTGAACTCAGGTCCTCATGCTTTCAAGGCAAGCATTTTACTGACAGAACCATCTTCCTAAGCCATCAACCATTTTCTTAAAGCATTCATGGGAGCATTCACAGAAGACTGTGTCGTCTGGTTTTCATGAATCCAGTATTTCAGATAGGCCCATGGTGAAGGGTACAGATCCACAGACCGTTCCTACATTCTACCCATTCAACATCAGCGTTATGGAGCACAGTGGAAATTTCCATCAGCTGGAAGCTTTCCAATGCTTCTTGTCCTGAACAGGTTCATTGCAAACTGAAAACCATTGCCAGACAATCCATTAAATAATCTGTTGAGATTAACTCATTAAAAATGGTAAAGCCCCAGAGTGCATGTTCCCCCTCTGTTTTGCAGGAGATTGCTTGGGAGATTTTGGGAGATTTCCCCCAAATCTCCTCCCTCCTGAAGACTGCTGTAACAAGTTGCCACAATGAGGAGGTGGGATTTGCACTGGCCCCCACTGAGCAGAAGCTACTCCAGAGCCTCCAGGCTGTGGATGTATGGATATGCTCATTAGGTTTTTTGTCAAACTTGACACAACCTAGAGTCATCTTGAAAGAAGGGACCACAACAAACAACCACTGACAAAATGCTTCCACCAGGGTGGCCTGCTGACAAGTCTCTGGGGCATTTTTTTGATAGATGGTAGATATGGAAAGGCCAAGTCCACATGAGTGGTACCACACATCTACAGGTGATCCTAGCTGTATAAGAAGGTAAACTGAGTGAACCATGGAGAATGAGCCAGTAAGCATCACTCTTCCCTGGTCTCTGCTTCAGTTCCTGCCTCCAGATTCCTGTCTTAGGTTCCTGACTCCAGGATCCTGCCTCCAGGTTCCTGCCTTAGGTTCCTGTCTCCGGGTTTCTGCCTTAGGTTCCTGCCTTAGGTTTCTGCCTGAGGTTCCTGCCTCCAGGTCCCTGCCTTAGGTTATTGCCTCCAGGTTCCTGCCTTAGGTTCCTCCCTTCAGGTTTCTGCCTTAGGTTCCTGCCTCCAGGTTTCTGCCTTAGGTTCCTGCCCCAGGTTCCTGGCTTAGGTTTCTGCCACGACTTCCCTTTATGATGAACTACAACTGTAAGCTTCAATAAACCTTTCCTCACCTAAGTTGCCTTTTTTTTGTCATGGTGTTTATCATAGCACTAGAAACAAACTAGGATAGTGGGCATCTGTGGCCTCAGGATGAACAGGAATGGGAGGTCAAGATGTCATGAAACAAGACAACAGAAACCTTGATAAAGGTAATTGGTAAAGTCTTCCAGAAACTAAGATGTGTTTAAAAAAAAAAAGTGAATGGTGTATTCTCCTGCTACAGGAGGAAGGGGCTATGGTGAGTGTGCTTAGTGGTGGCTGGAGAGTGTCCTCCACCAGCTAGGAGCTGGGCTGCTTGTAGGGCAAGCACTCCCAGCTAGAAGGCTGTGCTGGCCTCAGGTTGGTTCTGCTACTCTCCTTCCCCTTTTTCGGGGACATCACAAGCACTGAGGGTGGCTAGCCGTGTCTTAACCTCATAGAGGTCACTCTCGAGGGTGGTTGGTGGCGTCTTTGCCCTACTAAAGTGATTCTCGAAGCCCTTCTGTCAGTTCTGTCTTGTGAAGACAGCCTGAACTTGTGTTCCCAAGCCTCTGTCCTGACTGCCTGGGTTCACTGTGTGTCCAACATCGCAGACTTTTCCTGGGAAATTTAAACTGAGCTGAGCATGAAGTTGTCAACCACAGAACAATGAAAAGGAAAGATGTCCCAGTGAGGAAGAGCTGTGGCCTCAGGACATGTGGCTGTTCGAGGCTTTTTGTCACTAGAGTCCAGAAGAGGAGCAGAGTCACCGGGAGATACACCACAGTTGTTTCCTGTCATTATGTCACAGACCTGTCATGCTTCAGCTCTAGAGTGCTGCACGACCCACACATGATCAGTTCTTTCCCGTAAGCTTTTCACATGACAGTCCCGGGACATAGGAGCCGTGTGCCTGTTACAAGGAGGCAATGGGATTTCCATGTCACCCCTGTGGAGGTGGCTGAGAAAAACAGACACGCAGCTCTTCCTTGGGAACCTGACTTTCTGGGACTCTGAGTTTAGAGTCTATTAACATGGTGGATACTTACACCGGGGCTTTGTTTCCGGTTCAAATAGATTGACGAGTCTTCTCAGGCCTTTAGGGAGTGGTCCCTGACTAACCACTGTTCCTCAATGTCTCTTTGTCACACAGTCACTCTATTTCAGAGGCCAGCAGCTTGTAGGTGGTCCATCTCACTTCTCTTCTCCTGCAAACAGGAGGCTTCAGCTCTGGCGGGAAGCACAGTGTCTCTTCTTGGGCTGAGAATTTCTGAACACACCCTGTCTCTTGGTGAGTCCAGGGCAGAATGCTGAGACTCTGAGGCACTTGAAGGAAGGAGCGGTGGGGGTGCTGGTGCCCTCCGCTGACAGCTGAGAAAATGGACATTAAAACGAGCTTGGCTGTGGACCAAAATTCCTGGCCTGCAATCTGCCTTCCTCTCACTTTCTTGCCCAAGTCGGAGCTCAGACTGGCTTTGAGACACCCCCGTATTACCCCCCCCACCCAGTTCTGTTAATGCTACACTCCTAACTCAAGAGGCACAGTCTCGACTTGTGTTTTGAGGTTCCCAGGTGGCCCCCCACTCCCTTCGGTGGCTTCATCCCTTGCCTGTGATTGGGCACTAGATGACAGTGTGTTCCTCTCATTCAGTAGCTCCAGGTCCGAGGAGGAGCCTGGCCTTCTCTGTAAATATCCCCAACCCCCTCCTTATGCACTCTGCCAGAGACCAACTCAAGAATGAGTCCCACCCTCTACCTGAACCATGGGAGCCTCAAGGAGGTAGCTAGTGAGAATGAGCCCCACCCATAAAATGGATGAAGTTCCCTTCAGCCATCCTCCCTTGAGATGAGAAACCTCCTTTTCCACAGCATGGTGGGGGGAGTTGGGATCCATGCCTTCCTCTCCTGTATTCCCAAGCTCCAGGTCTCTGACCATTTGGGTGAGTGCTGGCCTGATGTCTCCAGAGAAAAGGAGACTGAGGACCAGCAGCTGATGACTATCAGATCCATTCAACAGCACAAAGTCACACATCGTCACTCACATCAGCCTGGCTTTACAGGTACAAAAATAATCAGCTATTTTTGGAAACCGTATTTTTATGGAAAATATAATTGGAGGAGCTCCTGTTCCATTTTAAGCCAGCAGTTAACTAGGCCCTGAGGCTTGGCTGTTGCTGCAGGGGGACTCTGATGAACAGGGCTCTGTGTATGCCCCTCCAGATGTGAGTTCTCTAGGATAACAGCTGCAGATGCCCAGACGGAAGAGCTCAGAACAGCGGCGGCCTTGACTGTTCCGGTTACAGTTTGAAACGCCCCAACTCCACTCCCCACTGGCTCCCAGGTTCCCAGCTGGAGGAACTGTTAGGGAGGCTGTGGAATGTTTAGGAGGTGGGACCTAGCTGGAGGAAGTGATTCACTCAGGCGTGGGTCTTAGGGATTCTAACAGCCTTGCTTCTGACCCTGTGTCTTTCTCTCTCTGCTCCCTGATCCACCTGGATATGACTAAGCTCCCACCACCACAGCCGTGGGCCATTCACACAGACAATCCTTCCCCACCAGGATGGGCGGCCTGCACGCACCTATACTCT
The DNA here is from genome assembly GCF_949786415.1 of Peromyscus eremicus. Classification (NCBI taxonomy): domain Eukaryota; kingdom Metazoa; phylum Chordata; class Mammalia; order Rodentia; family Cricetidae; genus Peromyscus; species Peromyscus eremicus. Next base: position 8,743,528 of record NC_081429.1, on the reverse strand, counting down.
GAGACAAAATACATTCCTCCTCTATTCAGTTGCTTCCTTCAGGCGTTTTATTGCAGTGATAAGAAAGTAAATGATGCAGAAAAATCGGTAGTGAGTTGTAGGGCCATTTGGGCAATAGACATGACCACATGGTTCTTAGGCCTGCTGCACTGGTTTGCAAGAACAATGTGGAGGAGCTGTGTGCTGGAGAAGACCCAGAGTGCTACGAGAGCTGAATGGGCTATTCTGGTGGGAGTCCAGACCGGAAGCTGAGACACAGGCAGGAAGTGAAGGTTTCAGAGGGGAGTAGACTCTGCTGGGAACTGGGCTGAAGATCATTCATGCCATGCTGGCAAAGAATCTAGCTGCTCATGTTCTACAAACTTGAGTAACTTCAAATGAGGTGATTTGCTTGATGGAAGAAAATTCAAGATAGCAAAATATTCAGGCTGTGGCAGGGTTACTGCTCAGTGCATTTAGCGAGGTTGGCAGTGAAAATTCAAAAGAGAAAGCAGAGCAGAAACATATGAAAAATATGTGATTTGGCAAAGGAAGAGAGTTGAAGAGCTTAGAGTTCTCAGACAAGAAAGTGTGGATGAAGAAAGCACCCGTGACTGTTCAAGAGACGACACCAGAGAAACCCAGACTTTGTACTGGGGCAATAGGTAAGGTGTCTGAAGGTGAGACCCTCCCTATCAAGAGAACTTTAGACATAAACATGAGATTTCATTAGAAAGAACAGAGAAGATAGAGCCTTCAGGGTACCCTAACGGAAAATGGCTTCTTGGAAAGCGTTTTTCCAGGTTCCACTAACAAAACACACACATATCACTGTAGCCATGTCCTAAGGAAGCAAGACTATATCTCAAGCTTCCTGGCATCATCTATGTAGGACTTTCTTCACAGGCGTCATGCAAGACACAAGAGAGAAGCTTGTATCAAGGTTCCAGAAAGCTCCTGAGGTCAGGCAATGTGTAGCAGGCCTGGCATGGAGCCCCTGAACAGACTGTGTGTGAGGCTGTGAATGTGAAGCCTTAAGTTGTCATGTTAAGGAGACCCTAGGATGTTGAGGATGCCCAAAACATGGCTTGTTCACCAAGGAAAGCTAGAAGCATCAAGTTACCACGTGCACTGGCTATGAGAATACACATGTACCATGGGCAACAGAGCAGGGGGTCACTAGCCAAGTTCTCTCGAGTGTAGACAGTGCCCTCACGAGCTTCAGATGCTGAGCATGTAGCTTCAGGGGTTGGCATTTTCTTGACTGAGTTCCTGCCCTGCTTCAGCCTGTCCTTCTCTTGTTATATCCCCGTTCCTCTTCTTTTGGGATGGAGATCTTTACTTTGTGCCATTGGATATGTGAGGCATGTCACGTGCATTTTGATTTCACAGAGGCTCACAGCTAAGAGATTGCTTTGAGTCTCAGAAGAGACATTTGGACGTTTGAACAGTGTTGGACTGTTAAAGGCTATGGCTACTTTTGAAATTCACTCGAATGCATTTATTACATCGCCACAAAGCCTGTGGGGGCTTGGAATAGAAAGTAACAGTGAAATGTTCCCTATGGGGCTCGTTTTTATCATGTAGGTCCACATAGGGTGGAACTGTTTGGGGAGACTGTGAAAGCTTCACAAGGTGGAGCATCGCTTCAGGAAGTAGATTATTGTGGGTGATGGCTTTCGGGAGCTATAGAGCTAGCCTCCTTAGGACATGGCTACAGTGGCCTGTGTGTGTTTTGTTAGTGGAACCTGGAAAAATGCTTTCCAAGGAGCGTTTCTTTCTTGCTTTCCATCTCTCTCCTTGATGCACACAAATGTAAGAAAGCTCCCACCTCCACAACCACAGGCCAGACCCACAGACATGCCCTTTCCTGCCACAGTGAACTGAACTGAGTTCCCTCAGCTGTGGAGGGAACATATTCCATATCCCCCCCCCCCCCCCCCCCCCCCCCCCGCTTTAAGTTGCTGCTGGCAGGTGTTTAATCACAGCGACAGAGGAAGGGGAGAAAGCACAGAACAACACACTTCTCAGGTCACACAGGGTCCACGGATGTTCCTTCTCATGCAAATGCCCTCATTAAAGAGGGCATCTGTTTATGAACCTGGAAGTACTGATTACCTGAGCTCATACCCGCTGGCCTGGGAGCTGAGACAGCGTTTTTCCATCTGTGGGGGAATCTGAGACTCTCAGCACCTGCAAAGTAAGGGCCGCTGTGTCTCATGTTATATACCACCTCTCTCACACTGCCCGCCGCCTCACACCGCCCTCTGGGCCTCAGACCGCCTGCTGCCTCACCACAGCCCTCTTCCTCACACTACCAGTGTTTAGGGCTCAGAGAGCTGCAGTCCGCCCAGCTCTTCCAAAACCGCATATTTGTGAGCCAAGTGGGTGTCCTCATTATTTTTAGCTTGACAACTGGGGTGCTCACTATGCAGCATTAGTGAACCAGGAAGATGAGGCACCTGCTACACCAGTCAAGGTCAATACCGTGTAGGAAGTGCAGTGAGAGCCAAGGGGCCACCTCATCATCAAACTGGTGGCATTAAGCCCCTAAGCTTGCGAAGGCAGATATGCTGTAGAGCCATGGCCTGGTGGTCTTGCATTCTGGCTGGGACCCCATGAAAAGCCACATCTGGTGAGCTGTGCTTAGACCATGACAATTGAGCCTACACTTGTTTGTCAAGTCCCTGCTTAGGAAGGAGCTGGCTGAGCTTCTGGAGTCCCTGTCTTTCCTGTGAAGTCCGTCCCAAGGCTCCCCCTGTAGTATATGCTTCCCTCCAGGAAGGGCTTGTGTCTAGCTCAGCAACAGAGGCACAAGAACACCGGGAGAGGGTGGAGGGCTGGGGAGCTGGCTCAGATGGTAAAGTGTTTGCCACACAAGCGTGAAGTCCTGAGTTTGGGTCCCTAGCAGCCCTGTGGTGTGTGACCGTAACCCCAGTGCTAGGGCGATCACTGGGGCCAGACAGTCTAGATGAATGGCTGATATCTAGGTCCAGTGAGAGAATAACTAAGATGGAGAGCAATAGCAGAAGTCAATGGACATTTATCTCTGGCTTCCACATGCTCATGAACACAGGCACCCCAACCCCCAACACATACACACACACACACACCCCATACATGCCCAAGAAAACAATCTCTTTTAAAGGTGATGGAGGTCATGAAGCAGAAGTTTGTGGGGCCCCCAAAACAGACTTTGCTCTCCAAAGGAAGTGTCACCTGTGCACTGGGCAAGATGGATCCTTCCTGCTCAGAGAGGCCTCTGTCCCATAAACGTGAAACACAAGGCTGTACCGGGCCCTCCAACCTTCCTCTATCCCTCCACCCCTTCTGTCATTAGAGCAGCTGCGTACTGCTCACACACATGCACGCGCACACACACACACACACACACACACACACACACACACACACGGGGGGAGGGGCGGGGGGGGGGAGGTGTTGCAGACCTCCACACAGAAGTGGGCACAGGTGCACGGCCCGAGGATCTTACACCTTTGGGAACCAGGTAAGGAAAAAAGGAAACCTGTAAATATAAACGTAGCTTTAAATGTGAATATTTACTTGGAATGAGGAGAGTCTCAGCCAATCACAGTACTTTGGGGCCCCCGCAAGTACCACAAGCACCACAAGCATCAGAGGCCAGACAAACACCATCAATCACCGGTAATTCCCCGCCTGACATCCCTCTCTGTTCTTGTCTGCCGTTCTCATGGGTTCTTCATACAACTGCATAGCATTCTTCCTGTAGAGAGAAGAGAGCAATGAGTCCATCTCCAGCATGATCGAATCAACTCTGTTTTGTTTTGTTTTGTTAAATGCTTCGGGAAGTTCATCTTAACTTGGCCACTCGCTATTGGTACTGCCAAGTGCAATGTCAGAGCTGGCGCCAAGGTCAGGAAGAGCCCTGCTGTATTCCTTTCAGATGTGAGCTTGATGTGTCCCAGGGCTTCCTGTGTCTGCTGGAGTTGGCGTGGGTGGATGCTCTGAGGCTGAGGTGCTCCGACCCTGCTTCCCTCGGCTGCACTGACAGAGACCTCCCAGGGATAACTGTGGACGATGTCTTATGGGGACTCTTCTTGTTAGGTGAGGCCAATCTGTTGGAGGTGTGTGTGTGTGTGTGTGTGTGTGTGTGTGTGTGTGTGTGTGTGTAGGCACACATGTGGGTGTGCATGTGTATGTGTGCTTATGTGTTTGAGGCCATAGGTCCACTATGGGTGTCTTCCTCTATTGCTCTCAACCTTATTTTTTGAACAAGGGTCTCTCACCTAACTTGAAGTCAGATTTGGCTAGACTAGTAAGCTCTGGGGAAGCACTGGTCTCTTCCTCCACCCCTCACCGTGCCCCCAGTGCTAGGATTACAGAGTGCACCATGGTGCCTGGCTTTTATACTGGAGGTGGGGACCCAAACTTAGGGCCTCATACTTGCACAGCAATCACTTCACACCCTAAACCACGGCCCCAGTCCGGAGGTCCCAAACTCAAGCTTCCTTTCCCTCAAATTTCCCTCTAAATCTGTGATGGTTAATCTCCACTGTCAACTTGAGACAGTTCAGAATCACCATGGAAACACACTTCTGGGTGTGTCAGTGAAAAGTTAGACAGTAAGGAAGTCCCACCCCGAATGTGGGTGACACCATTCCATGGGTCCCAGACTGAATAAAAAGGGGAAACCAAGCTGAGCGAAGAAAGGGTTCCGACGTGTACCATTTGCCAACCAGTGAGTTGACTGGTTTTGCTTATTAGAACATGGGTGACTCTCGGAGAACTGTGTCACTGAAGACTCCATCCCAGCATAAGTGACAACTCATGAAAGCTGTGTCATCGAAGTGCCCTGGGCACTTCGGTTACACTGGTGAAGCATTTCCTCCACCTCCAGCACTGTTTACCTCTTACCCGACTTCTGGGAGGAGATGGACATCCTGAAGATCTCCTGATCTCCCTATATTTGCACAAGACTGATAGGCAGCATCTCCAGAGGGTTTCCTGTGAGTGACCATAGAGACTCTTACTCAAGACAGCCACGGTCATGTGTGCCTCCAGGGTGCTATCTATCCTGCTGGTTCCGGTGCTATGCCACTGGGGATTGCAGCTGTGGATGTAGGGCTGAGCAGCATCTCCAGGGCTCGGGTGGAAGTGAGTAATGGCATAGAGTAGGCCAAGGGTGTCAGAGACCACAAGGTATTCAGGGCCGTGACTAGGTGACCATACACTCCTGTGTCTGTTAAAAATTATGGACCAACACCCAGAAAATGACTATGAAGAAGGTAGGAAAATGTCACCTCACTCCCTCCTTCAGAATCTCATGAAGTTGAGGGGTGCATGGGCTTCTCGGCAGCTCACTTAGAAGCATCCACTGGTGGGAAGTGGGTGGAGATGGGCAGGAGCCTATGGTCAAAGGATAAGTCCAAGGGACCACATGGAATAGGCCTGCAGAGTACCAGGTCCTGGGAGGAGAAAGGAGTCCTGATGTCTGTTAAGCACATCTGTCTGGTAGGGAGTGACCCCAAGGGGTCCCTAGTTTCTGGGTGGTGTGCAGTGCTCAGGCCAGAGTGGTGAGGTGAGGGGGACTGGACTCTGAGAGGTAGAAAGTGGTTGCAGACTGGGCCTTGTGAAACACTGGCAAAACCCTGCTCCTCTGAAGGCAGGGAGGAGTGACCAGGATCCTCGGGGTGTATCTGGCTCTTTGCCCTGGGCTCCCTGTTGCTTCCCTGATAGATGCCCTAGCCCACGCTCCCCAGGAGGATGTGTCTGTAGCCCCAGGAGCACAGAGCATCCAGCAGGGCATGGTCAAGTGCCTCCTAATGAAGGAGAACCCCCATCAGCTGGACTAAATCCCCACAGCCTGAACGTAGGCACAACTGGGGGGAGCAGAGAAGGGTTTCATCTGCTCCGGAAGGTGGAGGAGACTGCATCAGTGTGAGGATGATGGCTGCAGCGTGGGTGGGCTGGACTGGGGCGCCGAGCTCCCCTCCAGAAGATCGATGGATGGAGAGGCATTTTTGAGCAGCTCTCTTTATGGCAGCTACCCCACTGTGTGAGGGATTTCTAATTTTAGAACACAGGTTGTCATGGCAACAGGATGTGTTTTTTGTTAAATATAGCAGCTGTTTCAGTTTTCCTTGCCCTATGGACAGGAGTGTGGTTTTGCCTGGAGAGTTCTTAGGATATTCTGGGAAAGTGGGGGATGAAACAATCGACTTTCTACGAAGACCTGAGGAAACCTGCCTGATTCCCGGTGACTCCAGAGCCTAAAGCAGAGACTGTGGACTGGGCAGGCCAGGTGGCTCTCCCTCCCTCCACATGCCTGGACGCTAGGCAGCATCTGAAAACCGCCATGCTGCAGGACATCCCTGCTCCAGCCGTGGCCCAGGCTTCAGGGAATGTGGGTGGAGCCAGAGCCCCAAGCCTAGGCTTCAGGAGCCGCAGGTGGGGCCATGGTCCAGGACCCTTGGCTCTAGGGTGTATCCGTGAGTTCTGTGGCTCTTGACTTAGCCTTGGCTGTGTAGGACAGGAAGTGTCAGGTCCCATCTCCTGACTCTTAGGCACATCCCATACCCAATGGTTTGTGCTGTGCTGGAAAACGCCTCCCAAGATCTTCATGGCAGGGAGAAGAGCAATGTCAGTGAGTGGGTGTATAGGACAGACTTACTCTGGCTGTGTTTCTCTGGGGGAAGATCTTCCGATCACACACAGGTCTCCCTGGTAAAAGCCACTGGCTTAACAACAGGGTGGGCCCAGCCCGGCTCAGCTGTAGATCCCTGTGGTGTCTTCAGGAAGCCGGTAACTCTGGCTCCTGGCAGTGATGAGTACAGTACCTGGTTCTCTCCTTGGCCTTGTGGTAACAAAGCGCATACAGCAGGTCCCAGGGATGACACGGGGTCACACTGTGTGTTCAGTCAGCCCAGGCAAACTTGCTTGATACTGTGGTATCAAGGGTGCTCGCATGCTAATGCCTCACCACATCCCTGCTGCTCACTTGGGGTGAGTGACCCCACAGGGCCCAAGTTTTCTCAGCAGCAGCAGCGCACGCGCACACACACACACACACACACACACACACACACACACACACACACGGCACACGCAGAGGTTCCCTGTTCTCAAAAGCAGTGTGTCTGAGGCCCTTGGGCCCCTCTGTCGTTGCAGAAGGTAGCCCTGGCGGCGGGGGTAGGGGGGTTCCTGTTCCATGTGGGGAGTGCCAGGTCCCTGTGAGGAGCACCAGGTCCCTGTTGGGGCCCTTTGCAAATCTCTTTCATTCTTTTTGTATATTGTGTTTTGCTTCTTTTCAAGAGGCAGCCATGAATCAGCTTTGCAGTGGGGAAAATCCAGTAAACATTGGACAAGCAGTTACTGGAAATCACAGTGAAGAAAACACTGAGAAATGCTACGCATTTTACCTTCATTAGAAAGTAGTGGCCCATCAGGCTATGACCTAATAAGTGTGCATCCCAGTGACCCGCCATGCATGGATTGAATTGTGGCGCCAAGAAAGATCTGTCCACATCTTGATCTCTAGAATCTGTGAGGCTGAGCTATAAAGAAGTGGTGGGGATAAGATGAAGGGGTTCCCCAGGATTCCTCAGGGGCCCAATGTTCAGTAGCACACTGACATTTAAGAAAGGGAAGAGGAAGATTTGAGATTGTCCAGGCTGAATCATGCCCCCTAAAATACATTGAAATCCTGTCTTTGGGAACAGGGTGGTTGTAGGAAATGAAGTGAGAATGACGTCATCAGGGTGGGCCCTGATCCAGTACGACAGACTTCTAAAACAGGGAAGTTAAATATGGAGACAGCCGTGTGACACCATGTAAAAATGAAGACAGAGGCTGCGGAGGTGCCAGAGTGAACGGACTCCAATCATTGCTAGTGACACCAATATCTGAGGGAGATCAGGCTGGGTCCCTCTACTGGCATCAAATGGACCCAATCCAGACCACATCTTGATCAGGGACCCTCAGTCTCTGGAGCAAAGGGGACATTTCTATTGGTACTGTTATGGTGGCCACAGAAAACTTACATAGAAACCTGCCGAAGAGGCTAAGAGGAAAGGAGAGGAGGACGGAGGTGTACGTGAATGTCACGTGACCACAGAGACATGGTTAAGGAAGTTAAGGAAAGAACAGATCCTCTGCTGGAGCCTTGAAGGAAGTGTGGCCCTGATGGCCCCTGGATCTTGCTTAGTGAGGTGGTCCTGGGTGTGGCACAATCACACGTTGCCTGTGTCTGGGAAGTGAAGAAGGGTAACACACCCTTCTGGTAGGAACACAGATATGCCTCACAGAAAGGGGATACAGCTCTGTGGACCACGGAAATTTAGAGATGCTTTGGAAGGTGTAAGGACCCAAGGGCAAGGCTTCCACACAAGAATCTGCTCTAATTTGAAGCCCCAACTTGAGGACAGTAGTTGCTACTCGGCATAACTCCATTTGGGAAAACGGGCCTGATCTCCCTGGCCGGACAGACAATCCTCAAGCCCTTTGCCTTTCTTTATTGAATATCAAAGCCCCAGGAATAGTTGTTAGAAGCTTAGTGGCTTAAAAAACACTCATTTACTCCTAACTTCTGGTCAGAAACACAATAGAGAACTCACTGAGCTGAAATTCAGGTGTTGACAGAGAAGTGTTCCTTTGACAAGTCCTAAGGGACAATTCTCTTGCTTCCTTCTCTAGCTTCTAGGAACCACCCACATTCTTTTTCTTGTGGCCCTTTTCCTGTTTTCAAAGCCCTCAATACCACATCTTTGAGAACAGGGCATAGTAATAAACACTGAGCATGCCCAGCACATATCCTTTCACCCACTTTTCTATTTACTCACCTATGCATCCATCAAGTCATCTTCCTTCCTATCTCCCCATCATGCACTACTTCATTTATCCAACCATTTAGACACTCATTCACATATTCACCCACCTATTCCTCCACCCATCTGGCATCCACCCACCTATCCACTATCCATCCATTCACCCTGCCAGCCAGCCACCCACCCCATCCATTTCTCCATTCATTCATCCATACATTCACTTATTCATCCCTTCATTCATTTATCCCTCTGTCATATACTCATCTAAGTACTAATCATCCATCTATTCGTCTACTCACTTCTCATCCATCCATTCATCCACTCATGCCCCCATCTATCAACCATCCATCCATCCACTAACATACCTGTCTATGTACTCATTGGCTTATGTCATTCAGCATCTATCCATTCATCTACTTATCCAACCCTCCATCCATTCTTCTGGCCTTTACTCATCTAAGTATACTTAGTACCACTCATCTATCCACCCATCCATCCACCTTCATACATTCACTCATCTAAGCATCCATCTATTCACTTTTCTGTCTACCCACTCATTTACTTATCTCTGATCCATCCCTCTATGCGCTCATCATCCATCCATCCATCCATCTTCACATCCACCCACACATTCATCTATCTATGCATGTTTCTATCCATCTACTTATCCAAACTCTCATCTATCTATCCAACCATCCACTCATCCACCCATCTATCCATCCACCAATTACTTACCAAGCCATTACTATTGTCTGGGTCGGAATACAAAAGCAACAGGGTTGAATACAATGATTTTGACTGCCAGGAGCTCTCATTCTACTGTGGAGACAGATATATCTATGTAGGGTGACACATGTACTAATTGAGATACAGAATTCTATGGGGGTGACAAAAGTCCTTTTATCTGAGGAATATTAGTAGTAATCAGAGGAGGCTGCTTCTCTTGGGGAACTGAGACCTATCAGGAGACCCAAAGACATCCATGGACCACAAGGGCACACACCAATAAAAAGCTGAGCTCGGAAAGACCAAAGGAATACGTGGACCAGGACTGGAATATAGAAAAGTAATTGCTTTTGACCCAAGGGGCATACCCTAGCCCCCATAAGGACAGCACTCCTTTGACTGGCCTGGGATCACTTCTAGAGGTACAGCCTCTTCTCATACTACAACTGATGATAAAAATGACTCAAATAAAATATTTAGCCTTGGAATTCTAGCTCATGGTTTCAATGAATCTAACACTTCTTGTCTACAAAATGGAACTAAGTTAACCAGTCTTATTTAGGGGAAGTTGTTGGGAGCCTATAACATGACACATGTCAAATGCTGGGCCCAGTGCTCAGCAACAGAATTGTTTGGCTCACTTTTAGCAAAGACTGAATACTCATGAGTGTGGGTACACAGTGAGTTACACATTTATCAGTATAGTAGCAGGAGAGTACGTGCCTGAGAAGGGACAGACAGAGGAAGTTATGGACAGCAATGAGTAATGTCTGGTTAGACTGGACAGCTGGGGAAGGTACCCTGAGGCTGAGAAAGAGCTGGTGGGCTGAAGGGCCAGGGAGGAGCTGGTCTTCAGAGCACAGGACAGCAGCGTGGTGGTCTCTGACAAGCACTGGCTCTCTGTCTACCCTCACTGGCTACTTGACCTGGGACAAACCTCTGTTATCAGCCACACATCCCTTGAGGCATCTTAAGAGGAAAAAGAATAATGCATGCTGTATTGAGTGAGGATGAGGTCACCATGATGGATGTACCCAGACACAGACTTGGCGGGCTCTGTGAGCTGGAGGACATGCAGAAGGCCCCCCTGGGCCCTTCCCACAGAGTTCTGCATCAGCCATTCCAAGGGCAAGGCTGTAGACCCCTGGACTAGTTCCGTTAGGTTTGCAAAGCACAGCCCATATGGATGTTGCAGATGTGGGCAGATGGCAAGGTGAAGAAAGAGTCGGGGATGGCATGGGAAACTTGTGTCCCTCCCAGTTGGGACATGTAGCACACAGAGGAGGCTGGGATTGACCCAAAGCATTCACTGGCACCCAGAAGCCTTTATGCTACCTTTGGTTGCTTCCACAAAGCCAGGCATAGAAAAACGGGTGATTGCATGCTCTCTGGGAGTAAGTACCTGGGACAGTGGCCCAGGGGAAAGACTCAGTGACTCTAAAAAGGTGCTTGCTTTCTGCTTTTGCCATCATCAGAGACACACCCAAGAAATATTCCTAAGAACTGAGCACTATAGGCAGAGGCATTGGAAACTTCCAGAAAGGAGGGAACGAAATAGCATCCTTCCCCTTCATGTATGTCATGGTCAGGACCATGAGCTACCAAATTAAAACTCTAAGAATAATGCTAGGTCCTCTCCTGAGCCACTGGGCATGTGTACCAGGAGCAAACTCCACGGGTTTCTCCCTGCTCTGGGTGGAATTGGTAGGCAGCTGGCCCTAACCTGGCCTCCAGATTCAGCTGGCTGTGCTGTCAGGAAATCTGGTGGATACCTGCTCATTTCTACAATCTTCTCTATGGACCACGGATCCATCACCCCCTCTGAACCTCTGAGCAAACTGGACAGGTGCTGTACCCACCCAGCCCAGCCTAGGGATGCACCCACACGGGGGACATACTGAGTGTCCTGGCAATGAAAAACACTGTGCTACCCGGGGTTCTAGCCAAACCACTGGCCAGCCTGCTGCTCCTAAGCCTGGTCTCCAACCTTTTGCCCTGACTCTGAAGAAGGCGTGGAAGTGGACCCGGGACACCCAGTGTCTTTCCACTTTTGTCCCTATCTCCTGCTCTGTGGCGGGAGTGCCGGGATCATTAGTGAGAACTTGGAGATGGCTTTGGCCTTTATTGCTTTCGTTTGTTCCAGCGAAGTTTGTTCCCCCTTTAGAAGCACTCCATCCCTGAGCTGCTTAGAACAAGGGGTCTCCTGCCAGCCTTACTCCAGGAAGCTGGAGGTTAAAGGTCTAGGGAGGCTCTTCTCATAGCCACACACCCCGTCCAGCTGGAGACAGAATCAGGCTTCACCAGAGTAGAGCTGCCCCTACTCACCCCAGATCTGCCCCTGCCACGAGGAGCCCAGTGGCTCTTGCAGTCCAGAGATTTCCTAGCTGGTAATGGCCTCTCTATTGCAAAGAGTTTACACTTGTTCATAGGTGCTCATTGCCAAGTTACATAAGGCGTCTGTGACGACTCAACAATAAATGAATTTGTCAATAGACCAAGTCTACCTCACTATCAAACAATGAACGCAGCAAAGCAAAAGAGAAGCAGGTAAGGGATGCGGCAAGCGGAGCTCGGTTGGGCTGTGTGTGGTCACCCATCCGCATCTCTTCCTGTTCCAGATTGCATCCCACTCTGGGCCTCCATCTCCTTGAGTCCATCAGTACCACACTGAGCAGAGGATCCTGGATGCACATGCGTAGGTGGTGCTATCCCCAATGTCGGAGGTCATGGCTGGGTTTGCCACTTCTTTTCTGTTAGTAACTTGAATGTGACTGAGTGGGGCTTGTTCCACTCAGAGGCCTGGCTCCCCAGTTCTTCATACCTTCCCTTTGGGGTGTCTGACTGGTTTAGGAGCACTCATTCCTCCTTCTTGATTGCCCAGCCCACTCTCTTCTCTGTGCATTGCTTAGCCCTTGCGTTACCAATCCCTGAAGTATATATGTGTAGAGACTCCACTTGAGAGTATGGCAGCATGTCTCTGCACAAGAACCCACATCGCAGCCTCATAGATACAACACAAAGGCTCCTTTCCTGGTAGACAGGGAAGCAAATTGTGGCGTGTTTGAAAGCAAGGGAAACCGAGTTATCTGTCTTAACCTAACTGGCTTCATTTACTTTTAGCTCTTGCCATAGTTGACATTAAGAATCACTGCTTTTAGGGGATGGGGAGATGGCTGAGTCAGCAAAGCTATGCCATCGTAAGCATGAAGACCTGAGCTCAGTCTCCAGCACCCATGGAAAAGCTGGACACCGCCCGTGGTGCATAACCATAACCCCAGCACTGGGGAGGTGAAGACAGGTGAACTCCAGGGGTTCGCTGCCTCGTCTGTCTGATTGAATATGCCAGCTCCTGTCTCAGTCGGAGACTGTCTCAGAAAACAAGACTGACAGCGACTGAGAAAGACACCTGGCATGGACCTCTGTCCCCACCCCCACCCCCACATCGACACACTCTGCCTCACGCAGTTGCACCCACATATACATATACCACCACCACCCCTTCCACACAGATCCCTGCTTCCCGAGCTGGGGAGGTGACTCCATCGGTCAAGAGCTTGCTTCACAGGCTTGAGGAGGGTGCCCAAACGCGAGCACCAAATGAGCAAGCGCACGTGACTACTCCCTTGCAGAGAGCATGCGCTCTGCTGCTGTAGGTTGCCAGGAATGGCCTTGAGCAATTGACAGTCATTTCTTCAAGTATTTTATGATGCACACTTTCAGACAATTCAGAAACCTTGGACACATTTTACAATGCCCAGCCAGTAACTCAGCACCCCAGTTCTTTGTGTCTTGCTCACTTGTCTCATTGCCCATCAGCCCATGAGCGGATATCTATTGCTGTTCACTAATCCAGCTTTTATGTTGTTATGCCTTTCAAGTTCACAGTCACCAATACCTTTCTTCCCAAATGCCACCAGTGATTTTCACTAACCGGAGTTCAATAACAGTTGGTTATTGAACAGTGGGGCTTCGTGCATGCTCTGCATGTTACTATTCTGATCTGCCCCTTGAAATCCCACCCCTTGGCACCACCCTATGTCCTGATGTAAAAGCCTCATTCTAAGGAAAAACTCCTCCCCTTCCCCCTCTCTCTTCTGCTTTTCCTCCCATGAGTGCGTACCATCGACCTTTCTCTCTCTTCTCCTCTCTCTTTCCTATCTTTCTCTTTATCTCTCTATTATAATAAACTCTCCACATGGATGCAGTGTCTGGGTTATGAATTACTGGCCGCTGCTACCGCCACCATGCTTGCATGGCGGGCATTTGCCCAGCCTGCCACTGTATCTGCATGCTCGGGATACCCTGGTTGGGGGGGGGGGCACAGACACAATGATTTATAACGCTGCATTCAGTGAGGGTGGCTAAATTTCCTTCTTCCTAAAGCAGTGTAACCAGATGCCTGCTGGTCTCCTTGGGAGCCAGGCTTCGGCATGTTCCCTGTCACCTGCCTGTTGTACTGTCTCATCTTCCCTTTTCTGTATGGTTTGGGCTGAATTCCTCTCCTGCCTTTCTAGTCTTTGATATGTGAAGGTAGGTTACTGAATTGAACTCATTCTTCTTTGACAACCCATGGCTCACGGCTATAACTCTTCCTCAGAGTGCAGCATTTGCTGCATCGCATAGTATGTGCTTCAGTAAGCCCACAGATCTATGTACTCCTTAACTCAAATCCTGTAAAGATTCATGTCACATCCTTAATCCCAGAACTTCTCTCAGGCCCCGTCCCATTCAAGCCTTGGAGCAGACACTCCTCTGGGTTTTCCCTCATAGCTTGTCTCTTGTTCTCAAGCTTCTTGTTAGCATGTGACAGCCACAGGTTCTCAGATGGAGTGAGCCATTTTGAGCAGTTTTCCAGTGTATGGTATATCATAGATATTCATCTGGCCTCAGTTGATCCTATATGGACATACCACAGGATGTTCATCTGTCCTTCACTGATGGTATATGGATATACCACAGGGAGCTCACTTGTTCTCACTTAATGGTATATCAATATACCACAGAGTGTCTGTAGGTCCTCCATTGATCAGTGAATGAATTTGTACAGTTTTTGGCTTTTATTGGATATGGCTTCTAGAACATTCTTGCCCAATTTTCTTGGTAGAATTCTGGAGTATAGATAAGTGAACATGGAATTTGTTGTTGTTGTTGTTGTTGTTTGTTTTTGTTTTTTGAGACAAGGTTTCTCCATGTAGCCCTGGCTGTCCTGGAACTCACTTTGCAGATCAGGCTGGCCTCAAACTTGGAGATCCGCCTGCCTCTGCCTCCCAAGTGCTGGGATTAAAGACATGCACTGCCACTGCTCAGCAACATTTTATAAGAAAATCAGCTTATTTGTTTGTGGGAGGTTTCACATGAGTGTGAGTACATTGTGTGTGTGCAAATGCACGTGCATGTGAGTGTGTAGTCACAGGTCAGCTTTGAATGTTGTTTCTCAGGAGCCAGCCAACTTATTTCAAAAGAGGAGGCCCAGGACAGGCTGGCTGGCCAGTGAGTTCAGAGGATGCCCTGTCTCCACCTCCTCAGGGCTGGGATCACAAGCATGCACGGTCATGCCCAGCTTTTTACATGGATTCTAGGGACTGAACGAAGTTCCTCATGTTTATGTGGCAAGCCCTTTATAGATAGAGTTACCTGCCATCCCAGGACAGTAATTTTTCATAATAGCTGATACATTAATAATCTCTTCTAAGACTGTTAATTGGAAATCATTTTGTCTCTCTCTTGATTCCTTGTCTGCTCCTTGGCTCCTGCGTTTCAGATAGACATGTCTGTGGCAATTACCTTAAAGTCTATGAGTATTTACACCCCTTTCATGAGTATTCCATGAATATTTATGCCTCTTCCCCCTGGAGACCCAGCTCTTGGGCAGTGGACAAGATGGAGAAGGTGCTGTGCCTGCTTTGGGGCCCCTGGTAGGTGGGAACACACCCAAGATGAACACATGCTGAGGTCAGGCCCCACACTCTGCCGGACTGGGTGCTGGAGCCCTGTGCCTCAGGCAGCATCTTAAATCCACCTTGAGGGGACAGATGGTTCTTTGTTTCAGGAAATAACTTTAATGGGCCTTTTGCTGATGCGAAGGGAAAGCAAATATTATATTCTGCAACAGAAAGTTCTAGTCAGCGAGGCGCTAAATTGCTCCGCATAACGAGGTAAGCGCTGTCTCCCTGGGGTGGAACTGTATCTTTGTTGATTATGTTTTCTTCAGGAAATTCTCCTAAATATGGATTTAATCTGAGCTGTTCCTGGAGATGGCTGTTTGTTCTTAGAAGATGTGGGCTGAATACACTCAAGTGTGTGAGTGGATGGCGTGCAAAGGTGTGTGTGTGTGTGTGTGTGTGTGTGTGTGTGTGTGTGTATAAAGTAGTGGCGTGAGAGTACAGTGAGTGTGGTGGTATATGTATGAGAGAATGTGTACTTGTACACATGTCTGCATGCATGACGGTGTGAGTGTGTGTGTGCATCCTTACTGGGCTTGCCATGGCTCTGGAGTAGCCTAAGGTGTGGGACTGAGCTTCCCATCCAGAGGGAACAGAGCAGAATGTACAGAGTTGGTTCCCTGAAAACCCAACATGACCCAGGTGTACCTCAAGATGGCTGACTGTATGGCCACCAGGGTAATGGTGTGGGCAGGTGAGCACCCCAGGACTCACAGTGCATTTAGCAGTTGCTGGTGTGTCAGAGGGTCCCCTCAGCCCCACCAGCGGCAGGCAGGGCCTTGTCTGTGGCATGGGGTGATGTGACCCTGGCCATATCTGTGAATATATAGAACCTGAGTGGACATGGGTGGGGCCTAGTGGGCCTGAAGACAGATCCCCGAGCCCAAGGAAACAGAGGCCATTTCCCCTGCAGAAAATCCCCCTCTCGGCATCATCTACCTCACACGTGCGGTCCATTCCTGAATGCTCCCAAGGTCTGGGAAAGGGGATCAGGGGTGGGCACACTCCCCATCCTAGATCAGATGGGAAAGTGCAGGGAGGGTGCAGAGCAAGTGTGGTCCGTGGAGAGATGGAAAGGGCATCCACTTATGTGCAACAGTGTTGGTAGTGAGCTTTCCCTGCTCCAAAGATGTCCTGCCAGACTGGGAGAGAGGTGCGAGCATCAGTGTGGGAAGAAGCTTGCTGGCAACCCCTTACCTGGAAAGCCTGGTCTCTATTTCCCATCATTTCACTAGAAGGAGCTGGCTTGGAGTTGGGCTGCTTGCGTGATGTTCACATCTAGTTTTTGGAACATGCAGATGGACCGTTCTCTGTAATCAAACTATAACATCCTCTGGGAACTATGGTGGCTTTGAAGGTCGGCTTGTACACGTTGAACAAGGGGAATGAATGAGCGGGCAGCCAGTGGGGCTGGGTTAGGAACCACTTGGTGGGTAGATGCAGTTCCCAGATAGGACCACAAGGCGGCACACCAAATCCAATGTGGCCATAGAGAGAGTGTCTTCTGTTCCAGGAGTTCCGTGGGAACTTCCACGTCCACGCCATTTCCACTATGGGCATTAGAAGGCTGCAGGGATGGCCGCCTCAGGACTTCAGTGGTCTCCCATGGTCCTCATGGAGTCCAAAAATTCCATTGTTTGGATGTGCCTCATCAAAGAGACTACTGCGGATTACCACAGCCGGGGCCCAAGGCTCACACAGAGACCCAAGCTGAGACCACCCTAGTGTCCTCCCCCAGTGGGAACTCATGTAGCATCAAGTCTAAAATAATAGGAGGTAGGACCTCTCCTACAGGACTCTGCCTGCCTATGTGACTAATAAAACTCTAGAATGGACTAGGAGCATAGGGTCCCTGGGGCCACAGAGTGGGAGGGTCCAGGCACCCCAGGGCTTCCTCTCAGGGAAATTTTCACTCTCTGACAAAGCCCTCATCTGCACAGGCCCCATGGAGCAGCCAACCTATTCTGGGCTGGGCATCCTGCCTCAGGCTAACCTGTCAACTATGTTCTACCCATCAGCCCAGAGGCTCCCTGCTCTTCCAGCCTGTCCCTGACAACCTGTCCCCAAGGACAGAGAGCAGGAGCCCTGAGCTCTGCTGGTCAGGTATTGTTTCACTCTAGAGTCAGGCTTTGGCCTTTGCAGGAATGGTGGGTCCTGACGAGGTCACCTGCTGCCACAATCATGAGAGAATTGTTTCATCTCGGTGAGGCTGAACAGGCCTCAGGAGTCTACCAGGAGGTTGTATGCTCACTGTCATGACCATCAACCTTGGTGTCTGCCCACAGGGTCCTGTTGAGTGTGTTTGTGTGTGTGTTGGGGGGGGGGGGGTGGCGCTTACAGGGCCTTGAGGACTCCGGTTTCATCTGCTACACTTCAGACTGAGCTGGGAAAAGGAGTCCCCCACCCCCACCCCACCTGCCCATCCTCCTGCCTTGTGATCCCACATCCTCTGCAGTGTCCTTAAGGGTATGTTTTATTTATTGGAAGAGGTAGCTGCCTCAGCAGGAATTCTACTCTGTGACGATCTGGCAGAAGGGGCAGATTTGCCAGCTGCAGGCTTGGCTTGCTCAGGGTCTCCCAGGACTTCAAACCCCTGGCATGTGACAAGCCCTCCCTGCATGCCTGCCACATCTCCAAGCTAGTGGAGGACACCAGGCAAGAGCAGACAGCAGAAGCGGTGTGACTCAAGGACAGGAAGTGACCCTACCCAGCTGAAGGCAGATGACCTCATCCAGGACCCAGGCAGACAATCCTGTCCTAGTATTAGCAGGTGACCCTATCCAGATACAGGAAGGAGACCCCACCGGATGCAGGTAGATGACCTCATCTAGGACCCGGGCAGTGAGCCACATAGTCACTCAGTCCAGTCCTCACCTGGAGAAGTGCAGGAGTCCTGAAGTCGGGAAATGCTCATATGATTGGGAGCTACAGGGTGGACCATTGCCCACTGTCCGGCATCTCACTGTCCGGTATCCCACTGTCCGGCATCCCACTGTCCAGCTCCCCACTGTCCAGCATCCCATTGTCCAACATCCCACTGTCCAGCTCCCCACTGTCCAGAATCCCACTGTCCAGCATCCCACTGTCCAGCATCCCATTGTCCAGCATCCCACTGTCCAGCTTTACACCCCTCATTACCTCACTACTCAACTTCAGTCTATCTGGCCCCGCTGAAGGCCCCACCCACCAAGGCACCTCTGCAAGAAGGCTGTGTATCCTCCCAGGATCCCCTGATACCAACACTCAGCCATGTCCAGGCTACCTGGAGCTTTGGACAAATGGTGCCACCCCCTTGGGGGCATCCTGCCTTTTTTTTTTTTTTAATTTGCACTTATGGTGAAATAGTTGGGGACAGAGGAGAGATGTCAGGAGGCCCCAGAGTTCACAGCACATCAGTTCATGGACCTCCTGACATCTCTCCTCTTGTCCCCACCTGCCTCAGCCTCTCTTGGCAGGTGGGAGACAGGCTTGGGGTACCCACGCACTTGGCATGAGGGGGAAGAAGTTCCAGGATCCAGAAAACAGAATGGTGTAGCTGGAGAGGTTCCCTGGATGGTTAGGAAAGATCCCTAACCTCAGCAGAGGCTGCTCCAACATTTCACAGCTGTCTCTGCCCACAGCACACCAACAAGGGGAAGAGTTAGGACCTCTGGCAGGGCACCGACTCCAGAACATCCTCCAGGTGTGTGGGAAGGCACCAATTAGGTGAACCACTCAAGGGTTCCTTGGAGCCCAGTCCCTACAGGTAAACACCTGTAGGTGCCCACCTGCATTCTTGGAGGCCACTCTGCCTGCGCCCAGTTCTTGGATGCTCAGGGTTGTAGATTAAGCTGCCCCAGGCTTACACCAGGCTCAGAGGTATCACGGGGGTGATGCAAAAGGAGCCAGGCTACATGCTGGAGTGTAATCTCCTCCCTCACCACACCCCTGCAGCCTTTCCAGACTCCCACTAGGAGCAGCTGGTGAGGAGAGAGAGTCATGTAAGACCCAGACCCAGTGTGGCAAAAAGTAGCAACCTGCCGGGTGGTGGTGGCGCACGCCTTTAATCCCAGCACTCGGGAGGCAGAGCCAGGCGAATCTCTGTGAGTTCAAGGCCAGCCTGGTCTCCAAAGCGAGTTCCAGGAAAGGCGCAAAGCTACACAGAGAAACCCTGTCTTGAAAAACCAAAAAAAAAAAAAAAAAAAAAAAGTAGCAACCAAGAGGGGAGAGAGCTGAAACCAGTAGCCAAGCGCTAACCAGGATGAGGTTCAGCAGCCATGGGCAGTCAGATGAGCTGTGGGTCACTTGCATGGCTGCAGATGGCTCCCCATCAATAGTTCCTCAAGGAGTACACACGCACACACACACACACACACACACACACACGCGCACGTACGCACTCACGCACACTCCTACACAAAAAGGGGGTTGGGTTGACAGCAGGCTAACAGCAAGATTGGATGGACAGAAGCCCCAGGGTGTCCTGCTCAGGATACATTGAAAGACACTGGAGGCCTTGCACAGAGATGTGGGGTCAGAGATTTGGAGTGGCCATGGTTCCATCTGGCAACAGAAGACGAGGGGCAGCTAATGGGCCTTCTCTCCCATGGTGCTCGGGGTGTATCAGGGGTCCTCCTGTGTTCTTGCGCCTTTCAGCTCACTGACACCTCTACATGCCCCGAGAGCCATGTCTGCAGTCATAGGAAGGAACAGGAAGTACCCTAAAAGATACTGATGCCAAGGTGAGGAGCCCTGACTCTGTGGGGTGGGGAGTCCCGGATGGACACAGGACACTGAGCACACTGGGACCCTGGGCTGTGGTGGGACTGTCCTGAAAGAGCTGTCTGTTGTCACCATGAAGGAGAGGGTCTGCCTCCGCATATCTCTGCTCCCTTCTCCGTGGGGGTTCAGAGGCCCTGTGCGTCACCGTGGCTCCAGTGGGTCCCACTACTGAGCCTGGGTTACTCTCTGACCCCATGGGATTGGCACGGAGACTCAGATGTGGACTCGTACTATGGGTGGCTCCCTGTGCAGTACGTCTGCTTGCAGCTCCTTGGGAGTCAGATGACTCTCTCTCTCTCTCTCTCTCTCTCTCTCTCTCTCTCTCTCTCTCTCTCTCTCTCTCTCTCTCTCTGAGCCCTGTATTGGACAGAGTTTCAGCCAGCTTTAAACAGACATGGTTAGGTGGTATGGTCCCACAGAGGAGCTGAGTTCTCTTCGACTCGTGGCTGGACTCCAGCTTTCAAAGACATGAAGAGTGGAGGTTTCCTCCTCAGTTGGCATTTGGCTCTGTAGACCTGCCCACCCAGCCTTCCAGTAAGGGCAACCCCACAGGCGCAGGCTGGTGGACATTGCTTCTGCTCATATTTCCTAAGTCATGTCCAGGGAGCATACGCCACAACTACCCTGTGACAGGCTTCATTTCTCACAGTTCATACTCACTTTGTCCTCAGGATACCCGTGAAGTGGTCACTCTAACTCATCTCGTATGGAGAGGACTGTCTTTTGGGGGTCCACATTCAGCCTTCCTGCTCTCCTCCACTCCGTGGAATTTTACCTGGGTTGTCCATTTGTCCAGCCCAGGCAGGTCAAGCAGGTCTAGGGACACATTGACCCAGATCAGCAGTTCTCAACCTGTGGGTCGCAAACCCTTTGGGTGCCAAATGACCTTTCACAGGGGTCGCCTAAGACCATTGGAAAACAAAGATATTTATATTATGATTCAGAACAGTAACAAAATTACAGTTATGATGTAGCAATGTAAATAATTTTATGGCCGTGGGTCACTACAACACGAGGAACTGTATTAAAGGGTTACAGCATTAGAAAGGTTGAGAACCACTGATCCGGATGGACCCCTCTGTGCCATGCCTGGGCTCTACTTCCTAGGTTCTAGGATACATTCATTTCTTCCCATTTTCAAATCTCTGGTTGGTTCCTAAACTTGTGTGGAGAGTTCATATAATAAAGGGATCTTTTTTTCCTGAACGTTCCTCAGGAGTATGTCTTTAACGATGAGTATCTTAGCATCTTGGGAATGTACTTTGGAGCTGGAAAGAACCCTGCTCGGTCCCGGCTCTGTTGTTTATGGCTGTGACTCACCTGGCTGAGTCACAACTCATTGTTAATGCATGTGGAAAACAGCAGATGTCACACAGACAACCCAGGGGTGTCTTGGGTCCTGACCTCTCAGGTCCCTAAACCTAGGGGTCATACACCCTAGGCAGCTCAGGTGAATATTCACCTGAGACCTGGACCATGTGGAGATCCAACAGCTTCATAGAGCCAGCAGAAGGAGTCCGACAGAACTTGTATGCGCCCAGGACTTTCTACAGACAAGACCCTCACCTGCTGCGAGGACCCGGGACTTGGGCACACGAACATGGCTGTGTATGTGTCCTTTCCCTGGAAAGAACACAGCGCAGAGAGTGGGACCCTGGTCCCTGAATGTGACCATGAATATGGGGTATTCTTCAATAGCTGGGTTGCCTCTCCAGCACCAGGGCAGCCTGTTTCTGTGGCATCTAGAAAAATAAGAGAAAATCGGCTTGGAATCTACCTCTTGGCAGTCCAGGCAGTCAGCTTTGATTGAAAACACATCCTCGGATTCACAGAGAATACCACTGATGAAGCCTGGGATGGCCCCAGGGCAAGACAGAGAAGCTCCCTGCTGCATTCCCAAATTCTCCTGTTAAGGCCATTATTAAATTCATCTGAAGGTCAAATAAGATCCACAAATCAAAAACAGTATTAGCAAGTGAAAACAGGGCTGTGAGATTCAATCAGGACATGTTTGCCTGGGAATAGGCATCTGCTGGGCCTCACCTGACTGAGGGAGGGGTTGCTGGCCCAGCTTAAAAACTGGTCAAAGGGACCAATGAATTTGCAAGCAAGAGCCATGACAGTGGGCAGGGCCAGCTTCTTCCTTATGACTCTGAGGCTTCAAAGAAAACCAGTGAGTACAGCATAGTATGCCAGGACTCCCCAAAGCCATGTGCAATGGCCCTTGACAGGCACAGTGCCTTCTGCTTTGGTGAACAGATGACCAAGGGGGTTGCTCCTCACTGGATCCCTATTCAGAAATTCCAATGCTGTAGAGCCACATGACAGCAAGGGTAAGGAACACGGGGGTGTCCCCAGTGCAGATCCCCACTTCACTGGGAAATAATTTGAGGCAGATTCATGATCTCTTGGGTGACACCCAATCCCTCTCAGCCATGGTTTTATGCTTATCTTACTTCCAAGATAAATGTTTCCATTCTGTAAGACTTTCCCCACTTTCCAGATTGGTCACACACATGTGCCTGTATTTTCTCTCTCTCTCTCTCTCTCTCTCTCTCTCTCTCTCTCTCTCTCTCTCTCTCTCTCCCTCCCTCCCTCTCCCTCTCTCTCCCTCTCTCCATCTCAGAGTATCATCCAGACTCAGCCACCAGTGCCAGAGCCAGCTTGGTGACACAGCCCCTTAGGAAAAGATGGCTGGTCTGCAGTCACCACCCTTGCCCGACAATGCAGTAAGAGTTGGACGTGGACTTGGAAGCGCTTCTCTGTCCTCCAGAACTTCCAGGGCTCTTGCTGACACTGAACATTTGTGAAAGGCTGGCATGGCTGGGCCTTGGCCCTCAGTCCAGGGACCATGCCCAGAAGCACTGGTCTGCTCCAGGCTTCCTGGCCGTCATTCCTGCAGACAGAACCCAGGTGAGGCAGCTCAGTGGGCAGATTGCTTGGGTTGGCATCCTGTGAACTTGAGGAGAGAACGCAAAGGCGGAAACAGGTGAAGACAGTACAGGCTGACCTTCCCAACCTGGGGAGTCCACAGTGGCCCTGGATCCCTGTGTGACTGAGCCGCCTGCTCCTCTGACTGGCTGGATGGGCACAGGGGTCCTCTATCCCCCTTACAAACAGTTCTAGTATCGGGCTCCCCCAAGACTCAGAGAAACAGCTGTGAGCAAAGCATTCCAAGCTACTGCCTCAGGGCAGATTTGCTTCCAGGAAGAGAGGCAGATGGTGGTGCAGCAAAGCAGGGGGAGATGGTCGTGTTGGATGATAAAGAGAGCTAGAGGGACACCGTCACCGCCACAAGGAACGGAGGCTGGGGATATGGTAGGAGCGTTTGACCAGCCCTCAGAGACGAGGCAGAGGCAGGTGGAAGAGTGAGATGGAGGTACGGGGAGGCCCCGTCACGGAGCGGGGACAGGGGCTCCTGTGAATGGCTGCCCTGGAACTACCTAACCTGTGTGAAGCCCCATCCCGAGGGCAGGCACTCAGCTTAAGTGCTCTGCTTGAGTAAGACAGCTCTGCCCAGAGTTCTTGGGGTGCAACGCTGCTTTGCTGATGGAGGGTTTTTGGCTTATTTGAACTTTTTTCTGTTTATTGTGCTGTGGCTTGCAGGATTCTTTCTGCCTATGCAGTATAATACATCTATCGCTTTGTAATTATGATCCCAATAGTTTCGTGTTAGGCAGGCCTCCCAGAGAGATCAAACGCAGCCTGTAATCGCCTCTGGCTAGTCTCTAGACCCTTGTCAAGAGACCTCTGCAGACCTCTGGTGGGTGCCAGGGTTGGGTATGAATGGCAACATGTAAGCTAGGTCAACCATTTGCCCAACAGCACCCACCATGATTTGTGCCAACAAAAGAACCCAGCCAGGTGAATGGCAACCCCAACTCCATAACAACAGCTGGAAGAGCTTGAACGTCCCTCAATAATGAGACAGTTTGGTCACACAATGTATAACTGAAATTCATGTGAAAGGTTCATTCAACATGAGGGAATGTTCTTCACGTATTAGCACAGAGTAACCAATACAAGAGTACAATCCCAGACATGTACATACATGTATGCATACACACAATGCAGATCCAATATAGGCAGAGGACATCACTGCTTTGCTGGTGGCCTGGTTTCATTTCTGACTGAAAACCACTTAGAGTACAAACAGTTTATTTGAGCTCATAATTCCAGGTTACAGTCCATCGTAACAGGGAAGTCAAAGCTGCAGGAACATCAGACAGCTGGTCACACCACACCCACAGTCAGGAGCAGAGAGGAATGAACGCATGCTTAGAGCTCCACTCACTTTCTTCACCTTTATAGAATCCAAGACCCAAACGCAGAGAATGGCGCCACCCACAGTGGACTGAGTTTTCCCGCATCCTTTAACATAATCAAGACAATCCCCCCACAGACATGCTCACAAGTCAACCTGACCTAGTCTCCCTCAGTGAGACTCTCTACCCAGGTGACTCTAGACTGTGTCAAATTGACAATTAAACTAACCGTCACGGCCGCCTTTTGTTTGCTTACAATATTTTCTGACTCCCACATTCCATTGCTCTGGGCTGACAGAAGCGTGACCTTGACCGCTTGACCTCCATTGCCCCCTAGGACTTGTCTCTGACATCCTGTCACCTGTTATTCCTGGCAGCCAGCATTCCGTGAGGTTCCTGTCGTGTGCAGCATCATTTCCCTCAGGGGGAACATGCTGGAGGCTGTGGCTGAAGCTTTTTAACTAAATACAACTCCTCAAAAAGGATAAGATGAGGATGAATGTTCAGTAATTAGCAGAGGTTAAGTTAATTAGGAGCATATTTACTATAAGCCCAGGTACGCGAGCTCCTTAAATCTTACCACACTGTGGGCCTTCTTTGAAAACGTAATGAAACTATCAGCAAAGTGTAATTTATTTCAGTTTGTGAAAATAGTAAGCTGTCAGCTTTTAAGAGAAAAACACCAACAATTTGGGTCATATTTAATTTTCTTCAAACATCGCTGCTATAACGCTATTTCGAGAAGAACGCAATATGTAGTGAGTCCTATGGAAGTGACTAATAAGCTACCAGAACTAATATCAGAGCAAGCTGCCGAACACAAGATCAACGTAGAAAAATCTATTTCTCCACATGAGCGAAGAACCAACCAGAAGCAGAATTACCTCAACCTTCCCACTTACGGTACAACCAAAAGAATATACACTTGGGACTCCATCAAAAAGTACAAAGCTTGAATTTTACTAAGTACAAAACTTATGTTCGGAATAATGCAAAGCCCTGCTGAAAGAGTGAAAGCGGACTTCCGTGAACAGAAGGATGTGCCAAGGTCATGGACCGGAAAACTCACTGGAAGCGAGGCTGTTTGGCTAGGTGATAATCCTCAGTGGTAGTTCCAGTGGGCCTGGTGTTTCCAGGGAGGCAATTTGCTGCTGCTGTTAAGGTTCAAAGTTTGTTGATTTAGAGTTAGGAGACGACCCTACATCATTTTGGAGAGGCATGGAGGCAAAGCACCTCTAAAGGAGAGCTCTGCCAATGGACTGCAACCTCCATGCTCCTGCATGTCCTCCCTGACACCTACCCCGTGGACTCTCCTTGTCAGCCCCACAATGGCTGAGGCTATCTGGTCAAAGCATATGAACTGGAGACTGATTGGTTGGTTTGACGGAAGTTGGACAGCAGCGGGACTCTCTGTGAGGAACCCAGGTCCAGTGAAGGCCTCATCTCAAGCTCAGTTTGCTCTTTTATGGACGGTGACACTTGGATCCTAAAGTTCATAGGTGGGGATTCAAGGACACAAAGTAGGCAGAACGGCCTCTATAGATGGTATGATCTTTTGACAAAGACAGACCCGTTTGCAGGAATCCTGTTTCTGGGTTTAGGGAGAACAAGCTGAAAGTTCAGAGGCTGGTTCCCACAAAGGGTGCTGTGATAGATAGACTGGTACAGAGTGAGTCAGTTTTTAAACAATGTGTGCAGACACCTGGGCAGTCACATTCAGAAGAAAGGAATCGGACTCCCTCCTGTTTCACTGGACATAAAAACCAAACTTGAAACCAAGTCTTGCTGGGCAATGGTGGCACAGGCGGTGTTGGCGCACGCCTCTAGTCCCAGCACTCGGGAGGCAGAGCCAGGAGGATGTCTGTCAGTTCGAGGCCAGCCTTGGCTACAGAGTGAGTTCCAGGAAAGGCTCCAAAGCTACACAGAGAAACCCTGTCTCAAAAAAGGGGGGGGCAAGTCTTGAGATGTAGGTACTAAAACTCCAGAAATAAAAATAAACACAAGTTTACATGACATCAGACTAGGCCATGGTTTCCTACAGCACCAAGATCACAAATAATAAAAGAAAGTTGGACTTAAACTAAAAACATCCTTTGAGACGTGAAGATTGAATACGGGGCCCCATGCAAGCTGTACAAGCGCTGTACCACTGAGCCACATCCCCAGCCCTCTTTTTACTTTTCACTTTGAGACAGGATCTCATGAAACTGCTCAGGCTAGCCTTGGCCTCCTTTGTAGCCCAACCTGGCCCTGAACTTGTAATTCCTCCCGCCTCAGCTTCCCAGGCAGCTGAGAAGACAAGTATGTGTCATCTAGTCTGGCTAGAAGACTTCCGGGCTTCAAAGGATGTCATCAAGAAAATAAAAAACAACTCACAGACCAGGAGAAAATATTCCAAATGTGTGTCTTAGTGAAGGGTTTGGATTTAGAATATATAATTAGATTCACACTGCTTAGTAACAAAAAGACAATCACCAGAAGCTGGGCAAAGGGTCTAATAAATGTTTCTTTACAGAAGATAAATAAATACACAGGCAACAAGATGGTGGCCAGGAAATTGAGCCATCAGAGAAATTCAAATCAAACCACAACAGGGCACTATTTCTATCCAGAAGGGAGGTTGTAAGGAACATGAAAGAGTAAGGATGGGCAAGGTCGTAGGGATGCTGAAAGCCCTGCACATGCCTGTCAGAGCTGCAAAGCGGTGCAGGCTGGCTGGCAAGCAGTCCTGACCTTCCCAGGCAGTATGTGACATGGCAACTCTACTCCAAATGCACAAGGGAGAAATGAGGACATGTCCAGCTAGAGAGATGGGTCAGGGGTTAGGAGCACAGGCCGCTCTTGCAGAGGGCATAGGTTTGGTTCCAAGTACCCACGTGGTAGCTCACAGACGCCTGTAACTCAAATTGCAGGGGACTGATGTCCTGCTCTGGCCTCTGGGGATGCCAGACATTCACATTGTGCACTTACATACATGCAGGCATTGGCCTATGTACATACAATGTGAAATAAACATCTTTTTATGAGGATGTGTGAACATGAACCTGCACGCAAAGTTCATCACAACATCATTGACAGCAGCAAAAACTGAGAAAAGGACCCAAATACCCATCAGCTCATGCATGGTTAAGGCAAATGCAGTGTATATAGAAAAGGAGTTCTTGCGTTAGTCAGCTTTCCATCACTATGACGGTATACTTGAGGCAACTGACCTGCAGAGAAAAAAGGTTTAGTTTGGATGAAGGTTCTGGAGGCTCCTGTCCAGGACAGAAGCCCTGTCATTCAGGCCTCTGATGACACATGGCCTCGCATGGCACAGACAGTGGGGTCAACAGCCCTTTATACAGGTCTGCTTAAAGGCCTAAAGACCTCAACAATGCCCCGCAAAGTTCCACAGCACCTGCCACTCTCCTGGGGAGCAAATCTTCAGCACATGGTGCTTTGTGAGTTCCGAACCCAAATCACAGTGATGCTGCAAAGTGGATGAGCCTTGAAAACAGAGTGTTGTTGGTTGTTTTTGACTCTTTTATTCTTTGGGTTCTTTTTGGGGGCCCACCACCTAGCTCCCAAATAAATACACATGGAGACATTACTACTTATGAATGCCTGGCCCTAGCTTTACTTATTTCTAGCTAGCTTTCCTTAACTTAAGTTATCCTCGTCTATCTTTTGCCTCTGGGCTTTTATCTTTCTACATGTCTGTATATCTTTTCTTTCCTTCTTATTCCATGTCTGGCTGTGTGGCTGTGTGGTTGGCCCATGGAGTCCTCCTCTCCTTCTCCTTCTTTTCCTCCCTGATCCCTTTTTCCCCAGATTTCTCCTTCTATGTATTCTCCCTGCCTGCCAGTCCCGCATATCCTTTCTCCTGCCTCGCTATTGGCTGTTTAGTTCTTTATCAGACCAACCAGGTGTTTTAGACAGGCAAAGTAACACAGCTTCACAGGGTTAAACAAATGCAACAGAAAAGAATGCAACATATTTTTGCATCATTAAACAAATGTTCCACAGAATAAACAAGTGTAACACATCTTAAATTAATATTCCACAACAGCGGTGTGCCATGGGGCACACAAGAGAGGCAAACGACCACATATTGCAAGTGACTGCTGCCACCTAAAGTGGGTCAGGGAAGTGAGTGTGGAATTGTGTCACTATTCCTGGACACAGAGTTTCTGTTCAGGGTTCAAAAAGGCCCTAATATTGGTTATGGTGATGGTGCAGTTGAGATCCCATGCTGAGAGAGAGAATGGGCTGGAGTCAGATGGGGCAGGGGAGATAATCTAATCCAAGGGAGAGTGGGGGCCAGTGACGTGTCTCATCAGGTGAAGGCACAGGCCACCAAGTCTGGCAACCTGAGTCTGATTCCTGGGGCCCATGTGGTGGAAGGAGAGAAAGGACTCCCCAAAGTTATTCTCTGACTTCCACGAGTGCACCATATTGTGCACTGCCCCACACTTAATAAATAAATAAGTAAATCTATCAGAGACAGACAGACAGAAACAAAGGAGAGAGACAGAGGCAGACAGAGAGAGAGAGACAGACAGACACACATACACACACAGGCAGAGAGACACAAACAGAGACAGACAAAGAGCGAGAGAGACAGAGACAGAGACAGACAGACAGAGACAGAAAAGAGGAGACGGGAGGGGAGAGGAGGGAGGGGAGGGGAGGGGAAGGGAGGGGAGGGGAGGGGAGGGGAGGGGAGGGGAGGGGAGGGGAGGGGAGGGGAGGGGAGGGGAGGGGAGGGGAAGGAGTCCTTTTCCTTCTATGCTCACAACCGAGACTGAGCTACCTCCCCCAGGAGGGACCTGTTAAACGCCCCTGCAGCCAAATCTGCATCTTCTGACACCTTCCTTTTGTGGTTTTCTGCACATCATAAGACTGTCACAGGCAGGGTGGAGAGAAAAGAACTGGGCTCTTTCCTTCCCTGGTTTGGCCAAATTGTAAATAAATCCATTTCCCTTTACCCAGTTCTGTTTTCTAATTTCTTTGGAAGCTAAGGTTTCAGACCTAAGGGCCCAGGAGCTGCTGATCAACTCCACACATCCACTGAGGCAGCAAATCATGTACTTTAAACGGGGAAAGTGAATTGAGATGAGTTATGTCTCAATAAAGGCACTCCAGAAAAGAGCAATGTGATGAACTGGTTTTATTAGCAAGCGCTTACCCACCAACAAGAAATGCCTCTTAAGCTCTGTTAGGGTCCCAAAAGAAAATGCATAAACAGCAAACAGTGTGACTTTTCTCACAGAGTCCTCGGCTGTGAGTTGAGACTCTGAGAGGGTGGACTGGCCATTGGCTTCCTGTCAGGGTCAAGCCTATCATAAACGAGAGAAGAAAATAACAAAGATAGTCCCGGGAAAGGGACAGAGCAAATCATCCACAGCAGGGGCTCTCAACCTGTGGCTCGTGACCTTTGGGGTTGAATGACCATCAGAAAGCACAGATATTTGCATTATGATTCATAACAGTAGTAAAATTTTAGTTATGAAATAGCAACAAACTAATTTTACGGTTGCGGGTCACCATAACATGGGAACTGTATTAAAGGGTTGCAGCATTAGGAAGGTTGAGAACCACTGCTCTACAGTGTTCTAAACACCCCGCTTCCAGCAGTCCCTAAACATCCCCACCCAGGTCCTTAACCATCCCTGACCCCAGGTCAGGGCCACCCCAGGCAGCACAGTACCCTCGGATTCCATTCTGCCTGCTGAGACCTGCTGTGGGCAGTTCTCGGGACAGGTCAGAGGGCAAGTGAGTTGGTATCAGGAGGACTGGGGGCACCTTCTCCTCTGATCCCACAGCTCCCCGTGAACAGCCCGAGTACAGGCAGTCCTGGTCACCAGACAGTGATGTCTTGTTCCTCAGGTCATGCCTTGTGATGAAGTGAGGGACCACCTAGTCAGACAGGATGGAAATGCGTCCTCTGGCCTGAGTGTCCCAGCCTCTGCCCCCGACTTCCCCCTGGTGTGAGCACACACCAGCCCACAGGTGGCCCTTGAAAGTCACCTCCATAGGACATGTGGAGTTGATGCTGGTGTCTCAATGGTGGGGAGACATCAGAGACAGATGAGCTGTGACAGACGGGCACAGGTGGGCATGAGAACAGACAGGTATACAGAAGGAAGAAAGATGACAGGAAGCAATGAGTAGATGGGCACATCACTGGTGAAGATTGGGTGGAACCAGGCTGGCCCAGGGAGCAGTGACAGCAAACTGCACCCCGGCTGGGAGTGGCCAGTAGATGACCTTGAGTGCAAACTTGAGGTTCCACTCAGTGAAAGGGACTGCTAGAAGCGTGGACTCAACACTGTCAGGGTGCTGGCAGGAGGGGGTGACATCGGCGAGCTCAGAGCAGTCCCAAGGTGGACACTGATGCTAAGAGGCAGTCCTGCTGCTGGCCTCCTGACTTCATGTCGACAGTGTCCATTTACCACCCCATGCGGTTACAAAGGCCGGTGGCTTTGCCTGGGGAAACGTGAGCAGACACACAGGTGGAGGTGACAAATGAGCTTTGCTGTTTGTCTGAATCATCGAGGGGAGGAATGCTTGTTACTCAGCTGTGCTCCCTGGCAGGCTATATGTGAGGGTCCCAGCGGTCACTTTTCTCACCACTATGTAACATGCCTGACAGAAACAGTGTGAGAAAGGAGGGGGTGATTTGGACTTACTGAGGGCAACAGTCCACCATGATGGATAAGGCATGGCGGCAGGAGAGAGGCAGCCGGTCATATTGTGTCTGTAGTCAGGAAGGAGAGAGATGAATGCCAGTAATCACTCCCCTTCCCCTTTTTATTCAGTCCAAGACCCCGCCCATGGCTTGGCACCACCCACAGCCAGTGTAGGTCTTCCCATCAGTTAAAACTCTCTGGAAATGCCCCCACAGACATACCGAGAGGTGTGTCTTCCAGGCGATTCTAAAACCAATCAAGTTGACGATGGAGATTAACCATGATCGTGACCAGGTGTGGTGATCCTAAGATCCTGGAATGTTTTTGTCTGGTCATCTCAGTAGCCCAGGCAGAGAAAAGCCAGCCCCCTGGAGCCTGCCCTGGTCTCTGCTCATCCTGACACAGTGTCTCCCAGAGCTGTCAACAGGATGAATTGTCCTAATTAACAAAAAAGAAGAGGCTTGTACACCCGCTGTGGAGTCAGGTTCCGTATGTGATGTGTTAACTGAAGTGTGTGCCCTTAGCCCTAAGTAGCATGCTCAAAAGCAGTGGTTCTCAGCCTTCCTAATGCTACAACTCTTTAATACATGTTGTGGTGACCCCCGACCATAAAATTATTTCGTTGCTAATTCGCAACTGTAATTTTGCTACTGTTACAAATTGTAATGTAAATATCTGATATGCAACCCCCAAAGGGGTCACGACCCACAGTTGAGAACCACTACTCAAGAGCCGGGTTCTTGTCCTGTGCTCCCTGGGGACCAGAGCCTGTCCAGTGTGGCCCTCACACTGGTGACGAGGACTGAGAAATGGGGCTGCTGTTCCTCCCTGTCTCATTTCAACCCTGGGGAAGGGGCACCCCCATTCTCACAAGCTGGCTGTTGGCCTCTCCCAGGCTGTGTGGGCCAGTGACACTTGCATGTGGACAGCAAGGAGGATGGGCAGAGCGAAGGCTTCTAAGCCCTTTCTTGCCTGAAACTCTAATTCTGTCCCATCAAACCTGTGTGACTGTTCTTCCCCTCGGTGTGGAGGGGGCCCAGCTACAGGCAGAGAGAAGAGACGTGGCATTGCAGTGAGAGCAAGGTGAAGCAATGAGGCAGCTTGGTACCCAGAAGAAGGTCAGAGGGTAGAGCACCACATGACCCACGGGGCCCCGTGTCCTGTAATCCAGCCACAGTTCGATACATAACCCAGATCTGAGTGGCCATTCAGTCCTGACCCAGCATGGTGACTATCAGCCTTCCACTAGAGTTAACTGGGGTGGTTAACTAGTGGGGGGGTCCCATTTCCTTTCCAGGGGCAGAAGCATCCTCCAGTCATGGTAATGAGAGGCAAGGGGAAGCACTGAGTCTATTCAGGCATCCCCAGCAGATCTGCCTGGCTCCTGGTTTGCTCGGGGACTCACAGGCGTGGCAGGTCCCACACAGTACCTGTCAGAGTGGGGACATGCCTATGGCATATGGAGACCAACTGCTCTGGGTCCTGGACCCCCCTCGGTGAGACAGGGACTAGCCCTGGGCCCCACTGGGGAGGAAAAGCCCCTTTACCACTCTCCAGCATTTAGCCTGCCTGGACCTCCTTCCCCTAGCTGCTTCCTCAGCTGCTTCTAGCGCCTAAGCTAGCCTCCAGCTCCATCCTCTGCCTCAAGGGTTCTAAGTCCATCCCTGGCTTCTGGCCACAGCCTGGTCCCTAAAGCTTGCACCATGGGGCACTATGACTTCTTTTGTCTCAACTCCGGTCTACACACCCTGCTTGCAACTCCCAGCTGCAATCCCAAATCCTCGACTCTCAGCTACAGGCTGAACCCTGACCCCGGAATCACAAGATCCATAAGAGCCAGGTGGTGCAGCATGGTCAGGAGTGGGTGGAACCTTCCTGAAAGCCCTCCAGCCCACAATGGAGCAGGAATGTGAACAAGGCTGCTGTGGGCTCAAGGCTGGCTGTACAGAGGTGAGTGGCTCTTCTCACAGGTATCTTTCTGCAATTGCCTTAGTGCCATGGGGACACGGAGGATAGAACAAGAAGGAGGGCTTGGAATCCGGACATCCTAGGACATGGAGAGGAGGGTGAGCCGTAGAGTCTATTAGTTTCTTTGCAGTTGGGGGTAGGTTGGCCTTCAGAGTCCTGAAGATATTTCACTAAGAGAATCAGGTTGGACTGCTGCAGCCCTTGTAAGTGGGGAGTGGTATGTGACCCCCCAAATCTCAGGCTGTCTTTAGGGATGGGAGCTAGGGAGCAGAAGGCTACATGAGAAGTGGGAGATGGGCACTGAGCAGCCAGGTATGGCTGGAACACCCTGGCCTGGTTGAGATGCAGCTGAGCTTTCTGCCCGCAGTGTGCAATGGGCACATTAACCTCTCCTGGTCTCCTGGACCAGGCTCCAGGGATGTGCTCCAAGGGAGGCAGGGAAAGGGGAGAAACAACGGTACTTGCCCATGTCCCCCACCAAGCTTGGCAGCTACATGAGCTGGTGCTGGCATGTTGGGGAGGCAGATGGATTACAGGAGAGCTCAGTTTACTGAGTGAGGTCAGCGGCCCCAGCTGTCACCCCACGCCTTCAGAACCGGAGACGCCATGAAGATGTTCTGGCAGCCAAGAGGCATATCTTGTCTCCCAATACCAGGGCTGGGCCCTCACACCTGCAGACTGGTGACAGATTTAGTGTCTGTCCTGACGCCCTTTCTCCTTCCTCTTCCTTCTCTCTCCACCTTGGTCTGTAGCCTCTACATCATGGGACCAGGCCCCAGTTCCTTGCCAACTGGTTGTTGTGCATGGCAGTGACCCAGGACCAAGAAGCCATTCCCAGCATCCACCACGGAGCTCTCTGGCTGGGCAGAGGTAAGAGAGATGAGAGGCTCATGTTTGATGAGCTGGGGGGTGGGAGGTCGAAAGTGAGTTTGAGAAGCAGGAAGGCAGCCTCACAAGGTTCTGTGTGGGCCGTAGAGGAGGGCAGGGGAACCAGGAGCCGAAGGCTATATTGCCCAACACTTGGCATCAGTGATAGGGTGGGTATCTTATGACGCTACTCCAAAGGGCCAGCTGTTTCTTGCAGGAAGTGGACGGCAGCTAGGGTTCTCAGGAATGAGAGACATAATCAGACAGGCACATGGACTCAGGCACTGTGGTTGAGGGAAGGAAACCAAGTGGGGTCAGAACAACCTGAGCCAAGGATCCTGAGCCAAGGGCAGGAGAGGACAGGGCCACCACGAGGACAGGGGACAAACTTTAGGGGCATACACTGCATTGAAGATAAATCAATGGATGGACGCCAGTTCCACCCATGAGAAGCCCTGGCAGAGAGCAGGGCTGAGTGGTGCCACCAAGGCCAGGAGTGGGCGACATCTGGGTGACAGGGAGCCTTTCCCCCAGGCCCTGGCCACTGAGTTGCTTCTCTACTGCCATGCAGCAACCGTGGCTCCCTTTCCTTAGGTTAGTTCTAAGGTGAGTCTTTTTGATTCTGGTTAGTAGCAAAAGGGGGCTTGCTGTTCAACCCCATTCACACTCTGTCCCTACATGCCTACATGGGGACACGCTCTCTGATATAAGGCCCACTCTGCAGCCCAGAGTAACTCAAAGCCCCACCCCTGTCCTGAGCTTGGGACCTTCCAATTGTTGCTCTCCTGGTTACTGTCTCCTGGTCACACAGAGTCCTTCTGTGTCTGTCTCACTGACATGAGTGGGTCTGGGAAGTACATCCACAGGCCACGTGTACAATTTTTCTAGTTCCTACCCTGCATACCATCAGAGTATAAATTCAATCCAGTCTCCATTAAAAACCTACTTAAAGGGCAGCAGTCCCTGGCCATATGTGGGAGCAGCTGGCTTGAAGTTTTGGTGACACCCTCAGATTTTCTCCTCTTGATGCCTGAAAACATCACTGTGATGCTAGTTGACGCCATGTGTGGAATAAGACTTAGAAAGGCCTTAGTGCGCTACCTGGTCCTGCCCCTCTCCATTCTGTTACCCGGAGTAGCAAACAGATTCTCAGAGACCAGGGAACACACTGCCAGATTCAAGGGTGCAGAGACAAGCAGACATCTCTAAAGGCAAAATGGGGTGGGGCAGCTCACAGAGGCTGTTTTGAAAGAGCCATCCTTTCCAGTGAGACTCATAACAGGAGTGTTCAAGGATCAATAACAAGGTGATGCCCATCCCAGCTCAGGCAGGCCACGGCTGGGTGGATGCCCTTGCAAAAGTATTTTCTGAGCAAGGTTGCGCTGGCCTGTGCAAGGCTGTGGTCTGGCAGGGTGTTCTGGGGCCATTCCTAGATCAAGTGCGAGCGTGAGATCACCTCCTTTAAACACTTTTGGCTTCATTTGTAATTTGCTCTTTATATGCTCTAACGTAACATCACTGAATCTATCAGTGCTTCTAAGTCCAGGTTCTGAGTAGATTCCATCTTTGCCAGCATGTGGACACAGAGGCGGATGACGGCAGAAGCGCGGAGGAGCCTCAGACCAGCACAGTTCACACTTGAGCAGGCTGCCACTTGGGTCTGTTCTTGTCTGTGTTTTTCTGTGTTCAGCATTGGGGGGCATCTCTCTGGAGGGAGTGAGGATCCCGTGGGAGAACAAGAAGTCAAGACCCAGAACTGGGAAGAAATTGGTCAGGACACTGGTCCAGTGAGTCAGCACATACCTGACCTGGGTTCTCAGGACCGCTCTGCTTGAAGATAATAGCCATGGGCCTGGAGGCAACCTAGGGAAAGGAGCCTGCTCAGAGGCCTTCCTAGCCAGGAAACTGTTCTACCCTAGGACAGGTGAAGTCCTTAGCCTACTCTCTTTGTAGCCATGCTTGTCTGGGTATCTTTTGTCTCTCTTTTGCTTCAAGGACCTCCGCGTTGGGAGCCATGCATTCTGTGGATGAACAAGCTTATGACCTAACATTCTCTCCTTGCTGGTTCCTTGGTCTGGATAATGGCTGGCTTTTCTTCCTGACTCCCTTTGCCATCCTGGTTGCATTGTCCTAGATAACTACTCCCTCCCCCACAGCTCCCTGACTCACCAGGTCACAGAAGCCTCAGCCCTCTTCGCAGCAGGCCAGTTGTGATGTGATTTCATACTTCCTAGGATAGCTGCACGTACTTTCTCTCTATCCCAATCTCTGAGCATCACTACTGGTTGTTTGCGTGGGCCAATAGGCAACCAGACCCAGATTCCAGTCCTGGATCTTCCTCTGAGACAAGGCAGCTCCTGTAGTCACCCTGACTCCAACTCTCCCTTCTGTAAAGAAGAAAGCCTCTTGTGTCAACTGATACCACCATAAGGACTTTGTGAGCCAGCCTGCACAGAGCACTGGGCGGACACTCAAGCGCTGGTGCCCAGGCTGGAGGTCCACATGAGGAAGTGAGCCATAGGTTACCTGTAGTAGAGCATACTCCACAGTGGAATACATAATACTTTTAAATTTCTAAAACTAATCGACTGTTTACTGTAAAAAAAAACAAAACAATAAAAATGTATTAGGGGGCTGAAGAAATAGAAATGAATGGAATCATTATGGGAATGAGAAATGTAAATGGCCTAAGCAAATAAGGAGAGAACACACATCACTAAGCACAAGCGTACAAAGACACAGAGAGGTCAGAATAGAAAGCTCTGCAAAGGCAGACTTCATAAACTCTAATCATAAGACAGCTGGAGTGGGGGTCAGAGGAGGTAGACTCTTGACAGGGAGTCACCATAAGTGCAGAGGGACATCTCACAGTGACAGAAGGATTAGTTCAAGGAGAGGGTCCAACAGATATAAACACATGAAGCAGGACTTGGGCAAAGCTGGGTGTGGTGGCTGACATCTGTAATCCCAGCTCTCAGGACATGGGGGCAGGAGGATTTCTTTGACTGTAAGGCCAGCCTGTGAAACGTGTCTCAGCAAACAGAACAACAACAACAAAAAACTAACCCAGTGGAACTGAATGTTCAAACAAGCAAACACCCAAGTGCAGGTGGGATTTTCCAGCAGATGGAAGGGGTCCAGGAGGACACCTGAGGCCTGAGCAGACCTGCTCAACAGCCTGACCTCAAAGTCTACCAAGCCCCACCCGGGGACAGCAGATCCACCCACTGTAGGGAATCATTCTCCAGAACCCTGGGGACTGATGCCGGACAGAGTGCCATCTCAGGCCATAGAAAAGAAGTCAACAAATAATGTTGGGAGGTTTACCTTCCACCCTGGCAATTTTGTCTTTAAAAATTAGATCCCTATTTGATGGCTGCTATGGAATACTCTTTCTGTACGCTGTGAAGCAGTGTTGCTCTCCTTGTTAAGAAAAAGCTGATTGGCCGATGGCTAGGCAAGATGTTTGGGGCAGAGAGAATGCTGAGGAGAAGAAGGGTGGAGTCGGAGGAGACGCCATGAGATGCAGAGTGAGTAGGATGGAAGTACGTAGATGAGGTAAACGAGGCTTGGGGCAGCACATAGATGAATAGAAATGGGTTAATTTAAATTTTATGAGCTAGCTAAAAAACAAGCCTAAGCTATTGCCGAGTATTTATAATGAAATATTAAGTTTCTGTGTGGTTATTTGGGAGCTAACAATTCAGACAAAAAAAAAAAAAAACCCAACTACAGATGGCACTCAAGAAGAAACTCCACAACCATTTTATTGCATCCTAGAAGGGAAGTCTTTATTATTTTAAAACAGGAAGGTATGTCACAGCTCTCGAGGAGGGAAGGAGTCCTAAAGAGCATGAACCGTGACAAGAATAGCCCGTTTGGAAAGCAGGAACAGGACAGCAAATTCTTAAAGCCACTAGCTCATGGGAGGTGTGTCACACAAAAAGGCCAGCAACAAAATCTAACATATATTAAGGGTTCCCTAAAATACTAAGTAACAAACTACAGTACCAAACAGAAATTATCAAACACTTGTGTTGAAAGATTTGCCAAGTCAACTTATAGGAGAAAAATCCACACCAACACACAAACTTGGAAATACAATGCATGCACTGATGATCAGAGAGAGAAAAATGAAATTACAAAAATTCCTCTTGTATCCATGACAGCAACGAATGTGCAAGTCTCTTTATTTCACATTCCTCCACACACGTGGAGAGGAGCTTTAGATGCCGCTGGTGGGCATATGACCTGACCAGTTTGGATAGCAAATGGCTAACATCCATTGAATTTGAAGCATGTACCTAGCTCTATGACAATGCACCCCTGGCATCTGAGAGAGGCTTAGAACAATACCTGTACTGGAACTTTTTTTTTCTGAAAATCATTACATTTTGTTTAGGGACAGATACTCAGGGTAAGAGCAAACATCATATTCAGGATATGACAGTGTCTTGGAGGGGGGCAGAAGTGGATACAAGCACATGTTTAGCCAGAGGCTCAACATTGTGTTCCTTAAGCCAATGCCTGGGTTCACCAGTACAGACTATTATTATTATTATATATGTATTATTAATATATAATATATAACAATTATATATCAATATATTATTCTATAATAATAATATATTAATATTATTATATATTAATATAATATATTATTATATATTATTATTGTTGAATCTGGAATGCTCCCCACAGGCTCATGTTCTGAAGACTTGGTCCCCAGCTTCTGGCACCATTTTGAAGGCTGTGGAGCTGGGCTCTGGCTGGCAGAGTAGGTCACTAGAGGTGGCCTTTGAAAGGTTAGACTTCTGCCTAGTTCCAGACTTCCTGGTCTCCCGCCATAGACCCCTCTGATAACAGGAGCCAAAGTAAATCATTCCTTCCTTAAACTGACACTGTTCAGTATTTTGCCACAGCAGTGAGCAATACACATTTGTCTAAAATATCACATAACTCTTACTGAGAAGGCTTTTGAAATTTTGTTCAGAGAGGCACATTAAATGATAAGATGATGGTTAACGTGAAAATCACTGTTTTTTAACTTCTATCATTTGAGGTGTGATCTTTTTTTGGAAAGTGTCACATGCTTCCCTTAAGTGTGTTTTATGTTAACAATTTTAGATGCTCAAAAGAATAAAAAATAATGGAAGAACTTGATCTTTGGGGTTTTTCGAAGTGTGGTCCATGCCTCCGGAGTCCCAGAGACCTTGGTGGTCATATATGAGGTCAAGTCCATCTTCATGATACTGAGGGGCCACCCTGATTTCTCTCTCTGTTGACATTTGCAATAAAGGAGCCAAGCTGCCCACAACGGCCCTCAGGTTAGCATCTTTCTGTGACAGCAGCCACTGTGCCTCACTGCCTGGGGCACTCATGAGGGAAAACATGAGAAGATGGTCTGCCTGAGGATATCCTGGGTGAACTAGAGACCATGCCCATCCTTGATGCTCAGGCTGTATGGTTTTTTTTTTTCTGCTCTTATAAAGTAGATGTGAAAAAAATGTTTTTCCAAAGTGGAGGATAATGGTGATTAATCTTCATTGTCAACCTGGCTGGATCTAGAATCACCATGGTAACATATCTCTGGGCATGTCTGTGAGGGATTTCCTAGATTAGGTTAATTGGGTGAGAAGAACTACCCTGAATTTGGACATCACTATCCTCCCAGTCAGGATGCCAGATTGAATATAAAGAATAAAGTGAACTGATCCCTTGCTGTGGGATGTTCTGTATGTCACATGTGTTGCTGATAATAAATAAAACACTGATTGGCCATTGGCTAGGCAGGAAGTATGGGCGGGACAAGGAGGAGAATAAAGCTGGGAAGTGGAAGGCTGAGTCAGAGAGACACTGCCAGCCGCCACGATGAGAAACAGCTTGTGAAGATGCCGGTAAACCACGAGCCATGTAGCAAGGTATAGATTAAAGGAAATGGATTAATTTAAGCTATAAGAACAGTTAGCAAGAAGCCTGCCACGGCCATACAGTTTGAAAGCAACATAAGTCTCTGTGTTTACTTGGTCGGGTCTGAGAGGCTGTGGGACTGGCAGGTGAAAGAGATTTGCCCTGACTGTGGGCCAGGCAGGAAAACTTTAGCTACAATCCCTAGCATCTCTCTCCTGTGGATGGAATGTGACCAGCAACCTCAGGCTCCTGATACCATGCCTTTCCTTCCATGGTGGCCTGTGCCCTCCTTGAACTGTGAACCAAGATAAACCCTTCCCCTCTGTCTTAGTTAGGGTTTCTGTTGCTGTGAAGAGACACCATGACCACGGCAACTCTTACAAATGAAACATTTAATTGGTATGGCTCGCTTACAGTTTCAGAGGTTCAGTCCAGTATCATCACAATGGAGAGCATGGCAGTGTGCAGGCAGATGTGGTGCCGGAAAAGTAGCTGAAGTCCTACATCTTACAGGCAACAAGAAGTCGACTGAGACACTGGGCAGTATCCTGAGCATAGGCAGCCTCAAAGCCCACCCCCACAGTGACACGCTTCCTCCAACCAAAGGCCATACCCACTCCAACAAAGCCACACCTCCTAATAATGCTACTCCCTGTGAGATTATGGGGGCCAATTACATTTAAACTATCACAATCCCTTAACTCACTTCTTGTCAAGCATTTGGTTATGGTAACAACAACAACAACAACAACAACAACAATTACAGTAGCCACCTAGAGGAAAGTCCCTGTGACCAAAGTCATGGCAGAACCAGTCCATTTCTAGGGAACAGCTTACAGACTCCTTTGGCGTATTTACTGACACAGTTAAGACATGATCTTAGGGAGAGATGAAGGGAGATAGTTATCCCAAGGAGACCCATTGACAGGACTTGCTGCCACCGAACCAAGATGACCTTTAAAATGAAAATTCAAATTTTGGAGAAACATGGGCCGACACTCAAATCAATCATGGCTTCCCATTTCATAATGATTTAGTAGATGTGGTGGGTGGTGATACTTGTAAATGAGAAGCTTTGATGTCTGGTAGGGAGTAGTGGCTACCTTTGAAACTCCAATTCAATGAACAGTTACTTTCCGATAACCAACACTTGGTCTAAAGTCATGTCATGGGAGGGGACCCACTCAGAGTAAAGGATAGGCTGTTGTGTCCTGACATCACAGAGAAGCAAGAGCTCATTGTCTGAGTCTGTAGTGCACATTGAGACTTGTCCTAAAGACACTACTATCAGGCTGGAACAATGGCTAGGGAGCTTGCTCAGAACCTTACTTGGCAGCATAGAGTGCTTGCTCTGCATCATGAGGACCTGGGTTTGGATCCCACCACCCATGTCGTGAGCCAGGCATCATGCACCTGGCTTTGTTACCAGTTCCAAGATGGGTAGAGACAAGAGGACCACTGGGGTTTTCTGGCAATTAGCCTAGCTAAGAAAACAAAAGACCCAGGTTAAGGGAGAGACCTTGCCTCAAAGGCAAAAGGAAGATTATAGAAAAGGACACCTGATACCCTTCTTATGCTCACATAGACACATGCACAGACAAGCAGAGAAATAATAAATACATCATTTTCTTAAAAAAAAGACTTAGTTTTGCATATGGCATTCTTGAGAAGGGCAGTTTCCCTCTTTTACACATGTATTCTGGTTTCCAGTTCAGTTTGTGAAGTGACCAGGCCTTCTCCATCATGTGTTCTTAGCCATTTTGTTGAAGACTCGTTGACCCTTTGTGTGTACATGTATTGCTGGAGTCTTAAGCGTGAGTCCAAAAACTGCAAGGTCCAAGAGGAAACGCCCTGGGAGCTTCATGGCCGTGCTCTTGGAAATGAACTCGAGGACATCACTCCAAACACACTAGAGAGGCTGCACGAAGCTAGAGTGCTGGGCACAGCAAGCAGCCAGAAGGAGATAGATAAAAGCTAGAGAGCAGGAAAGAGTATCTGAAACCTGCTGAGAGGCTAAAACTCTGCAATCTATCTCAAACAAAACACTAGCAGTTCAACTAAATAGTGGACAAGGGATCCAAATAGACCTTTCTTCAAAGAAGACTCCAGAATGAAGAGCAGATAATTTAGAAAGCACTGGAAGTCCTGATGGGGAAATAAATGCATATCAAAACCACAATGTCACATTATTTCCCCCCTGCCAGGGTGGCCATTATCAGCTTTAAAAGGCAAGAGATGAGAATGCATAGCCCGAACCCTGTTGACCCAACTTTGGGAGGCAACACAGAGGACCTTCCAGCACCGAAAATAAAATGATTGTGTGATCTAGGCATTTTGCTTCAAGGTATGTGTCCGAAAGACTTTAGACAGGGCTCCCGAAGAGTCACCAGCCCTCCTGTGTCCACTGAAGCACTGGGCACAGTAATCAAGGTGTGGGGACAACTTTATTTTCCAGTAAGGGATGAGCGAATAAAGAAAGCAGTGAAGGGACTGTTACAGGGAGAGGGCCCAGGGCACAGGGCCCAGGGCGCAGGGCCCAGGGCGCAGGGCACAGGGTACAGGGCGCAGGGCACAGGGCGCAGGGCACAGGGCGCAGGGCATAGGGTACAGGGCGCAGGGCGCAGGGCACAGGGCACAGGGCGCTCTACATAGGGCGGTGTAGGTAAGTTCCAGAGGAGGGCAGACTCTGGAAGGTCACACCTATGTTAGAAGATTCTGCCTAGAGAGAGCTGAGGAAATGGATCAGCGGGTAAGAGTGCTTGCTGAAGGGCAGAGTAACTGAGTTTAAGTCCTCAACACCCACGTCAAAAGCTAGGGACATGGCCACATGTGCCTGAAATGTAGAGCTTGCTGTGTGTCTGCCAGCCTAGCTGAAAAACAGTAAGATTCAGATTTAGTGAGAGACCCCGTATCAAGGGAATTAAATCAAAGAGAATGATAGAGCAGGAACACCCAAAATATACATGAGTATACATAACACACACACACACACACACACACACACACACACACACACAGCTGAAGGATGGAGATCTCATGCTATTTGTTCTTAATCCAAGAAAAATAAAAAAGAAAGGAGAAGAAAAGAAAATGCAAAGCAAAATTTGGTGTGCTGTCAAAGAATAAAAAACCACAACTATAGGAAAAATTACTAAAATTTTCCCTCCAACAAATCTATCTTGTTTTCTTCATGTCTCCGCCAAAGCAATCTATCCAACCGATGGCTGGAGACAACAGAGAAGCCTGCTGCCACCCATGCAGCCAGGCAGGGGAGGGGGAGCATGCAAACTCTGCTGCAATGCCACTATTTTTGCTGAATTCTTAAGTAGAAAGTGGAGCTGGTTTCCATCAGCGTGGCTTGTGTAAACACATGACAGGTTTATTCTTGTTCTGTTAGCGAGTGGATAGATATTTCAGATGCTCCGTCTTAGTTTCTGGTATGATGATGCTGGTGGGTAGAACCACTTGAAAGAGAAGGCTTTGTGGTGCTCAATCATTTTAAGAGCAACTTGGAGCCTGCGAGCAAGGCCACTGCGCAATCTTTGGGGATGAAGCCCCCTCCCTGATCACGTGACTTACAATTACCATTGACGATTCCCATGCAAGGCCCCCAAGAGCACCATGAGGGCATGCCTACAGCATCGCAGGCTCTGGTAATGGTGTAGAAAGACATGGTTCATATGGAAAGTGGAGGGTGTATTAAATAACCACAGTTTTAATTCTGGTTGAAAAAAAAATTACCAAAGTATCTTTTTATTTTAAAGTATTGAGGATGGAGCTTGAGAGATGACTCAGTGTTTGAGAGTATTCTCTGCTCCTGCAGAGGACTAGAGTTCAGTTCCTAGCACCCATCTTGGGCATCCTTGAATCTTTTATTTTTCTTTCTTTTTTATATTTGTGTGTGTGTGTTTTCTCAGATGCCAGAAAAGAACTTCAGATGCCCTGGACCTAGAATTACAGGCAGTTGTGAACCACCTGATGTGGGTGCTGGGAACCAAACTCTGGTCCTCTGGAAGAGTGTGCATACTCTTGGCTGCAAATTCATCTTTCCAACTCCTAAAACAAACCTTTAAAATACAATAAAATACTTAGGTGAGAAATATCAGCCATATCTAAAATACCTCCCTGAGTACTGGGTGCTCGCCTCCATCCATATCTCAGAGAGGAAGGGAGACAGGACCTCAGGACCTCCAGATGCTTGAGAACCGGTGCCCCAGTGGCTGTCCTCCACCAGCCATCGCCTACAGATAAACCTTAAGTAGTGAACTCTCTGAGACCAATGTCACTAGTCTGTGGCCTTGAACCTTAGTCCATATAGGGATGCTCCCAGGGACCCCAGGGGCCCTTTATACATCAGCTACTATGGATGGGCACTTTATTCTGCTGCCTGGTGCTCCAGCTGCCGGGGATTAAATGTCTCCATAGTCACCCTAGTCATCAGTTCAGATACTTTAGGACACTCATTGCCCCACACCACTACCTCATGGGGCATGAATTGAGACTCAGAAATTCACCTGCTGGAAAAGAAATCCCAAACCTGACATGAGAAAGAAAGCTCTGGTGATATATACTGGGGGAAGAAACAGCTCCCAGCTCCCAGCAAATGAGGAGGGGGCTCCATGTGGGAGTGAACAGAAAAGGCCTGTGAATGCCAAGATATGAAGTTGAACGATCAAGGGCTTATGAGGTGGTGAGACATTCAGCACACACCAGCAAACCCAAGACAGTGAGCAGAGAGGTAAGGTGAGCACAGAGGTCATCTGACTCACCCCCGGTGCCTCACAGGCAGCTGCCTTGTGGAGGCTCCCCAGACTTACATGGGTTCTCTTCAGAGAGGCCTTTCCCCAGGTCTAGAAGACTGATAACTACACATTTGCTAGGTGGACAGAATTCAACTGTCCTTAGCCCAGATGTGGTGAGGACTGAGTGTCCTTGAGGCACCCACATATCTATGGGGACAAGGGCAGTTACCACACTGCCCTGCCCTCACTTGATGACCCTATGCTGGATCTCTGAGCGTGTATTCACACATATAGACGCTCAAGAGTCCACCCTTGAACACAGTGAGAAT
Organism: Peromyscus eremicus; assembly: GCF_949786415.1. NCBI lineage: Eukaryota > Metazoa > Chordata > Mammalia > Rodentia > Cricetidae > Peromyscus > Peromyscus eremicus. The sequence goes on along the minus strand of NC_081429.1, from coordinate 8,698,561 downwards.
GTTAGAAAGCCTCGTGCAAAGACAAGTGTGTAAGACATTAGAATTCTGTGCCCGATGCTCACGGCCATCTTGTCAACAATGCCCCGAGCTAGAACTCAGCCAGTTGTCCTTCAGCAGGTGAAGAGCTGAACTGTGGTCCCAACATGCCACGGAGAGTGCTCAGCAGTGGAGAAAGAGCCAAGTATTGATACAACTGGATCGTCTCAGAGGAGTTCTGCTGGCTGAACAAATCCAATCTGAAAGTCAATGAGTGTTTATAATTCCTGAGCCAACAAAGTGATGGACATGAAAAAGGTCAGTGCTTGCAGGAGGCCCCGAAGAGAAAGGGGCACTGCAGCCACAAAGGCCAGCAGGAGGGACCCACAGATGGGCTGTCCTGTCATCTCTGTGCTGGAAACAGGAAGCTGCTTGTGTGGCAGAGTCTGTAGAATCTGTGTGTCTGGGTGTGATACGAAGCGAGGGGGTGAGGTACCAAGAATAGTGCCTGGGCTCTCACACTACACAACTGGCCTGTGCAGCAGGGTTCACCCGGATTGCAAGGCCACGGCTCTTCCCAACATCAGGATCTGGATCCACCGCTGCCAGGCTGCAGGGGAGGGTCTGTGGTGCCTAAATAATAGTGGTGCTAGCAGGAGACAGCCTCGAGCCTGCCAAAGGAAATGGTGTTCTACCAAGGGGACACTTGATATCTCAGAGCCCAGGAGTGGGGGGAGAAGCCCCTTCACAGTGTTATTTTACATGACCTCAGTAAGAATCACAACATCTCCTGGGGGAAGGCTTGGCACAGGTCTGGAGCTGGGCTTTAAGTGTTCACAGCTTGGCAAACCCATAAGGTACTTCAGGGAGCTCCCTTAACTTCCATGGCCATGGCACCATGGTCTCAGGAGGAGGCTGAGGGAGATGCTTCTGGTGGCTTTGCGCTGGGCTGGGGAACCTCAATTTCTCCTGAAGGAGTGATGGGTTTTGCCCTCCCTTGTTCAGTACCAGAACTGAACTTGATGTTGAGGAGATTCTGGTTGTTCTGTGCCAAGGGTAGGTTGTACGGATGGCCATGGTGGTGGTGGTGATGGTAGAGGACCTCCAAACAACTGTTCGTGGGAAGCAGTGGCCACCTAAGCTAGAGTGCCGAGTGGTGAGTTACCACCCATCCTCCCTGGGCCCTTCTCCCTCGGCTTACATGTTGTTTTGAGATAAAGTATTACTATATAACCCAGACCTGTCTCAAGCTCATTGTCCTTAGTCTGCTGAGTTCTGGGATACAGGCCTATACAGCTTGCCAGGATTCCTCACACGGTCTTGACCAGAGCTGAGCTGTGAGTGTCCACCAAGGTATCTTGGTCACTCTTCTATTGCTGTGAAGATAAACCTTGACCAAGGCAACTTAGAAAAGGAAGCCTTTAATTGGGGACTTGCTTACAGTTTCGAAGGGTTAGTCCATGAACATCGTGCCTGGGAGTGTGGTGGCATGCGGGCAGCTCAGCCATGGCACTGTAGCAGTGGCTGAGGGCTCACATTTGATTCACACGTTGCTGGCAGGGGTGGCTGAAGGGCACCTCTGCCATGGGTTTTTGAAACCCCAAAGCCCACTGTCAGCGACACATCTCCAACAGTGCCACACCTACTCTAGTAAGGCCCTATCTCCCAATCCTTCCCAAACAGTTCCACTAACTGGGATAAGCCTTTCAACTAGATGAGCCTATGGGAGCTGTTCTCATTCAAGCCCCACAAAAGTGAAGCTTGGAGGCTAGCCCCAGAGTCCAAGAGACAGTTCAGCAAAGCGCAGGAAAACCACAGCTCTCTGGCCCTGCCACCTGGACTCCACAGGTCCCAGTGACTTGTCAGTAGAAAAGGCTTTACTGGCCCCTGTGAACACCATTTGCTTACTGACAGCTGGCCTCTTCTGTGATAGACAAATTCCTTACTGCTTGTGTCCTTGGCAGAAATTGCTACATGAAAGCATGATTGTGGGAGCTGGTGTTGCATTCCCCCTGAGCCTTGCTCTAGGGACTGAAAACTGAGCAAGGGTACCTCTGGGTACCCCTTCCAGTGAAGAGGCAGCTGCTATGCAGGCATCCATGAGGTGATGTCCCCAGACCACAGACCACACCCCTGTTCAGTGATCTCCTGGCTCAGTTACCCTCACTGGCCATAATGTCCCTTTTATCCCAGACTGCACTTGGCCTACACCCCTGGTGCTGGCCCGGGAGGACAGCACTGGGTCCCCTGACTTGGGCAGCCACTCATCCAGGGCTTCACTGGCACTGAGAATGCATAGGGGTTGGGGGTGACACAAAAAGAAGCCACTTTGGGGGCACACATACATTGCTATGGTCTATCTCCTCCTGGTGAGGACCTTCTCCCAGGAAGGATGGGATGGAGTGGCACCTCCGTCTCTTCTCCTCCTCTGACCCTTGCTTTCTCAGGCTTTGGGGGCTTTGGCAGCTTGGATTTGAACTAAGAGGTGGGATATTTATGGGTGGGGCAAAATTGGATGGCTCCTCCCGCAGAATACCATCTGCCCCCATGCTTCCTTCTTGGGGACAAAGTAGACATTGGGGTTGTGCTGAGCACCAGTCTCCAGGACTAGGATGGTATCATCAGAAACAGGACTGTGCTGGGAGAGATGGCCCAGCCTTGGGTCTAGTCCTTACCTGAGGGAGCCCCAGCCTGTGGCCAAAAGGGGGATCCTTCAGGAGGGATGATGGGCCAGGGACCTTGATTGTCCTCCCAGAACTGCCCACCAAGTCCTGAGTTGCTTCCAGAACACGCTGCAAGGCACATGGGAACAGCTCTCAGCCTAGCACACTGTGTGTGTGTGTGTGTGTGTGTGTGTGTGTGTGTGTGTGTGTAGGGAGGGGGTTGGATGGTCCCTGAACTGTAGCAGGGACTATACTAGATAATCAGTGTGACATGATGGCCATAGACCCCCCACGACTCCCTCCCAGACACTCCTGAACCTAGTCCTCTCAACAAATGAGAAGGTTTGCCCAGCCAGAGGAAGCCTGGTCATCCTTTCCTATGGAGCTCTTCAAACCCAGGGCAGCCTTCTCTGTGGTTCTACGCTCCCTATCTGTCTGCCAAGCACTCGCCACCCCAGGCCATGCATCCTGGAAAGCCCTGGATGCTCCATCTGTGGCAGAAGCGTGCCCATGACTCAGGCTGCTCTGGCAGTGCTGTCATGGGGTCCCTCACACTGCACTTTGCCTCCTTGAAGCTGCTGCCCAGCCAGTCCTGGACAAGTCATTTCAGGTCACCATTCTGGAGGGAAGGAGGCGTAGTCCATCCCCTGCTGACCTGTTATCTACCACTCAGATCTCATCCATGGGCCTCTGGGAGCTCCATGGAGACTCCCCACCCCACCCCTAGCCCTTAATTGCCAGCAGACGCCAGGCCCATGATCTGGTTCAGATCCCAAGTCATGCATCCCCCGTGCGCAAAAGGAACCAGCACAGACCCTTGTGGGCTCCGCCGGCTGGCAAGCTCTCCAGCCGTCCTGATCACATTAAATGACTGAGAACATCAGATCTGGACTTTATGACTGGGAGACAGAGGGCAAGCTCAGCCAGTTAATATCACCACAGGACAGCAGACCCCCGTGGGGCCCTTGCTGCCTCAATCGATTCCGTTTCCCAGGAGGAAAAGCTAAGGGTAGAGAGTTCAGATGACCTGCTTTGTAGTACTGGCCAGTGGCAGAGCCCAAGGACTCCACCCCTTCCCCAGCTCACCCCAACTTTACGCGCACCCACCTGCTTCTTTCCAAATGTTATCCTTAAAGCAATATTGATTTTTTTTCTGCTAGAGGAAAAAAAAACCTACTTATAAAAAAACGACAGTTTCTGACATCAGAATTCCTCTTGGGAAAACACCATGTTGTCAACATTTTTTAATCTTTTGCACATGCGATTTCTGTGCGTACATACTTGCGTGTATATGGAGGTCAGAGGACAACCTTAGATATTGGTCCCAGCCTTCCATTTTGACACAGGAACTCTTGTCCACTACTGAGTACTTCAGGCTTGTTGGCCCAAGAGCCGCTGTGCCCACTGACTCACGTCCCAGCCCCTTGCTGACATTTTTATCAAGTAAAAAAGATGTAGTGGGACTTCTGCGCTTCCGTGCACAGACACCCCAGAAGGTAACCAGTGGCCATGGATGCTTCTCTCTGACCATCTCTTGCTTTCTTCAGCCGCAGGGCCATTCCAACCTGAACTTACAGTGACCCTCCACGGACTTTCTTCCCTCGGGGGCTATCTCATGATCCCTGGGGTAGTGATATCACTACAGAGCAACCAAGGTTTGCCTCTGTTGGAAACCCCAAGTGACTGGGCTAGCCCAGCTTGGGGGTCAGCCAAGCAGCTTGATGTTGCCAAACACAGTCACTCAGTTCGGTTACTCGGAAGGGTTGGAGACTTCAGGTTGTCCGTTGGAGGAGGGTGGGGGTCTTGTTTATCTTTCAGAGTCTGGACAGGCCTGGGGTGTCTCATCCTCCCTTCCTGCCCCTGCCTCTGGCCTGGACCTGACCACAGGCTCCAGCCAAGCTTATGACCTTGACACATGGCTTGTGGGGTCACATAGACCCCTCAGATGTTTTCTTTACTCAAAGTCACCTTTCTTCTCTCTCATGTTCCACCTGTGACGCGTCCTTCGCTCTGTGGGGAACCTGTATTGTGTCTGTTAGAAAGAAGGCTGCAATCTAAAGGTCATTGTCTCTGTGGGCAACAGCGTGCTTCCCAGATGCTGGAAGCATGAGGCACTGAACACAGCGGCAGTATAAACCCAGCCCTGGAGTAAGGGCTGAGAACGAAGACTAGCGAGCAAGACGCACCCTCGGTACACTTAGTTGAAGCACCAAGACTGTCGTTTGTGTCCAGGATATTTGATGTCCCTAGGAACACTGACTAGGGAGAAGGCAATGGCCATCTACCTCTACCATGAGATGCTGTGATGAGGGATGACAAGAGAGAACTCAGTTCCCTTGACTGTTCAGACTTCTCACCCCCACCTTGTACCACTGTCCCACTGTCCCTACACCGGGGATGCTCTCTGCCCATTGCGGCCAGGTGTCCTGGCCCTCTAGAGAGCAGCTCTCCCCAGTCTGATGCTGTGTGATTTTACCTCCACGGCAGTTGGGGCTGTGTTGAGAGAGGCGCCCACGTCACAGCCTCCTCCTCCTCAGACAAAGAAGGAACCTCCCTCTCAGTGGAATGCCCATTATAGCCACTCAGGAAAACAAACGCTGCCCCCTTTCCCACAGGTCTGTTCAAGGTGCACGCAAGCTGCATGCTCTCATTTTCCTGCCTGACAATACATCACAAATGTTCTTCTCTTTGCTTTATGATCTCCAGGGTTATCTGGGAGGCAGTGTGGGACTCCTAGCACTGGGTGTGGTGTGCCTGAACCATTCGGCATTCCCCCGCTGACCGGCGACGTCCAGTTTACTTTATGAGTTGCATAATTCTGCAATAAACCTCTTCGTGCATAGGCCTTTGTTCATTTTGGGAATTTTCTTTTAAAGTGATTTCCCAGAAATATCACCACGAGGTCAAACGGAACAAACAATTTCATGATTCCTATTATGTTCTGCCAAACGTCTTTCCAGATAGCTGGGCTCCTTCTGCGGTGCCTGGGAGTGTGGGCAAGGGTAGGTGGGACATTGGCTCCCTCCTTCAGGCTGAATTGGATAGGATGGTGGTCGCTGGCTGAGGTTTCTGGTGCTCTCCTGGGAGGTGAAGATCCAGGGCTGTTGAGCACCCTGGAGATGGTGCTGACTGAAGATGGAGGCACTGAGGGAGAACAAGACATCTAGTCGGCCTCTGGCTGATGGGCCAGGCCAATAAAGACAATGACAGAGACGCACACCAGAGAAGCAGGCAGAGCTGAGGGACCCAGATTTTATCAAAACACCCTAGAGCAAACCACAGCCTAGCTCCATGCTTTCACCCGCAGTTCCTGAGGTCAGTGTGGTATTGTATGAGTGTCCCTCACAAGGTGTACCTTCAGAAAGTCCCCTGATGAGCATCTATATGAACAAGGGAATTAACAGTCATAACTCCCAGATTAGATCCGGGATCTAAACTCATATTGATGTGAAATGGAAAAGCAAATAATGGGGAAGAGATTCGCCGCCTCACAGCAGAGAAAGGGCTTATAAATGAGAAGACATAGCCAGGCGGTGGTGGCACATGTCTAATTCCAGCATCGGGAGGCAAAGGGCAGACCTCTGGGAGTTCAAGGCCAGCCTAGTCTACAGAGCAATTTCCAGGACAGCCAGGGCTACACAGAGAAACTCTATTTTTTTTTTTAAAGCTGCTGCTGCTGATAATGATGATGATGACAAGAAGAAGAAGGGGAAGGAGAAGGGGAAGAAATGAGAAAACACAAAGCTTGGGATCACTCCCCTGCAGCCACGGAAATGATCCTCAGTGGTCCTTAGGTGATGCCTTGTTGGAGGAGGATGAGGAGCTTCTCATTCTGGCCACACAAGTGTGAGCTGGGAACAGGGTATGACTGGGTGGAATAGTAGATGGGCCACTGAGCAACTAGGTAGTGGACACACCGGCATTCTTACAAAGGAGTGTACCCAACAGCCACCCCACAGATGGCAGAATTGCCCCTCCATGTGTCCTGTGGATTGCCACCCAGACCATGGATCCAGCCCTGCAAATAACCACTGGCATCACGGAAATAACCCTGAGCACACTGTTCAAAAATCCCTGTCCAGTAGACCCAACCCTTTACCTCTGGCAGATGACTCTCATAACCTTCACGGCAGCCACATTCAGGGCTGACAAGGCTGTGGCCTAGGCTATAGCAGCAGCATCACAATGCAGGGGTCCCTCCAGGTATGGCCTGGCCAGAGCTGGCTGTGCAGGAAAATACTGGGACACTTAGGAGATGTGAGTGTCACCTGTGACTGTAATGTCAGTGTTTACTTTCTTAGTAAGAATATTCTTACAGAGTACACACAAATGCTCAAGCAAAGGACATAGCATTTGGAATTTACTCCCAAACAGCTTAGAGGAAAATATATATACAATGCATATTGAAGTACATGCAAGGTACATGTTATATACACTTATGGCCTATAATTTTTATCAATATCATCTACCTTATCTATCAATGTTGTCTATAATCTATTCAATGTATAATGTATCTATCATCTATCTATCTATCTATCTATCTATCTATCTATCTATCTACCTACCTATCATTTATATACCTATCTATCTATCATTTATCTATATACCTACCTATCTACCTATCTATCTTCTTTTTACCTAATCATCCCCTATCATTTATCATGACAAATCCAATAGGGGAAGATGTCCACCAGAATTTGGTTGTGGTCTTGTGGAGGGAGAAGATCCTTTGAGAGGTGGAATCTAGGAAGAGGTCACTATGGCAATATCCTTAGAAAGGACTAAGGACCCCAGTCAGTTTCTATGAGAGAAGGCTGTTGGAAAATAACAAGATGGTTCCTCCCTGTTCTCTGGCTCCTTGTCTTGCCATATGACCTCTCTCTGTCTCTTACAGGTTCCCACTAGTGATGCTGTCTACCATGTTGTGACCCAGCCAAGGGGCCTCACTGATGACAAATAAAAAAATAAAATCAAACAATAGGTCCCAGTCTCAGATTGTCAACCTTCAAAACTGTTAGCCAACTAACGCTCTCTTCTGTCTAAGTACCTGGCCCCGGGTATCTTGCTTGTCACAGCTGTGGAGCGTTGACTTCTACAAGCAGGAGAGCAGCACTGTGTTTGCCAGAGATGCCGCACTCAGGAAGCCAGTGCTACGACAGTTTCACACTGAAGACCGCCCTAAACCCAAAACTTTATATCCCGCTAAACTAACGTTCACAGGCAAGGGCAAAAGAAAGGCATTTTCAGGCATGTTCGGGCTCAGAAAGTTTCTCACAGAAAAGTCTCTTTTGTAGAAAAAAGGAGTTGATTAGATAAGGTATTAAAGCAAAACTGTGTGTACAATAATTCTGTGTCAAATTCTAAGTGATTCCACACGCTGTGGGGAAGAGGTTTGGATAGAAAGGGAGTGGAGGGGAAAGGGTCAGCAGCCTTGGTGATCTGCCTTGTTCATAGGGCAGCAAAGGATGATGGGAGATGGGTCTGGAGAAGATGCATAACCATGGATCTGAGGGAGTGGCCATCAAGAGAATCACGGTACAAGGCAATGTGTTAAACTGCAGAAAAAACGATCTATTCAGTAGACGTTAGGAAAAATGTATGGAATACAGAGATAAAGCTCATGAAATAATATGGAGGAAGTAGTTAGGAATACAGCACAAAGCATAGTAAATGTGACTGCACTATACTGTTCATCAAGAGACAAAACTCTCAGAATACATACATTCAAAGATAGTCTAAGTTAATATCTACACAAAACATATAAAGAAGATTAGAATTCAAATGTGTAGCAGCTAAAATCTTAATATAGTACTAAAAGGATGCAAGGACAACAGGACACTGAACACATGAGGAGAGGTCTCTGCCAGATAGGGGAGAGGCATTCGGGAGTCTCTCAGAGGAGATACCAGACTCTCCAATTTGTCGTGAGCAGCACCAAGCACCATAAATGTGGAGCCAGCAGTCTCGTGGGAGATGGAATGAGTAACTCCACTTGAGCAGCCGAGCAGGAGGGCATGAAGCTCTGTGGTCACTCGGGGCACGAGAGCTTCCCTCGTGCCAGAAGGAGGACTGTGGTAAGTGGAGCGCAGACAGATGAGACCTGGCATGTTGATAGATTCTGTCAGAAAATTCTAGAAACCAAAACATGGGCAAGGAAAAACGGATAAGATGGCCCTGGGAGAGGACATGTGTAAAGACAGAGACTCAATGGGAGCCGTGTTAGAGGAAAGGGAGAGAGAGGAACCGGGCTCTGCATCCCGGGAGAACCAGCCCCACTGCATCCACAGAAGGCTCAATCTGAAATGTTGACAGCTGTGCAAGTGAACACCTAGATCCTGGATACCACCTCTAAGGGTGCTCAGGACGGTTTGTGGGGTCCCCACTTTCCACTAATCAGAAAACCCTGCGTTCTTCACCAGCATTAGAATCCTTTTGTATACTCTCAGCTTTATTGTGCTGGAAATAGTTGCTGTACAATATCACATGCATTTTAAAAGTTGGCTTGCTTTGACTTGTATACACTCAGTAAATAAAACTAATTTCATTCTTTGTGACAAACTGAGTTAATTTGTTAGGTGAATAATTGAACAAGTATTTCATGCGTAATTGCTCAATGCTCCCATTCTGTGGCAGCCTCATCCTGTTTGGGGGCCCTGGGAGAGAGGGCAGGGGATCTGATCTGCATGGTTATTGAGTGTGCATTTGGGGTCTCCAGAGGAGTCAGGCCAAAGGGAAGCAAACAGACCCTCATCAGAAGTGTGCTGTCTGTACAAAGCCTGGAGGCAGCCTCCAGAGAGGGTCTCTCATGGGACCAGTATGATCCCCTAGTTCTTTAGACCAGAAGTCCCCACCCGAGAAGCCAATGCATCTCCACAGCAACAGGAGCTTGCAACAAGGTGGGCTTGGAACAGAATCCAGCAGTCTTGGTGGGCGGAGGATTCTCGCCTATGGGGAGCACAAGGCCTTGGACACAGACCCGGTGGTCTATGTCTACTCACAGCCTGGAGGGTCAAGGAGCAGAGAACTAGCAAGATGGCGACCTAACTTGTAATGGCCAAGGTCAGGAAGGCAGAGAATAACCATGGGAAAGCCAAGGGCAGAGGGGCAGCGGCAAGCATCCCATAGCTTCTTCCTCATGACAGAAAAGGACCCGTATGGGGCCCCAGTGCAGCCCATCTCAAGAGTTCCCTTCCTGCATGTGGCTGGAGGCCGTGGCCAGGCTCTTCTCCAGCTCCCTTTCCTGCCGGCCTTGAGTAAGAAGGGCCAAATGCACTTGAGACCCAGCACTGTGCCTACTGGCAACTGCATCTGCCCCAAGGCACGGGCCGGACCCTTTAGAGAGTGTCCTCGTCCTGCCGCTGCCAGTACATAGCAGGAACTCCTCCCTGCTCTGCGTCCACTCCTCAACTCCTTGCTAAGGTGAAAGTTGGATCCTTTTGTCTCCAGCTACTCTGTGTCCTACTAAACTAAACATGGGATCTGTCCAGCCTAGGTGCAAGTGAGACTCATTGTAAGGGGTTGTCAGGGACAGAGCTGCCTGGGGTAGAGGTTCTCACAGGCTACCACCAACGTCAGGAACATATACTCTCTCATGAGTTTCTGGGAACTGGCATTCAAGATCAGGTAAGGTCTAATGAATTAAAGATGCTATTTGCATGCCAAGAGAGAGGCACACAGGGCATTGGCATTGTCCCTAGGGCTCTATGGGTCTTGGTACCCACAAGAATGATGCTGGTAACATCTATGATCTGGTTTAACCCTTGTGCCAGTGAAGATCTGAGGCTGCTTCTTCACCCACAAGTGCGGCCTGTTCCCTGAGCAAAGGCCGAGGTCCCTATAAAGAACTTTTTACTTGGCAAGAAAGAAATGTAAGGCCCTACGGGTGGTAGTGGGAGGCTCTGTTCTGCTTCCCCGAGGCTTCAGCAAAATGCACAGGCCTTCCTGGGCCTCTTGCTATGTGAGGTATGTGCAGTGTTATTAATGTGGGCATTAATGTGTACATGTGCTCCTCATCTCACACACACACACACACACACACATACTGTGAGTGTGGTAGCACGCATGCATATTGAACGTGTGTACAGCTCTGGATGTGCCTGTGCACATGGGCCAGGGAGCTGTGCTCACCTGAGCGTGCCACATTCTTACATGAGTGCGGTTTAGGGTTGGAAGACAGAAGCATTGTCCCATCTTGTCTTCACCCACAGGCAGTGAGGAAATCCCCTAAGTTCATGGCCTAGCTTACCCCATCTGCCCTCCAGCAGGTACTGTGGGCAGGGTGTGCTAGGAAACGTCCAGCTCCCCATTCCGCAGGGTGTGTCTTCCCTGGGTGGGTTGGCTGAAGAGTCATTTAAATTCAGTGTACACCTGAGTGCTGTCAAACGCCCCAACATCTGAGGCCCCAAGCTCTCTGCTCACGGTGGCTCAGAGCCGTGGATGGCAGAGGCCATGCAGGGGGGCAGTCAAGGAATTGGCAGCCACATCAGCCACTTCAGGCCATCTACCACTGGTGCCCACGAGTTCTTCCCACACACTGGGGACCTGCCACCCACAGATTCTCTGTGCTCATCACGGTGGGGAAGATAAGGGAGGCTGGCACGGAAAGACGCTCACAGCTGACCCTCGGAGCTCTCCCACCTGCCGCTTTGGAAAGCCTTCCTCCACGTCCTCCCAAGTGCACAAAAGACATACGCTGGGGCTCCAGGGAGCAGGGGAAGAAAGCCGCCATCCATAGAAGGGTCATCAGAGACCCTAGTACTGGGGTGAGGTGGGAGGAATGTCCTTGGTTCTTAACAACCTGGGGCCAATAAGTTTTGTTTATTTGTTTGTTTTTCTATAGAACAAAAAAACCCTGAGCAGGCACCGAGGGCGCTGTCTTAGAAGTGTGCAGCTATGTTTACTATACCTCAAAGAAAGCAGAAATCCTCTCTTTTGAACAAATGTCATTGCTGTTTCCAGGGACTTTTGGTGATGTAGACTTGTCTTTGGAGGACGGATGGGAGGGACCTCCGTGGTAGGGGATGTTGGGCTGTTGGGCTCACCATCAGAGAGAGGGCTAGGCTGACCTGTCCTCTGCACCCCCACAGTGACTCAGTGGGGACATTGACAAGCACATGCTGAACTCAGAGTGGGCTTGAGGTCCTGGGTGCCAAGGGTAAAGCAAGTGTCTGCTTGTCTGCAAAAGCTGAAGAGTGGATGGATCCATTTCAGAAAGTTAGCAAATGAGATGCTCTCGACATCCAGGCTTCCTTCCACCCCCAGGTTTCCTTCAGATCTTTCCTTGGCTCCTGCTGCAGCTCATCTGAGTGAAATGGTGAGAGCCAGCAGCCAGCCAGCCAGCGTGGGAACCAAAGATAGGCACCCTCCACGGCTTTCATGTTGGGGTCATGCACTGGAAAAACAATCTTTTCAGGAGGTGGAAGAGAAGTTGGCTAGCTCGAGGGCTGGAGCAAAGTATGTCATTTAGACACACATTCCTCAGAGGGCTCCTGGCCCCCTCCAGAATGCCTGCAGCAGGAGCATGGCAGCGGTGGGTCAGCTCTTGGTGGGAACCCCTGAGCCAGGATCCACACTCTAGCCTTTGGCCTCTCAGCAGAGAAGTATGCAGTGGAGTTACGGGTAGTGCCACTTTTGGGGTGCAGACTAGAGAGGCTGAGTGTGTGGGGGCAGGAGAGGCTCACTCTGGGAAAGAAAAGATTGCTTCATTGGACACGTCTGAGCAGATGCTGCTGAGCGGCAGATGAAGCTGAGATATGGTTGTCGGCTGATGGGCTGCCAGGAATGGAGGCCAACCTGGAGCGGCCCTCCTGACTGGGGGAGCTTCCCTGGAGAGCAGCTCACAGGCCTCCCTGTAAGGAAAGACATTTTCCCCCCAAAGTGAGTCCAAGAAAAGAGGGGAAGAAGATGTCAGCAGGTGGGAAATGACTGCTGGGGGAGAAATTTCTGGTAACCGTACTGAGTGGGAGTGGACCACAACGTGTGCTTCCTGCCTTGGGAGTGGGGCCTTCTATGCAAGGCCAACCTGTCTGGTTCTCACTGGCAGACTGTCCTTGTACCTCGCCCAGAAATCCAAACTAGTGAGCCAAACAGTCAGAGAGCTGACACCCCTTGCCATGGCCTATGCCCAGGAGGTAAGATGTAGCTGTGACGGATTGACAGAGACACCCCTGGGACTTGACAGGCACCTTAAGACACATGATCAGCTCTTCTCATTCCCACATGTCTGGAGGTGATCACAGATGGGGTCATGGGAACATGGGAAGGAACCCACCATGAAAAGGGAGAAGCAGAACTCCGGGCCAGGGAGATGAATACAGCACACAGAGCTGCCGCCCACCCCTACCCCCCAAGAGCTGGACAGTGGAGGGTGGGGACGGCTGAGTGTGCCCTTCCAAGATGGGTACAGGTATCTAGGCTGGAGGAGTCACATGAGCAAGGTGGATACCCTGCCATCCCTGCTCACAGAGCTCTGGAGGAGTGACTGTGCCAGTAGGGAGTACAGACGGGACATCAGATGGTCACCACAGCTAAGGACAAGTGCACGAGACACTCGACCTGGACTGCTCACCAACCGTCTTGGAGCTCCTGGGTCTTGACTCACACGGAGGTCCCTGATCTGAGTGCTGTCGTTGGAAATGTCATGGATGGAAAGAGAGGCTCATGACTTCAGACCTATGTGCTAGAAACTCCAAGGCCCTGAGAGCTCAGAGAGTCCTGAGTGCCTCCAGCAGGGCGAGGATGCCAGAAATCACGGGCAACTTCCAGCAGTTTCCAGGCTCCGGAGCCAAAGGCCTAGGATGAAGAAGCAGAGCCTAATTCCCAGTAAAGCTGTCTCAGTGTGGCCTCTCCTCACTCTGCTACTGCAGGGAACTCAGCGGCCTCAGTCACTCCACACCGTGCTGTGAGAGGAGGAAGAGGAAGGACGGATGGAACTTCGGTGGGACAGGCTCCACGTTCCAGAGATAATCTAGCACGACAGTGACCCGGCAGGACCAAGCCCTCAGTCTTTCCAGAGTCTGTCCAGAGTACTCACTGAACCTGAGCAGGTCACACTGAGCAGTTCGGCTACCTCCCATCGACCCGTGTGCCCTGGGCAGAGCTGGCTCTAGTTCAGCTGCACTGGTGCCTTACCATGTCAATGCCCAGACAACACGCCCAGGCAGACTCTGGTGAGCAGGCTGGGACTCTGTTCCACAGGCAGAGGACTCTTGCGGAAAAAATATTTAGTTTAAGCATCTACCTTCCACCCTAACCAAACCCTCTTAGAACTGTACTCCAGCCAAAGTCCCCCTGTTCTCTCTCTCTCTCTCTCTCTCTCTCTCTCTCTCTCTCTCTCTCTCTCAGACACACACACACACACATACACACACACACACACACACACAGAGAGAGAGAGAGAGAGAGAGAGAGAGAGAGAGAGAGAGAGAGAGAGAGCCCATAGGCACACTCCTATTCCACTGGAGCGGTGTCCGCCCCAGGCCTCAGGTTAAATGCTATCATGACTTCCATTATCTCAGAGGTCTTGAACTGGTTCTGGGTTCCTGTTGAGCTGGACTTTTGTTCACTGCAGGAGAAGATCTTAAGATGAGTGTGGTTCTTCCTCCCAGCACCCAAGCCCAGACCCATGTGGGGGAAGCATCTCTGACAGGGCAGATATATCACTCTGACAGGAGTAGACCAGAAGCTCTGACTGGAGCACCACGAGGACCTGATTACTTGTCGTCCTCAAATCATCTTCAAGCAGTCGCTATCAGGAATCACGAAGAAAAACTAATGATTAGAAAGAGAAAGTGGGCAGGGAGGGATGGGTGGCTGAGGACTACCTTCCAGCACTCTGGAAGAGGCCAGCCTCTGTGATAGACACCCCAGATGCTGCTTTGCTCCCACAGAAATCACAGCTAGTTAGCTGGGTGAGGTCTGTGGCTAGAGATCTTTGGCTAGAGATCACAGGCAGTATCCCATGATCTGGCATCCAGAGGAGGTGGCCACAGGGTAGGGATGGTTTGCGAGGTGATCAGAAGGCTACAGAGAGCAGAGGCATGCATGTTCTTCAGAGAAGAGCGGAAGGCCACGGCAACATTCTTGATGAGGCAGACACCACAGAGAGACAGCTGGAGCTGTAAGAAATAATGAAATTTGATTTTTCTTGGAACTCTGCTGCCCAAGCCCCTGTGGTAACATAAATATTAGTAAATTCCTACACTTGACTGCACCCTGAATCCGATGCCATTTTAATGAAGCGTGGAACACAGTGGTTACTCACCTACCACCCTGACCGAAAATTATATGTACCTGGCTTTATTCGGGATGGCCCTGGCAGCTTGACTTGCAATCTTCTGTTCTGCACTTGTTCTGGGGGAAAAGGAGGAAGAGCAGAGAGGAGAAAGGGGGAGGAAGAGGAAGAGGAACAAGAGGAATAAGAGGAGACAGAGGAGGAGGAAGAGGAGGATGGGGACAATAATGAAGAAGAACTCAGAGAGGTTGAGAAGCTGACGACAGGTGCTGTGGCCACGGCTGGGGCCAAGAGCTCAGTGGCCAGCACAAGGCTAGAGACAGCGATAGTGGAGCATGGACACATGGGGGCTGCTCGTGCCCAGGCTGGAGAGGCTGCAAGAAGCCTGTCAACTGTGTCCTGACATCCCGCCAGCTCTTGTCCGATCCTCACCTACCTGCCTCCATCCCACATTGGATGCAGCCCCACAGGAAGAAGACAGGGGGAAACAACTTCTAAGTGAGATAGTTAAACATGTCCTATAGGAATTCTTCCCGACATCCGAGAGAATATCTCACGGTCTCTCTGAGGCAGACAGAAAGAAGAGATGCTGGGATGGTGGACAATGAAAGACAGGAGCAAGTTCCCGACACTGACACAAGAATCAAAGAGAAAATCCTGAATATATAGAAATAAAGACTGCAATAGACTTTGTTGAGCAGCCCTGGAAAGATGACTCAGCTCTTAAGAGCATGAGCTGCCCTTGCCGAGGACCAGGGTTTGATTCTGACCACCTACAATTGTGGTTCACAACCACCTGTAACTTCAGTTCTGGGAACTGCGTGTGGTGCACAAGCATACATCAGGCAAATACCACAAAACTGCAAGAGAAGTGGAAGGGAGAAGCGTAGATAGTGCTAAAAATCAAAAATAAGACAGAGCAAAATAGAAAAGACTATTTAAATGATTACAGAGAAAATAAAAGATCTGGAAGACAGAAAAAATAAGACCTAACAATTCACATACAAAGCTCACAAAGGAGAGAAGAGAACCATTAGAACCAGGAAATAAAAAGACCAGACAAAAACCTGAAAAAAAGACAGGATATACTTATTTAAAGGATATTATATCCCAAGAGGCATCCCAAAACAAATATATTGCAGAAAAAAATTATTTCCAAGACCACCCAGGAAGGAAATAAAAAGTAGCAGTTGAATCGCCCGGTTAGATGCTGTGTGTGCTGAGCATAGGAATGTTGTTGATGCATCGTAACTGAACAGACATTCCGTTACTCAAGGGCTTGGAGAATGGCAGCCCTGAGCTCAAGTTGAGAGGCAACTTCACAGAACCCAGCCAAATAAAAGAAAAATCCACAGCGTTAAAGACAGATGGTAGGGGTCTGGGGGTGTGGCTCGTATACAGAGCCTTCTTCACACCTGGGTTCAATCCTTGGTACCACAAAAATATATAATAAAACAAATAAATGATAGATACGTTTAATATGTAGATTAAACCCAATTTAAATGCCAAACTATAACCAAACTTCCTGTGAACCTTATGAAGAGGGTAGAATTAATTTTATTCATTTTTTAGTGAAGAAATTGTATAACAGAAACTGGAGCAGAAGAAGGAAACATACTTAAACTTTTTTCATAGATCTGAAAAACATTGCAAGCACTAGAAACTTGAGTGATTTGTGTGACTGAAATAATCAAAGGAAATTCAAAGTATAATATGATCGACTAGGAACTTAAAGAGAAAGGTGAGTTGGAACAAAAGATGACTAAGTCCATTTTGGGGGGCAGAGAGAGATCAGAAATGAGCTACCTTTTTTATGAGGAAGCAGAAGCATTGCTGTGGACAGGGAGGTTTTTAATAATCCATAGAGACAAATCTGAGAGCTTATACAGAACGTGTCTAAAAGGCAAGATAAGATGACAGCACCTGAAGCCGTATGCGGGGCTAAGTTTGGATTTCTCTGAGATAAATGCCCAAGAACGCCAGAGTGCCGGTTTTATGGTTGTGTTTGGTGTGATAAGAAAATGCCAAAGTGTTTTCCCGGGCTCCTATGCCATTTTGCACTCCCACCAGCAGTGTGTGAGCTAGTCCACCCACATCCGTGGCAGCCTTTGGTTTGTTGCTCTTTTTACTCTTGTTTCTCTGTGCGTTTCACAACAACCAGCAGCATTCACGAGCTCATTTGTGCGCTTGGTGTGGTTTCTTGGCCTGATTCCAGAGTGGATTTTAAAACTATCATTGTGTTTCACAGGCTCTTTGGCTAGCCTGGACTGTGGTTCTCCCATCAAGTGTGGTTAGAATGTACTTCTGCCCACTCAGACCCTTTGCCTTGTCTTTGCAGAGCAGAAGTTTGTAAGCTTATGTCCCAACCCATCAGTTTCCCCCTTGTTTTTGGTGCCAAATCTGAGGATTTTTTTTTATTGCCATCAGTCCTGAAGATTTTCTTTTATTACATAAAAGCTCTGTAGTTCCCACCTCATAGTTTAACCACTATCCAGTGTGGACTAGATCTCTGTAAGGTTTGGGCTGAGGTCTGTTTTCTGCTCGCCCAACACTGTAGATAATCATCTGTGGGATTTTTTTTTAAATTACAAACTCAACTTCTTAAATGGTTTTCAGAGAAATTCAGTTTTTATTCCATCTTAATTGAGTTTTTGGAAGTTTATGGGGTTGGTCGAAAAATAGTTCCATTTCTTCTACGTTGTCACGTTTCTGTCTGTAGGGTTTGTGGTGGTGCCTCATTCCCTGCCTATGTGGTAGTCAATATTGATTCCCAGCCTGACAGAATCTAGAGTCACCAAGAAGATAAAGCCCTTGAGTACCCTTGTGAGGGATTGTCTAGATTAGGATTATCAAGGTGGGAAGAGCCGCCCTAGAAGAGTGTGATATGATTTCCTGGACTGAATAAAAAGGCGAAAGCAAGCTGAGTGCTCACATTCATTGTGACCTGCTGCCTCAAGCTCTGTCTCTGTGCTTTCCCTGACATGATGGACCATATCGTCAGACTGTGAGCCTCAAACTTCCTTCATCTGTTTTTGTCAGGGAATTTTGCCTGTCAGCAACAGGAAAAGTAACAAAGGTGCCTGTGATGGCCAATTTGTGCCTCCCCTCTTTATTTGAATTAGTTTTGCTGGGAGTTTATCATTTGTTTAAATTTTTCAGAGAATCAGATGTTAATTTTCTCAATATCTTCCTTCTACAACTTCATTGATTTATACTCTTTGTGTGTGCACATGTGCATGTGTCTAAGCAAGAGGAGGATGGCAAGAGCCCTGCTCTGTCACTCACCATCTTATTCCCTTGAGACTGGGTCTCACACAGAGCCTGGAGCTATGCTGGTGGCCAGCAAGCTCCAGCAATCTCCCTGTTTCCACCCTCCACGGAGCTGAAGTTACAGGTGCCTGTAACCATGCCCAATGTTTTACACTGCAGACTATGTGGACACTTGTTGACTGCATTCATTGCTGGCTTTTCCACACCCTCCCTCTAACGCTGACAGTAGCACTTTGGTGGTTCCAACCACAATTGAGGACTTTCAACTTTTCCATCGTGTCTAGCAGTTTTTCCTCGTGTTCTAAAGCACACAATGGAGTTTCATGCCTTTGCAGTGGAACAGCCCTTCCATCCTCGTCTCTAGTCTTCATTGATGTGAAATCTGTCACTTTGCTCGATATTCACAGACTGCTTTCTACTTCCCCTAAACCATTACTGTCTATATGACTCTTCATCTTTCTCAGCCCTTCCCTCTACATGTTCACTTTAGAGTTCATCCTGGCCAAGGGCTGCTTGGCTCTTCGGATCTGTTTCTCACCAAACATGGGCCTTTTCCAGTCACTGTGTTCGGGGTATTTCTTCAGGTCTTCTGGCACACACGTGAGGCATGCATCACTGTTACTGGCACACAAGTGTCTTCAGGCCATTCTGTTTCTCCCTGTCGTTCAGCGAGGTTGTTGCTGACCTGCTCTGAGCTCCCTCACTCTGGTAGTGCTCCCAGCTCTGCCTGCAGCTCATGCAGAGACAATTTGCCTGCTCTGTGTCTTCTCCTCCTGCGATTTCTGTGGCTATTTGCTTATAATTCACGTTGCTTTGATGAGCTTCTGTAAGTTTGTTTGCTGAAGCACTTCTCAGACTCCCGTCTTCAAATCTCCCTGGAATAACCCCAATGTCAGAGTCATGTCGATGTCTGTTGACTGTATTCTACGTTGAAGTGGTGACTGCCCTGGTTGTTGATTGACAAGAGGTTTCCCTCTGTCAATCTGTGTTTGAATATCTGATCACAGGACTTAGATGCTCACTAACCTTCAGAGGTAGGCAGTGTCCCCTCTGGGATGTGTGAGGGCAGAAGTGACTGGCTTTTGTCCTTTCACTGGAGACTTGGTGAAGGGACAGACCTCAGGGTACTGCCATACAGGGCCACTGGGAGGCAAATCTCCCTGGCTTGTTCCCCCTCCACAGACAGGAAGCCTGTGTGAAGAGCCGGCATTCATGGTAGTCACTTTAATGGCCCAAGCTTTATGGAAGTGTGATTTCTCCCTGGGCCTTCTGGGGGCTTCCTTAGCCCATGACATCTATGTTAGTTCTCTTCTTATTGCTGTGGCCAAACACCTGACAAGAAGCACCCTCCAGAAGGAAGGACAGGTTTATTTGGCTCAAGGTTTGAGTCCATTGTGGTGGGAAGGTGTGATACACCAGTGGCCCTGCTGCAGCAGCAAACAGGTAAGGCTGCTCACTCACATTGCCCCTGGCCAGGAAGCACAGAAGGACAGGAAACTGGCCCAGGCTATAAACTCAAGGCCCATGCCTTCTCCAAAGACATACTTCCTCCTTCGAGGCCCCAGTCCCCTGTCCTCAAGGCAGGGCTCAGGCCCTGGGGTCTCTCAAAGGTCCCAGCCATCACATTATAGTCCACACACTGATCTCCAGCCCACCCTGTGTCAACCACAAAGTTCAGGTGTCACTTCCTGTAGGAAGTCTGCCAGTACTCCCAGACTGTGGCTCACCCAGACGAGGAGTGGGGCTGGCTGGGGGCCCCAGAGAACTTGGGGAGGGGATATTTCAGGGCGAGCTCAGCGTAAGAAGCAAACTCTGCAGGTCTTGAACATGTTTCCCCACAGTACCTCCTTCTCGCTTCTGGCATGTGCCTGGTCACAGAGGAAGTGAATAGATTCAAGACCTGAAGACAGGACTTGGCCAGGGCTGGGCGTCAGCACTCAGTCCCTCCCACTTGCCATTTGTCACCTTCTGGAACACTCCACCCTGACAAGTGAGTTCTTCTGCAGCCTTCGGTTGGTCCCTACCAGCGAAAGAAAACCAGGTACTTTTCACTGCACTCGGGGTCTTCGGAAGGGTTGGCTTCGTGACATCGGCACAGTGAATGAGGAGATTAGAGAAGGCATAAAGCAGAACCAAGGCACACGGCATTGCTGGCAGCTGAGGGCAGGTTCCAGGGCAGCTGAGGCTGTGGCCCATTACCACAGCCCTGTGCACAGCGCCCATGGGAGGAGGCAGGCTTCCCTGTAGGCTTGCCTTCCAGAAGCTTCTGACCATGAACTTCTCCAGAAGCTGGATGGGACATGGCAAGTGCTTTCTAGGATCTCCCCCCTACAGCCGTGGCCCTTGGTGACTGACCATGCAGGGATGTGGAGGCCTCATCCACAACTCAAAACCCAGACGGGCACCATCTACACCTGAGGCTCCCATAGAACAAGGGGATGTGAAAATTGGCTTCTGGATTAGGAGACCCCTTTCTCTGCCAGCTCCTCACCCGCCATTCCTGCTTCTCCAGAGAGGTCTTTCTCAGTAAGGCCCCTATAAGGTGACCTGCCTCAGGCTGCACCTATAAAATGCACCTTGGATTCTGAACCCAGGGTCAGGGGGAGCTGAAAGTGACCTTTGGGGACAGTCCCAATCCTAGGCACAGCCCAGAGTGCAGGTGCAAGGGTAGGGGTTGGCTCTGCATATCAGAACACCCTGTACCTGAAAGTGCAGAACTGGCAGACCCTCAGCTCCCCAGAGTAGCCCACGCCCCATGGGTATGATGCAGTGGGTGCACTCAGGTGGAATCCTAGGGCTGTGTTCCCAGCTCCCAGCAGGCCCCTCACACTCCTGGACCCTCCCCCACAGCCCACTCCTCACCTGTGCTTCTCTTTCCTAACCCACAAGGGTATGGGTGGAAAGAAGAGACTAAGGAAAGTTGAAATGGACCTCGTGTCAAAACAGCAAATTAAAAACCTTCAGGTGGCCAAGGAGCCGCGACTCAGGGAGTGTAACGATGTGGAATTGGAAAGAAGGGGGAAGTGAGCCCGCGCTGGAGCACACCCAGCTGAGGTCCCTGTTGTGCCATAGAGAGGGATTTTAGAGCAGAAATTGCACAGGCCACAGGATACACAGACCCCAGGCTCTGTGTGAAGTAACAACAAAACATTCGTGTCCTCACAGGAAGGAAGCTGAGTTCCCACATGAGTGCAGCGGCATGGGCAGGATCCCACGACACAGTGGTTAGACACACAGCTGAACTCTGGGGTCCCTCTGTGTGCAAAGCCCGGTGTGGTACTCGGTAGAGGGCCTTTCTTCCCTCGGTTGCTTGGTGGCCGACCTGAAGACTGCTGAGGATCCCTACTATATCGACTATAGGACACCAAGGACTGGCTCAGATGCTTTCTTCACTTCCCTTGTGCCCAGTGCTTCATGTCCCCATGCTCACATGTCACGGACAGCCCATGTGAGCCACCAAAATTCCTACTTTTAGTTTAGGTCCCGTTGAGTGGCTTGGCCAACCTCCAGGCAGATCAACAACTCCTGAGTGTACTACCCCAGCCTCACCCAGCACGGGAACCATTTCGGGTTCCTCGGGGCAGAGCACACTCTAGCAACAAGCCTCTCCCTGCCAGCCACCAGCAATTTATTCCTAAGGCTCAACACTGTTTAGACAGCAGCTCTGAACCACGACATTTGCAGGCAAATGCTTAGCTGTGTGTTTCTTTGTTTAATCTTCTTTGCTTCTGACTCGGCCGCTTTTGTCTTCTTGTACCTTGTAATCATTTTGATTACAGCTCTGCACGAACTTTCCATGTGAGCTCGCCTCCGACATTTTACAGGCAAAAAAAAAAAAAAAAAAAAAATGCAATCGCCTCATCTGGTTGCCAGGGGTCCAGTGAGTTTTCTGGGCATTTGTTATTCGGGGCTATGTACTGGAGACCCCTTGGGACCCCGGAGTCAATGACTTGCCCACTGCAACTGGGTGGTGCCCAGCTGCACAGGAAGAGGGCCCCATGGAAGCAGAGGACCAGGAGAAGCATTCTCATCCCAGATCACAAATTCTGGCCTCAAGCCTGTGCCTCTAAATGTCTGATCACTCAAGGAAACTGTTGGTTTTGTCCCCAACATTGTAGAATGGCAATTGTCAGGGGCTTGAGTGTTCCTCCAGATGCAGAAAAAACAAAACAAACAAAAAACAAAAAAAACAAAACAAAACCAGAAGCAGGCGTTCAGCAGACACTGGACAGGATAGAAGTTGCTATTCCCCACAAGGAGCTCTGAGCACTCTTGCAATACCCTGCAAAGGGAGTGTGTGTGTTTGTGTGTGTGTGTGTGTGTGTGTGTGTGTGTGTGTGTGTTTCTAGACACTAAGGCAAGAGGGATGAAGTAGATACCTTGAGCAAGGTCAGCTGCGGGAGGAGTGGGGGCTGCAGGACCTGGGCCCCGACTCCCGGTGACTCTGGCCACCTCAGAAGCTGCAGGCCTCACCTGGCCCCAGGGTATGTGCTTGCTGTTGTTTCTCGACTCCCTTGGCTGTTGCAGTTGACTATCTTTACTGCTCCTGGGAAGGCACAGTGTCAGGAAGGCGCAGGGTCGGTGCCACCTAATCTCTTGCAGGGTGACATATTGTTGCAAGCCCATTAACTTGAAACAGCACATGTGTTAGGTCGGTCACCGTGGGTCAGAAGTCACAGCTTCACTTTAGGCAGCAATCAAGAGCTGTTGTCTCATGACTGGGGAAGGACTTGCTTCCCTATAGGACAAGCAGACAGGCATGTCAGTCAGCATGCAGGGGTGCCCTGGAACATACTGACTACACACCTCACCAGAAGACAAGGGCCATCAAGGCCACACAATAGTGTGCCACACATCTCACAGACCACTGCTATGACTCAGCCTGGGTCCTACAGACGATGCCATGGAAGAGTGGACCCAGAACAGGCATGAGTGACATTCAGACCCACACGAGGTCTCAGGGACAAGAGGATGTAATGAACATGCTAGGGATGGCAGGCTGTCTGCAAAGCTCCCACTCTGGGGAAAAACGGAGTGGAGGAGCCTGAGGCTTTGGGTAGTAGGGGGTGGGGGAGGGGCCCGGGTCCTCTGCAGCTGTGGGAGGGAACAGTCTATGAGTTAAGTCTAGAACACATCACTGCAGAAACCATGCCTCAGTTTCCCATTGTTGCAGAGCACAGTTTCCTAAACCCAGCAGTGTAAAATAGCCGTTTTATGGTCAGGAACGACTAATCTGGTTTAGTGTCCCTCATGACTCCACCAAGCCATAGCTTGGGGCTGCCAATGTGCAAAGACCGGAGTGGACAGGAGAAGGTCACATCATGGCCTCAGTCCCATAATGGGCAGGTGGACTCCCCAGGAGCCCGGGTAGGTGGGAGGGTACCTGAAATGGAAATCACAGGTCTCCTAATGACAGAAGTGAGATGCCAGCAGCAGGGCCACCAGCCCAACCTTCTGTGAGATGGGATTCCACGGGCTGCAGCTACCCAGGGCTGGGACTTCAGGAACCACGCTGAAGGCTGACAGTCACAGGCCACCACCTGTCAAACCTGTGAGGGGAAAGCAGAGCGGTGTTCACAAATAGCAACCGGTACATTGGTGTCCTTTACTCACGGCTCAGGTGTCACTCACATAACCCTCCCAGGAACCAAGGATGTAGGCCATAATAAACTCCACTTCCCCCATAGCAAGAGACAGGCCTAGGGACATCCGGGAGGAGCTGGGAGTTGTTCCAGAATAGAACTAACCAGTATCCTCGATGGTAAAGGTGGAAGCCCTGGAGGGCCACACTGCCTTTTCCCTCAGCTACAGGCTGCAAACGAAAAGCCAGCCAGGACTCCTCACAGCACCAGGGTATCAGTTTGGGAGGGCGCCGAGAAGTATGTCCTGAGCTCCCACCTCTCCACTCAACTGGCTCTGGAGGTAAGCTGGGGACACCTGCCTGCCTGTGGCCAGGCCCAGCTGCATTTGTCTATTAAAGGGCCAGAGGAACTGCCTAGAGAGAGGAGGGAGCGCTCGGTAGGTGTCTGCATGGGAGGCTCATCTGGGTGGAGGGAGGTGGCCACTGGATTCTCTCCAATGCATCGGCGGGAAGGCTCTGTCTGAGGCAGAGAGAGGGCAGTCTGTGGTAAAGTTAGTGGTGAGAGGTAGGAACCCAGCCCTCCTTCCTGACAAGCCCAGGATGTGGGGCCCTCTGGGTGGGAGCCTCAATCCAGAAAAGACAATATCACTTTGAAATTGGGTTTAGCCGCTACAGAGTTGCCCCAGAAGTTACCAGCTTCTGCCAGAGGACATGTCCTCGCACAGGAAAGATGTCACCAGATATAACCAAAGATGTGACTTTCAGCTGGGAACCTCTCCCCTGACCCCAGGGCTGATGGCTGTGTCCAAAGCCATCATCAGTTCAGTTTGCAAAGTGAACCATTCTACCCTCATGAAGAACACTAGGGAAAGGGAGGGGGCAGGCGTGTTGAGCCGGAAGTCTAGATAACACTGCATGGAGACAGAAAGGAGCGGCTCCCCATGGTGTCAAGAGCATCTTTTATAATGTGATATATGCCAAACTTCGCAATATGTATCACTGTTGTGGTAATGGGACAATTACAATTCTCTTGCTCTCCATAACAGGTCTCATTAAACCTAAGCAAACATTTGGTACTTAGGGGCTCTGCATTACAAATCTAATTAAGACTCCATAAAATGAAATAATTCAAGTTTGCAGTCAGCCGTCCCATTATCTCACACATATATGATTGCTGCGTTATTAAACAACAACAAAGACAGACAAGCTCCAAACGGATCCGTCCATTTGTTTAGGAGTTGGCAAAACAATGCAAGACTCAATCACTCCCAACAAAGGCTCACGTCCTCACGAGACTGTCAGCTGTGCTTTGCATGCACTGGGCCAACCGCTTCCACACGCACCAGCGAGGAGCCTCAGAAGCAGACCGCAGATAAGTCTCCGCTGGGACCGGCCCCTCACACCCTGCTCTGGTTTCTGGAGACCAGAGAGAGTGGAGTGAAGGGAGGCTTTGGGGTGGGATCACTCTCGGACTTGAGAACTCCACAGGTAGCTGAACCCCTTCACATGGAAGAAGTCAACTTGAGATGAAAACCTGAGGAATGAGAAGTGAGTGGCTACCCAATTCATCTCAGTCCAAAAGCTGAGTTTAGCAGAAGGAACACATCAAGGCTGGCCCCTTTGGAAAAGGGAGGCTTCATTTCTCTCATAGATCAGGCACAATGGCTCACTAGCTATATCTTGCCACTTCAGCACCAGGCACCTGCTGGGAATTAGATGACACTCACTACGTTCATAAAAGAAAGTATTTGAAACCTGAAGTCAGCTCAAAGTTGGATCAGATTGGCCCCTAGTTCCCTCCAAAATTTAGGCAGAGATTTTCTTCCCATAGTCTCTTGATCACAGCGCTGCCGAGCTGTGTCTTTCTTCCTGTGCCTGAGTCCACACCACCACACTCCTTTCATGCACCTGCTCGTTCTCGATTCAAGCGAGTAGCCCTCTCCTTGGTGAGTCCTATTGACAAGGCTTGCTGCCTAAGTGTGGGGTTGTTTGGTAGTCCTCTTCAGGGAGGAAAGGATGGATTTTTTCTAACTTAAACAGGCAAGACCAGAAACGTCCGTTCCTCTTCTTTGTGTCATAGCTACAGTGCCGCCATCCCTCAGTCTTCACAAACACTGCTTCCTCCAGCCCCAGCAGTGGGCTGACCTCACAGTGGCTCTTCCCAATGAGATCATGGGACATAAGAACCAGAGCTGAGGCAAACTCCAGACAGGCCCCTGCCCTGCAGTGTAGGCCCATGGAGGTTTACGTTCAGTGCTCACATTCATGTATAAGTCAGATCCAGGCCCAGCAAGATAACCCCAGAGGGTTCCTGGCATAGCTGAGCACTGGGGCTCGTTATGAAGCTGGTCTCTGCACTCGACTTGCTGACTCTGAAAATCTGAAGACAGGCTACTATCTAGGAGTCACAACTCCAGCCTTTCAACACATTTCAAAATTTATAAACCAATCAGAGTACCGACACTTTAAATAGCAAGAGTGAGCATCAGTGTCCTGATTCCTCCTAAAAGACCCTCCCGAGTCTGGTGGAAACTGGGCACATTCCAAGTCGAAGGTAATTGTGGAGATGTGTAACGGACCAAGTTAACAACTATCCTTCACATAGCTTCTTCCAGTACCCACTGTGACCGATGTAAGTAAGAAACACTGAAAACCTGTTTAGCAGTTTACAGAATTCCTAAGGGAAACTAGGAATGGGTGAAGGTCTAAACGCCCCAAGTAGGGACCGTAAAGATGAGGACAGCTTGTGGAGACACCCACTTCACAGCACCCTGGGAGCATCCCTGCTGTGGGTACCTGGACACAGGACCTCAGCCATGGAAGAAACTGGAGGCTCCATCCAGGGTTGCCTGGCAGAATATCTCCACGTATATGACTTGCGCAGTTCCACTCCAGATCTTCCAAGAATCAGTCTGGAGGGAGTCAGGTCACACGGTCATCTGGGAGGTGTGGTCTTAGGATATGCGGATGGGTTAGTTTATTAAAGCCACCCAGAAGGGACTAGAAGGTGACAAGCGTGTCTGTGACACTCTCCCAGTTTGTGAATGATGAGGGAAAGGGGAGATCAGGCTGCAGACCAGGATGGACTGTCCGCTGCGGTCAGGTGGACTTTTCATCACCATGACAAATAGATGAAGGGAGGGAAGAAGAGAGGGAGGAGAGGGGGGAGAGAGAAGGGGGAGGGGAAAGGGGACAACAGGGAGGAGGAGGAGGGAAAGAAAGAGCAGGAGGGGATGAGGTAGGTAACAGCTTATTTTGTTCATCGTCTCTGAGGCTGTGGTCCACCATGGCGAGGCGGGTGTGTGGCGGAGCAGAGTAGTTCACACCACAGCAGCCAGGAAGGAGAGGGGGGTAGAGAGGGAGAGAAGGAGAAGAAGAGAGAGCTGTGTTTCTGGCTTCTCTCATTATTCCATTTCTTCCCCTTATTCCATCCAGGTCCCTGCCTATCGGGTGGTGCTGCCCACATCCAGGAAAAGCTTTCCACTTCGTGAATCTCCTCTGAAAACATTTCAGACACACCCAGAGGTGCCCTCTACTAATCTCCTAGACACCGCTCAGTCCAACCACCTTGACACCCCAAATTAACCATCAGACACGGCCTGTCACGCTAAATAAGAAGCCACGCAAGGGAAACCGCCTTTTCCACATTTTTAAGTAAAATGTATGTTATGTATATTTTTAAAATATCATGTCTACTCAATATAACTGTCAGAACTCTAATTTGACTATGAATAACTTTCCCTCAGCAAGGCTTTAAGTGCCAGCCTTGCTTGGTGCCAGCTTCCTAGACACACGGAGCATCTTGGAATGACAGAGCTCAGCTCTCTCTGGTTCTCGCTGACCAGGCTCTGCTTGGATTCACAAGAACATACTGTCTCCTTTGGCCTCTCTGGATACCTCCTTTCTGCATGGCCTGAGGCAAGCCCTTCTCTTTCCTCCTTTGTTTGATGGTGGCAGCATATGACATGACGTCACTCTCTCAGCTGTCTTAAATTAATCCCCCCTCTGCCGCACCAAAGGGAAAGACGAAGCGTGACTCAATGAGAAGGAACTCTGTGTGAAGCTCGATTTTTTAAAAACACTGTTCTGTTATTTTTGAAATGTGTTAAAACGCTCATGAGAGAGAAAGGGCAAAGCCCTTTTCAGAAGCCAAGCTTCAGAGAACAGCAAGAGAAATGGTGGAGGGTGCTGGTAAGGATGAGCATGGCCCGTGAAGAGCAGAGGGGAAGGCCACGTCAACGGAGCAGGACGTGGTCACCCGTGGAATGCCTCTGCTGGGGGTTGGAGGAAACTTCGTAGACAGGGGAAGAGAAACACAGGAGTACTTTTTTCCTATATCCCTGTTCTGACCCAAGAACAGAAATAGCTTGCTGTGAAGTGCTCTGGTAAGAAGAATGTGAACCTCTGAACCGCAGTGAACGCCTGTTGTGCCAACTTGCAGGGACTATGGCACCAGGCTGCTGTCGCCTGGCAGCGTGCATGCTCTTCAGGGTTTCTGATGTTCTCAGATGAGATTGTGGGCACTGAAACCATCTTTTCTTACAACCAGGGAGGTAAATTTAGGAGCCAAATCAAGGAATACGTCAATTATTTTTAAATCCACTTTCTGAGGGAATTTTATGAGTTTTTACACTTGAGAATGTTTAATATAACTCTGCGACTAGAAAAATGTGACACCCTTTTGGAGGCTGCCTCAGTAGGTAAACAACAACAACAATAACAGCAACAACAACAACAACAGCAACAATCTTGCCACAAAGTCTGACAACCTGAATTCAATCCCTGGAATCCACATGGCAGGAAGAGAGAACAAACTCTCAAATTTTGTCCTCTGACCTCCACACATGCACATGGTATGTATGCGTGTGAACACGAACACACAGTAAATAACTAACTAACTAAATAACTAAATAAATAAATAAATAAGTAAGTAAGTAAATAAATAAATAAATAGTGAAGGAAAGAAGCTTTCAAAAAGGAAAGAAAGAAAATGGAGCTGTGCTGTGAAATGTTCTGATTGCTGTGAATGTGTTGCTTTGATTGGTTGATAAGTAAAATGCTGATTGGCCAGTAGCCAGGCAAGAAGTATAGGCAAGATAAGCAGACACAGAGAATTCTGGGAAGGAAAAACAGAACTGAGGAGGAGACTCCAATCCACTGTCCAGGGAGCAGCATGTAATGGCACACAGGTAAAGCCACAGAACATGTGGCGACA
The DNA here is from genome assembly GCF_949786415.1 of Peromyscus eremicus. Lineage (NCBI taxonomy): Eukaryota > Metazoa > Chordata > Mammalia > Rodentia > Cricetidae > Peromyscus > Peromyscus eremicus. Next base: position 8,669,624 of record NC_081429.1, on the reverse strand, counting down.
TATAGATGAACAGAAATAGGTTGAATTTAAATGTAAGAGCTAGTCAGTAGTTAGCCTGAGCTAATGGCCAATCAGTTTTAATTAATATTAAGCCTCTGTGTGTTCATTTGGGTCTGAGTGGCTGCGGGAGCCGGGTGGGGTCAGGAAAACTTCAGCCAGAAGTAGGTCAATTAATGGGCTATTTCCCTGCAATGTATGTTGGGGCAGGACACAGAGCCATGCTCCACCTGATGGCAAGAGCCATGCTGTGCACAGCAAGAGAGAAAAATTGGATCACATCATGGTGTCAGCTTGCTGCCAGCTAGTGGTGCTTCTTAGTGAGGCTGTGGAAGCTTTAGGAGGTGAGGCCTAGCTGGTGGAAGCAGGTGCTTAGGGGTGGGCCTTGGACGCATTAAAGCCCCTGATTCCTACTTCACTTTCTGCTTTCTGATCTGCCAACATGTGAACAGACACAGCCACACGCTCCTGCTGCCATTGACGGAGATTTCTACCAAGCATTCCTCGCTACAGTGGGCTGAAATATCCTCCAACCCTGAGCCAAAGTAAGCCTTTCCTCTCAGTAGCTGCTTCTGGCAGGTACTTTATCATAGTGATGCAAAAAATAACTAATATAGAAATTGGTACCAGGAGTGGAGTTGATGCTGTTACCGTTACTAAATTTGACTGTGGTGTTCTTTATCCTTTAGAGCTTATTTGCTGGAAGAACTTGGAACAATCTGAAGAATGTGAGCTAGAGAGGTCCTACGATGCTATACGTATGTACAGCTTAATGAGCCACTCTGATGAGCATTCAAAAGACCAGAATCCTGATAGAAATACAGACAGTGATGTTTCAGAGAGGGATGCGGACTCTATTCAGAACTGGATAAGAGGCCATTTGAGTCACATTCTGTCAAAGAATTTACTCATAACTTATTTTCTTGTATTCTGAAAATCCAAAGAAGGCTGAATTTGAAATAATGGAATAATTAATTTGGTAGAATTTAAATTAAATTTTCAGAACAGCATAATATCAGGCTGTACCATGATTATTGATGTTTGCTTTTAGCCAAATTTATAGTGAGAATTGGGAATAAAAAGTAAAGCAGAAAGATGTGAAAATCTATGCAGTTTGGCCAAGAAAGGGGGGTGTTAAAGTTGCAGACAAAATGGTTGTGGGTAAAATGGTTGGGGTTGTTAAAAGGATTAAAACGGTTTTTAAACATGCCATACACTTCACGGTGTGGCAATAGGAAAGGTACTTGAGAGTGAGACCTCACCCATCAAAGGCTCTAGGATACAGAAGTAGCCACCAACTCCACCCCCTCACCTGAGGCAGGTGGCCCCAGTGGCCCTGAAGGACAAGCTCAGCTACCACCCAGGCCCACAGCCTGGGCCTTGGGTTGGCCTACCCTAACATCTACCCCTTCTAGGAGCTGCTGGAGCTCATGAAGGGACTGGTCCTGTGGAATAACACCAGCAGGATCTCCATGACTCGGGGTGGCTGTGGGATATCCCCGAGGAGTTCCGGAGAGGATCCAGCGATGATGGTGTACCAGAAACCAGAGGTCTTGAACCAGACCAGTGACTCACCGCAATGAACATTTGCTAGTAAAGTTGATTGGAGAAAAGAGTATACTGGTTGACACACCAAGGCTCCCAGTGCCACCAGGAGGAATGAAGAGCTCTTGGAGAGGCGGGAAAGGAGAAATGAAGAGGTGAGGTTTTTGCTTGTTTGTTTGTTTTGCTCTTGCTTTTGTTTGCTTGTTTTGTTTTGATTTTTTAATTTTTCTTTTGGGGGCCACTGCAGGGGTGATAGGCGGATATGGAGGAGGGACCAGGAGGTCAGTGGAATTAGGGTGCATGGCGTGAAGTTCCCAAAGAATTCCCAATAAAGAAATTATGTTTGTTTGTTGTTTTTTTTTTTAAAAAGTGGGAGCCAATTTGAAGTGCATTCCTTTAAAAAGAAAGAGCTGTAGACTCCTTTCACAGTTCAGCCACACAGGGGCTCAGAGACCATTACAGCCAGGGCCAAAGGGGCATGGCTCCTTCCCAAGCCAGCAGGATGTGAGGTTGTCCACATGGTGTTCATTTGGAAGGCATACAGAATGTAAGGGTTATGGGCTCATGGAGGCTTGTACCAAGATTTTAGGAGAAAGCCCAACAGTCTAGGCAATGAGTAATCCAGTCAGATTTCCTTAGAAGGCCTTTGACAGTGTGAGAAACTGTGAGGATTAATCCTGAGCTGCAAAGGAGAACCCAGAGTGTTGGAGAGACCAGGAATGCCTCAACCAAAGAAAGTCTTAGGCACCAAACAGAGCCATCCCAAGAGAGAGGCCATATCTGCTTCAGGTGGCGGTGCCACAGACATGAGGGTACCCAAACCACCTAGAATTCTGGCGAGGCCACCATGTGCTCCTCATCCTGGACATGAAGCTATAGGATTTAATGGTTGTACAACTAAGTCTTGGTCTTGCTTTGGTCCAGTCTTTCTTTTTACCGTCCTAATGCAAAGCATTTTGCACTATGAGATGGTAGTAAGCTCTTAGGGGCCATGAGACGAATGCTACGGTTTGAATCTGAAACATGCCCCACAGACTCAGACTTGGAATGCTTGCTCCCTGGCTGGTGGTGATGTTTCAGGCTGTGGAGTCTTCAGGAGGTGATTCCTTGCTGGTGGAAGCTGATCACGAGGGGCAGGCCTTGGAAGGTTCCAGTCTGGCCCTGCCTTTCTCTCTGCTTCCTGGACTACTGCTCCACAGGCTTTGTATACTGAGATGCTTTGGCAATGCCTTGACCATGATGGGCTGAGATCCCTGACACCATGAGTCCAAACAAGTCTTTCCTCAGGGAAGCTGTTCCTGTCAATATTTTGACACAGAAGTGGAGAGGCGAGTCATATAGAAAGTAACCTAGCTGGGTGTGGTGACACACACTTTTAATCCCAGAACTCGGGAGACAGAGGCAGGTGGATCTCTGTGGGTTTGAGATCAACCTACATAATGAATTCCAGGACAGCTAGAGATACAGAGAAAGAAAGAAAGAGAGAGAAGGTGGGGAGGGATGGAGGGACGGAGGGAGGAAGGATGGAAGGAAGGAAGAGGAAGGAAAAAGGAAAAGAGCCCGCTGTTAAACTTCAAAAGAAATCCCATCTAGAAAGCTGCTGTCCACGGGACCTCTTGCCCCACTTCACTCATTGCTGGGGGCAAGTATGCAAGTGAGGATTACAGTGGGCAGCAGGATATCTCCAAGGCTTTGCCAATGTAGCCATGTGGGTTCTGAGTCATCTCTATGGGAAACCCTAACCAGGGGTGATGAGTCTTCTGGCTCAGGGGAGAGTTCAGTTGTTCCTGCTTCTTCTGGCCCCTTCACCCAAGGCCCAGACCTCCCCTTACTTCTAAGAGGCTGGCTTCAATCTGTGGCTCTTAGCACATCCTCAAAGCTAGCCACACACCATCTCTCTCCCTCTCTCTCCCTCCCTCCTCTCCCTCCCTCTGTCCCTCCCTCCCTTTGACCATGACACCCTGCTTCCATTATGAGAAAACTTGTGCTAACCTTGGGCCACTGGTAGAATCTGGAATCATCTTCCGTGTCAAGATCCCCAGGTTCACCCCATCTGTAAATACCTTTCTCTGTGTGAGGAGATGTTCTGCAGTGCCCAGACATAGGTCACAGACATCTTTGGGACCTTATTCTACATCCTCCATTATTGAGCTTCTCATTTGAGTCAAACCCCTGAGAACTAGGCTCATGTGCTTACTGTCTCTGAGCCCCAGGATTGGAGAAACCCCATAACCAGAATCTTATTGCCACTCAGATGCAGCTGGACCCACACCTTCAACTTGTATTAACCACAAAGCAGGTGTTATTCCCAAGGCTGCTGTCCTGGACAAGGCTGAGTCTACCAGGGACACTTGGCACAATGAGTTAAAAAAAAAAAAACAACAGAAGTCCAGGCAAATATTCACTAACGTTACACACTGTCTTTCCAACTTAGAGCCCTGCTCCAAGTGTCCCTGAGTCTACCCTAAACTGGCACATGGACTCTGCCTCTGCTTGGATTGATGACTTCTTTTATCCAAGATTGAGACACCAGTTGGGACAGTTTTTTGTCAACTTGGTACAAGCCATCTTCGAAGAGGGAACCTCAGCTGAAAAGATACCTTCATCAGATCAGCTTTGCAGGCAAGTCTGTGGAGGCATTTTCTTGATTAATAGTTGATGTGGGACAGCCAAACCCATGATGGGCAGTGCCACCTCTGGGAAGGTGGTCCTGGATGGTATATGATAAGTAACTGAGCAAGCCAGTAAGCAGCACTCCTCCATGACCTCTGCTTCAGTTCCTGCCTCCAGGTTCCTGCCTTGAGTTCCTGCCTTGACTTCCCTTCTTGATGGACTGTGACTAGGACATGTAAGCCAAATAAACGTTTTCCTCCCCAAATTACTTTTGGTCATGATATTTTGTTACAGCAAGAGAAAGCCAATTAATACACCAGAGAAGGTCAGCAAGGGCTTATTGTCATGGCGTGAGCAGAGCAGAGTTGGTGTAAGACCAAGATGTCAAGTGCAGATTCCCAGTTATCTTTTTTTTTATTTAGATTTTTTTTAATGCCGAATGCTGTTTATTGAAGGAGGGAAGAAGTCTTAAATACAGGCTTACAGCACAATGTGAGAACCCCGGAGGGTAGAAGTTCGCTACAGATGTTTTACAATCTTGCATCTAAGCTGTTAGCACCCATTATGAAGGATACACAGACAAGGAACTTCCCTTAAGCATTCAGGAGGGTGGAACCCAGCAGGGAATTAGCATAGGGAGGATATCAAGATCAAGGTCAGCAAGCAAGGCAACAGTTACCCTACAGGTCCCCCTTTTTACTAAAAAATGAGCTTCTGACTTAGGTTGCGTGGGACGTCAGCAGGTCACTTTACCCATCATGGAGACACCTGCCCAGGCCACACAGGCGCTCTGTCTTAGGTTGGTGAGTGCTCCCAGGCATTACCCATCTCTGAATACTCATTATCATACAGGATCAATTGTGCGTGAGCTGCAGAGTTAACTGCTGCCAAAGATCTCAAAGTGGCACTGGGCTTGCAATCTGTGTTCAACACAGAAAAGACCAACAGAGGTCCTAACCCACCCATAGCCAGTAGGCTAAAGGCAACTGAGCCATTTCCTTCCTTAACGAGCCTTACTGCAAATTGGAGTCCTTGTAAGATGTTATCCCAAAAGTAAGTGGAACTTGAGTTTATAAATTTATAATTTTCAAAGCCAATCGAACTGTATATAACTATTGAATTAAATTTATCATTACGAATAGAATGAAAGATTAACTAACTGTGGTAGCTACTTTTGCTGCCAGGGTCTCCACTGTGCTAGCTGTAGTAACCAATTATGAAATGGTAATCCCAGAAACAGTAGCAGCGGTGGCCGCCTCTGCTATAACAGCAACAATGGCAGCAGCAATGTCAAATTCTCTTCTGGAGCATGTGGGCATCCACTGGCATGGATACAACTCCAGGAATACGAACCGCCAAGGCCCATTTTTCTTGATCCCAGCACGACTTAGGCTGGCAGCTCTTCTGGAGAATCCAAAAGCATGGCTACAGTTCCTAGGCTTACGTTAATGCTTGCCAAAGCTGGCCATATTGGGCTCTCAATTCCCATTGGCATCAGAAGGGGAGAGTTTTTCATTAAGGCCCATCCACATTCTATTCTTTCCCTTGTTTTATATATTTTAAATGTTTTATCGGTGGATTCTGCTGGAGTATCCACTGCAGATAAGCACTGGAGGTCTCCTGTTGCAAATCACCCTCTGGAGCGATGGAAAGATCTTTCTACTAGCACTTGGAAGAGACCCGATCTGGTGTTGGTGTGGGCCCGGGGTTCTGTTTATGTCTTTTCCTCTTTGGATTCCTGAGCACTGTGTGTGCCCTGTGGCTGCTGCTGAAACCCAACATGACAGAGACCTATTGGGCCTTCATGAAAAACTCTCCCAGTTATCTTTAAGGTTCTGGTGCATAAAGACCACCATGCACAGTCACTATCCACAGGAAGGACTGCAGTCACCGCTCACCTCACCTCTCTGCTCACAGGGAGTACAGAGCCAGGGCAGAGAGGGGTGTGGCAACCCTGGCTTCCACACGGCACTCTGCAGACAAGCCTCCTGGACATGTGAACAGGTAGCTAATGGCATCTGAAGCATGTGACCAGACCTGGCATTAGCTGTCATCACTTCTGACATAGCCTCAGATCTATCCACTGCCACTACCTGGGCCAAAGCCAGCCTGCCATTTTGAGAGGCTCATGCAATAATCTGCAAATGGGCTTTGTGGCTCCATCTCGTCTTTCTGTTATGCCACCAAAAGGACTCTCCGAGAAGTGCCTGCGATGGAAGTACCTGCCAGTGTCATTCCACAAATCCAACAGCCTCCCTACCTCCCATCCATAGACCCTCAAGCACACTTTAGCCTAGAGTCCAATGGGACACTTTGGGTCTGAGCACTGATCTTGGCAGATGTCCCAAGCCTCCTTTACCCTCTGTGGCCAAGCCTCCTGGAGCATCCCACTCCCATCATGTCACCAAGCCCCCACAACAATCCTGTACCTTCTGTCCCGCATCACCCTTTCAGAGCCCTGAGCACCTGCCTAGATGTGGGCCCGGCACTGTCTTCTGGATACTCTTCAGAACTCTACCTCACCTGCAGCCAGGTCTGCATTGTGCAGAAATGCACCGTCCCCTCCTCCCGTGCACTGGTCACTGAGCATACTACCCATGCATTGGATGCAGAAAAACTCCCTACCCCAGGCCTGCTCCTGCAAGCTATAAGATACACCTGAACACCCACAGGCCAGAGGGAATGGCACAATGTCCTGGGTTCCCAAGCCTTGCCTGTTCCTAACTAGATACCCTGGCCAATCACTACAGCCAGTTCCATTCCTACAGGAAGCTGCCAGATGGTTGTGCTTGTTTGTTTACTTGAGCTGATGGCCCTGGTACTTATTACAAGCCAAGCCGCCCTGGATCTGCCTGTCTGTGTCTCACGATAATCTTGGGACAGGGTGCTATTATCCCCAGGCAACCCCATCATCGCCGTGACATTAAACACTATCTGCACACAGAACCCCTGTCCCTCTCCCCCAGACTCACCCTACTAGATTTACTAGCTGATTTCTATCCAAACCTTTCTCTCATAACTACCTGCTCCGTCTCCAGCTCTGCTCACTGGGCAGTGCCATGTTCTTCTGACCTGAACCTGGATTACCTTCAGGCCAGCTCTGCTCACATATCCAGCCAGTCTCTTGGTCACAACACCTTCGCCTGTCTGTCTAATCTCTACTTGTGTGTCCATCCTCCATGCAGCTACACTGACCCTGGTTCAAATCCATCACCCCCTCCACTGAGAGCTGTAGTGGGTAGCCATTCCAGCTTTGGTCTGGAAGTTCCAACCCCCATTGAGGCTTCGGTAACTATTATGCCTACAAGGCGGGGCCAAGGGAGGGCCCTGAAGACCCAAGATCGGGATGTGCTGCGCTCTCATTTCTTGGACCCTGGATGCTGGAGGTAGACCGAGGAGAGTTCTCCAGAGAACACCGCTGGACTGCGCTGCATCTTTCCCAGACCCTGCAGCCTACCTATCCCGTCATTTGTAAGTTACGCCATTAAATAAACCTCCCTTTTAACTACGTGGAGCAGCCTTAATAATTTTACCAATATCGAGCCTCATTGATTGCACTCAGAAAGTAGATCCCAAATCCTCACCACGGTTCATGGAACCCAACATGACCAACATGACCAGGGGCACACCTGTCTTCACAAGTGTCCTGTCTCTGGGATGGACACTTCACAGAGCATCCACATGGCTGGAGCCCCTCCCACATCTAGGCTTAGAGGAGGCATCGTCTACAGAGATGCAGGGTACCTTCCCCATCGTGCCCCTGCTTAGCCCTACTGAGTGTTCCTCTGGGGAGTAGGCACCACTGGGAGTTTGTCTCCCACAAGAAGTTTAAAAGACCCATGGAAGCCTGGATCCGTGGAGCTCACTGCAGTGGCTAGTACCCCATAGGCACTTCATAGAATTGAATGAAAAACATGAATCAGTTTCTGTTTATCAGGTGAAGGGAAGTGTATAAATAGACTATTATTTAAAGTCGCACAGCAGGTGAGTGGTTGACTCAAGCCCAGCCTGAAGCAGGGCTACCTGCTGTGACTTGCCCATTAGAGACCACATGGTGTGACCTCTCCTCTCTCTGGTCCTGTGAAACCTTTGTCCTTAGGTAGCACATGATGGATCCAGAAGCCAAGATGTTACTATGGCTCTGATGTGGACAAAGGAAGAAGGAAAGCTGTGACAGGGAGGCCTACTGACCGTGAGGCATGCATGGAAAGGGGCTCAGCAGGCAGTCTGTGCAAAGGTGTAGGGCAGGAAGACCATAGCCCGGGGGTGTGCATGCATGCCTCTGTGTTTATTCATGAGTATGTGCATATTGCCTGTATTGCATGTGTGTATGTGCATGTGTGTTCTTATGTATGTATTGTATATTTCTGTATACTTATCTACATTTGTATATGTTTCTATATGTTTGTGTATATGTGTGTGTATATATATATGTATACATATTGCTATTGTATGTGGGAAGTATTTATATGTGGTGCATATATGTGTGTCTATGTGTCTGTCTATGTATGTATGAGTATATGGCAGTATATCTAAAATTGCATATATACACACACACACAAAAGCATTGGTTGTGCATACATGTGTCTGATATATGCAGGAGTATATGTGAATGTGTATGTATCTGTGTATGTGTGTTATGTATACATGAGTTGTGTAAAGTATGTATATGTTCTCAGGTATGTGTCTTTCTGTGTTCATATGCAGGAAGAATATGTGTGTGTTTCTGCATCCTGTGAAGGACAAGTGTGAAGTATAGTATTTTCAGCCTGCAGAAGCTTATACTTTTATGTGGCCTGCATGTCCCCATGAAGCCTGCAGCCTACATGGCCCTCTGGAGACAGGCCCCCTCAGACTCTGAGATCCTCCACAGTCTTGTGTGGATGATCCTGTTGGAGTCTCAGGGGGGTCTGGAAGTGGGAAAGCTTTCAAATGCCACAGAAAGGTCAGAGGTGGTGGCAGGAGACAGATCCCACAGACCCACAGATGGGTCCCCTCCCCTCCACCTCACAGGCCAGTCCTGTTAGGTCTGAGGTGAAAATGACAGTGGCTGCCTGTGGAGACCACGTCTGGGCCACAGAGGCCCAGCCACCGCCTTGTCATCTTCCTTCTCAAGTTCCTGAGATACTGAAGCCTTCAAGGGCAGGAGGCGGTTGGCTTCTCTGACAGGACTGATCCACAGGGTCCACGGGGATCAGCTCACACAGAAGGAGCACCACAGACCTCCTCACGATCGGGGGAGCCAGAGGGCAGAGGAGAGAGTACCTCAGGGAAGAGGGGGCACCCCAGCTGACATCAAGGTCTGAAAGGCATTTCAATTGGCACAGACTCTCCCGGGCTTCAGGTGCTCAGTGGACACAGGCATGCAGCAATGCTTGTACATACATGGGTGTGCGTGCACACATGTACACCCACAGACTGGAACACACACATATACACCGGCACGCTTTGTCACACTTTTGTCCACACATACTTATGTGCTCACACTATCACTCTTGTGCACATGTGTACATGCGCACACCCCGTCACATACTCACCTTTGCATACACACCTGAAGTCCCAGCCTCTCGCTTCTGAGTGATCTGAGTTCCAGTGAGGATGGAGTCTCCCCACCTACTCTGCAGAGCCATTTCAGAACCCAGGTACATTATTGCCCCCAATCTCCTCCCTTTACCTCAGAGGAGAAAAGAAGTAAGAAGGTGTCATTCTGATGTGCTCCGAGGCTGGGCACTCTATTCCTCACACCGGGGGCTGGTGGAGCTGGGGTGATCAGGATTTCTGCAGGTCTACCTCTGACTGGCCTTGCCCAGTAAAACCCAGGGACTGGCCTTGCCTATGTACTTGCCAAGCCTTGGGGGTGTGTGTGTGTGTGTGTGCTAAGAATCCAGTTCTCAAGCTCTGGACGGCCTTGCAGGTGCTCACAGCAGACTCAGCAAACCCGGAAGTCCCAGTTCCACTGGAGCAGACAGTAGGAGGACATGCCAAGGTTCCAGTCAGGTCTAGACATCAGTGGTCCACATAGCCCTTGTTGGAGAATTCACATTCAGGGTGTCGCCAGCCAAGCAGAGACCCGAAAGTTCCTGAGAAGAGACTCAGGCCCAAACCAAGAGACAAACTTCAGGCACATGCCAAGGAAGAGACGGTAAGGGGCCAGTGGCAAGGTTCTCACAGACTTGGTCCAGGTCTGTGAGCAATATAGCCCAAGACAGGGGCGGGGATGTGTACCACGTCACATAGTCACCACAGTGAGAGACACCTGTACCCCAAGGATGCTTCCATAGGGAATTCTAGTGAGAGGTACCCAGAGTGGGACAGGTACTTCCACAGAGGCAAACACCCAGGCTGTATGGATGCTTGAGCCTGAGAACTGTGAGGTTTGTCCCCCCCCCCCCCCAGTGCCAGCTTGAAGGTTTGCTTAGCACAGCCCTGAGAGGGCGAGGCCTCCTCTTGGGTGGCTTGCAGGCTGGCTGCACCCAATGGCACTGCAAAGTGGATTGAGGCTACAGACTCGCCAGAGACCACCAGGGTGTAGCTCTCAGTTCTGTGGCCTGATAAGCTACATTTCAGAGAGCTTCTGGTGTAGGGCCACCCAGGCCAAAGAAAGAGACCAAATTCGATTCCTGATGTTCCCAACCCCTCCCTACTGACTCGGAGCCGGTCCGGAACGCTGACAGGGTCTGTCCCAGGCTGGATTGGAGGCTGGATGTTCTGGCTACAGCACAGATCACGGAGTGATGGCACCGAGGCCCCCAAACAAGGCCTGCACGGGGCAGGGAAGGAGGCTGCTCAGCCTTCCCAACAGCACGGTCACATTTTCCCAGGAAGTTTTTATAAAGAGTTTGGGAAGACGTGGTTATTTCTTCCTAAAATTGCCCAGAGTCCTAATTATAAGACACAGGGTTCGTCTCAGTTCCCTGAAACGTTATGAAAGAGCTAAATGAATGTCAGGCTTCCTTTTATAAAAAGAAACGAGAAGAGAGTACACAGATTAAAAAGAAAAAACCTAAGCAGAGGAAATGAGCTAAAGACGACGATGCTGGCAGGCGCTGGGCGTGCAGACACACCAGGGTGCGCAGCTGGAGGAGCAGAGGAGGCGAGAACGCGCCGGCCCGGAGAGAGGCCCTTCGCGGTGCTGCTTTTCTTGTTGGAACAAAATTCCCGACAAAAGCAACTTCGGGAAGAAGTGGTTTGCTTCGGCTCACAATATGGGAGGGGGGGCGGGGATACAGTCCAGCTGTGGACAGAAGGACAGCTGGTCATATTGCAACCAGTCAGGAAGCCAAGAGCAAGGGATGCTGGTCCTGGCTTTCTCTGTTTGATTCAGTGCAGGACTCCAGTCTGTGGGATGGGACCACCCACATTTATGTTAGATGATCGCCCACCTTAATTAACCCACTCTAGAAAGTCTCTTGTATACATCCCCACAGGCTTGTCTCTATATAATTCCAGACGCTTCAAGTTGACAGTCATCATTGACTACCATAGCTCCAGTGGTCTGTGGTTAGCTAGGAGGTCAGTTGCTTTAGAATGCCATCCCTCCCGTTGATGGGAACATGCATGTACCCAGTCCCACTCTACCTGAGACATCCTGTGGTTGAACCTGTGGTAGACACGTTCCCTGTTCCTCCCTCACTCATACCCACCCAGACTGACCCTACTAGACCTTTCTGTACAAATTCTTCCCTTAGTTGGCCCTGACTTTTACTTCCCACTTCACTCTGCCCTGGGCTAAGGCATCCCTTCTTGGAGTTTAAACAACACAAATGTGCACCAATGTCTAACACGTCTCCCAAGAGCATCGGTGACCTCCCAATCCTAGTCTACAGCTACCCAAGGATGCTCTGCTGCACACTCTCCTCCAGACACCCCTCACGCCTGCTCTCTTGCTTGGGCACTGCCACACCCATCTGTAGTCCAACCTCTGACAGACTCTGTCCTACCAGGAACATCAAGGCCAGAGAGGCTCATCCTCATCACTGGACACATACAGAGAGTCATGTTGGTAAGCAGCAGCCAATAAAATGAACCAAAGTTCCTTTTTCCCACGGGTCCCCTCTCAAATACCTGCCTATCTTTCCCTCCTTTCCACACCCATGGTGGTTATTTCCTGTTATCTCCCACTGGGCTAAGACAGAAACTAAGACATTTCTGAAGCTCATGGACAGTGTTATTTCTCAAATATGTTTGATGCCTTCATAAAGGTAGACAAGGGCCCTGAGATGCACTCCTTTGTTGACAGGATTCGGGGGTGGGTGGGTGAAGGCATCTGGAGCTTTCAGAGAGCTGGAGATTCTTGTATTCCATCAAAACATGTGGCAGAACAGAGGTCCAGTCTGGCCATACTGGCACCAAGACGTTATAGAAGGACATTAGCTACCCCTTTGGCAGGTCCATGCTGCCATTGACTCAAGACACAAAGCAAGAATCCAACCCTTTCCTCCATGGGAAGAGGGAAGCTCTAGTTGCTAGGACAATACTGAAAAAACTCAAAATGTTGTTCTGGAGTCTGAGTGCAACCATTGACACCACAGGCCACTAAGAGAACAAAACTACTTCCTAGGAGCAGATCCATCCATCCAGGTGAGGGGGAGACCACCCAATGGACACGTCTGTCCCAAGGGGAGTGGACTGTTGTCAGTTATTTTTGCTCTTTTGGGGGCCCCACCAGCTAGCTCGGAAATAAATACACAGAGGCTTTTTCTTACTTATGAATGCCTGCCTTAGCTTGGCTTGTTTCTAGCCAGCTTTTCTCAACTTTAAATTATCCCATCTACCTTGGGGCTTTTTTCTTTTCTTACTTCTGTATTATCTTACTTTCTGCTCTTGCTTTGTGGTTGGCTGTGTGGGCTATGTGGCTGTGTGGCTGTGTGGCTGTGTGGTTGGTCCCTGATGTTCTCCTTCTTTTCCTCCCAGATCTCTCCTTCTATTTATTCTCTCTGCCTGCCAGCCCTACCTATCCTTTCTCCTGCCTCACTGTTGGCCATTTGGCTCTTTATTAGACCATCAGGTGTTTTAGACAGGCAAAGTAGCACAGCTTCACAGAGTTAAACGCAACATAAAAGAATGCAAGACATCTTTGCGTCACTAAACAAATGTAACACATCTGAAAATAATCTACAACAGTGGGCCACTGCCTCAGCACAGGAAGCTCATTTCAAGGAAGCCACACTCAGAGTTTGAGAGGTCCTGAGGCCATTGCTTCATGCCTTTTGTCAAAAGAACTTTGATGGTCTTGGGGTTTTGATTTGTTCTATTGACATGTGAACCCCTAAAAGAGAAAAACAAATGTATTTACTTTGTAAGTGCAAGCTTACCTGTGTGAGGGTATCTAATTAACTGGTTGATAAAATTAATAGTTTGATTTCTTCAGTTTGAATTAATACAGCAATAGATGACTTCTCTACCAGGCTTGTGTTTTATGTTACATTTGTCTACAAGGTGATTTGGGGAAGACAGATTCCTGGATGAATAACTTCATTTTCCAAGTCATCTTCTTCCTGGGCCACTTGGGTATTGCGATTCTCCCCTTTTTCCGTAGCCTGGATTTGGGATTCTCATTTCCTTCCACTGTGAGTTCTGAGAAGCCCATTGTGGGGTGGCACAAAGCAAGAGGACCTGGATTGAGGGGGGGGTGATATAACTGGAGTAATGTGGCCTCGGCTCAGCCTATCCTTCACTTCCACAGCAAGGCTGCATCTGAACCAAATGTGCCTCCAGCCCCTCACACACCCCTCCTAGGTCCTCACACTCATAGCTCCCCATCTCACACACTCTCACACTAACAGCCCCTCATACACACCCCTCAAACACATACACTCACACACATACCTCAGATATCCTCACATTCAGTCACACACACCCTCCTCAGACAAGCTCACACACACTCACACAGGAGTATGACAGTCATGGTCTGCATGAGCAGCATGCCCAACAGCTGCACTGGGGATCTGCTTTGCTGCAACATTCGTGTGGTTTCATTGAACACTTTAGCAGTTTTACCACACTTATATGTCTGGGTCCTGCCCTCCTGTGTATCCTCAGTACTGATGACTAGACACTCGGACTGTTGTGTGTCGGGTCTGTTACTCTATGCCTGTGCTTCTCCCTGCTGCCCAGGAGTCTCCATCCTCTCTGCTCTGAGCTACTCAGAGAGATTCCAAAAGGCTCAGTCCAATTCTGCCACTTACAGATATCCACCATCCTCATACACTCTCTGAATATCACATTTCCCTTGTTACAGCTCCCGTTCCCCTGGTCTTACTATCACTTCCCGATGGACATTTTGCAAAACTCCCAGGAAACAAGCAATGGCTGAAACATGAGGCATGTTGTCTCATGAGTCTAGAAAAGCTCACTCTGTTCTAGGAAGGGACATAGACTGCCAAGGTAAAGGCATCAGTGGCTGACATGTTGGGATGGGTCTACAGGAGTGTCCTAGGGCACTGTCATGGTTAGGCTGATTCACTTGGAAAGATCCAGAGCAGCGAAAACCCAACTGTGAAGTCACTAACCAAAATTGCTACTGAAAACACTAAACGCTCAGTGTCCAAGAGGTTGGAAGGGGCCCTGTGGAATAGAGTCTCAGATTCTCATTCTAGGAGACAACTCAGCGGTAAGGGCTCTCATCCTGGAATGTGACTGTGTTGGCCAACCTCAGAAAGGAAGCCACCATGTAAACCAAATCACACTCCCAGAGATGTGAACAGCAGGAATCTTAGCAGACGACGAGAGCCGGAAATACTGTGGCAATCCCTTCATGTGGAGGCACGTTAACTAAGTGAAGCAGCAGCCGGAGCAGGAACTCAAGTATCCGTTTTGAGGAATGTTAAAAAGGAAAGCTTGGCAGTGTGCAGGGGAAGCTGCTGTGCCTGGACTGTCACGGCCAGTTTGCACCGTGCTGGGGACAGAACCTGGGGCTTCGCATAAGCTAAGCAAGCACTGTATCAGCTGAGCCATCCCCCAGCCCCAGAACAGACTTCTTGAGGATCCAGAGCATGAGGAAGTAGCTGAGGTCAGGACACAACAGAGCAGGTCGGCGGCTGCAGTTATAGCAAGGGTGTAGGGAAGGGCAAAATCTCAGACACAGAGGTCTGGGACTGGGCCCAGCGGGACTGCACCTACAGAAGGCACTGTGGACAGTGAGTCTGCAGTTCTACCCTGAGTCCCTAAGGCCAGCCCAGATCAACCAGACCACGGCCTTGGCATCTGGATCCCACAGGGATTGCTCAAGGGGTGCTGCATCAGAACCAGGCTGATGTGCAGTGTGGTTTTATTAATGCCTTGGGAGATGTCCCCAGGAGCCTGGCGTCTTACCTCAACTCAGTCATCCTGACGGCTGCCCATTGTCACAGTGCATACTTAAGGACGTGGAGACCAGGCGGCAGGTAAGGGTGCTGGAATCAACAGATAGTAATTTCTGCCCTTAGCCACAATCCAGCCCTGGCCCTGGAGGTCTAGAGTAGTACCCCTCAAGAGTGAAACCCCAGACTTGATCAACATGCATTCCCAATGCCGAGGGAGCAACGAAAGGCCAGTTGTGGTTGAAGCTTCAATTCTCAGACCCCCACACGAGCCTCAGAGCCCTCAGCTGATCACATTTCCCTCTTACAGGACAGTTGCCCTTCTGGGCGTGTTCAATCTACAAAAGTCCAGCCAACCGCACACTTAAGATGCATGCACTTTTTTCTGCATTAAACTACTTCAGTAAAAAGTTTTCCGAATGCTACATTTCAAGACAATTTTCTCAAGAAAGGCCTTTTAAGCAGCTGCTTTGAACATTAGGCCTAACAGCCTTGGTCCTCATTAAAATCAGAAACACATATAAAGAATGATCCATTATGGCAATTTATTGGGCAGTATTAAAGCGCCCATAGTGGCTCTCTAGAACAGATGTAAATAAGCTTTCAAGGTAGTCTGGGAAGATGCAGTGTTAGTGGCATAGCAGGAGCATTGTGTTGTCCAGGAAAGGATGCACAGGCAGAAAGCCGGTGTGGTCTGCTTTCTAGTGCTGTGACTAAACATCACGATCAAACCCAACTTGGAAAAGAAGGGGTTTATTTATAGTTCAGAGTTTATAATTCATTACGAAGGCAAGTCAAGAACCCGGAGGCAGAAACTGAAGCAGAGGCCACAGAGGAATGCTGCTCCCTGGCTTGTTCCCTGACTTGTTTATCCTGCTTTATAGAACCCAGGACCACCTGTCCATGGGTGGCACTGCCCACAGCGGGCTGGACCCTCGTACATCAATCATTAATTAAGAAAATGTCCCCACCAGACTGGCCAGTCTGGTGGATATATCTTCTCAATTAAGGTTCCTTCTCTGCAAATGACTCTGGTTTGCTCTAAGTTGATAAAAGCCAACCAGCACACCATCAGATGAGTTTGAGTGAAGCAGGAAAAGCCAATTGACTGGTGTTGGCTGTGGGCCCGGCGGCAAGCCAGGGTCTAGCCTGTGCCATCTCCTCCTGCCTTGCTACACTCTCCTGAGAGTAGCAAGCTTCAGGAAGAATCCTAGACCATGAATGTCAAAGATCCTCAGATGTGAAGCCTTTTCTTGCAGACAGGCCTGGGTTCCAGGGGTGGAGGTGGCCAGTGGCCTCTCCTAGACCCCATATGAGTGGAAAGGGCTAAGCTGGTGGCAGGCACCTCCTCAATGCTCTTTCATCCCGAGCCCTCTCCAAAGATGTTCTCAGGCCTTGTTTCTTTAGGTGTTTGAAACAAGTTTCAGCAACTATAAAGCAGGTGGAGAGAGTGTCACACACTGGAGTCCCAGCCTTGACACCCTCACACCCGACAACATGGGGCTTGAACTTGAAATTTTTAAAAGCAAAGGAAATTGAAATGAAGGAAAATTTCAGCTTGAACTTTTTCTAATAAAATGCTCACAGCTTGAAACACAGCCGCTGTTAACTTTGGCGGAGGTCCCTGCCAACCCTTCCCAGGCCATCAGTGCATAAACACAATGGAATATAGTGATTCAATTTTCTAAAGAATTGGTTAGCAATTAAACAGGATAGTTGAGAACAGATATTAAATTCCAGAGAGAATTGCCATTTAAACTTTAACTTTTCTGAGTAACAAAGGGGGAATAAGACAACAGCAAGAAAGTTTCTCCTGCATTTCAGTAAGAAAATTATAAAAATTGAGGTCAAGTGCCCTTTGGGATTCTTTAAATGAATCCGTGACCTTGATATGGTGCTAGACAGCGTCAAGGGCATGCGGGCTGTCTGGCAGGGTGTTCAGCTTTTTGTGTTTGCCTTTATCCCGATTAGCAGTTCTGGGATAGCCAAGGAATTCTTTGTCCATTGGCTACGGGTCATTGGAAGGACCAACTGTTCCAAATAGACAGCTCTAGAAATTTGGTGCATCTGCTGTGGGGCAAATATGTTCACAAGAATCATCACAGTCCAGCTCTATGGCTTGCTTCACCTAGGGACAGTCCGTGAGTGCCTCTGCTTAAAACGGCCATGTGCAGAGCGGACACTAGATGACATTGAGGGTAGAGGGGACCATGGAAGGGCTCTGCCCTCCTGCAACCCACCTTCTAAGCCAGAGAACTTCAGGGGAGTTCTAGGGAACCACAGGTGTAACCTCAGGAAACCATAGAATGGAGCTCTGCCTCCAAAGTGGAATCCCTGGAATGAACCGTCGATAAGACCTCAGGAATGGTGGAACCCCAGGGACCACAGGTAGGATCCTGGAGACCACAGATGTGAATCCTAAAAACCCCAGGTGGGATCTTCACAAAACCATAGCTGAGACCTCAGGAATGGCGGAACCCCAGGGACCACAGGTGGGAGCTTAGAGACCACAGATGTGAGTCCTAAGAACCCCAGGTGGGATCTTCACAAAACCATAGCTGAGACCTCGAGGACTTCAGGGAACATCTGAGAGGTGCCACAGAAAGTAAGTTAGCCCCTGGTTGTGCCTGTAGGGGGGTTATTTATTAATAGGCTTGGTTCATTGACATGACAAGACCTACCTTAACTATAAGCAGCAGCATCCTGTGAGCTGGGGTTCTGAACTGAGTGACAGGGAAAGCGGAAGCTGAATGCAAGCTTGCGACATTCTTCGCCTCTCCACTGCTCATGCAATGCACGGGTGTCCCCAACTCCCACCACCGTGACTCCCTGCCACTGTAGACCAAACCTTCAACCTGTGAGCCAAACAAACCTCTTAAGTTGCTTTTTATTTACTTACTTATTTATTTATTTATTTATTTATTTATTTATTTTTGTTTTTTGATTGTTTGTGACAGGGGTCTCCTCCATATGTAGCCTTGGATGGCCTGGAATTTGCTATGTAGGAGACCAGGCTAGCCTCTACCTGCCTTGCCTTCCTGAAGTGCTGGGATTAATTTGCCACTAAATTTGAATTTAAGGTGCTATAAAAATATTTATTTTTATTTATTTAATTGTGTGTGCATGAGTGTGTGTGTGTGTGTGTGTGTGTGTGTGTGTGTCTTTGCCTGCAAAGCCCAGAAGACAACATCAGATGTCCTAAAGCTAGAGTTATAGGTGGTTGTGAGCTTCCTAATATGGGTGCTGGGAATTGAACTTGAGTCCTCCAGAAGAGCAGCAAGCACTCTTTAACCACTGAGCCATCTCCCTAGTCCACTACAATTCTTTTGTCTGTCTGATTTTAATCACTGAGACAGGAAACGGAGTCCCCCAGAGACTCAGTAAGTGTCCGGGGGAAGCCCATCTTTTGGGCTGCAAGCAGGCCGGGCTTGGCTTTTTCCGCTGATGAGGCCAGAGGAGCAAAGTGAGCAGGGGTGCTGTCATCCACACCCTCTTAGGCCGGTCAGTTCCTGTACTCCAAATCCAACAGTACCACACACAGAGACGGGGATCAGAGGTGCCTTTGCCTGCACCGCTACCCATGCCCGTCTTTACATCACCACCAACACGGGAAGAGAGAGAGCAACAGACCCCACTGGGACCAGGAAGGGCAGGAAGGCTGTGTTATAGGACACAGGCTCTTAAAGAGCCAGTCCCCAGGGTCTTCACAGCCCATTGGCCCTTTGTGCATGGAGCAGTTCTGTCCCCATCCAACCTGAGGTCCTGCCTGGAGGTGGAGAGGTGTGGGGAGGATGACAGCGTGCTCCTGCTGCTAACGCCTCACCTGCTCCTCCTGCTCTCTTCCCCACCTTTCTCTCTGTTGGATGCTCAGGGTCTTCTGGATCGTTGCTCCTTTCCCCTCATCGGCTCTAACCCAGGGCTCGCACATCTTTCACTCACAGGCACAGGTCAAAGAGCATTTGCTGAAATCAAAATAATTAAGAAAGAGAACACATGGCATCGGAAGCAGCTTGGTGAACTCCACCACGCTGTAGAGTCTGCACAGCTCAGCTCACCAGGAGTCACCAATGCTGTATATGAGCAAAGACATACTCACTTGCCAGGGCACTCTAACTCTTACCAGCCCATGGTACCCAGAATGTAGAGGATGCAGGAATCATCATGCCTTCATGGATGGATATGATGCTTAAAGAAAGTTGTTTTAGAGGCAGATGGAGCTGTGACTTCAAAGGTGAATCGGTGCACTACAGGTCAGCCTTAAACACAGTGTGCACACAGAATCTGCCGGGAGCTGACTTAAGGAAAGATTCTCCCACCAACCAGCATGGGCACGTGCTGAAGATGTATTCATGTCGTCACTGCAAAAACCAAGAGACGGCGATGCTGGTGTGAAGCGCCTTGAAGAGCTGGCAGCTATAACCAATGGGAAGAGAATGCAGAGCTGATACTGTTGGGCAGGATGTGGCAGTGGCTGATGATGTCCTAGGGTCTGGATCCTCTCTGCTAGGCACCATTTGAACCCCTACTCAGTTCATGTGCCGTTCAGTGACACTGTGATGGCTCAGAAGTGCCAGCTATTTCTTGGGGGCCTATCCCATCATGCTCTGCTGCAGCCACTCTTCCGCCTCATTTATAACATTTTTTTCAAAATACGTTTTCTTAGCTGATGGGTTGGTCAGTTTTCTGCCACTGGGACAAAACACCAGAGAAAATCCACTTAAAAGGAGTAAATGCTTTTACTGACTGACCCACGATTTCAGAAGTCTCAGCCCATGACCACCTGGCCTCATTTCATGTGGACCTGGGGTAGGCAGCGTATTAAACAGCGGTCACACATTGTTAGTACAGAGTCACTGAGAGCACTATGGTCTGTCACAGGCTGAGCTGTGCCCACTGAACTTCCTGTGTGGAAGCTCCAAGTGTCAGGGCCTCAGAATGTGTCTGTATTTGCAGAAAGAGCTTTTGGAGAAGTGGAGAACATCACACAAGGTCATTGTTGGGGGGCTTTAACCCAACACAACTGGTGGCTTTTTACAAAGAAGACCACAGCACTCCTGCTCAGACACGAGGCACAGTGCAGGCCAGGGTCCCCTGACCCAGGGATCCAGCATGGACAGAGGAGATGCTCTCCACGAACAGTGCGGTGCATGATGTCACAAAGAAAGGTTGGGCTTATCCTCGGGGGAAAAAAATTCAGGAACTCTCTGGAAGCACATATACTCAGAAGCGGCAGTCATCTAAATGTAGAAAATCGTAAGAATCTCCCAGGGGATACATGAGAGGGGTCAGTTAAAACAGAAACACATCTTGTTTCTGGGTGTGAGGGCTCGATAGGTAAAGACACGGAATCCCTCCCAAACTGTACACTAAATGCAGCCCAGATCAAAGAGTACAAGGAGGTTCCACTGGGAAAGCTGATTCCAACACTGGAAGAATCATAAATATAGTGAAGTTGCCAAGAAAACGGAGGAAATCATGGAGACCCTCTACTGTGCATAAATCAAACTGTACAGTGATATTAACAAAAGCAATTGGACACTGGCTGAGAACACGGTGCAACGACAGGACACAGAGTTGATCATGTGCAGCAGAAAACATCTAGTCACAAGTGGGGGCCTCAAGCCGGTGTGGAGGGCACTCGAGAACCTGTCGGGAAACTCAAAAAGCTTAGATTTGCATCTGCAGCAAACTCAAAAACAAATTGCCCATAAATAAAATATCCAACTTTGAAATGATAAGAACAGCGGAAGAAAACATCACAAGTCAGTTTTTATGCTACTAGAGTAGGAAAGGTCTCCTAATCAGCAGGCAAAATTTAAAACTCATAAAAGAGAATATTGGCTGATTGACCTGAGAACCTTCTAAACTTCAAAAGAATTGATACAATTAAGAGATGAAGACAGATTAAGAAAAGCATGTGTCCTAGTTACAACAGCATGTTACTGACATTCGGTTGGTGTCCAAAGAGGGGTCCTAACTCAAGAACTTGATTTTAAATTTCTACTGCAAGCATAAGTACAAGAAGTCATAAAAGTATTATACATCAATTTTTATTAGACTTTTTTAAGTGCAGAAAGAGATAACCATATGAGCCAACGCAACTGTCTGACTCCAGCCGGTGCTTGCCCTGGTGTAGAAGTCTGTGAAGTCTAAAAGTAAAACTGGCTTCAGATTATGAGACAGACCTCCCCAGATCCAAAGAAAGGGTCTCTAGTAAACACATCATTTGTCCTCCTCCTGCTTCTGTGTTCCACAATCCTCTAAAATGCTGGATCTCGTTCCCAGTGCTGTAGGACTCCTCTGTGTGACCACTCTCTCCCCACTAGTTCCCCTGGATTCTCCAAAATGTTGTCAAAATAAGAAGCTTCATGTCTGTCCTGTGTTTCTTCCTGAACTCAGGGATGGCTCCAGTCAGCACACCTGACAGCCACATTTAGTATGGGTGTTAGCCAACATGCTTCCCCTTACCTGAACCAGAGACAGGGCCCCACCGTCTTCAGCCTCCTGCCTCACACCTTCCCCACACCAACCACCTGGAGGGGCACTTAGGATCGCATAGTCTGGACTCAGAGGACTTGGTTCTACCTTATGAAGTGGCCTTTGTGTTGTGGTGACATTTTGGAGAAACCAGGGAAACAAGAAAACAGAGAGCGGTCACACAGAGAAGTCATACAGCCCTGGGAGTGAGGGCCACCATTGTAGATGATTTGGGACACAGAAGCAGTAGGTGGTCAAAAGATGTGTTCACCAAAAAACCTTCTTTGGGTCTGGGGATGTTTGTCTTATGTTTTGAAATCTTACAGCTGCAGACCACGTGTCTGACCTCAGTACCTTTCTCTTGACAATCATAGGACAAACAACAATGCCTCCCCAGTGATAAGCCACAGCACAAAAGCAAATTTCCGTAGTGCACACATACACACACTGCTCACAGTGCACACATACACAATCCCCACAGTGCCCATACACACTCTGCCCACAGTATACACACACATAATCCCCACATGCACACACACACACACAGTCGCACAGTGAGTACACATATAATCCCCACAGTGCATATACACAAGACCTCCATAGTGCACACACACAATCACATGGTACATACACATACAATCCCCACAGCACACATACACAGTCTGCCTGCAGTGTGCATATACACACTCCCCACAGTGCAAACACAGGTGATTCCCACAGTGCATATACACACACTGTCCATAGTTCACACACACAAAATCCCTGCAGTTCTCTCTCTCTCTCTCTCTCTCTCTCTCTCTCTCTCTCTCTCTCTCTCTCTCTCCCCCCCCCACTGTGCACACACACTCCCCCCAGAGCACACACAGTGCACACACACTCCCTATAGTATGAACACACACACACACACACAATCCCACAGTGCATACATACACACTCTGCCCACAGTGTACACACACACAATCCTCACAGTGCACACACACAATCCCCACAGTGCACATATACACACTGCCCACAGTGCACACAAACATGAGTGCACTCCCCACAGTACAACAATGTACACGCAGTCCTCACATGCACACACATACATACACATACACACACGCGCACACACACACGCACACACGCACACAAATTCCACAAAAGTCTTTTGTATGCCATCTCGTGAATGTTCTGTGAGGTGGGGATTTACTACAGAAATCCTCAATATAGCAAAACTATGGGCCTGAAATTTAAAACCTCTCACCTAAGACCACATAGCAGGTGAACGACTTGAAAAGATTTCACAGGGCACCCAGTGCGCTCCTCTAGGGATGCCATCCAGGGTTTTGGCCATAGAGATATATGGGGAAAACAAAACATCATTTAAAGGCATTCAGAGGCAGCACAGACCCTGCTGACGTCCCCAGGATCAGGACATCACTGGCGTGTCCTTGGACTCCCTAGTCCAGTGCAGGGGCTCTGGAAAAGCACACTCCCAGGGTCCAAGTGAGGGTCTGTGTGTGGCTCAAGACAATTCTTTTTCATCCCGAGGAGACACAGTGCTGCCCCCTGTCATCAGGCAGGCTAGGAGGCTGTCTGTGTAACACGAGAGTGTTCATGTCTCCGCTCCATGCTCAGCCCAAGGATGGCCTAGCTGCTCCTCGGATCCCCCAGAGATGTCGCTCCCCACAGTGCAGCGTTTCTTGGAGACGCTCTGGAGTGGATTTCCATGTTTATAAAGGCATGAATTATTGAAGAGCACTCAGGAATTCTTGTGTTCCATTTACACAAATCAATGAGCTGAGGCCCGCAGTCACCCTTCGCTGTGCTATGGCTCATAAAGACAGGGCAACCATATCAAGCACACGTTGAGAACAGTCCTCTTCACGGTGGCAGCGAGCGAGCGGAGACAGGCCTTTGGCGGCGACTTAGAGTCCGCGGAGAAAGACAGGGCAGCTGTAGACCAAGACTTTTAAGTTTCACGGGGGAGATTTTCAAAGGCAGAGCCGGGTGAGAAGACAGAATGATGGGTCCCAGGAGCCCTTCGCCAGAGTCGATACGGACCGGCATTCTGTTCTTGCTCCATCTAACGGCTCCTCCTCTCTTAAAACCACATGTTAAGATAAATGAACTGGAGACCTCAGTCAAGGCAAACACGCACGGATAGTAAATGCGAACAGTATAAAACCAACAGTGACGCTTAAATAAAATTTACTGCAGTGCTAATAAAGATTCCGGGAGGATTTTTTTACACTGTCAAAATAAGTCATTTATTTAGGCAGAAAAGTGAACACATTAAAACGGCAAGAAACCATTTGAGAGAGAGGGCAGGTTTTATGAACTACATATTACATTATAAAGCCATAAAAGGCTCCATTAGAAAAAGAGAGACTTCTTTTTAAATAATCGTGGTGTAAGAAAGGGCTTTTTAAGCCCATTGTAAAAGCCAGAAACCATTAAGAAAAATATGAACCCGTGTGGTCTCTGGAAAATTAAAAACTTACACACTAATAAACCTAAAATAATTTCAAGATAACTATTATAGCAGGTGAGATTGGTAAACTTACTGAGATAAAGTCAATGCACAGAAAAAAAAATCAACTGTGCCTACTGAGTTCCTAGCCATCTCCGGGTGTGGTTTGAGAAAGTCTTGCTAAATCGCCAAATGACGACTTCCTGGCTGGGGAGGTCAGACACTGTTTCCATCTCTTTGTTACATTCCGCCCAGCTTCGCCCTCCATCAGAGCCTGCTCACACCTGTTGCTCATATTTTCTAGAATGGAGGTTCCATTTCTCACAGGATTCGTTATATGTGCTTTTAATAATGCCATCGATCAAAGGTTTATTTCTTTACCTGGTGCATCTTAGGAAGTCGCCCCATCCTTTCTGCGGTCCTCTAACGCTGATTTCACTGTTGGTGGCGGGTGCTCCCAGGAGGCCCATCTGAGCTGAAGGACCCTGGCAGGAAGCCACTTGCCTTCAGTCCTTGGCAAGAACCACTGTAATAACTTCAGCGAGGTCCCGAGTGCTTCCTAGTTCATCGCATGGCCAGTGTGGTGGAGGGATTTGAAACCCAGACCCTGCTGGAATCTAGGGGCACCTCTGAGGGGGCTTCGCTGAGTTCCCAGGCCTGCTCCCCTCCCTCCAGCTGGACCCCAGCTGCTCTCCACCCATGCTGCCTGGCCCATCACCCTGCCAGAGACTACTTCTCCAGAGCCCTCCCCACTCCGGGATATGCTGTCTGTAAATAAAGACCTTTATGTCGTCAACTCTACAGACTTTTCTTTTCAAGGCTGTCACATCTGTTAAATTCTCACAAATTTCTCTGTGCTCTCGTGATTATGTGAATATTAAATATTTATAGCTGGAGCATTAACCCATCAGGTGTGAGATGTAAACCATGACTCTAACTTTATTTTTCTTCCCAAAGCCTGAGGTAGACGTCACAGAGACGCATATTGAATAATCCATCCTTGGGCTGCTGATTTGAAATATCACCTTAATAACGGACTGAATTATTAAGGGTGGTGGATTTCTTCTGGACAACGCTGTCTATTAATTTCCCTGTCAGTCTAGTGCTGGGCTTGGTCCACAGTATTTTAATTCTGAAGTTTGAGGCCCTGCTCTCCGACAGGGTAGGTCCCCCACACTGCTTACCCTTTTAATAAGAGTGCTCACTGTGCCGTGTGCAGCCGCCCGAAGGGCATCCACCCCTGCCATTTTAACTTTGCTATTTGTGTAGTCCTTGCTGAGTCAGAGCAAACAGGAGCATCTTGGACATCTGCTCTGAGGAGTGCGTTTGCGTGTCTGGGGACCCTAGCCCCGCACCAGCAGGGGTTGCTCATACCTGCTTCCTAAGCAGGCGGTGCCCACTGCTGACTTCCTCCAAGTCTACCTATTGCACTGGCTCCCAAGATGATTCTCTCTCTCTCTCTCTCTCTCTCTCTCTCTCTCTCTCTCTCTCTCTCCCTCTCCCTCCCTCTCCCTCTCCCTCTCCCTCTCCTTTTCCCTCCCTCCCTCTCTCTCTCTTTCCCTATTTCTCCCCTCCTCCTCCTCTCTCCCTCTCCCAAGTCATCCAGAATCCATGCAGCATCAGGGGATGGTGCATGCTCCTGAGCCACTGCAGTCCCTGTCATGCTGTGACCCCTCTCACTGACTCCAGCATGACTCCTGGAAGGTTCCTAAAGGGTGGGCTCCCTGCAGTAGTTTCTACTCCTGCCTGCTCCCCATGCCTTCTTCTGGGCGTTAGCTTCCAGAGAAGGAAGACAGAGGTGTGCTTCTAGCAGAAAGGAGAGTCCAGGAGGAGGGGACTAAGGATGCCTGTGCAATCACAGATGAGTGCCCCCCGTCTCCCGTTGAGCTCCCCAGCCTGGTCATCCATCTTGGGTGTTACGCAAGCCACTGCCCACCTGACACTAGGTTGTTCTCACATTGCTCTAGGTTGCTCTCATCTGTCTCTTCTGAGCATCCACACCTAATGGGGGGAGCAGCAAGAAGATGGGAAACATACTGCACCTCAGAATCCAGGCAGGACTGGACTCCCTGTAACACGCCTGTGAAGCAACTGTAGGAAGTCCCTGGGGGAACTAGTCACCTCCAGGGCAGACAGTTCCAGGCTTGCTGCCGTGTCAGGGTCGATGACTGTGTTACATCTCCCCTCTGTTTCCCCAAGTTAGAATGTCAGTGTCACACATCTTTGCTCCTTGTCCTTGTCACAAGACGGAGGAAGACAGATGGTGTCTGTCTTCCTCTAGTGTATACCTGGAACCTACCAGATTCAGCCAAGGGCGTGGAGATAGCCCATAACTGTAAGCCAGAGCTTAGAGTCTCTGTGGTCTGTTCTGTGACAGATATCACCAAAGGCAGGAAGGGATGAAGACCTGTCCATGGGGAGGCAGGAAAACCAAAGAGCATCGGGAGCTCCAGCTCCATGTCTTGCAGTGGGGGCAGGGCACGGGAGTGGAAAGAGGACCCAGCATCTCTGTGCCTGGGGATTTAAATGATCTAGAGCAGTGGTTCTCAACCTTCCTAATACTGTGACCCTTTCACACAGTTACTCATGTTGTGGTGACCCCAACCATAAAGTTATTTTCATTGCTACTTCATAACTATAATTTTGCTGCTGTTAGGAATCACAATGTAAATATCTGATATGCAGATAGTCTTAGGTGGCCCCTGTGAAAGAGTTGTTCCACCCCCAAAGGCTTCACAATGCACAGGTTGAGAACCACTGATCTAGATGAAGCTCCAGTCCGAATCCGTTCCAAATCTTGTCTATATGGTTAGGAGATGCCACGCACACTCAGTAAGTCCCCTGACATGTCACAGCCTGCTTCCTGAGGCCACTCTGTCACACTCGTGACTTAGTTGTGTACTGTGAAAGACTGACCTTGCAATTTGTAGAAGCACATTGGTGAAATCAGGTGGGCAGCTTATCTCAAGCAGTTGGTGACACCAGGTCCCTGTTACCCACCTGTCTGGTCCTCAGCCACCTCTGTAGCAGGAATCTTAACAGTTCTTATTAATAAAATCAAACCTGAGGTCAGTTATTGGGGTGAACTCTGGAAGATCAGAGAGACAGAACAAGCCACAGCTAACCTCACCTGGCCAACTTCTCAGCTGATCCTGTTTCCTCAGACTGGAAGCCTCTGTGTCCTCATCCCAATGGCTCTCAGCTGAACTGCTGCTCGAAAGCCTGAAGCTTAACCAGCCAAATGCCTCTAGTTTCTGGTCCTCACACCTTATATACCTTTCTGCTTTCTACCATCACTCCCTGGGATTAAAGGCTTGCTTTCTGGGATTAAAGGCGTGAGTCACCATGCCTGGCTCTTTCCAATGTGGCCTTGAACTCACAGAGATCCCAGATGGATTTCTGCTTCTGGAATGCTAGGATTAAAGGCATGAGTGCCACCATTTTCTAGCCTCTGTATCTAGTGGCTGTCTGTTCTCTGACCCCAGATAAATTTATTAGGGTACACAATATTTTGGGGAACACAATCCCACCACAGTCCTGTCCTGCACCAATTCTCAGATGGCGAGTGGCATGATTACAACTGGACAGCAGCTGGCCACTTCCATGCCACCTGCCTTGTGCACAGGCCATGGAACCTGGACATGCAGAGGATGCTCCTGGGGGTGGACCCTGGGCCCGTGCAAGGACAGCCATGGGGAGTTTGCCTGCCGCCTGTGAGAACAGCCCTAAGATGGCCTCATGGAAGCCACTGCAAGCAGACCTTGCTTTGATGCCTCTGCCCCCTCCGCCCCTCACCCCCCCACCCCCTCACCCCGCTTTCACCCTTCACCTCTTTTCCTGTCCCAGGACTGCACCCTGTGAGGAGCAGCCCATACATTTTGAGCCAGGCTACTCTCCTGGGATGATGTTCCGAACTCACTGAAAGGACGATGTTGATGCTAATTAATCACCGACTGAACATCCTGGAGGCCACCCCTGAAGCTCTGCCTCTCCAGTTGATCTCTGTGGCAGGAATGTTTTTATCTTTCCTTCCGCCATCACAGACCTGCAGACCTTAGTGGCCTCAGGTGTTTGCTGCTCACAGTTTAGAGGCTAAAAGCCCAGGACTAAGTGGCTGGAAGCTTTCATGTAACTTTCTGGTGAATAGGTGGCATCCGTGGTAGAAGGGGTGGGAGGGGGTGGGGGGAGCACTTGGCTCTCCTTTGTAAGGACTAAATCCACCTAATCGCTTCCTATGGGCCCACTTCCTGATCTCCTCATGTGTTGGGGGGGGTGGTGGTGGTACATTTCAACATACACATTCTGAGGAAAACCAAACACTGAGTCCGTAGCAACAGGAATAAGACATAGGAAAAATCTCCTAGTGTGAGGTAGCCGCATTCTCAGCCTGATGCCTTTCTTTGGGATGTGGTCTGAGGCCTGGGTGTTTCTCCTTGTTCTGTGTGAATGACTTTCCGCTCCTAGTCATGGCCTCTGCCTCCTTCACTGGCAGTGTGTGGGGGCCCAGATTAACTGAGGAAGATTGTATGGACTTTGCCAGTCTGAGAGACAGGCACACGGGAGCCTCTGAGAGTCCTGGAGGTTGGTGATTTTCCCTGGAGGTGACTCTCCATCTTCCTCTTCTGGCAATGGATGAGGTCATCTTGAGGAGGCAGAGCGTCCCACCCCTTCCCTGGGCCCTTGGAGACGAGGCAGAAGACTCAGAGAAGCCCACACGAGGCCGCTGAGGCAACAGTGGGAAGAATGGGGCCGAGACTGACACCAGTACCCACTCCACGGGGACTCAGCATTCGGCAGGGTGGGACCATGACTATGCAGTGTCTTCTTCCTTGGGGTTTTCCTCTGGGCCATAGCTTGCTTCTGGGAAAGTTTGCCAAGCCCTGTGTTTTTGGAGTCCCGGGCCAGGCAGGAATGTCCTAACACTACAGAGTAAGAAGGGAGGAGGCAGGGAGGAGCCCACCAGCAGACAAACACAAGTGCTGGAAGATACCCACAGCCCACTAACCAGCACTGACTGGGCCCCAGGACATGGGGCACCAGCAGAAGGGCAAGCATTTGACTCACTGCTCTGGGTTGGATTTGAAGTGTCTCCCCAAATACCTGTGGATGGAAGGTTTGATCCCTAGCTGGTGACCGGATCATGAGGACTCTAGACTGATCAATGGTTTAGCCTGTTGGTGAGGTCACAGTTGAGTGGACTATCAGGAGGTGGGGCTGGATGGAGGAAGTAGAAATCACCAGAAAGATATCTTTGGTGAGTACATCATGCCCCAAGCACCTCCTCTCTGCTTCCTGGCTACCACGATGTGTGAGTGCCTTTCCTCCACTGTCCCTCGCCACCTTGATGACTCTGGAGCCGGCTGATTGATGAGCCAGGATCAATCTGTTTTCCTGATGAGTGTGGTTTGAGAGCTGAAATTCTGAAGGAACAGAGGCCCGTGCTGGTCTCACAGCCTTCACCCTAGGGGAGGGGTGGAAACGGTTAGTGGCCTGGAAGCCATGTGTTCAAACTACCTGAGCCTGAACCAAAGACTCAGGAAACTGAGGCACGACACAGAAGGAAATGGAGAAACAGCAGAATGGTCCAGTGCTCTCTCCTGCTGGGCTGAGGTAGAGATACTAGTCACCACAGATTCGTTTTGCAGTCTTCTCCTCCTTGTCCCTTTTAGCTCATCCTGTCTCTAGCCCTGAGAACTTCCTTCAGACCTCTCCCTGCATGAAGCGTGTGGTCTGAATGTTGTACCCCACAAGCTCCTCGTGTCTTTGAATACTTGCGATGGCACTGTTCTGGAAGGTCGAAGAACATTTAGGAGGAAGTCCGTCACTAGGAGTGGGCTCTAGGTTTGGTAGACTGACCCCACTTCTCTCCGCGTCTTGACTATAGATACAACGGGACCAGCTGCCTCCTGTTGCCACGACTTTCCTGTTATGATACACTGCACCTCAGGACTGTGGTGCAAATTAAATCACTTCTTCCCTCCTTAGGTTGTTTTTGTCACATCCACAAGAAATGTAATCCAAAAGTCAAGCCCTCGATGCCACCCCAGGTGTCCAGAAACACTCTCCTGGCAGCCACCGATGTGTGGAGGTTTTGTTGTCTTCCCATCCAGCCGGATGTTCTTGCAGACCAGGTCTCCTGACGTTCCTGTGTGCCTTCCAAGCCCCAGCACAAAGGCTGGGGTCCAGAGGGTGACTCAAGGGGGGCCACTGGGGAAGCGGAAAAGGGTATGGCAGGGAAGGGAGTGGGGGGAAAAGACAGTGACAAAGTGGCTTGCTACAACAACATCTGGTAAGCTCAGACTGAAGGCCTCCATCAATCCTGGCCTTAGAATCCTGGGTAGAAGAAACGGCAAGACTTCTACATGCAAAGTCCACAAATAACGGGTGCCGATAAAACCAGACAGTCTCTCAGAAGGTATTTTAGTAAATAGTCAGTGTTCCTAACCCTATTCAAGACTTCAGCATTGTGGGGAAAATTTTCATTCCACTCACAGCAGATATTTATTGGGAGTCTGTTACAGCCCCGGCACTATTTGGGTGCTTCAGTCCTTAGACAAACCAAGTAGACCATGATGTCACACCAAGCTCTCTGAATAACTCGGGCTACTACACTGTACCTGTGATCCAAAAGGATGCCATGAGCTATGACAGCCCAGGGTGTGAGTCCATGGGATGTGGTGTCGTGGACCATCCACACCACGGAGATGGGCAGGGGTTTAGCTCTCTGCAGCCTCACCCTTCTCCAGCATGTTTTCTCTTTCTTCACATTCACTAGGATTTTTGCAGTGTCTGCATGGAGGACCTTTTGTCATAGGTGGGGACAGAGATGGTTTGGGAATTGCTCCTCATAGAATGAGATGGAAAACTTGACATTTCATTTTCAATTCAGCCTCTTAAAATGCTCCTGATGCCAAGGTGAACTCTGCTTAAAAGCTAGCACGTCCATTCTATAACGCAGTCCCTAAAGTTTATCCTGTGTAAGGGTGTAAGATGTTACCCCTCTGCCTACCTCCTGAAACTGCAGGGACTAGAATTGGAATAATGCCAGTGTCCACTACACTGCCTTGGTTCTTATTGCTAAAGGGCCATTTGCAAGCCCATGATGCCACCTCCAACACACTCAGAGAAGCCAATCTTTAAACACGTGCTCAGTTTCCTATTTAACCATTTTAAAGTTCTCAGTATGTGATCCCAATAACAGCTTCCCCAAACATGTTAATTCCTGATATATTTTATTCTTACTATAACTATATGTCTGTAATTCAACAGAAAAAAAACCCTATAAAATACAGGAACTATTCACTCCAAGTGAATACTAAGACAATGGATGGGCACACTCCTAGTCACTGGAATCAGGGGAACACAGAACAACATTTAGATGTGTCAGATTAGGGCTTCACTGGCAACTCACTGATCATCTGTGATTAGGTGGCATGTTTTTTAATAAAGTTTTATTGGCACATAGATATACCCATCCTTGTATTGATCACCAACTCTACTGCTCAGTGCTATAGCAGCAAACCTCTGTCAGACACCATTGACTGCCATGTGAATGCAACATCCCACATGAAGATGCTTAGTCCTTGTGGAACAGCTTCTGTCCAGTCACAAAGGTCACCTCATTTGCCAGTCTTCACTACTGTTCATCTCAGATGGGGGTCCCTAGCATCAGAATCTGAGTTGAGGTCTCTATGTGACAGACCACAAAGAGAAAACTTCAGAAGAGTCCAGAAGGACATGGGTGGGAAGGAGTCAAGAGGGTGCATTCAGACACAGCCATCCTGAACCTGCCGTGTTCCAGGAGAGCTCCAAGGTGTGTCGAGCCCAGGGACAAGGAAACTGGGCTGTAAAATACAGCAATGGTCAGTTGTAGGCATCAGCATGCCAGGAGAGGGAGGTGGGAAGTATGGAGCCCAGCATCCAACATGGCCCTCATGTAGAGCTACGGGCCATCTCAGACATGTTAGCAGCAGCATGGCAGTGAATAGGCAAACTGCTGACACAGGACCCAGACAACCTGGCTGCCAATCAACAGGCATCTCAGCATCAGGAAGCCACAAACTAGTTGTTCACAGAGGCAATATCTTTCATGGCTTTTTATCAAAATCTCAACTAGTTCAGGAGACAAAGTCTGTCTTCAAGCTCCTAACCTAGAGTGGGATGGACAGGCTCACCACATCCCTCCCTACCTTATTCCCGCTCTCCCACTCAACTACCCCACTCAGAGTCAAATGTTGACAAGGAGGAGTTTGAGTGTGTCCTTCTCATGAAGGCAAGTGACTGTCCTTCCCAGAGTAGGGAGGATAGCTTCCAGACATGGCAGGTGCTGGGAGAAAAGGATCAGACTCTGTCTGAGCCTCCATGTACTCTCCAGGAAAAGTGTCTTAGTCAGTATTCCATTGATGTGAAGAGATACCTGTTGCAGAATATTATTTTAAGATGCATTACATTTGTTTATGCTGTGGAATATTTGTTTAATGATGCAAAGATGTGTTGCATTCCTTTGTGTTGCATTTGTTTAACTCTGTGAAACTGTGTTACTTTGCCTGTCTAAAACATCTGATGGTCTAATAAAGGGTTGAATGGCCAATAGTGAGGCAGGAGAAAGGATAGGCAGGGCTGATGAGCAGAGAGAATAAATAGAAGGAGGAATCTGGGAGGAAAAGAAGGAAGAGCAAGAAAAGAAGGAGAGGAGGATGCTAGGGGCCAGCCACCCAGCCACATAGCCAGCCATGAGTGAAAGTAAGATATACAGAAGTAAGAAAAAGAAAAATCCCAGAGGCAAAAGATAAACAACAATAATTTAAAGTTAAGAAAAGCTGGCTAGAAATAAGACAAGCTAAGACTAGACATTTATAATTAAGAATTAGCCTCCATGTGTGATTTATTTGAGAGCTGGGTGGTGGACCCCCCAAAAGAGCAGAAACAACCAACAACAGAGACCATGACCATGGCAACTCTTACAAAGGAAAGCATTTAATTG